>NC_141699.1:691309722-692559722 GCF_964263255.1 Lissotriton vulgaris
AACCAGATCTGTGACTGGGGGTGAGTGTCTGAAAGGTTTCAGTACTCCGTCCATCATCCATTTGTGTTTGCTTTGTTTGCCCTAAGTTGGCAGGGTATTACCCCGAAACCGGTCCCAGGTTGCTTATTCCGGTTCAGGGAAGACCTGGATTGGCAGTTCGTGCTGAACTGTTCACATGAGGCACGGGGTCAAGACTGATTTGCATATAGCTGGGTCTGAACTGAAGTGGTGAAGTGAGCTAAAGAACGATGATTGATTCAACCCAGATCTGTGACTGGGGGTGAGCATCTGAAAAGTTTCCGTACTCCGTCCATCATCTCTTTGTGTTTGTTTTGTATTTTATTGCAACACTTATATAGCACTTTCTACCCATTTGTAGGCTTTGAGGCGCTTGCCTGAATGGGCAGCATGCTGCGCTCTATGAGGGGGGGGGGGGTGTTTGGGAGAGTGCTGTCTTTGTTTTTGATCTTATGTGGGAAGTGTTTTCATGTCATGCGTGATGACCATCAGGTAGTTATCTTGTTATAGGACACAGGTCTCAGCAGTGTGATGGATATCAAATGTCAGAGATAGGCGGACAGTATATGGTTTTCTGTAAGAAGGTATTTTAGAGCAACTTTATAGGGCCCCATATGGCAGATAATAGTCTACTTAACTGGTTATTGCACTGGGTTGTCCCATCTGAGATATTTCATCTAAACATTTATGGTTCTAATCAGGCATGGTTGGAAAGGGAAATAGTGGGAAGATCCGCTGGTATGGACTTTGTTACTATAATCTCAACTGATTTTAATTGTGAAATGTAAGGAAACAGTCAGAGTTGAGGAGAGGATGCATCCTTACGGCTAGACCGGTCGACCTCAAAGTTGGGGAACCCGGTTCGAGTCTCGGCAACGACGCTCAACATCCTGTGATTCTGGGCAAATCGCTTAATCTCCCTGTGACTAACAAAAAAATGAATGTGTCCGTCTGTAACGAAACTGGTGCTCATGTAAAGCGCTCTAATACCAGATATCTTCGGGTCTAGTTCTCTCTATATTAAGAAACTAAAAAAAAAGAGTGTATGGCCAGTTGAGACCTGCAGTGTTAGACTAGATTAGAGTCCTTTTGACTGAGCAGCAGTATGTGGCAGATCTTCTTCCATTATACCACGCCTCTTCAATTGGTGATAGCTGGTTTATGGGCTAGTACATTACTGGATGATGGCCCAGACCCTTACACGATGTCTCATGTGAGGTTAAGAGGATTAAACAGCATAAGGGAGTTATTATGCAGCCTGCATGGACAGCAATAGGCTGCAGACAGCTGAGTGGTACGGTATAAGTATTAATAGGGGCCAAAGGGTTATATATTAATTTATATTTCAATACCATTCCAAGGCTAAACATAGGTCAGCTTTTCATACCTATACCTTGATATAGAAAGTAGTGTGCTGGTTGGGCTGTTCTTTAGCTGTTTGCTCTAAACTGTTGATGGTCCTTGAAGGTGTGATTATCGTTCAGGGTTCGATTGCAGGGTATGGGATGTTGTAAATATTTTGGACATAGCCATGTTTTCAACTCTCTTCTGCAGCGTATATGCTCCTGAATCCTTCACTTCTTGGCATGTAGCCATTTCCACAGCTTGGCAGCTTGCACTGAAAAAGCAGTGCCTACTATGAGTGTCTTAATGTAAGGTAGTATAATGATTGGAGATCTGAGTCTAGAGCTCATTGTTTCTGTCTTGTTTGTATTTCTCGAATTTAACTTTTATGTACATGATTCCTTTTCCATAGCAGGCTCTGTGGACAATGCAGTGAGTTGAACATGGTTATTTTAGCTTTAGGTAGCAGGGGAGTGATTTCAGGATCTTGTGTACTCTTGGGTGAAGCCAGAGAATGAGTCCTGCTGTAGAATTTTGGATTAGTTCTATTTTGCGTATGATGAAATTTGCTGCACCTGGGTAGACTGTTTGCATAGTCAAACTTTGAAAAACAAGCATCGGGAAAGCTTGTAGGTTTTGTTGGTATGCAAGGTATGGGAAGGTATGGGAAAATGTGACACAGTTTTCATTGTGTAGAAAGTGCTCTTTATTATCTTGTTGACATGGGGTATCAAGGATATGCCTGAGTCCAAGGTTGCCCAAAGGTTTCCTACTACTCTTTGTTACTGGAAGCGCTTTGAGCCATTTAGACCATCAGAGCGAGGATGTTTTGCCATTGTCTGTTGGTCATCCTCTTGGTCTTTCAGTGTTGCATTTTAGGTGGTTCCTCGTCATCCTTGTACTTTTGGCAGTTAGCATCTGTCATGTTTTGAGTTGGAGATGCCCTTTGGACCATCAATTTTATAATGATTTGTGTGTCATCTGAATAGTTAAAAACGTGAGGTTGAATTATATAATCAGGTCAGATAAGAGTGTTAGTTTGATTTTAAATAATAGAGGTAACATGATTGATCTAGATTATCAGATCTGGAATGGAAATATTTAGGCCCAGATGCATCAAGGTAAAATCCGGTCGCAAAGGGGCAGATTCTCAGAATCTGCCCCTTTGCGACCGGTATTTTTGCATTTTCGATGCATCATCCCAAATCCAAAAATCGCACATTAAGAATTCGCTAAATTGCGATTACTTGCATTTAAGGAATCTCAAATTGAGAGTCCTTAAATGCAATGCATCAAAGTTAAAAAATTAGCGATTTCGCTAATAGGAGTGGCAAATTACCATGAAGTTCAACTTCATAGTGATTTGCAAAAACTCTGAAAAATGCACTTTTGTGCATTTTTCAAAGTTTCATGTTGCTTACACACATGCCCTAAGGGCATGTGTGTGCTCAACACATGTGCACAGATCAATTCCAGGGGTGCAACAGGGTGTCCTTTGAAATCGCATTCTCAATTTGCGATTCTCTAATTGCGATTCGCAAATTGAGAATGTCTTCCCATTCATTCCTATGGGCCTCCAGGCCCATAGGAATGAATGGGGAGGTATTCCTTAATTGCGACTCACAATTTTTGAGTTGCTTTAAGGAATTTTAAGAATTCCCTATTTTTTGAGCGAGTTCTTCTTGCAGAGCATTTTGCTATTCCTTATTAGCGATTCCTTAATTTTCGCTAATAAGGAATCGCAAAATGGATGCTTGATGCATCTGGGGGATGATGTTTTATATGAATGTTGTTGTCACTTTTGTGTGAGTCATACAAGTTTTAGATTAGTGTCTCGAATTCTAGTTAAGCAATGTGCAAGTGAGATCATCGTGTGTGCAATTCTCTTTCTGTATACCATTTTGTTTTGGATAAAGACTAAAGTAATAGTCTTTTGGGTGTTTAGTTTTAGTTCTTAGGGACAGATGTATTCCAATTTGCACAGTGCAATGCTGTGTGAAAGTCAGTGGTATTACACGAAAACACAGAAATTGCACAGCATCATTTTTACAATAGATCGCACACTTATGATGCAAATAGTCAGGCAAATCAAATAATCCCATGTGTATATTAAGCTAAACGTGATTATGGGTTTCACTACAGAGGAAAGTCTATCAAGCAGTAGATTTTGTGACTTGGGCGGCAGGTATTTGTCATTTTAATGTACAATGAATTACCAAACAACTTTTTTTCTACTCATCTCTAAATTGAACATCACCACCATGTAGCATACCATCATAAGTGCTGGTGTTGACAATTAAGTGCATGTGCCGGGAACCAGAAAACCACCTGCTCAAATAACCCACTTTAGAGGAGCAATGAGAACATCGTGATCCATTGTCTCAAGCATTTATAAGCCATACAGTCCTAGAAGGCATGATTTTCATTGGTCATATACTCCTAGCGATGTCCAAGTTGAAGGCAACGACGGACAGAGCAGGACCTCTTTGACTAGAGCTTGTGCCAAGAGAGGTGAGGTCTAGGACTCGTATAGCACTGATGTCGGATACATCATGTACATACGGAGGACCTGAATATGGGTTACATATGGTAAAACAGTGTCCAATCATTACATATAAAACTTTACAAATTGCAGTGACAATGTTTTTGTGCATAACGGTCCTGAAGAAAGCTAGGGAGAGTTATCCCATAAGCTAAAACATGTCGACCAGATAAGCAGTGATTAATTACAACTGATTGCTCTCCTTCTTTTCACTATTTTTAAGCAGGAATACAACTTTGAGATAGGAATCAAGAGGAACACTATTACTCTATGTCTCCGTTGTCTAACCTATTTTAAATACACTCACTTCTTTCCCTTTTGTTCTTGCACTTCACTGTTTATAAAAGAAAGCTTTTCCTCTTCACTCTGTTCCTCCTGTAAGAACCCTACAAGAGGATACAACTCATTCAGTTTGTTCCCCTCCTGGATGGAGGAAGGACGAGGAAGAGTTGTTTGGAATCCCAGATGATGACACTGGGCACTTAGGGGTCGATTAGGATCGCGGACGGACTTGCGTCCGTCTGCGACCCCAGAGCAGGAGGGAACCTCCGCATGGCATGCGGAGTTCCCTCCTGTGCAATTAGGATGTGACCGCCACCCTGGCGGTCACATCCTCTATTTTTAACATTGCAGCGGGTGCAGCTTCAAGCTGCACCCGCGGCAATGTTAAAAATGCACGCATTGCATTTGCATGCAGAAAGAGGCAGGCACCGCACGGTGCCTGCAGCTTTCTGCATGCAAATGCAGGGGGGTACCATAGGTACCCACCATGTGCACCCACCACCCCCCCTTCACCTAGGGGGCCCACAACGGGCCCCGCAGTGAAGATCCGTATGCTTTTCCACGGCGGAAAACCCGCTGCGGAAAAGCACTTTTTAAAGCCCATCCTGATATGGCGGACGGTGTCTGAGAGACACCGTCACCATATCAGAGCTTTTCCGCCGCGGTTGTAAGCCGACCGCGGCGGAAAAGCTGCGGACGGAAACCAGGACCCACCAGCCATCCTAATGTGGCGGTGGGTCCTTGGTCAGTCCGCTGCGGTTTTTCCGCATCCTCTGGGCCGGCGGTGGCTTCCGCCGGCCCCGAGGATGCGGAAAAACCGCAATCATAATCGGCCCCTAAATGTGTAATGATGGGACACCAATTATCCTGAAGTGGTTCTCGCTGTTTCCTTTCAGGTCACTCTTCAGATTACTTTCTATTCTACATCTTGACTCTGTCCTTTTACCCCTAGTTAGCACTTAGGAAATTAGCACTAGAGGCTTAGAGTGACTTTAGAATAGTATCTATAGACACTTTCTTTTTCTTTTGTTTTTTATAGACTCTGTTGTTGATAAATACTGAAGGAAGCCAGATGTTTTTGGGTAGGCTTCTTATTTTGGTACTAATCCTAGTTCTAAAACCAGAATGAAAATGAGCTGTCAGTTTGTGTTCATTTAGTTGGTTAGGCAATCATTTCTCAAGCAATTTTGCCATGTGTTGGAGACTGGTGATAGGGTTAATGCAGTTTGTTCAGTAAAGACCATCCTCAGCTTCATTGATGAAGGGCCACATGTGGACATTTTCACTCTGGGTTAGGAACACTACCACTCTGGGGAGATGCATTGAGGAAGTTTAGCCAGACTGGTATAATGGCATTCTTGTGCTCTTTGGTCATGGGAGGAAAGATGGGGTCAGTAGAATATTCCAAAGGTCTTGTCACCGTGATGTTTTTATGAATGCTTTGTAGATAAGTGGTGCTCCATTTGATTGAGATGTTTCTTGGAGGTCACAGCCGGTAGATTGTCTGTAACAGATGTAAGAGGATCTGTTTTTTTCACAAGTGCCAAGTTTTTATTATAGAAGTAACTGTCTTATGCTCCACAATGGTACTCATTTCCCTGCGCCGTGAGAGTAAACGGCTATAGCTTTAGGAGTTAAAATACTCTGTGAAGTGGTTTATAGACCAATTTAGTCTGCCTGTTAAAAATGTATACTTGGCTTTGCACAGGAGCTTTTTGTAAGTTTGTCAGAAAGATTTACATTATACAGGGGTGTCTTCTGATTCATTATTTGTCCACTTTTGTTCAGCTGATCTCAGCATTTGCCTATACATTTTGGTGAGAAAACCAGTGGGAGGTTTTTTCTTGCTCTTTATTATTCAGTAAGTGGAGAGTCAGTTGTGTTCAGCACGTGAGCTAGTCTGCAATTATGTACTTGGAGAATTAAAGCAGGATCTGGGTTAGTATTATTTAAGATCGGCGAGGGAAAAACGTGTTATTGAATACTCGAGGGTCAATTTTAGTTTTGGGTGTATTCCAGGGTCTTTTTTAGGGGATCAGTCAGTGAAGGACAAGGGAAGCAAAGAAGAAAGAGGAAGTATAGGTTATCAGACAATCCACCGGAAGTGGGTTCAAGGCTTATACAATCATTTCCCTGCCAATTATAAAATCAATAATGGAGCTTTTCACACCCAATTGAGATTTTAAGTACTGGATTCGATTATTTTTGGTTCGAAATGACAGGAGGTCTAAGCCTTGCTTTTCTGCCAACATAGAATGAAATCCGTGATAAAAGGGTGTCATGAGGAGAAAGGACTTGGTTAACAATATATGTGGGTATATTATCACGGAATGTGTTAATTTCACATGGAGTACGATATATTCTGTGTAATTTGCTCTTTTAGCCCTTAATTCTGGGGATGTCATCAACGAGGCGCTCAAATGAAGAGAATGTTTCTGTTTCGATGATATTACTGTTGCTCCTTATAAACGGCTGCTACTTCTCTTGTCGTTTATGATCGATATTACATTCAATGATATTTGCAATTAATAATAGTGTTTCAGCTATTGCTTGGCACACTGAGTTGAGCTGGCTCTTAAAAATTGTGTTTGCTCGCCGATACTTGCCAGGTTGAAAGGTTTTTACAAATTCATGAACAACTGAGTTCACTTTGAAAAATGTACACATTCATGTATATTTTGCAGAAGAGTTTCTCTGTTAGCATAAAATAGATTTTCTTTGAAGAAAAAAGTGTAAGAAATATGTTGGGATGCTGGTGACCAGGAGAAATGTCTTGTGCTCAAACATTGCTTTGCAATTCTTTTTATTAATTAGTAATTACTTTCCATCTTGTGTTCTCGATAACAGATTTACTTACCGTGGAGAAAAAGGAGGTGAGTCCCTCCGAGAGACAGTCACAGAGGATTCCAGTCATTACCGAATTGAGTAAGATGTGCTTGAACAAGCAAATTTACATTACTAACTGTTTGCTGCATTAAGTGTGCCTTGAGTAATTTACTCAGAGGGTTTAATGGTGTCAAATGCACTAATCCCCATGCATTAAGAGAGTATGCCCCACTAAAGTCCATGGCACTGCACTTACATTTTTGTTCCCACATTGACTGGCACATATGGGTTAAGTCTCTTTTTCTGCTCACAGCTTGGTTCAAAAGTTAGAAAATAAAAAACAAAAATGTTGGGCATCAACACATAAAATCAGGATGACCACTAGCTCTACCATTACTTACCCATTTGGTGTATACAATTTCACCAGGAATCTCTGTTTTGCCTTCAATCCTCAGCCCACAGCAGGTCAACATAATGTAATTGTATTTGCATTATATAGAGCTTACTACCCCTGACGAGGTGTTGAGGTGCTTTATGGTGAATATCACTCTACTTTGGACTAAAGGCTAGTAGATATTGGAGTGATGTTGCTGGCAAACAGCAGGCTAAAACTCCTAGGCCCTCATTACGATGCGGTTTGGATCGCAGACGTTGGCTTGTTAATTGTGGTCCGAACTGCATCCACTGATGCTGTCCGACTGACGCACTAGAATGCGTCCGGACAGAGGCAGCAGTCCGAGTGACTGACCAATGCTTTCCAATGGGCTCATGGAACCCGTTGGCCGGTCGGAAACTCTGCATACTCCCTTAAGAACGGTGTTTCTGCTGTCAGGATTATGATGTTGGTTTTCAACAGCCTTTCCTTATCGGCCTTTCTGACATGGAAAGGCTGTTGATAAGTGATGTTAGGGTCCGTTAGCAGGGCCCCCTGCCCCCCCCCCCCTGGCCCTTCACATCAGGGCCTAGGGGCACCTATGGTGCCCCCCTGAACATCCCTGAACCGTTTGGGAGGCACCATAAGGTGCCTGCCACACGGTTCAGGGATGTTCACAAACTCCCATTTCTCAATGGGAGCTTATGCTGCGGGCGGTTTTAAGCTGCTACATAAGCTCCCATTGGTACTGGGAGATGTGGTCGGATCATAATTCAGTATGTGGAACCATTTACTTATGGTTGGGAGGTTCCACCACTAAAACTGTGTCGGTCAGAGGCAACTCCAACCTTCATCGTATTGAGGCCCTGAATGTTTAATTGATGTGTACACTTGGATCCACATGTTTAAGCTGTCTGCCCCAGACATGGAGCGCTTTATGCAGTTTTCTTTCTCAAATTGCTAGTGATCTCATTGATCCTTCTCCCACTACAATTCTAAAATCCAGCATGAAAAATGTAACTTACTTTCCTCCGAATAATTCCTCTACTTTCTTTTTTTCAGAGTGAATCCCTCCTTACCTTCCATCTTTTTCATTCCATGTATTTCGGAATATAGGCCCTTTCCATTCTCTTAGCTGTCTGCCTTATTGTCATTCAGCAAATGGTTCACACCTCATTTCATAGACTACAATCTCTCCTTCTTTAAACCCCTGCCTCTGCTACCGGACAATAACTAACCTCAGTCAACCTTTCTATTTATCTCATCAACCAGTTGCCTGGAACCACATGGCCGTAACTAATGATAACACCCAACTGGTATAAGGTTTATTTTACCGCAAGGAAACTAGAGTAACAGGATGGAATACTGATTTTTTCTTTTCTGAATTATTTGATTTAAATTTAAGGTCAGACATTGTACATTATACCATAAACCACTGACATATAAGATGAAAGAGAGGGTACACCTGTTAAAAGCCCAAGTGAGGGAAGTATATTATACAGCACCAGCCAATTCACAGGAGCTGATCTGTACTTCTGACCCTTGGGAGTCAGAATTGGATTTAAACACTAGACGAGTTTTAGGAAGTATTATCCTATTCTGATCCTGTCCTATAGTCTTTGCCTCCTTATTCTAAATCAAGAAACGTCTACCAGTCCTTTGACCAGTGGGTTCGGGTTTCCCGTTTCACCAGTTGGTAACTATTTTTCTGTCTTACATTTGCATAGCTTTTGCAAATGTATGATGTATTATTTCTTTTATTTCTCCTTCTATCCACTCCTAATGCATTGAATTGTTGAATGGATCTGTGAATTGAATGTATTTGATAAATGAGTTTTTTTCTCCCATAAAAGTTGATGGCGTTTGCACTGTGAATCTGTATAAATGAGCGTTCATTTTGAATGAGTTATTAGATAAAATTAATTGAATCGTACCCTGAGTCTGTGATTATTTTATTGAAAGTTATAAGTAAATTAGTTACAATTTTTAATTTCACCATCAACTACTCGACTAATGGTCAATTGACCAAAGGAAGAGTGTTGATCTGTGAAGATTATTTAGGCATTGATTAATCAAGATCAAAGTGAATATAAAACCTGACCCCCCAGTGGAACAGCCAGGAAACCTGAATGTGTATATGGGCCCAATTTGAACTTATTGTTGACTGTGAAGTGTTAATCCCTGGCCTTTCGCTGGATCAATGTGGACTCTGTCTGGACATCCACTCGCTCTAAACATCTTTTGGGGTGTTGTCCAATGACCTGTGGGCCACTTCCAAATTTTAACATGTAAATAAATGCACTTAAAACTAGCCAGTGCCAAGTTGACCATTAGCCATTCTGTGATGCAAATACACCCACTACTTGCCAAAGGAACATGCTTTTGTGGAATCAGTGACATGCTTGTTTTTTTTGTTTTTTTAATATATTTTATTGATTTTTCCACATACCGCACAGCACAACAAAATATGACAATATTAAACAATAATGAGAAACAAAAACACATAAAACAAAATACAGCTAAAAAGAATTAAGAACTATTTATTTGCGGGTTCTTATACAAAACCCAAACTAATGACCAGACAATAACAATACATGTATTCAGCTCTCCAACATACCCTCCTTCCATAACCGTATTAGTTCCCAAATTTTCTTCCCTAACCACCTCGCCCTCCTGCCCTTCCTAGCATATATGCCTTTTTCTAAGTTGTAAACAGCCAGAAGACTAGCCAGCCACTGTTGCATAACCGGTGGTAGTTTATCCAGCCAGGTCCTAGCTATCGAGAGTCTCAGAACTGGCATGGCGACAAATAGGAATTCCCCATACGTGTTGTCCAGATCTGACGTAACTCCAAGTAGGATCAAAGGTGGGGTAAGGGTAATACTAATCCCTAACGACTGGGATAAAAAAACTTCGATATCTTTAATAAGTGAATAAAGTTGTGGGCAAGTAGCAAATGTGTGTATGATGTCAGCCTCTGGGGCATTGCAGCATGAGCAAGTGGTCCCTGAAGTTCCTCCCCACTGAGCAATTCTTGCTGGGGTAAAATAAAGCAAGAATAGCGTCTTATAATGCTGAGTTTGTAAAGAGGCTGAGTATAGTACTGAGCACCCTAGTTCTAGGGAATCTTGAAAGCAGCCTATCTCGATATCTAATTTATTGGTCCATATTTTTCCATGTCATCTGGTTTTGCAGCTGCCAGAGCTGCATAAAAACTATGGATTGTACACTCCCCGCCCCTTTCGATGCCATCCAAGATGTCATTATTGGTGAAGCCTGCAGCCCCTCCCTGCCTGTTACTCAAAAAACTCCGAACCTCTAGGTACTTAAAAAAGCTCCTCCTGTTTATGTGAAATTTAGCCTCTAGATTCGAAAATTGAAGAATCCCATCAGGGCCCATCAGATCCCCTATCTTTACGATCCCTTTTTCTGCCCAATCTGCCATAACTGAATCTTAGAATATCGTTGGTGGTAGGGATCTATTTTTATACAACCGCGTATATCTATTGAACCTCCCCAAGCCGAATTTCTTCAAAAAAGCATCCCAGATTTTATGGGCGGCCCAAGCTGTCTTAAATCTTGTCCTTTTAAAATAAGAGTAGTCAGTGCAGCTAAGAAAAGAGTTCTCCGTCTCGATCCCGAGAACAGTTGCGTAAACTTCTGTAGAATTGGACTTGATTTTAGGATCCAATCCACCGCCTCCAATCAGACCATGCATATACTGCAGAGCTGCTGCCCAAAAGTAAAGTCTAAAGTCTGGGGCCGCCTCTAGCCCTAGGAAGAGGGATGAACCTATATGCCCTCCTAGTTTTCCCATGTGCCCAAATAAATCTATTCAAAGCTAACTCTAACTTATTAAACCATTTGGCCTCAAAAAATAAAGGTATTGCCCTGAAGAAATATAAAAATTTAGGTAAGATTACCATTTTAATTACATTGGTACGACCTACCAAAGATAAATGGAGATTATTCATTCTCACTAGATCCAAGCTTACTTTGGGCATTAGGGGTGCCATGTTCCGTTCTACTACCACATCCAAATCTGCGGAAATCTCAACCCCCAAATAAACTGCAGAGTTAACTACACGGCAATCATTACACACAGATAAGAGTTTTTAACTATCTGGGTCTTGCTCTTAGTAAGCCTATATCCTGAGACCTCTCCAAATCGCTGAGCTTCCAATTCTACCTCGCATATGGCTAGGACGGGATTGGGAGTGACTATTGCCACATCGTCTGCGTAAGCAAGCGTTTTAAATTGCTTGCCGTTTATGCTTACAGCAGGGATGTTTAAGTTGTCTTCTAACCTTCGCAGTAAAGGGTCCATGTATAGCGCAAATAACAACTGTGACGATGGGCAACCCTGCCTGGTCCTCCTGTTTATCTGCACCAAAGCAGTATGTCCCCTATTGATCCTAATCCTGGCTGTCGGCTCCCTGTATAGTGCTTGAACAGCTCAGACATACCCTTCACCTAAGCCATACCGTCTCATGACTGTCCAAAGGTAGTCCCAAGAGACCCTGTCGAACGCCTTCTCTGTATCTAAGAGTAAAGCTGCGACAGGGTCCCCAGGGACTCTCGTGGTGTCGAACAAGGTAATTACCTGTCTAATGTGCTGGGTGGTACCCTTCCCTGAAATAAACCCGTGCTGTGTGGGACTGACCATGCCCTCGACTACTCTCGCCAATCTGTTGGCTAAAATGTTTTAATAAACCTTTGCATCTGAGCTCATTAAGGTGATAGGCCTGTAGGAACCCGGTGCTGTAGGTGCCTTACCTTTCTTTAAAATGACTATAACGTCTGCCCCCTCATGACCTTGGAATTGAATTCCCCTGCTCGGCCTGTAGTACCACATTTAACATCTCACCGATAAGCCCCTCTTGAAACACCTTATAAAATTCAACGGGGATCTGGTCCAGGCCTGCTGCTTTTCCCGAGGGAAGATCCACCAGTGCTGAGGCCACCTCCTCTAAATTAATTGGGGATTCTAGAATTAGCTTCTCATCTTCCGGAAAAATTCGGCGAATTCTGAATTAAGCTGTAATTAAGATATTCATTTATATCTACACCCGCCACCATCTTCAAGGCCACAGAGATCTGTATAGAATTGCCTAAAAACCTCCCTTATGCCCTCCGGCTCTGATACCATATTACCTTGGCTATCCAAGATATCCTTAATAGCCCCTGATGCTAATTGCTGTCTGGTTCGGATTGCCAAGATGTGTCCAACTTGCTCGCTCAACTTAAACGATTGTGTAATGTAATACAATGTAAAAATCACTTATAAAGCGCAAAAACTGTCACCCTACGGGTATCCTGGCGCTTTTAGAAATGGTGATGGTCAGCACCTTACCAGCCCGTAATAGGCAGTGAGAGAACTAGTCTTCCATCCTAGGAAACAACCAGGTTTTCAGATTGTTTCTGAAACAGGTCAATGAGCTGGCCTGTCTGATGGTCTGGGGCAGACCATTCCATAGTCATGCAGCAGCCACCCCAAAGGCTCTGCCCCCCATTCTGGTTCTCCTAAACCTAGAGGTCTTGATCAGGTTTGCGTTTGAGGAGCGAAGCTGTCTTTTTGGGTTATGCCATATAAACCTCTCCTGCAGTGGAATGGGGCCCTCCTCATGTGCTGCTTTGTACACAATGCAGAGAGATTTAAAGCAGATTCTCTCTTTGATGGGCAGCCAGTGTAGGTCCCTTAAGGCTAGGCTAGTGGAAGACCTTTGTTGCCTATTTAGCGCAACTTAGCTGCCATAGACTGAACTCTCTGCAGGCTTTGTAAGATGTATTGTGGGGCACCCAAATACAGAGCATTGCAGTAGTCCAGTCTGCTAAGTATTACGCTCCTCACTACCAGTGAGCGGGTTTCTATAGGTAGGAACGGAAGAATCTGTCGCAGCATCCGCAACAGAGAGTAGCAGTCGCTGGCAGTTTTATTAGCCTGAGGTTCCATTTAGAGACTCCCATCCACTAATACCCCCAAGTTACGCACCGTTTTCGCGGGGACAAGGGGATCCTGTTATGGGGTAAGCCTTAATTCTGGAATTGATCTTAGCTGTAAGCTAGAGGGAGTAGGGCAGAATATCACCTCTGTCTTCCCCTCATTAAATTGTAGGGAATTATGTTTGAGCCAGCTTACTGTCTGGCACATGCACTCCTGGAACTTATCCATGGACACCGCCTGTTTCCCTTCTAGGGAAAACACCAGTTGGGTATTGATTGGTCTACCCTGCGTTTTGGCTGGAAGGGGGTTGTGTTGGACCCGGCCCTTTAGGCAGGTTCACCCCGAGACTTTTTGCTTTTTCCTAGCCTGTTTCTGGAACCTGGTGGGGTGATTGTAGGCCTCTGCGCACTTTTTCACTGTGGTACAGTGTAAAGTGCTTGAGCTCTCTGTATGTGTGGTGAGTGACCTGCCCTCCCATAGGAATGAATGGGGAATATGTATGCCCATGGTAGTTCCTGATGTGTGGGGAGTGCAGGGTCGAGTTTGATATGTACGAACTCGTGAGATTGAATGCTGCGTAATGGTATATGCGGCATGAGTGTGTCTAGTCTAGAAGTACCACTTTTAGAAAGTGGCATATTTGTGTAAGTTGTGCTGGCGTGTGATTGGCTGGTGAGCCTGGCCCAGAGTGCCTGGGCCCGGTTGTGGATTGACTGCCTGGGTTAAGGATGACAGGGTCTGCAGAGCCTCCAAGGGGTTAGCCCGTGGATGAAAGGCAGCATCTGCTGCCAGGGGAGTGGGAGGAGATCGCCTCTGATAGTGCCGGGCTGTGCCTGCCTGGCCACCCTGCTGGCTCCCCCTCCTGCTGGCCAACTGTCACCTCTGACCCTGATACTGACAGGCAGAAGGAAACCAGAAACACCCCAGTGCTCCAGCAACCCCAGAACTGGTTTAGACCGGGCTCAGGGCCCCCTTGCACAAAGACTTCAAAGGACTTCAAAGACTTTTCTGTGTATAAGAAGGGGCTGTGTCCCCTTCCAAAAGGTTCTTGTTCTTGTTTCTGACTTGAATCTACCAGGGGCGGGCGCTGCCCAGCCCCTGGATGCCTGGAGGACTTCTGGGGGACCCCTCTGCCTGTCCTGGAAGGATGGGGGACTTTGCTTTACCCTGGAGGGACTTTGCTGTATCCCCTGAAAGTCGTTTGGCTGGACTTTGTGTGCCTTTAGCGCTGGGAGCGCTTTAATTTCACTTTTAGCGCTGGGAGCGCTTTACTTTCGCTGCTAAGCGCTGGGGGCGCTTCATTTCCTCTTTAAAGTGCCTGGTAGCGCTGTTAGGGCCTTCGGAGGCTGCCCACGCCGCGTATTCGCTTTTTATTATTTTTAATCGAGGGTGCCACCCCTCGGACCATGATCCCCCGCCTGCCTGCCTAAGGAGAAGGGCCGCTGCGCAGCCCGCAGCGACCCGGAAGTGGTTGGCCGGCCGGCCAATCCCAGCGCGGCCGGCCGGAAGTCCCGCCCCCGCCCGGGGACGCGTGGAGCTGCTGCGCCGTGTGTGGGAGAGACCGGAGTGGCGGCGAGGAAGAAAGATGGCCGGTGAACAGGGCTCCCGTGTGTCGAGGGAGCCCTGCAACGAGAGGAGAGAGAGCGGAGGGGGCGCTGGGCACATTGTCGGTGCCCGCCCCCGCCGCCAGTGAAGCTGCCGAAGAGGAGAGAAGAGCGGCTGAGGGTGCAGGCGGGGCTCCGGTGGAAGAGGAGAGCCCCGCGCTGCTTGGGAGAGTCCCCGCAGACCAGCGTCCCCCATGGGCAGTCCGGTGAGTGGAGCTGCCAGGTAGAGAGGGGGGCGCGAGAGCGAGGCACAGCGTAGGAGTCCCTGGCTATAGCGGGACTCCCACGCGCAGAGGGGACGCTTGTTTGGTGCTGTAAAGGAGAGGGGGGCGTCGGGACACATTGCCGATGTCCGCACCCCCCCCCCCCAGTGGCGCGATCTGAGCTCCACGGCCATGGTGTGTTCAGAGTCCCCAGTGGGGGACTCCAACGAGGGGTTTAGGGCCCAGATTGTGTTAAGAGCCACGGAGGCTCTAGGGGGCAGTTGGAATTACGAGCCCAGCGAGGCTCGAGGGGCCATTGTCTGCAGAGCCAGAGGGCTCCAACGGCCATATCTAGTTTAAGAGCCTGTGTAGCTCCAACGTTTGGGGCATGTGATGCCCAGAGCCTGTGTGGCCCCAGCGTTTGGCCATTTTCAGTTAGAGGGGGCGTCGGGGCACATTGCTGGTGCCCGCTCTCTCCTACCTGCGAGGAAAGTGTTTTAGAGCCTGTGTGGCTCCCTCAGTGGGTGCAGTTTGCGCCCAAGGGTCAGTGAGGACCCTGTCGCAGTTTCTTTGATGATTCTCCAGCTGCCCAGCAATTAGTGGGCAGCTGCACCGTTTAGGCGCAATGTAAGGAGAGAGTCCCTGTGTGGGACCAAGAGGACACAGTGGTGCCAGGCCTTCACAGCTGCGCAGCACTTAGTGCCAGCTGCTACGTTTAGGCTTTCTTTTCTTGGACTGGCGCTGCATGGCAGCACACCCTGACATTGAGACTCAGGGCGTCTGAGCCCCAACAAGGCCAGTTGGCCTAGGGACTGCCACAGGTGGTGGCTTATGTAAGTTATGCGCAATGTGATTTCTATGTTTTTAATAGTAATTGCCTACTGTGTGTTTTTGCGCTATGGTGTTGTTCTGGCACCTCTGAATGTTTTTAGGTATCATGTGTCTTTCTTTCCATGCGCTGCACCTCTGAATGTTTTAGGCATCATGTGTCTTCTTGCGCTGCACCCCTGAATGTATTTTATTGCATCATGTGCTTTATTCTTAACACCTCTGAATGTTTTAGGCATCATGTGTTTCTCTTTATTACTCCTCTGAATGTGTTTCATGCATCATGGGTAATGTGCTCTTGTGTATACCCCTAAATGTATTTTATTCTTAGGTGGTTGTTCTTTTTAGTACAGGTGGCCCTAGTAAGGTCCTGGTTCCTGTTATCAGTGGACACTGGTCGTGATCTTTTTGATTACCATTTTATGTTTATTATTCCTTATTCTAAAAGTGCTATATCTGATTATGACAGTGGCCCATGTGGCCCTGTCTTGTGAATAATCCCTTGTGAATATTGCCCGTGCCAGTTGGCACAATGTACATGTGTGATTCTATCTGATATGTTTTGACAATACAAAATTTATTTTATAATAACCTTGTGTGGAGTTTCTTTTGTGGTGTGCCTAGTATGTTGTTGCTGTTGTGCGCTGGCGCAAATGCTTTACACATTGCCTCCGAGTTTAGCCTTACTGCTTGTGCCAAGCTACCAAAGGGGTGAGCAGGGGTTATCTTGGCGTGTGACTTCCTTGCCCTGACTAGAATGGTGGTTTCTGCCTGGCTTTGGCGTCAGCCTTAGCCTACCAGAAATAGCCAGTTCTAACAGGTATCATCCGCGTAGTAGATCAATTCCATTCCGAAGCACTTGACCAGAGTAAGCAGAGGACGCAGGTAGATTTTGAACAAAATGGGACTTATCACAGATCCCTGCAGCACCTCATGGTGTACTGGGGACTTTTTAGACTCAAACGGCGGCATTGTCACCTCCTGTTGTCTCCCTGATAGATAGGATTGCAGCCACTGCAGGGCTCGTCCTTTGACCCCCAGGCCATTCAGTCTTTCTGTCAGTATGGTATGGTTCACCGTATCAAACGCGGCTGACATATCTAATAACACCAGCACTGACCGGTCTCCATTGTCAGCCTGCATCCTTAAATTGTCCATAACGGTGACCAGGGCAGTCCCGTGCTATGGCCCAGACGGAAACCAAATTGATCCCTGTCTAGGAGATGGTTGTCCTCTAAGTAGCCAGACAAAATCTTGCTAACTATTTTCTCCAAGATCTTAATTGGGTACAGTAGCAGAGAGATGAGTCTAAAATTAGCCGGAACTCCAGGGTCCAGGGAAGGCTTTTTGAGTAAGGGAGTGACTATTGCCTGTTTCCAGGTCTCCGGTACCATGCCCGCTGCCAGGGACTGGTTACAAATTGTCCACAGCCAAGGGAGAGTTTCCCGTCCGAAAACCTTCCAGACTCTAGGCGGGAGGGGGTCCTGCGGGGAGCCTGAAGTGATATTTTGGGCTACACTGATGAAATGCTCTTCAGAAGGAGCCTGGAAGAATTCCAGAATGGAAGCTACTCAAGGCCCTTCCTCTGCTGACTCCAATGGATCACTCCTATTATTAATATTACCCGGCCCAAAGTTGCCCACAATTTTTGCGATTTTTTCCTCAAAGTGTGCGGCAATCGTGTCACAGAGTTCCTGTGTGTTGACCACCTTGTTGCTGGTACATGCTGGCTGGGACAGGTCCTTGACGATTTTAAAGAGGGCTTTTGTGCTGTTTGGCACACGCAGAATAGAGTTAGCGTAGAAGTCTGCCTTGGCCTTTACTATCGACTCCTTTTATTTTGTCTGAGCTATGTTCCTTCTTAGCTAGGTATTTGTCAGCAGTTTTACTAGCAATGCCCTCTATTGCTTTGGCTTTTAATGAGATAATTTTAAGTAATTTCTGTTCCAGGGGCATACTCTGTTGAATTAATAAATTTAATTCCTCCTCTGCCCTAGCTAATTCTAACTATTTCCTCAACTCTGACTCTCTCGGAATTCTGCTTGAATTGAATAGCTCAGTGTCTCCCCTCGGGCTCCCACCTTAAACGCATCCCAGGCAATACCTGATGCTGTGCTCCCTCTATTGATTTCCCAGAATTCCCTTATCCATTTATTCATATGTTTAATATATCCGATGTCTTTAAGTAAAGCTCTTTCAAAAGTCCAGGTGTTTTCCTTGATAGTTGGCCCTACTAATTTAATCGTTATAACCAAGGGATTATGATCCGATATTATTCTGGGATGTTTCTCAATTTGGGATCTAGATAGTATAGAATTAGATATTAAAAAGTAGTCTAATCTAACAAGAATTTTGTGGGGTGCTGAGTAAAATGTACTACCATCCAGCTGCGGATGCATCCTTGCCCATAAATCTGACAGTGAATTATGTTACGCCATAGCTGCTATAGCTCGATATGATCTCTTCTTCCTGCCGGTGTACCCCCACCCTGCTTGCAGTTCGGCACCTGAGGGTCTATTAAGGTTGAAATCCCCACAGCATATGATTGGTTCAGGCCAGCGGGCCAATTCCGTATCTAGATATTCAAATATCTCAGGGTCATCCTTCATGGAGCCATATACCGAGACCACTGTAAACTTCTCGCCCCTGCACACTATTTCAGCTATAACCCACCCACCCATTGATCCTCTTCCTTCTTGATTACCGCGCTATCCCTCCCTTTGCCCAGTATAGCCACTCCCCTCGTCTTGGACCCTTGCTTTGTATGGGCTAGTAGTGAAAATCCTAGCTGCTCCAACAGGAATCCCTTTCCCCCCTCTATATGTGTTTCCTGCAAACAGACAAAATCCAATCTCATTGTCCTCAACAGTGCAGACACTCGGAGCCTTTTCTGGGGATCATTCAGCCCGCAAACATTGATTGAAGCAATTCGACAAGTCATTAAAATACGTCAAAAGGTTGTTCTAGCTTCCTTACGAGTTTTTTAATTAAACAAAAAAGAACAGTGCTGTGCTGTATGCACCCCCCCTCTCACTCCCCCCTCCCTCCCTCCCTTGACCACCCCCTACTGGCAAATAGGTCAGTCATGACCTATGTGTGTCCGCTCCGGACTGCAGCTGTCGCATCCTCCTCCCACTCCCTCGAACCAACTACTACTCTGTTTGCCCCTTAGCCCATGCCCCCATACCCTTGTTGGTTTGCCTAACCTAACGCTTTGCTAAGTGTGTCCATCCGTAAGGCCCTCAACCTAATCTAACTGTACCATGACCCCCTTATCGCCCCCCCTCTTTGCAGCACCGTAGTTCCTCCAAATACTCTTTTGCTTTTATTTCGGAAAATAACATTTTCACCTGCCCTCTAGTAACCACTTTTAACTTAGCGGGGAAAAGTAGGTAGCCCTCTGAGCCCAGTGCCTGAATGGGAGCTATTAACTGTCTCAGCCTCCATCTTCTTTCAACCGTAACATGACAGAAATCTGGTCTGGCAAAGAAAGTAATATTGTTGACTGAGCGCTTGGCCTCTGGCTTAGCTTTGTCAAGGATTTCCTGGCCCAGTAGGTAGTTGCCTACGTAAACCAAGATTGCCCTAGGTCTGTCATCCTTGCCGGCCCCATGCCCCTTCTTATTTACCAATGGGAACCTGTGCGCCCTTTGAGTCTCCCTCTCACACTGCCAAGATGTTAATTTGGGGAAGGCTCCCCTCAATAAGTTTACAACAAATAGTCTTGTGTCTTGCCCTTTGAGTCCCTCCGCCACCCCTAGCAGTCTTTTATTGCTCCTTCGCTGCCGATTGTCATAGCCCTCCAGTTTCCACTGGATGTCTACGGCCATCTCCTGTTGTTCCTGCTTAAAAGATTGAAGGCTGTTAAGATCGTCCTCTAACTTCCCTGTTCTTTCTTCAACTTTGGTTACTCTCTCCACCACTTCTTCGTATAGTTTATTAATTTTTCTTAGGGAGCTCTGAATTTTCTTTGTCCCTTGCCTAGTCCTACGACTCTCAACCCTTGCTTAATTTTTCATTTCCTTCAGGGTGCTAAAGAGTAAATCTAATGAAGCTGGGTGGGGAGTGGTTTGAGAGGTTTGAAGGTGCGAAGGCGAGTGTTTTTATAGTTGTGACTGTGGGCTAGCAAGTTCCTGATAAACCAAAGGACTTGACCAAAGTAAACCAAAGATGTGGCTGAATAGTCCCAGGTTAGTTTTTTAGTGGGTTCTGTAGGACTTCCACTTGAGTTCGCTTTCCTTCTGGATCTGCGTTTTTTCTGCGTGGTCTTCTGGGTAAGGGAGCTTTTACCAGTGTCCATATCACTACCCGTGTCGATTTCACTAGACAGGAAAGACTCAGAGTCTTCATTCACAGAGTAGAATTTATCGGCTTCTGGTGAACCAACCCCGCTCTCCCCTGCGCCCCCTCACATCTGAAGTCATTATAGCTAGGGTTGGGGTTCTTTTGTAAAGTGAACATTGGGCCGGTAGCTCTTGCGCCTGTTTCATTGAGCGCTTCCACGAGTTCATTTCCATCGCTCGTTTGCCTTGCTGCCCCAACTCACCGTGTTCACAGTGTGGATTCAATGAGGCAGCATGCCCCTCGACCAGCGTTGTTAGGATCGCCCCGCTCTGCCTGTGACCGTCTGCCATAGGGTCAGCATCGACAACTGCTTGCCATCTGCCTCCATTCTCACTCACCCGCGGCTCAGGGGCCGCGCTCCAATGTGCTTGCTCTGGCAGCTCCTGTCGTTGCCTAGCGACCGCTGCTTCTGCGTCCACGAGGATGCCGTCAGCTTCCGTGCGGCTGCCTGGTTTGTTTTTACCTAAGCCGATGCTTACGGGCTTCGTGACTTCTGGCATTTACGAAGGCTTCCTGGCGAAGGCTTCTACCAAAGTAGGCTGGCGCAGGTTGTCCTTATTCTTTAGCTTAGCCCCCAGCGCCTTTAGTGTGAGGGGATTGCCAGATGTTCCCTGAAGCTGCACCGGGGACAGGGGCAGGGGCCTCACTGTTTCTGCCCTTCTGCTCTTTGCTTGAATTCTTCTGGCTGCGCTGATGCTAACGCTGGTACTTGCACGTTGTTCGGTGCTGGTGACCAAATCTGTTTTCGTATCATCTTTCTTTGGTGCGTCATCCTTCTGTTCCTTAGCCTCTTTGGGCAGTTTGGCACACCGGAGGGACATACCGAGCGACTCCTTGACCATCAAGGCCAGGAGACTTGTCAGACCGGTTTGCGCTCGGCCGAATAGCAGGTTCAGGAATCTCCATAGTGCAGGTACAGGCTGATGCTCCCCTGGAATGTTGCTGGCGCTTTTGCCGTTATTGAGGGTGTTTAACATCACTCACTCAGCTACGATGCATGGGCTTCAATCCATCCGAGAGGGAGTCGGGAAAAATGTGACTGGTCGCAACAGACTGTCCGCAGCCATCTTGCCTTCACCCCCTCCTCACTTACAGTGACAATGCTTGTTAGTGAGTGTGTAACATATTTGGTGAACACTATTTGTGTGTTGACTAGCAAGTGGTTACTCGAGCTTGGAAGTATGCAGTTTAACAGGTGTCATGTAGTTAGTGTTAACGGTGATTTAAGTCACCCCACAAATGCTGTTTCCACCCATGGTTACTAGCAAGAATACAGCACTAGGCTGACAAATAAATGCTGCAAGTGTGAATGGGTAAGGGGCAGCAATCATTGTGTGAGTCCAAAAACCTACTAATTGCGCAATTGTTTTTTTGCACAACATCCCTCAAAGGCATGTTGCATGACATACCCTCACAGAGATATTGTGTGTGAACACACGATTTGCACTATGTACAATTCCCATCATGATTGCCACGTCCACTGCTCAGCAATGTCTGATAGTTAGATGTTTTAAAGTCATGGCCAACCAGACAAATCCCTCTCCATATGTTAGACACCTACTCACACATGTTGCAAAACAATGCTAGCAAAGACATAAGCATGTACATAACTTTACCTGAGCACACATGCCAACTCCCACACAGTAAATCATGATGTAGTAGACCTGTATGAAGCAAACAGTGACATTTAGGGAAGATTTACTAAGATTTTGCGCCTTGTTTATGCACAAAAGTAATGCAAATCAATGCAAAATTTTTTTTCGATTTACTTTCCAGCGCTAATTAATGGAAAAGTAACGTAAATCAGCGCATAGCGCTGCTTTGCATTACTTCGCACCATAAGGGCATACCAAAGGTGGAGCATGGGCATTCCCATGCAACCACCCAAGGTTTCCCACACTAAACCCAATTTACTAAGTAAGGTAGGTTGGGTTTAGCATGAGAAAACTGCGCCCTTTTCAAGTAGGCACAAGGAAGGAGAAATGCTTTCATTTATCCTTTCTTTTCCAACTTTGCATGTGTGCTGCACTGTATAGCATGCATACAAAAAGGAACAGGTTTAAAGTGAGTCTCAGCATAGTATTTTGTACTGGAAGGGTAACCTTTCATTACAAAACCTATGCTAGACTCAGAGAGAGACACCCTTGCACCATGGCACAAAGGTGTCGCTGTGGCGTACAGCTGCTGATTTCAGCGCTGGCGCTAGTGAGTGGGGAGGAGAGTGCCTTATTTTAGTAAATAGGGTGCTCTCCTTCTCTCTCTCTCTCCTTTTCACGTACTGCATCACAACATTTGTAGCTGCTGCAGTATGCTACGTGAAAAGTAGGCAAATCTCCCCCTTAATGTCAATAGAATAATAAAAATATATAAATCATCCTACCCTATACTAACTTACTATTCCTACCTAATCTACACTATCTTCTCCTCCCTGTTATCTTAAAGTACCATAACTAAACCTACCTTTACTCTACACATTTAGCACAAAATGATAAATATCAATCTCCCATCCCCATAAGACACATATTGAGACAAGGACAACAGAAACTATACCTAAACATCAACTACCTACACATAAAATCCTAAACGATCATATATATTTTTAATTTTTGAAATTATATATTTTTGGAGGTTTTTTTTTAATTCATTAAACACATCAACACCCACCCCAAAGAAACGAAAAGCAAGCCTAGCCACAACATTTTTAACCCATTCCTACAAAACCCCTAAAACCACTATCCCTAAACTATCACTACACTAACTAACCTAAACTAAGCTATAAAAACATGATGTAACCCATTAAAGCTATATACGGGGTAAGTGCAAAAAGGCTTATTATTTATTTATTTATTTATATGCTTATAAAGCGCCTGATTCAATTCCCGAAGGGATATCTCTGCGCTTTTGATTACACTGGACAGTTTACTATAAAATTGCAGCTATGGAGGGGGAGGTAGGCTAGATTTATGGCAGCGTAAAGAGGTGTGTTTTGAGTTTTTTTCTGAATGATTCAAGATTGCTGATCTGTTTCAGTGCAGTGGGTAGGGAATTCCAAAGGATTGGTCCTTTGTATGACAGGGCTCGACCACCTTGTCTGGCTCTTCTTATCTTTGGGACCTGTAGCAGCTGATGGTTGCTTGAGCGTAGGGTGCGTCCGGGAGTATAAGGGACACATTTTTCTTTTAGGTATTTGAGGCTAGTTCCAAACAGGCATCTGTGTATCATACTACATATTTTAAATTTGATACGCTGCTTTACCGGCAACCAGTGAAGTTGGCGAAGTAGTGGACGGGAGGGTGTTCTGGGAGGAGCATTGAGAGCCAGTCTTGCTGCCGTATTTTGGACAACCTGTAGTTTGTCCAGCTGTTCCTCATTTGTCGATAGGTATAGTCCGTTGCAGTAATCCATTCTGCTTATTATTAGGGTCTGTATGAGTGTTTTTCTGTGATTGTCTGGCAGAAATGGAAAGACGCGTCGGAGTAGCCCCACCACGTGGAGGCAGGCACCTGCCACTTGGGTGGTGTGCTCCTTGAGTAGGAGCGCCTGGTCTAGTTTGATGCCAAGGTTTTTTGCTATTGGTTTGGGGTTAGGGACAGGACCTAATTCCAGGGGCCACCATTCTGGGGACCATAAAAGAGTCGCCCCCCCGAACAGCATGACCTCGGTTTTGGACACGTTGCATTGGAGGAAATTCTGAGCCATCCAGTGCGCTACTGCTCTCATCCCATCCGCAAAGGTTGACTGAATTGCCGGTGTGAGAGTTTGGAATGGGAACAAGAGCTGGGTGTCATCAGCGTATGACACCGGGGAGAATCCATAAGATCTTATCAGATTTGCTAAGGGGGCCACATACATGTTAAAAAGCGTAGGGCTTAGGCATGAGCCCTGTGGCACTCCCTTAGTTAGCTCCCTTGAGAGTGAAGAATGGGAGCCCAGTCTGACACCTTGAGTACGGCCCAAAAGAAAGCTTTGCAGCCACGATAGAGCCGCTCCTTCTACCCCCACATCACTCAGTCTTTCGAGAAGAAGTTCATGTGACACCGTGTCGAAGGCAGCGGACAGATCTAACAGCACCAGAATCACTGAGCCCCCCCTATCCAGTGACATCCTGATGTTGTCGGTCACAGAGAGGAGGGCAGATTCAGTGCTGTGATTGGGCCTGAAACCAGATTGAGATAGGTCCAGGCCCTCCGCTGCCTCGATGTATTTTGACAGGTGAGTGTTTACATGCTTCTCGGTGAGTTTACTGAGGTAGGGTAGAAGGGAGATGGGTCTGAGGTTAGAAAGGTCCGACCAAGGGAGTGTGGTATTTTTTCGAATGGGATTGACCACTGCTTGTTTCCACTCTGTTGGTACCTGTCCTTCTCTGAGAGATTGGTTTATAATTGTTTGGATGAATGGACCTAAGAAGGAGTTTAGAGGGGCCATCATTTTGGCTGGTATGAGATCATTGGGGGAGCCTGATTTTATGTGGCTAGTTAGGAGGGGGAGATCTGTGTTAGAGACTGGGGGAAAAGAAAGTAAGGATGCTTTCTTTTGTTGCGGTGTAATGGGGACGGAATTACCACAGTTGGAACTGGTGGCTTTCAGGATTTTCTCATAAATTGAATTAATTTTGCTCTCGAAAAACAGGGATATCTCGTTACATAATGGCAGTGAGAAGTCATCCGAGCTCACACATGCTGTAGGTTTTACAAAGGTTTCAAGTATTTTGTATAGTTCCTTCGAGGAATTTCCTGCCTTTATCAGTTGTTGGGCCAGACTGTCCTTGCGGGCCCTTCTGATGTTTTTATAATATTTTGATTGTGCTACTAGGTAAGCTTTCCTATCCTCTTCGAGGTGTGACCTCCTCCATTTTTTTTCTAGTCTTCTACTCCCTTGCTTCTCAGTTCTCAATGCCTCTGTGTACCATTTCTCCTGTTTGTGTGTGGGGAATTGTTTGTGCAGTTTCAGCGGGGCCAGCTTGTCTATTGCCTCTATAAGGGAATTATTAAATTTATTTAGTGTATCTTCCACTTTGTCTGTTTCCAAGAATTTGGGATTTTTCCAGATCTTCTGCAGCCCTTCTGTTGTGACTTTGTGCCACTGGCGCCGCCATATTGGAGGAAGGATTATTTTGGATGGCCGTTTGTTTGTTATAGGGAGGTCGAATTCTAACAGATAGTGGTCTGTCCAATCCAACTGAGAGGTGGTTTTGCAGGGGATAGTGGTGCAGTTCGAGAAGAGTAAGTCTAGGAAATGTCCCCCATCATGAGTTGGACCGGAATTCTGTAGTTCTAGACCTATCGTGGACATATCTGCAAGCTTCTTCTGGCTATGGTCATTTGGGTCTTACCACTGCCTGCTTAATCTCATGGAGGAGTGTCAATGCCTGGTCCATTTTGTTCTCCAAAACAGCCACACACAACTTCAAATCCGATATGTCCTTCTTCATGTCCTGTTCAAAAGAGCTAAGCCATCCTTTGGCCTGAAGTGTGGGTCCACGTGGTTGTGATGGTGCCCTTATGGAACTACTGGGTAATGGTGGCTTGGAGGTACCTTTGCTGGAGTGGACTTTTCTGCCAGAGCTCCCCTTGTCAAGTGTTGGTGGTCTGAGCGGAAAGCTTTGTCACTCGCCCTGAGCCTTTTCTTCCTCATAACATTTCTTCATGGCCCTGTGTGCCTTAGCATCTCGTCTGAGGTGGTGGTACCACATCTTTCTTTTGTTATGTTGCCTCAACTGCTCTGGAGTCATGTTGTCTGTTGAAGAAATAAGGATAACTGTCAGTCAAAGGGTGACTAGGAACACTTATAAACATCATTAAACAACATTATTTACAAAACATCTAAGGTAGCAGCCCCAACAGCCTAAATTCATCTGGCAGTTTAGGGTGACCATACTCATGTCTATTATCTATCATATCATCATATCAGATGTACTAAACTCTAATTAGAAAGGCAGGCAAATTGTTTCACAATGCAATTACAACACCATGGCTCATCTAGCCATGACAATGTCAGTACTTTATATGCTTCCGAACTATGGTTTTTGGTACCCATGGAATGGTACACATGTCACCTTTGCTGTACATTAGTGTGCCTTCTGCATCCTGCAATAGCTTTTATGCCTCAGGGATTTGCCACAGTAAGATGTGCAATGTCTGAAATGTACAGGTATTGTCTCACAACATAGTGCAACTGATATGGCAGGACACATTGCTAACCATACTGAACACTTGGCATGAATGACATGTAACAATAGTCGCAGCATAATTACCTGACAACACACAAAGGCATATGAAACCTCTCCTATCTGATTTGGTTTAAGTCCATGGTGGACTGTGACCATCACACATTACATGCTCCCAACATCATAGCATGTGCAACTAACATGCATTCAGAATTCTTCACAACCACAGCCATGTTTAGATGTGTATCTTTTACCACATATATTCGCATAGACTGCCACTGTGATCATGGTTCTCTTGTTAAACCTATACCATGTGGTCCATCCCAGATTGGCAATGTGTTCTCCTTGACAGTAGCCAGAGGCTGACAGACATGCAGCACTTAATATTCACGTTTCCTGACCTATTTATCTTCATACAAAAAAATGTATTTGTGATAGTGATGCACATTGAACCTGGCAAGTCACACAGCATCTGTCATCACACTCAATCCTTGCACTACACAATTAGCATTGATGAAGGCACTCACCGGTGAAATTGGAGTTCTTGAAGTTATCCATCTCACCACGTGTGGATAATGGGGGTCCCTCTAAAAGACATAACATGTAAAACACATCAGCAAACTTATAACATATATTGGATATGCAACAGAAACATAGTACATATGTACAGCTATTGGCTACTTAACCCTTCAGGTTATAAGTAATAAAAAGACACAGTCGACATGCCTAAATGATACACATTGGTAAATCTGGCTGAAGTGTATATACATGTGAAGAGCCAAAACATGCACCTGTTGGCCAATTTGCGGGACGAGGTCATGGACATCATCACTACCAAATTTCGCTATGGTAACTTACTTTGATGATTCTCTGCACCTACATAAATCACATACCATAATAATAAAGGTATTACAATACCCAGACCGTCTTAACCCCATCGGTGCTCATGATGGCATGGTTCTGTCATGAGCACCAGTGCTTGTGTGCTCATGATGCAACCATTCCATCATGGGCACACTAGCACGAAATCCCTCTGCTGTTTACAACAGAGGGATTTCCATTCGTTTTTTTGCCTTGGGAGGTGGGGAAGAGCTTGCCCAACAACCCGAGGCATTTTATTTTTTTACAATGTAATGACAGTCGCTGACATGGTGCACTGACGTCATTACATTGAAAATGAAACTGAAACTTAGTTTCAGTTGCACTGTTTTGGTGCTTGTGGGGCTATCTCAGTTCCCTGAGCACCGAAACACACAGAAGAGGTATCATTGGAAAGGTGAAAATCTCCCCTTTCCAATGGTACCTCTGCCAGGTGGATCCCTGTTTGGGGATCGCCACAGGAGGGTAATCCCCAAGCAGGGATCCACCCACTAGACAACAGGGAGGGGGAGCGGTTCCTTGGGCAAGGGCCTTTGCTCCCCCATTCCAAATTTTCACATTGAGGCACCCTAAACACCAGGGATTCTTTTTTATAGATCGGGGTGGGTGCTGCAGAGAATGCACATGCCAATGCCCCCGCCTACTTCTAAAAAATGCCACAGTCTTTCTGCCCTCCCCCCAGGAGGCAGATGGGGGCAATAGCCTCTGATCTGCCCCCTGGGGAGGGCAGAAAGCCCACTAGGCACCAGGGATTAGGTTTTCTTTTACACAGAGGGGTGGGGCTACCCAGTATTGGCTTTTCAATGCTCCCACTGCAAAAAAAAAAATTGCCACAGTCTTTCTGACCCCTGGGAGGCAGACGAGGCAATAGCTCCAAAACTGCACCCCAGAGGGGGAAGAAAGCCCCCTAGACACCAGGGATTCTTTTTTTCAAAGTTTCGGGGTGGGGGCTGCCCAGAATGGGCATACCAATGCCCCCAATCCCCACCAAATAGTGCCACCGGCTTTTTTGTCCCCCATGAGGCAGATGGACGCAATAGCACCCGATATACCTCGGGGGCAGAAAGCCCACTAGGCACCAGGGAAATTTTTTTTATACATGGGGTGGGGGCTGCCCAGAAGTGGCATGCCAATGCCCCCCCAAAAAATACCACAGCCTTTCTGACCCCTTGGAGGCAGATGGGGCAATAGCTCCTTATGTGCCCAATAAGGGGGGCAGAAATCCCACTAAGCACCAAGGATTCTTTTTTTTCAAAGTTCTAGGGTGGGGTCTGCCCGGAATGGGCATGCCAATGCCCCCCCCCAATAAAACATGCCAGACTTTCTATCCCCCAGGAGTCAGAAAGCCCACTAGGCACCAGAGATTATATATTATTTTTATACATAGTGGTGGGGCTGCTCAGAATGGGCATGCCAATGTCCCCACCACCCAAGACAATGCCACAGACTTTCTGCTCCCCCCAGGAGGTAGATGGAGGCAATATCCCCTGATCTGCCCACTGGGGGGGGGGGGGGCAGAAAGCCCACTGGGCACCGGGGAATATTTTTTATATGTACATAGGAGCTGCCCAGAATGGGCCTGCCAATGCCCCCACCCCAAAAAACAATTGCCACAGACTTTCTGCTCCCCACCCCTTGGGAGGCAGATAGGGGCAACAGTCCCTTAACTTCCCCCGGGGAAGACATCCCACTAGGCGCCAAGGATTATGCTGGCTTTTTTGTAAGTAGAGGTGGGGGCTGCCAATGCCCCAGCTCCCACCAAATAATGGCACAGTATTTCTGCCCCCCCCCCCCCAGGAGGCAGATGGAAGCAATAGCTCTGATATACGCCTGGGGCCAGAAAGCCCACTAGGCACCATACATTATTGTTATACATAGGGGTAGCGGCTGCCTAGAATAGGCATGCCAATGCCCCCACCCCTAAATAATTGCCGCAGGCTTTCTGCCCCCCTAGAGGCAGATGGGGCAATATCCCCTTATATGCACCCCAGGAGGGGGCGGACATCCCACTAAGCACCAGGGAGAATTTATTTTCAAAGTTCAAGCATGGGGGCTGCCCAGAATGGGCATGCCAATGCCCCCCCCAAAATGCCACAGACTCTCTGCTCACCCAGGAGGCAGATGGGGCAATAGCCCCTGATCTGCCCACTGGCAGGGGGGGGGGGGCAGAAAGCTCACTAGGCACCAGGAATTCTTTTTTTTTTATACATTGCCCCCACCCCAAACAACAATTGCACAGTCTTTCTGCCCCCACTCGGGAGGCAGATAGGGGCAATAGTCCCTTAACTTCTCCCCTCAGGGCAGAGATCCCAGTCGGCGACGAGGATTAGGCTGGCTTTTTTGTAAGTAGAGGTGGCGGTTGCCCAGAATGGGTATACCAATGCACCACCCCAAAAAACAATAGCCACATTCATTCTGCACCCTTGGGGGGATATCATGGTAATAGCCTCCGATCTGCCCCACCCCCTAGGGTAGCAGAAAGCCTACTAGGCACTGTCCTTTTTGTTCCGATGTGACAAGCTGTGGATTTTAGGCCCTAGCACAGCCGATACCTAGGGAAACCTAGCAAACTTGTACTTTTTTAAAAACGAGACACCAGGTAATCCACACAAGTGAGGAACCATTTTTATCAGGAGACCTGAAGGAATGGTGGGTGGTAGTAAATGTGTGTCAGCGCAATGAACCCACAACTTTTCCACACACAAATGTGAGGAAAATGTGATTTTTTTCATATAAATTCAAGGTTTGCAGTTGATTCTGGGTAGGAAAACTTTGGGGAAATCCATGCAAGTCACACCTCTCTAAATTTCCCAGGTGTCTAGTTTTCAGAAAGGTGTAGGTTTTGTAGGTTTCCCTAGATGGCCGCCGAGCCTGGGACCAAAAATGCTGGTGATTCCCTTGCAAAAACTGGTCATTTTGTTATTTATCATTTTGATGTTTCCACAATAGGTTTTGGGTCCTTCCCTGCCATGGGTACTTGGCTCACCTATAGAAGTGAGGTACCATTTGTAATGGGAGGCCTGGAGAAACACTGGGTGGTAGGAAATTTGTGTCAGACCGGTTATCCCACAACTTTCCCACACAGAAATGTGAGAAAAATTTCATTTTCTCAGCTAAATTTGAGGATTGCAGGGGATTCTGGGTCAGAAAACACTGAGGGATTCATGCTAGCCACTCCTCGCTGGACACCCCTGATGTCTAGTTTTCAGAAATGTCTGGCATTGGTAGGTTTCTCTAAATGGCTGCCGAACCCCGTACCTAGAACCCAGGTGCCCCCTTGTAAAACTAGGCAGTTTTGTGATGGATAGGGGGCATCTGTATTTTTGGTCCCAGGCTCGGTGGCCATCTAGGAAAACTTACCAAACCCAGACATTTCTGAAAATCAGACACCTGGGGAAGTCCAGGGAGGTGTGGAACTTTCAATCACAGAAATATGTAGAAAATATTTTTGGGGGACAAAGTTTGAGGTTTGCAAGGGATTCTCCTCAACAGAATCTAGGGAGAGCCACTCAGTCACCCCATCCTGGATTCCCCTGGGTGTCTAGTTTTAAAAAAATGCATAGGTTTGCTAGGTTTCCCTAGGTGCCGGCTGAGCTATGGTCCAAAATCCACACCTAGGAACATTGCAAAAAAAGGGGTCCGTTTTCACTGGGAAAATGTGATGTGTCCACTTTCCATGTTGGGACATTTCCTGTTGTGGGAACTAAGCCTACCCTCAAAAGTGAGGTACAATTTTTATCAGAAGACTTTGGCTAATGCTGGGTAGGTGGAAGTTTGGGGATCCACACAGAGTCCAGAACCTTCCATCATAGAAATTTGAGGCAAATGTGTTTTTGTTTTACAATGTTTGAGGTTTGCAAGTGATTATGGGTAACAGAGCCTAGTGAGAGCCACACAAGCCACCCCTTCCTGAATTCCCCGGTGTATCTAGCTTTCAAAAATTCATAAGTTTGCTAGGTTCCTGTAGGAAGGTGGATACCTGACTATGGTTATCCCAGATTTTTTTTGCCTAGTGTTTAGCTGGTTTTCGACTTAGTTGGCCTGGGATCCTGCTAATCAAGGCCCCAGGCTATCTGCTCTCTCTTTAAAATGGACTCCATGTACCCTAGGTACATCTCCAATTGGATACTAGGTCGCCTTATGAGCCCCTGTACAGTATACTATAGGTACCCAGGGCATAGGTGCATCCAAGGCCTACCAGGGGCTGCAGCATGTATTATGCCACCCCTGGCTGGCCACCCAAATTGACACAACTGGCTAATCACTCAGCTGGGGCAAGGTGGTGTAATCACCCCTTGCTTAGATATAGTATACCTATGTCTAAACCTATATCTGTACACATATGCACCTATAAGTCACTCCTATAGCAGGCCTTAACAATCCTGGAGGCAGAGTGCTTGATTTTATGTGAGATGGTGCTCCAGCATGAGCTGAGCCTGTCTGCAGCTTTCGGAACCATGTCCTTATAGCTGTTTTGGGATATTGCTATACCATATACTATTAAGTGCATTATGAACCTCGCAGTTAAATGCTATCTATGGTTTGGCTTTATCAAAACATGTCATGTAAGGTGTCATACGCTTTGGAATACTACCCCCTCACCAGTCCTGGAGACTGGGGTAGCATTCCACCCTTCTAGAGGGAGACGACATGTTACTTTCCTTAAACGCGGTTAAATCTAACCAGAGCCTCAGCATCACAAAATGGATGCTGCTGCCACCGACACAAGTCTGGCCTCCTGTTGCTGACCGAAACTCCGGCAGGGGAGGCCTGGACAAAAGGTTTCCTGTCACAGGGAGGTGTTACACCACCCCAGACAGGAGATAGTGGATTGGGTCAGGGAGGGCGGAATGAAACTAGACACTGCCTGGGGCACACAAGGTGTCCCATGCAAATTCCAGTTCAAATCGGTGCTGGGGCACTCCAGCCCCAGCTTTGGCGTGAAACTGGACAAAGGGAAAGGGGTGTAACCAACCCCTTCCTGGGTCCCACCCATAGGAGGGACCTAGCAGGAGATCCAGCCCCCTGATTTGGAATAAAGGTAAGAGCTGTGCCCATAGACATTAGATCATCCTGACTGAAACTTTGATACGAAACTCTGGACCCTTCAACATCCTACTTGACATAGAAGACTGAAGAATCTCCCTTGTGGTCAAGGAGTGACCACCCTGCACAAGCAGGCACCATCAGCGCTCAAAGGTTTTCTTTGCCATTGCTCCCGCCAGAGCTCGAACAACAGAGACCATCAAGACCTGGGCTCCCAGACTTCCAACAGCCCGATCCACATTCCCAGCAAAGCTGAGACCCGTGGAGGCGACGTGAGACGTGGGACCGGCCATCTTGGAAAGCCAGCAAAGTGCTTCCTGTGCAGCTCCCAAGGCACCCTCAAAGCTGTGCATTGGGGATAGAGAAGCCCCAGCCCAGAGCAGCTTTTGCACCAAAGATCACCTCTCCACACTCATCGAGTACTGCGTAGGGCCCTTTTGCATTTTTCCTGCTGGACCTGTTGTCCGGTCACTTGCCTGTTGGCTAGTGGCCTCTGTTACGACGATCCTTCAAATTTACACTGCTGGTCTGATTGCTCCAGACTGGCACTCGCTCCCCTGAAAAGGAGCAGCCAATTTGACCTTGCTGGTCCGATCCAGAATCCATCTCCGAATCCTGCCTGGGTTGCATTTGCCAAGGCCTGTTGACTCTGATTCGAGAACCGATACCGCCGACAGTGAGAGGCTTTGTGGGACAGTCTGTGTCCACCTCCTGGTTGTCATCGATCCTTCTTGGTCCACGAGACAAACTTCACAACATCACCTGATCGCAACCCGACATTGCCTGGTTCCTTCCTAGTTCCATCCTGGTCACTGGCTAGTGACCCAGACTCTGTCCCCTCTGCTTTCAGGTACTCTACATCTTCGATCCACCCTTGGATCCAACCGGACTCTTCTCTCCTGGTCGCCTGCAGCATCTTTTCCCCCAGGCTCCATAGAACTCCACGACGAAACCCGACACACTTTGACACCTATGCACCCGCTTCCTGTGGGTGAGGTAACAAGAGTACTCCGGTGCTCCTGTAGTGGTTTACACCTCTAGTGTCCTAGTTTTAAGTGGTTAAGTTCTAGTCCAGTAGGAAGACTTCTAAATCAGTAACTTTCTAACTTTTACGCACCATTGGCGTCTATTGGTGCAAACGGTTGCCTATAGACACTGCACCGTATCCTGTGGGCCTCCCCCGACCTAACCTGCGTTAGTCCAGTATAGCCCCAGCGATTCTCAAGGCCCTAGGCCTTACCATTGTTCGAGACGTGGTTCTTATACCACTATTTTAATATATGGTTTGACGGGCCACCCCGCCTATCCATAAATGTGCAACTTTTGTATGTTATATGAAGTTCTTTGTTTAACGCTTGTGATTCTATCCTCATAAAGAGTACAGGGGATTATTCTAGTAATAAATACATATATTTTATAATATATAACTTGTGTAGTGTCCTTTCATTTGATGTTAAAAGGATTGCATATGGTAAAACAGCTGGCTTCACATGCCCTCTTGAGTTTAGCCTAAGACTGCTTTTGTCCATGCTACCACTAGGATAGCTGGTCTATAAGGTTGACTTACAACCAATCACCATAAAGGTTGTTTGGACTGGTGCAAGGTGATCACTAGAATAGTGATCATCATATACCAGGCCAACTTCTCACAGTTCCCTAGGTGCCAGCTGGGTAGGGTCCAAAATCCACAGCTAGGCACATTGCAAAAAAAGGGTCAGTTTTCACTGGAAAAATTTTATGTGTCCATGTTGCATTTTGGGACGTTTCTTGTCGCGGGTCCTAGGCCTACCCACACAATTGAGGAACCATTTTTATCGGGAGACTTTGGGGAATGCTGGGTGGCTGGAAGTTTGTGGCTGCCCATAGATTCCAGAACTTTCCATCACAGAAATGTGAGGAAAATGTATTTTTCTTTTACAAGGTTTGAGGTTAGCAAGGGATTCTGGGTAACAGAACATGATGAGAGCCACACAAATCACCCCATCCTGGATATCTAGTTTTCAAAAATGTATAGATTTGCTAGGTTTCCTTAGGTGCCGGCAGAGCTAGGGTCCAAAATCCACAACTAGGCACATTGCGAAAAAAAGTCAGTTTTCACTGGAAAAATGTGATGTTTCCACGTTCTGTTTTGGGCCGTTTCCTTTCGCAGTGCTAGACCTACCCACACAAGTGAGGTGCCATTTTTATCAAGAGACTTTGGGGAATGCTGGGTGGCTCGAAGTTTGTGGTATCCTGCAGATTCCAGAACTTTCCATCATAGGAATGGGAGGAAAATGTGTTTGTTTTTTACAAAGCTTGAAGTTTGCCAGTGATTCTTGGTAACAGAACCTGGTAAGAGCCACTCAAGTCACCCAATCCAGGATTTCTGTGGATGTCTAGTTAAAAAAAATTGTATAGGTTTACTAGGTTTCCTGAGGTGCCGGCAGAGGTGGTGACCAAAATCCCCAGCTAGGTATATTTCGGTCAGTTTTTACTGGAAAAATGTTATGTGACCACATTGCGTTTTGGGCCGTTTCCTGTCACAGGTACTAGGCTTACCCACACAAGTGAGGTACCATTTTTATCTGGGGACTTTGGGGAATGCTGGGTGGCCGGAAGATTTTGGCTCCCCACAGATTCCAAAACTTTTCATCACAGAAATCTCAGGAATTGTTTTTTTACACAAAATTTGAGGTTTGCAAGGGTTTCTGGGTAACAGAACCTAGTGGGAGTCACACATGTCACCACATCCTAGTTTACCCAGGATTTCAAGTTTTAAAAAATGTATAGGTTTGCTAGGTTTCCCAAGGTTCCGGCTGAGCTAGGGTCTGAAATTCACAGTTAGGCACATTGCAAAAAAGGGTCAGTGTTCACTGAAAGAAATTTGATGTGTCCATGATACGTGTTGGGTTGTTTCCTGTCACAGACACTGGGAATAGCCACACAAGTGGGGTACCATTTTTATCAGGAGACTTGGGGGAACACAGAATAGTAGAGCAAGTGGTATTTCCATTAGACTTTTTTTACATTTCTGCCTTCCAAATGTAAGACAATGTGTAAAAAAGAAGTCATTTTGAAAAGTGTCCTCTAATTCACATGTTTGTATGGCTACCCATAGCTTCTAAACTCTTTCCAATTTCACAATTTCATAAATATATAGGTTTCCTTGGTACATATTTTTTACTCTATATTTTACCTAATGAATTTCTATATATCCCTTACACAATGAAAACCCATTTCAAGACGCAGCACAGTTATTGACTCTGGGTACCTCAGGTTCCTGGTGAACCTACTAGTCCTATATTTTGCCACAATTAGAAGGATCCGATGGACTTGACGGTATATTGCCAAACTTAGAAGAAGTTACAGGTGAGAATGTTAGCACAAATGGCTGTTTTTTCCAACTCAGTTTCAATATTTTTTATTCCAATTGTTAGTTTCTGTAGAAAACCTTGAAGGCTCTACACAAATGACCCCTTGCTGAATTCAGAATTGTGTCTACTTTTTAAAAATGTATGGTTCTCCACCCATTTCTACCACTAACTGGAAGGAGGTTGCAAGCACAAAAAATATGAAAAATAGGCTATGCCCCAGTAAAATGCCAAAACTGTGTAGAAAATGTTGATTTTCTGACAAAAGTCTGCCTGTTCCTGAAAGCTGTAAAGATGGTGATTTTAGAACCACAAGCACTTTGTTGATACCTTTTGCAGGGAAAACAACAGACACTTTCTTCTGCAGCCCTTTTTTCCCCATTTGTCTAAAAAAAAAAAGAAATTAGCTGTATTTTTGTCAATTTCTTGGTCCCCTCTAGGGGAATCCACAAACCCTGTGTACCTTTAGACTCCTCAAGATGTTGGAAGAAAAGGATGTAAATTTAGTGAAGACACCATATGTGGACAAAAATATACAGGGGGATAAGCGCGAACGACCCCAAATAGCCAAAAAAAAGCTTGTCATGGGGAGGGGTGGAGTCAAAGCAGCGAGAGGTTAAATAGTGACACCAGGAAATTAGTAAGTTACGTAAATATCTCACATCATGCGTACTTCTTCCCTAGGTTAGGAGAGTTCTGTGCAAGTGCTACTAAGTGCATGATATAGTTCGCACCTGTTCCAAGCATTCCTAAGTTTGAAATAGCACAAGTGTATAATAACATGTATGGGACAGGTTCACCTGTGAGAGTTGAGAGCTGAGAGTGGGCTTACATCTGACATACATTGGCCTCTTCTACTAGAGACATATACTATGTGAGTCTCATATGTAAGGACAGTTCTAGTTGCTCTGGGCACAAAAACTCCTCCATGAGGCCAAGCAAAGGCACAAGGGCCAAACCTTTTGCACAGAAAATGCTGTCAAGACCTTTTATATAAATTGTGAGAAGCTAGCCTGGCATATGATGTCTACTAGTTCTAGTGGGCACCTTGCACCAGTCTAATCGACCCTTATTGATAGTGGTTGTATAGTCAACCTTATAGAAAGCTATCCTAGTGGTAGCAAGAACCCGCAGTCTTCAGGCTAAGACTTGAGTAGGCGAGTTAAGCAAGTTGTTTTACCAATTATAATCCCTTGAGTACCAAATGAAAGGACACCACACAAGGTATATATCAAATATATATGTATGTAATCTAAACACAACCCCTCTGCACTCTTTATGAGGTCAGAGGTAAAAATACAAGTCACACAGTTAATATACGATAGGTTGCACAGTATACGTTATGCCCTAGGGGCCTCACAAGCCATATACTAAGAAAGTGGTGTAAGAACCACAAGAGAATTAGAAAGCAGGCCTGGGGCCAGTAGAATTACTGGGGCTACTCTAGTCGACCAAAGGTTAGGAAGTAGGAGGCCCACGGGAGACGCGTGCAGTGTCTAAACACAGGCGCGGGTTACCATTGACTTTCTATGGAGAGCGTAAAAGTTACAAATATACAATTTAAGGACACTGCCGGATGGACTAGGATGAAACCCTTTTAAACTAGGACACTTGGAGAGTCAAGACCCACAGGAGCACCAAAGTACTCGTGTTACCTCACCCAGGTAAGCCGGATGCTTAGGTGTCTTTTCGTGTCAGGTTTGGTCGTCGTTTTCCATGGAGAGCTGCAAAGAAGTGCTGCAGGCGACCAGAGTAAAAGTGTCCGGGTGGATCCAAGGGTGGATCGAAGATCTAAAGAACCTGAAAGCAGAAGGGACAGAGTCTGGGTCACTAGCCAGTGACAGGAAGGAACCAGGCGATGTTGGGTGATTTCAGGTGAAGTAGTTGAACTTGTCTCTTCAGCCACGAGGTTCAGGAGGCATCGACGATGTCCAGGCGCTGGATTCGAGCTGTCCCATAAGGGATCTAGTTGACTGCGGTGTCGATATCCGGATTGGACCCAACAAGCCTTGGCAACCGCAACCCATGCAGAATGTCAAGATTGGCTCTGTTGCAGACCAGCAAGGTCTGTGGCGCTTCTCCTTTTCAGGGAAGCTGGAGCAAGCCTGGAGAAACCAGGAAAGGAAGGTAATTCTTCAGGGTGTTCACTAGCCAATGGACTGGGAACCGGGAAGACACGTCAAGCTCAAATGCAAAAGCGGGGCCCACGGCGCACTCGCGGAGTGTGGGAGCCTGGGCTTCGGTGCAAATGGTGTTGGGGCTGGGGCTTCAAGCACTCTAAAGCACAACTTTGAGATACCTCGTTGAAGGAGTGCAGCTTGCAAATGCAGGATGTCCAGGAGTTCTGGTCCCACATCTCTCGTGTCCGCCACAAGTCTCAGCTTTGCTGTGGATGTGGGTCGGGTCAGAGAAGTCAGGAAGTCCAGTTCATGTGTTGCAGATTCTTCAGGATCCGGCGGGAGCCTTGAAAATGCAGACCGGCAAAGTTGCTGTTGGTGCCTGTATGAACAGGGTGGTCACTCCTTGACCACAAGGGAGATATCTTCTGTCTTCCAGTCAGAATGGAACGTCGAAGGTCTAGGATATGTCTTTCAAACATTCGTCCAGGGTGATCTAAAGTCCTAGGGAGACAGCTCCTATACTTATACTAAGGATGGGGGCTGGACTACCTGGCTAGGTCCCTCCTATGGGTGGACCTTAGAAGGGGGTGGTTACACCTCTTTCCCTTTGTCCAGTTTCGCGCCAGAGCTGGGCCTGTGTTCCCCAGCAACTGGTTTGAACAGGGCTATGCATGGAGCACCTTGTGTGCCCCAGGAAGTGTCTGTAAAGCATTCACTGAATGCAGCCCTCCCTGCCCCTATACACAAAACCCTGTCTGGGGAGGTGCCAGCACCTCCCTGGACAGGAAACCTATTGTCCAGGCCTCCCCTGTCGGAGTTTCGTCCAGCAACAGGAGGTCAGACTCGTGTCTGTGGCAGCAGCATCCATTTTGTGATGCTGAGGCTCTGTTTAACTTTAACCAGGTAAAGCAGCAACTACATGTCTTCTCCCTCTAGAAGAGTGGATTGCTACCCCCACCGCCAGGACTGGCGGGGGGTAGTATTCCAAAGTGTTTGACACTTTACACAGCATGTTTTGATAAAGCCAAACCAAAGTTAGCATTAACCGCAAGGATTATAATGCACTTACGCTGCAGAGGGGCTCAGCTCATGCTAGGGCACCCTCTCACATAAAACCAAGCACTCTGCCTCCAAGATTGTCGAGGCCTACCATAATAGTGACTTATAGGTGTATATGTGTCTATATGTAAACGTAGATATAGGGATACTATATCTAAGTAAGGGGTGATTACACCACCTTACCCAGGCTGTGTGAACAGACCCGTGGTGTCAGTTTGGAAGTCAAACCAGGGGTGGCACAATACATGATGCAGCCCTTGGTAGGCCTAAGGCGCACCTATGCCATGGGTACCTATGGTACACTATACAGGGCTCACAAGGGTGACCCAGTAACCAATCTGGTATGTACCTAAAGTACATGGTATCAATTTAGAGAGAGAACAGCTGGGCCGTGAGTCTGATTAGCAGGCCCACAGCCACACTCAAGTCGAAAAACCAGAGAATCACAGCAAAATGTGGGGGTCACCATAGGATGCAGACTCTACTCTCCTACATGTATTTAGCCACATTCAGAGGTTATCTAAGCAGTGAAAGTCATGGCAGGCCTCAGTAATGCTTGACAATCCAGTGGAGGTAGGACAAGAAGGTGCATCAGCACATTACTATGGGCCTTATTTACAAGGTCTTTGCGTGGGCAGTGCATCACCTTTAACAATGTAAAAAGTGACATCCCAGCAGTTCAAGGGGCTCTTAAATAAACCCCTTTATGTGTAACATAGGTTCTGTAATGGTTCAACACAACTTTACCTGACAAATGCCTGTTGCGAAATAAGCCACTCTGGAGCAGATCTGCACTACCTGGTCTATCATCATATGAGCTGTCTGGATTGGCTATGGGCATGTACATCAGCTCAATGTTTCCCTGGGACTCATTTGTGTCACCTACAGGGACATCAATTCTTGTGCGGGCCATTCAGTGTCACTGATAGCACTGGTGCACAGACCGTGCCAGCACTATAGCCACAGCATTTCCCAGTTTTGCATGGGGCCATGGATAATTTGAGAAAAAAGTCATGTGAGCCATACTTAATGGTACCACAAATCAACAATGGGTACATGAGACACATAGAATAGCAGAAAATGTATGTGAACTTACCAGTTGCTTCATCAATTCAATTCAATTCAATACAAGCTTTATTCGATTAATTAAAATCATAAAAGCATTTCCAGCACAAATATACAAATAGCAATTCATATATTAAAAACATTTCATAAAAACAATTTGGTTAAAAAGGAGCATATAAGAGAACAATTTCATATAATTCATATATTTACATGTGATAGTGCAATTCATCTTGACAGCTAATGGCAAGTTGGTATATATACATATCATGGAGCATTTAACTTCAGTTGTTTAAACTTAATACGTGTAGCTGCAACCAGAAAGCTTGCAACCCCGAAGATTACTTTAATGCTACTAAGAAGCTGTAGGTAACGGAGAGCGGGACGAACTTGTATGAACCCCGCTTCTCTCAAAATAGGTAGTAAAAACTGTTTCCTACAATCCTCGTAGTAGCTGCAAAACATAATAAAGTGCATCAGGGATTGTTCAGAAAAATTATCGCAGCTACAGGGGATAAAAGAATCTGATTTACCCCATACTGGGTAATTCCCCAGGGAATATCGAATAATATTCAGTCTAAATCTTACAAGGAGATTGCGATGGAAGGGCCGAGATACAATGGACAAGTAGGGCTCCAATTTCGGGGTAGTCTGTAGTATATAATTAGCTCTTACTCCCGGTTTTTGGAGCTCTACTTCCTCCCGTTCCATCTCCCTACGTTCCAGAAAATGTTCTTAATCCATAGGACATCTCTTCTCTTAATGGACTTCGGGTCAAAGTAGAGTTCGGGCCTGCCCAATTTACAAAATGTATTTTTAATATAGACCAACCATGGGATTTTGTTCACTTTGTCCAGTGCCAGACAGTCTGTTAGAATAGAGTGATTTAGACTAATTTCTAAATTCAACCAGGTCTTGGCCCAACAGATCAGGGGTGCTAGCTGTAATTGGTCACTGATGAAGCCAAGACCCAACTCTGTATGAACTGAAAGCACTGGAGTTGATTGTGGGACCACTAAAAGGGATCTTAGAAACTTATTTTCTACCACCTGGATTTTGTCTTGCGGTAGGTAGCCCCATAATGAGGCACCATACCTGGCGATAGAAAGGCTTTTTGACTTATAAACTGTCAGTAGAGCTTCTACTGGACGTGAGCCTAACCGTTTCGCAAAGCCCAGTAGAGCGGAAGTGGATCTAGTGACAGCTAGGCCTTTAGCATTTAATTGAGGCCTCCAGGTACCCTTCTCATCAAACAAAACCCCCAAATAGGTAAAGACTGGAACCTTGGTGATTTCTTCACCGTTACATAGGAACTTTTTTACTTTTACACTTTTTAAACATTTCCCTGCAATCATTACATGCGATTTTTTATTGTTAATCTGTAGATCCAGGGAAGACATAAACACCCCAAAATCGTCCAGGAGTCTCTGTAGCCCCATCCCGGTACGTGATAGCAATACTGCGTCATCCGCGTAGAGGAGCACCGGAACTGTGTACTCCCCCACGCGGGGGACATCAGCTGTGGACCCCTTCAGGGCAGATTCAAGGGAGTTTATGTATAAGGTAAATAGGAGGGGTGCCAAAATGCACCCCTGCCTTACTCCCCGTTTTGATCTAAAAAAGCTGGTAGTATCTCCCTCTCTATTAGTTCTGATAGAGGCACGGAGATCTTGGTGCAGGGTCGCTAGGTAATTAACCAAAGGTGGATCTATCCCTATGTTAGTTAAAATCGCCCATAGTTTAGATCGATTGACCAAGTCGAAAGCCGACGATAAGTCCATGAATGCCATATATAAATAACCCTCCTTAGCCAAGGTATACTTACTGATCAACATATGTAGGTTCAGGCATTGATCTAGGGTACCCCTTCCAGCCCTGAACCCATATTGTAAATCAGAAAGGACCCTCCCCTCTTCCAGATAGTCACTGAGTCTCTGCAGAATGACTCTGCCCAAGATTTTAACGGCAGAGTCAATCAGAGAGATCGGCCTGTAACAGGCAGGGTCATTTCTTGAGCCTTTTTTAAAGACAGGTACTATAGATGAGGTGGTCCACGATGAAGGGAACCCCCGAGATGACCGTGGAGTTAAATACGTTTGTGAGTGTTTTAGTCCAAAACTCCACAGGAGACCTATAAAGGTCTGCAGGCACACCGTCTGGCCCTATGTACCTCCAATTGGTTGAAACTTAAAGGGGGAACTGCTCCATTATCTATGGGGTTAGCTATTGCAGCGTACTCCTCAGCACTATCATATATTTTACTGAAATGTGCAACCCATGCCTCATCGGGGATCACTGAGTCCAGCACCTTGTTTTTTGTATCAGAAAAATAAGGATGGTTAATTACAGCCCAACATTTTGAGCTGTCTCTAAGTACATCAGTTGAGATGAGGTCTTCCCAAGCCTCCCTTTTAATGCATTTTTTACGGTTATCTGTAGCTGATTTATAGTTTTTCCTAAGTGCAGCCACCAGCTCCCTATTTCTTGGATTTTGTTTTAATGCGTAAATAAGTTCTTTATGGGCTTTTGAGCACGCCTCATCAAACCACCTTGGTTGGTCAAAGCTATCCCCCTTCTTCTTACATTTCAATTGAAGTTTAACTTGAGCACATATGTTGGAAAAAGAATTTAGAACCAGCTTACCCTCTGCCTGATGATCTAGACAAATTGCCATATCTTCCTTTACTTTGTTCTCTAATTCCAACATAAAAGTGTCAGGGACCACCTTGGCCCAATTTAATCTCCTCCCCTGGTCTTTGGGAATAAGTTTATCAGAGTTACTTTCCTCCATGTCCTTTAGATTGTCTGTCTCATCAGAGGGTTATGATCACAAAAAAATGAGGTTACAACCTCAAAAGAGGAACACACATAAACGATGCCAGGCGAGACGAAAAAATAATCAATTACGGTCTCCACCTCTCTTCCTACGAAAGTCGGGGCCCTTTCCTCCCCTCCGCTGCCTTCCACTTCGTATAAATTATTGTTAGCAAGAAGATCTTCCAGCAACTCCCCCTGCTGCGAGTGTTCGAAGTGGGTAGAAATTGAACCAGGTGGGCCTGTGTTTTGTTTAGCCAAGCAGTCCCAGGCACAGGGGTGTATATTAAAATCTCTCATTAGGATTATATCGAATAAAGCATTTTGTGTTGTTTTATAATTCTCTAAAAAAGCAGCCAGTGTATTCAGGTGTGTATGTTGTGTGTCCTTCTCTGGCGCGTTATAAATATTCAAAAGTAGAATCTTTGGGTGTTTGGGGCGACTCCATTCTAGACCTTGTAAGTTGGCTGAGAGCAGTCCTAAATCAATAAATGAGCCTGGGAGTCTGAGTGAAGTTAAGATATATAGACCACCTTTAGGTCTCCCACCCAGTCCGGGGATAGCCTTACCTTGATAACTACAGTACCCATCTAGGTAAAAAAGATCACTTGTGACCCAGGTCTCTTGTAAAGCTATAATTTCATGTTGTTTCAGATATTGTAGCCAACTGTCATCCTTGATTTTCTTGCTTAGCCCAGCAACATTCCAACTAATTATTTTAAACAGGCAAGAGGATTTAGATTGGGTGATCTGGGCATTACTGGGCATATTCACATTACCATGGGGTAGTTGTCAATCATTTACATCTAAGCTAGATAAAGCAGAAAATCTGTTAGATAGTATTATATCTGGATTGACACCTGTGCCATTTTTGTTGACCAAGCCTAGTTCTACTACCCTTAGGGATGCCTGATGTGTTTGATACAAATGGTTTTTAGTTTTGTTGTCATTCAATATAGGACCATATGTCGGGGGAGCTCTATATGGACCTGCTGTGGTATGTGTGAGGGGGGGTGGATAAAAATAACCCAGAGGAAGTGGCCTGATGCCTAATCCATCAAACTCTGAACCGTCCCACAGCAAGGTGTCCCCAATGTCTGGTTTACTGAAATTTACAACCACACAATCACCTGGGATGGACTTTTTCCGTTTCCCCACCCACTCAACCCTTCTGGCAGCGATAATGCTCGTAGAAATGTCAGCGCTCCCACTACTGAATTGTGAGCACCACCTTTTGGTTCTTTGTAGGAGATCTTTCTCATTTTCCGTAGTGCCATTTTTTAAGGGGGGATACCGGACAAAACCACCACTAAGGGGGCAGCTTGTGGGGGAAGATGTAACCTGGGTAGTTTTGAGGTATGTCGATCTTTGGCTGAAATCTCTGGAAGCGTAACCTCATTGGGTAAGGGATGGCATTGAACCCCCAGGGTAGGCTCAGGCCTCATTACTTGTTTAGTGAGACTACCTGTGTTATTCTGCGAGACCCCTTTCAAGGAATTATCTGTCTCCGGTCTGGGCAATCTAGCTTGTTCTACACAGAAGGCAATGCCATGATTGGGACCTATCAAGTTGGCTCGTAAATCCTTCAGGAAATTATCTATATTTTCACATTTCTTAACAATATTAGCCACACACAAATTCAGGGAGTCCACAATGTCCTTGCCAATGTTTACAAGCACCGGCTCTAAATGAGATTCAATCAGTTCCTCCATCAGTTCCAAGACATTTTTCGGTAGCCCAGGACCGACGATGTTGGCCATTCCCCCTTTAGTCTGTTTTGGCAATTTGTCCCTTTTGGTGTTTTTCTTGATGTTTTTGGAGCTATCCTCATGTGGCCTTATCAACCCCGAACTAATTGTTTCTGACGTTTCCTCGTCAACCGGGTTATCCTGGGCACACTGAGGCGTATTGACTACAATGATATCTGGCTCTAGAGGAATGAGGGGTGCAGTGCTTAATGACAGTTCGGTATTCAGAGTGGGCACAGTGTTTGTGAGTGAATCTAGTCCCAGTTCCTTCTCAACATTTGCTATTTGGTCATTTAAAGCCCCTACTGCAGAGGTTAGGTAAGAAATAATCGACTCCGATTTTCGGGGCACCTTGGCCTTCTTACCTTCCTCTTGTCTGGTGTTTAATTTACGCTTGCCCATCCTGAAACCAAGGGGGGTGGCCCGACCCGACCACTGCCGACCCCTGACGGCCACAGACGGCCCCGCCCTAGACCCGGGCTTCACCCGGACGCTCCCGCGCGCGACTCGCGGGGCGAGAGGAGTGCAAGGCTCTTGAAGCGCCTCCGGGCGCGCTGCTGGCGTGTCAGGTGCGCCGGCCCCCAGGTGGTGCTGGGAGGTGTAGTCCGTTCGCGGCTCGCCTGTTCTCCTGCCGTTCCCCTCACGGCGTGTGGCTGACCCGCTGGCCGTGTGGCCGTGTGGCACCGAGGTCAGTGCAATTTTTCAGTGCTCCCCGCAGGTCTCGCGGAATGCGAGGCTCTTGAAGCGCCTCCGGGCGCGCTGCTGGCGTGTCAGGTGCGCCGGCCCCCAGGTGGTGCTGGGAGGTGTAGTCCCTTCGCGGCTCACCTGTTCTCCTGCCGTTCCCCTCCCGGCGTGTGGCTGACCCACTGGCCGTGTGGCCGTGTGGCACCGAGGTCCATGCAATTTTTCAGTTGCTTCATCAACTTCTATGCCAACATGAGCCAAGAGGTCAGACTACCTGTAGACCACATTGGCCCAACAAAGCTTTAGCTGGTGTGGTGGGTGTCTTGGTCCGCTCCGAACATCTACTGCATCTGAAGGTGTACACTCTCCCAGCATTGTTTGCGGAGCGTCACGGGGTAGTCCTGCATGACACGTCCCCCACTGGCTAACCTGGCAGGGAGGTAATGTGTGACCAGCCGCAGGAAGCTCCTGAACTCCTGCTCAGTCATGGGATGAGACTGACTCTTCCTCAGCATGATCCTGTCTAAATAATAATACCCTAACACAACTAAATCCCCCAAAAACCCACTACTGCCCCAATAACAAATATATCCCAAAGGATGAACACCCAACAGCACCCAAAACAATTCACAACAATGTACAACAATAATGCTCAATGTCGACTTGAGGGCACAACAGGGACAGCAGACACAACGAACCAGCTCCAACCACACCAAAACCACTCTTCAGCACGACTGGTTGTGCTACTATTCCACCGCCATGCATTTTTTGAGTTTCGCGGCCGCCAGACTTACATGACGGTCAGCACCGCCATGAAAAATCTGGTGGTGAGGAAATAAAAAGGGGACAAACTCCATGCAGGTAAGTGCATGCAGGTTTGAATTCACAGTCCATGCTGTGCTAGAACATGCTGTGGTGGTTCCATGGCAGGCAGTATTAAAGGCTCATTGAGCCTTTTTACTACTCTGTCGCTGGACTGCCTCGCTGCCTGCCTGCCAGACAACAATTTGTATTGTTATCTGGCAGGGTGGGAGCATTCGGTTTTGGCGATGTGGGAGCGGGACCGTGGTGAACCGCCCTACTCCCGCACCTGCAAACTCTTAATGAGGCCCTATGTGTGTCAACATATGTGTGAGTTCATCCTGTTCAGGGATCATGCTATCCATAGTACCCAATCATTCTGGTAGCACAAGGACGCACCTTACCAGAGGTTTCCTGTGTGCTAAATTAATCTTAGCACCCATTAACATTGTATTAGCTACCTCCAGGGATGCAATAGACTTCCAATGCCATGGGTGAGTGCACCCACATCTACGACAGCTCAGCCTGCTGCCAAACAGCCCATTTCCACAGTGGAGGCATCATCCTGTGGGGAAATTTGGGAGTGTGCAGCGATTGGCTGTTCCCATCTGGAGGGGGATGTATGGATGGCGCCATTTGATTGTTTGAGTATTTGCCATTCATATTCAAGAGCCATACCCCACAGGAAAGTTACAGTGTCCTCATTTGTGGCCACTGTGATCCTTAATCATGCTGATTGTGCAATGGTAGATCACCATGCATGCCTTTGTGTGGCCTCCTACATATTGCTGATCGAAAGGCTGTGTAAATCACACCACCCCTACACTCCACATCAAGGCAGTGTTGCTTGTGCATAGCAGTGGGTGATATAATGCAACACTGTTGCACTGGCAGAGTATGGTATGTAACATTGGTATGTGTGATTTGAGATCACCTAATGGATTTGGCATGTGGCTACAGTTATTGATGTAGCATATGTAGACTGTCGTTTTGGGCCTTTGTTCCCAGGCACATACTATGTGGAACACTTCAAAGTCATCATACTATGAGTGTTCTCTGCTATGGTCCACACGTGTAAGGGAGTACAAATGGCTAGCAGCAGGAGAGACAAACACACAGTCATTGCATACTATCCACGTTATCACATTGCACTATGTTGATTGTGGCTGGCTATGAAGGACTATCAGGTAGTTGGCATGCACACTATTTCATTTGTACCAGATAATGTTCAATACTGTTTGTTACATATAGCTATATACATTATAAGTGTGACTATTAGTTGCAGGTCAAATGTGAATTTGTAGGTTTTTACTGAAAAAATGGAATCAAAATGCCCAGTGGTAGTGCTCGTACATTTATTTACATATAGGTTAACAATGTTAAACCTGTCACCATTGTGTGATATCATATACCTCACTACTGCTTGTGTGAAGCAATTGTTGATGATGGTGCCCCTTCAACATGTTGTGGCAACTGATGGTGTCATTCAGTGAGGCTCCTCATCTTCCCCCTCCTCATCGTCTGGCAGTTCCTGCTCTCCATTGAAATCAGCCCATGGCACATCTGTCCTCACACATATTTTGTGCAATATGCAGCACTCCAATATTATTTTGCACACCATAGGTGGTGAGTATAGCAATCTGCCCCATATATGTCAAGGCTCCAGAAGTCGGATTTTAAAACTCCAAATGTCAGCTCAATGATAGACCTAGTGCTGCATAGGGCATGATGCTAGGTCCGATGGGTTTCTTTTCGTGGGTTTTTCGGAGGAGCCATGACCCACAGCAGCAGACCATATCCTTGGTCTGTTGTAAAGAAAGGAGGTGTACAATTAATTAAGAGTCATGACAAAGTATGACTCAACATTCATGTCCACTCAGTTATATGTCCTGATTGATTCATACACCTTGCTTACTGTAAAAGACATGCTATGACATTGTGTAGCATACACACAAGTAGGGAATGGAAATGACTGACACTGTGCTACACATACAGGTATGTTGTTCTATGTAATGCACTTACTATCTGTCACACTGGTGAGTGCCAATGTCATGCAGGTGAAGTGTTTTCAACAGTAAGGAGAGTCAAATGGCCATTGAACAGAAAGACATGTCTAACATCCATCTATTGTGTCTATTATTGGCTACTATTGCCATTCCTGAACTGTTACCTTTCTAATTTTAAAACATATAACAGGAGCAGGTAATGTGGCATACTGCAGTTACACATATTTGTCATTGAAAGCTGGAGTCAATGTGGTTCAAAATGTAATACCATGGGAATGATAGTGAGTGGTTATCAATATGGAACATGATAGTGTACACATGACAGTGCAGAGAGTCCACTATGGTGACAGTACACAACGGGTTAGAGATATGTGTTATTTGTGTGCTGTACAGTGCAACTGTTAAACTAACTACACTACAGTGCCAAACTGCTTGTACACAGTACAGGCTATATTCTCCACATGATTCAGTATCCAGGGTTTTGTGGCTGCGCTGGTAGATCCTGTGCAGCATGCTTCAAGACAGGTGCATTATTCCCATGAGAACTGTGTGGGTGGCTGTCATGGGAGATGTAGTTTGTGCATGAAGCTGCCCCTTGCTGCACTGCCTGTTCCCTTGGATGAATGATATAGTGGATTTTGCGCAAGAAAACGGTGTGCACATAGGATGTGATGTGTGTATATGAGTGATATAATGTGGCATGATAGACATGATCTTATGAGGTTCATATATAACAACATTTTCAATTTCAGAGGTCTGGGATACATCCCATGCCTCATTTACATGGGATTTAAATGAGGACACACAGGTAAGAACAGGTATTGTCTTGTATCAACAGGGTGTTTGGATACATCATTTTAAGACTTGTTGCATTTGTGAGGGTCTTTGACACTATTGAATGAACACACAGGGTCTCATTTGTTGCCACTGGGCAGCAGTGGATGTAATATGGCTGCGCTGATCTGCATCCACGTGAAGGGGTAGAATGTGCCTTATTCCTAATGTACAGCACATCCATGGTTTGTCCGCATAAGCACCATCACATGGTAGTGACTAGTGCCTACGGCCCCCTTCCATCATGGTGCCCATGTGTCAGCTTACTGTTCTCACCCTGGGCGAAGTACTACGCTATGCTTGTGTAGTTTAGTCAAGTTTGCGCTACTTGGCACTATGCGAATTGCACGTAGCACAGGGCAAACACGCGTAGCCTTGTGGTAATTTTTTGCTTGCTCGCGGTCCTCAACATCAAGTTGGCGACCGCGAGTGAGCAAAGTGACATCCCGATGAGACTTTTTCCTCGTTCGTGATCAGCAACATCAAGTTGCTGATCGCGAGCATGGAAAATAAACCTCCCGGCTAGATTCTCAACGCGGGTAGGGCAGGTTTCTCATTGCGAGTGGTCACGTATGCTCACGACTGCTCACGATAAGAATCTACCAGTCCACGTTGAGAAAGCTGCCGCTCGAGTAGACAGAGGTAGCGGATCTCAGGGAATGATGATGATTTTTTACCAGGGTCAAAGTAATGTCAGGCTTTAGTGAGTGTTGATGTTAAAGAGGTTAAAAAAGGAATTGTTTAATATTTTTCTTGCAGAAAATTGTTCCAATGTGCACTTCCTAAATATGTGCGGTGCTGATCCTGAGTGCGCCAATAGGAAACTTTTCAGAACACGGCTATTTGCTTCAGGATCAGTCTTTTCTGATACTCTCATTGATTCCATAATGTCTAACGTAAGTAGTAGAATCATGTCCACAACAGTTTTGTACTTTATATGACTCATTATAAAAATGTATTTTCCTCATCTCATCATTTACTTGAATTTTGTCAGCAACAAAAAGGAGAGAAAAGTGTTAATAGAAAACAGAGTAACTGATGAGTTAAACATACCGGCTGATCCAGTTTCAGTTGTAGGGGTTTGCAAAATTTATATTTTGACTGTACACTTATATAAAGTTCATTATGGCTATGTGACTCACTTAGCATGTGGCTTTCCGTGCCTGTGTCTTCCGGTCAGTGGGTTTTCCTGTAACAATGTCCCTCTCTTCCTTAGTGTTCTGTCTGCACTTTCCATCAAATTTACTATTTGTATTCTTGGCTCTTTACCTCCTTGTTCTGATGTCTTCTTGACCCAATGTGTTGAAGGTACATAGGCCCAGGCAATTATTCAAGGCCAGGCATACTCAGGAGATCTAATACAAGAAATATATCCCATCTAACCTTTCAGTATATTGCTAGCAAAACATCTTAAAAAACTATATAAGTTCTATACCCTAAGCACATGCTTATTACATAATACTGATATATTGGTAGTTATTTTAGAAGACAATCGCGTGAGGTCATTTATAAATTTCCTTCAAGTCAATTCTTTATTTTTTAGCATCAGAGCCAGCATGTGTTTCATCGCTGTAGGTGTAATCCTGCGACTTTGTCAGGGCTGTCTTAATTTGTTGAAGGCAAATCAAATTTTGTGTCCCGTTATACTTTTGTCCCAGTCCATCATCTACTAAAGTGACAATGTGCCCCTCTGCATAGGAAGACTTCTAGCTGACTTGAAGATGCAAAACAGAATTCAGGGACTGAACACAGTTGTAGTGGTGCTGCATACTTAGCTGCAACATTCCTATGAATTGATGACTTGACACTAGTGACTCATACTGAAGGGTACATTGTCGCTTTATTAGATGATGGACCGGGAAGGAAGTATAACCGGACACAAGATTTGATTTGCCTTCAACAAATTAAGACAGCCCTGACAAAGTCATTGGATTACACCTACAGCGACGAACACGTGTTGGCTCTGAGGCTAAAGAATAAAGAATCGAATTGAAGAAAACTGATTTTTGAAAGACTTTTATCGTATAAAGTTATGAATAACCTCACACGATTGTCTTCTCAAATAACTTCTGATATATCTGTAATATATAATAAGCATGAACGTGGGATATGGAACTTGTTTGACCATTGATCTTCTGATTAAAACTTGGGGAGTGGGATGAATCTCCCTACCTTATAGCACTGCACTTAGAAATTACCAATACTAACGACTGTGTATTTCCAACTAGCGCCATCACCCTTATCAGATCACCCACAGGTATAGAACATAAAAAAATTATATATATGTGCCCAAGGCTCAGGAGTACTCTGTCTTATTAGATCTTTAATATGTTTAATTCATAATTGATAAATTAACATTTAAATAGCAAGCCATACATTTCTATAGTTCATGAAACAAGCAAAAATAACTTTGAATGTTGGTCCACCACTGTGCTCAGCACAGACCTCATGTGAATTCCTCTGTGAATCTGTGGCTCCACACAGCCCCACACAGTCCCACACAGCTACTCACATACCCACTCACACATCCACTCACGATCCTACTAACACCCCCTGACATACCCACACCACCACTCATATATCTTCTTACATACCCATACAGCCACTCACATTCCCACTCATACATCCTCTCACACACCTACACACATACTCACACACACCCACACATCCATAAAGCTACTCACACACTCCCTCACAGACATACAAACCCACTCACACACCCACTCAGAAACACACACACAGCTGCTCACACATGCACTCATACATCCACTCACTTACACACCAAAACAGCCCCTTACACACCCATACAGCCACTCACATATACCACAAAACACTCATTTACCCACTCACAGACTGACACACCCAGTCATGTACTTGCCTCCTCTGCCACAAAATGTGCTGGGCCCTAGGAGATAGTGTCCCCAAGGCAAATAATTGGCCTGGGTAGGGGGCAGCCAACCATGCTCCATTAAATAAGGTTGAGAATGGGGTCCCTGGGCCCTAAATCAGAGTGGCAGGGTCTTGTTCGCCCTCCCCCTGCAATATGTTGTCCAACATTGGGGTATTGGGTCCCTGGGGCCAAAAGCAGCCCAGAAAGGGAGGTGTGCCCCCTGCACCTAAAAAATGCACCAGGCCCTGGGTAATGGGATCGCTGGTGCCGAGAGTGGCCTGGGGAGGGGCCAATGGATTGGTTGCCTTGGGAGTTTGGCCACAGGGCTTGGAAGCAGGCCAGGCCTTGTGGCCAACCTGCTACTGTGTACGGCCAAAGGTCATGCACAGTGTGGGGTTGACAGCATGTGGAGGGTAGCCAACCCCTACAGCCAAAGTTCCACCATGCTCGCCCGATTGTACGGTAAATAAATATTACTTTACATTTAAAAAAAAATAGAAATTCACTAAAAAAACAAAGGTTACAGGTACATTATACTTAGGTTCAGATTTTACACACATAAAACTTTAGAAAGTCAGCTCTTATGGTTATAGTTATGTCAAGAAACTATAACTTGTGCCCTAAGGTAACTATAACTTGCATCCGCACCATGCACTACTAAGTTCCCCACATCAGTCATGACATCTTCTATGACATAATTGATAATAAAACTGCAACATTTGCAATAAAATTACTATTGAAAAAATTGTGTATGGAGGGGACATGAGTAATAGATAGGGCATACATTATACGTTCCTTACATAACTATAACTGCTGAAAAAAATGCAGGAAATTTGCAGCAAATTTTGTTTTGAAAAAACAAGTTCAGGCTCCTATGCTTGTTTAGATTATTGCCCCAGATGGGCCAGGTCCAAGGGGAATGTGTGTTTATATAACATTGAAAGGAGGGGGTACACTGGCCCCCCTCCTTTAGCATTTTTATGCCTCAGGAACCACCATTCCCCCGTGGCTTATATTGTGTAACAGGGGCGACACAGACCCCGCCATGGGCCCCAGGGAAAGCCATCTCCTCAGGGTGAAAATACCATTTTAAAAGTGGGAGGAGGCTGCCCAGCCCATCTTCCAGGACATATAGAGTCCCAGGGACCACCACCTCCACAGTGCTGACTGATAAACTACAAAGGAGGAAGGCAGTGTGACCCTCGTCCAGGAGCCATACATGGCCCTGGGGACCACCACCACCCCCCAGGCCGGCTCCTGCAACATAGCTGATTGCTTTAGCTTGATGGGAGCTTTTACACTCCCGCCAAGCTAAAGCAAACACTCCGCTTCCAGCGGGCAGGGCCAGTTAAAGTATCTCTCTCCCTGTCCACAGGCATACATGTGGGCAGGAAACTAGATTAATTGATTGCTCCTGAATGGAGGGAGTTGCTTTTCCAGCCGCTCCCTCTGAGCAGCAGCAATGCCAGTTCCCACAGGAGGTGGGGAGCCGACTGGAACCGCAGGGGCCTTGATGCTCCCCGGTTGTCCTGGGGAAGAGCAGAAAGAGGCAAAATAAAGGTGAGAAATTACTAGAAAGAGGCAGAATAAAGGTGAGAAAGAAGCAAACAGAGGCAGAATAAAAGTGAGAAACAAGCTGAAAGAGGCAGAATAAAGGTCAGCAAAGAGCAGAAAGAGGCAAAATAATAGTCAGCAATGAGCAGAAGATGCAAAATTAAGGTGAGAAATGAGCAGAAAGAGGCACAATAAAGGTGAGAAACAAACAGCATGAAGCAAAAAAAAGGTCAGCAATGAGCAGAAATAGTCAAAATAAATGGGAGAAACAAGCAGAAAGAGGCACAATAAAGATCAGCAACCCAGTTTGAGGCAGAATAAAGGGCAGCAAACGGCAGAAAGAGGCAGAATAAAGGTTAGCAAAGAGAAGAAAGAGGCCAGATAAAGGTGAGAAATTTGCAGCAAGAGACAGAATAAAAGTCAGCAAGGTGCATAAAGAGGCAAAAAGAGGTCTGCAAAGAGCAGAAAGTCAAAATAAAGGTGAGAAACATGCAGAAAGAGACAGAATAAAGGTGAGAAACAAGCAGAAACAGGTGAAATGAAGGTCGGAAATGAGCAGGAAAGGCAGAATAAAGGTCAGCAATGAGCAGAAAGATGAGAAATAGAGGTCAGCAATTAGCTGAAAGAGGCAAAAAAGGTGTAAAAAGAGCAGAAAGAGGCACAATAAATGTCAGCAATGAGCAGAAAGGGGAAAAATAAAGGTGAGAAACTCACAGAAATAGGCAGAATAAAGGTCAGAAATGAGCAAGAAAAGTAAAAATAAAGTTCAGAAATTAGCAGAAAGAGCTAAAATGAAGGCGAGAAACTAGCAGAAAGAAGCAAAATAGAGGTCAGAAACCAGCAGCATGAGGCAAAATAAAAGTGAGAAACAAGTAGCAAGAGGCAAAATAATGGTCAGCAATGAGAAGAAAGAGGTAAAATAAACTTGCAAAATGAGCAGGAAGAGGCAGAATAAAGGTCATAAATGAGCATAAAGAGGCAGAAAAAAAAGGTCAGCAACGAACAGAAAGAGGCTGTCTATATCTAAATTCCCGAAAGTAAAAGGAGGCCCCCTTCTCTGTCAGTTTTGGGACAGGGGAGATATAGAGTAAGCAAAAATTGTCCCACGGGTTCACCATTAAATTGGTAAGGAGTGGAATAATGGTACCAAGTAAGTTTTTGGTGTTTTGCAATACCAATCACACAATCGTATAAGATGCAAGGGGCTGAGTTACATAACATAGGCCAACAAATATAGTCATTAGACCACCAAGAGTTACAAGTTTAAACCACAATGGCACAGTTTACATAGTATCAAAAACAAGATAAAAAATGGAAAACCAGAGAGTAGTTTTTTGGAAAAATATATATATACTTTGTATTTATTCAAATGTAAACATTTTATCACAGTGATAACCAATCATTAAAAAATATACATATAGTACATTAAACATTTCGTTAAAAACATTAAAAATCACATGAAATAGACATGAGTTAAAAGTTCAAAAGAACATGGGTCCCATGTTCTTTTGAACTTTTAACTCATGTTTCCCCAACGGTGTTTACACTTGGCCGGCTGTAACGATTGAACCGCCACCGCGGTAAGCATTACCTTCATCTTTCGCTTAGACACCGGTTTTATTATGCGTCCGCCCTTCCTAACTTAGGCCCTTTCTTTCTTAATCATGTTTTACAGATACAGATTATTATTAAAGGATCCACAGGTATTTAACAAACCTATACGCCCATTATATAAGTGTCTGAATTCCCTCTTTATACATCACCCTCGCCATTCACCTGGCACTTTCTACTGTCTTCAACCTTGCGCCTCTTCCGGCCTCGCCTTTAAGCATTCACAACCCAAGAGTTCTATACGCATTTCTATTTCTCTTCCTTTTTCGATTCATGTTTTTCTAGCGTAATTTGCGCGCTGAGTCAATCTATGTTTATACCACTCATCTGCTTTTCTGGTGGGTGTCACACACTGTACAGAATTTAAGCCTGTTGCCATGAACGACTCTTAAATCGCCATCAAACTACTCCTACTCTAATTGTCGGTATCAGCGTGTCATACATTTAGACTTGTTTCTCACTTTAACTTGATGAAGTCACGGCACACTAATGCCTTCAGTTCTGTCGATTTTTACTTATTTTTTTACTGTCTTACATACCATTATTTCATGATTATATTTTGTTTATTCTTTGATGGTTAGATCTCAAATCAGCGATCGTAACGCTGTTTTCTACTATGTAATGATAGGCTCTTACCTGCCAGACTCCACTGTGTGCTCTGCCATGTATATCTTTTTGTTTTCCTTTCCCAATTCGAAACGTTCGAGCTTTAACATATGACATGCTATTTGACATTTTGATGCCTTCTGCCGCACAATTATCATATTTAACAGATACTATTTTGCTTATCAAGACTATTTAATGTAAGGTACGATGTTTTGCTGATAGTACCTCACAACCACAAATTCACTCCACATATGTCACACATTATATATGCATAAGAATGTTGTCTTCTCTTAGGATGAACCACGGTACTTCGCCTATACATCTAGCCTTCCGAACCACATGCTACGCTCTTCTAGACAAATCAAGATTCTTATGTTTTTTGACTTACCACCGTTGCACCTCACACAATGCTTTGGTTTCTATGGTTATTGCATCACACTAATATGTCTTGACGCACCATAGAGTCTCTACATCCACATAGGTGATCTCCCATTTCACAGAGTCACTCATTTATTTTGATGGAAGTTTAGTTTGCCCCTTTTATCTAATTTTATTTTTATTTTGATTTGTTTTTTGTTTTTCCCTCATGTCCTTCCCAGCCCTGATGAGTCACATCTCCTTCGCGGTGTGACGAAACACGTGTTGACTGGCTATTATCATATGTACTGATCAAGATTGACTTATAAATCTTCTCTACATGCGAAAACCTGGTGTTTGACCCTCATTCAAGTCAAGTCAAGTCAAAACAAGCTTTATTCGATTAATTAAAATCATAAAAGCATTTCCATCATATATATATAAAAACAGCATTTCATGTAAAAAATAATTCGTAGATAAAAACAATTTACATTTAAAAAGGAGCAATAAGGAGAACAATTTCATATATTTACATAGGATAGAGTATTTCATCGGTAAAACTAATGAATAATAACAAATTGATACATGTCATGGAGCATTTAACTTCAATTTTTTAGACCTAATACGCATAGCAGCGACCAAAAAGCTTGCGACCCCAAATATTACTTTGGTACTACTCAGGAGTTGTAGGTAACGGAGAGCGGGACGGACTTGTGTAAACCCTGCTTCTCTCAAAATAGGCAATAAAAACTGTTTCCTACATTCCTCATAATGGCCACAAAACATAATAAAGTGCATTAGTGACTGTTCGGAGAAATTATCACAGCTACAGGGAATAGATGGATCTGATTTTCCCCATACTGGATAATTCCCCAAAGAATACTGAATGATATTAAGTCTGAATCTCACAAGGAGGTTACGGTGGAAGGGACGGGTCACAATAATCAGGTAGGGTTCCAATTTAGGGGTAGTCTGAAGTATGTAATTCGCTCGGACTCCCGGTTTTTGGACCTCTACTTCCTCCCGTTCCATCTCCACACGTCCCAAGAAGTTATTCTTAATCCACAACGCATCACCCTTCTTGATGGTACTCGGGGCGAAATATAGTTCTGGCCTCCCCAGTTTACAAAAGGTGTTTTTAATGTAAACCAACCATGGGATTTTGTTAACTTTATCCACTGCCATACAGTCTTTTAAGATGGAATGGTTTAAACTAATTTCGGGGTTCAGCCAAGTCCTGGCCCAACAGGTCAGAGGTGCCAGCTGTAATTGGTCACTGATTAATCCAAGGCCTAGCTCTGTATGGACTAAGAGTACTGGAGTTGATTGGGGGACCACTAGCAAGGATCTAAGGAACTTGTTTTCCGCCACCTGGATTTTGCTTTGTGGAAGATAACCCCATAGGGAAGCACCATACTTTGCTATTGAGAGGCTTTTTGACTTGTAAACTGTCAACAATGCTTTTACTGGGCGCGAGCCCAAACGTTTCGCAAAGCTCAGTAGAGCAGAAGTTGATCTGGTGACAGCTAATTGTGGCCTCCAAGTGCCCCTTTCGTCAAATAAGACGCCCAAGTAGGTAAAAACCGGGACCCTAGAGATTTCTTCGCCATTGCATAAAAATGTTCTTAGCTTTACAGTTTTTGGGCGTTTCCCTGCAACCATGACATGTGATTTTTTGTTATTTATCTGTACATCCAGGGAGGACATGAATACCCCAAATTCGTCCAAGAGTCTCTGCAGCCCTACCCCGGTGCGGGCCAGCAGTACCGCGTCATCCGCGTAGAGGAGCACCGGCACCATGTACTACCCCTCGCGTGGGACGTCTGGTGTGGACCCCTTCAAGACTGATTCAAGGGAATTTATATATAGAGTGAATAGGAGGGGTGCCAAAATGCACCCCTGCCTTACGCCTCGTTTTGATCTAAAAAAACTAGTTGTTCCCCCCTCTCTATTGGTTCTAATAGAGGCACGCAGATCTTGATGCAGTGCCGCTAAATAGTTTACCAAAGGTGGGTCTATCCCTATGTTGATTAAAATCGGCCAGAGTTTGGTACGATTGACCAAATCAAAGGCCGATGATAGGTCCATAAAGGCCATATATAACAAACCCTCCTTAGCCAAGGTGTATTTACTAACTAACATGTGGAGGTTGAGGCATTGGTCGAGAGTACCCCTTTTGGCCCTGAACCTGTATTGTAAATCAGAAATGACCCTCCCCTTTTCCAAATGTTCACCCAGTCTCTGCAGAATGACTCTGCCCAAGATTTTAACGGCAGAGTCAATCAGCGAGATCGGCCTGTAACAGGCAGGGTCAGTTCTTGAGCCTTTTTTTAAAAACAGGTATTATAACTGATATGGCCCAAGACAAAGGGAACCCCAAAGTAGTTGTGGAGTTGAAGACATTTGTAAGTATTTTAGTCCAAAACTCCAAGGGGGTCCTAAAAAGGTCTGCGGGCACCCCGTCAGGGCCTGGAGCCTTATTTTTCGTCATCTCAACAATAGCCTTTTGTACCTCCTCCTCATTAAAATGCGAAAGTGGAGCTACATCATTTTCTAAGGGGTTTGCCAGTGTGGTATATTCCTCCGCACTATTGCATATTTTGCTGAAGTGGGCGACCCATGTCTCGTCAGGGATCACAGAGTCCAGCACCGTGTTATTAGTATCAGAAAAGTAAGGGTGGTTGATTACAGCCCAAAATTTTGAACTGTCCTTAAGTACATCAATAGACATAAGGTTTTCCCATGCTTCGTTTTTTATGCATTTTCTGCGATTCGCCATGGCAAGTTTATAATTTTTTCTAAGTACTGCCATTAGCTTCCGATTTCTTGGTTTTTGTTTTAGTACAAGCAATAGTTCTTTATGGGCTTTAGAGCACTTCTCATCAAACCACCTTGGCTGTTCTGGACTATCCTTCTTGTTACACTTCAGATTAATTCTAACTTGAGTGCAGATATTGGTGAAAGAATTTATGACCTCTTTCCCATCCGCCAGGTTGTCTAGGCATATTACCATGTCCTCTTTTACTTTATGCTTTAACTCCTGCAAGAAAGTGTCTGGGACCACCTTGGCCCAGTTAAGCCTCCTCCCCTGGTCTTTTGGGATAAGTTTATCGTAAGTGCTTCCCTCCTTTTCCTTCTGATTATTTGCATCCCCCCCTTGTGTAAGGACAGAATCAGAGGGTTGTGGTCGCTGAAGGCCGAATTTGTGACCTCAACGGAGGAACCCACATATAGTATGCCAGGGGAGACAAAAATATAATCAATTATAGTCTCTGCCTCTCTACCTATAAAAGTCGGAGCCCTTTCTTCCACTCCACTTCCCTCAACCTCATATAAGTTAATATTTGCAAGGAGTTCTTCCAACAACTCACCTTGAGGCGAGTGTTCGAAGTGAGTGGAGATTGAGCCAGGTGGGCCTATGTGGTGTTTAGCCAGACAATCCCAGACACAGGGGTGTATGTTAAAATCTCCCATTAGGATTATATCGAATATAGCATTTTGTATTGACTTATAGTCTTCTAAAAAAGAGGCCAGAGTATTCAGGTGTATATTTCAGGTGTATATTTCGTGTGTCCTTCTCTGGTGCGTTATAAAAATTCGCATTCATTCTTATGAATTTTGTTTCCAATTGTTGGGTCCTGACAAAGAGACCAATACTATATAAGCGTTTCCACAAGACTTGTTTCTTTTCTGTTTGGTTTAGGCCCACCCTTTCACAACCAGTCTGCAAAAGGGCCTCCTCGCACACTACTATTTGGGGAATGAATTGCCCTTGGCTGCTGAGGGTCTTTGGGGGCCAAGAACCTCAATTGTTGCCACAAGTAGGACCCCCACAGCGGGATTGTTCAGACACCCCCTTTCTCAACCACTCTGCAAAGGGACCTCCTGATGCACTAATGGTTGGAGGATAAAGTCCACTTGGCTGCTGAGGGATGTTAGGGGACAAGAACCCCCTATTGTTGCCACAACTAATTCCCCTACAGTGAGATTGTTTAGACCTCGTCGGAGGCCTTACCCCCTTTCTCAACCACTCTTTAACAGGGATTCTTGGTGCACTACTGGTTAGGGGATGACGTTTAGGGGTGAGCGCACCAGTAAACTCCACTTTGTCGGTGGTTGGCTGAGCTTTTGCCGAACTCCATGTTCCAAGCATAGTGCGGAGTGGCAAAAGACCGCAAACTCCACTGGCGGAGCATAGTTTCCCACCTACCCCTATGAGAGACTCACACACTCACTCATAGACCCACGCAAACACTCATATACACACTTACAACTCCACTCATTCTCTCTCACACCCACTTACTTCAGACACTCATACACCCACTGTGACACTCGTGTACTCACGCACACACTTGAGGGCCAATTATGATGTGGCCCATAAAGGCTCCGACCGATGGTCAGAGCTTTGAGGGCCGCATCGTAATGGACCGCTCGGTTTACATTCCAACTGCCTAGTTAAGATCTAGACAGTCGGAAAGTAAACTGCTGGCTGGTCATTCCGTCTGACTTACGACGTGCTCAAGGAGCCCGTCAGCCAGCCGGAAGCAAGCTAGTAATCTCAAGGGTGGGCCTTTCCACCCTTGAGATTATGATGCCCGGTTTCCGTCATGGTTTCGGAAAGCATGTTTGGGGGCCCACAGCAGGGCCCCCTTGGAAATGCGACCTCCGGTTGGGGGTCTGAGGGGGAACCTATGTGCTCCACTGTTGATTCCTGCACCCCATGGCAGGCACCTTGAGGGGTACAGGGATGAACCACACCTCCCATTTTCCTATGGGAACATGCATTACAGCTGGTTTACGGCCATAATGCATGCTCTCATAGTGAAATGCAGGAATGCGATGGAACACAGTTCGGTCTAATCCTAATTAGGCGGGTGGGTCTGCCAACCAGGTGTTAGTTGGTCCTAGGACCGAGTAGGTGTCGGGTGGAAGGAATTCCGCCCGACATTGAAATCGGCCCTTCGGTGTCAAAGGTCAGTGGTTACATGTTGGGAAATGAAATAAAAATTCTTACACATTCAATGAAAAAAAACAAAGGTTACGGGGGCGTTTTTGTTAGGAAATTTATGATATGTATTAAAAATTGTAATAAATAATACATTTTTATCCAAGTATATTACCATTTTTTTATCTTTACATATTTATATTTTGTGTTATTTAGTATGTTTCTGAAAAAAATTATTTTATTGAAGTGAATGAATCTATTTCTAATGTTGCAATGACTTGAGTATATTTTACTCCTCTTCAATCCAACACTTTCCCTACTGAAGTGGTAATAGTAACTTTTATCCCTCACTATTTCAATACTTTCCCTATTTTTGCACTGACTGGAGTGGGAATAGAAAGTTTTACCCTTCCGCAATCCAAAAATATCTCTAGTATTGCACTGAATGGAGTGGGACTAGTATATTTTACCCTTCCTGAGTTCAACAGTTTGGCTACTCTTGTATAACTTTTAGTGGAAATAATATACATATTAATTGGAATATTGTATAGTTTACTGTATATTGTTTACATTTAAATTATTATGTTTTTGTGTATTTAAAATTATAATATTTATAATGATTAATGTTTATAATATGTAATATATTCTTAGTAAAGTGTATTTTTTTGTTTTTTAGTTTTTCACTTGCAATTAAATTGTTTTGTTTTTTAATGTTTTATGTTATTGCATTTATATATGTATATATATTTGTTATATTACTAGATTTAAAAAGGATTTCTAAAGTATAATATTAATTTGAATTGCTAGTTTAATATTATTTTTAATTATGTGTACATAACACCTACTCAAGGTTCTAAACAAAATGACTTAATGCTATGCACCAGATTACACTGCCTACTCAAGGAGCATATTTATTCACCTTCAAGGACTGCAGTAACCAGCATGCCTGGCGACTCGACCTTCCAGTAACCACGCCCACTTAGGGCGTAATCGGTTCAAATAAAATGCATTTGAATCACGCAAGGTGAACAAAGTGTAAGCTGATGTTTTGTCCATGAAGAAGGGGCGTTTCCAGCCCCGAAACGCGTCGGACTTCTGCAACGTATGGAGGGAGGAGATGAAGTTACTTGGGTGCTAAAGTCAAACCGGATGGTGGAATGCCGTGGTGAGCTCTCCTACTAGCGCTGGAGCGCTTTGCTATTTTCATAAATATATATATATATATATAAATATTACTATATATGTGTGTTTTAGGTTTTTAAACTAAGTCTAATTGTTATATTTATTTTAAAATATTTAAATACAATTAATTTGTATTATATTAGTTATTTTTTAATATATTTACTGTTTACTATTTAAAAGTAAATATATTTTAAAAAACAATATTTTATTCAACGATATTAGTGATAACCAACTTTAAAAAAAATATTTTTGTCATTTACATGATAAGTATAGACGGACAATATTTTTGACATCGATATTTATGTCACAATATTTTTTTGGGACGATATTTTGGGGGTTGATATTTTGTCAGTGAACCCCCATACAATCATTGAAACACCACTCACTCACCCATACAGCCACTCACACAGCCACTCACTCACCCACCCAAACAGCCACTGACACAGCCATTCACACAGCCACTAAGTCACCCACACAGCTACTCAGATACCCACTTATACACCAATGCAGCCACTCACACAACCAGTTACCCACCTGTATGGTCAATCAGGCACCCACTCACACACCTGTATAGTCACTAGGCACCCATACACACACAGATACACACAGTCACACAGTGACTCAGATAAGCTATGATTAAAAAAGGAATCACTCATTAATAGTGCACAAAGTACACTAGTTTTATTTTTGTGGTACCTTAGTATATACGTTTAACACAAAAGTTTTATAAAGCACTCACAATCACTGGATGATATCATCAGTGATGTCATTTTAGATGTCATAAGTGATACACTGACCATGTCATGAGTGATATATTATGTGAGGTCAGTCAGTCATGACACTTTATACCACTCATACTTCATAGTAATAGGCACATTCATTCAAATGGAACAATAAAAACATAGCAATTAAGATCTTTTTACATTATCACACATCATAAGTGTAGGTTCCATCTTTGCAGAGCGCTCCAAAAAAATGAGGCGAGGTAATGACAGGTGAAGGGTTCAGATAATAACTTTAAAAAGTATAAGGCTGGGCGACATAATATGTGAGTTATAATTAGCTCATGTAAGTATAACTGCTGAATTTCACTGGTTTTGTCCGAGTGAAATCTTAAATATATCGTCCGCAAGGTCATAAAAGTACAGAAAAAAAACGAAAAGAACAACTGGGCAGCACACGCACATAATTCACTGTCTCATTTCCGTTGAACATAGAGTGCAAATATTAGAAAGTAAGAACAAATCACATAAAAATAAATATATTTAAAAAAAGCACCATATGGCAGTAAAGTGCTAAGTGGCATAAAATTGTAATACAAAAAACCACACCAAACGGTGGTAGGGCTCCTAAAAAGTCCTGAAAACAAGAAACAATATAAACAATGTAAAATAGGTGAAGTAATGTCGCAATTTGGCATACTTGGGACCAGAACATCAGAATTGATCACAAATCATATTCAGAGGGAGCTCACAAGTAGGTAAGTAAGAGGACAAAAAAGCCTCTTTTCAGGGTCCTCTATGTGCTCTTACCAATATGTTGGTGTTGTAATCTTCTTTTCCTTCCCTTTTGGTACTTCCCTGCCCACCCCTTCCCCCTGTTTTCCTTTGGACTCCCCCTTGAGAGCCTACCTTAGAATGTTGGTGATTCACTTGCGGTTGAGGAGAGTGGATGGCCAATAAAAAAGTAACTGAAACCTTATCTCGTTTCATTGGTGATTACTTTCAACAGTTAGCTAATCTAAATGTCTGAGCTACACTTAAAGTAGGCCCTAGCCTTTCATTAACAACTATGGGACCAGTTACAATGCAATGGTGTAGAGTTCATTGGTGTACAGCAGAGAAATGCAGAGTAGAGTAGAGGAGTGTAGATTAAAGTGATGCAGTTTAGAGCTGAGTGGTGTAGAGTGCATTGACATAGAGTGGAATAGAGCAGAGTGCAGTGGCAAAGAGTGCAGTGGCATAGAGTGCAGTTGCATAGAGTAGTGTAGTGTGTTATAAAATGCACCCCTCTACTTGCATCCCTTATTATTATTTATTTTTAAGATTTGAAAAGTACAACAGTACTTTTGAGAGACATACCGCAGTACTTTGATTTTAAAAATATATATAAGCAGTTTAATTTCACCCACCTGTACAACATATTGTAAAGTAACTCATGTCTTCCTAGAGCTTAAAATATTGTAATAAGCACATAGAACCTACAACCCAGTCAAAATATGATCTAAACAATATGGCACCCTTTTTATTTTGCAAGTGTTTTCATTAGCCAATAATATAGTTTTTTGTCATTATTCTCATCACTATGTACCTGAGTATACAGTGGCCCAAGATATCACTAAGTTTTTGTCCCTTATTACAGTAAACTACTCAACAGATTTGAATGATAATCCCAAAAGGATCATTTCCAGTCCATAATCTTTATTTCTGGCACATTTCATGATAATATGCTGCACGGCCCCTGTCCTCAATACTTAAAAAGGCCCTAGGGACACCATCCCCTCATGGGAGGATTGGGGACCACGGGGCCCGAGAAGGCACAAGGAGATGGCAACGGGTCCCCCTCCTCTTTTAAATAACATACAGATCTGGGGGACCGGGTATCCAGGGCCTATGAAGTTGTGGGAGGGGGGGCACCCTCCCCTTTTTAGTTCTATTTGGGCCATGGGGATGAGGTCCTGGGATGTAATATGGTTTCGGAGAGGGGGCAGAAGGCCTTCCTCTCCTTAATATGCGTTCCTATAATTTAGAGATGCCCCAGAGGATGGGTTCCCTGGGGCCACAACGGGCATGTTCAGGGCCCATATTCCCCACTCCCCCGTTTTAATGTAATTTGGCCTCAAGGGATGGGGTCCCCTGTGGCTATTAAGGCTTGGAGATGGGGGCTGCACACACCCTCCCCATAATATGTTTTGGTCATAGGGGATGTTGGCTCTCTTTGAGTGAGTTGGCAACAGGGTCTGGCTGAAAGCCAGGCCTTGTGGCAATCCCTGCTGAAAATGGCTGAAGGCCATGCACAATGTGGGGGCTGGTTGCCTCCTGGTTGGTTGGTCATAGGTCTATCAAAAAAGGGAGCTCAGAGGGAAAGAACGAGCAGGGTTGCCCTCCACTCAAAAACTGATCAACAACAAAAGCCTTGTCTTAAGGACGTGAATTATGTCAGTTAATTTTATAACGGAACAGTCAATTAGTACTGATAACTGTTATCCTCCCCTTTATATTTTATTTTGTTTAGGGGATGTTTTACTGCACTACGTCCAAAGTCTTTAAAAATAAAGGGAAACCTATTGGCCAACAGTTCTTTGACAGTCACACAGAACAAAAGCAGACAACTGTCTGAAACCATAATCAGTACCAGGTATCCACCAAATAAGGTTAGAAACAGGCAGAGTTCTACTCAGAAAAAATGTGAAGAACCGAATAACACCTCACGGAAACACCACCATCGGGGCAACTGGTATGTAATCTCCAGACAGGGCCCCTGTCTCATCATTGGTCGTCATTCGATTCAAAAGAAAATGTGTCCAAAACAACAAACAAAAAAGTGCATGAAACAGTGGTAGCAGAAAGGATCTGCTTGTGACAATCAAAAGTGCTTAAAATCAGCAGGCGCACCTCTCCGCAAATTTATTCATAGAAAATGGGTGTGCACTGTTGAATTAAAAGGGCTGGTAGCTATTCATGCACACCATTACCTATTGCCGATATGTTTCTCTGCCGTAAGGATTTTGGCAGATTCCTCAGGGCCGCACAATTTGCTGCCACACCACTATTGGACACTTGTTCTATGTCAACTGTCAAAAAAAGAGGCACAATAGAGAAATTCAAAACCTGTAAGCCACCCTTAAAAGCTATGGGCCAGATGCATCAAGCGAAATGCGCTCGCAAAAGGGCCAGATTCTGAGAATCTGGCCCTTTGCGAGTGCAATTTTTGCATTTGGGATGCATCATCCCAAATGCAAAAATCGCAAATAGAGAATTCGCTAAATTGCGATTGTTTGCATTTAAGGAATCTCAAATTGAGATTCCTTAAATGCAATGCTTGAAAGTATCAAAAATAGCGAATTCGCTAATAGGGCACGCAAATTACCACGAAGTACAACTTCATGGTAATTTGCAAAAACTTAGAAAAAAGCACTTTTGTGCATTTTTCAAAGTTTCATGTTGCGCACACACATGCCCTAAGGGCATGTGTGTGCGCAACATATGTGCACAGATCACATTCAGGGGTGTAACAGGGTGTCCTTTGGACACCCCTGCACCCTTGAACTCCCAATCTCAATTTGCGAATCGCTAATTGCGATTCGCAAATTGAGATTGTCTTCCTATTCATTCCTATGGGCCTCTAGGCCCATAGGAATGAATGGGGAGGTATTCATTAATTGCGACTCGCAATTTGCGAGTCGCAATTAAGGAATTCTAAGGAATCTCTATTTTGGTAGTGATTGCTTGATGCATTCCATTTTGCCATTCCTTATTAGCGATTCCTTATTTTTCGCTAATAAGGAATCGCAAAATGGATGCTTGATGCATCTGGCCCTATATGTATAGTGTTGTGTCAACATTGATTACCCTTAAGCAGCCTGCTTTACTCATACCAGCTGCCAGGGGTTCCAAGAGGGTAAAAAAGTTCTCCAAAAGTGAGTCTCCGTAATCACAACGACTGTGAACATCAATCTAGGGGCACAGGAACAAACGCACAGTGATGTCAGCATTATCCAGATGTTCATGAATAAGTTGTAAATCAATTGACAAATTACTGTCTACTATTTCATTTACAAGCAACAGGGTCAGCCTATCTGGGTTCCACCCCGTGTATCAACTTAGCTTTTAGCTCTAACGTGGGATGATCTATGAAGTACAGAAGGCAAGACAAAAATCTTGAGATCACGATATACACAGCTGCTCTCAAGTGGCACTGCCGAGATTTATCTAGGTCAGTACTGTTGTAACAAAGTTCCTAGTGCGTTGCTATCCAAATGCCAATACATCGTGAAACAATCATATTGATGCACTCGAACACGGAGCGTGATGAATTCGCGCTTCCGTCTTCACAGACCAGTCACATATATAAACACAGACTTTCATAGCCTCACAAATCCGATAATCTACATCTCACCGTTACGTCTCAGGACGAGCGCCTTGTCTCGTTCTCATGTCTCCGTGCCATTCTGCCTTACTAAAGAAAGTTTGTTGAAGGCTCCGACGCTGCTGCGTGAAAGACACGTGGTGCGGTGCCCAAAAGCGTGGCGGCCATCTTAGGCTAGTCACAAGTGACACTGCTGAGGCCCTATTTAGGCGGAATGGCAACATTTATCAGAAAATGCCACAATACAGTGGAAATCCACTTAAGAAACTAGTCATGGCACGAATTCCCCACTAGAATATATAGTCTATGCAGAACTCAAAAGCGTGGCGGCCATCTTCGGCTAGTCACAAGTGACACTGCTGAGGACCTATTTAGGCGAAATGGCAACATTTATCAGAAAATGCCACAATACAGTGGAAATCCACTTAAGAAACTAGTCATGGCACGAATTCCCCACTAGAATATACAGTCTATGCAGAACTCAGTCTATATATATACACTGTCATGCACAACACCCCTCCGTTCAATTGATCGCTACCATGCCATACACATTGGTTAACAGAGGTGTTTCATGTCTGTATCGAATGGAAGGCGTAAAAAGTGCAAACCTAGGTACATATAACTAAGTGTATCAGGACTGAGTGTAAAATAGTCACTTACAGAAATTCGAAGTACTGTGGGGGCCAGATATATAGTTCACCAGAGCCCTGGTGATACCAAAGAGCAAAGAAAACAAAGACATACCACGTTAGAGTCTTATCCTGTTCCACTCAATAATTTCATTGAGCCCCAGGTGATCAGTCTTCTCTCTATAGATCCAACGTGCTTCTTTGGATAGCAGAACATTCTCAATATTTTGTGGGGTCCCCTTCACCTTTTCTAGGACAGTCCAAGTAAAGGAATGTTTTTCATTGAAACAATGCTGCACCAATTTTGTCGTAAGTTTACCTGCCCTTATGGTGCTTAGATGTCCTTGCACCCTGACATTGATTTTACGTGAAGTAAGTCCAAAATATTGCAGGCCACATTGACAAGTTAATCTATACACCACATGGGTTGTGTTACAGTTGCTAAATTGATTAAGAAACCATTCTCTGCCAGATGCTAACATGACGCTGGTACTCTTCTTGGTGAGGGGGCACACTGAACAAGAGCCACAAGAAGAGTGTCCATTAGGAATGGTGGAAACACTTGATGTTCTATCCACGGGCTCACGGGTATGTACAAGTTTATCCTTGAGATTACACGCTCTCTTGAGCGCAAATCTCGGAGGTGGCATTTGAAATTCGTTATTAGATAGAAGAGACCAGTGCTTTCTTATAGATTGTCTAATCTTTGTTGCCATTGGATCATAAGTCATCACGACTGGAACGCAGTCCTCTCTATTCCTCACATTTTTCTCAAGAAGAGCACTGCGTGGTGTGTTGACGGCTCTTTTTTTAGCTTGTCTGACCACTTTATTTGGGTAGTTTCGATTCACCAATTTGTTGGTGATCTCCTGCCACTGATCCAGAAAAGCATTTGTGGAAGAACAATTACGCCTGTACCTCAAAAACTGTCCTACAGGGAGATTATCTCTCAATGCCCGGGGGTGAAATGAGTCATACAGGAGCAGAGAGTTCCTATCAGTGGGCTTCTGGTGTACACAGATGTTAATGACGTCATTTTTAAATTCTGTGTCGAGGTCAAGGTACACTGCCTTGTGCCTATTATAAGTCCAAGTGAACTTTAAATTTGAATCTTGGTCATTAAGCCATTTTAAGAAACTCAGCAAATCTTCCTCCGTACCTGACCAGATGCACAGCACGTCATCTATATACCTCTTCCAGAGCAGAAGGTTGCTCTGGAAGGGATTGCTGGTGGGGTAGATGACGTGCTCCTCAAATTGCCCAACATAAATACAGGCCAGGCTGGGGGCCATAGTAGCCCCCATCGAAGTACCAGAGATCTGGAGGTAAAGTTGGTCCTTGTAACTAAAGTAGTTTCTAGTCAGGGCAAGTTCGATACATTGCAGTACAAATGCTTGAGTAGTATCATAAAACCATTCCTGCTCCCCCAGGGCGCGGGCTGCTGCCACCAGCGTAGCGTCCTGGGGGATACAGGTGTAAAGTGACTCGTTGTCAATCATGACAAAGAACTCATTAGTAGGATCGTACTGCATGTTATCCAGGATGCTAAGAATTTCGCTGGTGTCTTTAACAAATGATTTTTGATTCACTACCGACTCTCGCAGAAGAAAATCTGCATACTGCGAGAGGGTCTCTAAGACAGACTGGATCCCCGAAACAATTGGGCGTCCAGGAGGGGGACGGGTGGGCTTGTGGATCTTGGGAAGTATGTAAAAAGACGGAGTTCTGGGGTTGTTATTCACCAAGAACTCCGCCTCCTTAACTGTGATCCAGTTATTATCCTTGGCTTTACCCACCATTTCGCGTATAGTTTTAAGCAGATCTTCCGAAGGATCGCGACTCAGAGGTTGATAATTGGTTCGCACCCCCAATAGGCGCATGACTTCAGCGTCATAGTCTTTAGAGTTAAGGAGGACAACAGCCCACCCTTATCTGCTGACTTAATTGTCAGCAAACTAATATTCTGTAGGCTCTTGACAGCCTCTCAATCATCTTTGGTCATGTTCTTGTATTTGACCTTGTTCTGCATATTCTCAATTCTTTCTATATCTTGTAAAACCAAGGATTCGAATACTGCTACTTCAGGCCCGATGGAGGTGGCCCGAGGGCAGAATGTGGATGGTCTCCTAAGGTCAGTTCCAAAAGATACGGCCTCATCAGGTTTTCTGTTTTTAAAGAATTTTTTCAGTTAAATTTTTCTCATCGTCTCATGGAACTCAATCCTGCATTTGAAGGAGTCATGTGTTGGAGTAGGGACAACACCAAGCCCCTTATTGAGGACTCTCTCCTCATTCCTCGTGAGTATATGCTCTGATAGATTCACTACAATGCTTTCCCTCAGTTCTGCATCCTGCCCCTGCTGTGGGTCACTCTCTGATCTGGTTGGTCATAGGGCCTGGCCGCAGGCCATGCCCTTTGACCAATGCCCTGCTGTGCACAACCAAGGGCTGTGCGCACCATGGGGTTGGCTGCCTGGGCGGGGGGCTCAGTGGCCACAGGTTCTGATCTTAGACCTGGCCCTATGGACAACCTCCCACCACGCATGCCAAAAAGATTTTATGAATACATTTTCATGGAATTTTCACCTAATGGTAACATTACATTGGCCTTAATTTTGCCAGTGAATTTCTAGGGTTTATTTAAAATGGAGTAATATTATGTTACCATACGTAAAACCAACTGCCTGCAGCCAGGCCTTGCTCCCAAACCCTCCCCTCACAGGCAGCCAACCGCACACTGCCCACAGCATTTGCAATGCCTTAATTTTTTCAGCGAATTTCCAGGGTGTATTTAACATGAAGTAATATTATGTTACCATATGTAAAGCCAACTCCCCTGCAGCCAGGGCTTGCTCCCAAACCCACTCCTCCGCAGGCAGCCAACCCCACACTGCCCACAGCGTTTGCCATGCCTAGAGTCAGGTTGGCCTTCAGGGACCCAATCTCCTGGGGCTTAACATATATATTAAAGGGAGGGAGACCTGCCACCCCCACCCTAACCCTTAATTGGCCACCCGGAACCATATACCTCTCAGGGCCAGTTCCAATAAAACGGAGAGCGGTGAAGTGTGGCCTCCTATCCCAAGCATTAATAGGCCCCGGGGATCGATCTCCCCTCCCTGAGACATAAAAATTAAAAAGGGGGGTCACATGGCTCCTCTCCCTGAGCCTTAATAGAACCAAAAAAAATAAAAAAGGGGAGGGACACTTTTTAAAGTTGGGTGCCCCACCAAGCACAATGTTGGGAGCCACGGAGGGGGCCCCAGGGCCCCAGCGGCTCCCCGCATGCTGCGGGAATCAGCATTGTTCCAACCCAGAGGGAGCAGCTATTTATGCTGCTCCATCCAGGTGAAAACAGTTTGTTGTTCTGTTTCCCTGCCTGCATCAGTGCGGGCATGGACACACGCCATGAGTCTGCTCCCTGCCCAGCGGGAGCATTTCAAAAGCTCCAGCTTGCTAGAAGGAGACTTTGTGTTTTCTCCCTTTTGGAGGAAGATTTGAAAATACTTCTGTCAGACATGGGCAAATACATGTTTACTTGCCTGCACCGGTGCATGAAAGGAAACAACTGTGTCTTGGGATAGGCTCCCTCCCTTTTTTTAGAATGAGTACCATGGGGGACAAGGTCCCCAGGGCTTTTTTATGGTTTTGGGAGTAGAGCCACACTGCACCCCGCCTCTTATTAAATGCATTGGGCCCCAGGGAATGCAGTTCAAAGGACTGAAAATGGCTCAGGACATGCTCACTCTCCCCTAAAATTTTTAATTGGGCAGTGTGAGAAGGAGGTTCCGGGGCTGTAAACAGCTTGGGAGGAGGAACTACACTACCCAAGCCCTTGGGGTGGGGCTGGGGGGGTCTGTGGATGCCCCCTGCCCTTAAATACATTATAAAATAAACTCAGATGAGATTGTAGCAAAATGTGCTTTTTTATTATTTTGGCCACAGAGGGGTCACTCTGGAGTTGCTGGTAGCCAATCAGAGCACACACTCCTGCAGGAGTCTGACTTCAGCTGGAGCAAGTTAGCCCAAGGGCAAAATAGTTCCCTGGACAATCAGAACACTCTATTTTTAAATTGAAATGAAATAAATTAATTAAATACCAGTATTTGTAAAGCACACAGCTACCTCCAAAGTGGTGTCCCGGCGCTGGCCAAGGCAGCTAAAAGTGAGATATATTATCGAACTTAGCACCCGAACCCCCTTAGGGCTCAACAGTGAAGAGGAACTGTGGTCTTTTGTGGGTTGAATTAAGTTAACTGTATTATTTGAGGAGTATGGTCAGCTGGGATCCTGTGCTGGTAAATTACATTGCCCATCAAGGGCTTGATTGTGTTGACATTTGGTGGAAAATATAATACTGTGGATTATCGAGAACAATATCAATCCCATGGAAATTTACCCATCAGGTTTACCCATGCCGTGGCAGGACATGGGCGCATCGAGGGTGGGATGGTTCCATGTATGATGGCAGACTAGACTCTAGATGCTAGCTTACGAAATGGGCATGTAACAATAGGGGACTAGTGAATGTGAATGGTCCTGTACTGTTAATTTGGTTCTCCTATTTGTTGGTCATAACATCAGGGAGTCAGAATAGAAGGAGTAACAGAAATGAAATTGAAAACATTTTAATATTTAATATTGAATTATGATCATGTTTATTTATGATTTTTGAAATAAGCATGTTGAAAATCATTTAGATATATTATGGCCATGAAATATTCGCTTGATATAGGCAACACCGATATTATGCAATGCAAATAGAGGTAGGCCAAGATGGCCGACACGAAAAGTCTGTACGAGCTACCTCATGTTCAGTCCCTCATATGTTTGTATAATTTTATTGGAGGTAGAAAAAACAAATGAAATGGTTTATTATTTAAAGAAGACTGAAAGTTATGTTATCTAACATCGACGAAGGCCAGGCAGTCGAAACGCGTTTGTGTTAGTCTACTGTAAATGGAATTGCTGGAATAAATTTGATATTCTTCATCAGCCCGAGTGCGCAGCAGTGTTTGTCTTGGGGCATCTGTGTATGGATATATATATATTACCTACTGGCGGTCGCCAGTAGGTATATATAGTTAGGATTTTTTTCCTATGGGATTTCTGAAAATTCTATGTTGAATAACTTTGGCGTTGATGGATGGAATTGGCTGCAATTTTCAGGAAAATGGCACATTTTGTTTCTGAGCATCCCCTGAAAATTTGGAGGGGTTACGTCAAGGGGGGGCCGAGAAAAAAGGGGGGTCCCAAAACGCATTTTTCCCATTCATTTTTCCATAGGGCGGTTGGAATCACTTTTAGCTCGAACGGCTGAATGGATTTACATGAAACTTGGCAAAATTGTAGATTTGGTTTGCCCGACGTGCCTTTGCTATGTCTCAATATATGTGCTCCAGTGGATTTTGAGAAATTAACATTTAAAAAAACAGATATATCTGTGACAGCGTCCCGGTTAGCGCCCCGGTTCGCGTACCTGACGCGTAACGGAACTTCGCGAGGAGAAGCGGATTGGCTCCCCGGTGACTGTCAACATTCTAAACAGTCCGGAGCGGCCGCCATCTTGTGTCTCGGTAGGATCGAGACACAAGAGGTGGAAAAAACAAAGTGGGAAATGAGCATAAGTGGGCAGAGTACATCCTCCCTGACCCCCTAGGTTTGATGAGGGGGCTTTAAAAGGGCCCCACGGGTCAAAAAAAAAAAGTTATTATCGTTTTTTTGCGGGGGGAGCGCTCGGTACGCGCACCGGGAAGCGGTCCGGGAAGCGTAATATTGGGAAAATGGGATGAAAGAATGTTCAAATATTGTATGTTTATTGATTGTTCTTTTTTTTTTTATTTAAGTCCCAAGATGTAGGTACCAATGCAGAGTCTAAAAATAAAAATACACCGTTTTCTTTGTAAATATCTTGCATGTTGTTTCAGAAGTTATTGTGGTATATGAAATTCATAGCGTAGTCTGTCAGGAAAGCAGAAACACCATGGAGGCAGGAGATAATAAAGAGATGTTAAATACACTTTGGAGATAATATAGTGGAAGAAAGGAAGTAAATATGAGCAAACTTACTATGTAACACAAAAAAGTTGCACAGTATATTTAAAGTCTGATTTTACATTATAATCAATTTGCTACTAGTTTACAAAATACATATAAAAATGAATAATGTCTCAAACAATTTTTGAATTATTAAATAAAAATTTATTTTTCTGATTCGTTTTCAAAATTAAAAAGAACTTCTAATAATTCATTGTCAGATTTTTTTTCATTTTCAATTAGGAAATCTACTGATTCCACACATTGCAGAAGTTCAAAGTCCCGTGATTCATCATAGAATTCAGAGTCAATTTCTGTAACTGTGTTGCTTCTTGCAACAATTTCCAAGTTAGTTTTGTTCTCTCCTTCCATTTTTGTGCTGTAAAATGAATTTTTTTAAAATATATCAGTACAGATAGGGCACTGTTGGGTTTAAGTATAGACAGGTAGTTCGTTTTTTTAAACAGTGATTTTATCTTTGGGCAGTGTATGGTATCAGACTGGAAGTAGAAATATAAAAAAATGTATGTGTTAAAGCCTAAGTTAATTCTTAAATATACAAGACAAGCCTAACTCCATCCATAACTAAAACAGAGAAGTCTATCTTATTCTATAACTATTACAGAGGGATAGTATATAACTATCAGAAAATGTTTTCCTAATTAACTTAAAGTGCAGAACATACTTCAGTTTTTAAAATATCATCTTACCAATCAAAAAGAAGTTTAAGTTCTCAGTTGAAATGCACTTGATATGTACATTTCATGAAGTAGTAGTCAAAATGGCTGTGTTTATCTCTCTTTCTTTATATATATTCAGGTACATAACCAATCAAATGTCATAAAATAATAGAAGATATTGAAAGTAGCATTTTGATTGGTTGTCAATTCTAACACTTCATAAGTGTTTTTGTTAGGTAATTTACCTCAGGCTATTTAGTCAGGCTTACAGCATAATTTTCTCAATGGAATTCCATCAAATTTGGGTAAATGGTAGGGACTGCTATGTAGTAGGCCCTATTCTATATTTGATGAAAGTGTCTGTAGTAGTTTTTCTGTAAATTACTTTCCCACCTTTTTTTATCGAGCGCTTACCGGTGCGCTCCCCGGTACGCGAACCGGCAGCGTTACGGGAGTCCTCCATTTTGTGTATTGGTAGAATTGAGACATAAGATGGAGGACAAACAATGTACAGAATGGGTAGAAGGGGGCACGGTAGACACTTTGTGACCCTCTAGGTTTTCTGAGGGGGATTAGGACGCTGATATATGCAAAAATAAAAAAATTAAATTTTTGAAAATTTCGCGGGGGGAGCGCCCGGTACGCGCACCGGTAAGCTAACCGGGGAGCGTACTTTGGTGAAGAAAAAAAATTAGAAAAAGATAAACGTTTTGAATGATCAGAGGTAGGGTAGCTCTGAAAAGAGCTATTGTGTTCTGTGGCTAATTTAGGTACCTACAAGTAGGTTCAAATGCACACTTTTAAATAAAGGACGAATATTCTATTCCCTTCATCGGAGAAGTACACACCATCTCTTCTGTAGATGTGTTGAATGTTGGAACGCAAGTTATTGTTGTATATTAAACCCATTCCATAGTCTCTCATGTAAGCAGAAAAAGATTTATTCACATGTTTCTGTGCTTTCTCAAATTGTGGAAAAAATTGATTTGACCACTTACATTTTTGTCTTTGACATATATTGGAATATACCAAGGCAGTTTGGGGAAAAAGTGTCATTTAAGAGAAGAATACATTTTACAGCTTTTGATATTTGCTATTAAAAAACCATTGAAATTCACTGGAAAAACCATAGGTTATAGACCATATATAGTTAGGGATTAGCATTTACAAAACCTTATTTTACCCGCACAAAACCATTGAAATTCGCATATATAGTTAGTTGCACTAACTATATATCGCGCACCCGCAATCCACTGCTGATGATGTCACATATTACATCATTCATGACATGGTCAGTGACATCACTGATGACAACATCCAGTGACTGTATGTTTCTGTAAAGTTAAAATATGTCTTACATATTGAAGAATGAGTGGATGTATAAGTGTTTGGATGAAGGATTTAGTAGGTGCATGACTGACTGTATGAGTGAGTGATTAAATGGGTCTCACTGAGTGCATGGGTTAGTGACTAAACTGTCTTAATTTGTGCGTCATTATGTCTGTTGTTCTGTAAACTGCTGCATGTGTTGATCAGTACCTATATGAGTAACTATATGGGTTATTGATTGGTTGCCCAAGTATTTGTATGGGAGACTGAGTGTGTGTGTGGGTGGCTGGGAGGTGTATGACTCTGTGCATAGATGTGTGAGCAGTTGATTCACTAGATGTATGAGTTCAAAAGTGCATGTGAAAACAGCTGTATGGGCGGTTGACTGTGTGCATGAGTGGATTGGTGAGTGAATGGATATCTCAGTGCTACATGTCAAAGTAAGTACATATGTAAAACACAGTACATGTGAGAGTGGACATATATAAATAACTGTGCATAAGAGCCAGCGAATGTGTGAGTGGCTGTATGGATCATTTAGAACTTGTATAATGGATTTTATAATAGAGTAAATATGTGTTAGTATATGTTTGAATAAGTAAGGTGTGTATAACTGTATAGTTGAGGAAATGGAGGTGTGATTGATTCTTTGCATGACTGACTAGGTGTGTGAGTAACTCCATGTATGAGTGACAGTCTGTGAGTGTCTGCTAACACTGAGTGTATGTAAGGTTATATTAGAGTCTGAAGAGGTTCAACGTATTATCACATGAATGATATCATCAGTGATGTGATCAGTAATGTCAAATGAGATGTCATCACTGATGTCATCAGTGATGTCATTTAGATGTCATCAGTGATGTCATCAGTGATGTCACTGACCATGTCATGAATGATGTAATATGTGACATCATCAGCAGTGGATTGCGGGTGCGCGATATATAGTTAGTGCAACTAACTATATATGCGAATTTCAATGGTTTTGTGCGAGTAAAATAAGGTTTTGTAAATGCTAATCCCTAACTATATATGGTCTATAACCTTTGGTTTTTTCAGTGAATTTTTAAGGTTTTGTAAATGCTAATTCCTAACTATATATGGTCTATAACCTATGGTTTTTTCAGTGAATATATATATATATGATGTATCTTTATGGTATATTACCATCAGATGTACTCACACTTACTGAGGCAGTATGTTTTCTATATTTATTAAGTCACATGACTCACCACGTCACTGTGAAGGGGTGGTGACTGATTGAAACTGCATTTAAAAAAGCATTGAGTCTTATGTACATGTTGCAGCGTGAACAAGGGCATACCTTGCCAGAAACGCGTAGCTGCTTTCTTTGTACCGAATAAAACAACGATATGCTGATGTTACGTGGTCCGTCTCCTTTCTGTTTGCTGGTGTGCTGAATGTGCTGAGCAGGCGCTGGAAACACCGAGAAATCCAGAGGAGTCACGTGGTTCATGTTTGACGGAGGTGGATTTGTCTCCGTAACGGACCCCTTCCTCGCGTTGTGGAAGCCGCCTTCAAATCGCTTTGCTTGGATACGTCCTGTTGGGAATCCCGGCGGCTGCCCCCTGGTGGGCAAGCAACAAGGAAACACTGAGGCGCGTTGGCGGTTGAACTGCGGTGTGGTTCGTGTCGGAGGGCGCGGCATACCGAGCGGATCCTGCCTTTGCTAATCGGTGAGTAAACAGAGCCTGCACCAGGTGGGGAAGTTTTCACAGCATAATTCTTTGTGTGTACACGCTACGTAACCCGGGTGGCTATACGGTGATAGATCAAAACGTGCTACACCAATTCGGATAACGTAACACACAGAAAGGAAAACATTATGTCGGACGAGCTTGACAAACAGCGAGAGGAAGCTGCTGTTAACATGTTTAATGATGTAACCAACGAGAGCGGCAATACCAGAGTGCCTAACAGAACCACTCAATCTGAACAAACAAGAAATTTGAAAACGATTTTTAAAGAGTTAGAAAAGTTGAAGAAACTTGAATGCACCAAGTGGTGGGAGCACAAATCTTTAAGCAAGTATGAGGAGGTTGGACGTGTCCCACGTGGGCTACGTATCCTTTTAGCCCCAAGTTTCGAGAAACCAGATCCCGCCATGTTGCAGGAATGGGGGGAGAGCAACCTGGCAGCTTCCATGAATTTGGTTTGTATTTTAATAAAGTATGCTGCTAAAGACCGAATCAGGTTGCTGGATGAGATCAGAGATTTGGAAAACGAACTATCCACATATGCAGAGGGGGAGGAAATGAGAAAACTTTCGGATACTATGAATGAGAGGCTGAAAAAGCACGAGGAAAAAATTAAAATTCGAAAGGCAACTAAGTTCACCCGGGACGCTAATGATTACCGTGATGGGAAAATATTTACATTTTCAAGGAAGTATGATTCCGTCAAAAGACAAGCCTTTAGCAAAAAGAAAAACGTCATTGATGGATCTACTACAGCAAGAGCGGGTGCTACCATGAAAGCCAGTACAAGTACTGGCGCACACGGTGGTAATGCACAATCCAATAATATGGGTGAAAATGTACAGAATGATGACACTATGGAGAGCAGTAGCTTGGATTCGGATGCAAGCTCATTGATAAGTAACTCCAGTGACAATCTAACCTCCTCTTCCTCTATGTGCTCGGATTTAAACTTGGAAGGACTAACCAAGCTCAGCTTGCAACAGGAAATGGATTTTATAGTGGAGGAAAGATTACAGACTTTGAGGCCAGGGCCAAGGCAGAAATCATCGCTAACAGACAAAGAAGGAACAAGCGAAGAAAAGAAAGGTGTAAGCGGCAACAACGGCGCCCAAACACAAACCAGAAAGAAGAAACCATGGGCGAGACGCCGCTAAATGACAATACGATAATAAACCTTTCAAATGTAACACTAACTAAGGCAGAGAAACAACTGCTGTCATTAGGCTTGAATTTTTGTCCTGTTCAGAGTTTTAATTATACAATGACCAGAGTCGATCTGTTCTTTTTCATAAGAAAATTAAAACTAAAAAAACATTTTGCGCTCAAAACCATCAAAGACTCTACTAATGATACATGTGAGGAAGCAATTATTGACAACTTAAATATGCTATCAGCTTCGGATGTACATACTTTTTTGGATGCAAATGACCTAAATACCTCTACTAACGACACTGAGGCAGATTCAGATGCTTCCACACAGGCAAGACTTAGCAGAATATCTGTCTTACAAAAGGGAGCGGGTCTCAGTCCATTTAAAAGTAAATCCAAATTTGTTCCCTTAACACCTAAAGATGCTATCGACGTCTTCCATGACTGTGTAATAAGTGACATCAAGAAATTATACAAACAAACCAATTCTATTTTTTTTTTTTTTAAATATTTTTATTGATACATTTTTCCCCTCATTTTATTTCCCCCCCCTCCCCCATTACATGGACAAGGCACAATAAAAATCATAAGGCAGCCACATACTCAGCCACATATTCAAGAGAAAAGGGAAAAAAATATTACAATATACATACTACATACAGATCCTATCATAATATATACACACACAAAATCATATATGTTAACTTTCAATAATACATATATTCCTCACAATACCTTATTCAGTTCCAAACTTCCATTGAATAAAAGGACCCCAGATTTGTATACCCAGCTTTTTGCCCTTTCTCCCTTTCCTAGAGTAAATAGCTGTTTCCAATTTTTGTATTGACAAGGTTTTTCCAAGCCATTGATGATACGTGGGAGGATTTGGATCTAACCAAGTTGAGGCCACAAGCAGTCTAAAAATCGCCATTGCTACAAACAAAAAGTATTTACAATTTATTTGCCCGTTGGGGGAGATTCCCAACAAAATAGTTGCTGAATCCAGCTCTATTGTTGTGTCTAAGGCATTCCGGAAAAAATTCCCAATATCATGTTTTATCTTATCTAAATGTGGACAAGTAGAGAAAATATGCAACAAATTAGCCTCCATACTACCACATCTAAAACACGTGGTGCCCGACACAGCCCCCCATTGAGCAATTTTCCATGGCGTATAATACAAGTGATACAAACTCTTGTAGTGCTGGGCCTGAAGGGACGATGAGCATAATAGTTTACATCCCATCTCAAGTGATTCAGAGAAAATATCTCTTTCTCTAGCTATATCTAAATCTGAGGACCATTTAACTATCCATTTCTCAAGATCGTCCTTTTTTAACTTTGTCATTTCTAAATAAAATCTTTTTATAGTACAGTCATTACCTTTTTGTATGAGATCCATCATTATACTCCTCCCAAAGCCTAAAGCTCCCCCTTTTTTATTTAGTATACAACTCCTTATTTGAAGGTATTTAAAGAAAGGATTTGTGTTTAACATATACTTATTTTTCAGATCTATAAATTGTAGCATACCATTATCATCCCACATATCACCAATCATACCTATACCTCGGCTCTCCCATTCTTCATATACCATTCCTGAGAACACAGCCCTGGGTAGTGAAGGATTATTTTTTAATCTAGTGTATGCACTATATTTCCCTATTCCAACCTTTTTGGAAAATCCTTTCCATATATTATAGGCCGCCATAATTATCTTAAAACGTGTTCTTTTAAAGTAACTTCCATCAGTAAATCTCAAAAAAATATTTTCGGCATTTGTACCCAAAGCTAAACCATATATAGCAAGCGAACCTGTCTTATCCCATCCATCCTTCTCAGCCCCCCCAATTAATCCAACCATTCCTTGCATTGCTGCAGCCCAATAATATACCTTTAGGTCCGGCAATGACCACCCCCCTTTCTCCCTAGGAAGGGACATATACCTCAATGCCCTCCGGGTTTTACCTCTAGCCCAAATAAACCGATTCACCATACTTTCGCAAGTTTTAAACCACTTATTTTCAATTAGAAGGGGTATTGCCCTAAAAAGATACAGCAGTTTGGGTAAAATCAGCATTTTGATAATATTGACTCGCCCAACTAATGACAAATGTAAGTTCTCGTAATGATCCAGATCTTTTCTTGCTTTTTCGATTACTGGGGCAATATTATTATCCACCAAACTATCTAAATTAGACATAATATTAATTCCCAAGTATTTCCCTGCCGGCACTACTCTTCTATCATCACAAGGTGCAATGAATTTTTGATAATCTGAGTTTTTGACGCGTTCAATGAGTACCCTGAGACTTGACCAAATCTTAAGGCCTCAGCCTCTACAAACGTAGTTGCTTCCGTAGGGCAAGGTGTTATCACCGCAACGTCATCAGCATAGGCTAATATCTTGCATGGCCCAAGAGCTGTACTGAATGGGGTAATCTCTGGTGCTGATTCTATCTTACGTATTAAGGGATCCATATACATGGCAAATAGCAGGGGAGAAAATGGACAGCCCTGGCGAGTTCCTCTCTTAATTTTAAATTGACCTGTTATACCCCCGTTTATCCTTAATGCCGCACCTGGGTCCTTATATAGAGTCTGAATTGCTTTCAAATACCCTCCTCTAATCCCAACTCTGACTAGGGTCTGCCACAAAAACTGCCAGGAGACCCGATCGAATGCTTTTTCCGCATCCAAAAGCATAACTGCCATCAGGTCTCCTGCTACCTCCGCCACATCAAATAGAGTTATAACTTTTCTGATATGGTGAGTTGTCCCTCTGCCAGGGATAAAACCATGTTGGTTATCACTAACCAGGGTACTTATAATTCTTGCAAATCTTGCAGCCAGTGCCTTTGAATAAATTTTGGTGTCATTATTCATCAATGTTATTGGGCGATACGACCCTGGTTCACTCGGAGGTCTCTCTTTTTTGAAAATTAGCACTATATCTGCCCCGCTCCAGGATTTGGGAATGGACACCCCACTTTGTGCAGCTTGGAATGTTTGAGTTAAATTATTACCTAAACATCCCCAGAAAGTTTTATAAAACTCAATCGGTAGCTGATCAGGTCCAGTAGCCTTCCCCGAAGGTAGAGCAGTCATCGCTTCTTTAATCTCAGTTTCATCCAACACGGTCTCTAATTCATCTGCATCTTCGGGGGAGATAGTTTTAACCTCAATATTCTGGAGATATTCATTTATTCTTTCAATACTGCTGGGATTTTTCTCATCATATAAAGACTGATAAAACTTCCTAAAGACCTCCCGAATTTCTTCTGGATCTGAGTGTAATTGTCCCTTTTCATCCTTTATTTCCTTAATCGTCCCTACCGCCGCTATCTGCCTGGTTCGTATAGCGAGGACTCGCCCTATTTTCTCACTGAACTCGTAACACCTCTCCCTTCTGATTGTATATTGCTTTGCGGCTCTATTAGCAAGTTCTTCCTCTGCTTCACTTTTCACCTTCAGTAATTCTATTACAAATTGTTCAGTCGGCTCTCCCCTTATTACACATTTATTAAGTTGTTCTTCTGCCTCCAGTACTTTTTCCTCTCTCTCCTTATATCGCAATCTTTCTGTTTTCCTCTTGAAGGCACTATAACTACATGTTTCACCGCGTGCTCCTGCCTTAAAGGCATCCCATATTATGCCAACTGCTGCACTTCCTCTATTTTGTTCAAAGAATTCAGTGATCCATTTAGACATATGTTTTATATAATCGTCATCTAAAAGCAGTCCCCTTTCGAATGTCCACTCCCTCCTTGTTGTTGTTTTCCCACTCTGCTTTATCGTTAGGATTAGGGGATTGTGGTCACTAAGTATCCGGGGAAGTCTATCAATTTCCACTATGCTAATTAAATCATTGGATACCAGGAAGTAATCCAACCTGACGCATATCTGATGCGGTGCTGAATAATATGTATAGCCGAGTTGTTTTGATCTAATTGACCCCCAAACATCTCGCAGTGTGTTATTTTCTAGAAGATCAGTAAGGGCCTTGTAAACCTTTTTCTTCCTACCCTTATACTGCCTTATTGACCGTAGACCCTCCGCTCCGTTAATATTTAAGTCTCCACCTATAATGACTCGAGGGGCCCAATCTACCAACTCAGAATCAAAAAATTGTAAAATTTCTGGATCGTCCTGTGTAGAACCGTACACTACAACTAATGTTGTCCACACCCCCCCTAATAGAACCTCGGCCATAGCCCATCTCCCCCAATTATCTCTTAACTTTCTCCTTGTTACTACACTTTTATCCCTCGATAGAATGGCTACCCCTCTCTGTTTTACTCCTTGTTTAGAAGTGACTATTAATTGAAACCCCAGCTGATTAAGATAGATCTCCTGGGTACTCATTACATGTGTCTCCTGAAGAAACACAAAATCTACATTCATTTGCCGTAACCGCATTCCTATCTTCTGCCTTTTCAGTGCATCATTTAGGTCGCATACATTCCATGTCACTAATCTAATAGACATTTTTCATTTTATTTTTTTCCAACCTATTCTCTTCACACCCTATCTGCTTGCTTTTATTTAATGTTCTGGAAACGCTATACAATACTAGGTCTAGCACACTGGATGAATAGACTTCCCTATTAATTTCAATATTATCTTCCATATCTTCAGTATCACTACTCATGTCATACAGTTGATACAAATTACTTTTGTCAAATCCTCTTAAGTATCTTGTACCTTTGTGCCCTGTCCATTTCCCTGCCCATCCCCATCCCCACCCCAGACTGCCCACCCTCAGACTCCCACCCCCCTTACAGGCAAATAGGTCCGACGGACCTATGTCTGGCCGACTTTTGCCTCCTGGATGCCGAACCCATCAACCCCCCTGAATTTCCCTTCAACTTATTGTGCTCAGTGTATGTCCAGCAAATTCCACCCCTATTTGTGCTCAACTTCTACCACTATACTTATTGTGTTAATACCAATCTTTACCTATTGAAGCAGCAAAAGCTACAAAACAGAAACCATCATAGAAAGAGGAGTGAGAAAAAAAAATAAAATTTTCATAAACCTTGAGAAAACATCTATTATTTTAGATAAGTCCTCATATGTAACTCATATGTAACTTTTCATCCCCAAATATTAATATACGCAGTCTCTCTTTTCCATATTTATCTTCGTTTCTTTTGGGGAATGTCCCTAAGAGCTACTGCATGATCGTTATTCTCAACATTCTCCTTGTGTCTTGTTTTCCGTTGATCCTGCAAAAAGTTGAGATATTCTTGTGCAAGTATCTCAGAGTAGAAGATTTTAAAATTCCCATTTAATCCAATCTTCAAACGAGCAGGAAACAGAAGGTAAGCCTCACAACCTATGTTCTGAAATGGAGTAATCAGCTGCCTCATTCTCCACCTTCTTTCCACAGTGGTATGGCAAAAGTCAGGGCGTGCAAAGAACTCTACGCCATTGTACTTGCATTTAGCTTGGGGCTTTGCTTTGTTAATTATCTCTTCTCGCAGAAGGAAATTCCCAACGTACAGAAGTATTGCGCAAGGCTTACCCTGCGCTGCTTTCTGGATCATAGGAAAACGGTGTGCCCTTTGTATTTCGTGGTCCAGATCCCATGTAGACAGCTCTGGAAGGGCACCCTTTAATAAGTCAACAACATACCCCCGAACATCACTCCCCTCTTTCCCTTCCTGTATTCCAATCAGGCGTACATTGTTGCGTCTTTGTCTGTTCTCAAATTCCTCGAGTTTCCATAGCATGTCAGCCGTAGTCTTATCTTGTTCTTTCCTGTCATCCTTCACTTTAACCATATCATCTTCTAATTTGCCGGTTCTAGTCTCTACTTCAGAGACTCTCTCAGCCATCTCCTCATACAATTTGCTGACCTTATGCAAGGAAGATTGCATTTTCCTATTCGCATGTTTAGCCCTGCGCTTTGCCTTTTGGCTCTCAATACGAGCCTCACTCTGCATTTGTTTTAGAGTTGTAAGTAAAACTTCAAAATTGGATGCACCACCATCCGCCCCCCGGACTGTAGAATCCAGAAGCCCTGTTTCACCATTTACAAACTCATCCGCCGGCATTACAGAGTTCTCTGCCACCTTATCCCAATTTAGTTTTTTTACCACTGTTTTCATATTGCCTCTGCGCTCCTTTGACAATCTCTGTTGTCTGGATTTGTCTTTTTGTTTACTTGACTTCTTTTTTTTACTCTTAGTTTTAGTTTTTTCCACAATTCTAATACTGCCCTCAGGATTTATTTTCGATCTTGAAGGGGCGTCTTTTTGCACTGTTTTTTGGACTGTATCCTTATATTCTTTATCCATAGATTCTGTCTCACTACTAATAGGAGTTGAGGTAGTTTCAGAGTCAGTCCCTGATACAGTCTCTTTACTTTCCGTGTCAGTATTCACTGTTTCATCACCTTATTTTCAATTAGAAGGGGTATTGCCCTAAAAAGATACAGCAGTTTGGGTAAAATCAGCATTTTGATAATATTGACTCGCCCAACTATTGACAAATGTAAGTTCTCGTAATGATCCAGATCTTTTCTTGCTTTTTCGATTACTGGGTCAATATTATTATCCACCAAACTATCTAAATTAGACATAATATTAATTCCCAAGTATTTCCCTGCCGGCACTACTCTTCTATCATCACAAGGTGTCAATGAATTTTTGATAATCTGAGTTTTTGACGCGTTCAATGAGTACCCTGAGACTTGACCAAATCTTAAGGCCTCAGCCTCTACAAACGTAGTTGCTTCCGTAGGGCAAGGTGTTATCACCGCAACGTCATCAGCATAGGCTAATATCTTGCATGGCCCAAGAGCTGTACTGAATGGGGTAATCTCTGGTGCTGATTCTATCTTACGTATTAAGGGATCCATATACATGGCAAATAGCAGGGGAGAAAATGGACAGCCCTGGCGAGTTCCTCTCTTAATTTTAAATTGACCTGTTATACCCCCGTTTATCCTTAATGCCGCACCTGGGTCCTTATATAGAGTCTGAATTGCTTTCAAATACCCTCCTCTAATCCCAACTCTGACTAGGGTCTGCCACAAAAACTGCCAGGAGACCCGATCGAATGCTTTTTCCGCATCCAAAAGCATAACTGCCATCGGGTCTCCTGCTACCTCCGCCACATCAAATAGAGTTATAACTTTTCTGATATGGTGAGTTGTCCCTCTGCCAGGGATAAAACCATGTTGGTTATCACTAACCAGGGTACTTATAATTCTTGCAAATCTTGCAGCCAGTGCCTTTGAATAAATTTTGGTGTCATTATTCATCAATGTTATTGGGCGATACGACCCTGGTTCACTCGGAGGTCTCTCTTTTTTGAAAATTAGCACTATATCTGCCCCGCTCCAGGATTTGGGAATGGACACCCCACTTTGTGCAGCTTGGAATGTTTGAGTTAAATTATTACCTAAACATCCCCAGAAAGTTTTATAAAACTCAATCGGTAGCTGATCAGGTCCAGCAGCTTTCCCCGAAGGTAGAGCAGTCATCGCTTCTTTAATCTCAGTTTCATCCAACACGGTCTCTAATTCATCTGCATCTTCGGGGGAGATAGTTTTAACCTCAATATTCTGGAGATATTCATTTATTCTTTCAATACTGCTGGGATTTTTCTCATCATATAAAGACTGATAAAACTTCCTAAAGACCTCCCGAATTTCTTCTGGATCTGAGTGTAATTGTCCCTTTTCATCCTTTATTTCCTTAATCGTCCCTACCGCCGCTATCTGCCTGGTTCGTATAGCGAGGACTCGCCCTATTTTCTCACTGAACTCGTAACACCTCTCCCTTCTGATTGTATATTGCTTTGCGGCTCTATTAGCAAGTTCTTCCTCTGCTTCACTTTTCACCTTCAGTAATTCTATTACAAATTGTTCAGTCGGCTCTCCCCTTATTACACATTTATTAAGTTGTTCTTCTGCCTCCAGTACTTTTTCCTCTCTCTCCTTATATCGCAATCTTTCTGTTTTCCTCTTGAAGGCACTATAACTACATGTTTCACCGCGTGCTCCTGCCTTAAAGGCATCCCATATTATGCCAACTGCTGCACTTCCTCTATTTTGTTCAAAGAATTCAGTGATCCATTTAGACATATGTTTTATATAATCATCATCTAAAAGCAGTCCCCTTTCGAATGTCCACTCCCTCCTTGTTGTTGTTTTCCCACTCTGCTTTATCGTTAGGATTAGGGGATTGTGGTCACTAAGTATCCGGGGAAGTCTATCAATTTCCACTATGCTAATTAAATCATTGGATACCAGGAAGTAATCCAACCTGACGCATATCTGATGCGGTGCTGAATAATATGTATAGCCGAGTTGTTTTGATCTAATTGACCCCCAAACATCTTGCAGTGTGTTATTTTCTAGAAGATCAGTAAGGGCCTTGTAAACCTTTTTCTTCCTACCCTTATACTGCCTTATTGACCCTAGACCCTCCGCTCCGTTAATATTTAAGTCTCCACCTATAATGACTCGAGGGGCCCAATCTACCAACTCAGAATCCAAAAATTGTAAAATTTCTGGATCGTCCTGTGTAGAACCGTACACTACAACTAATGTTGTCCACACCCCCCCTAATAGAACCTCGGCCATAGCCCATCTCCCCCAATTATCTCTTAACTTTCTCCTTGTTACTACACTTTTATCCCTCGATAGAATGGCTACCCCTCTCTGTTTTACTCCTTGTTTAGAAGTGACTATTAATTGAAACCCCAGCTGATTAAGATAGATCTCCTGGGTACTCATTACATGTGTCTCCTGAAGAAACACAAAATCTACATTCATTTGCCGTAACCGCATTCCTATCTTCTGCCTTTTCAGTGCATCATTTAGGCCGCATACATTCCATGTCACTAATCTAATAGACATTTTTCATTGTATTTTTTTCCAACCTATTCTCTTCACACCCTATCTGCTTGCTTTTATTTAATGTTCTGGAAACGCTATACAATACTAGGTCTAGCACACTGGATGAATAGACTTCCCTATTAATTTCAATATTATCTTCCATATCTTCAGTATCACTACTCATGTCATACAGTTGATACAAATTACTTTTGTCAAATCCTCTTAAGTATCTTGTACCTTTGTGCCCTGTCCATTTCCCTGCCCATCCCCATCCCCACCCCAGACTGCCCACCCTCAGACTCCCACCCCCCCTACAGGCAAATAGGTCCGACGGACCTATGTCTGGCCGACTTTTGCCTCCTGGATGCCGAACCCATCAACCCCCCTGAATTTCCCTTCAACTTATTGTCTCAGTGTATGTCCAGCAAATTCCACCCCTATTTGTGCTCAACTTCTACCACTATACTTATTGTGTTAATACCAATCTTTACCTATTGAAGCAGCAAAAGCTACAAAACAGAAACCATCATAGAAAGAGGCGTGAGAAAAAAAAAAAAAAAAATCATAAACCTTGAGAAAACATCTATTATTTTAGATAAGTCCTCATATGTAACTCATATGTAACTTTTCATCCCCAAATATTAATATACACAGTCTCTCTTTTCCATATTTATCTTCGTTTCTTTTGGGGAATGTCCCTAAGAGCTACTGCATGATCGTTATTCTCAACATTCTCCTTGTGTCTTGTTTTCCGTTGATCCTGCAAAAAGTTGAGATATTCTTGTGCAAGTATCTCAGAGTAGAAGATTTTAAAATTCCCATTTAATCCAATCTTCAAACGAGCAGGAAACAGAAGGTAAGCCTCACAACCTATGTTCTGAAATGGAGTAATCAACTGCCTCATTCTCCACCTTCTTTCCACAGTGGTATGGCAAAAGTCAGGGCGTGCAAAGAACTCTACGCCATTGTACTTGCATTTAGCTTGGGGCTTTGCTTTGTTAATTATCTCTTCTCGCAGAAGGAAATTCCCAACGTACAGAAGTATTGCGCGAGGCTTACCCTGCGCTGCTTTCTGGATCATAGGAAAACGGTGTGCCCTTTGTATTTCGTGGTCCAGATCCCATGTAGACAGCTCTGGAAGGGCACCCTTTAATAAGTCAACAACATACCCCCGAACATCACTCCCCTCTTTCCCTTCCTGTATTCCAATCAGGCGTACATTGTTGCGTCTTTGTCTGTTCTCAAATTCCTCGAGTTTCCATAGCATGTCAGCCGTAGTCTTATCTTGTTCTTTCCTGTCATCCTTCACTTTAACCATATCATCTTCTAATTTCCCGGTTCTAGTCTCTACTTCAGAGACTCTCTCAGCCATCTCCTCATACAATTTGCTGACCTTATGCAAGGAAGATTGCATTTTCCTATTCGCATGTTTAGCCCTGCGCTTTGCCTTTTGGCTCTCAATACGAGCCTCACTCTGCATTTGTTTTAGAGTTGTAAGTAAAACTTCAAAATTGGATGCACCACCATCCGCCCCCCGGACTGTAGAATCCAGAAGCCCTGTTTCACCATTTACAAACTCATTCTCTGCCACCTTATCCCAATGTAGTTTTTTTACCACTGTTTTCATATTGCCTCTGCGCTCCTTTGACAATCTCTCTTGTCTGGATTTGTCTTTTCGTTTACTTGACTTCTTTTTTTTACTCTTAGTTTTAGTTTTTTCCACAATTCTAATACTGCCCTCAGGATTTATTTTCGATCTTGAAGGGGCGTCTTTTTGCACTGTTTTTTGGACTGTATCCTTATATTCTTTATCCATAGATTCTGTCTCACTACTAATAGGAGTTGAGGTAGTTTCAGAGTCAGTCCCTGATACAGTCTCTTTACTTTCCGTGTCAGTATTCACTGTTTCATCACCTGAACTTTCCGTTTCTGATTCTGTGTCTGTCGTTGATCCCAGACTTCCATTCATACTTTCCTCATCGTCCGCCTCATCATTACCAGTGAAAAAGACCTCATCACTGGGAGAGGCAGGGAGTGCATCAGGTAATTTGCATGTGCTTGCGTCCCTCTTGTTAATTAAATCTGAGTTAATATCTTTATCAGTCCTTGACTCTATTTCAGTTAAATAAGTTGCAGCCTCAGAGTTACTTTTTTCCAAAACAATATCCTCCACCAGGCTTTGGCATGCGCCTGTTCCTTTAATTCCAGATACAACTGGAGCTGAATGAATTGTAGCCTTTTCCTTTAAGAGCTTAGAACTGCCCTCTTCCACAGCTGTAGAAAGGTCTTCGGCTTCTGCTGCTTCTGTAATTTCAGTTTGAGGCTGTGCCTCCAGCGCGCAGGTACCGTCCCCATCTGCTCCTGCCTGCTCAAGCGGCTCCCTCTCCAAGACAGGCTGCAACATCCTGCACAGGCTCGCCAACGTGGGGACTATCGTGGGGACTTTCACTCCTTGTGGCAGATCCGTCTGCAAAATTGTTTGGACAATCGGCACTGGTGTCACTGCAGGTAAAAACGTCTCGACTATGGTCATTTGCCGGAGTGCAGTTTCCTTTCCGGGTAACTCCCCAGCGGTGAGTTTTACCTCCTCTCTTCTCCTCGCAGTAGCTGATGATGGGACAGTCACGTTCTTTTGTTTCGCTCCTTCCTCTTTTTCACGTATTTTTTTCAGTTTATTTTCCTTTGCTGCTTCTCGCCTTTGCTGCGCTTTAGATCGTGCTTTCCCTCTTAGATTTAATGCTGGGGCACCGAGGTTATCCATATCCTCCTCCGCCTCATAATCGTGGCTCCAGTCGTCTCGCTCACGATTCTTCCTTGAGTAGAGTGCAGGTTTTGAAGCCATAGCTTTTGGAGCAGCTTTCCAGTAGTAACTCCCAGAAAGGGGCGGACGAGCAATCAAAGCTGAACAGTGTTTGTGCAGATATTTATGCAGAGCCCACTTTTTCTCTTGAGGAAAGTCACATATCAGGAAGAGCAAGCCAGTGAGCTCTCTCAGCATCGCTTTTATCAGTAAATTGCGCTTCCCAAGCTCTGTCTCTCGTCCCGTCAATGATCAGCTCAGATCCGCTCTCCACCACTATTACTGATCTCTCATATCGAGTGCACCTTTCTCCCAACAGAAGGGCAGATTTCGCAGCAAATTAATTTAACTTAGCTTAGTAGTAGATCTATGAGTCTGCAAATCTGAAGCACATTGAGCACGTAGTACACCACATCTTTTCAATCAGGAGGGTGTCAGGGTACGACCATCCACTACGGCGTCTCGGCGGCCATCTTGCCCCAACACCAAAAGTGCGTCCCACAAACCAATTCTAAATCAAAAAGGAAAGCTACATTTATGAGAAGAGAATATGGAAAACTAATAAAGAAACTTGGGGAGAATCATGAAATAGTAATAAAAAAATCTGACAAGGGTGGTAACCTAGTGATTTGGCCCAAGCAAGACTACATTTTAGAGGCCAAACGACAACTTTCAGATCCCTTGTGTTACAAAGTTTCCAACCAGAAAGAATACCTCTATGCCAAAAGTGAACTACAACGGTTGCTATCCCAATGGAAGACAGAAGGACTGATTTCCACCGAGGAATACAAATTTATGAACACAGAATTTCCAATAATGCCATCTTTGTATTTGATTCCGAAGGTGCACAAAGGAGTCACACCAGTGCCTGGTAGGCCAATTGTTTCTGCCATTAAAAGCATGGGCAAAAACGTTGGCCAATATATTGACTTCTTTCTCCAGGACATTGTGAAAAATCTTGATAGCTATGTCCGTAACACCAGTGATTTCTTGGACAAGATTGCCTGTATTGATTGGGAAGACAACATGTGGCTGATATCGTTGGACGTTGAATCGTTATACACGAGTATCAACCACGAACAAGGCATTAATGCAATTAAATATTTCTTGGACAAGAAACCCATGGCCTTTTACGAGCACAACAAGGTCATACTGGGACTAATTCATTGGTGTCTACACAATAATTTTTCCACATTTGGCAAAGACATTTATAGACAAATGAGAGGGGTGGCGATGGAGGCCTGTTTCTCCCCCAGCTATGCGTGTTTACACGTAGGCTGGTGGGAGGAGCAGGTCCTCACCGCTTTACACTCCGTCACCATGAGGGAACATGTTGTTTGTTATCTGAGGTATATAGATGACATATTCATGGTGTGGAAAGGGTCCAAAAATGAAGCTTTGTCGTTTATAGAGGTTATGAATGATAATTCCATGAATCTTAAGTTTTCTGTTAACATCAGCCAAATCAGGATGCAATTTTTGGACGTGGAGATCTATGTGTCTGATGCCAAGCTTTGTACTACATTCCATAGGAAGGCCACTGCTGGTAATATGACCTTACACGCTGCCAGTATGCACCCCAAACATACCATCATGGGAATACCCTATGGAGAGATATTAAGATTAAAGAGAATCTGCAGTTCCCCAACTGACTTTAAACAATGTTTAGATGAATTGCTGGCACGATTAAAAGTCAGGGGTTATTCTGACAAGATTCTCAGGGAAGCAGTGGAAAAATCTAAACTTAGATCTAGAGAAAGTCTATTTCCTTCCCCCCAGACACAGTCAGAAATTAGCGAAATTCCTGAGACTCAACAAGATGGCCCAAGAATGATCACAGCTTTTAGCAGCGAAGACAGGAAATTAAAAGCAAGTTTTAAAAAGAATTGGCCTAAAATATTAAGTGACCACATATTAAATACCAGGTTACTAGCCAATCCCATCATCACTTTCAGACGGGCGAAAAGTATGGGGTCTGCATTGGACAAACCTGCCCCTGAATTGAAAACTAAAACCCCTTGGTTGAAACCTTCAAGAGGTTTTTTCAAATGCTCCAGCTGCCGCGCTTGTAGATTTGGCATCAACACCTCACAATATTTAACTCCTTTTGCTACAGAGCCAAAAAAGTTCACAGGCAATTTTAATTGCAAAACAGACTTTGCCGTGTATGTCCTGACGTGTACCTGCGGTTTACAATATGTTGGTAGTACCAAGCTGCAGGTGCACGTCAGGATCCTACAACATTTGCGCGCGATTTTGCACAGTGACCCTGCCTATCCGGTGGCCCCACATTTTAAAAGAGTACACAAAAAAGATCTATTATGCTTAAAGTACTTTGTTATAGGTGCCATACCACCCCAGAAAGGAGGAGGAGACAGGGAATCACTTTTAAGACAGCTGGAGACTAGGATGATACTAGAGCTTGACACACGTTGGCCGAACGGATTGAACAATATTGATGAGATGCATCACTTTTTGTAATATATAATATTGTTCTTCCGCCTATATTTCCTGTTTATTGCCCCAGACCCATACCCACTATCTTTACCTCCCTCTGAGTTAGGTTCCCTATTTTGAGGTTGAGGATGGGTCTGAGTATATTTCTTGCTGCTTGTTGTAAATAATCATATGAAACCTTTCCTTTTTGTAAACATGATGGTGTAGATATCTCATATATATATATATATTTTTTTTATATATATGTATATTTGTATTTTTCTACTTTTTTTCTACTTTTCTACTTTTCTACTTTTCTACATCGTTTACTACTTGATAAGATGACAGATATCTCAGATATAGACATGAAATCACCACATATAAATTGTTGTGGGTTGTAAATATGTAATATAGAGGTGTATATATATGCTATTTAAACTGGTGTGTATATATATCATCAATTGATTATCACAAACATAGGTGTATTTATTGATGTTTTATGGTGTTTTAACTATTTATGCTATTTATTATTATTAAGGTACGAAATATGCACATAGAATGTTGTGGTAATCAGTTATACCCATATGAAACTGAGGTGTGCTTAGATATATTCTTTCGTACTAGAGCTAATGAATGGTATTGCACTTTATCTCGTACAGCTTTCTCTTCCTGCGCACTTTTTTTCATAAACTTGCACTTTATTTTTAACCTTCACTTAGCACTTTATCATAACTGCCATGGTTATGTGATCAGACACACTACTTGTACATTTGTTGATGAGGGAGTTTCCCAGCATTTACAGCTTGTCAATATTCTCCCAGAGAAATTAAGTTGGGTCATATTTAGATAGGATATGATGTAGAATTGTTGAAATATATTGACAGCCTTAAAATGTACATTTACATTTATGGATTTAACCAGTTATTTATTTTTGTCTACTATTGTCTGAATATGGATTTAACCAGTGATGTATCTTTATGGTATATTACCATCAGATGTACTCACACTTACTGAGGCAGTATGTTTTCTATATTTATTAAGTCACATGACTCACCACGTCACTGTGAAGGGGTGGTCACTGATTGAAACTGCATTTAAAAAAGCATTGAGTCTTATGTACATGTTGCAGCGTGAACAAGAGCATAACTCTCGTTTCAATACAATATATGATGACATCATACTGCATATATACAGTGCATCGAGTTCTTTGACTGAAACAGCATAACGAGATAAATTCCATGTCTTTTTTTCATATCATGAGGAGAGATATTACATCAGCGCATTGTATATTTCCAACTGGTACACTGCACAGGCACTCATTAAATTTGTCGTATTTACATGTATCTGAATATGGTTTCACACAGTATGTTTATATTTACTTGTGAAATGTGCCACAATGCTCTCCTTTTGTGCATATGTTAAAAACACTTGTCTTTTGATTACACTCGATACATTGAAATTAATGAAATTAATTTTTTGATGCATAGGATGGTCTGAGTACACATTTGTATTACACCGAATACCATTACAAAATGGCGCCCATTATTTAGGGCTTGGTATGTGACTTTACATGTGAGTCCACCAACTATGTTTAGCTTTTTGGTTTAGGCGCGAATTTCAAATGTGCACAAACTTTGTATATATTGTTGACCTCCATTTCACTCGCTCATCAGTGAGCAAGGACGTAAGTCCGAAACGCGTCTGATGACTGGCGCCACCTTCACCATTTGAACAGCAATAAATATTTCTACAAAGAAGTCTGGTTTGCGGTAATCATTGAAGGAGTCTGTGTACGTGTGTGCTGGCTGACGGCTGCCGCCGGCAACAGGTTGGATTCCATTTATTCGGGACGAGGTTGGTTCTCCGAAAGCACAGACCCCTCCGCTACAAAGTGAGCTGACTAGACACCGACTGTCTTGGAGTGTTTGTTCCAGTGAGGAGCAATTTTGGTCAGCCCCCTGCACGATACGGCAACAGCGATTGGAACCATTCGGCTACCGCTGAGGGAGACGTCGGAGGACATCAACCGGAAGAGGTACCCGAAGTGAGTCGATATCGTATAAAGTATAGTTGCAGGTTGGGGAGGTACCGCGATAAACCAGCATTTCAGGTGCTGAGATAAAATAGCACTTGATCCCTGAAGAATAATTCAAATTAGGTGGCGCCATGTCAGAAGAGCGGGAGAGAGAGAAGGCATTTGAGGAGCTCTTTTTGAACTTGCCCAAAGTTAAACAAAATGCCAAAGCTGGATTAAATAAAACGACTGACAGCGACACTGAAGTGAAAAAATTAATGCGAGAACTTGAAAAAAACCGGAGGGGAGAGCTCACGAAGTGGTGGGAGATTCGCTCCCTGGAGAAATATCGCGAAGTTGGAAGGGTGCCCCGTGGCCTCAGAATAATGTTGGTCCCCAGCTTTGAAAATCCGAACCCGGATCTATTAAAGGACTGGGCTGAAAGCAATTTGGAGGCATCGATGCGTTTGTTATGCTTGCTTGTTAAATATGCTAAGGTGGATCGGCAGAAGAACTTAGATGAAATAGCCAAAATCAATGAAGAATTGAAAAAAGATATTTTCGATCCAGATAGAGCTTTCATCGAAAAGACCACCAATGAAATAACGGAACGCCTGAAGAAACAGGAAGCGACAATTAAAACAAGGAAAGCATATAAATTTGCCCGGGATGAACAAGATTATGCCCTAGGGCAAATATACACTTTTGCTAGAAAATACGACCAACTAAGAAAACAAAAAAAGAATGCATCAAACAAAGGAGCACTTCCGACCCAACAAGCGACAACATCGACAATGGGCTCCACCCTGTCAGGATCAGAATTGAGTCTAGTCCCGAGTAGTGATGGCTCCGAAGATGGCGCATTGAATGCCCGAGACGACGAGGATTTCGGCCAATTAACATTAGGGGAGGAGATGGAATACGTGAGACTCCAGAGAAAACTGACCCTACGAGCACGTACTCCAAAATCAACTCTACCCAAAGGCGCAACAGGAGACGCAAACAACGCCGCAGATGCGCCAAAGCCAAGAGGGAGGCCATCAAAAAAGAAACAGTGGCAGAACAAACATCAGTGAACGAAAATACCATTGTCAACTTATCCGGAATTCAGTTGGATGAAGCTGAGAAACAATTGCTTTCGTTAGGCCTCTCATTCTGTCCCGAAAGCAATTTCAATTATGTCAATACCAGGGTGGATATCTTTAAATACATCAGGAAGATTAAACTTAAAAAATACTATGCCATAAAAAACAGCGCAAGCTCAAAGCTGGGGCAAGAGAAAAAGAGAGGCCCTATGCCCAGTGGATTGGCAGCAAAAGACATCACCCTCATGAAAACCGTGCACCAACTGCAATTGGATACAGATGACACCATAAACACACAAGATATGGCGGAATTTGAAGAAATGGATGTGGCACAGTCAACCAGCACCCCTTTTAAACCCCCTTCTACATTTGTTCCCAACATGCCCAGAGACGCTATTGACATTTATGCAGACAGACTTGTGGCAGAACTTAAGAAATTACAAATTAAGACAGTGAAACAGCGCAAAAATCAAGACCACAGAATGAGAGCATATCACACCCTTATGAACAAACTACAAAAAGAAACCAAAGTTGTCATCAACCAATCGGACAAGGGTGGGAATATAGTTCTCTGGGCCAAAGATGATTACATCCAAGAGGCATATCGTCAACTGAATGATTCTGCTTGTTATAGTAGAATCGATATGAAAACTGTCAAAACCATAGAAGATGTATATGCTAAGAAATTACAACAATGGAAGAGGGAGGGTTTAATTTCTAAAGATGAACTAAAATTCTTGCACAAATTACATCCAGTGATTCCAAACATTTATTTCATCCCGAAAGTGCACAAACAGACCACGCCAGTGCCCGGGAGGCCGATTGTGTCCGCCATCAACGGTATCTTTGAGAACTCATCAAAGTACATTGATTTTTATCTTCAAGACTTTGTTCTACAATTACCAGCATATCTCAAGGACTCAACTGATTTTTTACACAAACTCAACCAGTGCACTTGGTCTGCTGATCATCTTTTAATCACCATGGACATAGCCTCGCTTTACACAAGTATTGAACACAAGGATGGCATCAGAGCGGTAAAGCATTTTCTTGACCAAAGACCTATAGAATTTCACTGCCATAATAAGATGCTTCTATCCATGATAGAAATATGCTTGAACAATAATGTATTTCTATTTAATAATGAAGTGTTCAAACAGCAGAGAGGGGTTGCGATGGGGGCATGTTTTTCCCCCACCTACGCAGGACTACACGTGGGGTGGTGGGAGGAACATGTCCTCAAAGTAACCCATAAGACATGGTGGGATGGGAATATCGTCAAATATTGGCGGTATATAGACGATATTTTCATTATATGGCAGGGCAATATGACAGAAGCTGAAACATTTGTCAAGAACATCAATGACAATCAACTAAACCTTCAGTTTTCAGCAGACATTAGTAGGGATGTGGCCACATTCCTAGATGTGCACGTTAAAATATTGAGGGTAAAATCACTACTGAGTTATTCAGGAAAACTACCTCAGGGAACACCATCCTCCATGCACATAGTTTCCATCCAGGACACACCATAGCTGCCATCCCATATGGTGAATTTTTAAGAATTCATCGATCATGCAGTACCACAAAAAGAAGAGATCACCATCAGGAGGAATGTAGACGTCGTCTACTAGCTAGGGGCTACGATGATAGAAAACTGCTATCCAGCATGGCAAAAGCCAATAGAATGGATAGACAAACACTCTTAGACCCCTTCAGACCGAGAATCAATGAGGCCCACTCTGAAGCACAGGACAGCAATACCATACGTTTAATAACGGGGTACAGCCGTCAAGCCAAAGCAATCACCAAACTTGTTAAGCGTGAATGGCCTATTGTCTTGACTGACAACATTCTTAGAGACATCATGCCTGAATCCCCCACTGTCACTTTCAAGAGGGCATATTCTATGCGGAACAATCTAGTCAGAAACAGTCCGGAAACACCATCTGACAATTGGCTATCCCCACGTAAAGGTTTTTTTCGCTGCATAAGCTGCAGGGCATGTAAATTTGGTGTGAACATGAAATCTTTCCCTACACCATTTGATACGCAACCTATCATGCTCAAGTCTCATTACACTTGTCGCACTGAGCTAGCAGTATACATATTACAATGCAGCTGTAACCTGATATATGTAGGGAGTACCAAGGGGGCGGTTTATTTACGCATCTTGCAGCATTTACGGGCTATAGTAAATGCAGATCCCGCCTACCCGGTGGCAAGGCATTTTCAGTCTGTACACAAACAAAACCTAAATCACCTGAAATACTTCGTGATAGATGCGATAATCCCCAACAAGAGAGGAGGTGACAACGAGAAACGCCTACGCCAACTAGAGTCAAAATATATAGTCATGCTCAACAGTAAATATCCTGGGGGTTTGAACACAGGGGAAGATCTACGCAATTTCTTATAGGCCATCTCATATGCATGCTACTCACATGTTACCCATACGGATGTACCAGATATAGGGTTTCAGTTAAAACAGTGAAAGTGAATGTACTTGGCAGAATTAGAATTTCATGATATGCATATGGTTCTCATTAGATTTGTCTACAGATACCATAATTTCTCTAATTTCTCTCATTTGTCAGTTGTTTTAGAAATGTCCAGTGCAGCCTGAATTAGATCAGAAAATATAAGCAATTGTATATAAATATCAACTGGGGCATATAGATCTTTTTGAACCTGTTTAATTTTACATTCACACTTTAGCACTTTATTAGTTTAAACGCACATCATTACGGCTCTCATGATATTTATATGAGCAGTATCGTTTTTAAGCCTTCACTCTTCAATTGGAGTGTCTAATTAGTAACACTTGACCATCTGTGCATATTTGATGACAAGTAGAGCAAACTTTGCATTGACACTACATATCATGGGTAGATCACAAGGGAGCTCAATGGTTGGCTAATTCTTAAATTTTTGGCCACATATTTGCAATTATCCATGCGACATATTCGAGTTTGAGGCAATTTATAACATATTCCATAGCGAGTACCAAGGGGTACTGTACAAATATGGAAGCATACCTCGAATATGATTCATTTGTCTGTTTTTAATTCACAGATAATTATTGCTAATCAATTAATTTTCCCATGAAAAATTGTAGTTACATTTAGCTTTGAGTTTTCAAACGTATTTGTACGGACATTGCTCTCTCGTTTCAATACAATATATGATGACATCATACTGCATATATACAGTGCATCGAGTTCTTTGACTGAAACAGCATAACGAGATAAATTCCATGTCTTTTTTTCATATCATGAGGAGAGATATTACATCAGCGCATTGTATATTTCCAACTGGTACACTGCACAGGCACTCATTAAATTTGTCGTATTTACATGTATCTGAATATGGTTTCACACAGTATGTTTATATTTACTTGTGAAATGTGCCACAATGCTCTCCTTTTGTGCATATGTTAAAAACACTTGTCTTTTGATTACACTCGATACATTGAAATTAATGAAATTAATTTTTTGATGCATAGGATGGTCTGAGTACACATTTGTATTACACCGAATACCATTACAAAATGGCGCCCATTATTTAGGGCTTGGTATGTGACTTTACATGTGAGTCCACCAACTATGTTTAGCTTTTTGGTTTAGGCGCGAATTTCAAATGTGCACAAACTTTGTATATATTGTTGACCTCCATTTCACTCGCTCATCAGTGAGCAAGGACGTAAGTCCGAAACGCGTCTGATGACTGGCGCCACCTTCACCATTTGAACAGCAATAAATATTTCTACAAAGAAGTCTGGTTTGCGGTAATCATTGAAGGAGTCTGTGTACGTGTGTGCTGGCTGACGGCTGCCGCCGGCAACAGGTTGGATTCCATATATATATATATATATATATATATATATATATATATATATATATATATATATATATATATATATATATATATATATATATATATATATAATAACTTGCGCGCCCGCAATGCACTGCTGATGATGTCACATATTACATCATTCATGACATGGTCAGTGACATCACTGATGACATCTCAAATTACATCACTGATGACATCATCCAGTGAATATGGTTTGGTTTGATATTTAAATATGTATTATATATTTAGTAACCTGCATTGAACAATGAGTGGATGTATAAGTGTCTGGATGGAGGATTTAGTAACTGTGTGGTTAACTGTTTAAGTGACTAATTTAAAGTGTCTCACTACATAAATGGGTTAGTGACTAAACTGTGTGACTGTCTGTATTACTCTGTCTGTTGTTGTGTAAACTGTTGTATCAGTTGGTTACTAGCTAAATGAAAGTCTATATTAGTTATTGATTAGTTGGCTGAATATTTGTATGGGAGAGTGAATGTGTGTGTGTGGTTGGGTGGGGTGTATGTGACCGTGCAAAGATGTGTGAGTATTTGATTTACTAGGTATATGAGGTTAAGAGTGCATGTGGAACCAGTTGTTTGGGTGAGTGAGTATGTTTATGGGTGTGTTGATAAGGAAATATATCTGTCAGTGGTACATGTCCAACGTAGCAGAAAAATAAAAGGCAGTGTATGTGACAGTTGTTGTATATAAATAACTATACATAAGAGTCAGTGATTGTGTGAGTGACTGTATGGATGACTGTATACTTGTAATAGTGATTTTATGAGATACTAAGTATGAGTTTATATCTGTATTAATAAAATAAGTAGTATTTGTATAAGTGTGTAGCTGAGTAAATGTAAGTGTGATCAATTGTTTGTATAAGTGGGTAGGATGACTGCATAACTAAGTAGGATGTGTGCTGGTGTGTCAATGTCGATATAGGTGTATAAGTGCATTTGATAGTGTTCTATTGATCATTGACAGCATGTATGAGTGAATCTATAGATGAGTTATTAGATGTGTGTGTGAACCTAGGAATCAGTGAGTGAATTTTTTAGAAATTTGTATTGGTGGGTCAATGGTTTCAAAAATAGTACTTTGTATTTTATAGTGAGTGATAAAAGGTTATACTACTGAGTGATGAGGTGTATCAGATTGTCACGTGGATAATATTATTAGTGATGTCATCAGTGATGTCATTTGAGACTGATGCAGCAGTTTACACAACAACAGACAGAGTGATACAGACATTTATGCAGTTTAGTCACTAACACATTTATTTAGTGAGACACTTTAAATTAGTCACTTAAACAGTCAATCACACAGCTACTAAATCCTCCATCAAGACACTTACACATCCACTCATTGTTCAATGCAGATTACTTTATATATGATACATATTTAAATATCAAACCAAACCACATTCACTGGATGATGTCATCAGTGATGTCATTTGAGATGTAATCAGTGATGTCATCAGTGATGTCACTGACCATGTCATGAATGATGTAGTATGTGGCATCATCAGCAGTGCATTGCGGGCGCGCAAGTTATAGTTAGCAGAACTAACTATAATGGAGGAATTTCAATGGTTTTGTACGAGTGAAATGTCCAGCTAACTATAACAGCCCTGAAACCTATGTTTTTTTCAGTGAATTGCTAAGGTTTTTTAAATGCTAATTCCTAACTATAATAGGCCTGTAACCTATGGCTTTTTCAGTGAATTTCAAAGGTTTTTCAAATGCTAATATCTAACTTTAACGTAACTGAAACCTAGGTTTTTTCAAGTGAATTTCAAAGCTTTTTTAAATGCTAGGTTCTAACTATGCCTACAGAGGTAGGACATGTGGAGAAAGAAGAAAGAACGCACAGAAAGAAGAAAAAGAAATGCAGAAAGAAGCAACAGAAGTTCTCAAAGACAAAGAAAAGTGCAGGAAGAAGAAAGACGTACAGAAAGAACAAACAGAGGAGCAGAAAGAGGCTTTGTTGCAAAATCATCCTGTACCCTCAACTTTTTCAGATGGGTACTGGTGGTAACTGGCTCTGACTAACCAGTCCTAGAGCCAGTGCTTAGCTGAAAGATACTTAGAATACAGTTAAAACACCTACATATACTAGGGAACCCTATGCGTTGGGGTACCCCTGTTATTAGCATGACCTTCTCTGTAAGCCCCTAGTATATAATCGGGCAGGGGTATTAAAACTACCTCTTAAAATGCACCACAGGGCGCATTTGCACACTGGTGAAGGGAGGGGGGCAGAGCTGAAGTGTGCAAACACGCCCTGTGGCTGTTTTATTTTGGGGGTTGAAGTCCCCTTGAATCCTGATTGTCCCTTGGGTACAACTAGCCCATCAGATGTCTCTAGTTAGCACCACAGAGCTGCGTTGCTTAAAAAATGGGCACTGCCTGGACCACTTCTTTGCAACGTAGCGCAGTAGTGCTTACTGGAAGCACCTGGTGGATTAGTTGCTCCCATGGGCCCTCAGGATTGAATGGGAATTATTTCCCCAACTGAAAACGCCCCAAAGGGTTGCACACATCACCTCAGGCCCCGTCCCCTCCCTTCCCCACTGTGTAAACACGCCCTGTGGCCATTTTTAGTTGGGATAATAACTCCCCTTGAATCCTGAGGGTCCCTCGGGGCAAATTAGCCGACTAGGTATGTCCAGTAAGCACCATTGCAGAGTGGTGTAAAAAGGGCTTCAGTCTGCACCACCTCTCTGCAATGGAGCGCAGTGGCACTTACTGGAAGCACATGGTGGGCTAGTTGCCCCCCAGGGTCCCTCAGGATTGAAGGGGAATTATTTCCCCAACCTAAAACGCGCCACAGGACGTGTTTGCACACGTCACCTCAGGTCCCGTCCTCTTCCTTCACCACTGTGTAAACGCTCCCTGTGGTCAATCTAAGTTGAGAGATTAAGTCCCCTTGAATCCTAAGGGTCCCCTGGGTCAAACTAGCCAACTAGCTACCTCTAGTAAGCGCCACAGAGTTGTGTTGCAGAGAGGTGTTAAAGGGGGCGTGCCCTCTGAACACCTGTCTGCAACGCAGCTCCCTGGGGCACACTGGAGATACCTGTTGGGCTAGCTGCCACTCAGGGACCCTCAGTATTGAAAGAGAGTTAATCCCCCAACTTAAAACACACCACGGGGCACCTTTGCACAGTGATGAAGGAGGGGGCATTGCCTGAGGTGACATGTGTGCAAACACACCCTGTGGCGCAGTTTAAGTTTGGGAATTAATTCTTCCTCAATCATGAGGGTCCCTGGAGGCCAACCAGCCCACCAGGTACCTCCAGTATGCGCCAGAGAGCTGCGTTGCAGAGAGGTGTTCAGAGGCCACGCCCCTTTATACAATGCAACGCAGCTCCGTGGCACCTATGGGAGTTACCTGGCGGGCTAGTTGGCCCCCAGGGACCCTCAGGATTGAAGAGGAATTATTTCCCCAACTTAAAGTGCACCACAGGGTCTGTTTGCACACATGCCAACTCAGGCCCTGCCCCCTACTTTCACCACCGAGCCAGGGGGCGTGTTTGCAGAGTGCTCAAAGGAGGGGACGTGACCTGCGGCTTAATGTCGGTCTTTTAAAAAACAGAAAATTCAGAAGGGGGGCTGTGTGGTCCCCCTTTTTTCCTTAATATTCTTGGCCCTGGGGACCCCTTCCCCTAAGACCTGCCCCCAATTGTTTTTTTTAACATTTTGGGAAGGGGGCCGTGTGGCCTCCTCACGAGGCCAAAATCTGCCCCGGGGACACCATTCCCCGGGGCATGGCCATACTGTTTTATATTTATTTTTTGAGAGGGAGGCTGCTTTGCCCCCCTCCTTAGGCCATTTATGGCCACGGGACCCCATCTCCCAGGGCCGGCTTTTGATATTTTTTTTAAATATATTATTATTTAAATTTTGGGGAGGGGGCCACATGGCCCCCCTCCCAGGCCACTTGTAGCCCCGGGGACCCCATTCCCCGGGGCTGGCCCTCTCCATTGGGGACCGTGGGGGGATCCCCAATCCCCCCACAGTGGTTGCTGCTGGCTCCCCACGTCCCTCGGGAGCCAGCATTGCTTTTCCACATGGGGAACTGCTAAGATGCAGCTCCCCGTGTGGAAAAGGAATCTGGTTTGAATTTTGAAAGAGAGAGAAGGTTTTCCTGCTCTCTCTTTCAAAATTTAAACCAGGTTTGCTATGGCAGGGCAGGAGCCGTGAGGCAAATTACAGTGTCCCGGGGTGGGCACCCCGGGACACTGCAGGAGCTGGCCCTGGGGGGGTGGCGTTCCCCAGGGCAATGACAAGGCTCCAGGAGGTGGGCCATGCGGCCCCCCTCTCACAATCTACAAAGCCCCGGGGGGTGGTGGTCCCTGGGGCGACTTGAGCCCCCCCCACACAGGGTATTCTTTTTTAAATAATGCCCCAGGGGCGGCAGTCCCCGGGGCTGTGGGGGGCAGTGTGCCCCCGCACAATCAAAAATTAAGTTGAGCCCCGAGGGATGGCGGTCCCCGGGGCTTGTGTGGGCCTTAGAGGCCCCCATCATTATAATAACAAGCCCCGGGGGTGGCGGTCTTGGGGCTGCAGGGGGGCCGTGTGCCCCCGCAACTATTTATGCTTTGCCTCAGTGGGTGGAGGTCCCCAAATCAGTGTGGGTGTGGTTTCAGCCCCCACACACTTATTTTTATGATGCTCCTGGGCTTGGCCCCTCCAGGGGCTTATTACCAATGGCAGCCTGCACAGATCTTGCAGTTTAAAAAAAAAGAATAATCATTTTTTAGGCCTTGGGGGTCCTTGTGGGACCCCCTGATCAGACCTAGGGGTCAGTGTGTTTCTACCTTGCCCCCTTTTTGTGTTTTGCATGTTTCTTCTTATGTTTTATTGTGCCTTGGTTCTGTTCAAACCAGGAAGTGTTGGCATAAGATGGCTGCCAACACTTCCTGGTTTGGCGTGTTGACAGGCAATTATCATACAGCTTGTCATAGGGAGGGTGCACGTATCATGCTAGATATATATATATAGATATATATATGATTTTACTTTTTATTTTCTCAGCAACTGCTGAACGGATTTACACCATTTAACAAAAAAAGGCACAACTCTGGACCAAGGGCTACCTTTTTGCCAAATTTGGTGTAATTCCGTTCAGCAGTTCGGGCTGTAGATGCGACTAAAGGTTCATGCTTGGTGAATCACAACAAGATTTATAGTTGCGGACCGGAGCTGGCCAAAAGTTTTGAAAATTAAGCAAAGATCCGTCAACCGGTGCCAAAGTTATTGGGAATAGAATGTTGCGGATTTCCTATGGAAAATAGGTCCTAACTATAACTACCTACTGGCAACTGGCAGTAGGTTATTTATATATATATATATAGATGTATATATATATATTCCTACAAATCAGTCCAAACGTAGTGCGCCCTTTGCACAGCTGGTGCAGGCATCAGGGGTGGACTGCTCCCTAATTTAATTATCCAACAAAAGAGAATAACGCAGCACTCTCGAGGGGAATGTTCCAATTCAATTTATTGAGTCATAACAAATCATGCCATTGCACTCTCACCAACACATTTCAACCAAACTGGTCTTGCTCACGGTGTACAAGGAAGTCCATCATTACTTTCTACCTTAAATAACTCTCTTCCACATTATCCATTACAAGGCATTGTGGGAATGGTAGTTTACACGGAAAACAAATGTAGTTCTCCATATCAGCTTATGTCAAGTGTCTGTGGTATTTTTTTCGATATACTCTGATTGTACAATTCATTATTAATTCCTTAGTTTTATATGTTTAGAATGTTCCTATTGGTTGGTGTTTATTTCTACTTGTCCTGCACTGCTTTTCTATTCCCAGTCAAGATGTCACAACTGGGTGTTTACTCTGTTGAATAGCCGCATTGGAGTAGCTTATATATCTTATTTCTACTTGTATTTGTGTTCCTTATTTAAAATCATCACTGGACTTTACAATACACCACTTGATGGTTAGCTTCAAGGGTGACTCCTGACTTCAATGTCCTCATGTTAGGTCTAGCTAAGTGCCCATGTATAGTGACCCTCTCAAATTACTCAAATCATTATAATTCATGTCATGTATCATATTCTCTTTCTGTATAATATTTAACGGCTCCCTAAACCTCTGTTGTCGGGCCTTTATCTCTTTATATCTCTGGCTGACTGCCTTGTGTATTTTTTCCCACCTGTCTAATGAATTTATTATATATAACTCCATCCCATAAATGTTAGCAACTCAATATATGTGGCATGCCAACTTCATTAGTAGTTTCATTCTCACTGAGTGTGCTGGTTTATAAACATATGTTTACTACTAACTTATTTGATATGTCTATTTCCTGCGTTTACCTCAGACAATAAATCCTAACTCATCTAGACAAACTAATTATTTTGAAGAAGAAAAAGAATATAAGATAAAATTACAAGTGAATATGCATTTCCTTATCCCCATTCAGGCCCTGAGGGCTCTTTGTCTTAAATCATATAATGAGTTGTGACTTCAAATGTCTCAGTTTTAGAGTTCTATTAACTCCTCTCTCATCTCTGGGGACCGTGGCTATAACAAAATATGTTTGGCCAGTTTTTTCCATCATGTGTTATCATATGTTTGGCGATCGTGTAGTTTATATCTTAAATCTGTACAGCTCTTGTGTGTTCTAGAATTCATTTTTTCAACGGACATGTCGTGCGCCCAATATATCTCTTTCCCCAGAAGCACTCAATCATGTGTACTACATAAACTGAGTTGCAGGATATTCTTTCATAGATGGTAAATATTTTGCCTTTTGAATCTTCTAGCTTTTTCCTATTTCCGCCAATTTTGTACGCTTTGCATTTTCACCCTTCACGAACCCTACTTGGTGTCTCTGCAATCAATTATCAGATTTTTTTTATGGTAAAGTGACTCTTCACCAACTTATCCCTCAGGGATCACTTTCTTCTGAATGTTATTTTTGATCTTGCCAGCAACTTTCCCCCAATGTCCAAATCCTTTTTTCAGGACATTCCAATATTTATTCAAAATGTTCTGAATTTTATAGCTCTCCTTACTTTAAGTCAATATCATTCTTATGGTTGCATCATCTTTGTATGTATTTTTCCTTCATTTGTTAACAAGCATCGGAGCTCATGTCAGAGATTTCGCCTTTTTCTGACCCCGCTTGATGTCACTGTATTTATAACCTCTAAGTAGGAATTGTATTTCTATGGTGCTGGTATTGCAAGTGGATTTCAGACCTAATTCGATGTTATTAAATATTTCAAAATACTCCATAAAATCTGTTTCAGTCCCATTCCATATTAGAAAAAGGTTGTCTATGAATCTTAGTCAGAGGGCAAAATTGGCTGTGTATTTCTTATTTTCCTCTCTCCAAGATATTGTCTTTTCCTACCAACCCATGGTACGGTTTGCATAGATTGGAGAGAAGGAAACTCCCATCACTGTTATCCAAATTTGAGGATAAAAGTTGTGATTGAAAATGAAAATGCTATTTCTTAAGCACAATTCAATCACTTCCATCTGCATGTGGGTGTTCGGTAATTCCTTCAATGTTCCTTTGCTTTAAAAAATACATGACTGCCTTCAGACCAATATCATGACTTATTGATGTATACAGAGATGTTACATTTATTTTATTTTTATTTATAAAGTCTTATATAGCGCGAACGTGACCCATGAAGGTATCAGAGCGCTTTACAATAGAAGAATAACAGTGGAAGAGGTGGTCAACACAATCAAAAAATTTGAATTTGTCATAATAGAGATATAAATGAAACGTATATACATAGAAAAGGTAAGGACCAGCAATAGCATCTGCAGAACAACGTACATTAGACATTGTGCTGTCAGCCTATCAAATTCCTAGATCGATTAAAGGTAGATATATAAGATTGAAAAAGATAAAACAGATCTACATCCAACGAAAACATTAATCAGCAAACAATTGTGGGGCAACAGGGATGTGATGAAAAGACATACAATCAAATACAACCCATACTTAAATTTAGGACATGAATTTGTTCATTAGTAGTACAGTAAGTAAGGTGATTCCACGCACTAGGGGCTGTTAGGATTCTTTAAAAATCCAGTGCCTGTTAGGATTCTTAAAAAATCTCCAGTATCTTTAATATACAAACTCAGGGGCTTATTTATGAAGAGGTTGCGTCGCCAATACGTCAACATTTTTGATGCATTGATGGCGCAAGTTCTACTCCACATTTATGAGTTAATGCATCTTCGAAGATGCATCACTTTCCCCACCCCTGCGTGAAGAAGACACTGTGTTAGAATGGACTGCATCACATAAGTATTTAAATATGCAAGGTAAGTGTTCCTTCATAAAAACATGTGCAAAAGTGTTGCATTGATATTTATCACTTCCCACAAAAGGGACGCATCCTCAGCTTAAGTGACGCAATGTTGAACTTATTTCAAAATCGCTGCGCCTGCAAAACACATGCGTGGAAAATGACGAATCCATACATATATATAGTAGAAGTTGGACAATGCTGCAACTATAAATACACCATGGAGGTAGTAATTCTGTGACTAGGAGCCAGACAGAGACGACAACCACCATCCACCCCACCACAACCAACCTCCCCACACTCTCCCTCACCCCCCAAAGGCAACGCAAGAGTTAGGAGCACATATTTTGTCAAAGTAGCACTCTGAGACAGTTCTGGGAGGAGGAGGTCATAACACTTCATAGTCTCAAGAAGCAGACTATAGTAGACCTACTAACCCTGATTGCTCCAAGGCTAGAGATCACAACCAACAGGCCAAGCAATATACCTCCACAGGCAAAACTCATGGCCGTATTACATATGCCAGCGTCGGGCTCCTTTCAAACAACTGTTACCAAAGTGGCTGGAATATCTCAACCATCCTTCTCAGCATTCTGCCCCACTGTCTTGGACGCTATCATCCAGCTGACACCCCGCTACCTCCGTTTCCTCAACATCCCGGAACAGCATATAGAGATAAAGCAAGGATTCAATGATCTTGCAGGATTCCCAAATGTGATGGGTTCCATGGACTGCACACATGTGCAATTTTTACCTCCTGCTCTAACCTCACCTCTGTACAGGAACTGGAAACATACCTACTCCATTAATGTACAGGCTATTGTGAATCATCGTGGACTTTTCACAAACGTGCTGGCTAAATACCATGGCAGCGTACATGATACCTTCATATTCCGGAACAGCATCATAAATGACCACTTCAAGAATGGCCAGTATGGCAATGGCCTACTTGTAGGTAAGCTAAACAGTAACACCTAATGCATCATTCATGATGCCATATTGGCACTATTGCACTTCTGGAATGTCCAGTTTTTGACATTCTGGTTGCACAATGTGTCACTAGCATATATATATGAGGTCATGTATAGCCACCTAAGGTGGCTTTCCATGCCCTCACAAATATGTGTCCTGTTTCACGCAGAAATTTGTGCGAAAGGGGTGTAGCATGTGTGTTGCTGGGTGTGTTCCCAGCAACATCCATGCCTTTTGGACACTGCACTGTCTGAAAATGGAGCAACGCACAAGCCATACGGCCTGTAATGTATCCTTAACTATGTCAAAGAAGTGATAGTATATATATATTTGTTCAGCTGAACAGGGATATGGGATACAGCCGTGGGTCATGACTACCTATGGAAACCCACAGTCACCCCAGGAAATTGCCTTCAACCAGGCGCTGTGCAGGACAAGAAACATTGTAGAAAGAACCTTTGGTCTGCTGAAGACCAGGTGCAGATGATTGGATATTTCTGGTGGTCATTTGATGTACTCACCACAAACTGTATGCAAATTGATTTTGGCATGTGCAATACTGCACAACACCTCTGTGCTGACAAATGTCCCCTGGGATGAAGAGCTTGAAATCAATCAGCATAATGAGGAGGATGACCAAGAGGATGGCCAGGCCCAGCAAATCCAAACACAGCAGTGGGCATACGCAGACGTGCCCACATTGTCTGTCATTTCTTCATGTAATAGTAATTTGTTATTAATCTTCATGTACCCTGATTTGCATTGAAAAAAGCACAATTAAAGTCTAAAACTACTACTTGAATGTATGTGTATCACATGTCAAATAAACATTGTGAGTTGCTTGCAAATCTCAGACTTGGAGTGTATGTCAGAAATAGACTCTCCTGTGCGATGCCAGGCATTAGACATCCATCACACAAAAACTATGGGCCTGTGGCGCATGAATGTCACATTTCCGGCATTCAGTTGGCTCAATGTTTACAGGCATTTAAACAAGTACACATAAAGCCTAGTCAATCATGTCTCCATCAGTGTCCTTGGTAATATGTGCTCCTGTCATGCAAAACACTATGTGAAAGGAGCACACCTGGGTATTCCTGTGGGTGTCTCCATGCATCACCCATGGATACTGTGAGAATACAACCTAACAAAGATAGCCCAAATCCTGATTGTCAAAATGCATACGCAATATCAGGGGCTGTGTTAGGGAGATACAAAAATTAGAAAGGTTTAGAAAACTCTTTGTACTCACCATGTACAATGTCAGTGCAACAACAATTACACAAAGAAAGAGGTGATTACATGAACTGATTGAAACAGTGCATGAATGGGAACCTTCCTGCACAAACCTAATCAGCCCTGTAACGCAGGCACACTTGCAGCATGGTGCAAAGGTGCCTGTGACATTGCATGGCATACAATAATGTGCCAGCACATGTGAAAAGTGCATTAATACATTTTTTCACTTAGAAAATGCACATTAGTATGCTTTTCTCCTGATGTACGACAGCGCAGAACGATTCCTTGCATTGTAACTTTTGGACATCCAAAACCCATAAAATGTGTCCCTAGGTACTGTCTATTTCTAAATGTCATTAATCCAATATGCCCATAAAATTACTTTTTTGTTTAGAAGAGCAAAAAAGTACACCTGTGAAGGTGACACCATATAATGAAATGTTCCACAACAGTTGGAACAATAGAAATACATAAAGAATGTAGTCAAATTGGATGTATCAAAAATTTAAACAAGTACAAACATTGAAAAAATACACTTGGACAGTGGTGGACTATAAAATGATGTCATGGAATGATTAGGGTGGTGTCAACACCTAACATCAGTTTTGGCCTACCTCAAAATATGACTCAGACCAAAAAATACCGTTAGACCATCATACGTCAAAATCAGACCTATGCATTTTTCACACAACCCCCAAAAATGACATTGTAAGATGAAACATCATTTTCTGACATCAAGTCCCAAGCATGAAACATGGTACACAGGGACAGTGGTCGACTGTAAAGTGATTTCATGGAATGATTATGGTGGTGTCAGCACCTAACGTCAGTTTTGGCCTACCTCAAAATATGACTCAAACTCAAAATTGTCGTTAGACCATCATACGTCCGAATCAGACCTATGCTTTTTTCACTCAACCCACAAAATTTACGCTGAAAGATGAAATAACAAATATTGTGCTCCAAGATTAACAATCAACAGTGGCACCTATATGATAGAAAAAAGCTATGTCATCCATGCAATTGCCAAAACTAGACTCACATTCAAAGATTTACACCACAAATTGACGCATTACTTAGGAATGTGCCTGTTGCGACACTTTCATGCCAGCCGGAAAACATGCATCTGGTGTCCTGCATGCAAAACAATGTAACTTAGCGTAGCGTAACATGAACATCTGAGATGATCGATGCGTCACAAAAATTTGACGTACTGGACGAAATATTTAGCATCAGGTATAAATGTGTCGCATCCAAACAGGATATGATGTCAAGAGCCTGCCATGCTGCAAACCATGAAGTTCGAAGTTTCTTTCACTTTCTCTTTCACTGTCTTCTTGTCTGTGCTTGGTGTAGGAGGGTGTTTTGTATTGCTGATGATTTTTTTTTAGTTTTAAAGTTATTTCTCTGTCTGTTTCTTTTCTATTGCGTCCATATTGTGTCAGAACTGTTGTGTATTGTGTAGTTTTGTATTGATTCTTAAGGGGTGTTTGTTAAGTATGGGCGAAATGTGCATATTCGCGGTCCGCGAATTCACACGAAATTGAATTCGCGATCTGCATAATCCACAAATTCGTGCGAATTTGCAGATTTATTCTTGCGTGTTTGCGGGGTTTTTTGCGTATTCGCGGGCCACTTGCAGCGTACCGACCGCGAAGTTACCCATGCAGTCGTACATGGGCGCGGCTATCTTGTGCGCATTGCATATTTCCGTTTCCGGGCGCAATTGGCAAGCTCGCATTGTGTGCGGTGCGCTATTACAAGTTTGCGTGTGTTTTTGCGTGCTCGCGGGGGAAATATCGCGTGAACTTACCCACGCGGTCCTCAATGGGCGCTGCCATCTTGTTTTTCATTCATTGGTATGGTTCTGGGCATGCTTTTCATATCCTCCCCTAATCTCTGCAATCCTTTGTTTCTTTGAACTTTTTTTGATCTTTTTTACTCATTATCTATCCCTCTATTTTTCTACATCTATATTTTGTGTTTTTTTCAACTTTTCGTTACTTTTAAAGCTACTTTTTTTAAACTCTTTTCTTTTCTTTACTTTTTCCCTATTCTTTACTACTTTTTTTTCTTCAGCTGTCCAGGACCATGCCAAAGGGAGCCGGAAAGAGTAAGGGGAAGGGTCCCGCACCCTGTACCCGGCTCCCATGCGGGCGATTGAGGGGGGAGCAAGTGGTGACCAGGGAGATTTTCACTGCGGTGGAGGTGGCCTCCCTTATATTTTTTGTTCTGCGCCACCTGCCTAAGACCGTGGCAGCAGGAGGTAGGCCCGGTCAAGCGTATGGCCTCCGGGAGCGTCGCCAGCGGTGGGATAAGGTGTGCCGGGCCATGCGTAGGGGGGCGGGGGTACAGCACACCTATGACCAAATGATGCACCGGTGGGCCGACGACCTCGACCGAGATCAGGATTTGCTCCATCTGCTAGGCATGGAGATCTCTGGCCTTGGTGAGTAGCTATTTAATAACTACTTTGTATTCTTCTGCTCCGTGTTATATTGCTAATATATGTTTTTCCCGAAGAGCAAGAATGCTGCGTATTCGATTACATTGCAGGTAAAATAGTGTTTAAATAGCTTCTGTGATTGCAGGTGCTCGCCTCCTCATTGGCGTTGCTACTATGCTTACTTCTTTGCAACTTTTTGCTCATTTGGCCTGAATATGTATGAGTGTAGTACTTTACAGAACTGCGTAATGCTAGAGAGACTAGAGACTCAAGTCTAGTCCTTCCTTTGTACTCCTGCTGCCACTAAGAAGAAGAGATAGTGATGGATTGATAGGTTGAGTATATTATGACTTGCTACTAGTAGTAGGACACTTTTTAGTGCTCTGCAATCATGATGACGGACTGTGTCTGTCACGTCGCGTGCTGCTGAGTGCTGGCAGTCATAGTAGAACCTTTTTGTTGTTGGTTTAGTTAGTGATTTACTTTACATTACTTTCCAAGTAATACTGTACAGCAATACTGTACTAGTATCCTCCTAGTTGACCAGATCGGATAGGTCAATACATGTAGTGCAATTGTGGCTAATTTGTTTCCCCAAGATAATTTTAGATTGTGGTCAAAGAAATCAAATATTTCCAAAAAACAATCATCTATGTTTGTGTTTATTTCATGATCATCAGCACCTCCCAGGGGCAAGACAGCAACATCCCAGACTCCGGCGGAACAGAGTGGGCAGGAACGGTCCTCTACAGGCTCTTCTGCTGGCCCCAGTAAGTTGTTCTGTTGTTAATATAATTATACTTCCCTAACCTTTACAGCTCCTTTTCATTCCAAACTGTTTCCTAATTCTTTTTTTTACAAAATAGTCTTTGATCTTCTTGTAGACTGTTTCTACTTTCTTATCCTGCCTCTCTACCATCACTCTCTGTGCTACTACTATTTACTATTATTTATGAGTCGGCCTGTGTAGGTAGCTAAGCTTGCCCAGTCGGCAAATGGTGTTAAACAAAACTCTGATCTAGCAATAGCTCAAGAGGCACTCAGTGCAGTCCTCTGGTTTGCCCTTGCTGTCTATTCCAGTCTTCTTAATGTTAGTGCTTTGACAATTTCCAACAACAAGATGTCAATGTCCACCAAGAATAAGCTAGTAGTTGGCTTTTTGATTTGATAGTAGCACATACCATACCGCTAGTGTTTCAGGGACTATTCTGCACATACAGAAGTATGGGCAGGAGAAATAGGACATTGTTGATGATAGGTGCAGTTCGACTTTCCACATACCTCAGTCAGAAGTAACTGTGCGGGACTCGGGAGCCCTCACCTTGTTGGAACTTCAAGTCCTCCTGGTGGTGATGAGGAGAAGTTGGTTCTGTCTGTAATTATAAAAATGTTGCAAGTCAAAGAGCAAGCATTCATCAGTTGTGCCAAAAAGAGTTGCATGTTATGGCTAAGCATATAAGTTAACACCCTCCCCTAAACCGTGACATCTTTTCAGTCCCAATAATTAAAAGTTGTTTAACATTTTCTCTTCCATTACAAGACGAAGTAGGGGGTGGTGTATGGCATCTAAAAATATGACATGTTTTTTCTAGGCGTCACAACATCGGATGCAGCACTTGCCACCACCAGTGCCGGGGCCAGCAGCGCGGAGGGTTCCACTCAAGCGGCGGATGCGGTGGCGCCACCAGGAGGAGCTGAGGGGGATGGCTCAGCAGCGGCGGACGGTGGTAAGTTATTATTATACTCCTTACTTATTGACATTTTAGAGTAGGCTCGCAAAGGAGTGTATGATGTACTGTACAGTAGACAGTACACTACAACAAGTACACTGTACTGTTAAGAACAGTTACGGATTTAGAACTACATTTTTTTAGCCAATAACGGAGAAGACAGTCACCCTTGACTTAGCAATAGCATTAGCGGCTGTAGTTCTCGAGTAAGCAATGGCCCCCACTATTTGACTTCAAATCAGCTGGGAAACTTTTATCGTGAAGCCAAGTCATATCAGATTAACTTGAGGGATGTGATGAACAAAAAGGAAAGAACTTAGGGTCAATGGAACGACGAGCGAGTCGTAACATTTATGGGTGTTATTTGGTTGTTGAGAAAAAGTAAAGTTGTTACAGTTGAGACATTAAGAAGATTGATAGACGTTTACTTTGGAAGCCTGGATGGTATCTTCTTCCTCATACATAGCAGAGGTGTATGTAGAGCAGACGCTCAGTGCATGAAGAGTGTTACTTTGTTCGAACAGCATGTCCGTGCCAGAGTAGCTAAGCAGAGGAAATCCAAATACTACAAGTTGTGATTGTTCAGAAACTCTCCCTTGCCTAAAGTAACAGTACAGTAGTTTACTTTGCAAGCACAGCATATATTGTGTATGTATTTTATAGTTGACAATTATATTAAGTCAAGTCCCTTCCTCTGGCAATTATGGTTACCACACTCGCTCCCTATGTTCATAATTTTCTTTCTGCTGTGTTAATCATGGGTGGACTATCGCTGTTGTTCGCTCAATCTATCACAACAAAGCACCTAAAGTCATCCATCATATAAGCAAAGAGATCATGTGATCGGCTGGATACATGATCAGAAATGAATAATCTTCATTTTCCTTTTGTAGTACTGAAGGCCCAGGGGGGGCAGTGCGAAATATAAATTACATTGAGCAGTAGCCCTTGATGTAACCGAGTATGGCCAGTGCCACCCCTATACAAAAGTAAGAGCTTCCCTATCCCCACCTGCATGTACTGCTTAAAGTAATGCATGCAAGTCTGCGTCATCATGGCTTGTGTCTCTTTTTCTTGGGAGCAAGCTGACTGAGCTGGCATTATGCCGGCTACCACAAGTTCACGTACAAGTAATTTCTTTTGCAAAACTAGAGAAAAAAAAAATAATACTGGTGTACTCACTGACTCTCTGACTATGTATTGAGTCCATAGTGCTGCCTGGTAGTAGAATTCCTGAAACTCCCACTGTTACAGGCCTACAAAGACGGCGGAAAGATACATGCCAAAATGTTATACTGTGCTTGCAAAATGCTAGTGTTACTGTGAGACAACTTTCTGTTGAATTATTTTGTGTTATTGTTAAAGAGTATTGGTTACATTAGATGCTCCCAAAAAGCACACCAGAAGGGAGATGGCTGTCCGGGCCAGGGCCCGGAAGCTGGAGGCCATTCGGCTAGAATATTGCCAGCTGTGGGCTCGGGAACAGGAGGAGGGGGCGTCAACAACCTCCTTCAGCACTGCCCCCGTGTCCACCAGCCAGTAGCCTCCAGCACGGCGCCGTGCTCGGCCAGGCGGCCGCTCAGCTGCAAGAACACCAGCAGCTGGCCCCCCCAGAGCCTGGAAGGTACGCATGCGCCGCCTAAGCCTAAGAGTGGACTACCTGGGAGGAGCCAAGCTCGCGACCGTGATTGCCGCACTGTAGCTCGGCTCCGCCAACCTTCCTGCCTAAACGCATATCCTGATCTCCATCCTGCCCCGAGACGACACACTTGGCAAGAAATGGAAAGATGCAACAATGCTCGCACTCACCGTCTGTCCCGGGGGCTCCTGTGTGCTGCGGATCTGGAGTTATGCCCTTGCTTGGTCCGGGGCCTCCGCGGCGTTCAGACCGGGGACTTGCCTGTGACGGTCGGCCGGAGTAAGGGTGTCGGCGCTGGCCCCTGGTGGAGGAGAGGGGTCGGCTGAAGAGGCCGTTGTGCGGTTGTGCCGGTGGCGACTGACCGTGCCCGGTCTGGCGGCCTGGGGGCCCTGTGGTAGGGCGTGGCCCGCCTCGGATGGGGGTAGACCGTGCAGGAGGCATGCCCCCCCTTTGTTGCCCTGTCCGGCCATCTTGAAGCCCTTCGCCCGGATTCGGCGGGCGGTGTCCGTGGGACGGTGGCGCCGGCGGTCCCCAACTTTGGTGGCCCTCCTTTCTGCACCCAGGTTGCCATTTCTGGGGCTTGAAGGGACTCCAGCGGTGGGCCTTGCTTGAGAGCCCACTCCAGAAGTTGAGGCGCGGAGAGTCACGGCTGAAATTGCAAGATGGCGCCTGGCGCCCTGAGTCATGGAGCTGCTCGGGGCGGCGAACCTGGGTCGCTGAAGTGCACGAGGGCCGAGTTCTGTGAGCGTGAGCCCACGATTGGCGATGTCCTTGATGCCCTATATTCTTTACGTGAGGCCGTGGTCTTTGGCGCTGTTGTGCAAGATTATAGGTCTGCCGCCATGTCTGTTGGGCCGTCCCTCATGAACACGGCTTGACTCCGAGTGTGTGTTGCTTCGTCCCCCTCGTCTGCTGCGGGGAGTGCTGCCGCCGTGCATCTACAAGACTGTATACCTGCGGCCCGAATCTCCAGGTAGCTTTGATTGTGGCGGGCGTGGGCGGGGGCCCACGTCGGGCCCGTTTATGCCCGACTGACTGGGGAGCAAGTTGGATGTTCGATTCGAACTGCTTTGGTGTGGTCCCGCTGTTACCTTGCGGGGTGACCTCGCTTTTTTGGGCGGCGAGACTGCACCCTGACTGTTTGCTGCTCCTGATGTTGCTATTGGACAGTCTGGACTGCCGCAGCCATTGCTTGATTTGCCGTTTGATACTGGGGTCCTCTGGTTTACGCCCTTGGCCTGCTTTGTTTCGATCCTGTGTCCATTCCACCTCGATCTATTTGCTGCCCACTACTTTGTTGCGCATGAAAGCTATGATCAGGAGAGGACAAGGGTGAGCCGTACTGGACCCGGCGGATTACTGGTTAACGGATGGAGATGAGGAATGCTCGCAGCCGAGACAATATGGCTGATACCTTTGAATGTTTCTGATACTTGAGGTTGTGTCGATCTCGCTTTGATGGGTTTCATTTGTGTGAAGGCGGGGGGTAGGGGCCGAATGACTCGATTGCAGATCTCCTCTCCCATCGGTTCCTTTTCCCCCCTTTTTCTGTTTTGTTTCTTTTCTTACTTTCTAATCTTCCTATATTTCGGGTTCTATTTAGGGCGACAGGCACGCTGCTGGGGGGGTAGGCCGTAGCCTTCTGCAGGGGTGCAGGGTGGGATGGGAGGGATGAGGTCTCTTTACTATTCGTTTTTCTTTCAGTTCTATGGCTCTTTTGTATCCCTTTATCGGGACGCTGTATCTGTGCATGTCTCCCATGGTGTTATAGCTGGTGGGGAAGGTGATGACTTGCTTGCTTCTACGGTACTGATTGCGCATATATCATGACTTGCACGCCCTGACCCTGAAAGCGGGTCTCTTAGTCCTGCGCGCTTTTTTCGTTGTGGGGCGCGTGCAGTAGCGCGGTGTTCTTTCTTTCCATCTTTCTGCCATTCTTTTCTCCCTTCCTCCCTTCTTTTTCTCTTTACTTGGGTTAGTATAGTGGATGCATATACTTACGCTGCTGCTCTGGTTCCTCTGTTATGTACTAGCACACATTTAGGTGGTCGACGGATGCGTGATGGGCCGTGGTGGGGACTGTCTTGAACTGGGGTGTCTATAAATTGATTCCTGTTAACCGCTGCTGTTACCCGTTTCTATCGATGCCCTTCCGTTTTGATGCTTGAAACGTGGCTCGCCATGGGAACTTAGATGACTAAACAGTTGCACCTGATCCTGCTATACTTCCTATTATATTATAAAATAACCTTCTCTAATCCTGCTTCCAGCAGTTATATTCAGTCGTTTAATGTTGGATCGCTTGCTTGTACAACGCTGGGCGACTGCCGGGCAATTTCATTTTTGTCTCATGTGCTTTCATAATGTGTCGTGGCAGGCCTGATTGGTTGTAGGCCCGTATATGTATGCCTCCATCTGCACAATAAAGGTTTTCAAAAAAAAAAAAGAGTGGACTACCTGGAGCGCAAGGTGGACAACCTTGAAAAACAGCTCCGGGACCTCGGCAAGGAGTGGCGGGACCACCTGTCCAGACACCGCCGGAAGTGACTGTGTCCCTTGCCCCTTTTTAGGTCTCGTAGCGAAAACACAGCGCGTAAGCGCTGTGTCTCGCCAGAGATCTTTTGTTGCTGACTCTGCTTCCCAGGAGACAGCACCTGGCCGCGCGCATCTCGCAAAAGGCGATCGGCGCAGGCCACGCGCGCGCTCACGCGCTCGCCGTGTCTGTCTCCTGGGAAGCGCATACATACACAGGCACACTTCCCCCTGCACGCATGCGCACATACAGACACACACACGAGCGCACATACACGCACGCACACATACAGAGACCCCCGTCGCGCACACACACACACGCTCCTCCGTCGCACACACACACGCTCGCACACACAAGCGCACCACCCCCCGTCCCACTTACCGCCAGTCCGGTCTTTCCCCTCATCTCGTGCACAAGCTGCGCTGGACACCAGTTTATGCATCCCCTCTCCTCGCGCGCCACAGTCCACGTCGTACGTCATAACTTCGGGGTGGGGCTATCGGTTGGGGGCGGAGTCCGGCAAGGCGTGGCGCGTTAGAGCTTTGGGATTGTTGTGACGTCACCAACCGGCGCCGGACCGGAAGTAGAGGAGGCGGCCGAGCTGTGACAGGTGAGATCCCAGGGAGAGCAGCTGGGCACGGGGCCCTTCCTGGACACTATAAAGGGTACCTGCGTTGAATGTTGAGCGTGTGAGTTTTCTCTGTGTTTGAGAATAGAGTGCTGAGAGCTATGGTTGCTTGGACTCCTCCTGGAATTTAGAAATTTTCACTGAGGGAAGTCCACAGACAAACGCAACCCTCCATTGTCATTCTCACTGTGAAATCCCCTTCTATGATTTTGTTTTAAATCGTTTGTCTGCCCTCACCACTCCTTTAGTATCTCTCTGTGCTTTTTTTGGGTGACGTCCTTTTCTGGACCTCTTCAGACTGGCCTTTGAAGAGTGACATTTTGTGATGGCTGAATGCGGGCAGATAAAGACCCGGAAACAAATTTGTGATTAGCTTCCGCAGCCAAAACCCATACTGCAAACCACCTTGATAATCATTTTGATTTTTTTTCTTTTATGTAAAGGGGGGACACTAACTTTTGATCATTTTTATTTGGTGGGTGCTGTGTATCTTTACTGTTTTTTTTCCTGTTCTCTCTCCCTACACCTCTTGTGCCACATGATGCAGTTCCTCACGACAGTGCAACAAAGATATGTCTACATTGTGAGGTCAGTGCCTGCAAATCCATATACTCTCCCTATGTGTGTTCTGCACAAGCATCATGTATTCACCTTCACTGCTATCTTTGGTACTATGGAGAAATCTGGACCTTGACACCTGCAATGGAGTTCTATCTTTTTGACGAGAGGTCACCCTGATTCTGGAATTGTTTAAAAGCACTTCTTCCCCACTTCGGGTAAAGAGACCCGCAGCTCTTCACAAACAGCAGGGTCCATAGTTGTCACGTATTTGATCTGGCTTAAAATCGATTACAAATAAAATAAAAAGGTCACTTTTAGATTTCCTCCATTGACTTCTCTTTTCATCTCTTTGCCAACAAGAGAATCTTCTCTGTCCTCACCCTTCCACTCTCTCCTTCAAGCTAAAATCTGACTGCAACTCAGCTGTTCAACACAGGATGGCCTTCCACTTACCCGACACCAAGACAGATTATCGATTGACCTCCACTTCCCAGCTCTGTCTCCTGCTCCGAAATCACTCCGCCAGCAACCTTGTGTGCCATTTAGCTTACACAGGATGCTGCTGTGAATCACCTTCAAAACCATTCCTGCTAGCCTCCAACTAACAAACCCATGGAAGAGTCACCCACATCTCTATTTTTACAATGCTATATTCCGGATGACGTAAAAGCAATAGTACATGCTAAACTGACGACCCTCTTTCTGCTGCCAAAGTCATTACCTCTCCTAACACAACAAAAGTGCCAGAGGTTTGAAAGGGGTTGCTCTAACTATCACGGTCAGCTGTCAGAACAGTAGCCTGAAATGAGGTGCAACTTGGGCTGGGCATCGAGCTGCATCTGTACCTGGGACTGAGCTATGGAGGCATTACTCTCGGAGGCGGCACGGTGTGTTGCCTTGCTTCGTGTGGTAGGGTGGTTAACTGCTTTTGCTGGATCTAGCCACACAACAAATTCTAGTTTGCAACCCTGTGTTACTGGCTTAAAAAGCCATTCTGGGTCAGCGGCAGGCATTTTAAAAGAAAAAATGGGTGCCCTCCCATGCAACACAATTCTTAAATTATCATATTAATAGATGGGACTATAATGAAACACATACTTTTCACCTTGTCACTGTAATAGAGAATGTTAATACAATTATCAATATTTCCATCCAAAGGTCGGAACGAAAGTGGAGAGACGAGGGGTGTCACTACACTGAATTCCTGACTAGATCACTGTGAACCTGGTAGATGGGGCACCAGATGAGCTTGGAATGAACCAGCAGTGACCCGTAGGCGGTGAGCTCTCCTGCGTAGCTAGGGGGCAGGCTATATGTCTCGATGCCCACATGCTGCTATTATTGAACCGGATAACCTATCCAAACTACTTCAAAGTAATAGACTGAGACCAACTATAAATTGCAACCCCAAAGCTGTCTTCTCTAATATATCATGTAACAAAACTAAAGGGTTTATGGATTTATGACTGTTCTTATGTAAAGCACTTGGACACCCATCAAACCTAGTCTGCGCTATTTAGAACTGAAAAATAAATGTAAATTAACAGAGGCTGTTGGTCTTCGATAACTGTAAATAATAATCCAAAATGTTTTTATTAAAAAGAGCTGTGAATGGTCAGTGCCTTTTCCTCAAACACATTCACTGTCTAGGTTATTAAAAACTAATTGGTGTATAGACACAGTGTTCAGGAAGGATTGCAAAAACCCTAGTTCGGAATCAATCCTTGGAGCAGACGTCCATGTACTCAACCTTTTACATCTGGATGATGGAAATGCCCTTCTACTGAGGTAGGAGCAGGTACACCTCTGGCTTCCATTAAACACTCTACATGCAGTTGCTAGGCAGGCCTCACTTTTTAGGCCTCGCCTACGACGAATGCGCTGAAAGCGCGTTCTCGCAAGCGAGAACTATAGTCCTCGTCTCAGCAGTCTGAGACCCACGAAGGGAGACAAGACCTGGCCGCGCGCAGCGTTTCCCCATAGGATAACGTGGTGCGCTCGGCCATGTCTTCTCTCCACAGCATGGCAGGAAAGGATCGGATCGAGTCGCGCGCCTCTCTTAGGATTGGGTCGCGCGCGTGAGCTTCTACCGTAGGCAGCTCACGTGACGCCGCGCGGCCTAATACCAAGGCGCGCTTCGGAATCCAACGCTGCCATGATGGTGCCCTGTTCGCTGTTGCTCGGCGCGTTCCACGCTGCAGGTTTTATTTACGTCTGGCTGAGGAGAGGAGAGGAGAGGACAGTACGTGCCCCGCGCGGTGTTTAGTAGTTCTTTCGGCCTCTCCCTTCTGTTGATCGGCGGCCGCGAGGACTCCCGGGAAGTCATTGTGCCGTCTCCGAAAGGGCGCGCGCCCGCCGTACCAGGTGAGGTCACAAGCGGTCGCTTTATTAAATAATGAGCGTCCTTGGCAACCAGCCACTCGGCGGTGCAGCCTCCCTTCCCGCATTCCTACTGCCAGCCACTGGTGATACTGTGAAGCCTTCCTTACTCGCTCTTCCTTGCTATAAAGCTCTCCTTGCTCGACCTTCTTGACTGCGAATCCCTCCTAGCTCGCCCTTCAGCGCTGTGAAGTCCTCCTTGCTTGCCCACAGGCGCTGTGAAGCCCTCCTAGCTTGCCCTTCCGTGGTCCCATGAAAAGCCTCCCTGCTGCTTTAAAGGTCCTCCCGCAGCAGCCAGCCGTGAGGTTGTGCTGGGCTGGCTCCACCCTGTTGCCTTGTGAGGGATGAGGGGATGTGTTTGAGGCTCTCACCATGCAGCGAGGAGTTTCAAAGCACCAGCTGGCCCTGTCGCCTCCAGACAGCCTCGCTTCGCCTACGTGTCCGCCCTCCCATGTGCAGCCGGAGACACCGCGCCGTGGCGGGCACGAGCGTCGGCTCCAGCCTGCGCGCCCCTCCGCCGCATGCGCTGCTATCGTCAGGGGTCCATTCCTAGGTTTATTTGGGTTCACTGCATCTTGGGTGGGAGACAGTGGTGGAAGTAACCTCTCGTGCTTGTTACATCTTCTGTACTAGGAATATGAATGTAGCGTGATTTGTGGTCCTTGATTCCGGCTGACGTCTCACTCCACCTGCCTTAAGACAGGTAGCCACTGTCTGGGCTCCTGCTAATTCTGTCCAGACAAACAGTGAGCTGGGAACGCCAGCATTACCTGCACCACTGTGTATAAAAACAAAGCACACAGCGCCTCTTGGCTGGTAGTCAGTCTCTTTCGAGTGAATTACGGGTTGTGCTATTCAGTTGTGGGTGTAAAACATTGCACGCCTGTACTGTAACCTGCCCCAAAATGTAATATTTTCCAGGCTTCCCTGTGACATGCCATTGCAGGGTGCTTCCAAAGGCACCTTTTTTTCACATTTCTCATTAATTTCCAGCGGCACACGTAGCCCTAATTGTGTGCCATAAGGCTGGCACTTCGCAGCCTCGCCAGCATATTGCTGGGAAAGTCGTGGCTCGCAGCTTTGTAGTAGGAGTTGTTTAAATGGCTTAACGACGCGCAAGTAGGTCTGTCGCTGTTTCCACAATGCGTGATGAGAACTGATTAAAGGGAAATTCTGCCCAGCAGAGGCCAGCCTGTAGACATCACCGGTCTTCCAAAGTCGAGATGCAGTTTCATGCTCTCAAATTCCAGTCGACCAGTTACAAGTGGTTCCTTCTCGAGCCAGCTGGCAACACGTGGACTCTGGACCTCTCGTGAATTGGTATTGAGCAAATTATATTTGATGCCAATTGCATCTTGGAACTGGTAATTTGTGTTTTAATTTTGGTTTCAGATAGTATTGTTTTTTTTCGCCAGGACAACCTTATTTATTTTTGGGCGCTAGACACTTACAGTCTAAAACTCAGGAACTGCAAGTTGAAGCAGAAGAAAACTTTTGTAAAGACATTTTCCATCAAGGGAAGTATTACATACTAGAAGGTAACTTTACTTGCCTTGAAAAACAGAAGGAGTCAGAACAACTCTTTCTGTAATTGGTAGTAAATGTAAGCGCAACGTCTCGTAGTCTGCTTGTAGTCCAGTTTTAAATTTTGACTGAACTCAGGATGCAGGCGAACAGAAATAGGCAGTGCCGCAATTTCAAGCCGTGTGGTCGGCTCAGCCGACCGGGGCATCCGAGGTGACTCTGCTCGCCTTGAACCTCTACAGACATGGGGTGTATCAGTTGTCAGGGCTTAGGCTGGACAATCCCTGGTATATACTGGCATAGCTGCGGCGCATTACAGATGTGTCTGTTGAGAATCAGATCTGTGCTCCGATAGGTCAGCAGCAACAGCAGCTGTAAACATCAGGATCAGGTGAACACGAGGCCAGGACGATGCAGTCTATGGATTGGATTGAAAATATCAAATGCCTGGCACAGGGCTATAACAGGAAAATGTTATTCCTGCTGCCAGCCACCGTCCAGGATCGGTCGCCATGCCGGGGCAGAAGAGAATCTCCGGCCTCTATTCCGTCCCCCACCGCCTCTCGCTGCCCAGCACCCCCGGCCACAGGATCCTCTTTACGGGTAAGAAGCCGGGTATGATGAACAGACGGGGCAGCATAGCAGCGGCCTTTTCAGTCCCAGGCTGTCCTGGGTCGTCTTCCCCCGGTAAGAGAGATCGCTACGGGGGACATTCCTAGACGCACAGCACCTTCTCCGAGCTTCATTTCATGCTACATATTATATACACTAACTCGCAGAGGCACTCTCCTTTACAAGTTCTTGCTTGATAATTAATGCACGAGAGGTAATCTAAGCAGCTAGGCAAACTGAATATGTAGAAAAGCACGATTCCTCCCCCCCCGCCCCCAAGGTTCTGTATGTTTGCAGTATCCGCATTTATGTAAAGACCAGAAAAACATATGAACAGTAAGCCTTCTTTTTGTTGAAGCCTCCCTCACACCGACCAGGGTAAAACAAAGCGAGTGATTAACACACATTAACCCCTTGCTGGCTTCTCAGAAATACTAACGCTCTGTGTGTGTTGTGCAGCTCTCCTCTTTTAGGTCTGGTTCGACAATACTTCTGTGTATGATGATCGCCAGAAAAAAAAGCATTTGCAATGCAATAGGTCTCGCATTTGCGAGAGTATAACATATTGGCATTGTAAATGACAATGCCTTTTATTTATGTTTTCAAAACCAACACATAAATAAAAGGCATTGCCATTTACAATGCCAATAGCTCAAAGTCTAATAACTGCGAGACCTATTGCATTGCAAATGCTTGTTTAAAGACTGTTGGGGGGGTGGGAATCGGGAGTTGGGGATTATTTGGGACTAGTGGACCATTTGAAATGGACAATTGTTTTGGTTAGGGAGAGGTGGGACTAGTTTATTTTTGTTAGGGGAAATATATCAATATTCATTTTACATACTTCAACATAGTGTACGCGTTGATCTAATTTTGTGGGGTGGTGGACGGGGGTTACGGCACATTTGGTTTCCGCAAACGTACCAGCATGAATTATCTGGGACCCGCGAGGACATACTGATCGTAATTTGTGGAGATTTTGGTTCACGTTTTACAATTAAGGAAGACTCCCACTCTGAATAATTTGAAACTGTGGGGGTCCTTATGTAATATTGAATGTATATTTCGTCTCTGATGGAAAGAGAATCCGGCGGTGGATATTGAGATAACGCCCTGATGAAGTCAATGTGTGCTACCAGACACGACGAAACACGTGTTGGCTTGTGTATTTTGATGGCTGCTGTTTGTGGACACTAATTTCTGAAGACAAGAACTACTGAGAATTAAATCAACTTTGATGAAAAGGATCTGAGTTTTTTTTTTTTTTTTTAATTTTTTGAAAACCTTTATTGTGCACGAAATAAAGAACAAATACGGGCCCACAACCATCCGGCCGGCCACGAACTCTCATATAGCACTAGTGCATGCAATACGGTGACATAGTAATACAGCAGCACATCGGTTATTAAGCAGAAATCAAACTGGAGGACGCCGCAAGACCATGACACAGGAGTAATGAAGGTTACGTTTTTTAAGTTTTTTGTGCAACTATTGAGTTCAGGTCGTGTTGTTCCGTACTCATAAAATAATAAAATAAGAGCAAGGACCATGCAGGTGGGACATGACATTAGTTACAGTTTCCGGTCAATCCACATCTCGACATGTAAGTCCCGACCAGGCAGGATGGCCACACAATATCCACGCTACAGGGTAGCAATATCAACATCCCATTCGTATCTCCGCCGCCACCCCTCACCCAGTATGCCTGAACACGGGCCAAGAGAAAGGAAAAATTATAAAAGAAGCAAAAATAGGTCCCATAGAAACTAACAAAAAATGAAATATAACCCCCCACCCTACACACATGCAGAGGCTATGGCCTACCCCCCCCCTAGCAGAGTGTCTGTCGCCCCATAAACCCGAAATACAGCAAGAGAAGAGAAGAAGAAAGAAAAAAAGGCGAGAGAAAGCAAGAAAAATGTAGAAAGAAGGAAAAAGAAGATGAGAATAAACGAAGAATTTCAACACTCGAATATAGGGAGGAAGAAAAGAACAAGCTGATCTACCACTCCCAAAAAGAAGGAGGCGGGGAGGAGCCCACATAATAACAGATCTCCCGAACCCCCAGCCATTTGCAACCCCTACGCCGTTTAGTGTTCCGATCCGGATCCTCCTAAGCAAATACAGGGTCCGCAGCCATCAACCACAACATCTGCCCCTAAACCACCAGCCCGCAAAAAGAAGAAACGAAAATGATTAAGCACAATTATTGCGGCTTGAAATGGAGAAGAGGCCAGCGCGCAGAACAGGGAATACAATCTGAAATGGGTGATAATCGCATATAATACGTAATCAATGCATCCACAAGTGTTTCAGTCCGGGGTCACAACCAGGCAGACAGTCAGTACCAGCGAGGGAAGAATCATCAGCCCTGTCCCGAACGTCGGAATCCCACTAGGCATAGCCACAGCTGTGTGCACACTTTAGACCGGACAAAGGAGCAAGATGGCCGCTCTCGAAGAAGCAGGAGAAGAAAGGGGGAGTGTCCCCAGGCACCCACCAGTTCAGCGTCAAAAATAACAGACTCTCCTTTTGTACCAGGATGGCATGCATTCCAATAGTGTAAAGAAGACGATGTCAGCAGTTGTAAAGGCAAAGTCTCAGTTGTCGGAGTGGAGGGAGACCCTGTTACTGTAGCATCGTCTAATGATAAACACTCAACACTGTAGCCAGGGAGCGGGCAGCCCTCCGGATCCTCACGTTGCAACACTGTATCCACCCCGAGAGCAGTGGGGGGCAGCAGGGAATCAGCCAGCCGTAGCTGCTCTATGCCAGGAGTAGCTTTATCGATCGTCCACTCCAGTTCTTGGGCATTCCTGAACCATGCCGCCCTAAGATCCGCGAGGGCCATCAGGATGTCGCCAGTAGTCAGGTCCCTTCGTAGTGCTGGCCGATCAGCATTGCTCAGTGGTGCCCCCAGAACAGCCTCGAGCTCTAGGACAGGCAGGGCGGCAGATGTCAAAGACAGGGGAGCCACAACGTTTCCAATACGATTTGCAGGCGCCATTGCCACCCGTCCAGACCACCCGCAATGGAGTGAGAGGGGGGGGCGACCACAGCACCAAATGGAGCAGCAGACTGGGCCACCAAAGGTAGCGCGGCGCACAGATTAGGGGCCGCGCGGAGCGAGAGCCTCCTCGCTCGCTGTGGGTGCAGGCGCTTACGGCGGTGAAGACGGCCAAAGATGGAGTCCGCCCAGGCTGCCCGTCCCGGAACAAAGGAAAGTGCCGTCTGCACAGTCTCAGTCCCTTCAAATAAACGCTCTGCTGTTAACCGAAATCGCGTCAAATAATTAAGAACATTCAGCCCAGTCTTGTGATGGATTACGCTCCCAAGGAGATCGGCTCTGCCACATACAGTCCCAGCGACTATGTCCAGCGGCGACCGGCGGCGCTCATCGGGACAGATTCCAGGGGCCGCGCCGGAGGCCGGCAAGCGCCGTGAGTTCACAAAGAATCCAGCCGGGAGAGACCTCAGGAGAAAGCCAGTGGGTCCAGCGCGTCCGTGGCTTCGGTGAAACACGGTACATTCCAGGATATATAGCAGGATTGTAGTCTGAAAGCAGACGGGCTGCGGAGCCGGGAGCTCCAGGATCTGAGTTATTGATCATTATATGGATTGCGGACTTCTGTGACTGTGTCGATTTATACTTTTTCATAATTTGAATTTTGGACACATGTTAAGAATATTCATTTGAGTGCTCGGGGAGATCTGTTTATAACACTCATAGAAGTTCACAGCAATAACATTACTTAAAAGATAAGTAGAAATGAAGATGGATACTGTAACTGTATGTTGTTGTAGTTGTCCTGTTGAATTTGGGAAGTTGCATGCATCCACATTTGTGAAGCGCGAACAATCACCCGTAAGGGTCTCTAGGCGCTGTGGGCCATTAGGAAGATTAAGCAAGCTATTGCCCAGAGTCACATGGTGCTGAGCCAACCTGCCGCCGGAGCCGGGGATCGAACCGTGATCCCCAGATTCCAGCATCAGTCGCCCTGGCCGCGGTGCCACACCTCTCCCATCCAGCCATTCCTCTTTTTTGCGGTACTCCTCCATTCCATCTGACGCTCTGTTGATCAATGTTGGGGGCCAGAAGACACCTTGTCCACTGCCTGCCTGGCGGATGCTGAATTGCAGGTCGCTAATTGTAAGCCTGAGTTCGTCCTTTTTGCCATTGCACAGGGCAAAAGCCGGCCTGTAATTGTTGATGGAAAAACAGGAAGTGATATTAAAACACCACAGAGAAAAAAATATAAGATACGCTGTGGCTGTGTAGTGCAAAAATAACACTTTCAGTTTCAGAGTCGACAGTATTACAATACATACAAGCATCATTTCGAAAGTGCGTACTCTGAGTCTCCTTTTCAAGGATAAATAAGTGTGGGCAAAATTTGCGGAACTTTCCACTCAAGCTAGGTGTAAAGTGTAAACTGCGATTTTAGAACAAAATTTGACCATCCCAGCAGGGCTCCCAGACCCCTCAACCCACCCTCAAACATCTAGAACCCCCCAAGCAGCCCCACAAAAACATGCAATACTACTAGGCCTAACTTTCAACCGTGGCAAAACACTCTCTGCAACTAGGACTAGGCCTAAACCCCCCTTTTCCACTATGGATTTTCTTCAAACCACTTGCATCCGATATTAGACCTTCCCAGCAGTGCCCCCAGACCCCTCAACCCACCCCCAAACATCTAGAACCACCCCAAGCAGCCCACCAAAAACATGCAATAGTACTACTAGGCCTCACTTTCAACCGTGCCAAAACGCTCTCTGCAACTAGGGCTAGGCCCAAACCCCCCTTTTCCACCATGGATTTTCTCCAAACCACTTGCATCCGATATTAGACCTTCCCAGCATTGCCCCAGACTCCTCAACCCACCCGCAAAGAAGTAGAACACCCCCAAACAGCCAAAAAGCAAAACCTCAAAAAGTGAGACTTAGCAAATTTCGGGCCTACCTGGAATTCAGTCCAAATGCGCTCTGCAGCTAGGCCCTAACTCCCCTTTTCCACCATGGATTTCCTGGAAAACAAATGCAATCAGCATTAGACTGTGCCAGCAGTGTTCCCAGACCCCCCAACCCACCCCCAAAAACCTAGAACCCCCCCAAACAGCCCCCCAAAAACACGCAAGTGAGCTAAAAAAGAAAAACCTTTCACCATGGATTTTCTCGAAACCACTTGCATCCGATATTAGACCTTCCCAGCATTGCCCCCAGACCCCTCAACCCACCCTCAAAAAAGTAGAACACCCCAAACAGGCCAAAAGCAAAAATGAAAAAATGCCACACTTCAGCCCCCCAAAAACCTAGAACCCACCAAACAGCCACCCAAAAACACGCAAGTGAGCTAAAAAGGAAAAACATTTTCACCATGGATTTTCTCCAAACCACTTGCATCCGATATTAGACCTTCCCAGCAATGCCTCCAGACCCCTCAACCCACCCGCAATAAAGTAGAACACCCTCAAACAGGCCGAAAGCAAAAATGGAAAATGTCACACTTAGAAAATTTGAGGCCTACCTCAAAATCACTCCAAACGTGCTCTGCAGCTAGGCCCTAACTCCCCTTTTCCACCATGGATTTTCTTCAAACCACTTTCAATCAAAATTAGACTTTCCCAGCAGTGCTCCCAGACCCCCAACCCACCCCCAAAAACCTAACCCCCCCCAAACAGCCCCCCGAAAACACGCAAGTGAGCTAAAAAAGAAAAACTTTTTCACCGTGGATTTTCTCCAAACCACTTGCATCCGATATTAGACCTACCCAGCATTGCCCCCAGACCCCTCAACCCACCCTCAAAAAAGTAGAACACCCCCAAACAGGCCAAAACCAAAAATGGAAAATGCCACACTTGAAAAATTTGAGGCCTACCTCAAAATCACTCAAAACGCGCTCTGCAGCTAGGCCCTGACTCCCCTTTTCTACCATGGATTTTCTTCAAACCACTTGCAATCAAAATTAGACTTTCCCAGCAGTGCTCCCAGACCCCCCAACCCACCCCCAAAAACCTAGAACCCCCCCAAACAGCCCCCTAAAAACCTAGAACCCCCCAAACAGCCCCCCAAAAACACGCAAGTGAGCTAAAAAGGAAAAACTTTATCACCATGGATTTTCTCCAAACCACTTGCATCCAATATTAGACCTTCCCAGCAATGCCTCCAGACCCCTCAGCCGACCCACAAAAAAGTAGAACACCCTCAAACAGGCCAAAAGCAAAAATGGAAAATGCCACACACAGAAAATTTGAGGCCTACCTCAAAATCACTCCAAACGCGCTCTGCAGCTAGGCCCTAACTCCCCTTTTCCACCATGGATTTTCTTCAAACCACTTGCAATCAAAATTAGACCTTCACAGCAGTGTTCCCAGACCCCCGAACCACCCCCAAAAACGTAGAACCCCCCCAAACAGCCCCCAAAAAACATGCAATACTGCTAGGCCTTAGTTTAAATTGTGCCAAAACGCTGTCTGCAACTAGGCCCAAACCCCCCTTTTCCACCATGGATTTTCTTGAAACCACTTGCAATCAAAATTAGACCTTCCCAGCAGTGCTCCCAGACCCCCCGACCCACCCCCACAAATCTAGAACACCCCCAAACAGCCCCCCAAAACATGCAATACTGGTATATCCAAAACATGGCAAATTGCGCTGTTCACAAAAAATTGCTCTTTTCAGCACTTCCACTACTTTGATCCTCTTGAAACTTACCTGGACACTTGTTCCAGCGATTCCCAAGAATCTCAGCAAGGCAGAACAAAATCGAACCACTGCGCTCTTTGAAGAAGAAGAAGAAGAAGAAGAAGGTCTACGACTAGTTTTCACTTTTCACCCAAACACACGTGCCCGCAAAACACCAAAAAAGGCCAAAATTCTGCCAATTCTGGACCAAAGAACGCAAACCCCCCTAAAACCTTGACAACATCATTATGAACGAGCCTGCGTCGGGCCCTGAGCCCTAGACTCAGCGGTAACCCTACCAACTTAAACCCAAAAACCCTAGTAAATCGCACTGAACCCTAAACCCTAGATATGCTTTGTCTGTCTGTGTCAAAGAGCCCATGTATGCTACATCAGGATGCTTCACTCTGTGGTGCCTGCCTTGACCGTCTGCAAAGATATAATATTTAATCAATCATCTTGGTATATTGGCAAGTGAGTCCACTCCAAGGACATTTTGCAAATTGGAAAATGCAACATAGTGGCCCATGAAGTTGAAGTACAATTTGAATTAAACAAGGTAAAAAAAACGGAGTAGTAGACATGAGTTACAATTACTGTGTAAAAGATTAAATAATAATTAAGACAAGACATATGATTCATTTCATGCACAAAAAACAAACAGCAATTGGTTTCATCAGATCCACACAGCCATTGCTGTCCACTGCATACCATCGTCTCATTATTCATTAACTGTTCTACTGTTTGTCCGCATCTTCTTTGGAAAGTGAGGGCCCACAGGGCAGCCTCTCCTGTAAATTTCAGAAGTAACTCTGTCAGCAATCAGCAAGCATGTAGTCAGTCAGTAATTTCAGTCCCACTTGAGGTGACTCGTCTACGAAGACAAGGTTTCTTTATTCTTCGTAATCCATCCATCTGCCTTGAGGGAAATGGATAGGGGGAGTCTAAAGGAGGAGGATAGAGGAGCATGATTGAGTTGTGAACTTGTGAACCTCAGGAATGCAGACTGCGGCACCTTCTAATCAATAAGGAAAATAAGATGAAGACAGTGCTGCTGGTGGACTTGTTGTGATTAGGTGATTAGAGTTTTGTTGTGATAAAAGTTGCAAAACAAGAAAAGACACAAAGGAATAATAGTGAATAAGGACGAAAAAAGGAAGTCATTTTCAGGCCTCAGTGTCAGGGAAGTAGAGCTCGTCCTCAAACTCTATGAATTGAGATGGGAGTAGGTCAGCTAACAGAGAAGAACTTCCGTCACCTAAGTCGGTGTCCTCTTCTTCCTGCGTCTATTCACATATTTTGTAATCTGGTGGTACGAAGTGCTGATTCATCTTGATCAGTGTTAACCTCTCCACATTTTTGGGCGAGAGACTGGTCCTTTTTGAAGTCACAATGGCACCAGCAGCACTGAAAACACGTTCAGAGGACACACTTGCGAGTGGGCAAGACAAATAATTTAGAGCCAGGTTGGTGATCAGTGGCCATAGAGGACTTTTCCTATACCAATACAGCAATGGGTTCTGATTAACAAAGACTTCTGTTGGGTCATCCAGATAGGCCTGCACCATCCACTCAAGGTTCTCCAGGGTTGCTCCACTTTGCGTACCATCGGTGGCCTTTACAACACTGGAAAGAGCAAACCTTTGATGAGTTAGCCAATCCGCTTCCGACAATATTATGGCTGGGCCTGGTGCAGGTGAGGATGATGATACGGTTGCTGGTGTCGTTAACGGCTGTGAGGGAAAGTGACTCCCTTCGGCCACATACTCAGAAGTGGAACTTGACGCTGGATGGCCTGCTGATTCAGTTGTACTTCTGCCGGCTCCTTGAATTTTCTGCCGCTCTTTTTCGGACCGAGTGGCTGACACAGCTAGCCAATGTTTGTACTTTGAAAGATCTGCTTCATCAAAAGGAATGAATGCTTTGCTGGCCACTGCCTTTTTGTACCGTAGATCCAGAATAGTGGCAAAAATGTAATTTTGTTCTGGATGTATGTTTTTAAGCTTTTCATTGTCAACTAGGCGGCCTAATAACCTCTCTGCCAACTGATATGCGCCTTGCTTTTCGGCATCATCTCGGAACGTTGAAGACACCGCCTTCAGTTGGTGCTCTAGCATGACCAACAATGGGATAGCTTTGCCCAAAGAACAGTCCTCCCTGCTGACTTCACACGTGAAGACCTCAAAAGGACGAAGCATGTCTGTCAGGCTTGCAACTAGCTTCCATTCCTCCAACTCTAGCCCTATGTCTTTCATAGTAGAACCCAGTTTATAGACATAATCATTTATTACCCCCCACTGCTCAGACAGACGCTCAAGCATGTAAAAGGTTGAGTTCCAATGTGTTGCCACCTCCTGGATGAGTCCTTTGACTGGCAGTCTACGTTCATGTTGAATGCTCCTCAGCTTCTTCCGGGCCTTAAAAGAATGGCTGAAATGTGTGCAGATTCTTCGGCAGGTGGTCAGTAACTTGCTGACTGTGTTTTCTTTTTTCAAGAAATCTTGCACCACAATGTTAATACTGTGCGCCAAACACGGCACTCTGAAGTACTCACCATCCTGCATGGCCTTAACTATATTACTGCCATTATCAGTGGAAACCTAACCAACTATGCGATTTCTTGGATGCAGCCATTCATAGACCTTCCTATCCATCTCCTCCAAAACGTTAGGTGCAGTATGAGTTTTCTCCATGGCAAACATGGCTACTGTTGCATGTTTCCGAGTAGCTTGAAAAACTGTGTCCAGGTCAACACCTGCATTTATCTTGTCTCTAACCCCTGCAAAAGAGACCCAGTGTGCAGTGATGCACATGTAATCAAGGGCTTGGCAACTGGTCCACATTTCTGTTGTCAGGTGGATAGTGTGAACAGCACTCTTCTGCAAAGCTGCCCCAATCACCTCCAGCACATCTTGATGTAGTGCTGGAACCGCAACTCTGGCAAAATAGGCTAGGAACCTTCCATTTATGGCAGACTGTTGCCACAAATTCTAGAAAACCCACCCCTTCCACGAAAGAAAAAGGGAGAAGGTCCTGCGCTATCATTTTAGCCAGCTTTGCGTTATACAGACGTGCCGTTGGGTGGTTGCGTTCAAAAGGCGCATCCGACCAAAACATTCTGCTAATGGTGGTCTGGACCATTTTACGTGAAGATGATGATGCAGACTTCTTCAAACCAGTTAGGCTCATTGATGTACTTTTTTGCATTGGTGTCTCTCCCAGACCCTTAGTGTGCCTCATACATGTTGCAGGGGTAGGGGGTATGGGCGCTACCACTGCAGTGCTGCTGCCAGGGGTACTGGGTGTACCAGAAAAAATGTCGGTCGGTTCTTGACTTCCCCCCAGCACAATCAGCCCCTCGTCAGCATCAGATGCAATGTGAATGGATACATTTGGATCAGTTCTACTTTTGGCTTCCCGGATCTTCCTTAGGTGCGCCTCCCACTGGATAGTGTGGTGTTTTTGGAGATGACCTCTCAGGCCTCCGGTACCATAGTTGGTACCAAGCTTACCCCGACTAACTACTATTTTACAAATCGAACAAAAGACCATGTTTTCCGCCTTTTGGCTAACAGTAAAGAAGTCCCAAACTGGGGACTGGAGATGTCTGCTGGTGGTGGAGGTGCTACTTTGAGTTTCAATGCCAGATGAAGTGGAGGGTGGGCGTGGCTGAATTTGTTTCTGTTGTTCACTTACAGCACAACTACTTGAGGTAATGGAGGTCGAGCTGGATGGAGGTCCCTGCCGGCCCTTCTGACTAAAAAATATGGAAGCTGTAGGTAGTGTTGGTGTTGTAGTTAACTGCGTTGTTGGTGGTACCAGTGCCACGCCGCCCACATCCCGCTCAGCAGCCATTCGGGATGGGGTGAAAATGTCTGTCTGCTGCATGCCCGCTGGGGCTACAGTGAGGACTGTGGTGACTGGGTCATCGTCAGACTGTTCATCAGCAGCAGAAGACACCACTTCTTGTTCGTCTTCATCACCCATAAGTGGAAGCCTTGCGGGAACCTTCCTTTTAGGCTTAGCTACCTTTGTCGGCTCATGGCGTGCCTCACTCCCAGACTGCATTGGTGGGTTCCAATCAAGATAAAGTTCATCAGAATGAAGGGGGCTTGAAGAAAAACTTGTGGTAGTAGTAGTAGTCCTCCTTGACCTTTTTCTTGCTGTGGATCTGGAAGACAATGGATCATCATCAGGAGGAGTGGCTTCCTCGGATGATACCTCCGCTTGAATATCAATTTCCTGATGTGCCCCTACTTCTGGAGGAACAAGCGTTGTAGGCAGTTGTGCCACTCCATGAACCTCAAGTTGCACCTCTCCATGCACCTCTCCATGTGCCTCTCCTTGCGCCTCTACTTGTGCCTCTACTTGCACCTCTACTTGCGCCTCTCCTTGCGCCTCTACTTGCGCCTCTCCTTGCGCCTCTCCTTGCCCATGTGCTTGCACCTGTACTAGTTGCACCTGTGGTTGTCGTTGCCGCTGTGGTTGTTGAACACTCGTCAGCTGAGTTACACCCGGCGTTGATTGGATGGTACTTTCTTGTGATGAGGCAACATCACTGGTCGATGGCGTTTAAATAACTAAAGTAGCTGCCTCAGAAACACTCATGGTCTTGGACCTAGCTTGGCGTGGTGGCACTGAGCCCAATGAAGCGGAGGTGCTGCTTCCAGCTTGGTCCCCGGTGGAGACCGCTGCTGCCGCAGGCGTAGTTTTTTTTCACAAAAAAAGGTGTCGGTGGGCCTACCACTCTCCTTGGTAGGTGGTGCCACTTGTTTCTTCTGCTCCTTCTTACTGGCAGTGGCACTGGCAACTTTTTTCGCGGAGGCGCTATGACCACCTTTCTTTGGGCCCATCTTCAGATGTTAGAACAGCAGGCCGCAGTTGCACGAGTTGCAGAGTTGTCTTGTCTGTGGCCACACGTGATGTCACGTGACGTTGTGCTGCACACACCACTGCAGGACTTCTTCTTGGCACTGGTGGTTCTCTTGTGCACCTAAAAGCAATGGAAGCCAGAGGAACATCAGTTCAACACCCCAAAAAGTCGAAAACGCACAAAAATCACTACAATCCAATGCCATCCATGCCCTCAATGATGTTTAAATTCAAGACACCCCACAGAAAGACTTGGTCCATGCACCACTCACTACCCCTGGGCCTAATGGAAGAAAGCAAGGCAAACTGGGTGCAGGCCTGAGCACACTGCCTGGCTTCAAAATGGGCCTTTGACCCCCAGCTACATGGCCAGGCCCTGCCTGGACCAAGCCTGAAAATGGCCCCCACCCACATGGCCGGGCCCCAACAACACCCCAAAAAGTCAAAAAACACACAAACATCACCACAATCCAATGCTATCCATACCCTCAATGATGTTTAAATTCAAGACACCCCACAGAAAGACTTGGTCCATGCACCACTCACTACCCCTGGGCCTAATGGAAGAAAGCAAGGCAAACTAGGTGCAGGTTTGAACACACTTTCTGGCTTCAAAATGGGCCCTTGACCCCCAGCTACATGGCCAGGCCCTGCCTGGACCAGGCCTCAAATTGGCCCCTACCCACATGGCCAGGCCCCATCAACACCCCAAAAAGTCAAAAAACACACAAAAATCACCACAATCCAATGCCATCCATGCCCTCAATGATGTTTAAATTCAAGACACCCCACAGAAAGACTTGGTCCATGCACTACTCACTACCCCTAGGCCTATTGGAAGAAAGCAAGGCAATCTGGGTGCAGGCCTGAGCACACTGCCTGGCTTCAAAATGGCCCCTTGACCCCCAGTCACATGGCCAGGCCCTGCCTAGACCAGGCCTCAAAATGGATGGCCCCCACCCATATGGCCATGCCCAAACAACATCCCAAAATGTCACAAAACACATAAAATTCATCACCACCCAATGCCATCCCTGCCCTCAATGATGTCTAAATTAAAGACACCCCACAGAAAGACTTGGTCCATGCACCACTCACTACCCCTGGGCCTAATGGAAGAAATCAAGGCAAACTGGGTGCAGGTCTGAGCACACTGCCTGGCTTCAAAATGAGCCCTTGACCCCCAGCTACATGGCCAGGCCCTGCCTGGACCAGACCTCGAAATGGCCCCCGCCCACATGGCCAGGCCCCAACAACACCCCAAAAAGCTGAAAAACACACAAAAATCACCACAATCCAATGCCATCCAAGCCCTCAATGATGTTTAAATTCAAAACACCCCAGAGAAAGACTTTGTCCATGCACCACTCCTCACCCCTGGGCCTAATGGAAGAAAGCAAGGCAAACTGGGTGCAGGCCTGAGCACACTGCCTGGCTTCAAAATGGCCTCTTGACCCCAGCCACATGGCCAGGCCCTGCTTTACAGGCACCCCAAAATAAAAAAATAAAAATCAACATATAACAGTGAGCTAAAATTCCATGACATAAATGAGAATTAAGTTAAAAAAATCACAGAAACACTTGTATCATGCACCCATGACTAACCCTGGGCCTACTGGATACTGTGGCTACACACAATATATATTTTTTTTAACATTGTGAAAAAAGCTTTAAAACTGTAGTTGCAGCAACTGCAATGCCCCAAACAAACAGCACCAACTTACTTGTAAAATCTCAAGTCCAAAAGAGATCCAAACTCCAAAGGCCAAAAAGTCCTCAAATACAAACATCAAGCAGCAGCCACAAAAAGTAATCCTTCCAGCTCCAGATCCAAATCAAAAGTGACCAGGACATGGACAAAGCTCTGGGAGGAGCCTGCTGGACAGGAACAGGAAGTTGCAGACTCTGGGGCACTTCCTTCCTCCCATCCCCCCCAAATAAATTGACTCCTTGCACCAAAAAGTGCAGCCAAATGTCAATCTGAGGAGTTATTCTGATCAAAATCATCATTTTCAGAAGGTTTATGCTGCCTGCGGTGGATTTCTTGTGCAGATTTTCAATTTTTGCAATTTCGGGAAAGCGAGCTGTTCAAATCTCCCGCCGGAAGTCAGCTGCGCGCTGCAGCTACGTGTTTGGCATTGTTTACTCCCGCAATGCGTGATCGCGGGCCCTTATGACGTACTTGCATTGTCAAACTCTTGCTGTGCAAGATGGCGGGCTGCGATGACGTAATTGCGGTCAAAAAACTCTCGCGCGATCACGCAACAAGATCCAAAATGGCGCAGCACACGCAAACCGGGAGAAAAACAACCCGTCAAACACAGAATCCTGGTAAGTCAACGCAGCGCGCGCAATATTGTTTTTTTCAAGCGCGACCAAGCAAAAAAATCGGCAGCTTGCGAATTTGCGGATTTTTGGGCAAATTCACGCGATTCGCGGACCGCGAATTTGCCAAAAATTCGCAAATTCCACGAACGAAACAGATTTTACGCCCACGCTTTGGGCCTCATTAGGATGGCGGTGGGCATTTCCCGCCCGCCACCCTATCGGAAAATGGGACCACCCGCCTTAAGGGCGGGGGTCCCAGGGGTGGTATTAGGATGTGCCCGCCACAGTATGCAAATGCAGGGGGGTACCATAGGTACCCCCCCCGTGTGCATCCCCCTATTGTGCTTCACGCTGGGGGCCCACAGGGGGCCCCCAGAGTGAAGTCCGCCTGCCTTTCCGTGGCGGCATTGCCGCCACAGACAGGCATTGAAAAATGCCCATTGTAATATGGCTGGCGGTGTCTAACAGACACCGCCACCATGTTAAACATTTTCCGCCCCGGCCGCAAGGCGACCGGGGCGGAAAACAGGCAGGCGGTGTTTTTAACCGCCGCGGTCCCCCCGCCATCCTAATATGGCGGGGGGAATTGGGCAATGGATGTCGGGCGGATTGCCTCCGCCAGGCCGGCGGGGGCTAACGCCAGCCTGGCGGAGGCAATCCACCCGACATCCTAATGACCCCCTTAGTGTTTGTCTATTTAGGAGTATCTGTTCATAGTTATAGGGGAAGGGTTGTTATATCATAGAGTTTGTTTTTCAGTTTTAAGTGTGTTTTGTGCTGTGTCACAAATATGTCAGGCAGGTCCAGGAAACTGACTGAGCAGGAGTTCGGGGGCTACTGTGGCTTATTCTCCACTATCTACCCAATATGATTGGGAGTGGCGGCAGGGTACTCCGGGGTAACCATCCCAAGAGAGGAAGAAACGTTGGGAGAAGGTGCGATTTCAGATGCAGCGCTCTTTTGTTGTCAAGAAGAACCTGCGCCAATATAAACACAGCTGGGCAAACATTATCAATCGTGAGCAGGATCTCGTAGACCACCTGGACCTGGATGTCTCCAGAATAGTAGGTAGGTTGACTGACACAGTGATGTTTTGGATTCAATAATGTTGTCAAACGTAGGGCCCAACTTACCAGAAACTAGTACAGCACGGTGGCGCAAGTAATATCTTAGTGAATTGTTGTGTTATTTTTGAAGCACAATGATGCAACATAGTTCAATTAAAAGAATGCATCTCTCTGCTGTTCCAGGCACTGACGCATAAACAGATGCCATGCACTTGCTCTGGCACCCTTGTACCACGGTGCAAGTATGCCTGTGTTGTGGGGATATTGAAGGGCTTATTTACAAGGCCTGTGTGCTGCCAGCAGGTCACTTTTTTCACATATTAAAAGTGACACACCAGCGGCGCAGCAAACTTGTGAATAAGCCCCTGGGGCTTCCTACAAGCCTCTTGCACGGCCAGTATGTCACTTCGTACCATTTAAAAAGTGACACGCCTGCGGCATCAAGGGGATTGTAAATAAGCCCCATTGTTTCTCTGTGCAGGAAGGAATATCTTCATGCACAAAAACAATTAATGTAGGTAATTATTGAATGAGTCAACAAATTAGGAGAAAATAAATCAGTTCTCCTCATTGCGCCTAGATATTACAGACACAGCAACACCCATGTCGCGCCCCTAACAAGCAAAGTGTTGTATGAAAAGGGTATATAGTGACAAGCACACATAAAGACATTCAGAGTGTCTTTACGTCTGCTGGAAATTACGCCCCATTTCACACTACATATTGTGTGTTAGTGGTGTTGCTGTGGGTGTTCACACACAACTCCCATGTCCACTGATCATTTTCCAGATTCACAAGCAATTGAAATACGTTAAGATGCTAGGCCAACCCCAGGGGTGGTGTAGCGAGGTGCAAGGAGGAGGAACGTTTTCATTTCTCCTTGTTTTTACCTCTTTCAATGCGTGCTGAATTCTACAGCACGCATTGAAAGAGGAAATCACCTCAAGTGTTTGTTTTTCTGCGCGAAGGTGTCCCTTCCTGCAAATAAACATTCTCCCCATGATGCAGGCACTCTTGCACCATAGTGTAAGGGTGCCTGCACCGGCGCATGGCAGCAGTTTGCACCAGCGCAGGGAAAGGCACAGAGATGCAACGTGTGGTAAATACATGTTGCATCCCTGTGCCTTGAAACTAATGCAGGGCAGCACAGCAAAATAACTTGAGTCACCTTGCTTCGTTTGTTGCAAAATATATATAAATATCCATATAAATTCATGTGTATGCACTTCAAAAGATATCATGCTTAGATGTATCACATTAACATGAGGTCTGGAGCTCCAAAGGGCTTCCTATCTGACCTTGACTGGACAAGCTTCAACAAGCTATTCTGTGCCCCCTTAGAGGTCACATTGCCTGTCCTGACTACATGATATCTCTTTTTCTGGTTGTGCAAGTTGCTTACACAGTGCTGAGCCAGTCTTTCTGGCCTGCCCATATCTCACTGTTTATAATTTACATGGTGCAGACATTGCACATCCATGCTAGCCATATTTGGCTTGGTGCCTTATTCTAGTTCCGCTGATATGGCATTACTCAATGTATATGTTACAGTGAAAGTGTGAAATCCCGCATTCTATAGAATGCCTAGGTAATGTATAGAATGCCTGAAAATCGAACGTCAAAGTATGAAATGATTGATATTTTATACATTGCCTCGGCATTGTATACTTTGCCGGATTGTCTGCCGGCAAAGTATATAATATGCCTAATCCCGCCATTTTAGTCCCGCCCGGCAATGTGTGAAATCCGGCATTCTATAGAATGGCTAGGTGATGTATAGAATGCCTGAAAATCAAACGTCAAAGTATGAAATGATTGATATTTTATACATTGCCTAGGCATTGTATACTTTGCCGGATTGTCTGCCGGCAAAGTATATATTACACCTAATCCCAGAGACAGCAAAAGTTATCAGCAAGCGAAGGGCAGAGACAGCACAGGTTATCAGCAAGCGAGGGGCAGAGACAGCACAAGAAACCAGCCAAAGAGCAGGTGGCAGCCGTGCGGTGGTGTGTGGAGCGACCTCCCTGCAAGCATGGTCAAAGGTCATATATAGCATCCGGCTGAGGTTCCACAGACCCTCTGCCATCATCCTTTTCCGTGGTTCTTGTATCACCATGTCGGAAGGGAGTGTAGTGCCAAGACAGGAATCACGCCATGCTGACATGCAACAACGGTTCTGCAATGAATTATCTCAAGTGAGAGCCAATGCTGCTAAAAACTGTGTTTTCCTAACCAAAACCAGTTACCAAAAGTTAGTGGACAATGTGAAAAAGGCTAAGACGACCATTAGGAAGGAACCACTGGACTATTGGCTGGTGAAACACTATGACGTAATGATGGTCGAGAATACGACTAAGTTGATCTATCCTGTTAAAGAAGGTACGAGTGCTATTCAGTTTTACGTCGCGGACTCCGAGTTATTTGACGTACTCCATAAGGCCCATTTGGCTATTGGTCATGGAGGACGGGACAGGATGTTGAAAGAACTTACACCCAAGTATAAGAACATACCCGTCATGATATTGAGCTGTACATTCACCTTTGTGAGCCTTGCCAGAAGAAGCAAAAAGGTGTTAAAAAAGGTGTTGTGGTCAAGCCAATGGTTTTTTCTGAATTCAACTCCCGTTGTCAGGTCGATCTCATCGATTTTCAGTCCCATCCTGACAGAGAGTACAAGTTTATAATGGTGTACCAAGATCATCTCACTAAGTTTGTAGTTCTCAGGGCTCTGAAATCAAAGAGAGCGGAAGAAGTAGCCTACAAGCTCGTCGACATATTTACGTTGCTTGGTGCTCCAACGAATCTACAGTCCGATAACTGCAGGGAATTTGCAAACAATGTGGTAAGCAGCCTAAAGGAGTATTGGCCCACTTTGAAGATCGTCCATGGTAAGCCGCACCACTCACAAAGTCAGGGGAGCGTCGAAAGAGCTAATCAGGACATTGAAAATATGCTGTGTGCTTGGATGCAAGATGAAAAAAATAGCTGCTGGAGTGAGGGATTGCGGTTCATCCAACTTAATAAGAACAGAGCTTTTCATTCTGGGATTAAGAGGGCACCATACGAAGCTTTGTTCGGCTGCAAAGCTAGAGTAGGTCTCTCGACGTCGTCCCTGCCTGACGACGTTTTACAAGACGTAGAGACTGAGGAAGAGCTCGAAAAAATAATAATCGAGAGCGTACAAACATAACAACAGCAGGAAGAAAGAAGAGATAAATCAATGCAAGAGGCACAGCTCCCTGCAGAAGACATAGCTGAGAATGCAATCCATGATGGAGGAAACCAAAACAGTGATGAAGCCATGGTTATCGAAGAGCCTTCCATTTCCGTGGTTACCGAAAATCCTTCTTCTTCCGCTATCTGTTGAGTCTGCTTAAAAGAAACCAGCGGTGCTCATACATGTCGAAAATGTGGCCGAAACGTTCATGCCATCTGTGGACATTCTCCTAAAGACGATGACGGCAATGAAGTAGAAGGTTATGGGGTTAGCATTTTGTGCAATGTTTGCTTCAATATTGAGAAAGCTATCCAAAGTAAAATGGAATCGAAATTGAACCTTGAGATTCAGGCGCAAAAAATTAAAAGGGTTTCTGACAAAACAGTTCCTCCTGTGCCTTTGGGTGCCAATGTGTTCCGATTCCCGACGTCGACAAAGGGCGGGGTGACTCACGCAATCTCTTGGCAGTTGTTATGAACGTGACGGAAAATGGCTTTTACCGACTTGGAACTGCACAAGGAATCTTGAAGCAACTCTACGCCAGATCACAATTCACTGTATGTCCAAAGAACTTAATGAGAATTGAAGACGTTCCTGACCACGAAATACCTCTCCGATCTGCAGCTACTTCTCAGTCCACAGGAAGCGGCCAAGGATTCGTCAGATGTATGTGCAAGACAAAATGCCAAACTATGACGTGCCATTGTGTGAAAAAGAAAATTAAGTGCAATTCAAAATGTCACTCTAGCCTTCCCTGCTGCAACAAGTAGGTCATGCCAGTTCTGCTTTGTTTTTCACCGGTAACAATATTCTGTTTGCATTCTTCTTTAAGTCGTGAAATGTATGTACAAGATCAAAGTGCCAAAATAGTAGGTGTTTTTGTGTGAAGAATAAAAGTGAGTACAATTCCACGTGTTACTCCGGCCTTTCTTAGTGTAACAAGTACTTCAATCTCAGTTCTGCTTTCATTGTTTTCCGGTAAGAATATCCTGTGCTTTATTTCGTAGTTTTGTTCTTTCAGTTTCAAATGTGTATTAATTAATAGTGTTAAGAAGAAGGGGTCCCAGTAAGGAAGACACATAAATAGAGACAGTTTAAATAAAGTAAATGAAAATAAATGCATCTATAATGTTTTATTCACATTATAGGGAAAGGTATTCAAAACCAATTATAATATACAGTTGTATCAGTGCCCCTGGGGGTAAGGAGGACGTGCAGTCGTGAGGGTAGTGTAGGGAGGGATAGTGACAATAAAAACACGTATTATTCATGCATTTATATGAGTTCAATGTCGGATGGACAGCGTAACGATATTCAATCAACACAAAAGTTCACAGTACACATGCCCCAAAGTCCATATTATGCAAAAATTGGGATAGGAGGAGGCTGTGTTATAAGGTGAAAAAGTCGACGTTTCGACCCAAAGGAGGCAGGAATCAATGAAATCCTGGCAGGTGGGTCTTCATCAGGACGAGGAAGGGGTAGTGGGGCAGGCAACCTAAATTTAAATAAATATATAGGTTCAGTGTAAAACTATCAAAATTGAGTAATCCGTAAAATACATAAGGGTATACATGTTGTCTGGACTAACCTGAATATATCAGTGTTGGTGGGTTGTAATCAATAGATGAGGTCGATATTGGCATAGAATCCTAGGTCAAAAGATTTTAAAAAAGTGCCCGTTAGGATCACAATTCGATATAAAGTTTGCTCATGTCAAGAGCTGGGGGCGAGAAACATCTCTCTACTTACTTGAAAAAATAAGGTCCAACATCCCACATGGGTAAGGCAAAAACGATCCGGTTGCTAGGCAGGGAGGGATCACTTCACGTATCTGAATGAAGGAGGACATTATTCAGATTGGAAAATGGCCATGGTTAAAATGCTAAAGATCGAGGTTTGAGGATCACAGTAGTCGGTGGGGCTTACCGATTTCCATGAAGTTAATCCTGTGTCCCCGGTGCAGGAAAGGATAAGTCAGTATCCGTATCCTGGTGGAAATAGAAACACAGGGAAACCGTCATTATTGGGGTCATATTGGGTTGGAAATACATAAGTTAGTATTAACGTCGAGGGCCGGGCGGGAAGAAAGGCTTACCGGTCTGTGGCGTCTTAATTGAAGCGAAGCGTCTCTCTCGGCTGTCTCGAGGAGAACGGCGGACTTCCTGGTGTGACGGTAGTCATGGCACCAGGGGGTCACGTGGTCATAGTTAGTGAAGAAAGACTCCGAGAGTCGGTTGTCGTTATGGTAACCAGTGTACATCGGAATTATAAAACTAAGGTCGAATGCATTTGGGTAGCCAACATTAAGTAAAGCCAAAAGCAATTACATACTGTGATGTACCACGGATGGGTATGAAAAAATATTTTGCGAGCACGACTCAATTAGAGTCCAAGGTTCGTTATTGGGATTGCCAGAGTTGCTCGGCTATTAAATGGAGGATATGGATGGTATGGGACAGGGTCGGCACGGCATAAATCCAAGAATAATGCATAAGCGGATCAAGTAGCATCCTCACATAAACGCAGTAATCAAACAAGCATTGGTACGCTGAGTGTGGTCAATTTTGTACTGCGGACCTGATTACAGGACAATATCAAGCAGTATCAATGGTGTAGGAATAGTAAGGGGGAGTAAAGCGTATTACAAAATTAGTGCATGCGTGAATTAGTAGCAAATAAATATTAATACACTGGGCGTGGTTGTAAACACTCGCACTGCGAACCTATCAATTGATGGTTAAGGCAGTATCGTTGGTACAAAAGTTAACAACCCGTAGGGGTCATGTCAGTCAGGAATTATCATCAGATTCCAATCACAACGGAGAACAAAAGATCAGGAAATACATATGTTCTCAATGTTGGTACATAGGACAGGTGTACTTCAGGCATATATATATATATCAGTGTCTGAAAGCCGTGAGTATGTACATAAGATACAAACAGAGAAAAACTGCGTACCTATCACACGATGGTAAAAGCAGTATCAGTCCACAAGAAGTGGTATAATTATCAAGGATTCCTTAAACAGATTGAAGTGCAGATTACAGGATTAAGGTAAAGTAGCAAGCTGGGAGAAGGAGCTATCATGTTCATTTAGACCAACTTGGATGGAATTGAAAAAGAACATCCATTTGAGTTCTCTGATGTTCAATATAGTTGAGACGTCACCTCCCCTGGGGCCCAAAGTAGCTTTCTCAATCACAAGCCACTTCAGGCTCTCCGGAGGGTGTGCAGCTGATCTGAAATGGTCTACAAGGGGAGCCCCTACCACTTCGCACCTTATTCTGCTCATATGTTGTAAAACACGTTGTTTGATTTTCTGTTGGGTTTGACCGATGTAAATGAGATTACACGGACAGATAATGGCATATATCACCATTGACGTGTTGCAATTCGTTAAAGCTTTCAATTGGATCTTTTTCTGGTTGTGCTGAAACTCCTTGGTCTGTAAAGTACTGCTGCAAGCTTTGCATTGGCCGCATTTAAAGTGGCCTACTACTGGTTGGAGATTCCAGAGTGTTCTTAAGGTAGGTTCCTCCTTTGTGGGAAGGAGCGAACGCACGACATAGTCTCTGACGCTTTTCGATTTTTTGAAGGCATGAAGTGGTTTGTCAGGGTGATCGATGTCATCTGCGATCAATTGCCAATGCTGATTGACAATTTTCTTTATTTGGTTGCTTTTGGTAGAGAAGGTGGTGACGCATGTAATGCGATCTAGTGAGTTAGTGGTGGAGTCTTTAACTTTCAGAAGTTCTTCACGAGGGTAGAACCATGCTCTTTTTCTGGCCTTGGTAACCAGTCTCTTGGGATATCCACGTGCTTTGAGGCGATTTGATAAGTCTTCTGATTGTTGGAAATAATGTTCCTTGGTGGAACAATTCCTATGGATTCGCAGGAACTGCCCAAAAGGTAGATTGTCTTTTAATGCACGGGGGTGGTGGCAAAATATTGACTTCCTTGATATTACTATCTACCACCACCAAGGGCAACTCCTAACCACCCTCTACAGGAAACCATCCGAAAGGAATTCCCTACTTCAATATAGCAGCCACCACCCCCGTGCATTAAAAGACAATCTACCTTTTGGGCAGTTCCTGCGAATCCGTAGGAATTGTTCCACCAAGGAACATTATTTCCAACAATCAGAAGACTTATCAAATCGCCTCAAAGCACGTGGATATCCCAAGAGACTGGTTACCAAGGCCAGAAAAAGAGCATGGTTCTACCCTCGTGAAGAACTTCTGAAAGTTAAAGACTCCACCACTAACTCACTAGATCGCATTACATGCGTCACCACCTTCTCTACCAAAAGCAACCAAATAAAGAAAATTGTCAATCAGCATTGGCAATTGATCGCAGATGACATCGATCACCCTGACAAACCACTTCATGCCTTCAAAAAATCGAAAAGCGTCAGAGACTATGTCGTGCGTTCGCTCCTTCCCACAAAGGAGGAACCTACCTTAAGAACACTCTGGAATCTCCAACCAGTAGTAGGCCACTTTAAATGCGGCCAATGCAAAGCTTGCAGCAGTACTTTACAGACCAAGGAGTTTCAGCACAACCAGAAAAAGATCCAATTGAAAGCTTTAACGAATTGCAACACGTCAATGGTGATATATGCCATTATCTGTCCGTGTAATCTCATTTACATCGGTCAAACCCAACAGAAAATCAAACAACGTGTTTTACAACATATGAGCAGAATAAGGTGCGAAGTGGTAGGGGCTCCCCTTGTAGACCATTTCAGATCAGCTGCACACCCTCCGGAGAGCCTGAAGTGGCTTGTGATTGAGAAAGCTACTTTGGGCCCCAGGGGAGGTGACGTCTCAACTATATTGAACATCAGAGAACTCAAATGGATGTTCTTTTTCAATTCCATCCAAGTTGGTCTAAATGAACATGATAGGTCCTTCTCCCAGCTTGCTACTTTACCTTAATCCTGTATTCTGCACTTCAATCTGCTTAAGGAATCCTTGATAATTATACCACTTCTTGTGGACTGATACTGCTTTTACCATCGTGTGATAGGTACGCAGTTTTTCTCTGTTTGTATCTTATGTACATACTCACGGCTTTCAGACACTGATATATATATATATATGCCTGAAGTACACCTGTCCTATGTACCAACATTGAGAATATATGTCTTTCCTGATCTTTTGTTATCCGTTGTGATTGGAATCTGATGATAATTCCTGACTGACATGACCCCTACGGGTTGTTAACTTTTGTACCAACGATACTTCCTTAACCATCAATTGATAGGTTCGCAGTGCGAGTGTTTACAACCACGCCCAGTGTATTAATATTTATTTGCTACTAATTCACGCATGCACTAATTTTGTAATACGCTTTACTCCCCCTTACTATTCCTACACCATTGATACTGCTTGATATTGTCCTGTAATCAGGTCCGCAGTACAAAATTGACCACACTCAGCGTACCAATGCTTGTTTGATTACTGTGTTTATGTGAGGATGCTACTTGATCCGCTTATGCATTATTCTTGGATTTATGCCGTGCCGACCCTGTCCCATACCATCCATATCCTCCATTTAATAGCCGAGCAACTCTGGCAATCCCAATAACGAACCTTGGACTCTAATTGAGTCGTGCTCGCAAAATATTTTTTCATACCCATCCGTGGTACATCACAGTATGTAATTGCTTTTGGCTTTACTTAATGTTGGCTACCCAAATGCATTCGACCTTAGTTTTATAATTCCGATGTACACTGGTTACCATAACGACAACCGACTCTCGGAGTCTTTCTTCACTAACTATGACCACGTGACCCCCTGGTGCCATGACTACCATCACACCAGGAAGTCCGGCGTTCTCCTCGAGACAGCCGAGAGAGACGCTCCGCTTCAATTAAGACGCCACAGACCGGTAAGCCTTTCTTCCCGCCCGGCCCTCGACGTTAATACTAACTTATGTATTTCCAACCCAATATGACCCCAATAATGACGGTTTCCCCGTGTTTCTATTTCCACCAGGATACGGATACTGACTTATCCTTTCCTGCACCGGGGACACAGGATTAACTTCATGGAAATCGGTAAGCCCCACCGACTACTGTGATCCTCAAACCTCGATCTTTAGCATTTTAACCATGGCCATTTTCCAATCTGAATAATGTCCTCCTTCATTCAGATACGTGAAGTGATCCCTCCCTGCCTAGCAACCGGATCGTTTTTGCCTTACCCATGTGGGATGTTGGACCTTATTTTTTCAAGTAAGTAGAGAGATGTTTCTCGCCCCCAGCTCTTGACATGAGCAAACTTTATATCGAATTGTGATCCTAACGGGCACTTTTTAAAAATCTTTTGACCTAGGATTCTATGCCAATATCGACCTCATCTATTGATTACAACCCACCAACACTGATATATTCAGGTTAGTCCAGACAACATGTATACCCTTATGTATTTTACGGATTACTCAATTTTGATAGTTTTACACTGAACCTATATATTTATTTAAATTTAGGTTGCCTGCCCCACTACCCCTTCCTCGTCCTGATGAAGACCCACCTGCAAGGATTTCATTGATTCCTGCCTCCTTTGGGTCGAAACGTCAACTTTTTCACCTTATAACACAGCCTCCTCCTATCCCAATTTTTGCATAATATGGACTTTGGGGCATGTGTACTGTGAACTTTTGTGTTGATTGAATATCGTTACGCTGTCCATCCAACATTGAACTCATATAAATGTATGAATAATACGTGTTTTTATTGTCACTATCCCTCCCTACACTACCCTCACGACTGCACGTCCACCTTACCCCCAGGGGCACTGATACAACTGTATATTATAATTGGTTTTGAATACCTTTCCCTATAATGTGAATAAAACATTATAGATGCATGTATTTTCATTTACTTTATTTAAACTGTCTCTATTTATGTGTCTTCCTTACTGGGACCCCTTCTTCTTAACGCTAGATACCCAGGTCCCAGTGACTTTATTGGGTTAACCCTTTTTTCCTGATACTATTAATTAATAGTGGCTTCTCATCTTGTGCCCTTTTAACACTTTGCGTAAATGGTACTGGTCATTCTATATAATGCCTAGGAAAATTATGTAACATTTTCACAAAAAACGTATATTTCCTAGTTTGCCAGTGCTTTGAATGGGAAAAAATAAGTGCAGGTACTCATTAAAGTGAACTAGTGGTGTAGCAAGTGGACGGGGCTATGGGCGGGGCGGGGCTAAGGTCAAGATATGATGTTGCAGCACACATCAAAACACAACGGAAATGCATTTATAATAACAAAACAGGTTACATCATTACACAAAATGAAAGCCAAACATCATAACATGTTAAAATTTTTAAAAATGTCCTATTTTTGCAACTTCCTAATGTCATACCATTATTTGTTGTTGTTTGGAACAATGCTGTATATCCTCAAGCATGCACACATGCAAAGAAACAATCAGACATGTACACAAAAGCTGCTGAGCTAAGGTCTACAGAAGCACCTTGGCTGTCAGAGGCAGTTTCTTCTCGGACAGCCTAGTGCTCACCAGCACCAACAACCAATTAGCTTACTTTTCATGAGTACTGGTACTCTGCTAGGCAGTAGCAAAGTGCCGGTATTAACAGTGATAAAAATAGGAAGTGCCAGTACTCAGTATCTGTGAGTACCGGCCCATTAATAGCACTGCCTCTGCCCTTTCCCTATCGCCAGGCTCTTCCTGTCTCTTGCTGGTTCAGTATCTTTACATCTGCACCTCTTCTCCGTTCTCAATTCACCTCTCATTTCTACCCAGCCTCCAATCTTCTCTCCCTGGTTCTGCCCCTCTTACTGACCCCTCTAGCTTACTTTCCACACCAGTCTCTTACATTTTGTCACAGTTTTTTCCTCCTCTTGCCTCATCTTCTCTCCTCCATGATGTGCCCATACCCTACATTTGCCACCTGGCCAGTAACTTGTTGACCTATATTTCATCATTTGCGTTGATAGAGCACACTTACTGTTGAGGCCTGTAGTTTTAAATAAAGACTTGCACAAAAAAAAACTTGCTCAATCAGGATTGATATTTTTCCCAGTAAATAAAAGCATACATATTTTTTTTACTTCAAAAGTACAAAACTATTTCCAAGCTGTGAAAGTGTGTGTGACTGTGTGCATTTGTGTGTGTCTGTGCACATGTGTGTGAGTGTGTGCGCACATGCTCCATCACACCCTGTAAATTCTACAAGGCAGCTTTTTAAACTAAATTTCAGGCTAATGGTTAGTTAATCTCTTTTTAACAGACTGCTTCCCTGCATTAAAAGAGGCGATTTGATTGTAATTGCATGCGGTTCATCAATAGCTAAACCCATTACCTCAGGAAATACAGCAGATTTTTTACTTTACACAAACTTGTGTTAAAATACAATTCCTAAGGACCCATTTCAAAACCAAACAAATATCTGGTATTTGTATCTAAAAAAAGTGGCAATTCTAACTTCAGCTGTCACCTAACTTTTTTACATTCCTCCCTCCCCCTTTCTTTTATATCCATGTCGTTTTCCCCCAACCAGATCCAGTTCCCGGAGTGCTTCAGCATTCCCTGCTATTCATTGGTCTTTGGGCAGGGCTACCTTCACACTCATGGATCTGTTGCTGTTATGTAAATGCAGTGATTAGTGTTGATGGGGCACATAAAGGAAAGCAGCTCCTGTGCTGAACAAAACAGACATAAGAAAACCGGCTGCCACTCGCTTTCTATGATCAGTGCAATACCTTCAATGGACAGGAGTACTGACAGGCTGCCCCAGGCCTTGCCATTTCACACCAACAATATAGAAGGGGGTTCCCCGTTGGGATTTAGTATACTGGCAGGCCAAAAAGGGGGTAAAACAGTACAATAGAATAAAAAAAAACCCTGCCAGGGCATATATCACGGTCCCATAAGGAATCCTTCAATTTAAATAAGTGGTGACAAAAATATGTATCAGAGCCAAATACACATCACATAGTTTTCATTTTACTTTTTTTCATTAGTTTATTATTTTGTCTAGATACTTTAAATGTGCATGGGTCACAATAGGATCACCATAATTTGTTCAATAAATACATATATCACAAACTACAAAAATACATGTACATCCCACACACTCCCATGCAACCAGACTAAAATCACACTCACTTTCAAACTAAAAGAGTCAGTCAGTTCCACATACTTTTATACAAAACACTCATACTGGTACTGTAGGGGGCCTGCAGTAAAGATGAAATATAACTGCATAAACAAAGGTAAGGCTGTGGAGGTAAAATATGTTGGAGAGGGCTATTAACAATAACTAGGCTTCTGCCATCCACAGGAACCACGCCTAAGGACCCATTTCAAAACTGAACAAATATCTGGTTTTTGTATCTAAAAAAGGTGGCAATTCTAACTTCAGCTGTCACCTAACTTTTTTACATTCCTCCCTCCCCCTTCCTTTTATGTTCATGTCGTTTTCCCCCAACCAGATCCAGTTCCCGGAGTGCTGCAGCATTCCCTGCTATGTATTGGTCTTTGGGCAGGGCTACCTTCACACTCATGGATCTGTTACTGTTATGTAAATGCAGCGATTAGTGTTGATGGGGCACACAAAGGAAAGCAGCTCCTATGCTGAAAAATACAGACATAAGAAAACCGACTGCCACTCGCTTTCTATGACCGGTGCAATACCTTCAATGGACAGGAGTACTGACAGGCTGCCCCAGGCCTTGCCATTTCATGCACCTGACTGAAAGGGGAGACGAGGTGGGGGCTTGCAGCAGAATGGTTGTTTACCAGCTGATCAACAGTGCAGGGTCTGCCCAGACCCTGTCCTGTTAATCACAGCGTGATGCAAGCCCTCCCCAACATCTGCAGTGTGGGAAAATTCTAATATGCGCTACTAGACTGACATTGGTAGCGTCCTTGCAAAAGTATACTTCAGTTCAGAGGCTCAGTGTGGCTGTGAGATGCAGAGCGGCATTTGTCCTGGATTCAAGGCGATAGCAAACCTTTGCCTCTCATGCCATCAATCAGGGTACCGGTACTGCCCCTGACTAAATAAAAGTGCCGGTACTGACGGCTAGAAAATGTGGAAGTGCTCACCGGTACTCAGTACCAGTGAGTACCGGCCCATTTAAAGCACTGTAGTTTACCTCTAAACCATCGGGCACCAACCACCAGACAAATGCGCATGCGCGAGCGCCTGCGCATGCGCATTTCTCTGGAAGAAGTCGGCGAGACACCAGGAAGAGGGAGCCCCGGGACGCCGCATCTCAGACAAGTCCTTTATAATTAGTTTTACAATGTTTAACATTATTTGGGGCATTTAGAAGAGGGCGGGAGGGAGGCGGGTGGCAGGCAACTTCGCTCCGCCATGGCATGTGCGTAGTGTTGCCTACTACAGATTGGGAATGTGTGCAAGTGTTAATGTGTAAGTGTAGACTGATGTTAATGTCATCCCTCGATTACAGGCAACATGACACCAGATGAGGAGAGGCAGTACTGAATCAGGCTGACCCAATACCGCCACATTTCTCATGTGGCACGGTTCCTCCAAAAGATGGACAGGCAATATGAACGTGCAAATGCAACTGGAACGTGGAAGTCACCAACTACAACTCAAGCATCAAAAAGAGGCACACGCAAAAACAAGACACAGTCGTCTGCACCGGATACATAACCAGGTCAAGAAGCAGGAGGATCAAATGCCTCACAACTGGGACCATCCTCACCTCAACAGGCTGGATCCTCTAATCTCCAAATCTCTGGACCCTCCCCCATCTGGACCTTCCTCTGCTCCACCATCTGGACCCACCATCTCTCCAACACCTGGACCTTCCTCCACTCCACCCTCTGGACCCTCCACTGCTCCCCCACCTCGCCTTCCTCTGCTCCACCTTCTGGACCTGCTACTGCTCCCCCACCTGGAACTTCCTCTGCTCCACCGTCTGGACCTTCCTCCACTCCACCCTCTGGACCCTCCACTGCTCCACCCTCTGGACCTTCATCTGCTCCACCCTCTGGACCCGCCACTATTCCTCCACCTGGACATTCCTTCGCTCTACCCTCTGGATCCTCCACTGCTCCCCCACCTGGACCTGCTGCTACCCCCTCAAACATTGTGGTAGCTCCACTTTTGTCCAAGTTTGATAAACTTGAAAAGGGCCAGCAGGACTTGAGCCTCAAGCTGGTGGGGGTTCTATTGCAGCTGGCCACCCTATTAACCAGTTTGCTGCGCCAGTGCAGAGCGTTCTATTAAGCGGGCGGAGCCACGTCGACCAATGGACGTGCGCACCACTACCGAGGTAGTGCTCTCGACAGCTGTTGGCCGACACCTGCAGCGAACGGATTAAGGATATTGGTGTCCTTACAGGATACCATAACACAAATGGACCAGAGGTTGTAGCCACCCCCTCCACCATGATCTCTAACTTTGTGTGTTTTAAGTGCTTATTTTACATATATATAGTATAATAGTATTTTTACAAAGTTTTTAGTATCAGTGCAGTAATAGTTTGGTAACTGTTAGTGTGGGATTAGTGCTTAATATTAGCTGGAGGATAAATTGTTAAGTTATAAGTAGTGGGTGGGAGGGTTGAGGTTTAGTAATTGTTTAATGTATTTTAAGAAAAAAATATATATATTAGTGTGCTAGGGTTAGTTAGTCTGCGTTTAGATATAGTGTATGTGTGTCTCATGTTTCATTGTTGCATAGGGGGTGGGGGTTGATCTTTTAGTTGTCTGTTGTGATGCCTGTGTAAGGTAGTATAAGGTAAAGTTATGTATTATAAATTTTGATGTTAGGATGTTAGTGTAGTTGATTTAGTTTAGTGTAGTGTAGGTACTAGCAATATAGGTATTTATAGTGTAGTGGTATTCAGGATAGCGTTTTTGAGATTTTCCAGATTTGAAAATAAAGCTTTGTTCCTTTGTCTAAAAGTTACGACTTGTAGAAGTCATAAGTGGTGATACATGCTTAGGTTGGGTCTTACACATGCTGTGCGCAGACTGTCAATTTTGATCTTATGTCTACCAATATGTTGAAACTACAAGTAGTCAAACAGGGTCATTGCCAAGCAGCTCTGTACTAGTATTGAAAGAATAGTGTCTGAAACCACGTTTGTTAATGTAAAGTACCACATATCTCGCACACCACAGAAAGGAACCATTCATGAGTTTAATAGGCCTTTGACATTTATGGTCTGTTATTCCGCAATAGTCTGTGTTACAGGCCTTTACGAATGTTGATATTGTCGGTGTTTGCAAGCTACATCCATGACCCCTTACACATTTCAAAATGTATGAAGTGCCCTAAACATGGTAATGTGTCCAATTGTCACATCTCTCCAGGAAATGTGTAACATAGTGCAAGAAAATGTTGGATGTCTATTGGTAGTCACTCACTCATATTTTCATATGTGCTGCATGAATAGTAACGCCATGCCAGAAAAGTTATGCATCAGTGGCTAATTCTAAGCCCATTGTGCCACTGCAGCATCTCCTTTGATATGTGGTAAAGTGCCATTCCAGTGCCACAAAAGAACATGTTGGGCCTCATACATGAGGCACCTGTTGAGTAATGTAGGATGTGGTTGCAGGCACACTGGTGGGAAGCATGTATACACTTTACAAAAGAGCAAATTGTTATGACAACAGTATTGTTCACATTATGATGTGCCTTTGATGTCAGCCACCTGGACAACATTCCTATATATACATACCACTGGGATGCCAATGATAGTAGCATATCAAACATTTACTTTGGAATGCCACTCAGAAGTTCAAGATTGCAATCAGATTTGCTTGACCCACATACACATTCTTACTAATTTTGGAACTGGATGTCATACCAACATGGGATATCATATGATATCTTTGCCATTGCAATTTCTGCCTTCCACACTGTACTAGTCATTCAATTAATGGGGATAGTAGTACCATGCATGCTGAACATGAAAAGTAATTTTATTGAGTCAAGAGACCAAGGAGCAAGGCATGATGGCAGGCCAAAAACCAAGAGGCACTTACAGAAAGGATGAGGAAGTCCTGGCACAGAGCAGGCGAAATAGATGTCATGGGATATATAGGTGAGAGTAACATTTAAGTGTGGATGAATGAGCAATTGCCATCATACATGTACATCACAGAGACAGTCCACAGATATGTGAGAGCTACACCAGGGATATTGGGAATAAGGACTATGAAGTTTTTGGGGTATACGAACAATCAAATAGGCACAGGACATTGTCGATTTTGGGTCATGTGGCAGTGGTTAATGCTAACGGTAACTTTTCCTAGCTACCAGAGTAACATTAACATCTTCTTCCTCTGATGTATGTGTTGGCTCAGCTGATTTTCAATGGTGCTGTAAACAAAGGAGGCATACACACATTAGGGGCGGAAGATGTGGAAGGCAATTTTTCAGGGTTCAGTTACAGTTAAGTCTGTTATAAGATTGACTGAGACAAAATCCTAACTTTAGTACTCCTAAATGCCTTCTGTGAATACCGAAAGTCGTAATGTTTGGATTTTGTCTCAGATTACTTTTGTGATTAGGGCTCCTACTTTTTTTGCTTTTTGTCATCACATTGTAACTATGATGTAGGTCAACAGAGCAAAGTTTTTTGCAACACATCATCAGATGTGAATTTCAAATGATGATAGCAACATATCCAAATAGAGTTTGAAATTTGTTTCTTCTACCATGGCACATGCACAGACAGGCCAGCCATGAAGCAACGCATGCACCCTTGCACAAAGGTGCAAGTGTGCCTGCATCGCATGGGATGCTTGTTTGTGTGCAGGACGGGAAACCTTCCTGCACAAAAACAATCACAAGATGCTTTTTCAACTTTCAACTTTCTATGGGTGCTGCAGTATGCATCACACATAGAATGAGGATACACAAGAATAAATTAAGATATTTCTCCTTGTTGTGTCTCCCTTACACCTGCCCTGATAAGGCATACTTTCTTTGCACTTTCTCCGAGTTACAATTTCTTGTTCATCTGAGTCATTGTCAAAGAGACATGGATGTTGCTGGGAACACGCCCAGCAAGGAATGCCCCTACACGCAATTTCCTGCATGAAAGAGACACATATTTTTATGCCCATGAAAAACCACATAATGTGACTTTACATGCCCTTATAAATATGCCAGTGGCACATTGTGCTACCAGGATGTCATAAAAGGGACGTCCTTGCAGCACAATAGTGCTGCTCCGACATCATAAATGAGGCCCCCTATGTATGTTGCTGTGTGTTGTTGGATTTGTTGTTCAAATGGGTTCTGTAGTATGTACACCTACATGTAGCAATTCATAGGAGGAGCAGTGGCCAGGTACTGCACTTCTGACATATGCATTGCGATGTACATGATGGATCTAGAAGGGCCTGGGCAAAATCTGGCTGTCCAGGGTACTTCACTGTTATTGACATACATGACTTCCCTTTGCACAACGCATGTCACTAATAAGGACTGGTACCTTAGTAAAAGCACTGCACAACATTAGCTTGTTACCAACATTGCCCCTTGTTGCAAATTACCCTGCGTGTCTTGTAGTTTTTCATGCTTAACACTGTCCTGTCCTGGAAGTACTGCCACCAACTCTTCTGGGGTGACAGTCACCACACCATCCTCCAGGGCATCAGCTCCTCCTGGTGTGCTGGGCTCCCTCCTCTGGTCTGCAGTGCTGCCTTCAGGTTTAGCACCTTTTTCTCTTTCGTACTGTGCTTGTTGTCATGCCAGCGTTTTTTTAAATCTTACACTGTCCTCTTTGATTGAGCCGCACAGTTGACCTTATCCAATATGGACTTCCAGATGGCATCTTTTTGGATAACGGCAACTTAGAGGTGACAAACAGTTGGGAGTCTGTGACCTCATTGGTTAGTATTTAATTCTCATCTGCACTGAAATTTACTTTCCTCTTCACCTATTTTTTGGCCTAAACATCCTGGCTAGTGTCTGGGAGGTTCTCTTGATTGATGGTGTGTCCTTCATGCTCCATGGTACTTTTATTTGCCTCCAAATTTGAGGTAGATGTGTGCTTTTTTGCCTATTTCTAAATTGTGACGCAACAAAAAAAGGGTGCAGGGCAAGATTGTCTTGCGTCAGAATATGCGATTCTGACTTACAACACTTTTTCAGCAGTTGCGTCAGCTTTTGTTACGTCAAAATGGCCGCCACGTCAATGTCATTTTTATAAACTTTACTTGTCACTTGCGACATGGTGCGCCAAACCATAAATCTGATGCATCCATGCAGCAAAAAAGAGACGCATCATATTGTAACAAATTGTGATGCATCTCTGTGCCCTCAATGTTAACACGATCTGTGTCAAAAAGTGATCCACATAAGTTTCTATATTTTCATACAGAGATACACAACTGGAAATGATCGGTCTCCCAGGAGGTCTCGTAAAAGTTGTGTGCATTTAGGGGAGGAAGTATACGGTTGGTATAATTGTACTGTCATTCTTCAAAAACATAACTTCATCATTCAATAACTCACCCTTATGCACCTTAGTTAGCTTTTTATTTAATTCTAATGTGAGATCATTGATTGGGTCACTTCTGTATTCTTGTTTATCTAGAATGACCACAATTCTTCCTTTATCTGCTGGTTTTATTTCTATAGAATCATCTTAATAAATCCAACCATTGCCACCTGCTCTTCTTGTGTAAGATTTTCTTTCCTGTGGCCATGGTATACTTTCTCCATTGTCTCTAGATTTGAATTTAACAGATCATGGAGCATGTTGATTCTATTACCAGGATTTAGAGATGGGCAGAATTTTGACTTGGTTTTTAATTTCATATTGGTGTGCCTGTCTGTATTGATGTCCAATTCCTCTAATATCGGAGACTCAGTCATATCATCATCCTCGAGATCTTACATCAGATCATAAGTTGTTTTTAAATCTGGTATCTCTGAAATTGTCAATTAAGCAGATGGTTCATAATTCTTTGGTTCACTTGCGCTCATATTATTCGATCTAGCAAACAATTTTGATAATTCCAATTTCCACACAAATGTTAATATATCAATTCTTGTTTCCACGTGGTCATACTGTTTTTCCAGACAGACAATGTTCCTTCAATGTTTATTTTGATAAATTGATAATCAGGTTCTTCTCTTGTTCCTCAGTGCAATGTGTATTGTTTTCTCTGCCAACTGCATAATGGATATCCCTTTATTTTTTCTGGAACCTCTTCATATCTTTCTTTGCCCTGATTGCTGGCCTCTTCCTCTCCCTCCTCCACGACCCGTCCTCTTCCTCTCTGTGTTTTTTGATCGAGATTCATTAACTTCATTTTGTCTAAAAAAGTTGTCTGACATGATGATCCTAATGACCCTTCTCCTTCGCTGTAATCTCTTTCCGACTCACTTGGAGTTGTATTCAAGGACTAATATGTGAGAAGTTAGCCTGGCATATGCTGTCCAGTAGTTACAGTGGGCATCTTGCACCAGTCCAAACAGCCCTTATTGATGATAGGTTTAAAGACAACCTTTATTGAAAGCTATCCTAGTGGTACCTATGGAGAGCAGCCTTCAGGCTTAGTCTTGAAGGAGTGTAAAGCAGCTTGGTTTACCAAATTATAACCTCTTGATTGACCAAATGAAAGGAGAACCACACAAGGAAAATATAAACTATATGTATTTATCACTAAACACTCTCTACTAATCTCTTTATGGGATTAGAGAACAAGATATACAACATCAACACAATAGAACTTCAGTAAATAGCACAGTATACCTTGGGCCCCAGGAGGAGACCAAACCATATATTAAGAAAGTGGTATAAGAACCACGACTTGACTAAATCAAATCAAATCAAATCAAAACCCCTTTATTTGATTAATAAAAATCATAAAAGTATGCTATACAAAATACACAATAATGCCAGGTTTGCATGTATTCACAATAAAAACAGTTTCAAAACAATTACACATTAAAATCAATTTATCACTTTCATTATAACTTAATGCGTCAGGTGATACAGCACCATTGGGACCGCCAATCTAAGTTTCCTGCAGCGAATAGATGCAACAAGGAAATTTGCTACACTAAACATAATCACAGGGAATTCCATTAATTGTAAGTAGAGTAATGCTGGTTTAGTCTGTAAAAACCCCTGATCTTTTATTAGTGGAAAAATACACTTTTTTCTGCCTCCTAGATAGAAAGGACAAAAAAATGTGAAATGCATTGTGTCTTGAAGAGAGTGTCCGTCACACTTACAAGGGGCAGCATCCTCAGGCCTACACCACCCTTTGGATTCACTTAATAACAAATGGATCTGATTGAATCGAAATTTCGTTAACAACCATTGGTGAAAAGGGATCGTTACAATGGTGAGGTACGGTTGAATAGATAAAGATGAAATAAGCAGGTAATGAGCTCTTACCATAGGTTTGCTTAATTGTACCGATTCCTGCTCCTGCTATAATCTTAACAAAATTAGTTTTGACCCAGATTAGGTTGGCTTTCAACAGGCCTTCTGGGTTTGGGAAGATCTCTGGGCGCCTCAATTCCCTGGATGTTGTTTTAATGAAGGACAGCCACTGGATTTCCTTTGCTTTCTCTAATTTCATACAGTCCCTTAAAATCTTGTGGTTCAGAGTAAGATTAGGGTTCAACCCGGTTTTGATCCATAATAAAATAGGGGCCATACTTGTTATATCTGAGATGTAGCCCTTGCCTAGCTCAAGGTGGACCGCAAAGGTAGCCGGTGATTGGGGAAGGGGTAGGAGGGCACAGAGGAATTTATTTTCCTCCTTCTGGATGGACTCAGATTGTTTATAGCCCCATATTGCAGCCCCATACCTTGCTATTGAGATAGTTTTTACATTATAAATGGATAAAATTGCTTCACACGGTTTTCCCCCTAACCACTTAGCGAAGCCTAATATTGCAGCGGACGATCTTCTCACAGCATTTACTTTAGCAGTAAGTTGGGGAACCCAAGTACCTTTATCATCAAACACGACCCCCAAATACGTAAAGACTTTCACTCTAGAAATCGGACAATCATTACAATAAAATGGTTTAATACTGTTCTTTCTCAAACCCAGTGACATAACATGCGATTTTCCATTATGAATCACTAGGTCCAGTGATTTCATAAAGTCCCCAAAGGAGTTTAACAGTCTTTGTAACCCTAATGGGATCCGTGCCAACAAAACGTCATCATCCGCGTATAGGAGTACTGGGATGGGCGTTCCTCCCATACGCGGTATATCAGGTGTCGCCTTTACCAGTGTATATTCCAGGGCATTTATATATAAAGTGAATAGCATAGGGGCCAATATGCACCCTTGGAGCACCCCTCTACCTGATTTAAATCCTGAAGTACATTTCCCCTCCTGGGTCATCCTTATTGATGCGTGCAGATCCCTGTGAAGCTCAGCCAGAAAATACACCAATGGCCGATCAATCCCTAGGTTCAGGAGCATGGTCCACAGCCTCGACCTATTGACTAGGTCAAAGGCCGTGGACAAGTCCATGAATCCCAGGAAGATTGAGGCCTTGGTAGCAACTGTATATTTATTTATTATTAAATGTAAATTGAGGCACTGGTCCTCCGTTCCTCTACCAGATCTAAACCCATACTAGGCATTAGATAGGATATCTTTCTCAGAGACCCAGTCTGCTATTTTGGCTAAGATAACTTTCCCTAAGATTTTAATAGAGGAGACTAGTAGGGATATGGGCCTGTAGCACCTAGGATCCCCCCTTTGGCCCTTTTTAAACACTGGGATGATGATTGAACACGACCATGATGCCGGAAACCCAGTTGCAACTGATGAGTTAAAAACATTTGTTAGTATTTTGGCCCAATATTTGGGATTGGCCTTGTACAGGTCGGAGGGGACACCGTCAGGGCCGGGGCCTTATGTCCAGCCATTCCCTCTATCGCCTTCTCAACCTCTTCTACAGAAAATGTCAATGGCAGCTGTGGAGGGTCGGTAATGGGGGCCTCGAAGGTATCAAGCTCTATGTTACTACCATAAATTGATTCAAAATGACTTAGCCAGTCCTTCTCTGAGATGTTAACTTCTAGCATGGAATTCCCTATACCGGTGAACAGTGGATTGTTAACAATCGCCCAAAATTTAGAGCTATCCCTCATTGTTGCCTTATCCATAAGCGCTACCCAAGCCTCTTTTTAAATTTCATTTTTGCGTGCCTGTACTATGGATTTATACTCTTTCCTGAGCCATGTGACTTGCAATTGATCCCTAGGTTTCTTTTTAAGGGCCTTCATGAGCAGGTTATGAGCTCTAGAGCATTTATGGTCAAACCAACCCTTTGCTGGATTTACTTTAGACCGGGTATTAACTGTAAGCTCTTTGGCCACTTGAAGACAAATTGCTTCGTAGTAAGCAATTACGTCTACCCCATGTCTTAAAGGATCAGCACATATATTAAGTTCAGCGCCAACCTTCATGCTAATAGTGTTAAAAAAGTCTTCGGGGGTAACTTTATCCCATTTTAGTCTCCTCCCTTGATCTTCAACTTTTACCTCAATTACGGCTTCTGTAGTGGCCATTTTGTTAAGGAAAGAAATACCATTATCCAGCTCTAGAACTACCGGATTATGGTCACTAAAAGTTGAAAATACAGCATTATAGAAGATTACAAAACTTAAGAGTCGCGGAGATATAAATATAAAATCTAATATTGATTCGCTATCCCTAGCTCTGTACGGTACGACACGGTCACTCCTGTCGAAAAACCCAAACTCAAACAAATCAGTGTTTGAAAGGAGCTTCCCCCTTAGAGCTATGTTCAAAGTGTTGGGGAGATGAATTAGCGGGACCTTCATTATCTCCAGACTGGCAATTTAAATTACATAAATGAACATTAAAATTGCCCATCAAAATATAATAAGAAAAAGTGGTTTGAGTTTCTTTATATAATTTAAAAAAAATTGACAGTGAGAGGAGATGCTCATTAGGGCACTCACCTTGCATGGAGTTGTAAAAATTAATGAGTAGTAGTTTAATGTTGTTGAACAGACTAACTTCCACTATTAGGCAATTAGGGGAAAAGGAATCCAACATTTTACATGTGCCTGCTATATTTACTGAGACCAGGAGCATAAGACCCCCCCTATCTCTCCCTGCCATCGTACTGCACGCAGGTACAGAATATGATGTATAACCAGTGACCCAAAAGTCACACTCTCTATCCCAAGTCTCCTGTAGGGCTACAATATCGTATTGTTTCACAAATTTTAGCCAGACATTATCGTCCCTTTTTGTACGTAGCCCTGCAATGTTCCAACTTATCAGTTTTATCGACTCCCCTGTCCCCTCAATGTTGCTTGCTGTGTTTTTTAGTATATTTTGGGGCATACTATCAAGGCCAGCCAGTCAGTAGATCTCCCCCACCTGAGACAAAGGGGAAAATCGATTGGATAAAGCCAAAGCCTCCATATTCTCCTTTCTGTATGCGTGATGAGGCTTAGGTAGTAACCCCGTTTTTTGGGTTACCCAGCTTGGTTGATGTTCTCCAACCCATTGGACAGGGGTGTTTAGGGTAGGCCACTTTAAATCACAAGTGCTCCGAACCAGGTGTACCTTCTCACCCGTATTGCGGGTCTAACACGTGGATAAAAATAACCCAATGGCAAAGCTCTAATACCTCCAACCTCATTGTTTATTTTTGAGGCATCCCAGAAAAGGCGGGTCGCCTCGTTGGGTTTGTTAAAATTTACAATGAGGCAATCCCCCTTCAGGTGTTTTTTTGTATGACCCAGCCACCCTACCCGTATTTATACTAGATGAAATCCTTTTATCCCCCGTGCAGTTTTCATTGCACCAGTTCTTTATATTTGTTAACAAGGTTTCTGTGGATTCTACCTCTCCAACTTCCAATGGGGGGACGTTAACTATTATAGCGACAAAGGGGGTGGCTTCGTGGGGGAGATTAATAGTAGGTTGGGGTGCCAAGACTTTATTCTTTGTGGGCTCCCTCCTGTTCTTCAAATTCCTCGTTGGAGAAATGGAGCTCTTGGGGCCTGAACCCAACAGTGGACCCTTAATGCCATTGCCTTCCCGGGGAGATACTGTATTTATAGGGAGCGTTACTGAGCTCTGAATCTTGGCAGCAGATGGTAATAAGCTCTCATCCCTCCCCCCAGGGGCCAGGACTTTTTGGGCCCAAGAAATTGTCGAAGGAGTGCCTTCCGGCAGGTTAGGGGATTGTTCCTTAGCTAGCAAAAAAGCGTTCAAATGCTCGCATTTATTTAAAATCCCCGCTACACATTCGTTCAAAGTGTCAATGATATCTTTAGCAATCAATCTCAATGTAGATTCGAATTTCTCGGAAAAGATGTTCTCCATCATGTCCCTAATGGTATTTTCTAGATGACAAGGTATTATCGTTCCTTTTTTCGCCGAAGTATCGTTAGGAAACTTCATTTTTTATACTGTCTCTTACCATGTTTCTTCACAGTGTTTTGCCCACCATCTGTAGACCCGATTACGTTCACAGTATTAACAGGGTTATCAGGGTCAGGGCCAGATGGAGTGATAGAGTCAGGAGGTAAAGTAATCTTGGGTGAGTTGATTACTATCCGCGGCTCCAGGGGGACCTGCCTGGTAGTTGGACTGTCATTGATAGGCAACCCCAGCGTTTGGCAGTTGTTACCTTCCAGACCCAGTTCTCGTTCAGTGTTTGCAATTCCAGTATTTAAAGCCCCAACGGCGGAAGTCAAATAAGAAATAATACTAGCAGAGTTGCGTGATACTTTAGCCTTTGCTCCCCCTCCGGGGAGCCTATGGGCAAGATAGCCGTACAATAGTGAAAAACAAAAATGGCTGTCATTCACTACTAGCAAGGTCCTGGTGACTCCCCAAGCGATGGAGAGTCAGGGCATGTCTGGAGCAACCCAGTAAGCCCATTCAAAGTTACAGTGCCCTTCTCAGGGACCCACAAGTCAATGGCCAAGGGATCACGAAGGGACCTCGAGAGAAATCACAAAATACCAGCCCGCGGGTCACTCGTGGAGTGTAGTCCAGTAATCTTAGGTGAAATCACTGCTTGGGGTCAGACTACAAGTAACCCAATGCACAGCCTCAGGGAGCTGTGAAGAACCTGAATGCAGAGGGGACAGAGTCTGGGTCACTTCAGGGTGACCAGGGGCAGGGTAGACCAATACCCACCAATGTTGAGTGTTTCAGGTGCGATGAGGTGAAGCTTGTCTCCGCTGCCACTGGGACCAGGAGATGTAGATGACAACTAGAGTATGCAGACGAGCTGTCCCACAAGGGATGTCGAGTGCTGGTGAGTCGGTGTCCGGATCGAAGACCAACAGGCCTTGGCAACAGCAACCAACGCGGTGAGAGTGAAAAGGCTTCTGGATGGACAAGCAAGGTCCTGGTGACTCCGTAAGCAATGGGGAGTCAGGGCACATCTGGAGAAATGAGGTAAACCCATTCAAAGTTACAGTACCCTTCTCATGGACCCACAAGTCGACGGACAAGTGATCGTGAAGGGACCTCAAGAGGAATCACTAAATACCAGCCCACGGTCTACTCATGGAGTAAAGGCCAGTAATCTTCAGAGGAATCACTGCTCGGGGTCTGGACTACAAGTAGCCCAATGCACAGCCTCAGGGATTGCCAAGAAGCATATGCAGCTGCAAATGGTCACAGTGTCCAGGGGTTCAGGTTGCACGGTCCCAATTAGGGCTTTGAATCTCAGGTTTGCTGAGAGCATGGATCAGCCTTGGGGAAGCTTGGAAACCCACCTCCTGTGTTGCAAAGTCTTCAGAGTCCTTCAGTAGCTGCATAGTTGCAAACCAGACAGATGCGTCTTTGGTGCCTGCCTTGCAAGGGAGTAACTCCTGTAGTCCAAGGGAGATTCTTTGGTCATCCAACGTAGTATAGATAGTTGAAGTTCTGAGAGTCTGTAGCAGAGTTTCATACAGGTAAATCTAAAGTCCTGTAGTCAGAGTTTCCTACTTTATACCCAAGGAAGGGGTGGTACAAACTCTGGGGACCCACCCATGGGAGGGTCCGGATAGAGGGGTGGTTACACCCATATTCTTTGTCCAGTTTCACACCCGAGCAGGGGCTGGTTGCCCCTGCAACCGGTTTTAGCTGTACTATGCACAGGGACACCAAAGGTGCCCCAGTGCAAACATCAAAGCACTCTTAGAGTGCACCCACCCAGCCCCGCACACTAAAACCTGTCTGGGAGATGGTTACACCTCCCAGGGATAGGAAACCTTTTGTCCAGATTCCCCTGCCGGAGTTTCGTCCAGGAGCAGGAGGCCAGACTTGTGTCTGTGGCTGCGGAATCCATTTTGTGCTGCCAGGGTTCTGTTAAGCTGGTACCGGGTGTACTGATGTAGTCATATTTCTCCCTCTAGGAGGGTGGAATCATACCTCCCCTGCGTGGACTGGCGGGGAGGTAGGATTCCAAGGTGTTTGACACCAAACACAATATGTTTCCTGGCAGCCATTGCAAAGTTAGCATTTACCGCGAAGTTATAATGCACTTAAGAGTATATGGTTTGGCTGCATCACAGAACAACCCCGGAGGATAGATTCCGAAGGCTGCAGAGGGGCCCTGCTCATGCATGTGAACCCTCTCATGTAAAACCCAGCACCCTGCCTTCAGGATTGATAAGACCTGCCACAGGGGTGACTAATATATTTATATGTGTAGTGATATAAGGTAGATATAGGGAACCTATATCTAAGTGAGGGGCGCATACACCACCTTACACAGGCTGATGGAGCAGACCTGTTTTGTCATTTTGAGTGGTCTATCAGGGGTGGCATAATACATGCTGCAGCCCCTGAGAGGCCTCTGGGGTACCTATGCCCTGGGCATATAGGATACCATTAACTAGGGTCTTAAAAGGATACCCCAGAATCCAATCTGTGATGTATTTTAAGTACATGCAATCATTTTAGAGAGAAAGAAGATAGACAGGGGTTCTCAATAGCAGGATTCTAGACAAACTAAGTCAAAAACCAGCAAAACACCAGGAAAATAGTGGGGGTAACTATGCAGTCAGATTCCACCTTCCTACATCATAGGCTAATGGTTTCCCTTATGCAATTGCTGTTTCAGTATGACAAATCGTTTTGCAGATGTATATATAGCTCCACACTCATAATCATGTTCATCTCTTTTAAATTTCCTTTCTTTTTGCTTTTCCACTTAATTTTCATGTTTGTCAAGATTATGCTCCATTTCTTTTCTTAATTTCTTACTTTTGTCTTATTGTTTTGCCTGCTAGGATTTGTGCCTCTAGTTCCTCTATAGCTATATATGTAACTTCTCAATGCCTTTCTTGGCGTATTTCACAATAATCAACATCATGTTTCTTGAGCATTAGAGAGGATATAGAGAGCAATTAAATATTATACAAAAAGAGAATATGATACATGACACGAATTACAACGATTTTTGTGATTTGAGAGGGTTACTATACATGAGCACTTAGATAGACTTAGCATGCAGACATTGAAGTCATGAGTCACCCTCGAGGCTAAGCATATCGGGGCATATTATCAAGAACTGTGTTAAAATTATCACCGGTTTAGTGGCAGAAAACTGCCGCTAAAGTGACGATAATGGGCTTGATAATATGCCCTGGAGAATTACAATACAACATGGACTTCTATTGGAATTCTCAAGGGCATATATCAAGCCCATTATCGCGGCGGTTTTATGCTGCTAAACCGGCGATAATTTTTAACGCTGTTCTTGATAATATGCCCCGTTGTTGTGTATTATAAAGTCCAGTGATGATTTCACCAAATGGACATCAAATAGAGAACAAAAATACTGGTAGAAATAATATATGTAAGATACTTCATTGTTGCTATTCGACAGACTGAACACCCACTTATGACATCTTGACTGGGAGTACAAAAGCAGTGCAGGACATGCATAAATAAACATCAACCAATAGGAAATATGTAGCAACACAATGGTGGGTAACATAACAGTCTAAACGTATAAAACTACGGAATTAATAATGAATTGTACAACCAGAGTTTAATAAAAAAATACCACAAACACTTGACGTGAGCTGATAGGGAGAACTACAGAATGCAATTGTTTTTTATTTGTTTTCTGTGTAAACGGCCAATCTCACAATGCCTCTTAATGGATAATGTGGAAGAGAGGTATTTGGGGTAGAAAGTAATGATGGACTTAGATGTACAACGTGAGCGGGACCAGTTTGGTTGAAACGCATTGATGAGAGTGCAATGGCATGAGTTGTTATGACTCAATAAATTGAATTGGAACATTCCATCGATAGTGCGGAGTGTAGTTTTAAACAGTTCAGGGTTTACATTTACATTTTTTCTTTCTTCAATAAATGTTATTCTATTTGATGAGTTAGGTATATCTGAATGGTTGGTCCTGCAGTTGTTCCATAGTACCAAACATTTTAAAAGGGCCTTCCATTTGGATGAGGGAGCATATTTTCCTGTCATCCATTTTGATACTGTGGTCCTGTCCCAGTCCCATGGCACCTTGCAATTTGATTGACTGGCTCTAACACTGAAGAAAATATTGCAACCCCCATTACAGGGCTTGTGGACTCAGGATAAGGCAGCAGGGTAGTGTCATGCTGACGCTCAGTCAGTTGTTGGGTTACCCAAATAGAGCCCCAAAGCCAATACATTTAAACAACTAAATTGGGGCTGATACTGCAGTGCTGCTGCTGGATCCTGTGAGGTACAGCAGTACTCTAGAGAAAGCAACTGTGTAAGCTTTCCAGACATGGAATCATGGTACCATAAAAACTTTCCCAAGGATACATGCACATTACCGTTGTATTACAGCCATGAAATTTGGATACATGCACATTACCGTTGTATTACAGCCATGACACTTGCATGGCAGGTACGATGGGAGTATCACAGTGCCCACAAAAAAAGGGAAATAAAATACCAGTTGGGTGCATGGCCTGGCTTTAGGCCAGGCCCTGTTGTCAATCTCCAGCTGCATACAGTCGAAGTCCAGCAGAGAGTTAAGCACCTGACAGGGTGGGTGTTGGACACAGGGTCTTGCCAAAAGCCAGGCCCTGTTGCCACCCATCTGCTGGGCATTACCCTTTAGTATTTTGCAGCTGCAGGTTATGTGTCCATGAGGAGACTTTTTTTTTTAATTGCGGCACTTTGGTTGGTGATCAAGCAACTGTTGGTCTCTCACTGCTGCACTTTGTTACCCAACAGAAATCAATTTCCAGCACTTCATGCAATATAATTTAATATGTGTTTAATGAGGGTAGACATCTCTTTCTTGGATGGCAACATATTCAGGAGGAATACTACTGACATTCTGTCGAGTATGGATGAGTAAAAGTTCACACATCTTCCTCACATCTTGTCTTTGCTAAATTCAACTGAGAAGTGTGCCTGTTATTAAGATACTTTATCATGCAGATGTTCCAAAAGAATACTTTTTCCTACTACATCAAAAAAACTCTCTGTGGCAAAGATTGCATGTCACCACTTTTGGCAAAACTTTCTTCTTGCATGGAGCGATGTAAAAAAAAAGTCTCCTAGCAAAGTTCCTCTCTGTTCTTCTGCAGATACCATTTTAATGCTGTTTTCAGTGAATCCCCCCCCAAATTAGAAAAAATACTAAAAAAGAGTCAAGAGAAAGAATGTATATACACAAAAGTTAAACTCCCTAATGACTGTAATAGGATGGGAACTCAAAATGCATCTATACATTGTAACCAATTTGATACATTTTTTTCTGTAAGTCACAGATACTGTGATTCCATTTTCAGGAAACGCGGTACAGCAACACTTGGAAAAACTGAAATTGTACTAAAAACTGCAAGAAATCTTGATCGTCTGTGCCTGTAAAGAAAACCCTAGGTTGAAACTTAAAATAAAATGCACCATTGATTGTAAACACACCTTTTTTTCCCAATTTCCGGGTCCTGTGGGAATCTTGTGGGGCCCTGAAAATGGATGTAATGACCGCACATGAGTGACACATAATACCCTTGTTGACTCTGTGGGTATTGTGGGATTACCATGGAATCAATGGGACATTAAAAAAAAAACAGCCATCTGATTGGCCACTCAGGGTCCAATACCCCCAAAAACTAAGTATAAGCACACAGGCTACAGAAATAAACAGGAAGAGGCCTTCTGAATATCATTTGTCATTGGTATTTGACAGGGACACCTGAAAAAGAATCCAGAACTATCATGGCATATAGCAAACTGAGGAGCAGGAGCCATCAACTACTGCATGCAATGGGCCTAACTTAACATGACCACACAAAGATGAGGATGTAAACGTGGTTCCTACAACATCCACACTACCACCATCCAATAGTCCTGAGATGGAGTCAGTCATGTGGAAGTGTTTAACCTGTCCACCAGGGCAAAAATAAATTACCACCCAGAACAATAAAAGCCCATTATGCAATTAAAGCACTTCCTCATGGTCATCCTAGTCCCTACTCAATAGGTACTCTTGGAATATAGAAAAAATAATTTAGAAGACTCAAAATTAGGAAGAGTACCTCCCTGTGTATGGAAATGACAACAGGAGGTATAAGACATCATTATACAGTATTTGACCACATACTGCAACAACTGTCACCAGGTAGTCTCTTCACGCAAGACCAACAAAGGAGTTTTCACAAAAGCGATGAATATGCACTTGAGAGACCACCACAAAAACCTGTATAAAAACATAAGTAAAAATGTTCCAAAATTCAAACAATCAAAAAATGAAAAAGATAAAATAAAATAAATAAATATATTGAATAAAAATGTCCTAAAAAATCACACACAAATTTGCAAAAATACCCAAACAAAAAAAATATCAAAAAAGAAATATCTTCAGACCTGACCTGCATAAAGTTACCTCTTCACAAAGCCAATGACTCCATGCAGAAGGGATTGGGTTGATTGCCTGTAAATGATTAAACACAGTTAGAGGTTGGAATAGCAAAAAAATTGATAATGGGTATGACCTGTACACGACAGGTTGCATATCTGCCACGTCACCCACATTAGACAGATGCCTCAATAGAGTTTAAAGAGGTCAACCACTTTTTAAACATTAAAGAGCTCCGAAAAAGTGGTACATTATATATACTGCTTAATGATTCACCCTCTTGAATACCTTAGAAGACCCTGAATTTAGAGAGAAAAAGGTTGACTGGTATGATTTGGCCAGTGATAGGACCCCTTAGGCTAGACCCTAAGCACAACCCTCTGTTATTTTACAAAATATACTTCACATGTTGCTGATAAAGCTCAATAACATGTAACTCTGGAGATATGCTTACAATCCCTCTGTGAGTTAAACGACCTCTAAGTGGGTCAACCCGTCGATTGTCATCTTTCAAGTATGTTCCATGTCTCAAAATCTTTACTGAAGTTCTACATGTAAACGTACACAACTCATAAACCTGCACTTTACATATAATTTGCATACAGAACTGTATGACACTTATTTAGCATGGGCATGTGCCCAGACATCTACATGTGGATGATCTATGCGGTGGGAAATGTAGTTTTTTCTCTCAAATTTTGGGCGACAACCTTTGCTTTTAAGCCAAAACCAATTTCGAAACTTGCATTTTCAACCAATACATGATGTGTTCAGCCTTTGTATTGTTTGAGAAGAAAATACTTTTTACTATCAAATCTTTACTGATTGTTAATTTGTGTACCATAGTGCTTTTATCTTGCATGGCCACTCTTCGCTCTAGAACGTCCATTTGTTTAGTCTATTCACCAATACATGTACACAGTAAACTTAGGCTCTACATCTCTGTAAGCTCTTTACAACCAATTTCTGTTTTTGAAATGATGTAAGGGTGTATGGAGACATTTTGGTAATAGTATCATAAATGGTGTCATCTGCGACCTCATTAATGATTTCACTTGACATGTCATGAGTGATGTATTATGTCATTAGCAGTGCGTGATGTGGGCACACATTATAGTTAGCCTGAAGACCTATGCCTGGGGAATTTCAGTGGTTTTTCAGTTTTTAAACATTTGTTTTTCAAGTGACTTTGTCACCTTACTATAACGTTACTTGAACTCCTGTTTTTTAATAGATATTCAGATAGATAAATAGATAGATAGATAGATAGATAGATAGATAGATAGATAGATAGATAGATAGATAGATAGATAGATATATAGATAGATAGATAGATAGATAGATAGATAGATAGATAGATTGAAAGATTGATAGATTGATAGATTGATAGATTGATATATAGCTATTAAAAGTAAAGACATGCAGTATATAGAACGGTAAAACTTACTTGTGCTTTAATGACTTTGGTTGTAACTGCTACAATGTAACAGTAGAACATCACTTTTAGGCCCTTTACAAAGCTGCCAGCTAGGGTACAGGTGTTCTAGCCCATGCCCTAGAGCATCAAATAAACAGCGGGTATAAGTTCCACAATATCAAGTATGTTGTTCACACTGATGTATTTAATAGAATGTCAGTACTTTCTATGCCATTGGACGAACAGTTATGTATGTTTACCAATATATTTAGAGAGCGTTTAGAAAAAAATTAGATGAAGGATTAATACTTTAATGAGTTTAATCCCTTAACTCGGCCCATCAGTTTAATTCATCTTAATTTACCAATTTCCACGTAGCCGCTTAGTTATCAAGTACAAAATTTAGTAATAACAAGAGGGTCAACCGTAGGGCTAATCGCTGAAGGAGGAGAGGTTGGTCGGGAACAGAATAATTGATATGTGTGTGTTTGTTTTTGTTGCAATCAAAAACCTATGAAACTGTACGACCTGAAAGGCTATTCTCCTTTTTGGACAACAGTGTGCTTCATTTTGCAAATCTAGGATAGGACTAGGAGATGGATGTCTGACTTATGTATATCACCTGTTGGTACTGTGAATGAGCTGCCATGATTGTTCCTTTATGTTTTTTAGACTTACAACAACCCTCAAATATTGGCATTAATTCAGACACTGGTTACCGGGGGAACGACACCAGAGCTCGAAGAGCAGCTTGCAGATGATAATACTTTAATAAGACACTCAATGAATGCAATGTCTGTAGCGGAGAGAGACAGGTGTAAGCTGTCCTTGTTACCATTGACCAAAACACTGCTGGATAGCCTTTCGGTGAGTTATCGAGTTTCTTAATATAACTTTGCTCCCCTCTTTCCTCTTGTTCTCTCCAAATTGAATGAATAGATGATTACTTAAGGACTGGTGAATGATAAGCACAACTATGTGAGAGATATCTAGGGTGTTTTTAATCAAGTGGTATTTTCTATCCTAACCTAAACAGTAGTTGATACAATATGGTTCCTAATGGCACCCATAATATTTTCTTTGGTTACCTGAATGAGATGTGTTGGTCAATCTAAAGGTTGACTATTTCATGTTTATGCAAGCCATGCATTATTACATGTTTGTTCATTGTTAACTCCTCTCAATAAAAATACTCCAGGACCCATTTCTGTTGAAAAACATACAAAATTCCTTAGGAATATGCTCTATCCCAATGGTTTGCAGTGTGTCCCATGCCTCTGGCAGACTATATTGAGTAGTGTGGCTTTCTCTCAATTAAACATAGCACACACCCATCTTTATCACCTTCATATAGGATCTAGAAACAATGAGAGACATTTAACTACCTGGCCTACTTTACAGACAACGTGAAAGACATGCACATAATTCAGACTCTCTGAGGACAGGAGTGCCAATACTATAAAACCCCACAAACAATGCTTCCATTGGCCCATTGACAATACAAACCCTTCAATCACTAGCACACAACTTTAATGTTAACCAACTGTGGCGTATGTACCACACTCCAGTAGCTAGCCTGACATTCAGTTAATGAAATCTTGATATCTCTTTGGGACCTGCTCGTCACATGTTTGTATCCAAACAGCATATATGTAAACTTCCAGCCTAGCTAAGACAATCAATCTAGTACAATTACATCGGTAACAGTACTATCTGTTAGGTGCAGTGCAGAAATCTGTGCTAGTACCCCAACTACTAAACAGGAATGATATTTAATTGGAGTCAGTTTATCCTTCCAGTCTTTACCAAAAGTAGAGAATGTTCCTGTCATAAAGGATTTTATATACAACGGGGTACAGCTACCATACACACAATCACTCAATACATTGAGTATAAACAGTACACCTGACCTTTAACCACTCAAGATGCTTGTGTCCATAATATGTAAAAGCACCTCTTCCTGTGAGGTGCACCCAACAGTGTCACACTTATTTATTTAATTGTAATTAAGTAGAAGAAAACGTTAAAACAAAATTAGGCCATTGTAGGTATAACTCTAGGATCACTTATACCTTCCTGTCACCAGCTTAAAAACGAGCATGTTTTAGAACACATTATATATTTTATTTTTAATTTCATTAAAGCAGATTAAAAGTCAACACCCACTGGCAGAGACTGTGTGCTATTAAGGTGCTCAAACTCCATAAGAAAGTGGAATAAAATCCACAGATAATAATAAAAGATGTTCATATAAAAATGTTAACTTCCAGATTTCGTTTGGAGCCCTGCATTGACAAAGGCATCCAACTTTGGTGGGAGGCAGACCCTATGATGAAGCATGCCACCTTGAGTGAGTGACAGCGATGTCAACATTTTACAATTAATGTATTGAGATGTTGTGTGAGTGTGACCTACGGCCCCATGAGCATAGTGGTCTATTGTGACAGGGACTTTTTACCTCTTCAGCAGTATCATTTGATTGTGTTCTAAGCAGTAATTAAAAACTACAGCTTCATGAAAATATGTTAATAATATATTTCCATCAACGTGTAAATAACATAATGTACATCTGTTTGGCAAAATGCAGCCTATGGTTGTATTAAGCAATAAGTAGACTTAGCGCGGACACTGTTGCTGTTACCTTGTTGTTAAAAGTTTATTATTAAGATTCATACATACCTCGACTGAGGTCAACAATCCATAAAAGATCAATTCAAAAACCTAGTTAAAATATCTTCAGAAAACTCTTCAAAAATGAAAAAGATTAAAACACACACACTTGTTTGAAGAGACATTCTAATAAACAAAAATTCCTCCATAGGTGTTAGTTTAGATCTATGATAAAGGGGATTTAAAAACCACCTACTGGGTTCAACAAGACCTGGACAGAAACAAACACATGGAGCAAAGCTTGGCTGTATCCTCATTACACAGCTGGCACATCAAAAAATATATTTTTCCTGTTCAGCCGACTTACCGGTAAAGGACTTCAAAGACAGATTTCCAAGCCTTATTAAAAGTATTAGCCTTCTTACGTTATGGTCTAAAGATAGGAACAAATAATTTTGGGCCTTGTCAGAGAGGTTTGAAACATACCGTTTTTTATTAAGATTCTATATTATATAATATTCACTGTTATCAGTCCAAAAAAGGCAATACAAAAGTCACACATAGGTAACAATGAAAAGCAATATGGTCAACAATGACATGATTCAAACCAAAGTTCAAGAAATATACCATGATCCCCTGGGGGTGCAGTGATGATAAGTAGACCAATAAACAACATAATGTGAACCTCAGGTAACTGTTATGGAAGATGGAAGAATAAATGTTGAAAAGAGAGGAAAGGAAAAAATCTAAAGTGGAGCACTAAAGGGAAGGGATACAGTCCCTCTCACAGAGGAACAAGGGTAAGAACACCGGAAACCATACGGGCTGTCCGAATCAGTTCCGAAAGGCATTTGGACAGGTTGAGCCTTTTGGAGCCGAATCATACAACTACAGGGACTTGGTTTCCAAGCGAGCGATTACGATGACTGCTTCAGACAGCCTTTCTGATCTGGTTTGCCCCAAACAAAACAGTTGTAGAAATCTGTCTTTGGGGGCCCGTAGAAGGCCCCCTTTCACCTGGGGCCCTCCGAATAGGGCCCATGGGGGTACACATGGGTCCCCTCAACCCAACCATGCACAGTGTAGCAGGCACCAAGTGGTGCCTGCCACAGGGTGCACATTTTTCCCCAGCCACCACTTTCTTCAATGGGAGCCTGTGTTCCCGTTCGGAACACAGGCTCCCATTGAAGTCAATGGGAGTCCAACCGAACAGTATCCGGATGCATATGGATGCATCCAAATCACTCGGTCAGACTCCCTCGATCCAAGTTGTCCGGAAAGCATTCCGGAACAAATTTGGTCTGAATGCTTTCTGAACTGGATCGTAATCGGCCCCTAAGTCTCTGTATACCATGGGTTTCTCCATGCTGAACCTTCACTGAAGGATAATTGGTATAAGACCCACGGTTGTGGGCTGGAATCTATTGGGCCACTGCAGAGATGGGGATAATATGGGGAGGATCACTTGGGCAGCAAGAGCATAATGAGAGGTTCAAGGGCCCCTCAAACTCGATAGCAGTATGACCATCAGTCACCCCTTAGGAATGTACCACAATCTTCCAAAGGTTAGTAGGTTATCATTTAACTTCTAAATGAATCACTCAAAACATGCCATATCATATCTGCTGTTCAGCAAGGATTGGAGGGAAGGGAATTGGATCGTTTTCCAGTGCATAATATCATCAATTTAGCAACTCCTAGAGCTGTGGATAGCTATCTATTAACATGTTTTATTGTGGAGGGAAAGTAAGAGGTCTTGTGCAAGATGGCAAATTGAGCATTCAGGTGCCTAACAAATCGTAGTTCACTCTTCAGGTGATTTTATATCGGCGTCCAGAATGGCACTGAATTTAGTGCATACCCACAATATGTGGAGTATGTCGCAGACCAAATCACTGAATCTAAAGCATTACAAGTATGCACTAAGGTAGGCTTTAAATAGTGTTGTTGGGGACCAATGCCAGCATTGGAGGATTTTGAAATAACTATATCTGAGGTACACATCTCAGAGCCTGTTATTATAGTTGGTTAAGATGTTGTCCCAGTCTTGGTCTACAAATTGTATGTAGAGGTGTGTTTCTGAACAAGGACGTAATACTGTCATGTGTGTGGGGGAAAAGCAATTGTTAAATAGTGTTTTTCCAAAGTTTTTCCAGGTGTGGATGGATTTTGCCATGCAGGAGCTGGGCAGATCGAAGTACGTTCTACCCAGGTTTTGAGACAAGGCAAGGAACAGTTGAATATATCAACTCATCTGGTATTGTTGGATGTCAAACTCCCTTTGTAAGTCTGGAAATGTCTTTATAGAGTCCTTAGTGATCAAATTGTCGATCTGCCGGATTTCACATGCATTACATGTGGACCAGTGAATTTCTCCACCCTCTATCGCAATGGCTATGTTGTGCTATTGTGGGGCTTTAGAATGAATACAGTTCAGGGCTTGTATCATTCTGTGAACACTATGCCACACGTATTGTGAGGCATGGATAATGAGGATAGAGAATGGAGTGATGGGTGAACACGAGGTGTAATGCACTGCTGAGTTTCCCAACATCTGCAATACATGAAATTCCAATAATACCAAGGTGGGCTAGCTCTGGAAATGGACAGCAGATAAACCGATGGGGCCAATTGCTTGGCCAGCCTGTAGTCTCCAGGTGTGGGAGACGACGACAGCCCTTCTCCACATAGGAGTGGAGTTAGAATCCCTTCACTCTTGGTTTGTCTGAACCCCAGATAAAGCGATAGATATGAATTAGTCATTTTTAATCTAGTGCAGTATTCACTATCTTTGACAGTATTCACTATCTATTTCAAAGCTCAATCTTGATGAGCATGTTTAAGCTATGACAATTGTCTAAGAGGCCAAGGATCAAGGAGTGATATTGAACAGTCAATGTAGATTTACTACAAATGTAGCATTGTGATGTTGTGAGAAGAATAATTCCTGTTTAAGTAATTCTCTAAGTGAGCCTTTTTCTGTTTGAATTATATTGTATGACCATCGTAATACCTTTGTGATTGCATCAGCAATGGTGCTGATTATACTAAATTCAAAGCGTAAAACCTGATAGAAATCACCAAACTTACTGAACATTATTTTTTGTCATACAAGTTAAAATAAGACCACTTACATTTTAATGTATTCTCCAAGCCATAACTTAAAGTAGGTAAAATTTTCCCTTTATACATTTTGATTACATGTGAAAATTTGTGGGGCATATTACCAAGAATAAATGAAAATTATCGCTAAGCTTGGTTAGAGGCAATAATTTTATCGCTGTGCTTCGCCTATTTTTATCGCTTAGAAACCTTGCAATTATCAACGCCTGCCCAGAGCAGTTCTTAGCCATGTTATCCAATGGTAGGTGGATAACATGGCTAAGATCATTAGCTCGGTAATGCATGAATATCGCTGACTTTTCAGCGATATTCATGCATTTCGGCCGATTTTCATCGCTTTTGAGATAAACCTTATTTAATAGCAAGGTTTATCTGCGATAAAAATCGGCGGAGCTCGGCGATAATAATATAGCCGCTAAACGTGTTAAGCGATAATTATCGCTTAATTTTGGTAATATGCCCATCTGTCTTCTAAAAAAGACTGCAGCCAATTCAGTGCCATTCCTTTAACTCCCACATCTCAAAGTCTGATAATCAGTAGCGAGTGGTTGACTGTTTCCAAGGCTGTGCTTAGATCTACTAAAATAATTGCAGCGCAGCCTCCATTGTTAAGAATTTTCCTGGTTTCCTCCACTACCAAAAAACACAACAGGGTCTAAAGAGAAAGCTACAAAGAACCAGTACATTCATAAGTAGTTTGTATAAGGAGAGCAGGAAGAGTGTGAAATAATACCCATCAGCCCACCCAATGGCGGAGTCTCGTCATCTGGGTTTTGTTAAGAACTGGTATCTGCTAAGTACCTCCTTGATTGTATGTAGAGGAATACTAGTGACAGATCCACCAGTGATAGAGAGCCAGCAAAAAAGTATAGGTGGGTTGAAGATGGAGTATTGTTGCAGTTCTGAAAAGAAATTTTGTGAAGTGGTGAAAGGGTGTGTGTGTTAAGATTGCCTAGTGAGATGCCCAGAAACGACTTTATTAAGGGGGGTTGAGGTTCCGTGACGGTTCCGTGACGACTTGAACCCGTGTTTTCAAGTTTGTCGGAAATACATAAAATTAGTATCAGCGAACCGCAAATGATCCATTTAGTATATCCTAGTGTTTTCGCTACGCTACGAGCAAGAGCACTCCTTCCACTGACACATTTCTGATACACACACGGCATCCATCTTAGATCGTGGCCGCCATTTTTGTGGTTCCTTGCCCTCACATATGCAATAGCCTCTGATCATTTCATTCACTTCACTTTGATTAAAGACACGTAGCCTTAGCCGGAGATTCACCTCTTACATGACACGTGCACCTTAAACCAGATCACGCTGAAGCTGCATGACTCGACAAAGGCTGCCTCCTCTGCCCGAGGCCAGCCCACCTGAACTGGTTTTCCTGTCCATTGTACCTGATCATGATTAGGCGGCCGAAGCCGGTAGCCTTGCCCATTTACAACCCACAAACATCTCTTATCCCGTTTTCTATCTTCTGCACCTGGCTCTGCTCCTTTTCCTTCTGGGCCTTTATTAGGGGGAGGTAACGAACTTTACGATGAGGCGGTCCGGGTCTTGAATGCAATATTGACAAGGGATTGTGATGGACTGGTGGGAACCCCTCTTCGTGATGTTTGGTATCAGATATTATCGACAGTTCCTGTGTAACGCCAAATATTTATTGTTTAGAGACACAAAGGTTTGGGAATGTACCGACATGTGAAATATTTGCCTAGAGCACAATTTTTAGTATATAAGGAGCAACCCACTTTGTACAAATCGAACAGTCTCCTAGATTCTGCCCGTGTGTAGATTCTGTGACTTCTGTGTCCCTGCAGTAATAAACCTTTGGTCTTTGACGCCACCATCGAGAAGCCCGTGTTTCTGTTCATTTGTGCACCAAGGCAGGTGGGACTCCGGGGTCTTTGGGTGTTGTACCCTGACACCTCTGGACGGAACCAAAAAGTCCAGAACTCCAATTGGCGCCCAACGTGGGGCGACGTCATTCGGTACCGGTCCAAAAGCCTGAAGAGTTCGAGAAGCTTCGTGTGAAGATTCCTGAGGGAGGCGCCCCACTTCATCGATCCCGGCATATCGCAAAAGTGGCCCTGAAGTTCTCTTCCACGAGGGTTCCCGTTCAGGACGGCTGCAGTGGGCCGTTGCCTTGACCGTCGCCCTGTCTTGGACCCGAAGTGGTGCAGTCCTTAGTACAGCGAAACGTGACGGGTTTCTCCTTGGTGACGTCTTCAGTGACTCAGTTAAGTATTTAGTGATAGCTAGCTGGTTACTTTTGTGAGGATTGTTAAAAATCCTTGATCGGTTCTTGGTTTGGTTTGGTTTCGTAAGATTATCACTAGTTGTTCTGGTTACGATAATCTATTTGGTTCAGTTTTGGGTATCGATACATCAGTTCGTTTTTGGTAGGCCTAAGTTCTTGGTTCAAGTGCACAATTTGTTCCGTGTTTGTTTGTTTTGTGTTCCGGACTGAGAATGGTAAGTCGGAAAATGTTGTCTTGTTTTAGTTGCAACAGTGACTCACAATTAGAGGATTCCTGTCTGGTTCCTCCGATTGGGACTCCCCTATATGACCTATATTGTAAGTATGGTGTGGGTCCTATAACTTATAATGAGATATGGGTCCGTTATTGTAAGAAGGATGGTGTCCTTAGTTGGCCACTGCATGGTAGTTTTGAACAAGAGATTCTCGACAATTTAGAAGCGAAATTGTTTAGGAAGAAAGCCCGGCCGGCAATGTTTGACTCTTTTCGTTATTGGCGGAAAGAATCCAAACAGAGAGAAATGAAAAGGTTGAAAAAAGAGCAAAAAGAACTAGAAGAGTTAACTCTAGAGCAAGCGACTAAGCAGTTGCAGGCTGACGAGTGTGAGAAAGCCATAGATGTAGCCATTAGAGAGCGTAACTTAGCGATTGACAAGTGCTATCCTGCCTTGCCATCGAAAATGGCTAAGATACTGGAGGATTCCGAAAACGATCCTCTGCTATCTTATCTGTTACGGTCGCCTCCACCGTACGCACAAGGTGCTGCGGCTCCACTTATACCGGATGTTCAATTACCGGTTGCTGGACAACCTGGTGTTCTTGTTCCTCAGAATCAAGTTCCTATACCTCCTGTGGTGAATGTAAATGTTCCTACAGCTCCTCCTCTTCCCGCACTACCCGCTCCTATACCTACCACTGTACCTATTGGTCCTCAAACTATTTTCCTCGATACTCCTACTGTTTCGTCATCTATTCCTACCTCTACTGCGTTCTCTATGTCTGCGAGTGTACTAACTCCACTTTCTGTTCGTCGAAGAATTACTGATTCTGTTACTAATATGCTGTCGCCTATATATAAAACCTTGATTAAGACTCCTACTCCTGACTCTGTTCAGAGACGGAGTCAGCTTCCAAGTACTGAGGAACGGGGAGTTTTAGACTCCACAGCTCTCAGATGGATTACAAAAGTTAGAAGATATAGTACGAAAGATGTGTTAGAGACATTTATGCAATGGGGAGAGCCAACGCAGCGATACGTCTTCGACGAGATGTGCTCGTTGTTGCGTGAGGAAATAGAAGAAGACGATGTCGAATCAGATTTGGAAGATTTAATTAAAATTCAAAAAGAGTTTGCTGCTGGAATGATAGTGGGCGATAATATAAAGATAGCGATGGAACTCATTTTGAGTTTTAGGATTGATCCATCTCTTCGTTCCCCGAGAGATTTAGAGAAAGGTAGAATGAAGCCAAGTCGCCAATATCCTATGAGGGAAGTTCCTCCAATTTGGCGCGAGGCAGTACAACGTGATGATAATGCGGGTATTGCAGCTGCTCCAGCACAGTTCCAAAGAGTATGGATACATATTCCGTGGAAGCGAGCAGAAGTGTTAGCAGTGAAACAGGCCTTGCCAGATCCACGTAAGAATCCAGCCGGATATTACAAGGAATTGACACAGACAGTTGAGGCTTGTATAATGAACTTAGCCGACATTGATATGTTGTTTGGTAATGTAGTTCCACAACCAGTGTGGGCTAAAATTCGTAGAGAGGATCATCAGGCTGCTTTAGGTGGTGATTGGGCAGCTATCACTGCAGCAGATGCTCAACAAACAGGTGGTGCGAAACCCGAACCCCTAATTGCTAATCTTCCTGGCAGAATAATAGATTTAATGAAGACTCTGATGCCAGCATTGCGTGTTAATTGGGATAAATTATCCGCATGCAAGCAGAAGAAAGACGAAAGTGTCTCCGACTTCTTCACGAGGTTCGAAGAGACTTTTGTAGACCATAGTGGTCAGGATATGAGCACTGAAGGAGGACAGAGATTGTTTGTCGATAAATTTGTGCATAATTTGTTACCCGAATTATGCAATAAATTGAAAGACTCAGAAAGTGCGTGGGCTGTATCTACGACAGCGCAAATACTTGCGACTGCACAGTACTATGAAAATAGGGATAAAGAGGAAAAGGAGAAATCAGAGAAGAAAACGAAAGATTTAAAGACTAAAGTTCTTTTACAGCAGGCGTATCCGCCTCGCACGAATCAGACTAATATGCAACAGAATTCGTATCAAAAGACAGATTATAATTCGACCAGGCCTCAATACCAGTGGAATCAGTGTGCGTACTGTAAGAAAGAGGGTCACTATAAAAATGATTGTCAGATTTTAGCGCAAAATAATGCGGCAGCAGTTCAGAGAGGTCGTGGTGGTTTTGCACAGAATTCTAGAGGTCGGGGACGAGGTGCTATGCCTCCACAAACTAATGATCGTCCTTCTAATCACTTTGATCAGCGAAATGTACAGTCAGCTCAACAGAATAGATCTCAGCAATATCTTGTTGAGGATTATTGTGAAGTTGAAGAGGGATTTCAACAAAATGGGTACTAGGACAGCCATGGACAGAGAGAGGGAGTAGTATCAGTTCCAGTGGATCAGAGTGGGCCTTATGTCGCAGTAGCAACATCAGGTGTAGTCGAACCGTTTCTGTTGGATACTGGTGCCGCAAAAAGTTCTATCATGCATGCGAAACTCCCTGGCGCACCTTTGTCTGGCTCAACAAATGTTTCCGTAGGTTTTTCAGGCGCCCCTGTGTACAACCCGATATCTGGTCCTTTGTCTATTTCTGTTGGACCGTGTCAATTGAAAGCACCCTTAATTTTGACGACAGGTTGTAATGAAAATCTGCTTGGTTTAGATTTGTTAAAACGACTATATGCGACATTGTACTGTTCTCCGGAAGGAGTACAGCTTACTTTGGGTAAAAGACTCACCTCTCCGATGTACTTGTCAATGGACAAACTCCCGCCGGAGCTACGTTCACTCCCTGATTCTCTTTGGGCGACTGGTCCCAATGATGTAGGTCTACTAGAGATTCCACCGTATGTAGTAACTTTGAAAGCGAATGTGAAATTTCCAAGAATTCCTCAATATAAAATATCGAATGAAGGTGAGCGTGCACTCTTATTGATTGTGCAAGATTTGATTAAAAAAGGTGTGGTTGAAGAAACGCGAGGAAATGTTTGTAATAGTCCTGTATTGCCGATTTTGAAACGAACAGTCTCCTAGATTCTGCCCGTGTGTAGATTCTGTGACTTCTGTGTCCCTGCAGTAATAAACCTTTGGTCTTTGACGCCACCATCGAGAAGCCCGTGTTTCTGTTCATTTGTGCACCAAGGCAGGTGGGACTCCGGGGTCTTTGGGTGTTGTACCCTGACACCTCTGGACGGAACCAAAAAGTCCAGAACTCCAGGGTCATCATACTGGCAAGATTAAAAGCAGAGTGGAGATAGTGTGTTAAACAAATATCACTATCAGTTGTGAAAATAGGATGGTCAACATGTTACAGCCATACAAGGCTTTCGTCAGGACCTGTTGGATTTACACTACTGCAACTTAAAAAAAGTGAGAAAAGAAAAATAAATGACCTGCCAGATATAAATTATTTATTTATGTGGTGGTCTCAACATCATGAACAAAGAACTCTCCTATAACAAAAACAAATGTGATTACATTATTGTAGTAAACAGAAGCCATGAAATGAGTATGTAAATAGTCCACATTTCAGGTTCAAAGTTGAATAAACTCACCCATAAATTTATATGGAGATGGCCTCACCTCGCCTGGCACTCGCTCAGGTCAAAAAGAGGCCCCGCTCTAAAGAGATGAGAGGGAGAAAACATATAATTCATTATATTTTTTGAATTAGTAGGCTTCAGAGAGATGACTCTGAGTAGAAAAAGCAAACGCAAAGAGGAACTTCTAAAGCCCAGCAGGAAATGATGAAGAATAAGCTCTGAAAAAAGGTAATGAAAAAGTCCCCATATCATAGTTGTAAAAAGGTGGACTTGGTAATCAAAAAATGCTTTACTCCATACTCTGGAGCGATGCTAACTTGATCTTAAATAGTGATTGAAGCTGGTACCCCAAAACAAATCGTAAAAGGCGCGCCCTCTATGGAACCGCTCTAAGGCCAGTACCTCACAAAAGACGTGTCAAACGACAGAGACCCACCTGTCCGTCGGTACCTCCTGCTACCTTCTGAGCCGAGGGGAAGGTAGCAGGCATATCGATGTGTTATGTGTTAAAGACACACTGCGGACCAGAATGGAAGCATGCGCTTCTTATTGTGATTGGGAACAAAATGGACCAATCGGCGAAGGGGCTTGCCGCTTCTTCATTGGTCGAAAAAGGAGACAACACGAGACTCCTCCCTCGATGTGCTAGATGTTGAAAGCGCACTGCGGACCAGAATGGGAGCATGTGCTTCTTACTTATGATTGGAAACCAAGTGAACCAATCGACAAAGGGCTTGCCGCTTCGTCATTGGTAATAAACAAAGAGGCACCACCAGGCTCCTACTCCCGCCCGTAGTTGTTGTAACCAAACCTGAATCACCGGTCGGGCAGTAAAAAAGGGGGCGAGATCAAGGGGGTGGAAAAGAATTATTATTATTCGATGTTTGTCCTGCATACATATCAAAAGACTGAGATGATATTTATTTAGCGGACTTTCTCCTGTTCCTTGATTGGTTAAGTCCCAAAAACAGGAAAACAGAAGTGAAACAGGTCGGAGACAGAATACAAGGAAGTTGGAGCACCGTATCTTATCCGTCTATGTAAGGTGGAAAAAAGTGAGATTGTGAGCCTAGGTCAGAAAAGCGGACAAATTGGACCACATTCATTTGCCATGGCTCTCTGCCATCATACATTGCCCATATCAACCAGGTGCTTTAAGAGTTTGGCCACATTTATTTCAAAACTCTCTGCCGCCGTACCTCGCATATATGAACCAAGCTCTAAAGAGTTATGGTTGCATAATCACCGTAGTTAGTAAAGAGATGTATTGCAAGATCACTCAGCATACTAAAGGCCATGTGTGATGGCACGTTGATCATGTGTGTAGGAGCAATCAGGATCTGTATAAATTGTTTTTCAGACCCTTGAATAAACAGAACTACAAAAAATATATATAGTATAATATATATATATATATTTATAGGTGGTCAGAAAATAGATTGTATAAGGAAATTACAAATTTCAGAAGGCATGTAAGTAATGCTAGATGGTAAAGGCACTTATACACTATTGGTAAGGAGTCAGAGTTGGATCCAGGGGATATCATCGTTCAACCCTGTGGTGTCACAATTAAGTTTAAAAATCCATTTCTGTTCCTTGATAAACAGGTATCGGGAGATGTCACTGACATGGTGAGGAATGAACGGCTATTCCAGAACTAGCCATTCCATGTCTTCGGCAGAGTGTTTCATTGTCATGAAATGGTTAGTAAGACGTGTTGCCTGTTTGTTACGCCTGATTGTACTCTTATGTTCTTGGATTCTCAGTTTAACCTTCCTTGATGTCATACCAACATAGCATAGTGAACAGGGACATCTGATTAAATATATCACCCTTTCACTATTGCAATTAGTGTGTTTTTTAAGGACCCATGGACGTGAGGTGCCAATATCAACTGTAAGAGTTTTCTTGGTCTGAGGACACACTGAGCAATTGCCACACAGGTGGTGGCCTTGAACTGGCGAAAGGTTCCAGAGTGTTGTAATGGAATCTTGGCATGTGGACCGGGGTCTGGTATGCACCAACTCATCTTTTAAGTTAGAGCTTCTCTTAAAAGAGAACAATGGAGGTGGAATGTTCTTGCCAGCAGTATTGAGAATACGCCAGTTTCCCCGTATAATCTTTTGAACCTGAGTAGACACGGTGCTGAAAGTGGTAACGAAGGGTAATTTCTCCAAAGGAGGTTTTTCCACTGGTGGGGCCAGCAGGACTTCTCGTGGGTTATTGGAAGCCCTTTTACATGATTTTCTGACTAAAGTACTCGAGTATAGTCGTTTCAGTTTGGAGCATAGATCTTCAGACTGATCTTTAAAGTCTGATTTCTCGGAACACTTCCTTTGAACTCTCAAAAATTGTCTGAACGGCAAATTCTCTCTTAAAGAGCGTGGATGATAGCTATCAAATCTTAGGAGAGAGTTTCTAGACATAGGCTTGCGGTACAGTTTGCTTGCTAGGTGACCATCTTTAGGGAAAATGAGTAGATCTAAAAAAGGAAGTTCCTTCTCACTATATTCCACTGTGAACCTAAGGAATTGGTTCTGAGAGTTCTGCCAACGTTGGAATGCAAGTATAGAAGCCATGTCTCCACGCCATACTACTAGCACGTCATCAATATATTGAATGTTTATATGTATGCAGGACAAACGGCGAATAATAATAATTATTTTCCACCCCCTTGATCTCGCCCCCTTTTTTACTGCCCGACCGGTGATTCAGGTTTGGTTACAACAACTACGGGGCGGGAGTAGGAGCCTGGTGGTGCCTCTTTGTTTATTACCAATGACAAAGCGGCAAGTCCTTTGTCGATTGGTTCACTTGGTTTCCAATCATAAGTAATAAGCACATGCTCCCATTCTGGTCCGCAGTGCGCTTTCAACATCTAGCACATCGAGGGAGAAGTCTCGAGTTGTCTCCTTTTTCGACCAATGAAGAACCGGCAAGCCCCTTCGCCGATTGGTCCATTTTGTTCCCAATCACAATACAGAAGCGCATGCTTCCATTCTGGTCCGCATTGTGTCTTTAACACCTAACACATCGGTATGCCTGCTACCTTCCCCTCGGCTCAGAAGGTAGCAGGAGGTACCGACGGACAGGTGGGTCTCTGTCGTTTGACACGTCTTTTGTGAGGTACTGGCCTTAGAGCGGTTCCGTAGAGGGCGCGCCTTTTACAATTCGTTTTGGGGTACCAGCTTCAATCACTATTTAAGATCAAGTTAGCATCGCTCCAGAGTATGGAGTAAAGCATTTTTTGATAAACAAGTCCACCTTTTTACAACTATGATATGGGGACTTTTTCATTACCTTTTTTCAGAGCGTATTCTTCGTCATTTCCTGCTGGGCTTTAGAAGTTCCTCTTTGCGTTTGCTTTTTCTACTCAGAGTCATCTCTCTGAAGCCTACTAATTCAAAAAATATAATGAATTATATGTTTTCTCCCTCTCATCTCTTTAGAGCGGGCCTCTTTTTGACCTGAGTGAGTGCCAGGCGAGGTGAGGCCATCTCCATATAAATTTATGGGTGAGTTTATTCAACTTTGAACCTGAAATGTGGACTATTTACATACTCATTTCATGGCTTCTGTTTACTACAATAATGTAATCACATTTGTTTTTGTTATAGGAGAGTTCTTTGTTCATGATGTTGAGACCACCACATAAATAAATAATTTATATCTGTTAGGTCATTTATTTTTCTTTTCTCACTTTTTTTCAGTTGCAGTAGTGTAAATCCAACAGGTCCTGACGAAAGCCTTGTATGGCTGAAACATGTTGACCATCCTATTTTCACAACTGATAGTGATATTTGTTTAACACACTATCTTCACTCTGCTTTTAATGTTGCCAGTATGATGACCCCCCTTAATAAAGTCGTTTCTGGGCATCACACTAGGCAATCTTAACACACACACCCTTTCTCCACTTCACAACATTTCTTTTCAGCACTGCAACAATACTCCATCTTCAACCCACCTATACTTTTTTGCTGGCTCTCTATCACTGGTGGATCTGTCGCTAGTATTCCTCTACATACAATCAAGGAGGTACTTAGCAGATACCAGTTCTTAACAAAACCCAGATGACGAGACTCTGCCATTGGGTGGGCTGATGGGTATTATTTCACACTCTTCCTGCTCTCCTTATACAAACTACTTATGAATGTACTGGTTCTTTGTAGCTTTCTCTTTAGACCCTTAGCATCCCTGTTGTGTTTTTTGTTAGCTAGATTGGGGGATAAGATGCAAGCTGGACTTTAAATACTCCCCTTAGACCCCTCTCACATTGTGTTTTCTGATTCCTCCACTACTGACAGGAGAGCAGTCTCAGTGCCCTGCTGTGATCTGAAACCTGTTTGTGAAGAGTGGAGCAAGTTATTATTTTCCAAGAAGCCCGATAATGAAGAATTTACATGCTTCTTGGCAATTTTACTTATGCCAGGAAGCAGTAAGATAGGTCAGTAGTTCGCCCAATCTTCCGGATCTAAGTAGGGCTTCTTTAGCAGATCCTTGACCATCACCCGTTTCCACAAGGGAGGCACAATTCCTGTGCGAAAGGAGGCGTTACTCAGGCCAACTAAGACTGAATAAATGGTCTTACTGATCTGATAAAGAATATTAAGTGGGCTGGGTCAGAAGGTGAACCCGATTTAAGATGGAATAAAAGTTCTACTAAGGAATTCTGATTCAGTAGGGGGAATTCCTTCAGTAGGACTTGTTCCTTTATTGGATCAGTTTGAGGTACCAGCTGCTTGTCACTTTCCAGAGGGAGGGACTTATAGATAGTTTGTATCTTCCCTGAGAAGAATTCCGCTAGCTGATTCCAACGGGATTGAGATATCCGTGATCAGTGAAGGGACAGAAGGAGTCAGAAGTGATTTAGCAATCAAGAAGATTTCGCGCGGAGAATTTACAGCTGATGCTATTTTCCTTTGATAATAGCAGCTTTGTGCAGATTTTATTTCTAATTCATAATGTTTAATAGCTTCTCTATATTTGGCTTGATTTCTAGATGAGAAGTCTTTTCTCCACTTCCTTTCCAATACTTTGCATTCTTGCTTAAGCTACCGGAGTTCCAAGGAGTACCAGGGATTTCACTTAGTACCCGTTTTTATCTGTATCGTTTTTTTTGGGAGAATAGTATTTAGCGAGGACTCTAACCAACTATTGAAAGTATCATTGGCAGTTATAGGATTAGGATGGGGTATAGGACTTGTGATTTCCAATTCATTTCCCATGCGTTCCATGGAAGTGTAGACCAGGTCCGAAAAAGTTTATTTATTTCCCTGGCTGGAGGACTCATTTTCTGCCTAGAATGGGAGCAGGAGGTGATCGGACCAGGGTAATGGAATAGGTTGAAAGGCCATCAAAGATTGAATATTAGAATAAATGGGGTCTAATAGATGACTTTTATTGTGTGTTGGCCCTGATACTTTTTGATTGAACTTAAAGGCTGCTAGCCCCTCAACAAAGTCTGCTATTAGGGGGAGTAGAGCATTATCAAAATGTATGTTAAAATCTCCCAATACTGTAAAATTAGGCAGGGAACTTGCCAAATTAGCTACAATTTCAGGTATAGCCTGACAAAATGGACTAGCAAGGCCTGGGGGGGGGGCCTTGCAAGTAAAGTAAAATGTCCGAAAGGGTAGTAACATGAGATACCCAAATGGAAAATAGGATACTTTCACAGTGTTAGGAATGGGATTATTTGAGATGCGGCATTTAAAAACATCCTTATAAATAATGGCAATGCCCCCTTCCCGACTGACATCTCTGTCTTGCCTCTGTATCGTATAGTGAGGTGGGAGTGTTTGTATAATGGCATAATCCATGTCTTTGTCTAACCCAGTTTTTGTGAGGAATAGGATATCATTTTTTTCCTCTTCCAGTAGGATATGGATTGCCACAGCGTGTTTGGGGAGGGAGTGACAATTAAGTAAGAAAATGTTGAGTTCCATTTCCTCCACTAAGAGGTTAGACCTACGTAAAGGAGAACAGGTTCTATAATCACAGCTAGGACATTGTAAAAGATAGTGCTCACAATGTATAGAGTGTTTGCACTTACTTGTGGGTTCTTCTATAAGGTATATGAGCTGTTCGCATGTGTAGCAGAGCCTTAATTTATTGGAACCAGCAGGGTTCCTGGCCCCTGGTCCTGGTTGGGCGTGGACAGGTTTGCCTTTAGACGCACCAGCGGCGCGCCCACTGCGCTGTCACATCATTGGCTCCTAATGAGGCTGAGTGAGCGTGATGACATGGGGAGGCTCTAGCACGTTTGTGGCTGCAAGCTAGAGCGTTAACCTGAGCGGACATAGCCAGCCCTAGAAAGCATTGAACGCAGCTCCTAAATTTAACAGGTAGGTGTGAAAATGTTAAAAACAAATTTAAAAGAAATTTCTCAGCAGGTAAAAAAATCTATTTTTACATGCAATCCCTCTTAGGGCTTGCCGCTATATACTAAAGTCCCAAAAACTTAACTATCAGAAAAGGCGCTTCTGCGCGGTCGCGCTGTTGACTCCTAATGAGGCCAAGTCAGCGTGATGATGTGGGGAGGCTCTAGTGCGTTTGTGGCTGCAATCTAGAGCGTTAACCTAAGCGGAAATAGCCAGCCCTAGGAGCATTGAACACAGATCTGAAATCCAACAGGTAGGTGTGACAATGTTAAAAACAAATTTAAAAGCAATTTCTCGGCAGGTTAAAGAATCGATTTTTACATGCAATCCCCTCTTAGCGCTAGCCGCTGTATACTAAGTCCCAACATCGTTACTATCAGAAAAAACAGTATCATTGAATGTCATCATCATGACTAAGCAGAAACTGTGATTACATAATGTCAGGTGTGCATGAGATGAAGGCAGGAGAAGTCATTCTGATTAGATGAAACATATTTTACATGTGATGCAGGGGCGTAATGGAGGCTCTAGCAACACATGACCAGTAGAAAGTACCAACCCTCAAATGGCTTTGAATGACCCACCTCAGTAATAACGATCTTTTAGGAGTTATTTACCAATATCCAGGGTCATCATTTTGCATTTAGTCACTACTGTAAAGAGCACACAGCAAATGGCTTACTTATTCATTTGCAGTGAAGATAAGAAGGTGTGTATGGAATGTTGAAATTAGTCTAACACAGCTTTAAATTCTCAGGTGCCCTCACAACACTACATTAACTAACTATAACCTGCCCCTTCTCCATGAACTAGCGATACCCTTGGATATTACATAAATTATGATATTTGAAATCATTGTGTTAATCAAAACACTTATGAACACAGTACAGTAGCAAGTTATTGTGAATGTAGTGTGGTGAGTAAGGTGGCAAGACTGTGTACGGAGGTGCGCGAGTGATATTAATTTAAAGGTGGAATGAGTATAAATGTGAGTTATAAGTATGACATAGTAACTTGAAAGTGGTGTGTAAATAATAAATACAACAGATAAGTATACATTTTTTATTTGCTATGATTGTGCAGTTTAAGGTGTGTTTGGTACAAATAAGACTTAAATAAGTGAATAAGTGATGCAGAAATCATACATTTCAAGAGACACCTTTATTTTTTGAATTTCTAATGCGTGTGTAGCTTAAGTTGGGTTAGTATGAAAAAACATAAATAATATTTTCCTAACAATATGTTATCTTTAACCTTTGTTTTTTTATGTTAATCTCAATGATATTTATAATATTAGTAACAATTTTGTAATATTTGTCCAGTGTTGTCTTGTGGAGTGTAGTGTTATTAAGTGGAGAGTGGTACAATATGTTATGTTATGTTATAATTTTGGTAGAGCGCAACAGCTGCCCCAGCAAAGAGGCGTCCCGGCGCTAAGGAACCACAGACACTATACTGAGGAAGGAAGGAGTGGGATATACAGGTGACCTAAGGAGAGGGGAACAGGTGGGTTTTGATGGCCTTCCGGATAGTGGTGAATAGTGTTGTAAAGTTTACTATTCTAAAGTGTATTGTGGTATAGTGGATTGGAGTAAAGTGGAGTGAAGTATAATGCAATGATGTGTACTGGAACAGCATGCAGTGGAATGGAGTGGAGTCACACACAGTGGAGTAGTGTACAGTGAACTTGCATACCCTAGAATGGCATATATTGGAGTGGCTTAGAGTGTAATGTCATACAGTGCGTACATTCCAGTGGTATACAGTGGGATAATATACAGTGGAGTGTGGTAAAGTGGATGTCCTGTAAATATTGTAGACTGTATTTGTGTACACTGCACTTGCATACAGTGTAGTGATAAACACTGGAGTGCTGCAACGTATAGGGGCATATATTGGAATATAATTTACTGAAATAGCACAGAATGGAGTGGCGTAGAGTGGAGTGTGGTACAGTGGAGTGGCGTAAACTAGAATATCCTATAGTAGAGTGGGGTACAGTATAGTGATATTCAGTTGAGTGGGGTACAGTTGAGTGGTGTACAGTGGGCTTGCTTAAAGTGGAGTGTGGTACAGTGTAGTGTTGCAAAGTTAAATTGCGTAAAATAGAGTGGCTTATTTTGGAGTGCCATACAGTACATTGGTGCAGAGCTGAATAGTGTAAACTACAGTGGAGTACAGCGTAATGTGGTACAGTGCAATAGCGCATAGTGGGAGTAGTATAATTGGTAGTGTGATATAGTGGAGTAGTGTAGAAGTCAGTAGTGTTCAGGGTAATAACATTGAATTTAGTGGCGTTAATTGTTCAAATGTACACTGGAGTGCCATGTAGTAGAATAGCATACAGTACAGTGTTGTACAACTTAACAGGGTTCATTATGTGAGGGGTAGTGTCTAGTGACGTACAGTGAAGTGAGATTTAGTAGAGTGGCACAGAATGTAGACTTGTAAAGTGTAATAGCATTCAGTGGATTGTGGTACAGTCCAATGGCGTATAATGCAATTCAGTACAATGGAGTGCTGCAAAGTGGCGTATTGGAAACTGGAATAATATACACTCCAGTAGAGTACCATAGAGGGCGGCATACTGGAATAACATAGTGGAAAGGCGTACGGTGGTGTGGCGTACAGTGGACCACCGTACACTTGCGAGCAGTACAGTATAGGGTTGTCCACTAAACTGGCTTACAAGAAAGTGCAATAGAATACAGTGGGAAACTGTATAATAGTGTAGAATATAGTGTTGTAGATTGGAGTGACGTACAGTGGAGCTAAGTGGATTAGAAGGAAGTCACGAACAGTGAATTACCTTACAATGTAGTGGCATACACTATAGTGTTGTTAACTGAAGTAGCATACTCTAAATAGCATACAGTGGAGTAGTGTAAAGTGAACATATATAGAGTGAAGCAGCATAAACGGAGTGTGTAAATTAAAGAAAAGTTACCATTAAAGTGTGTGAAAAGATGTCAATGTTATATCTCCCAAAAACATATTGTAATATATAAATAATGGGGGGTCCCAAAATGTGCTTCAATCCAGTGTATTTTACATATACTTTTGTAGTTTGAGTATTGAGAAAACTGTCATTAGAATTTTGTTAAAACTTGACAAGATTACATATTATGGTGTGCAGATGATTATTTTGAGTAGTGCCGGTAAGTAGTGTAACTATTTTATGATTTTGTATTAATTTAAACATTGTGAGGCTCCACTGTGTGGTATTTTAGTAAAATGTACGTGTATTTCATTGGACTTCCACGGTACATAGGGTATTCAGACAAAATATTGAGTTAGAAATGTCGACCTACACAAATATTCAATTGTAAATATTGTGACACAGAAATATCAACTTTAAGAATATCATGGTCAAGAATATTGATTTTAAGGTATGAAATATTGTTTTTAAAAATATAGAAGTCATTTGTATCGTTTGCAAAAAGACAGTTGTTTAAAATATTGATTTTTTAATTAATGTTATGTATTTTAGTATATAATTTAAATGTATGTGATGTCTTTGTTTGTATAAGTATTGTTTATGTTGTTACTATATGTGTTAAATTTTTAGCAGTTATCAATTTCATTTTAATTAAATTTTGCGTTTTTATAGATCCGTAGCTGGATGTGGGTTTTTAGTGGAATAGGGTGGGAAGTAATTTAATTATTATAAATTAATGACTATTTCGTATTTATTAATGTTTATTTCATTGATATTTTATGGTGGTAATTGTGGAACGTAATATATTATTAATTAATTATTAATTGTTGATAATTAATTGGTAATTAATTATGGTAATTGTGTAATTTCTTTTAGGTGTAGGTTGAGGGGTTTATGAGGTAAAGGGTGGAAAATAATTTATTTTTAATTAATTAATAATTTGTTTTTAATTAATAACAATTACCTAATTGAAAATTAAATATGGAAATTGTGCAATATTTTAGGTGCGGGTTGTGTGGTTTATAAGGGTAAAGAGTGAGAAGGAAATAATGTTTAATTAATGAATAATTTGTTGTCAATTAATATTAATTAATTGAAAATAAAATTAAATATGGAAATTGTGTGATTAATTTAAGGTGTGGCTTGTGGGGTTTATTGGGGTGAAAGGTGGGAACTAATTTATTTTTAATTAATTAATAATTAGTTGATCATTAATCTTAATTAATTGATAATAAATGATGGTAATTTTTTATTTTTTGTGTGGGTTTTGCTTTATTGGGTGTAAGGGGTGAGTGTAAATTAAATGTACTTACTTTACAATTAGTTGTTACATACTATTCGTTTTTTAATTGAAAATACATTTTATTTGTGTAATTCATTTTTTAACAGTTTATTTTTAGCTGTGGGTTGTGGGGATTATAGGGGTAAAAGGGTGGAAGGTAAATCATTTGTATGTGTTTTAATTTGTTTTTTAATTAATATGATTTATTCAATTGCTAATTATTTTTGTGAACTATGGGAGTCTATTTTTTATAACTTAGATATGGGTTGTGAATGTGTGGTGTTATTGGGTAGGAAATAAAAAAACAAAATTTATGTTACAATTAATGCTTTTGTTTCTAAATATTTTCTAATTGAAGATATTTATTTGTGTGAATATTTTTTATTTTCTTTAATATAATATTTATAGGCATTTGTCATACACATTTAACATTATAATATATTTCTATTTTTTAAGTTATATATATATATGTATTTTAATTTATAACATAGTTATATATTTTTTATGTATTTTGTTTTCAAATTTTTTGTTATTGTTGATATTTTGTTTTTAATTTTGAACTGACTGAAGTGGGGATATTACATTTTACCCCTCCCCAATCCAACACTTTCCCTGCTGTTGCAATGACTGGAGTTAGAATAGTAAATTGTATCCCTCCACTCTCCAACACTTTACTATTGCACTCACTGAAGTGGTAATAGTAATTTCTACCCCTCAGCTATCCAACACTTTCCCCACTGTTGCACTCATTGGAGTGGGAACAGTAATTTTTACCCCTCCGCTATCCAACACTTTTCTTAATGAAATTTAAGTTTCAAGATATTTAAAAGTTTAATGTGTTCTTTTATAATAGAGTGTTTTTAATAGATTTTATGTTATTGGTATATATATATATATATATATATATATATATATATATATATATATATATATATATATATATATATATATATATATATATATATATATATATATATATATATATGTAATTTTAAAATGATTAAATAAATTAAAGTAAATAGTTAATTAATTGCTTTGAAGAATACATATATACTAATTATTATATATTTGCATTTAACATTTCCTTAAATAATTTTATTTGTTATATTTGTTGAAATGTATATCAAATCCAATACATTTTTGAAATAAATGTTATTATTTTGTATATTTAATGTTTAATATTATATATATATATATATATATATATATATATATATATATATATATATATATATATATATATATATATATATACATATTTCATCGTAAAGAGTTGCCCCCAAAGAAAGAGCCCACACCAGTGGATAGCCTTCGTTAATTTATTGGAGGTTGTCAGCGTGGTGAACAGAATGCTGTGATGAAGGCCACGCCCACAAGGGCAGGACTTGATGTTTAAATTCAGGTGCGCTGTTTGTCTGTGACTTTAACTTTGCCTGTGATGAAGGGAATCTATCCCGAAACGCGTTGGCAGCTGAAAGATGTCTGGCGGCTTGCTGTTCACCACGCTGACAACCTCCAATAAATTAACGAAGGCTATCCACTGGTGTGGGCTCTTTCTTTGGGGGCAACTCTTTACGATGAAATTTGGACGGCTGGCCCAGCCGTGAAAGAGCCCCGCCGCCTCACAGCGGAACCTGGTGTTGTCAACCGACGTGCACTTCTAAGGGACAGTGGTTTTCGAATTGTTGGAGCAGTTATTTTGTGCAGCGTGAGTTGAGCAGAGAAGACGTCCAACCCACTTGGATTTTAATCGGATCTAAAGCGCGAAGGCAACTCACTTGAGTATTAATTTCAGCGACACCACAAGTACCAGAATGCCGTGATGAAGGCCACGCCCACAAGGGCAGGACTTGATGTTTAAATTCAGGTGCGCTGTTTGCCTGTGACTTTAACTTTGCCTGTGATGAAGGGAATCTATCCCGAAATGCGTTGGCAGCTGAAAGATGTCTGGCGGCTTGCTGTTCATCACGCTGACAACCTCCAATAAATTAACGAAGGCTATCCACTGGTGTGGGCTCTTTCTTTGGGGGCAACTCTTTACGATGAAATTTGGACGGCTGGCCCAGTTGTGAAAGAGCCCCGCCGCCTCACAGCGGAACCTGGTATCGTCAACCGACGTGCACTTCTAAGGGACAGTGGTTTTCGAATTGTTGGAGCAGTTATTTTGTGTAGCGTGAGTTGAGCAGAGAAGACGTCCAACCCACTTGGATTTTAATCGGATCTAAAGCGCGAAGGCAACTCACTTGAGTATTAATTTCAGCGACACCACAAGTACCAGAATGCTGTGATGAAGGCCACGCCCACAAGGGCAGGACTTGATGTTTAAATTCAGGTGCGCTGTTTGCCTGTGACTTTAACTTTGCCTGTGATGAAGGGAATCTATCCCGAAACGCGTTGGCAGCTGAAAGATGTCTGGCGGCTTGCTGTTCACCCCGCTGACAACCTCCAATAAATTAACGAAGGCTATCCACTGGTGTGGGCTCTTTCTTTGGGGGCAACTCTTTACAATGAAATTTGGACGGCTGGCCCAGCCGTGAAAGAGCCCCGCCGCCTCACAGCGGAACCTGGTGTCATCAACCGACGTGCACTTCTAAGGGACAGTGGTTTTTGAATTGTTGGAGCAGTTATTTTGTGCAGCGTGAGTTGAGCAGAGAAGACGTCCAACCCACTTGGATTTTAATCGGATCTAAAGCGTGAAGGCAACTCACTTGAGTATTAATTTCAGCGACACCACAAGTACCAGAATGCCGTGATGAAGGCCACGCCCACAAGGGCAGGACTTGATGTTTAAATTCAGGTGCGCTGTTTGCCTGTGACTTTAACTTTGCCTGTGATGAAGGGAATCTATCCCGAAACGCGTTGGCAGCTGAAAGATGTCTGGCGGCTTGCTGTTCACCACGCTGACAACCTCCAATAAATTAACGAAGGCTATCCACTGGTGTGGGCTCTTTCTTTGGGGGCAACTCTTTACGATGAAATATATATATATATATATATATATATATATATATATATATATATATATATATATTACCAACTGGCGGTCGCCAGTAGATAGTTATAGTTAGGATCTACTTTCCATAGGAAATCCGCAGCATTCTATTGGGAAGAACTTTGGCACCGGTGGACGAATCTTCGCGAATTTCTCAAAGTAGGTGGCCCGCTCCGCTCCTTCCTTGAAAGTTTGGGGGGGATTCGTCAAGCGGGGGCCGAGATAAAAGGGGGGTCCCAAAACGTGTTTTCTCTATGTAAATTTCCATAGGGCGGTCGAACTCAGCTTCAGCCCGAACGGCTGAATGGATTTGCACCAAACTTGGCAAAATTGTAGGGACTGGTAGCCCGATGTGCCTTTGCTATGTCTCAAGATATGTGCTCCAGTGGATTTTAAGTAATTTAGGTTAAAAAAATATATATATCTATGGCCGCGCCCCGGTACGCGCACCGGGGAGCGCAGCGGGCGCGACACGTGAGGTGCGCACGGAAAGCTGATTGGCTCTCGGGTGTCTGTAAACATTCGAAACAGTCCGGACCGGCCGCCATCTTGTGTCTCGGTAGGATAGAGACACAAGAGGTGGAGAAAAAAAAGGGGAAAATGACCATAAGGGGGCAGGGTAGACCCCCCCTGACCCCCTAGGTTTGATGTGGGGGCTATAAAAGGGCCCCGCGGAGCAAAATATATATATTTTTGATTTGCACGGGGGGAGCGCCCGGTACGTGCACCGGGGAGCGGACCGGGGAGCGGCCTATGGGGAAAGAAGAATGACAGAGTTTTTAAAAAATGTAGCCTTTTTTTATAAATTGGAGGTAGTTCTAAAAAGAACAGTTTTTTTCTTCTTTTTGTTGTTTTATATTTTTTTAATTGTTTTTTTGAACATTTTTTACTTTTTTGAGGTTTTCTGAACAGTTTTATATTTTTTTGTATTTTTCATGGAGAGAAACGAAAAAACAGGGAATTGAAAATGGCTCAACTGGAGCAAAAAAAAAAAAAGAAAAAATTAGGGTTTTTTGGGGCATTTGTGGTTGTCCCCAGCAAGGACGATGAGCTTTATGCTCAGTTCACCATAGGAGATGGTCTTCCCACAATGAATACATGTTATTCGGAAATCCGCAAACCATGGCTGAATGCAAGGGATTGTCTCCCTTGCCTCTGGTCCCGACGGAGTGGGTTGCTTTCTTTTGGAGGTGGTGCTTGTAGATTGGGGAGGGTTACTGGCCAGTTCCCTCATCTCTGCAGCAGAATAGTTGATCGGATGCCTGCGCTGCATGTGTCTAATCATGGTGTTGTTTCCGAATTAATATTTTTTATTCGGGTTCCCCCTAGAAAGTTCTATGCCACAGATTAGGCAAGTCACCTTGGCCTCATTGACTTTTTTCTTGCCCTCTGGGATCGAAAAAAACTCCCATACAATGTGTGGTCTTGGCTGGTATGGGGTATTGTGTTCTTCCAGCCATCTTCTCCTCCCCTCCTCCTCCTCCTCCTCCTCCTCCTCTTCCTCCTCTTGTTGACCACCAATGTAATCTTGTGGTGGTCCTCTTGGTGGTTGTGGTGGTGGTGGTGGTGCAGATGCTCCAGCTGCTGCTGCTACTGTAGCCATTTCAAAGTGCAAAATATACCTCAAAGATTGCAAAACAGGTCTTCCTAAGTCAAAGGACAAAGTCAGAATGAGGAAAAAAGGTGGGGTCTTTCATCATTTGGAAAAAAAAAAAGCCCTGAACCAATGAGAAGTGTTATTTTCAGGTCACAAGACCAGGGATTTCATCATTATGAAACCAAAACTGTTCTGCACCAATAAAAAGTGTTATTTTCAGGTCACATGACTGACGCGCTTACGCGACGCGCCCCCGGGCGCGCCCTGGGTCGCGTCGCGTAAGCGCGTCGGATGTTTACGTTGCGCGATCGTATTCGCTCGAGTGCTTCCGGGTGCGCTTATGCCGTGCGTATCACGCGGACGCGGCTACGCGATACAACACGATCATGTTTTCATTCGCGACATTGGCGCTAACGGGACGCTCCCCGGTTCGCGCAACGGGGCGCTTCAAAAGACTACGCTCTCCGAGGCGCTCACCGGGGCGCGCCCCGGGAGCGCTCCAGGGTAAAAAAATCAAAAAATAAATAAAAATAAATAAACATTAAAAAAATTGTTTTAAATACAAAAAAATATAGGATTCATTCATTTAAAAAAATATTACATTTCATAGCTATAGACATTTGCGATTAACAAAAATTTTGAAATTCAAAGAAAAAAACATAGGTTTGGGGCCTTATATATAGTTAGGAATTAGCATTTAAAAAACCTATGAAATTCACTGAAAAAACCATAGGTTTCACACCAGTTATAGTAAGGAATTAGCATTTAAAAAACCTATGAAATTCACTGAAAAAACCATAGGTTTCACATCCGTTATAGTTAGGAATTAGCATTTAAAAAACCTATTAAATTCACTGAAAAAACCATAGGTTTCACACCAGCTATAGTTAGCTGGAAATTTTACTGACATAAAACCATTGAAATTCCCACGTTATATTTAGTTGGACTCACTATAACTTGCGCGCCTGCAATGCACTGCTGATGACGTCACATATTACATCACTCATGACATGGTCAGTGACATCACTCATGACATCACTGATGACACCATCCTTGTGACAGAGTGACAAACCTCCTTTCAGTGTAATGTAACCCTTGAAACACATATTCAAAAATAGAAACTAACATTTTCAATAAAATTGAGATACCCATACCAGTTACAACAACCAATTCAGTAATTCCACCATCTATATACACATCCACTCATTCACCAACACTTCTATATAGTCACTCATACATATACTCACTCATCATATGTAGTGATACACCTATACATCCTGTTACACACCGACAGTCATCCAAAAGTTACTCACACACATAGTCACACATGCAAATAAACTAATGAACATCCATTTATTTGCATATACAGCTATATACACACTACCACCTTACTTCTAAGGAAATTTACACATACTTACTCTCTTAAACAATCACTTATAGAAAACATATGTATTTAAACAAGAACTCTTTCAATCTCTCACTCTCACATATACTCACTTATATACATCAATACTCACATATACTAGATTAAAACATATGTTGTTACTGATAAAGACACTAGTGAGACAGTCATTCACTCAGTAACACACACATATACACACTCATCCACCCATACAGTCCTGCACATATGCTGTCTTCAAAACACATACAAACAGTGAGTCAGTCACGAACCCATGCAGCCACTTATATACAAAGTGAAACACTGATACATATATTTCAATATTTAAAAGTTACTCGCTAATATATGTATTCACTAAGATACACTTAATAAGCCAGTTAACCAATCAATTAAAAAAAAAAATCCTTTTACATATACATATATAAAAATATTGATATTTCAGAAAGACACACATTCACTGGATGTTGTCATCAGTGATGTCAAGAGTGATGTCACTGACCATGTCATGAGTGATGTAATATGTGACGTCATCAGCAGTGCATTGCAGGCGCGCAAGTTATAGTGAGTCCAACTAACTATAACGTGGGAATTTCAATGGTTTTATGTCAGTAAAATTTCCAGCTAACTATAACTGGTGTGAAACCTATGGTTTTTTCAGTGAATATATATATATATATATATATATATATATATATATATATATATATATATATATATATATATATATATATATATATATATATATATATATATATATATATATACATACATATACATATTACCTACTGGCGGTCGCCAGTAGGTATATATAGTTAGGATTTTTTCTCTATGGGACTTTTGAAAATTCTATGTCTAATAACGTTGGCGTTTGTGGACGGAATTGGCTGACATTTCCAGGAAAATGACACATTTTGTTTCTGAGCAGCCCCTAAAAGTTTGGGAGGGTTTCGTCAAGGGGGGGCCGAGAAAAAAGGAGGGTCCCAAAACGCGTTTTTAACATTGAGTTTTCCATAGGGTGTTTGGCCTCACTTTTAGCTCGAACGGCTGAATGGATTTGCACGAAACTTGGCAAAATTGTAGGGACTGTTAGCCCGATGTGCTTTTGCTGGGTCTCAATATATGTGCTCCAGTGGATTTTGAGAAATTAACGTTTTGAAAAACAGATATATCTGTGACAGCGTCCCGGGTAGCGCTCTGGATCGCGTACTTTTCGCGTAACCGAGCTTTGCGAAGCGAAGCTGATTGGCTCTCCGGTGTCTGTCAACATTCTAAACAGTCCGGAACGGCCACCATCTTGTCTCTCGGTAGGATCGAGAGACAAGAGGAGGAGAAAAACGAAGGGGGAATTTAATGAAAGGGGGCAAGGTAGACCCCTCTTGACCCCCTAGGAATGATGTTGGGGTTATTAAAGGGTCCCGTGGGGCAAATAAAAAAATTAGATTTTTCGTGGTAGAAGCGCTTCCTGGTTCGCGAACCGGGTCGCAACCGTTAGCGAAACGGGAATTCGCCATTTTGTGTTTCGTTTTAATTAAATTACAAGATGGAGGAAAAACTATGTGTGAAGTGGGTATAAGGGGGTACGGGAGACGTATCCTGACCCCCTATGTTTTCTGAGGGTGGCTGAGGAGGCTCATATATTTTGATACATGTCTTCTAGCGGCTGCGCGTGAGCGGATTTTTTTTTTTTGGGCTGCGTGACGTCTGTTAACTTTCGATTTGAAGGAAATCAGGAAGTGTTGACTGCCATTTTTCACTGCGAGTAAATATTTTGTTAAAAATAATTGTTATAAATTAATCCGTATTGATAAACATTGTCTGCGCCATCTTGTCTTTTTTCCAATGCCACACTTTTGTCGTGCACGGCAGCCATTTTAGATGCCTTGACCAGACCCACTCTCTGCACGCCCCGATCCTCAGCACGGCTCCCCACCCTCGCAAGCATCTCCCCCACGCACTGGTCACCCCCGTTCTCTCTCTCATGCATGGGCCATAAACCTCCCCCCATCTGCGCTGCTCTTCCCTGAGAATCACACCCTGTGCCCGTCCGACACCTCCCTTTCACCCTATTCACTACCGCACCCTCTGACACTCCTCTTCCTCTGTGTCCGATTGTCCAGGCCGGTCCCAGGCTATCACCTAGCCCTGCGGATGTAGTTTATGGCCTCAACTGTAAAGAATCACCCCTCTTCAAAGGAGTTACAGTAGATCAAGGCCCCCACCCGATGAGATCCGTCACACCACACGCGTTCCTACTATCTGATAACGATCCTGTATTGTGATTGGGGAGGGGATTCTCACTGTGAGGGTGTGTGGGACCGAGCCTGAAGCGGAAGATTCCAGGGATGCCTTTTTGTACATCAAAGTCTTCACAATTATGTGTCACATTAAAAATATATAGCACTCCAACAAAGTAGTAGGATTATAACACTTTAATAACTTATAAATATATACAACGCACCAAAAACAGTAAACACATTAAAAAAAATTTATTAAACAGGAGCAACAATGGTCAGTAGCGGTCTGTTGTGCGAATAGTCCGAAGGCAGCACAACGCGCTGAGATCTGGACGGCACCCAGGTGATGTCCTTTACTTGCCGCACTGGTTTTGGCATCCTACAATGCTGCTCCGAAAAACGGCGTGGGGCGCTCCAGAGGGGGTGGGGGGGGGAGGCGGCGTGAATGGGCCTCCCCAGGTGGAGGCTCGTCTGCTGTAGTGGGGCGCCCCTTTAGCGTTTCACTTGCCATTCAGCGGTTTTCCGCCCGCTTTTGCTGCACTGTGCCTCATCAGTAGCGGTCTGTTGTGCGAATAGTCCGAAGGCAGCACAACGCGCTGAGATCTGGACGGCACCCAGGTGATGTCCTTTACTTGCCGCACTGGTCTTGGCATCCTACAATGCTGTGTCGAAAAACAGCGTGGGGCGCCCCGGGGGGGGGGGGGGGGGGGGTAGGCGGCGTGAACGGGCCTCCCCAGGTGGAGGCTTGTCTGCTGTAGTGGGGCGCCCCTTTACCATTTCAGTTGCCATTCAGCGGTTTTCCGCCCGCTTTTGCTGCACTGTGCCTCACCCGCCATCCAGCTGAGTTCCGCCCGCTCTTGCGGCTACAGCGTCTCGCTGACCATCTAGTTGAATTGCGCCCACTCTTGCGGTGCAGTGATAGGCGGCTGCCACAGGACTCTTAAAATGGCGGCCGGCTCTTCGGATTTGGACCTGGTCCACTAAAATGGCCCTGGGACACCTTGGAACTCGGACGCTTGTCTGCTAGGGCTTGGGCCCCATTCTCGAAAGCGTCCCCTCAGCCTTGAAGATTCTACAAAAGTCTTGGGGGCCTCCGACTCCCGCAGGCTTCCGGTGGGGAGCGGCTGCCATGATTGCTTGCGGAATGGCCACGACGGAGCTACGAGATGGTGGTGCTCTCATGCTGATGCCAGCTTCAGTCTGAAACATCCAGAAACACTGTAGACTATCAATTCGATGAGTTCCGGTGGAGCCCCAACGTGACCCGGTAGGGAAGAACTTGCCCTCCCCTTTTGTGAGTGATGGTTCTTGTTGCCTGTCCCCTCTGTTGTCATCTAACGGAAGCTTTTTGGATTACCGAGTGAGAAAAAAAAGGTGGGGCTTTCATCGTTTGGGAAAAAAAAATGTTTTAATCCAATGAAAAGTGTTATTTTTAGGTCATATGATCAAGCCTTCCATCATTTGGAAACCAAAAGTAAAATGAACCAATGAAAAGTTTTATAAACAAGTCACCTGACCTGTTATGCGGCTTTGGGCTATAAAAAGGGTACAAAATCCGTTGGCCCATGAGGCGGCGTCAGTAGCGGACCGATGTGCGAATAGGCCGAAGGCAGCAGAACGGGCCGAGATCTGGATGGCACCGAGGTGGTGTCCAGCAAGTTGCACTGGTGTGGCCATCCTACAATGCTGCGCCGAAAGACGGCGTGGGGTGCCCGGGGGGAGGTGGCGCGAACGGCCCTCTTCCGCCTCCCCAGGTGGAGGCACCTCATCTGCAGTGCGGCGCCCTTTAGCGTTTCGCACGCCGTCCAGCAGAGTTGCGCCCGCACTTGCTGCTACAGTAGGCCGAAGGCAGCACAACGCGCCGAGATCCAGATGGCACCGAGGTGGTGTCCAGCAAGTTGCCGCACTGGTATGGCCATCCTACAATGCTGCGCCGAAAGATGGCGTGGGGTGCCCGGGGGGGGGGGAGAGGCGGCGTAAACGGACCTCTTCCGCCTCCCCAGGTGAAAGCACCTCATCTGCAGTGGGGCGCCTCTTAGCGTTTCACTTGTCTTCCAGCAGAGTTCTGCCCGCTCTTGCGGTACAGCGACTCGCCCGCCATCCAGCTGAGTTCCGCCCGCTCTTGCGGCACAGTGCCTCACCCTCCATCCAGCTGAGTTCCGCCCGCTCTTGCGGTACAGTGATTCACTCGTCATCTAGCTGAATTGTGGCTACTCTTGTGGTGCAGCGATAGCCGGCTGCAACAGGACTCTTAAAATGGTGGCCAGCTCTTTGGATTTGGGCCTGGCCCAATAAAATGGCCCTGGGACACCTTGGAACTCAGACGCTTGCCTGCTAGGGCATGGGCCCCATTCACGTAAGCGTCCCTTCTTTTGACTGACTGTTCTTGTTGCCTATCTCTTCTGTTGTCATTTAACGGAACCTTTTTGGACTGCCGAAAGGGGTTCTGGTCCGACCGCTGGTTGGTGGAGACATTTTGATTTGGTGGATAACCCCCGACCTGCCAGTACATCCACCAATGAAGTGGCAGTGACAGAATCAGAGGCAAGGAAAACGGTCCTAAATCTTCAGAAGAACTTTGGACAAATGAAAATGACATGTTTAATTTGCGGCAAATTAATTTCATGTGGAGAGAGGAGTGTTACTCTAATCAATAGAGCTTATGAACATCATCATAGTCGTTGGTTGGTGGAGACATTTTGATTATATCCTGGACCTGCCCGGCCTCGCCCAAAATGGCGCCGGTATAAATGGGACTCGTAACTCCTTGTTGTGTACTTGTTGCCCAACCTTGATATCATGAGATACGTATGCAGTTTTGAAGCACATGGCGGGCGGGGAGGAGTACTGATTGAACATTTGGACATCCCTATTGATATTAAGTTCTGATGTGTTATTGATTACTGTACTATTGAAAGTTCGAATTAACGTCACCCATGGTACTTGCCCGCAAATGTATATCTAGATAATTTTATTGTAACTGGCCCTGTCGTACTTTAATTATAAAATGTACGTCCACCGATTCCGCAACTGTTAGACACCTTAGTTCTTGCAACCTAATGGCCCGCCCGTTACGTTCTTTTACAGTGTAAATGTCCTCTCATGATATACGATTCCAGTTTGCTCCGTGGCCGGCCCATGTGGTTATAGGCCCGTATTTGTATACTGACATTTTCACAATAAAGGTTTTTAAAACAAAACATGGTAGTAGTACCTAGATTGGTAAAGTTTTGAATAATAGCCACTGTTTTCGAATCAGTAAAAGGCAAGTGAAATAAAGCAGCCCGATTACATGACGGTTAAAAGGTATAATACGCAGGAACGCAGTAAAGATAAATGGTCAAGGGCTGTTGTGTTTTCTACTCCTGCAACATAAAGTGATCGATAAGAATCCGATATTCATGCCTATCAGTGACTAAGACAGCAGACCGAGCCTCTTTTGCTCAACGGCTCCCTCATGGGACGAAGAAACGCCCTTTTTCTCGAAATAGGAATATTTTACTTGCAGGACAGTTGTAAATTTCCCGGGAAAATACATTAGCCTGGAACATTGTTAGTGATAAACTGTAAATGCATCTGGGTCCTTTGCTTTACAAGTCAGACTGAGAAAAAAAAAGGTGGGTCTTTCATCATTTGGGAAAAAAAAATGTTCGAAACCAATGAAAAGTATTATTTTTAGGTCATATGACCAAGCCTTTCCTCATTAGAATAACAAAAGTAAAATGAACCAATGAAAAGTTTTATTAACAAGTCACATGACCTGTTATGCTTACGTTACGCGCTGCGCACCGCGCTCTGGATCGTTTCCGGGAAGCTGCGCCTCGCGCACCGGAGCACTTCCGGGTGCGCTAACGCGGCGCGTCATATGACGCATTACGCGACAACGCAGATCCAGAATATAGTCAAAATGTCTCCACCAACCAGCAGTCGGAACACAACCCCTTTCAGCAGTCCAAAAAGTTCTGTTAAATGACAAGAGAAGGGACAGGCAACAAGAACTATCAATCAAAGAGGGGAGGGCAAGTTCTTCTCTACCGGGTCACGTTGGGGCTCCACCGGAACTGATCGAATTGGTAGTCTACAGTGTTTCTGGATGTTTCAGACTGAAGCTGGCGTTAGCATGAGAGCACCACCATCTCGTGGCTACGTTGTGGCCATTCCGCGAGCAATCATGGCAGTCGCTCCCCACCGGAAGTCTGCAGGAGTTGGGGGTCCCGGTGACTGTTGTAGAATCTTCAAGGCTGAGGGGACTCTTTTGGGAATGGGGCCCATGCCCTAGCAGTCAAGCGTCCGAGTTCCACGGTTGCCCAGAGCCATCTTTGCAGGCCAGGCCCGAGTCTGTGGAGCCGACCGCCATTTCGTGAGCTCCGTAGCAGCCGCCTGTCGCTGTACCGCAAGATTGGGTGCAATTCCGTTGGATGGCGGGTGAGACGTTGTAATAGCAAGAGCAGGCGCAATTCAGCTGGCCGAGCGAGGCACTGTGTCGCAAGAGCGGGCGCAAGTCAGCTGGTCGAGTGAAGCGCTGGGGTGTAGCTGTGAAACCACCACCTGGAGAGGTGGGGGAGGCTCGTTCGCGTCGCCTCTCCGTTCTACTGCACCCCACGCCGTTTCCTGGCACAGGTATATGTGATGGTAGGACCAGGGCACCGCAGGACGTGTCTTCAGGTCAAACGGATTGTGGGACAAGGTGTGGAACAGGCGCAATTATCTCGGGGGCCTCCGTCAAGCTGTTCAGGGAGACACTGCATCACATTGTTTTCCAATGCAGTCAGGTCCACAAACAGCCCCCACTTTCTTTGAGAATAGTGAAGCTGCAGCAGGTGCAAATAAGCTTCAGACAGTGTTACAAGCGCTGCTCGGAACCCTCAACTATGGCACCCAACATCCAGGACTTATGCCATTTGTGCAAGGCAGTGACATCGAAGCATCTGAGGGACCAAGCAACATACCATATCCAGAGTCCTTGCCACAGCCTCTGCCTTCCTTCTTACCTAGTTATGGTTCTTTCACTCCCACTCCAGGCTTTTAGTCTGTGGATGGAAAACCATGAACCTACACTCACGTATGAAAATCTTACTATTGATGCTTGACTGAGGCCAAGGAGATCAGAATGCATGAGTCTCATGCTCGATCGATTGAGCTAGCCGGATCAGGCAACAAGAAGGTGGTGGTGGGGGTGGCGGCATCAGCAAGGCATCCCCCCACACAACTTGTCGGACATCACCTCTGGATGTACTGGGGACGAGCCTAGGCGCATGGTGTCATCCCCGGGCAATTTGCACAAAGGTCCTCCACCCCTAGGCCGCCAGCTATGCTACCTCGACAGGAACAGTGATGGATGTTGCAGCAGGCTGCCATGTAAATAGTTATTTAATAAAACGTTTTACCCTGTTACTTTGCTGGTGTGTTGTATATATTTATAATATTTGCATAGGGTTTGTCGTTATTTTGGGCGGGGTGGGCGGCGGAGCCCAGCTGTCTTGCAGCCATCATGGCGTCGAGCTCAGTTCCTCTCACTAGTTTCGTATTTCTCATGAGGGGTTGTTCCTAATGGTTCTATTTTAGTGAGGTCAAAAAGAGATCCCATTAGTGGCCTACTGATTTTGCTTGATTCCTTTTGTTTTTTTAACGATTTTTCACTATCTGCAAAGACTAAATAGAGTACTGTGCTTGTTTGTAAATAGAGAATGAACCAAAGAGAACCAATTCCAAAACAATAAATGCTAGGATAACAATCAATCAAATGGAGAGGGAAGCAGGCACGACGGATTACAACGGGGGCAAAGGCCTGTGTTACCTACCCTTCACTATCTGCAAAGAGAGAATATTCCTAAAAGAAAAGAGGAGGGGGGGGGGGGCAGCGTTCAAAGCACATCAGCGTGCATAAATACGAAAATGTTTTTACCTACCACGTACTTGACATTTATTTGCTATTAAAAAACCATTGAAATTCACTGAAAAAACCATAGGTTATAGACCATATATAGTTAGGAATTAGCATTTACAAAACCTTGAAAATTCACTGAAAAAACCATAGGTTATAGACCATATATAGTTAGGGATTAGCATTTACAAAACCTTAATTTACTCGCACAAAACCATTGAAATTCGCATATATAGTTAGTTGCACTAACTATATATTTTGCGCACCCGCAATCCACTGCTGATCATGTCACATATTACATCATTCATGACATGGTCAGTGACATCACTGATGACAACACCCAGTGACTGTATGTTTCTGTAAAGTTAAAATATGTCTTACATATTGAAGAATGAGTGGATGTATAAGTGTCTGGATGAAGGATTTAGTAGGTGCATGACTGACTGTATGAGTGAGTGATTTAATGTGTCTCACTGAGTGCATGGGTTAGTGACTAAACTGTCTTAATTTGTGCATCATTATGTCTGTTGTTCTGTAAACTGCTGCATGTGTTGATCAGTAGCTATATGAGTAGCTATATGGCTTTTTGATTGGTTGCCCAAGTATTTGTATGGGAGACTGAGTGTGTGTGTGGGTGGCTCGGAGGTGTGTGACTCTGTGCATAGATGTGTGAGTAGTTGATTCACTATGTATGGGTTCAAATGTGCATGTGGAAACAGCTGTATGGGCGGTTGACTGTCTGCATGAGTGTATTGGTGAGTGAATGGATTTGTAAAACACAGTACATGTGAGAGTTGACATATATAAATAACTGTGCATAAGAGCCAGTGAATGTGTGAGTGGCTGTAAGGATCATTGTGAACATCTATCAGGGTTTGTATAAGAGAGTAAATATGTGTTAGTATATGTTTGAATAAGTAAGGTGTGTATAACTGTATAGTTGAGAAAATGGAGGTGTGATTGATTCTTTGCATGATTGACTAGGTGTGTGAGTAACTCCATGGATAAGTGACAGTCTCTGAGTGTCTGTTTATACTGAATGTATCTAAGGTTATATTAGAGTCTGAAGATGTTCATTGTATTATCACATAAATGATATCATCAGTGATGTGATCAGTAATGTCAAATGAGATGTCATCAGTGATGTCATCAGTGATGTCATTTGAGATGTCATCAGTGATGTCATTAGTGATGTCATTTGAGATGTCATCAGTGATGTCATCAGTGATGTCACTGACCATGTCATGAATGATGTAATATGTGACATGATCAGCAGTGGATTGCGGGTGCGCGAAATATATAGTTAGTGCAACTAACTATATATGCGAATTTCAATGGTTTTGTGCGAGTAAATTAAGGTTTTGTAAATGCTAATCCCTAACTATATATGGTCTATAACCTATGGTTTTTTCAGTGAATATATATATGTATATATATATAACAAGCCAAGAATCGGGTCCTGCTGGGATCCTTTCTCCCGAGTCAGGTGGCGCACAGGAATCGGCGGACCACACAGCCGAATTAAAGTTTCAAATCCAAGTTTGCTTCAAAGCAATCAAATGCGCACTCAAGAATCCATATTCAGCAAAATAAGTTTATTGGCAAAACCCTATCTTCCTCACAGGCCCCTAAGATCTAGCACTGCCTTTCTGGCTACTGTCAATAAAATCAGACGGACCAGATGGGGCGGACGTTCCTTCTCCTGGAATGCCGCAAAAGAATGGAACTCTCTGCCCACCTCCCTTCGCAGTGAACCTAGCCTTTTAAAATTTCGGAAGGATTTGAAGACTTACTTGTTCATTTAACTTTTTTGTGCGAGAATCAAGAGGGAGAGAGAGGACCAGTTAGCTAGTCCGAATCCCCGGTTTATATGTAAGTAAATCAAAAGGAGACTAGCTAAAGATGGGGTTAGTCTGACATTAATTTTGTTATTGTCATAGCGACTCAGTATTGTTACGCCAGTTGGCGGTGGCACCTGTTGGGTGTCTTTAGAAAGCCCTCACCCACCAACCTAGTTGGTGGCATGCTTCATCATCGGGCCCACCCAGTGACACCTAGCGTGTCCCGGGTGTGCTTAGGACGTAGGAGGTCGAAACCCGCCTCTAACGTCCCACAGCCTTATTTTTAACCGCTGACGGAGGCCCTTTTAATAAAGTTTCCTCACCCCAGGGACCACCCGCCAAGCCGTTTTAATCTCACCTATCTGAACACCTCACACCGCACACACAGTGACATACCTGCTCCTCTGTAATCAGGCGTCGAAGCACACCCGGGACACGCTAGGTGTCACTGGGTGGGCCCGATGATGAAGCATGCCACCAACTAGGTTGGTGGGTGAGGGCTTTCTAAAGACACCCAACAGGTGCCACCGCCAACTGGCGTAACAATACTGAGTCGCTATGACAATAACAAAATTAATGTCAGACTAACCCCATCTTTAGCTAGTCTCCTTTTGATTTACTTACATTTAACTTTTTTCCCTTTTAGTATGACGGTACTTAGCGCTACGAGGCCTCCGGGTTGTTTGCGCTCTACAAAACCCGATTAATAATAATAATAATAATACACGCTACGCGTTTCAACACTTCTTGCGTCTTGATCACACGTGTGATCAAGACACAAGAAGTGTTGAAACGCGTAGCGTGTATTCTGAAAATAAACCTATTTTGCTGAATATGGATTGCTGAGTGCGCATTTGATTGCTTTAAAGCAAACTTGGATTTGAAATATATATATATATATATTACCTACTGGCGATAGCCAGTAGGTATATATAGTTAGGACCTAGCTACCATAGGAAATCCGCAACATTCTATTGGGAATAACTTTGGCGCCGGTTGAGGAATTTGCGTGTAATTTTCCAAAATTTAGGCCAGCTCCGCTCCGCTCCTTCCCTGGAAGTTTTGGGGGGATTCGTCATGCGGGGGCAGAGAAAAAAGGGGGGTCCCAAAACGTGTTTTCCCCATGTTAATTTCTATAGGACGACTAGACACGGCTACAGCCCGAACGGCTGAACGAAATTACATCAAACTTGGCAAAATTGTAGGGAATGGTACGCAGAAGTGCCTTTTTTATATTTGGTGAAAATTGCTCCAGTGGTTTTTATGAAAATGAACTTCAAAAACACATATATATCTATATGCACGCTTAGAGCGCTTACAGGTACGCGTACAGGGGAGCGCACCCGGCGCGACACGGAAGTGCATGAGCAGAAAGCTGATTGGCTCTCGGGTATCTGTGAACATTCCCAATGGTCCGGAGAGTCCGCCATCTTGTGATGTCATTTGAGATGTCATCAGTGATGTCACTGACCATGTCATGAATGATCTAATATGTGACATCATCAGCAGTGGATTGTGGGTGCTCGAAATATAGTTAGTACAACTAACTATATAGGAGCAATTTCATTGTTTTTTTAAATGCCAATTCCAAACTATATAAAGCCTGAAACCTATGGTTTTTTCAGTGAATTTCAAAGGTTTTTTATATGCTAATTCCTAACTATAAAAGGCCTGAAACCTATTTTTTTTCAGTGAATATATATATATATATATATATATATGCACACAAACCTCCTTCCAAACGAAAAGAAGAGACAGATTCCCAGGAGGACCAGGTAGGAGACGCCTCTTTATTGTAAACTGTGCGAATGCATTTCGGCAGCTTGACTGCCTTCCTCAGCGCCCAAAGCGTCCCGTGAAATGAAGCAACACGCTGTGTGTGAGTTCCTCTCAGAGGTGCTACTTGATGCATGTCAGCTCCGCCCTTCTATTGAAGTCCCCACACCTGTGAGCAGTTTCCAGTGTGGCTCAGAACTGCAGGTCCCAGAATGCAGCAGGAATGAGGTTTGGGACCACTGTGCAGGGAAATGACTGGATGACACAGAGTCATTGCGGGCTGGCAGGAGAGGCGCGTGAAGTCTTACAGGAAAGATGAAAGTTTGTCTTACTTTGGAGTTTTCCAACTTGTAGGTGCCTCCTCCGGTCCCCCTTGAACCACCGCAACCACCTCGACCTGAGAGTCTTTGAAGCAGGGGACGAGCTGCAGTGAGCCCTACCCAGCATGGGATTAATAATCCCAAAACTGCTCGCCATCCTCCTTGGTTTCCATGGCGGGTTACCAGCCTGTCCAGCCAACGCTGGCAAATTACACGAACTCGAAGAGTCCAAATATATATATATATATATATATATATATATATATATATATTTGTACAACTATGTTTTTGACATTGATACTTTTCCCCCCCGAAATTTTTGTACTTACCATTATAAATATAGGATGTTCATATTTTTACATCAATATTTAAAACTCAATATTGTTGTATTGTGATATTTTAGGTGTCAATATTCTGTCAGTGAACCAGTACATAGTGATGACAATTCATTAGCTGAATGACTGCCTTTTCAAAAGTTAAAGGCAGGCATGTTGTTTTTTAGGTGCACTTCGTCCGTGTTCTATGATAAAAATACCAAACCTAATACTTACCTACATTGCAAGGTGTAACACAGAACACAGGGAAACTTGAGCTGAAAACAACATGGATGCCTTTAACTTTTGTAAAGACAGTCATTAGCCAATCAGCTAATGAGTTTTCAGCACTATATACCTTGGTAGTACTGTGGTACTACCGCACCCACAGATACCACTAACCTACTTATCCCAAAGTAGCATCTGCTCACCATAATGTATAATCCCGTAAATATTCATAAAAATCATACTGATGGTAGTGGAAGAGGTGTGGCGCAGCAGCCAGGGTGTCTGACTCCAGAGCACGGAGGCCCACTGTTCAATCCCCGGGACCGGCGGCAGCTCAGCCCTGCACCATGTGACTCTGGGCAATAGCTCACGTAATCTTCCCGACGGCCCCCAGTGCCTTGATGCACTTGGGCAATTGTTTGTACTTTTCAAATACTGGATTTGTATGTGTACAAAAAGTTGTATGTATTTCTTTCTGCTCATAATACAGGGTACATGGGTATTCAATAGCATATTTGATGGGCTCTATAACATAAGACATGTCTGCCTGTGGAACTGAATGACAGAGCACAACTGAGAACATTTAACCACCTATAGAAGAAGCTACCCACTTTTTAACCCCTTCGCTGCGGCGGTAATTCTGCCGCAGCGCTAGGGGGCGGGGGGGCCGAGCGGCGCTCGCATGCTCGTGACGGAGCCACTCCGTCACGAGCCGCGGTTGAGCTATGCTCGTGACGGAGCGGTTCCGTCATGGCCCCGCCCGCTCAATAGAACGCGCCGCGCAGGCGCAAAATCAGCGCCGCGCAGGCGCGGCGGCAGGGCCATGACGGAGCCGCTCCGTCATGAGCACAGCTCAGCCGATGCTCATGACGGAGCGGCTCCGTCATGAGCATGGGAGGGGTTAAGCTACCTTCCTCAGATGCATAACACATGTGAGAATAAATATACAAGTAGACACATACCTCAGTCACAGGAGCACACAGACCTCTAAACTTGACAGCTTGCACTTCCCATTTGAGTAGAGATAGAGGCGAGAGAAGTACAGAAAGAAGAAAGAGATGTGCAGAAAGAAACAAAAGGAACAGAGGTGCAGAAAGAGGCAACATGGGTGCAGAAAGAGGGAAGAGGGAAGGAGAAAGAGGCAAGGGGCTGCAGAAAGAATCAAGAGAGCCACAGAAAATAACAAAAAAAGTACAGAAAGAAAGAACAGAGGTGCAGAAAGAGGCAAGAGGGGTGCAGAAAAAGGCAAAAGGGATGCAGAAAGAAGTGAGAGGTGCAGAAAAAAACAAAAAAAGTACAGAAAGAAGGAACACAGGTACAGAAAGAGGCAAGAGGGGTGCAGAAAGAAATAAACAAAGTGCAGAAAGCAGCAACAGAGGTTCAGAAAGCAACAACAGAGGTGCAGAAAGAGGCAAGAGGAGTGCAGAAATAGGGAAGAGGGGTATAGAAAGAGGCACAGGGTACAGAAAGAAGCAAGAGTGGTACAGAAAGAGGTAAGGGAGTGCAGAACGAGGGAAGAGGGGTGCAGAAAGAAGCACAAGGGTTACAGAAAGAAGGGATAGAGGTGCAGAAAGATGGATGAAGGGTGGAGAAAGAAGCAAGAGAAGTACATAAAGAAGCAACAGAGATGCAGAAAGGGAGAAGTGGGGTAAAGGAAGATGCAAGAGGGATACATAAAGAAACAAGAGAGGTGCAGAAAGAAACAAAAGAAGGGCAGAAAGAAGGAGAAGAGATGCAAGAGGGGTATGAAAGAGGCACGAGGAGTGCCGAAAGAAGCAAGAGGAGTGCAGAAAAAAGCAACAAAAAGGTACAGAAAGAGGCAAAAGGGGTACAGAAAGAGAGAAGAGTGGTGCAGAAAGGCACGTGTGGTGCACAAAGAAGCAATAGAAGTGCAGAAAGAAACAAAAGAAGTGAAGAAAGAAAGAACAGAGGTACAGAAACAGCAAACTGGGGTGCAGAAAGAGGGTAGATGGGTGGAAAAAGAGGCACAGCGTGCAGAAAGAAGCAAGAGAGCTACAGAAAGAAATAAAAGAAGTGCAGAAAGAAGGAACGGAGATGCAGAAAGAGGGAAGATGGGCATGAAAGAGGCACGGGGTATAGAAAGAAGCAAGATAGGTTTAGAAAGAAGGAAGAAAGTTGCAGAAAAAAACAAAAGTGCAGAAAGAAGGAACATAGGTGCAGAGGGAGGCAAGAGGGATACAGAAAGAGGGAAGAGGGTGCAGAAAGAAGCAAGAGTGGTGCAGAAAGAAGCAAGAGCGGTGTAGAAAGAAGCAAGAAGAGTGCAGAAAGAAGGAACAGAGGTGCAGAAAGAGGCAATAGGGGTACAGAAAGAGGGAAGAGGGGTGTAAAATGAGGCACAAAGGGTTGAAGGAAGAAGGGTTAGAGGTGCAGAAAGAAGCAAGAGAAGTACAGAAGGAAACAACAGAGGTGCAGAAAGAGGGATAAAGAGTGGAGAAAAAAGTATGAGAAATGCAGAAAGAAGCAACAGAGATGGAAAAAGCGGGAACAGGGGTGGAGAATGTGGTAAGAGGGGTGCAGAAAGAAGCAAGAGAGGTGCAGACAGAAACAGAAAAAGTGCAGAAGGAAGGAACTGAGGGGCAAAAAGAGGCAAGAGGGATGCCGAAAGAGGGAAGTGGGATGCAGAAAGAAGCAAGAGGAGTGCAGAAAGAAGCAACAGAGCGGCAGAAAGAGGCAAGAGGGAGGTAAGAGGTGTGTAGAAAGAGGCATGAGGGATACATTAAGAAGCAAGAGATGTGCAGAAAGAAACAAAAGAAATGCAGAAAAAAGGAACCAAAGTGCAGAAAGAAGGAACAGAGGTGCAGAAAGATGCAAGAGTTATACAGAAAGGGGGAAGAGGGGTACAAAAGAGGCAAGAAGGGTGCAAAAAGAGGGAAGTGGGGTGCAGAAAGGCACTTGGGGTGTAGAAAGCAGTAAGAGATGTGCAGACAGAAGCAAAAGAATGCAGAAAGAAAGAACAGAGGTGCAGAAAGAGGCAACAGAGGTGCAGAAAGAGGGCAGATGGGTGGAGAAAGAGGCAAGGGGTGTAGAAAGAAGCAAGAGAGCAGCAGAAAGAAACAAAAGAAGTACAGAAAGAAGAAACAGAGGTGCAGAAAGAGGCAAGAGGGGTGCAGAAAGAAGAAACAGAGATGCAGAAAGAGGGAAGAGAGGTGGAGAAAGAGGCAAGAGGAAGCAGAAAGAAGCAAGAGAGGTACAGAGAGAAACAAAAGAAGTGCAGAAAGAAGAAACAGAGGTGCAGAAACAGGCAAGAGGATTACAGAAAGAGAGAAGAGGGTTGCAGAAAGGAGCAAGAGAGGTGCAAAAAGAAGCAAGATAAGTGCAGATAGATAGAAGCAACAGAGATGCAGAAAGAGGAAAGAGGGGTGGAGAAAGAGGCAACACATGCAGAAAGGGGGAAGAGTGCTGAAAGTGGCAAGAGGGATGCACAACCATGCAGAAAGGGGGAAGACTGCTGAAAGTGGCAAGAGGGATGCACAAACAAGCAAGTGAGGTGCAAAAAGAGGCAAAAGAGGTGCAGAAAGTAGAAGAGATGTACAGAAAGAGGCAAGCAAAGTGCAGAAAAAGAAAGAAACTGGTACAGAAAGAAGCAACAGAAATGCAGAAAGAGGCAAGAGAGGTTCAGAAAGAAGCAAGAGTGGCTTGCACACCTTTAGTACCAATTTAACACCAACATTTGGCAATAAGTAACATGTGACCATTTTAGGTTTGCAAAGGTCCTTCCACCACGCTGTAATACTTGTTGCTGCATTTGTTTTTGTAATATTTGCGGGTTTGAGCTAGAAACAAGGCTTTTTTTCAATCTGCAGATTAGGCAGCAGATGATGGATTATGTGGCTAATGCGGAAAATGTATAATTGTGCGAAAGTCGGTGCAGCCAAACAGTTGCATCATTCCATTGGCCCTGTTCCTACCTCTGACAAGGTCCAGAAGTGCTCCTCAGGGATTCCTTATGTTTTTTGTCTCATTGAGTTCATAGTTCAGTTTCTATGGAAATGAGGAATACTAAACCTGAGGTTACCACTCCACAACACAGACTACCATATCATATACCTACTCTCCATAACACATAATCCCATTCTACATAATTCCTATACACTAAATAACACATACTTGTCTATCCACATAATTTCACTGCACAACATACCACATAATTCCACTACACACAATGTAGAGCCACTCCTCTCCTAAAACCATTAGTAAAAAACTTTTACATTTACAATGTCAAAAACTCTAACTCTCACAAATGCAAAACGTATTACATTGCAAATGCTTCTTTAGCGCCTTAACCGTGGCGGCAATCCCGCCGTGGTGCAGGCGATCTAATGAGTTGGAAGGGCTGCGACGGCCGTTGGCCGTTTGCAGCACCAGGGAGGGAGCGCTCAGGTCGGCCAACGGGAGCACGGAAAGGGTTAAGTAGTAGCGGTGTTTTTTTAGAGTGGTGGAGAAATGGTGCTGGGCCTCTGACCCTTGCTCATGAATTCCGCTGCGTAGGACTTATAGGCAGTACCAGGAGGGCTCCTTGGCCGCCAAAGTCCCTCAGGAGTAAAGTGGACTTCATCCACCAACCCGTAGTGTGCCAGGAGGCACGTTTGCAGAGTGGTGGAGAAAGCGGGCATGGCCTCCGAAGACCATTTAGCAATCCCACCGTATGGGACTTACTGGAGGTAACAGGAGGGGTACTCTGCCCCCAAAGACATCTGTGTGGCCAACTACCCCTCCTATTACCTCCAGTAAATCCCACACAACAGGGTTGCTAAGTTCTAATAGCAGGCCATGCCCCCTTTGCCCACCAAACTGCAAACGCGCCTCCTGGCACCCTCTTGGATGGGGATTGAAGTTCCCTTTGCTTGTGGGGGTCCTAAATGGCCAACTAGCCTACCTGATACCTCCAGTAAGCCCCAGATAGTGGGATTACTGAGAAGTGGACACAAGCAACGCCCCCATTCTTCACCACTCTGCAAATGTGCCTCCTTGCATGCTCTTGGAAGGGGGTATGAAGTCCCCTTGCCTAATGAGGGTCCCTGGTGGCCAGCTAACGCTACTGTTATCTCTAGTAAGCCCCACACGACTGGATTGCTGATAGTGGTTCGAGGCCATGCCCCTTTTTACACCACTCTGAAAAACACACCTCCTGGCACACTGCTGCTCGGGGGATGATGTCCACTTAAGTCCTGAAGTCCTCAGGAAACAAGAGGACCTCATCGTTCCACCAGCAGTGCGATAAGAGGTGCGTTTGCAAAGTGTTGTAAGTGTGAGTCCCTTCCTTTCCTCCTGTGAGAAATAGAAATAAATATATAGGTTAAAATCTTATAGTAAAAACAAAAGTAGTTAAGATATGACACATCATGGAGATGGTAGAAGAAAATAAACAGAATAAAACTACACAATTATTCATGTAAATGAGTGCTAAGTTCCTCGTCTAGGTTGAGTGCCCCAGGATAATTTTATTTGAGCTCTAGAATCAATTTAGATTTGCGTTTGCGAAGCTTCAGGGCTCTATTGCCTCCTCTAGGGCCTCTATGTACCTGTTCGATGATGAAGAAACTTAAGAGAGACCTGTTGGAGAGATGGTACTCCTGAAAAAATCTCGCCACTGGGTAATATATATCCCTGTTATTTATGGAATGCATATGCTCAAGTACCCTCTTTTTCGCCATGAAAGTGATACTGCCTGTGTATTTTAACTGCAAAATGGCCAAAGTCCTCCACTACTCCAGGCACAGCACCACAGCTTTGGATTGGTAAAATACCATCCATGCCTACCTGAAATTAACAAAAGCAACCCCAACATGTGCTTCTCTCTCACCAGAGCTCCTCAGAGAAGCATAATCCCATCCAGACACAAGGGAGCACCCAGCACAAGTCAAAACAATGCACTTTCAGGCACAGTGACAAACAAAGTATGCAAAACAAGAAGCTGAGAACTCTGGGTAATTCTCAAGTTTAGGTGGAAAGCAGCTCCAGTATAGAGCACTCTATGTATCTAAATGACTTGAAAATGTAATGATTTTTTGGAAACAGTTTGGTTCTTAGGAAAGCCTCTTTTAATGGTGTCCTGTTAGGATTTGAGTTGATAGAACAAGACGTCCCGTTCTTTTCGGTTAGAGTATTCTTTGGTATCAATCTTTATGATTTGGCATACTATGGTGACAAAAAATTATTTTGGCATAAACTGATATGACATGCAGTATATTGCAGTATTACTCCATAAATGCCCACTTGGGTTTACATTTTAAAAATACATTTTTATGTATATTTTGATGTATTAATAGATTGTCAATGACATGCAATTTATTGGCCATAACATGCTTTGACACCATCAAATGATTGTGATAGAATGGATCCACAAGCTATACATAGAGTTCAGTAAGCTCATTTGGGCTGTAATATGCACAATAGTAAGCCTGATTATGTGCTAGATGTTTTGCATTGAATAAGCCCACTTGGGCAGCATGATTGTTTTATTGCCTCATTGTGCAAATGAATTTACAAAAAGATGTACTGCAAATATCAAGTGACGTGATCTGAGGATGGTGTTTATGTTTGTACCAAATGATAAGTATTGTTTCAATATTCATGACGATGCAATGAGTATATATTGATGTATTGCAAGTAAAATGGCATGCATGTCATGTGATCAAAGCCGCGAGTGATGGTGGAAACATGTAATCGCCAAATGGCTGGGTGAATAAACCAATCTGAGCGGTATCCTGTGTCTTCAATCCTTGCTTGGAATTTGTGAAAGGATTGGCAGTGTTGGAGATAGATAAATAGATAGATAGATAGATAGATAGATAGATAGATAGATAGATAGATAGATAGATAGATAGATAGATAGATAGATAGATAGATAGATAGATAGATAGATAGATATATAGATAGATAGACAGACAGACAGACAGACAGACAGACAGACAGACAGACAGACAGGCAGGCAGGCAGGCAGGCAGGCAGGCAGGCAGGCAGACAGACAGACAGACAGACAGACAGACAGACAGACAGACAGATAGATAGACAGATAGATAGATAGATAGATAGATAGATAGATAGACAGATAGATAGATAGATAGATAGATAGATAGATAGATAGATAGATAGATAGATAGATAGATAGATAGATATAATTCAATATAATAGATAGACACATATATAATTCAATATATTTCAAAGCTAAATAGCTCTGAATTTCAAATAAATTGTATCTTAGTAATATATTAAAGCAGGTTTACCTACAAGCATATATTCCGCTGATACAAACCTATCATGAGAAAAACTAAACATACACTTTTTCATTTATCCATGTTGTAAATGTAAGTTATCATACAGATAGGTAAGAGATCCAAGCTGCATGCCTGTATCAGAATGTAAAACTGTTCAATCTGATTTCCCAAAACAGACCACTTTAAGTTCAAGAAAGACCTAAAAAACATGTGCTTCCACATAGTTCTTCAAATCTATGAAATCTATGTCAGAAATCAGTGCAATGGATTCATCATTAAGAAATAAAATTACATTATGTGAAATGTACTGTTCTTTTGTTCTTACAAAGAAGCTGCTGACCTCCCTTTTCCTACCTTTTGTACCCCATTTCCTTAATTAATTATCATCAGGAAGTGATATGTGAAAGGAATGCAATGCCTTAAAAAAAAATCGGTTGATTAATGACTGTTTTAACTGTTCTTTTTTTTTTTTTTTACCAGAATCTGTCTTTTGGAGAAGTTTTTTCTAAAGCCTTGGTCTCATTTGGAATTTTGTGCTTGGGTGTATACCGCCTATTTGAAGAACCTAACCCATTCTTGAACAGGTAGCCTCACATTTTCCTTTCAATTAACTGTTTCCATAAACAATTAGTCCATATGAATTATCCTTCATTTTACAGTACTGGATTATTTTTTCATGAATTTTAAATCGACTTCAAGTGCAAAATGGGCAGGAACCTTTGCTTTCAAGTTACTACATGCTCAAACAGATAAGCAATTTAATAAATGGGTGGTATCAGTTTTTTCTTTTCTTTTCGGACTGGTGCATGTCTATTTTTTAATTCAGTTCTCACCTTTCATAGTTTGCAAACAACTTTCAGACCAGCTTTCCAAATAGTTCTCTAGATCTTCTCTAAAAAATGTTGGCTTTCTGATCATTGTACTACAGGCTGGACTGTATCCGATTTCCAAGCTCATATCAATTAGAACGTATCTGATAGAACCAGAAAGAAAGCTAACAAGTTTAATATAATTTAGAATTATATCCGTCCGCGCCATGCAAAAAATTGTTGTGTCGTGGGATCATTTCTGCATAAGCGCACTAGTCTTCCATAAATAGACAAATTAACTAGAAAATATATATTATTTGTTTCATCCTCTATGCAGCACCCACAGTGCATTTCTGGATCAACCTGGTGATTTGTTTGCAAGCAGTGCAGTCTCTTAAGGGAAAACCAAAGACTTTAAGAAAATACATACTATCCTTTTCTCGCTCAATACTGGGTGGTTTAGTTGATAATTGTTATTCACTTCCCAACTCCACCCGGCGGTCCAACTTTTCTTTATAAAAAGGCTATACTCTAAAACATCAGTAGTCTTAATGGTTAGGTGAGGGAGGTTTTTATGAAATGAAATGAAATTGGGTATTTATTAAGAGCGGGGATACTCACAGAGAGTGTCCAGGCGCTAATCTCAAACCTGAAACAGAAAGGGCCCCACCCTGGCACCATAGTGTTATTGTTGGAACAGTCACTTTTTCATTTGTTTCCTAAAAGACAACAAGTCTTGTGTCAGTCTAAGGTAAAGGGGCAATTTGTTCCACAGATGAGCAGCTTGGACCTGAAATGACCGTCCTCCTATCTGAGATCTCGTGATCTTGGGAATCACCAGGAGGGATTGTCTAGAGGATCGTAGGCACCATTGAGCCTGATAACGTTGGATTCTATTTCTCAGGTAAACAGCACCCGTATCATGAAGGGCACAAAAAGCAAGCACTAGGACCTTATACTGGACCCTCTTTCTCACAGGGAGCCAGTGCAACGCCTTCAGGTGAGGCGACATGCACGTTCTGGGGTTTACCATAAGAATAGCTCTGGCTGCAGCGTTCTGAACAACCTGCAGCCAATTGAGCAAATACTCTGGCAGTGCCAGATACAAGATATTTATGTAGTCGAACCTAGATGTAATAAAGGCTTGTACTACGATCTTACAGGATTCCACCGGGAGAAGGGGAAGAAAGTTTTTTACCATTCTTGTGAAGCCGAAGCAAGTACCAGCAACAGCTTGAATTGGGGACTTCATCGCAAGACTTGTCTCCAACTTGACTCCCAAGTTTTTAACCGTGCTGACTGTGGCCGAAGAAGGGGACATGTCGCAGGGCCACCATAAATTCCTGTCAGCACAAGGGGGGTGGCCAAAAAAGATGATTTAGGATTTTTCTGGATTACACTTGAGTTGGTTAAGTCGTATCCAAGAAAAGACCTCTGTTAAATATTTATTTATCTCCATTCCATGAAAACTTTCACCTTTGTCACAAGTGAACAGGAGTTGAGTGTCGTCGGCGTAGGAAATAGTCTTTGCTCCATGCAATTCTGCCAGACGTGCAAGTAGGGCCATATACATTTTAAAAAGTGTGGGGCTCAAAATAGAGCCCTGCGGGACCCCACTTGCATTGGAGGAATGGCAGCTGTACAGGCCGGGGACCAAATTTCCTGCTGACGCTCAGTAAGGAAGGAAGCAAACCAATTGCACACCATACCCCCACACCACACTCTGCTAACCTCGCAAGAGCCGGTCATGGGGCATGGTGTCAAAGGCTGCGAATAAATCCAGCAGTATCAGCCCAGCACGGCCCCCTTTGTCCATCTGAGTTTTAATGGTTTCTGAAACCTCCAAAAGGGCTGTTTCCGTGCTTAGAGTGGTTCTAAATCCAGACTGGCTGTCATGAAGCACATGGTTTCCTTCTATATAATCTGTTAGCACAGAGTTAACGTACTTGTGCAGGACCTTTGAAAAGAAGGGCAGCAGGGAAATGGGCCTATAATTGGATGCGACCGCATGGTCCGCTGTAGGCTTCTTCAGAAGGGCGATGATTTTTGCCCTTTTCCAGCAGCTAGGTACCGTTTCCTGTCCAAGCAAAGAGTTAAGAACTGAATTGACTGGAGAATTTAAAGGTTCCGCAATATTCTTCAGAATTTTTGCTAGGGGTCAGAAGGAGAACCCGACTTCAGAGTCATCATGATGTCCAAGGATTTTTGTAAGGAAATAGGGGGAAATTGGTTGAGTAAGTAACTGACCCCTGCGGGCAGGGCACTCTGCGTCTCTTCAGTTTCAGCTGTGCCCATAAGGGCAAATGACTGATGAATCAGTGGGATTTTATCATGAAAGAAACCGGCCATCTGATTAATCCAACTGAAAGTGGGAGTAAATGCCTTGCTCACAGCACTGGGGGATGAGAAATCCTTAACTATTTTTAAAATGTCTTTGCTTTTATTAGCAGTCTCTTTTATTTTTAAGGTAAAGAATTTTTTTTTTTCAATGTGCACATTGTTAAAATAAGCTTTTAAGGCTTGCTTATAGATGGCTTCGTCCTTAGAATCAAACTTCGTTCGCCACACTATCTCTAATCGTTTGCAGGCACTCCTGCTTTTCCTGACGGTCTCTGTAAACCATGGCGCAGAGGTGCGACCATTTGTGACTTTACGAGTTGGGGGGGCGCAACACCGCGTCCTGTTCTTCAAGCCACTTCTCTAGGCAAGGGGCATTGTTTTCTTGGTTTCCACAAGAGGGGATCGGGTGCTTACCCAGAGCTTTCTCCAGGCTATTAGGCGTAATCCGATTAAAGGGTCTGAAGATGCAAGAGCGGAGCTTATCCCTAGGTTGAATATGGGGTAAATATCTAGGGATTTTAAAACTCAAGAGAAAGTGATCCGACCATAACAATGGTTGAGGAGCATCAGTTTCCATACTAACGCTGGAGAATAATTGGTCTAACTTATGACCCTTCTAATAGGTGGGAAAATGAATATGAGGGGACAGTCCAAAAATTGCTAAGATTCCAACAGCCGAATAGCCTCGAAGTAAGAGGGATCATCCATATGGATATTAAAATCTCCTAACAAAAGGTAGTGCCTATATTTAACGGAAATAGGGGAGATAGCTTGAGTGAGGGACTCAATAAACTTGCCACAATGCCCTGGCGCCTTATAAACCAGGATGCCCACAATAGATTGATGATCCGAGACAGTAAGCACAAAACATATGCTTTCAGCATCCACAGTATCAAGTGCAGGAAGAATAGAGCAAGACAGTGAAGTTTTAAAAATTATACCAACTCCACCCCCTCTTCCTGCAGGCCGATTCTTCCTTATGATCTGATGGCTAGGTAGAATGGCACCTGCTATCGTAGGGTTTGAGCCGTCATTCAACCAGCTTTCAGTTACAAACATAACATCAGGGTCGGACTCAAGTAATAAGTCGTGCAATTGGGCTTCATTTTTTTTTTATGGAGAGGGTATTCAGGAGGAGGATTTTCAGAGGGTTATTATCCCATAAGCCCGGTTCGGAACTGGACCTTTGCTAACCATAATTGTGCTTCCGCCCCTCCGTTTGCTGCCCTGAGGTTCAAACGAGCTAGTTGGAGGCACTATCACTACTTGGCCCTTAAGTTTGATCAACTAATGTCTGCCATGTACCCCAATCCAGTGGCTTTCATTGGGATTAGTAAATCCTATATATATATATACCCTCTAGGGAAATGGTGGCTGGCTATTTATTTATTCATTCATACCAGGCTACACACACACACAGTACACTACTGAAATAACCTTCCTTTGGAAGTGGGTCCACTTATTGAATGTACACCTGGCGCCCCATAGGGCTCTCCAGAGGGAAGCGTGCCCAAAAGTCACACACATGATAACCTTTTTTGGAAGCAGGTCTATTTATTTAGTTGATACCTCGTGCCCCTTACGGATCTTCGGAGGGAAGTGTGCCCGATAGTCAGACAGTCATCATGGGTCACCACTCGGCTCAAACTCTATTCACCACCTCCGGAGCCTGCATGTCCAGGTTCACTTTCCTCTGGAGAGCCCTGTGGGGCAACAGGCATCCACCAAATAATGGCCAAAGAGTGATAGTAACTCCAACTAGCCTGTTTTCTCAGGTTATTACCCTTGGCAGACGGACCCATAAAATATATACTGGCTTGTGCACTGCCTTGGCGATTTTTAAAGATTACCTCATATGGTCCCACACTCTTTTCCTTAAAAAGTACTGCCTTGTAAGGAAAGATGTCGATGAATGCCCCAAACCTTAGAGGGTCAGGAAGAACTCAATCATGGGGCATGCCACTGAATAATATTCATTAAGTGAGAGTTACTTTAAGAAAAAGGTCGTCCTCTATATTCAGTGGGCCCACCGTAGATAACTCGAGGTTGACTCTCTCGATTGTGAGAAAGATTATTTAAGCATGAGGAAATACAACTCACTGTTTCCATTTTTTAGGTTTGACTTCGTAGCACACTTGCCTTAAATACCCATTGTTACCATTTCTTTAAAATATACATAGTTTGGCCATTGGCTCCCCCCAAAGGGGCCAATTTAGAGTTTGACAAACAGAGGATTCTATCACAAACATGGCGGAATAACGTGTCTTCCAATCCCATGGTCCACACTCTTCATTTAGAGTTGGGCAGACTGTCATCCTTCAGAAGGTGGTGCCCTCACTGGCTCCGCCATCAGACACCTTACTCTAACAGTCCAAAGGAGTACGGCTGTTAGACCACCTACTCTATTCAGAGCAGACGGTCCGATGGTCTTTTCGTGTATGTCACCACCAGGAAAAACGTGGGGAAACTCTTTGAAGGTGTGGGAGGTGATTAGTTTTTTATATTTCAAAAACAAACTCCTGTTTTTGGAGTTTGTGTTTAAAAAAACAAAACTGTTTCATGTGCGACCCCTGAAAGAAAGCGGGTTGTCAGGGTAATGGATGTAATGTCTTCCGCTAACCTGATAGATGGCAGGTCAACCTCCAAACTCAACATAAGGCTCTAAATTATTTGTCTCATAAAAACATTGGATATTGAAAGTAAACATGTTTTGTTTTATTTTTCCATGCTGCAAACTTTTCTTATTTTTTAGCTAGGATTCATGTTGCAAGTCAGCCATATTGGTTTTGTCAGTGCTTTTTATATAGTGGCGCAGCATCTGGTCTCATTCATTTTCAGTCTAGCTTGCTAAAAATCACATAGTGAAACCAAATCTCGGCACTCCTTCAATATTTAAACAGTTACATCATAAGGACAAGGACTTTTGATTGTAGAAAATGCCACTGGATTAGATGATTGGCGGAAGATGCTAAAGAAACATGGATTCAGAATTGCCTCTTTCAATGGTACAGGGGTATCATTTGAGAAATTAAAGAACTAGTTTACCTAAAATTTAGAAGGTGTGTTTGTCTTTTTCAGAATCAATACCATGGTTCCTTGTAACTTAAGCAGATAATCTCCAGAAAAGTTGTATGCTCCCTGATGTTGCTACTGTGTAGACAATGCACTTTTGTAGACATTCATTTTTTGTTTAATTTAAGGAGCACTTTATATTGATGTTGCTCAGGCTGGATGAATTAACTCTCATTCATGTGAGTTTTAGGAAAGCAACTAGTTTGTGTTGGTGTTTACATTCTAAACCCTTAAGGGTCTCTTCCCTTTACCTGACAGATATCATCTCCATTGCTGACTCTCTTAACATTTATTTTTATTTTATTTATATGCTTGTATAGCGCTGGACTCGACCCCCGAAGGGGTATCTCCGCGCTTGGTTCACCATAGATGCCTAAAGACTGAGTCAGGAGGTGCACAAGAAAATTAGGCTGTCAAAAATAGATGAGTTTTCAGTGATTTTCTAAAGGCCATTGATAATTATTGCAGCATTCACAGCTTGAATTGGAGACAAAAGATATCTCAAATTTATTAAAGCCACCCATGTTTATTTTTGGGCATTTGTCAGGATTTCCTAGTTGTTGAGCTTAGAATTAAACAGTTGTCATATGGAGGGAGGCACGAACAATATTGGTTTATTATTTAATATTGAGTTTAACAGATTTTTGCAACTTTCTTTGTTTCTAATGAACTCCATGTTGGCAATTAAAAAACTCCTTATAAACATATTGAAAAATAGAGCCACATAAATGCCAAACAATTTGGATCAAGCTAGAAGCTCTCCACCAAGACTTGGTTTTAAATTGAACTATAGCTTTGCGTATGCAGACAAAACCATTATAGTCAATCTACACCTAAAACAAAAAAAAATTAAGCATGAACATATTGAAAACTAGAATCATAGTTATGGGTGGTAGAGGAGCAAAAGGGAATGGGTTTATTGGTGGTAAGAACATTTACCACTATATTCATTATAATCACCTGGGTAATGCTATCTCCTCAAACTTAACATGTGCTATACAATTTTCAGCAATTATTTTTAGGGTGTCTTCCACAACATTTGCCCCCCAAAAAATATATTAAAGCTTATTTGACCCAGGTGTGAGTTCAGCACTTAAATTTGTGCTGGCCAACATGGATCTTAGAATTTTTGTCTCACTTTAACATCTATACTGGCTGGTAACTCTTTATGCTCTATTTGTCTGTTTTATTATTCTTGCCAGAAAGTAGAGTGTGTAATCTCATATGATCACAGTTTAACATTTAATCTAGCAGCAAATCTAATATTTCTAATCTCTATCATCATGATTGTACAGCCATTCATTAGTTTGCTGTACCTTGACCTGGTGTATTGTTTTCACTTCCAACTTAAGCAAGCAGTGGCAAAATTAGTAGGTCGCACCCATGTAAGAGCTATTGTCTTTCTCAATGTGTTTTAGCCATGTTGTTCACCAGTGTGGCTGCTGTTCAGCATGGCTAAATGTGTGCGCTGTAGAGGAGAGTGGCTAGTGGAGTGGAGTGGTGTAGGGTGTAGAGTAGAGTAGAGTGGCGTACAGTGGAGGATCTTATATTGAAGAGTGGTAAAGTAGAAGGTCATAGAGAGGTATGTCACAGAGTGGAGTGTCGTAGAGTAGAGTATTGTGGATTGCAGTGAAGTGTTGTGGATTAGAGTGAAGTGTCATGGATTAAAGCAGAGTGAAGTGGTGTAGAGTGGAGTGAGGAAGAGTGGAGGGACATAGAAATGAATGGCATAGAGAGGAGTAGAGGGGCATAGAGTATTGTGGCACATAGTGGAGTAGATTTTTGTAGAGAATTGTGTGGGGGTGTAACATAGAGTGGAGAAAAGTTGGAACTCCTGCCCTTGGTGGCCTGGAGGCACTGACTACTGGTATGGGCCCATGCGGAGAACATAGCGTTACACAGAGAGGAAAATTTAGGTCTGCATAAATTCCCTACAGCTACCAAGTAGGACACCATATTGCATGATTTTCAGACCGAACCACACACTGAATCAGTTCCACCGGACGCCCTCACAGCAGCATACGTGGCTCTGATGAGTACATCAGTGCTCACCCGTACCTCAACTAAGGATTTGCTGGGTCAATTATTGGCAACACGGGTACTACTGACTACTATGGGTGACTGATTGGGGTGGGGGGTGGGTGGATTAGTTTGGCTGATTTATTTAATGTATTGTCCCCATTGGTTTTTGATTTTGTAACTCACTTGTATCTTTGCCAATATTATATGCCCTGGACCCAACAGTTAGGTCGACATGAACAGTCAACAGAGAAGCCTATGTGATAAAATGTATGTGCACCCTATTTTCCATGTATAACCGGATGCTTGGTTAACTGTTCTGTATAAAAATGTCATATACTGCACACTCTGTAGTATAATAACGTTGGCCAATGTTTTACATACTCTACCCACATCTGAATGGCAGGCACTGCTTTTGTCCTGTTTTGTCAACCCCTTACCTTTGTTTAAAATTCAATAAAAGAGATTCAAACTAAATATAGAGCAGAGTAAAGCTTCATATAGTGGAGTAAAGCATTTTAGAGTCCAATAGAGTATAATAGAGTGGAGCTGGGTGTAATAGAGTGATGTGGAGTGGCTTAGAGTGAGGTTGACTGTTGTAGAGCGGCTTAGAGTGGAAGTGCATAGAGTGGCGTGGAATGGAGTGTCATGGAGTGTTATACAGTGCATAGAGTGTCATACATTGATGTGTTGTAGAGCGGAGTGTCTTAGAGTGGAGTATCACAGAGCGGACTGTCATAGAGTAGAGTGTTGTGGATTACAATGGAGTGCTGCTGATTAGAGTAGAGTGTTGTAAACTAGAGTGGGTTGTTCATGAGTAGAATATAGGGTAGTGGTGGTAGGGAGGGATGTAGACTGGCGTAGAGTGGAGGGGCTTAGAGTGAAGTGGAGGGGTATAGAGTGTTGTGACATACAGTGGAGTAGAGTGCTGTGGAGTGTCATGGAGGGCCATAAAGTGGCATAGCATAGAGTAAAGTGTCATGGAGTGAAGTAAAATGTAGCACAGTGTAGTAGAGTGGGGTAGAGTGGCATGGAGTGGCATGGAGTGGAGTTGAGTGTTGCAGAGTGGAACAGAATGTCATAGAGTGGAGTGTCGTGGAGAGGCACAAACTGGTGTAGACTGGAGTAGAGTGTCCTAGAGTAGAATGGAGTAGAGTGTAGTAGAGTTGAGTGGAGTAGAGTGTCATAGAGTGGGATGGAGTACAGTGTCACAGAGTGGAATGGAGTAGAGTGCCATGGAGTGGATTGGGTGGAGTAGAGTGAGAGTGAAGTGTTATAGAGTGGAGCGGTGTAGAGTGCAATTGCATAGAGTGAAATAGAGTGTCATATAGTGGAGTGTCATACAGAAGGGTAGAGTGTCATAGAGTAAAGTAGCATTGAGTGGCATAGAGTGTAACAAAGTGGAGTAGAGTGGAGTGGCTTAGATGGGAAAAGAGTGTCATAGAGTGGAGTGGCATAGAGTCGAGTGATATAGAGTGATGTGGAGTAGTGGCATAGAGTAGAGTATCGTAGAGTCGAGTGATGTACAGTAGCGTGGAGTGTCATTGAATGGAGTGGAGAGGCACAGAGCGACATAGAGTAGAGTGGCATAGTAGAGAGGGGAGTAGAGTGGCATAGTGTGTCATAGAATGGCATAAAGGGGAGCATGCATGGTTTGATATCTCACTGCCATTACAGAAAAAACATATTTTCATTTGGAATGACCATATTTGCACGGACATACAGTTTTACTGATAAAATTATACAGCATGCAAATGATAATATGTGGAGATGGCATCACCACCTTTGTTTTGATTGTAATAAAATATTTGTTTCCTCCAGAAATACAAATAAAAGTGCTTCATTTGTGCTTTCCTAATTCTGTTATATTCTGAAATATTTGCACAGTTTATTTGCAGACCTTTAAATTTTATTGTGTCCTAGAAAAAACATTCTACTGCCTTTCTTTCTCACATAGATACGCAGCAGGATTATCACATGCACCCTCTTAATTTGAAATCAGGGAAAGAAAAGTAAACATCAAGCTCCCTCAAAAGACTGCCTACAATTTTACCTCTGTTTCTGAGTGCACTGCAAATGTGACAAGATAAGAACAAAATGTAAAGGTCTGTTTACAGAGAGCAGGCTTGTGGAAGAATACAGTAAACATGGTATGCGCAATGGGATGGACTAACTCAAGCTTGATAGCTTAAAACAATTAAAGCTAGCAAATAGGAAGGAAGAAAATTTGAGTTATAAAGCAAATGATAAGCAATGGGCAAAATGCATTCCCAGGGAAGATTTCTGATGCCCTCAAGATGTCTTCAGCAAACCAAGCATCTGTGCTGTCTGGTAAGCTTCAACCTAAACAGGAGCCGGAATGAGGCTATGCAACTATGGCGCATATTATCAAGACTGGGCGATAAATTATCGCTGCTTTAGCCGCAGGAAACTGCTGCTAAAGTGGCGATAGGGGGCTTGATAATATGCTCTATAGAATTCCAATAGAAACCCAGCTTATTCATCTTACCTGGGCTTCTATGGGAATTCACAAGGGCATATTATCAAGCCCCATTTTGCCACTTTAGCAGCAGTTTCCTGCCGATGAAGCGGCGATAAATCTATCGCTGAGTCTTGATAATATGCCCCTATGTTCTTATGAGGTGAATTTACCTATCTTAAGAGACAATAAGGTTGCAAACAATATGATTAAAGGCTTTAGGCCAAAGAGATATGTCCTGGATACATGAGCACAAGGGACTAGCCAAAAAATTTAAGTACCCCCTCTTAGAATTAAAGCTCATATAGCACCCAACAAGTGAAGCAAGTGAGCCCAACCCTCCCTATAAGAGTCTCTTTCATCTAAGCATCTATCAATTTAGCCTTTCTCCATTCCATCCACTATTTCACCTTTACATTCTCCAATCCATTCTTTCTTTCATCCAACATCCAGAGATTCCCTATTCCATCCATTCATTCAGTTTAGTATCCATGCATCCAATCTGCCATCTATCCAACCATCCACTCTGCCATTCATTTATTCATCCACCATCCCCTCTGCTATCCATCCACCATGCACCCACCCACTCCGCCATCCATTCACTCATCCTTTCACTCTCTCATCCATCAAGCCTTGTACTCTGCCACCCGTTCACCTGTCCATCTAGCTATCCATCCACTCAGCTATCCATTCATCCATCCATCCACTCTGCCATCCTTTCACCTGCCCATCGACCTAGCCATTTACTCACTCACTCACTCACTTATCCATCCTTTTAATCAGCCATCTTTTCTCCTGTTTATCCGTCTACCCATTCACTCTTCCTTTCTCTTACTCATCTATCTACCTACTCAATCATTGACCCACTTTTTCATCCATGCACTCATTCTTATACCCAGTCACCCACCTTTCCTTCCACTCTCACTTCCATTCAATATTTTTGCTTTATTTATTCATTTTAGATTGTTATTGCTTTCCATTTCTGAATTCAGAAACTACTGGCTGGCATTTAGCAATGGATCTAGAGTATGCAGGCCTGTGGCAATGGTGAACACAAACTACACATTTTAATTTATCTCTGCATGTAAAAATGTGTTGGCGCACAAACGTATCCTGTAATACAACTCACGGGGTACGCCAATGGTTAGGATTGGGAGCGGAGTAGTCCCGATACAGACTGGCGCTCCCTGACTGGTTCCATCACTCTATTTGATTTAGTTCAATAGCAGATGCTAAAACATTCTTGTACGGATGGCAGACAAGGGTTGTTGTTTCAAAGGTTTATTTAAAGAATTAATAGGCAGATCACATAGGACATGCGGTAAGTAAATTTAGCATTGTATTAACAGAAACAGTGATTCCTGTGGAACGATGTAACTTATGATAATACTAAAATGCGCAATCGCAGTATATGTACAGGTTGAATCGATATTTGAAGGAGAAACACCATACACAACTGATGTTATAGTACGTACAATAGTTGTTTATGTAAAAATACATGCAATTATACAAAAAAAATGCAATGTGTCCCTAGTGAACATGGAACCTAGAAAGTAGTGAGTTTTTGTGATGTATGTGTTTGGTTTCCAACATATTTTACAAGTCGGCCATCACAAGTAGTACATAGTACCAACAGCATCCTTATATGATAATAGGTGCTGATGGATGGTTCGCTCAATTTGTGTCTACAGCGTTTCAACCCCTGTATGAATAAGGGGTCTACTCAGGGCCTATCAGTATAGGGACATCTGAAATGAGGGAAGATATGTCAGCATGACTGGTGTGTACCATAGGGAAGTGGAAGGTGAGAAAACGGTACTCACATGGGTCCCGGCCAGGCACCCATGGAGGGGAGGGAAAGCTGACAAGAAATGAGGACGCGCCAATTTGCAAAATGTGCAGCAGAATGTTGGTTACACGTCAGTCCATGTTGTCCAGGAAGGCCTCTGGAAACAGTGTCCGCGGGAATGCAGTATGGGCCCATGTCAATATCCAGGGGCTGCTACATGTGCAGCCGCTACGTGTCCTGAAGGAGCCGCTTCCGTCAGCTTCCACTGTTGAAATGACAGTGTCAAAGTTGGAGACATAGACAGGTCTGATAGAGCTTCTTCTTGAGTGTAGTTGCAGTTCGGAGTTGGGAACTATGCTTCTGCTCCTGTGAAATCTGAGAAACAGTTGTTCTTGACAATATCCCTAATCTTGGGTTAGAGCCTGAAGGACCCTATTTTTATTGTAAATGCATATACTCCTTTAGATTCACATTACAATAAATGATCTCATATTTTGGCCTTCATTAAGGATGCAATGGATTAGGGGGGTGAACATAAGGTTATTTTGGTGGGAGACTTCATTTGGACTCCTAACTTTACTGCTACTAAATTGAGAAAAATCCTAATTTTAAGACTTTCGGTATTCACAGAAGGCGTTTAGGCGTCCTAAAGTTAGTAGTCCTAACTTTACTACTACTAAATTGAGAAAAATCGTAATGTTAGGACTTTTGGTATTCACAGAAGGCATTTAGGAGTCCTAAAGTTAGGAGTCCTAACTTTACTACTACTAAATTGAGAAAAATCCTAATTTTAAGACTTTCGGTATTCACAGAAGGCATTTAGGAGTCCTAAAGTTAGGAGTCCTAACTTCTGTGAATACTGAAATGAGTAAGTTCATTGTGTGAATACCAAAAGTAGTAAGTGCATTCTGTGAATGCCAAAAGTAGTAAGTGCATTCTGTGAATGCCAAAAGTAGAAAGTTCATTCTGTGAATACCAAAAGTAGTAAGTGCAATCTGTGAATACCAAAACAGTAGTAAGTTTAGGATTGAGTCTTAAGTTCATTCTGTGAATCGGGCCCAATAACTATCGCTCCCACAAATTGAACAATCAAAGCCACATTATAATTGCTCTTGAAATTCTTCCAATGCATTCTGCCTCTATAAGCGTACAACACCCAGCATGCACTGCTCTGCAACTTCTTCCTTTTTGCATTTCACATAAAATCCCTATTGATACTTGCGTTGTTGTTCTTCTCTGGTCACCTCAGCTCTCCGGAACAAGGAACAGGTTGGGACTGTGACAATTTAGATTTTGCAGCAAACCATCTGGACCATAAAGGTTCAGTACTCGGTTCTATAGCTAATTAGTTTGTCAATTTGATTCGGCTCCAATTGGAACCATCACTTCTGCTACCAGATCTTTTGGCGTGCAAAACTTATCTTATAATAAAACTCATGGGGCATGCCAATGGCTAGGACGGGGAGCGGAGTAATTCTGATACAGACTTTGGTGCTTCTCAACTGTAGTCGTTACTATTTCTATTTCATTTAGTTCAATAGTGGATGCGGAAACATTCTTATAAGAATGACATAAAAGGGTTGCTGGTTCAAAGCGTTATATAGAAAATTAATAGGCCGATTACATAGAACATGCTTAAGTAAATTTAGCAGCAAAGCATACAAATCATGAGAACAAAGAGTTCAGTACAGTTCTAAGTGAAATCCTGCATAGGATTGCCTTCAGGTTTGCCTTCTAAAGGTGAGCGAAAAGAGTCTCCTCCTATACAGAAATTCACATGTCCTTTATAAGACTTTAGGGAAAGACATTCATACATTCTACACAGATAGATGGTTCTCAGGATATTTACCAACCGGGAACGAGCAAGACGAAACACTCTACAACAAAACACATTCGAAGATTTTATCATGGCAGTAATATATTGGATTTTAGTCATTCTCACAGTTTACTTGAGACATTCAATTGATACACTGTATAGCAATAGCCTGGGATAGCTGAAATGCCCATCGTTAAGTACAGTGAGAGAAAGTCTCTGAGAACACTCTGTATATTACTGTGGATCCCAGCAGCAGTGCTTTTTTTTAGAAGAGAAAGACTGCAATAGTCATCATGTGATTTACGTGCAAAATGGAGGACAGCGTAAACGCTATCTAGGTGCAAAATGGAGGACAGGGTAAACACAATCTAAATTTGCATAAGCTCAGTGTATAATGTGTGTAATAAAAAACTGAAATTCGACTCCCACAACTGTTGAGTGCCCACTGTTATGGTATGCAGTATTTATTCTTTTATTCTTTGTATTCCTTTTAACTATTTGAACAAATATAACTGAATTGAATTTCTAAAAATAATGTATGATTATCCTTTTGTTAGACTTTAAAATATATTTTAAAGGTAGCACTGAAGTGGTATACGCTTTTTTATACCTGTCAGACCATAGTCATGTATGCATTTTTGCAGATTGTTTATCCTCATATTCATACTCCCATCAGGCACAAGCTTCTGTGATATTCTTTTCCAATTATTTCTAAAGAACCAATATCCTAGTCAGCTTTTAGTTTCGAGTTGTACAGTACTGGGTGATTTTACTGTCGGATAACTAGTTGTGCTGTAAAATCATCCCACTACTGTGCAATTATGAGTAAAACTCCATGGAATTGGGATTTACCGTGGTGGCCAGCTTTTTCCGGCTATAAAACCACACAAAATTCCATAGTCATGCACTATTACCGCATACGTTTGCCACCTTCTAGCAGCAGTTGATAAACATATGTGAGTGCCGGAATGTGGAGTCGGGGGTTGAGGAAAGGAGATGGAGGAAAAGGGAGGGTGAGGGACATATTTTGTATGCTTTCCACAGTGAGGGAAAAAGTGGCATATGACGTGGCTGCTACTGTAGCCAAAGTCATGCGATTTTCTAGGCCGGAAAAATGGGTTCAGGTTCTTCCACATCCACTAAATCTGGTGTGGAAAAACGTAACCAATAATAATCAGGCAACGCAAAGTTAAAGTTGTTTATGCATTCAATTATTTCGTTCTTCCTAACTTGTAATCAGACCCTTTGCGACTTCAGCTTTCCCATCGGTGTTATATTCCGTACATAAAAGAATGTGGCTGTCAAACGCATATGGGTGGTATGCGTTTCTAAGAATTGGGTCAAACTTGGGCATTAATAAAGCATCAGGAAACTCCTCTGTGGTTATCGTCAGCCTTTGTTAACTAGTAACATTGAGCTTACAATTAGGAGGAATTAAAAGTCATGTGAGTAAACAACGATGAATAAATCTAGATTAATGTTCATACTGATTGAAATTCATCAACTATTTTGTGTTTTTCCTTTGGTGTCTGCAGGTTTGTGATAACAAAGCCTCCCAATACATTTACAATGTTACCCACCGACCTCCTTTTTGCGGCTGTCCCCTTCAAGGGGCAACGTTGCAGAGATTATATATCCGAGTCCTCAGCAGCGCCTACATAGGTGCCCGCGGCAGCAAAAAAGAAATGATGCCCTCAAATGCAGACAAGACGGTGTCGTCCAAAAGGGAGGGGAAACATCTGTAAAAGGCCAGCTACCCATAACAATATAGAGCAAGGACGAAAACGAACATCTGCTGCCTTCGAAATGTTTGAAATAATTGAGTAAAATATTTTGCTGAAATGTAAACTCAGAAAAACTATCAATAAAGTTGCTTGAAAAGAAATAACCGGGAGTTGATGTATACATTTGCAAAAACAGAGGTATGAACAGATTGTCGCTAGCCTGCACCTCACCTAGGTTTCTAAAGGCAATAAAACATATTTAGAGCTGTCGAGGAATTAATAAATAGTTCATTTTATTTTATAGGAAGTTTTTATAAAGGCTACTAATCACACTGTGGTGGCGTCACAGTGATTTGGGATATGGGCACATGAAAGAGGGAGTTAGCAAGCTGCCAAGACCTGGTGGTGTAGGACCAGCCCGTCATCCAACAGCGATGGACCGTGCCTGGCGATAGTGCTCCTTAAACATATACCCCCAAGCAGGGCTTTCAGTGGGAGGAAAAAATTGGGGAGGGGTGGCTCTCAAAGGGGCGTGGCCAATATAATTAAGGCCTTGGTTTAAAACATTTATACTAAAAATCTGTGATCAGCATAATTATAAGATAAACTACATGCATACATACAACTATGGCTTCGTTGTATATAATATTGAAAATGCTTTCGTTTTTGCGAGAGGTTGTGGCATAATAAGCTAGAGCTGCTAACTTTGGAGCTGAAGCATATGATCTCAGCGTCGGCTCATCATCCTTTGTTTCTGGGCAAATCCCTTAATCGCCTGTGCCTACCAAAAAATAAAGGAATATGTTTTGCAATATGTCATGTTGTGCTGCCCAAGGAATACACAGGACGCGATGGCTGGTTGTGAGTACTCTTTATTCGGTCATCACTCTGCATGCATGATCTCTGACCTATTGCTCCGAGGTCTTTCCCTAGAAGGTTCCTTGTCCCTTCCTGTCCCCTCCCCTAACCAGAAGTGGTGTCCGGTGTCCTCTGGCCTCTGCCCTTTGCCTCAGGGTCCTAGTGCCCCTGGCCTGGGCATGACATCTCCCCCCTTGTTGCAAACAAAACATTTCTCAGGATGCTGCCTGTGGGGCGTGTGTGTGTGTGTGTGCGCGTGTGTGGGTGTGTGTGTGTGTGTGTGTGTGAGAGAGAGAGAGAGAGAGAGAGAGAGAGAGAGAGAGAGAGAGAGAGAGAGAGAGAGAGAGAGAGAGAGAGAGAGAGAGAGAAAAGTCTCCACAGGCCTCCGTCTCTTTACATCTCCTCAATCAGTCGTTTTGTCTTCTTGCATTCTTTTCTTGGTCGTTGTTCTCTGATGTCGGCTTGTGCTTCCTCCTCTTGTGTGTCTTCCTTTAGCCCATGTGCCGGCAACTCTTCTTCTTTTCGTTTCAATTCTCTAAAGTGCGAGCTATTTTTGGTGATGTGGTATTGTCCTGCTGACGCAGTTATCATTGGCCCCTTCACTTCTGTCACTGTCAGCGGGTCTCTTGAGAATGCACTATCTGATTTACGCAATTGTCTTTGCCGTACCACCACGGTGTCCCCTTCTTTTATTTTTGTGTTTGTCGCGTGCCTTCTCCGATCAGCGTATACCTTCATTTTTGTTTTCGCTTCTTTGTCTCTCGCAGCTATGTCTCTTTGATCCACGCTTTCCACCTCTTTCACTTGTGGCAACTTCATTCTGCTTGATTGTCCCAACACCAGTTCAGCGGGGCACCTTCCTGTGGAGCTGTGAGGAGTGTTTCGATAGTCTCTCAGTACCTGGCATAGTGCTTGTCCAATTGAGATCTGTGTTAGCTTGGCTCTCTGTATTGCCTTTTTGATTGTCCGCATGAATCGTTCGGTCAATCCGTTTGCTTGTGGCCACAGAGAGGTTATTCTTCGATGATGAATCCCGAGGTATTCCATAAACCTTTTGAATTCCTCACCCGAAAACGGTGGGCCATTGTCTGGCTTCAGTGTCTGTGGTGAGCCCCATGCTTCGAATACGTCATCCAGGACTGACAGCGTTGCGTTTGCTGAGGTTGACGTTACTTGTCTTACTATTGGGAACCTGGAGAATTCATCTATTATTACCAACAGGTAGTTTCCTGTCTCCAGGGGCCCATAGAAGTCAGACGCCAGTTCTGTCCACACTGCCTTTGGAATTTGAGACATTTACAGTGGCTCCGGCTATGATGGGGGCCCTGTTACTTGGCAGATGTGACAATGCATCACAGTTTCTTCGACCATGTTGTCTAGTCCCGGGAACCACACTTTTTCTCGTAGCATTTTTTTGGTCACTACTATCCCTCGATGTGACTCATGTGCTAGTTCTACCGTCCTTTTCCTCAATGTTCAGGGCATTACTACTCTGGTGCCTCTCATCACTATTCCATTCTCGCTTTCTGAGAGCTCTTCATTGATCTTTTTGAATGCCAGCAGTTCTTCTTTTATCACTCCTTCTTCCGAGCAGCTGTTGTTATTTACGTGCCACTTTCATTATGGCTTGCATGGTGAGGTCTTGCTTTGTCTCCCGTTCAAGCTCTTCCATAGTTATGGTTGCAGGTGTGTTGTGTTTGAGTGCGAAATTTAAGTATTCCTCTGCCATGGTGGTCGCTTGCGAGGCTTGTGGCAGGGGGTACCTTGATACGTAGTCAGCCGGATTATGTTCCTCCCCTGGTTTATGTATTATTTTGAAATTGTAGTCCATTAGCCGTATCCCCCACCTCTCTATCCGGGGTGGTATTTTTGCATTTGGATTTCTGTATATTGTTATCAGTGCTTGGTGGTCCGGTATTATTGTGAAAGGTTTTCCATAGATGAACATGTGATAGTGTTCACATGCCCATACTACCGCCAAGCTCTCTTTTTCCGGCTGGGAGTATCCTTTTTCTACGTCCGATAGGCTTTTGCTTCCGTAGGCTACTACGTGTTTAGGAGAGTCTTTTCCTGGTCGGTGTTGTGCCAATATCGCCCCTAATCCCACAGGGTTGGCATCTACAGTCAGTTCAGTGCACAGCCTCGGATCAAAATACGCTAGGTGATCTACTGCCGTCACAGCATGTCTGATCTCTTCAAATGCTTTGCTGCATTCTTCAGTCCATGTGAAACTTTGGCCTTGTTTTGTCAATTCTCTCAAAGGTGCGCTTACTGTGGCAAACTCTTAAATGTATCTTGCACAGTAACTGGCAAGGCCGAGGAATTACCTCACTTCTGCTACATCACTTGGTTGTTTCGCTCTTTCCAGCGTGTTTACTTTGCTGCGATCCGGCCGCATTCCTTTCTTGGAGAAGATGTGGCCAAAGAATACTAGTTCATCCCTCTCTAGTTCACATTTGTCTTCATTCAGTGTCAGACCCGCCTGCTCTAGGTGAGAGCATACCTCTCGCAATGCCTTGTAATGCTCCTCGTTCGACTTTCCAAACACCAAAATGTCATCGCTGTAGTTTAGGCTATTTTTCACTGGCCTTATTACCTGTCGTATTGTCTTCTGAAATATCTCAGCAGCAGACGATATTCCAAAGCTCAAACGTTTATACCTGAAGAGACCTAGGTGTGTGGAAAACGTTGTGATGTATTGAGACTGAGGATCTAGTTCTAACTGGTGATATCCCTTGCACAAGTCTAATTTAGAGAAGCGTCTTGTGCCTGTTAGGCAGCTGGTCATATCATCAAGATGAAGTCCGGGATGTCTCTCACGTTCAATTGCTTTGTTTGGTATTCTCATGTCGACACAGATTCCTATTTTTGACGTGTCTTTCTTTGGTACTGCCACTATTGGTGACACCCAAGGTGTTGGTCCTTCTGCTGGTTCTATTATGTCTTGCTTGAGCAGTGCTTCAAGCTCCTCCTCTACTTGCGGCTGCAGATGTATTGGCACTCTCCAATGATGTTGCGCTATTGGCCTCACTGTTTCATCAATGTGTAGCGTTATTTACCGTCCTTTTAACTTCCCTAGTCCCTGCAGTAGCTTGGGGTATTCCTTCAGGATGCTTCTTTTCTCTGACATATTGTATGTCATTTCAAGGAGACCCATCATCTGGGCCGTGATATTGCTCAGTAGGCATGGTGCTGGGATGTCACCCTTCAACACGTGAATTTCTTCTTTTGTCTTTTGATCTTTGAATGTTAGTTCCTCCGTAAATTTTCCCATGTTTGTTAATGGTGTCCGGGACCCCCAGGTGAATACTTCAACTTGGGACGGCCTCAATGTTGGTTTTATTTTCATTTTTTCGTATTCTGACACACACATGATGTTACATGTTGCGCCGCTGTCCAGGACAAACTTTGCTTTGTATGATCCTACGCTTATAGTCACAGACTCTGTCTTTTTCATTTAGTTTTTGTCTACAAGACAGATTCTTTCTTCTTCTTCACCCTCATCAGCTGATTCGGTAGTAACATCCGACATAAGATAGAGTCGTTCTGCCTTTTCTTCTTCTTCTTCACCTGACTCTATTAGAGGAGCTCCTTGTTCCTGTTTCGACATGTCTGACATGCCTGCTTGTCGACATTCGTGGTCTTCCCGCTCTTCCTCTGTCATTCCTGAAATGCAGTCCCTGATACACACTGGCATAGTGGTTTCTCCCATTGCATTTCCTGCTCGTCTGGCCAAATGCAGGGCACGGGCCTCTATGTGGAAATTCAAGTCTGCACCTGTAGCATGTTACTTCCGGTAGTTTCTTTGGTGTCTGTTCATTTCTTTCTTTCTTCCAGCCGCTCGTGCGGTTGTTGTTTGTCATGCGGTGTGCTTGTTCCACCCGTCGTTCTTTTCCTCGCTCCATCTCCTTTGCGTGTGCTGTCGCTCTTGCCTCGGCTCTTGCTAGTGACAGGATATTTTCTAGTGAGGTTGGTTCCTTTAGAATTGTCGCACGGAAATCCGTGTCACGGCAACCCTCAATGATACGCAGTCTAATTGCTTGTTCATTATCAAATTTGTCTTGTTGCAAAATCATCCAGCGTTTCATCCGGCTGTTGAAAAGCAATCGTGAAGATGTATCGCTCAAAGTCCACATTTCTCTGCGGGTCAAATTTGTCTGTTAGGCACTTTTTTAGTTTGTCATAGGTGGCAGTCTCCTCTTTTGGTAGTGTCACTAATAGATCTTCAACCTCATCACCTACTAAGTTTAGGAATAAACCTAGTTGTTTGACTTCAGTCACATCGGTGGCTTCCATGTATCTCTCAAATCGCCTGACCCATTTCTCCCACCGTATGCCTACTTGTGGCTCAGATAAGTTGAATGGTAGTGTTGGGGTTCCGCCCACTCAGCCCATGCACTGCAGGAACGAAGTGAAGTATACACCAATCCCCTCTCCCTGCCCATGTGCCACTGTTTAACCCCTTCCCTGCTCATGACGAGCTCAGCTCGTCATGAGGCACAGTGGAGCTGTGCTTATGACGAGCTGAGCTCGTCATGAACCATGCAAAAGTGCAATTTCCAGCACAGTAGGGGAAAACCCTTAGCAGCCAAGTGGTTAAGACAAACCTGTATCGCGGAGGTCGATAGGAGCCCCTATCTGTTTCCTAACCTCCAGTAACGAGTGCCAAAAAACCGTCAGGACTAAGATACATGGGCAGGACTAACTAACTAGGGAAGACAATAAGCAAGGAGGGGAGGGGAGGAAAACAGGACAAAAAACGAAGATAATGTACTCCAGAGGAGACACTAGACCTCACGAGCCCGTGAGGAATACTTGAAAATGAGCTAGGGAGTACTCAAAATCTTGCTAACAGCTACCAGGAACCTTCACAAAAGGCAATAACTAGCAGGGACATAAAAGTAGGACAGACTTTTATCCCTGCTATGCGATCATGTGATGGCAGTCCATGAACACTAAAAAAGGACTATCCCAACCCTTGCATCCTAACAGTACCCACCCCAATGACTCTCCCCACTGGGCGGGGTTTTGCAGGATGCCTCCTATGAAACATACGGACTAAACGTGGTGCATGCACCCCCCGGCTGGCTCCCAGGTCCTGTCCTCCGGGGCATATCCCTTCCAATCAACCAGGATATATAGGTGACCACTCCTACGCCTTGAGTCGAGGATAGCCTGTACCTCAAACTCAACCTCCCAATCGATGACCAAAGGTGGGGGCGGGGGCAACACCTGAGCCGAGGGAACATAAGGCTTCAGTAGTGATGTATGAAACACGGGATGGATCTTATAGTCCTGTGGCAACTGAAGCTTCATGGCCACCGGGTTAACAACCTGTAGTACCGGAAAAGGGACACGAATCTCGGTTGCAATTTACGGGAACCCTGCATCCTCAAATTACGAGAGGCCAACCAAACCATATCACCCACCTTATACAATGGGGCTGGGGCCCGATGTCTATCTGCCTGCCGCTTCATCTCAGCCTTGGCTTCCAGCAACCTCACTCGAGCCAAACCCCAGATATCACTCAGCTTCTTACACACATCATCTATGGCCGGCACATGCCCAGTAGGTTGAATAGCTATGGCCCTGGTATGGTACCCCAAGGAGCAATAGAAAGGCGTCATACCCAATGCGGAGTGTAGGCTGTTATTATATGCAAACTCTCCAATGGGCAAAGCAGTCAGCCAATTGCAAGACAAAGATGAAACTAGACACCTCAAATACTGCTCCATGGTCTGATTGGTGCGTTCAGTCTGTCCATCCGACTGGGGATGATATGCTGAAGACAATCGTATCTCAGTCCTCAGCACCAAACAAAGCTCAGTCCAAAAATGAGACACAAACTGAGCCCCCCTATCTGAGATAATCACCGACAGCAAGCCATGTATTCTCACAATTGAGGAAATAAACACCAAAGCCATCTCCTTAGCCATAGGGATCTTGGGCAATGGAACAAAATGTGCCATTTTAGTGAATAGATCCACCACCACCAATATAGCAGTGAATCCATTCACAGATGGTAAATCGGTCACAAAGTCCATGCTGATGGTATGCCAAGGGGAAGGAGGGACCTCTAAGGGCTGCAAAAGACCAGAGGGCTTACAATGTGATGGCTTGTTAATGGCACATATAGGACAAGCTGTCACATGGTTCTGTATATCTTTCGCCATTGACTCCCACCAAAACCATCTCATGCATAACTCCTTTGTTTTCCCCATCCCAGGATGCGCCACCAATGCAGAGGAATGACACCATTCCAACACCTCTTCCCTCAAGACGGGCGGAATAAACAACCTACCCTCATGGTATAACAATCCATCCTGTGTAACGACCTGGGGCAATGACAACCAAGGAACCATATCCATCTGACACAATCGCTCCTTCACCAGATTAGGGAAATCGTCAGCTGTTACGGCCCCAATGATTCTTTGACCATCAATCATTGGCCTGACGTCACCCAAGGAATTCATATCCCCGGGACCAACATGAATCCGGGATAGAGCGTCAGACTTGATCTGCTGTGCTGCGGGTCTATACGTAATGACAAAGTCATATTCGTTAAAAAATAGAACCCACCGCATCTGACGAGGTGTTAAAGCCCTAGCAGATCTAAAGAACTCCAGATTTTTATGGTCGGTATAGATGGTAATAACATGTTGTGCACCCCATAAATAGTGACGCCATTCCTCAAAAGCCAACTTCACGGCTAACAATTCTCTCTCCGCCACCGTATAATTACGTTACGCTGGTAACAAGGTTTTGGAAAAGAAGGCGATGGGGTGCATATGGCCAGTGTCTTCGACCCGTTGGGACAACACCCCACCCACTGCACACATGGAAGCGTCTGTTTCAACAAAAAACGGCAGGGCAGGATCAGGGTGCACCAACACAGGTGCCGTTGTAAAATGACCAAGCAACAGTTGGAAAGCCTCCTGAGCCTCAGCACACCATACAAAGGGAACCCCCTTCCGCAACAAACGAGTCATGGGAGCCACTACATCAGAAAAGTGAGATATAAACCACCGATAAAAATTGGCAAAACCCAAGAGTACTTGGATTTGCTTCACATTCGACGGTATGGGCCAGGATACGATAGCCTGGATCTTTTTAGGGTCCATCCGTACTCCGGCCGCCGAGATAATGAACCCCAAGAACTCCACCTCAGGGGTGCTGAACTGACACTTCTCCAATTTCGCATATAGATGATGTTCCTGCAACTTCCTCAGCACCTGTGTCACATGTTCTTGATGTTCAGCACCCGTCTCTGAATAAATGAGTATGTCATCCAGATAGACGATGACAGTTTTATCCAGGTATTCACTAAGGACCTCATTAATGAAGAACTGGAATGCCGCAGGCGCATTGCATAAGCCAAACAGCATTACACAATACTCGAACAGTCCCTGTTTGGTCTTAAAAGCCGTCTTCCACTCATCCCCGGGTCGAACCCGTATCAGGTGGTAAGCGCCCCGCAAATCCAATTTAGTAAATACTGTGGCTTTGCGAAGCTGGTCCAATAACACAAGGATGAGTGGAAGAGGGTACCTGTTCTTCACTGTTGCTTTATTCAAGGCCCTATAGTCTGCACAGGCTCTCAAGGACCGCTCCTTCTTCGGAATGAAGAAGATCGCCGATGACACAGGTGAAGTGGAAGGACGGATGTAACCCAATTTTAACATCTCCTCGATGTATTCCTTGAGATGCAACTCCTCTGGTTCCAACAAGGCATAAATACGGCTGCAAGGTAACGGAACACCCAGCATCAGATCGATCTTACAATCAAATGACCGGTGCGGGGGAAGACCCTGAGCACATCCCTTGTCAAAAACCTCCTTAAACTCCGAATACTGCAAGGGAACAGAGCCCACTTCAGTCACTGCACAAGACAAAGGATGGATCCACTCCTTGGCCTCAACATAACAATGCTTCAAGCAATGAGCAGAATCCAACGTCACCAACCGCTGCACCCAATCAATCTTTGGGTTGTGTTCCTGCAGCCAAGGAGCCCCTAATACCAGACCAAAAGAAGGTGCGTCGATCAAATCGAAGACCACTGCTTCCGAATGCCCGTTTTCACACAACAGCCGTAAAGGAACGGTTTGGCGGGTAATACATCCAGACGTCAATTCGGTCCCGTCGATAGCTCTCACCGGTTCTGGCTGTTCCTTATAATGACATGAGATATGTAGTTTCTCAGCCAATGATATATCAATAAAATTGCCAGTCGCACCTGAATCCAACAAAACCGACACAGGGATCCGTTCAGACACAGAAAGCAAAAGATGGGCATTAATGATTTATTTATTTATTTATTTATTTATTTATTTATTTATGCAATTTTATATAGCGCGGACTTTACCCAAAGGCGTCAGAGCGCTTCACAATAGGAACAGAAATGATACAAACTGAGAACATTACACAAACAACAGATTGTAGAAGCATACGTTACGTTACATACGGTAAAGTGATAATTGTGAGCAAACAAGAATACATGAGGTAGTAAAAATTGTGAGAAACCAAAAATACATGAGGTAGACAAGGTAATAGTGACACTTGTGAGCAAACAAAATACATGAGGTAGTAAAAATGTGAGCTACCAAAAATACATGAGGTAGTAAAAAGTGCACAGGAGGAAAAAGTGACAAGTGTGCAGGCTACAAGAGAAAATAGAGTATAATTTGCGGTATAATACTGCAATATATGTTAGACACTCAGGCACGAGAACAAACGATTACGTAGGCAAAAGTGGCACTTGTGCAAGTATCAAAGATAAAAAACATGTGAGAGGAAGCAAACCGTGTGTTACAGGGGCAAAGTGGTGAGTGCAAGTTGCAAGAGGGTACCAAACACAAGTACATGATGAAATGCCTTGGTGCCTGATCTACTGCTCCCAACACGTCATACTGTCTCATCCGTTCCTCCTGTTGGCAATTGCGTCCCTCCACTTGAACAAACGCTACCTTCTTGCCATACCCCATACCCGACGGTTTCACAGGGCATTCCCTGGCAAAATGGCCTCCCTGACCACAATACAAACACAGATTTAACTCCCTTCTCCTTTTCTTCTCCTCCGAAGTCAAAGGCCCACGCATCCCTCCTATTTCCATAGGTTCGGGCGCTGTTTTGCTATCCCCCACAGGTTTTGCCTCCGCCTTTACATACCCTCCCCGTGATACCTGAAAACGACTGCGTTCCCCACGTCTCTCTGCCAATCGATGGTTCAATTTGACTACCAGGTCAATGAATGCTGCGCAGTCCCCAGGAGGATCCACCACCTGTGACACCACATCCTTAAGTTCCTCACAAAGACCTTGGTAAAACAGGGAAGTCCTTTTCTCTGCTGGCCAATGAGTTTCAGATACCAGCCGATTGAACGAGGCTATATATGACAACAGATCCTGCCTGCCCTGCCGTAACTTCAGGAGTTCTGCGTCACTCGCCTGCATAAAAGCATGCTTAGCAAACAAGCCCCGCATCAACTCTTTAAATGCCGCATAATCATACAATACGCGATCGTCGCTATCAATCAAGGGAATGGACCACTGAGCAGCATTGCCAGCCAAATATGAGATGGTAAAAGCAACCTTAGCCGAATCATCGGGAAAGGCACCAGGCTTGCACAAAAAAGTGCAACTGGCACTGGTTCATAAAGGTGGCGTACTTATCACTATCCCCAGAGAACCTTTCAGGAGGAGCCAAAGGCACCGCAACAGGGGTATTAAACGTAACTGCGATAGGAACCCCTCCCCCCGCGGCACTTGAACCTGACCCACCACTGTACTGGAAAGTTGCTGGCTGGATAACCGTTCCCTGCCCCCTTTGTTGCATCTGTTCCCTAGCCCTCACCGCCACTAACTCTTGCCTCAGACCCATATTCTCTTGTCGTAAATCCTGCACCTGAGCCTGCAACGCTGTCAAAGCCCCCATAACATCCTGCATGGTGGGAACACCCGTACCATCACCCAAGGGATTCCCTGAATCCTGATTCATCTTCGTCCGGGCAGTGCGATAATACTTGGGCTAGTTATTCTGTTGGGGTTCCGCCCACTCAGCCCATGCACTGCAGGAACGAAGTGAAGTATACACCAATCCCCTCTCTCTGCCCATGTGCCACTGTTTAAGACAAACACTCCTGTATCGCGGAGGTCGATAGGAGCCCCTATCTGTTTCCTAACCTCCAGTAACGAGTGCCAAAAAACCGTCAGGACTAAGGTACATGGGCAGGACTAACTAACTAGGGAAGACAATAAGCAAGGAGGGGAGTGGAGGAAAACAGGACAAAAAACGAAGATAATGTACTCCAGAGGAGACACTAAACCACACGAGCCCGTGAGGAATACTTGAAAATGAGCTAGGGAGTACTCAAAATCTTGCTAACAGCAACCAGGAACCTTCACAAAAGGCAATAACTAGCAGGGACATAAAGGTAGGACAGACTTTTATCCCTGCTATGCGATCATGTGATGGCAGTCCATGAACACTAAAAAAGGACTATCCCAACCCTCGCATCCTAACAGGTAGTGGTCTTCGATATTGTGCACTTTGGGTTTCTACTTTTGTGTCTGCCATCCTTTCCTTTATTGGTGCCTCTTTGTCTTGCCTTGTGCTTGTTTCTTTCCTCTGTGCTCTTCCTGGCACTTTTGTTGTCTCTTCTTCATTTCTATCTTTCTATGTCTTTGTTTCTTTCTTTGGTGTTCTTTTTGGCACTTTCTGTTTTTTTTTTCTCTTTACTTGCTTTTGCTAGTGCTTGTTTTTGTCTTTTGGTGCTCCTTTCGGCCATTTCCTCATTTTTTCGTTGTTTCCTGACTTCAAAATGGCCGCCGCGCTGTTCTCTCTTCCTATTGGTCAGTTTGCCTGACTTCAAAATGGCCGCCTGTAGTCTCGCAAGACTTCTCGACCAATCGGAGCGCTGCCTGACTTCAAAATGGCCACCCGATTTTCCTTCACGTTGGTTGGCCCTTGCCGCCTGACTTCAAAATGGCCGCCACTCTTCTCGCGAGATCTCGCGCTTTAATCTGCTCAATGCGCGCGCTCACTCCGCTTTCCAGGCTGCTTTCCGAAGTGTTGCAGACGCTTCTTTCCTTCCTCAGCGATGGTCGGGGTGGGCTCCCGCGCCGTTTCCTCACGCACACACAAGACAGGGTGGGCTCCTGGTCTCAATGATGCCGTTGCTCGTCCCTCGACGTGACGCACAGCGGCTCCTCTATTTCTTCAATCCTGCTGGGCACACGATTCCACCTTTGTCACCAGTTGTCATGTTGTGCTGGCCAAGGAATACACAGGACGCGATGGCTGGTTGTGAGTACTCTTTATTCGGTCATCACTCTGCATGCATGATCTCTGACCTCTTGCTCCGAGGTCCTTCCTTAGAATATTCCTTGTCCCTTCCTGTCCCCTCCCCTAACCGGAAGCGGTGTCCGGTGTCCTCTGGCCTCTGCCCTTTGCCTCAGGGTCCTAGTGCCCCTGGCCTGGGCATGACACAATATTATATAGAACTGCAATAAAAATAGAAGTTACATCAAAATAGGTGAACTGCTGCCGAGTTAAAAAAAAAAATCCATTCCACCTTCTTTTAAGAACTGCCAGTGCCGGCAAGAGCTGGCCCACTTAAAGCCCTGCCCCCAAGATATTGACAAAGACGTGAATGACCCTGAATGGCCCTTGTTCCTAAGACAGTACTCGCTTAAAGGTATGATAAGATTTCATTGCTGTTATGGATCAGCACCAGACACGTGCTAGATAGATCTTGAGGAAGTCAGACAGAGCAAGTGCAGACATCAAAAGACACTATGGAGATTGCTGACATAGAAAAGACCCAATAGTTATGCAATGGTAATTCAAGCAGGCAAAAGGAGGCTCCAGGACGTTTCTGCTGTAGGACAGACACTACTGTGCTTAGCACTCGTCCCCAGTGAAATCCCTGCTTAACGGATTTCTTTTGTTAAGGTATTGTTATCTATCCAATCCGATCTCCCAAAATCTTTTTTTTGTCTTGTGTTTTTTCAGAGCTGATCTTGACCAATACTGTTTTGTGTTTTCAGTTAAATGCTTATTTGTGGGAGGGCTGAAAATACAGGCTGCAATCCAGATGCAAAGCTGTGATGGACTTATGTGCCCACCTCTTTTTGTGGTGATCACCCTGTTTTCATTTTCTAAAGGAGATGCCGTACTATCTTTATTTTGTACACAGGATGCCCTATGCCCTTTCTGTTCTTCGTTTTTTATATTAAAGGTGGTGCTCCCTGTATGCTGCATCTCACCTTTTTTTTCTATCACCACCTGTATATGCCATGGTGTGTAAACCTGCTGTGTGTTGCAGGTGGGGAAACCTCCAAAAGTGAAGAGTAAGTAGCACAAAGTCCTCTTACCAAAAAAAGGAGCACTGGGGGCATATGGGTAACCAATCACGCATATGAAGCAAAAGTCACACATGCATTAACACAAGAAGAGGGGAGACCCAGTTATTTGTGACAGTGTCTGTCTTGCCTGTATCTGAGACAAGTGTGAGTAATTCATGCCCACAGTCCTAATGACTTCCTATTACATCCTGATGTACACTGTGAGTAAAAATAAAGTGCAAGTGCGAATAATGTGCAAATATGTGCAAAGTGCAAATTTCTAAAATTGTCTTGGAAAAAGGATATTAAAACCGACATATCAAAACTCCAAGTTAGAAAAAAGCATTAAAAATAATTTGATCTCAGTAAAAAACACATGAGCGGATGACATGTTCAAATAATTATTGCGACATAATGCCTAAACAAATTCATATATGTATATGTCATATTAAAGTTGTAATAACTAGGATTTGGTTTGATCTCAGGCACTAAGATGTTGTGATTACTTACTGATCACTTCTTTAAAGTGCAAGTGCTAGATTCGTAAAGAGCAAAACTGCCGGAGTATAAATAACTGAATGAAACTAACTATGTACAGATGCGTAGATGGTCAAGGAGACAACTGTATTAGCAGGACACTAACGTTAAACAGATAATGGGGTCCCTGGATCGAAAAGTATGGAACCACCCACAACTGCTGGATTCTAACAAGGGAGTAAACTAAAACTTATTTTCCCTTTAACACAGTTAAAATAGAAAGCAGTTCAAAGAACCTACAGGAAACTGTGTAAATCTTCCTCTGTGTTCATCCCATTTGGGATCCTAGTCCATCCATACTAATATAATAAAGAGAGAGCCCAAACCTTTGAGGCGGGTAATCTCAGGAACCACAGCACCAATCATAACACCCAATACAGCGGTGGAAAGGGCAGTTGCAGCAGAAGGACATAGGCTATGCAGACGCCAACCATATACATTTAGAAGGTAAAAGAACCGTGCCAGCAAAGTAGTCCCTTGTGGGCGTGTCTGCGTTCTGCTGTGGGCGTGTGCTGGGGGCGTGTCAAACGCTGGGGGCGTGTGGTATGTTCCGCCCTTCATGCCATGTCTCATATCGTGTGCTAATCCCACCCTGCTCCCTTTAAATACCCCTGCACCCCATAATCATAACCCACCCTTACTCCTTAAAATACCCCAACACCCTTAAATACTGACCCATCTTAACCCTATAAAGGTACCCTATACCCCAACACCCAAACCTATCCCTAAACCCTAAAAATACCCCTGTACCCCAAAACCCAAACCTAGCCCTGAATCCTATAAATACCCCTGTACCTCAAAACCCAAACCTACCCATGAACCCTAAAAATACCCCTGTACCCCAAAACCCAAACCTAGCCCTGAACCCTACAAAAAACACTCTACCCCAAAACCCAAACCTACCCCTGAACCCTAAAATACCCCTGTACCCCAAAACCCAAACCTAGCCCTGAACCCTTAAAATACCCCTGTACCCCAAAACCCAAACCTAGCCCTGAACCCTAAAAATAACCCTGTAACCCAAAACCCAAACCTACCCCTGAACCCAAAAATACCCCTGTGCCCCAAAACCCAAACCTAGCCCTGAACCCTAAAAATACCCCTGTACCCCAAAACCCAAACCCAGCCCTGAACCCTTAAAATACCCCTATACCCCAAAACCCAAACCTACCCCTGAACCCTAAAAATACCCCTATACCCCAAACCCCTAACCTAGCCCTGAACCCTAACAATACCCCTGTACCCCAAAACCCATACCTATCCCTAAACCCTAAAACTACCCCTGTACCCCATAATCCAAAACTATATCTGAACCCTTAAAATACCCAAACACCCCAAAACATATACCTCAGTACCCCAAAACATATACCCCTATACCCATACTTACCTTATCCAAACATAAAAAAAACATGCTTTTACCATTCATGCATTTACAACGAATTTCGTTGTAAATGTATTTGTGGTAAAAGCATATAAAATCTAATGCCATGCGTTATAATGGCATTGCGGAGTAATGGTACTTTCGTAATGAAAGTATACGGAGTGATGGTATGCGGAAAGAAAGTTGCGGAATAATGGGTGTTTACCCTCCCCCGGTAAGTACATTGGTGGCACGGCGGCCCACATCTCCAGCAACATACTCATATTTTTTCACCACCCATTTGAAAAATGCACAGGTCTCTCTCATTGATGTATAGTTAATCAAAAAAGGACTAGCTGGGATGGGGTTGGTATGATATTATATTGTAATCATACTGGTGACTCAGTATTGTTTTGTCAGAAGGAGATGGCACCTGTTGGGTGTCTTTAGAAAGCCCTCACCCACCAACCTAGTTGGTGGCATGCTTCATCATCGGGCCCACCCAGTGACACCTAGCGTGTCCCGGGTGTGCTACGACGCCTGACTACAGCGGAGCAGGTATGTCACTGTGTGAACCGGTTCTGCGAAGGAGGCACAACAGGTCCCACGCCGGCTCTGACCAGAAATCCTGGTCAACCTCATGCCACTTCAATAACCTTGAAGTCAGACCTACCTAAAACTAGCGTGATCTTGAGAAGGGAATCCCCCCTCTCACAGTTAGATACACTTTAGGGCGTGTAGACACATAGCCTGCACTACACAACCCCTATTTTAACCACACACATTTTTATCAGTCCTGAAGAAAGCCAGATTACAGATAAGGCACTGGCTGAAACATGTTGACACATCAAAGGACGTAGGAGGTCGTAACCCGCCTCTAACGTCCCTCTGCCTTATTTTTTAACCGCTGGCGGAGGCCCATTTAATAAAGTGTTCTTACCCTTTGGGTACTGGGACCCCCGCCAAGCCGTTTTAAACTCACTTACTTGACACCCTTCACCGCACACACAGTGACATACCTGCTCCGCTGTAGTCAGGCGTCGTAGCACACCCGGGACACGCTAGGTGTCACTGGGTGGGCCCGATGATGAAGCATGCCACCAACTAGGTTGGTGGGTGAGGGCTTTCTAAAGACACCCAACAGGTGCCATCTCCTTCTGACAAAACAATACTGAGTCACCAGTATGATTACAATATAATATCATACCAACCCCATCCCAGCTAGTCCTTTTTTGATTAACTATACATATAAACCGGGGATCTGGACTAGCTATCTGGTCCTCTCTCTCCCTCTTGATACACGCACTCTCTCATTGATGGCCAGCACCAACATACACTTTTAGACACACCTCCAGCCACAAGTTCTAGAATGCGAACTTTAGAGCTGGGGACCTCTATACGTTCGAATCTCGGCATCAGCTCAACATCCTGTGATTCCAGGCAAATCGCTTTGTCTCCCCATGCCTACCACAAATGAATGTGATCTTTTGTAACGTAAATTTTGCTCATGCCATGTTGTCAAGTTTGCGCTATATAATATTGCAAGGATAAATAAAGTACGGAAACTCGAGTTCACCCACTACTGAACGTGCACTCTTAAGTTCATCAGCAGTGCACTGTGAATCGAAGCGTTTCACAGGCCTGTCACAGATAAGAAATGCTATCAAAACGAAATCCTACAAAACAATATACTACTGGCCGGCAGCAATTCATACCCGGACAACGTCGGGACGGGCTGCTAGTATCTAATAAAAGAATATACTTAATTTCCAGCTGCCTAAGTTGTCTCTCTCTATTACCTCCCCTTATATTTTCGGGTACTGCATCAATTATGAAATACTTCAAATCATTCAGATTTTTTCCATGGACTAATTCGAAGTGGGCGGGCACCTGGATAATTGACATCTGAGTTTACAATTGCCCTCAAGTGTTGGAGGATACAATTAAAGGCTTGTAGGTTTGTGCTGCCTATATATTTGAGCCCACAGGTGCATTCAAGTACATATACCGCAAAGTCTGTGCGGCATGTGTACAACCCTTTGATTTGAATTGGGTTGGGATCAAATGCCGAGCAATACTCGCTGGTATTAATCCCTAATTTACATGCTCTGCATGATATGCACCTGTGGAAACCTGATTTGTTGGATAACCAGTTTTTTACACTTCTCACTTCAGGACTAGACTTCACAAGGGAATCCCTCATGGAAGGGGCCCTCCTGAAAGTGATAGATGGCTCCTCTGGTAGCAATGGGGCTAAACTGATATCTGTCTTAAGCAGCGGCCAATGATTTTTCAATATCCCCCTCACTTTTCTTTCCTCTGTGTTGTAAGTTGTAATTAGGCCTACTCTCTCTCTTTCCTCACTGGGGTCATGGTTGCTATGTGGTTGTCTGCTGCTGGTGCTACCTGCCAGGTACTCTTCTCTGCTCATACTGTTAGCTTTATCCCTGGAGTGCTTTAGTTCCTTTGTGCAGCAGCCGCGGGCAAGGAATCTGTTGTGGGCCTCAGTTTGGCATGCCTCCAGCTCAGAATCCGAGCTGCATATCCTACGCATTCTGATGAACTCCCCATAGGGTATGCTCTTAATCAGATGGCCAGGATGGGCACTTCTTGCATGCAAAATTGCATTACCCGTTGCATTACCTGCTGTAGTTTTCCTGTGCAGCCTAGTTTCAATTTTGTTCTCATTGATATAGACCACTACGTCAAGGAATTGAACATGGGTTGTACTTATTTGGGGTGTGAATTTGAGATTTAAGTCATATTCATTTATCACATTCACAAAGTCCCTAGCAGATTCCTGTGACCCTTTCCTTTCCATACCATGCAGATGTTGTCTATAATTCTCCAAAAATGAACTATGTTATCAGAAAACCTAAGTTTGTGCGTACCCATGAGGACATGCTCCTCCCACCACCCAACATGCAAGCATGCATAGGTTGGGGAGAAGCATGCCCCCATAGCCACACCCCTTTGCTGTTGGTACACTTCCCTGTTAAACAGAAAATAATTATTCGTTAAGCAAAGTTGTATCATCCTAAGCAACATAGCATTATGCTGTCTAAATATGATACTGCGTTTGTCTAGAAAATATTTGACAGCATTAAGCCCATCTGCATGTTGGATACTAGTATACAGTGTACTGATATCAAGGGCAATGAGTACAAAGTCTGGTTCCCATTCAACTTCCTTGAGCTTGGTGAGAAAGTGACCAGTGTCCTTGATGAATGAGAGAAGGTTCTCTACAAAGTCATGAAGGAAGTCGTCCACATATTTGGAGACTGCCTCCAACAAGCTCCCCTAGGCTGAGATAATTCGTCGTCCAGGTACCGGGGTCATTAGCTTATGAATCTTTGGAATGAGATAAAAGGTCGGTGTCATCGGGAAATCATTCCTTAAAAAAGCATGCTCTTGCTTACTTAAGAGTCCTTCTCTTTTCCATTGATTAAGCCCTTTGTGTACTTTGTCTTTTAGACACCTAATGTCGTTGAAATTCCCTTTTCTGTAACAGGTTGTATCATCCAAGTGTCGGTGTGCTTCTTCCATGTAAATGGTTTGTGCCAAATAACAATATTTTCTCCCTTATCCGCTTAATTGATTATAAGGTTAGAGTAATTCCTGAGCTTTTTCATGAGGTTTGTATATTGTTTTTCCATGTATTTTTGTCTTTTGGCCTTTCTTGAAGTGATAGTTTGTAACCCCTTCAGATCTTCTATTACAATGTCACTGAATGTGTCAATTGCGTCCTTGGGCATTAGGGGGATGAAAGTGGAGGGCAGTTTGAAGTGTGTAACACAAGAATGATTGATACCCATTGCCTGTAGGTTTTCTTGCATTGACCCTTCACTGTGTTCTTCCTCCAGGGCCAATTCCTGTGCGACCCGTAATGCTCTGATATCCGACACTTGGAATATGCTAGAGGATTGCGACATTTTGGTGATATTAGTAGCTTGATCATGGGCATTAACTTGAAATGCTTTTTTAGCTTTAATTTCCGATTGAACTCATAAATGTCAATCCGAGTTTGTAGATAATTGAAGGAGTTCTTTGGGCAGAAAGAGAGCCCCAAAGACAATAATTGTGTTTCAGCTTTGGATAGAGTGACATCGGATAGGTTTACCACTGTATTATCCTCTGATGTGCTGTGGTCAGGTTCTATGTTAAATGCAGTTTCCATCCCAGAATTACCTCCCATGGTTACTCTGCGAGTTGCACCTACCATTTCTTCCCCCTGCCTCTCTTGGCGATGCCTCCCCCTCCTGCGTTTCCTCCTTTCGTTGCATCTTTTGTTATTACTCCTTCGTTTATTTTCCGCTGTTGCTGGGTCCGGGGTCGCAATGTTTTGAATCTGTCTTCTATTAAAAAACCCAGCTCTTCGGATGGCGCATAGTGAGTTGGAATTTTAGCCTGATTTGATGCTCCTGCCATACCATCATCTGAATCAACACTGCTTGTGGTATAACTTAATTCTGTTGCAGAGATTCCTGCCTCTAGTCCATCACCTGCAGTTTGTGTGGCAGTTTTTGGTATAAGAGCTTGCCTTTTCATGGTATCATATTGTAAATATCCTGCCTGTTTCATAGTCCCGTTTGTCGCGGGCAAATTTATATTGTTTGCGTGTACTTATTGTCTCTTGATGTTTTACCAGTCTGGCATCTATTTCATCTCTGCATTTTTTAATGAAATCCTTGTTCTCATCTTTGTCAAACTCACTGTTTAATTGCTCTATATCCTTTAAAATGTCATTCCTGTCAATCTCAGCATACTTGATTAGTATGCAGATTATGTTCATGGATGCCTCCAGATTGTTTGTTGCCCATTCTTTTAGCATGAGGGGGTTGGGGTTCTCAAAAGATGGCGCTATGAGTACTCTCAACCCCCTCGGTACTCTTCCCACTTCTTTATATTTTTCCAGTGAGCGCTTCTTCCACCTTTAGTAGTTTCACTCCTTAATAATTTCTCGAGTTTTTTCAGTTTGCCTTTTAAATCCGTGGTGGTGCTGCTCTCTTCTGTCTGTTCTTTATTAGCTCTTAGTGTCTGGAGATTTATAAACATGGCATCCGCCAATGCCTCCCAGTTCTTTAGTGTCTCTGCTGGTGTAGACATAGTAAATGGAGAAATAAACAATTCACTTCACCTAGAACACTCTCGGGATGGCGTCCTAGGCAGTATTTATGTCAGTTTTGCCCACTATTCCTCTCACCCGCACAATCGTATCAGCACACGTGTGTGTGCTAGCGAGCCCCCACCGGCTTACCCCAAAGACTTCCTGGTGATCCCACGGGGTCCTCCGACTCCAGCTGGGGGCTCCCAGGGCAAATATATATATATATATATATATATATATATATATATATATATTACCTACTGGCGATAGCCAGTAGGTATATATAGTTAGGATTTTTTTCCTATGGGATTTTTGAAAATTCTATGTCGAATAACTTTGGCGTTTGAGGACAGAATTGGCTGAAATTTTCAGGAAAATGGAACATTTTGTTTCTGAGCAGCCCCTGAAAATTTGGGGGGGTTTCGTCAAGGGGGGGCCGAGAAAAAAGGGGGGTCCCAAAACGTGTTTTTCCCATGCAATTTTCCATAGGGCGGTTGGCCTCACTTTTAGCCTGAACGGCTGAATGGATTTACACCAAACTTGGCAAAATTGTAGGGGCTGGTAGCCCGATGTGCCTTTGCTATGTCTCAAGATATAGGCTCCAGTGGTTTTTACGAAAATTAACTTTGAAAAATATATATTGGGCTACTTTGGGCTATATATATGTTGGAGCCCAAATGTAGCCCAATGTAGCCCAATGTAGCCCAATGTAGCCCAAAGATGGCCACCAGAGACAAAAAAAACAAATGTAGCCCAAATATCAGCCAGATGTAGCCCAACTATAGCCCAATGACAGAATGTCCCAGAGTGTTCTAAAGAACAACTAGAGTGCTAACAGTCCTACTTATTACAAAGGTATGGCACACCTGAAGCCATCTTGATTGGAATAAAGTGGTAACTCTTAAAACATTTAATTTAAAAAGGAACAAAATGAGGGGGTTCATTTTGCCATAGAAAGTATGATTAGCGAATATATGACGAAATCCCGCATACCATCAGTCTGCAAAAAAAATCCCGCATGTACTATTAGGCCGCAAATTAAAATAACGAAAACTTTTAGAACGAATATGCCTTTAGCATACACTAAACAACTAAACTACCCTAAACCCTAAAACACTACCCCCAGCATGACCCTACACTACACAAACAGTACAACACTACCCTAAACCCTAAAACACTACCCCCAGCATGACCCTACACTACGCAAACACTACAACACTACCCAAAACCCTAAAACACTACACCCCAGCATGAACCTACACTACGCAAACACTACAACACTACCCTAAACCCTAAAACACTACCCCCAGCATGACCCTACACTACACAAACACTACAACACAACCCTAAACCCTAAAACACTACCCCCAGCATGACCCTACACTACGCAAACACTACAACACTACCCTAAACCCTAAAACACTACCCCCAGCATGACCCTACACTACGCAAACACTACAACACTACCCTAAACCCTAAAACACTACCCCCAGCATGACCCTACACTACGCAAACACTACAACACTACCCAAAACCCTAAAACACTACCCCCAGCATGACCCTACACTACGCAAACACTACAACACTACCCAAAACCCTAAAACACTACACCCCAGCATGAACCTACACTACGCAAACACTACAACACTACCCTAAACCCTAAAACACTACCCCCAGCATGACCCTACACTACGCAAACACTACAACACAACCCTAAACCCTAAAACACTACCCCCAGCATGACCCTACACTACGCAAACACTACAACACTACCCTAAACCCTAAAACACTACCCCCAGCATGACCCTACACTACGCAAACACTACAACACTACCCTAAACCCTAAAACACTACCCCCAGCATGACCCTACACTACGCAAACACTACAACACTACCCAAAACCCTAAAACACTACCCCCAGCATGACCCTACACTACGCAAACACTACAACACTACCCAAAACCCTAAAACACTACCCCCAGCATGACCCTACACTACGCAAACACTACAACACTACCCAAAACCCTAAAACACTACACCCCAGCATGACCCTACACTACGCAAACACTACAACACTACCCTAAACCCTAAAACACTACCCCCAGCATGACCCTACACTACGCAAACACTGCAACACTACCCAAAAGCCTAAAACACTACACCCCAGCATGACCCTACACTACGCAAACACTGCAACACTACCCTAAACCCTAAAACACTACCCCCAGCATGACCCTACACTACGCAAACCCTACAACACTACCCTAAACCCTAAAACACTACCCCCAGCATGACCCTACACTACGCAAACACTACAACACTACCCTAAACCCTAAAACACTACCCCCAGCATGACCCTACACTACGCAAACACTACAACACTACCCAAAACCCTAAAACACTACCCCCAGCATGACCCTACACTACGCAAACACTACAACACTACCCAAAACCCTAAAACACTACCCCCCAGCATGACCCTACACTACGCAAACACTACAACACTACCCAAAACCCTAAAACACTACCCCCAGCATGACCCTTCACTACGCAAACACTACAACACTACCCAAAACCCTAAAACACTACACCCCAACATGACCCTACACTACGCAAACACTACAACAGAACCCTAAACCCTAAAACACTACCCCCAGCATGACCCTACACTACGCAAACACTACAACACTACCCTAAACCCTAAAACACTACCCTCAGCATGACCCTACACTACGCAAACACTACAACACAACCCTAAACCCTAAAACACTACCCCCAGCATGACCCTACACTACGCAAACACTACAACACTACCCAAAACCCTAAAACACTACACCCCAGCATGACCCTACACTACGCAAACACTACAACACTACCCAAAACCCTAAAACACTACCCCCAGCATGACCCTACACTACGCAAACACTACAACACTACCCAAAACCCTAAAACACTACACCCCAGCATGACCCTACACTACGCAAACACTGCAACACTACCCTAAACCCTAAAACACTACCCCCAGCATGACCCTACACTACGCAAACACTACAACACTACCCTAAACCCTAAAACACTACCCCCAGCATGACCCTACACTACGCAAACACTACAACACTACCCTAAACCCTAAAACACTACCCCCAGCATGACCCTACACTACGCAAACACTACAACACTACCCAAAACCCTAAAACACTACCCCCAGCATGACCCTACACTACGCAAACACTACAACACTACCCAAAACCCTAAAACACTACCCCCCAGCATGACCCTACACTACGCAAACACTACAACACTACCCAAAACCCTAAAACACTACCCCCAGCATGACCCTTCACTACGCAAACACTACAACACTACCCAAAACCCTAAAACACTACACCCCAACATGACCCTACACTACGCAAACACTACAACACAACCCTAAACCCTAAAACACTACCCCCAGCATGACCCTACACTACGCAAACACTACAACACTACCCTAAACCCTAAAACACTACCCTCAGCATGACCCTACACTACGCAAACACTACAACACAACCCTAAACCCTAAAACACTACCCCCAGCATGACCCTACACTAAACAACCACCACAACTCTACACTACACTAACACAACACTACACTACACAACACTACACTACACTACACAATCACTAACCCACGAAAAAATTAACACAAACCCACTTACCTCTCTCGTCATCGTGGTTTTCACAACGCAAATGCATTTACCATACATGCCTTTAAAACGTAATTCTTTGTAAAGGCATGCGCGATAAATGCACATGCGTTTTGAAAAAATGCGGGATAATGGTATGCGAGGTCAATGACCTTGCGGGATAATGGTATGCGGACTGAAAGTCTGCGGCATAAAAAATGCTGGAAAATGGCTGCAAACCATGATTAGCAGCAGACTTCCCTGGTGAGCACTAGCTTTACTACAGTGATCTAATGAGCAACTAGAGTGCTAACATTCAGAATTTATGGCAAATGTGTGAAACATCTGAATGCCTTCTTGATAGAACCAAAGTAAACAAGCATTGAAAATGCAATAGATCTCGCCCTCGTTTAAGTTAAAGCCATTCTGTTTGTAATGAGGTGGCTTTTTAGCTTTGCTTTTATTAGTGTTTTTAAAACTTTCATGTAAATAACATGCATATGTATGCATATATGTATATGTATGCATGCATTTATATTTATATAGATATGCAGATTATATATGTTTATATATGTATATTACCTACTGGCGATAGCCAGTGGGTATATATAGTTAGGATTTTTTCTCTATGGGATTTCTGAAAATTCTATGTCTAATAACTTTGGCGTTTGTGGACGGAATTGGCTGAGATTTTCAGGAAAATGGCACATTTCGTTTCTTAGCAGCCCCTGAAAATTTGGGGGGGTTTCGTCAAGGGGGGGTTGAGAAACAAGGGGGGTCCCAAAACACGTTTTTCCCATTCATTTTTCCATAGGGCGGTTGGACTCACTTTTAGCTCGAACGGCTGAATAGATTTACATGAAACTTGGCAAAATTGTAGATATGGTTTGCCCGACGGGCCTTTGCTATGTCTCAATATATGTGCTCCAGTGGATTTTGAGAAATTAACGTTTAAAAAAAATATATATCTGTGACAGCGCTCCGGTTAGCGCCCCGGTTTGCGTACCTGACGCGTAACGGAACTTCGCGAAGCGAAGCTGATTGGCTCTCCGGTGTCTGTCAACATTCTAAACAGTCCGTAGCGGCCGCCATCTTGTCTCTCGGTACGATCGAGAGACAAGATGTGGTGAAAAACGAAGGGGGAAATGAAGGAAAGGGGGCAAGGTAGACCCCTCCTGACCCCCTAGGATTGATGAGGGGGATATTAAAGTGCCCCGCGGGGCAAAAAAAATAAAAATAATTTTTTTGCGATTTTACGCCGTAGAGGCGCGTCCCGGTACGCGAACCGGGCAGCTCACCCGGCAGCTAACCGGGCAGCTAACCGGCAGCGCAGCTGTCAACATTGTAAACAGTCCGGAGCGGCCGCCATCTTGTCTCTCGGTAGGTTCGAGAGACAAGATGTGGTGAAAAAAGAAGGGGGAAATGAAGGAAAGGGGGCAAGGTAAACCCCTCCTGACCCCCTAGGATTGATGAGGGGAATATTAAAGTCCCCAGCGATTTTTTGCGGTAGAGGCGCATCCCGGTACGCGAACCGGGCAGCTAACCGGCAGCGTAACGGGAGTCCGCCATCTTGTGTTTTTGGAGTGTCCGGTTCGTGTACCGGGTAGCGTCCCGGTAAGCGTAACAAGGGGAAAACCAAGAGAAACAGTGAAAAAAAAATTAAGGGAATAGATTTCCAGCAAACTTGACAAAATTGTAGGGACTGTTTGTTTGATGTGCCTTTGCAAGGCCTCAAGATATGTGCACGTGTGGATTTTGTCTAATTAAGGTTAAAAAAAATATATATATCTGTAAGCGTGCTCCGGCACGCTTACGTTACGGGTTTTGTTTGCGCTGCAGAGCCGATACGTCACGGTTATGCGACGCGTCATGAGGCGTCTCACGTGGCTACGTGATACGTCACGTAATAAAGAATATATTTTACAGCTATAGATATTAGCTTTTAAAAAACCAATGAAATTCACTGAAAAAACCATAGGTTATAGACCATATATAGTTAGGAATTTGCATTTACAAAACCTTGAAAATTCACTGAAAAAACCATAGGTTAGAGACCATATATAGTTAGCTGGACATTTTATTGACATAAAACCAATGAAATTCCATATATAGTTAGTTGCACTAACTATATATCGCGCACCCGCAATCCACTGCTGATGATGTCACATATTACATCATTCATGACATGGTCAGTGACATCACTGATGACATCACTGATGACATCTCAAATGACATCACTGATGACATCACTGATGACATCTCAAATGACATCACTGATGACATCATGACACACCAATACCAGTTACTACATACACACTCACTGATTCCTACGTCTACACACACATTCACTCATTCACCCATACAATCACTCATACATACAGTCACTCATTATTACAACACTATCATATGCACTCATACACCTATGCAGACACTCACACACTGCCACTCATCCATGGAGTTACTCACACATCTAGTCAGTCCTGTAAAGAATCAATCACACTTCCATTTCCTCATCTATACAGTTAAACACAGAACACCATACTTCAGTGACATCACTGATGACATCACTGATGACATCTCAAATGACATCACTGATGACATCTCAAATGACATCACTGATGACATCATGACACACCAATACCAGTTACTACATACGCACTCACTGATTCCTACGTCTACACACACATTCACTCATTCACCCATACAATCACTCATACATACAGTCACTCATTATTACAAGACTATCATATGCACTCATACACCTAGTTAGTCCTGTGAAGAATCAATCACACTTCGATTTCCTCATCTATACAGTTAAACACAGAACACCATACTTTTCACACATATACTAACACATACTTACTCTCTTATACAATCACTGATACAAGTACACATTGATATGCACAGAGTCACACACCTCCCAGCCAGCCACACACACACTCAGTCTTCCATACATCCACTCATTCTTCAATATGTAAAACATAATTAAACTTTACAAAAACACACAGACACTAGATGATGTTATCAGTGATGTCATTTGAGATGTCATCAGTGATGTCATCAGTGATGTCATTTGAGATGTCATCAGTGATGTCATCAGTGATGTCACTGACCATGTCATGAATGATGTAATATGTGACATCATCAGCAGTGGATTGCGGGTGCGCGATATATAGTTAGTGCAACTAACTATATATGGAATTTCATTGGTTTTATGTCAATAAAATGTCCAGCTAACTATATATGGTCTCTAACCTATGGTTTTTTCAGTGAATTTTCAAGGTTTTGTAAATGCAAATTCCTAACTATATATGGTCTATAACCTATGGTTTTTTCAGTGAATATATATATATATATATATATATATATATATATATATATATATATATATATATATATATATATATATATATATATATATATATATATATATATAGGGTCCTCACCCACAGGTCCCTCCTGTGGCATGCTTTATCAACGGACCCTTACCCAGACACCGAACGTGAATGGGTGGGCTCGACACGTTTGTGAGGGGGACTCTTTGGGTGGTAGCAGTGAGTGAAGGCAGGGTTGAGTGAGTGTGTTAAAATAGCCTTTAAATCCTTTATAACAAATGTATTATTCTGGGATCTAGAGATAGGTTAAAATAGATCAGTGTGATGCTTTTAGGAATTAATATTCCCAGGCATCTGATAGGTCGACATGTTTCAGCCTTTATATAGTCCGTCAAGGGTCAGTAGGCTTTCTTCAGGACCTGATTTTTACCCTGCTTTTTGTGAGTGCTAATTTTCTGTGCAATTAAATAGTATTAAACATGCACATTACCATACAGACCATATTTAAGGGACCTTTTCTTATATGGTTGTAACTGAAAAGAGAAAAAGTGGGGGACTGATTAGGCATCTGTGGGCACTCATACTTTTTTGGAGCACCCCCAATAGTGAGATTATTAAATAGTCACCACATCTAGAAACTCAGCATAATTAAAATTTAAAGTAGCACTATCGGAAATACATTTAAAAGGAAAATCAGACTGGACCTTTTACATTCATGGATTATTTTTTCAACAGACATCATGGGGTCCCAGGGGAGGATGGACTATGTAGTCACACACTAGGAGGACACCATTTATTTCAAGTCATTTTGTGTGTAGAAAATGGACTTTCTGCATTAGCAGAGCAATTCAGCTAATCTGTGTAGAAAAATAAGAAGTAAAATTAGAAGAGAAAAAATATACCTGTGTGGGGGGGCTCGAGCACCCCCACATGATCCAGGGACCGCCACCTCCCCCGGGCACTAATATTTAAATTTGGGGGTCCGTAACGGACCCCCAAGCCCCCGGGACCAAAACCTCCCGGGGCAGTTTAGATGTTGAGAGGCCCCCTCCTGGAGCCTGTAATGGCCCTAGGGACCGCAACCCCCCAGGGCTGGCACATGTAGTGTCCCTGGGGTGCCCACCCCCTGGACACTGCTGTTTGGTATGACAGGGTGGGAGCTGTGCGGCTCCCACCCTGTCATAGCAAACTGTAGTTTGGATTTTGGAAGAGAGAGCAGTAAACCTGCTCTCTCTTCCAAAATTCAAACCAGGTTGCTTTTCCACAAGGGGAGCTGCATCTTAGCAGCTCCCCATGTGGAAAAGCAATGCCGGCTCCCACAGGAGGTTGAGTGCCGGCTGGGACCGTGGAGGCATTGGGGCTCCCCCCACGGCCCCCTGGTGCGTTGTAAGTTGGGGAATTAATTCCCCTTGAGTACTGAGGGTCCCTGGGGTCAACTAGCCCACCAGGTACCTCCAGTGTGTGCCAGGGAGCTGAGTTGTGGAGAGGTGTTCAGAGGTCACGCCCCTTTTCACACCTCTCTGCAACGCAGCTCTGTGGCACTTACTGGAGGTATCTTGTGGGCTAGTTGGACCCCAGAGACCCTCAGGATTTAAGGGGACTTCGTCTCCCAACTTAAAACGGCCACAGGGCATGTTTGTACACATGTCACCTCAGGTTGCCACCTCCCTTCACCATTGTGCAGATGTTCCCCATAGAGCGTTTTAAGAGGTAGATTTAATCCCCCTGCCCTATTATGTACTAGGACCTTACAGAGGAGGTCATGCTAATCATAGGGGTATTCCAACACATAGTGTTCCCTAGTGTATGTAGGTGTTTTCACTGTAATCTAAGTGTCTTTTAGCAAAGCACTGGCTCCAGGCCTGGTTAGTCAGAGTGAAGAAATCAAAATCTTCATTCTCAGGGGTCTTACTAATATCAATAAAGAACTTGGCACAGAAGCTGAAATATGAAAAGACATCTTTATTAAATGTAATAAATGAGGCCACGTCACACAGAAGCCGTAGCAAATGAATGAGGTAGTCTGAGGAATACAGAAAACAGAGGACTTTTATATGTTTTAGGGTTACATGACTCAGCACAAAAATAAGGGGCAGTCCTAGCTTTTGCAAGCATGCAAAAAAAAAACAACATTCCTTCTTACACAAGCTGGACAACCCTATAATAAAAGACCACAACCCATATCGTAAACAGGTCCTAAAAAGAAGGAACAGAAACAGATGAGAGGTAGGATAAGGGGTGTGTATGTGCATAAAAAACTTTACAATCTCCTGTACTCGGATCCTTAATCTTGATCAGTTACTGGGCAAGGAACTGGTCTAACAAGGTCAGCTTCAGGCAACAGGGTCAGTTCACTTAAGTCATTCAAAAGTCAGCTAAAGTCATCGGCCTATGTGAGGGCAATTACAAAATGGCTGTCATGCACAAAATGGAACCCAAGGATTCAGAACAAAATCTTCAAATACACAGTGAATCCATCGGTGTAACATGATGAAAAGTTCATACTTGCTGAGCTCACTGTTTACGGTTCGCTGTTACCAAAATCGTAACAGAACCACGACCTTTATGACCCAGGTTCAGAATTCACGGAACCTCAGACCCTCCTTTTGCCCTTACATAGCCAATAACCTAAACTCGCGTCAATCTGAATCCAGGTCTATATTCATCAGATCATCAAGATGTTGCTGGAGCATAATCCTATTACTTAGTAACTCTCTCGGGACAGGTCTCCTTACCCACGTAGTAGCACAAAGGCCACATATGGCAGGACCAAATAGGGAATACCTCTATCTGTAGTATGTGGCATAAGACCACACACCCAACAATTAGTGATGTTCACTACTAACTGGTGTTGATGCAGAAGCTGTACAAAAGGAATTATTAGTAAACTCTGACCTCCTAACTAGTTCATGTTCAGGTAAAGGGTGAAAAGAATGCAAAGAAGCAGTAGTAGGAAAAGACATAGGTTTGGAAGTGGGTGCAGAAGTCAATTGAGTAGAAAAAAACAATCCCACCCATAAAAGACAACGTCATGTTTACAAAACACTAGAAAACACGTTATTAAGAACATATAGACAACAGGAGAAAGTAGTGACCACTATTACAAACGAAATTATAATTTTTCACAACTCTAAGCAAAAAGCAAATCCTAAAATTATCTAGTAACATTTTTAGGGCTCCCATGCATTTTAATAATTTATTATATGTTCAGGTGAAACAGTGGTGACCCTCATCAATGCTCTGAGGTGAAAAGGGGATACTCTTCCACAGAGAATGGACTTTATTCTGCATTTACTAAACAGAATACTACTTTAAAACAATGCCAGCCAAACAATAAGTATCAGTCTCCTAACACCTAGTCTATACAATCACACGGAAACCTCTTGTGAAACCAACTATGCCCAGAGTCCGTTCAAAAAGCCTCTCCGGCAGGCTTCTATTGTCCATCAAATCTTCTTTTTGTTGTTGCATGGGCCTCTTGATTCAGGCCTCCCATGAAAAAAAATGCTTCTCAGTATTCGTTGGAGTGCCCTCCTGGCAAACACTCATAGCTTATTCAAAAGTCTCAATGTCTCAAGGCAGTGCACCAATATCTCTCCTTTGCGGCAGGCACTACAGGTAGTGTGCTCTCCATTGATCAAGGGTACAGATCATCTTGTACAGACCCGGAACCATTCTCAGGCTCCAACACTCATCATTCAGTGTCAGAGGACGCTCAGGCTGCTCTTTCATGGGCACCAGAATGTAGTGCCTTTTGCCAATCTTGGATCCGCCGGTGCACTGCACTTCCATTGGAGCAAAGGAAAAAGGGGGGTGTGGCCAAAACTCAGGCCAAGGGGCTCAAGGGACTGCACACTGTCAGAGGTTACAAGCACATGACAGGCGCTCTTTAGCACTGAAATTCTGGTTCTGTGGCAAAACCAGCTCCTCCTTCTTTTCTGATGTTGAACGTCTTCTGATGAAGCAAGTGCGATGCTTTAAACAGTTCATTGTATAACAAGGGGACTGCAAACAGGTGGCCGGCGATCTTCAAAGGAGTGGCCACACGCCATGGGATAATTCTGGTATAGAATACACTGTCATTTTCAAAAAGCAATACAAATATAAAGGCAGTAGGCAAAACAGTGCCTCTAGGCTTTTCAATTGGGTTTCCGTGTGAGAGCATATCCTCCATCATCTAAGGGTAGATAGCAACATGGGAATTCTATCTGAATGGATGTCCTCACACATAGTGGCATCGTCTAATGGGGTAAACACATTTTATCTCAATGATTACATATAGGTGTTCCTAAATTCCTTATTTTAGAACATCTCAAAAGAAAAATTGCATAATACAGATTATCAGGGAAAACAGTCTGGTTATACAAAAGGGAATCATACATAAGATGGGGGTCCATGGTACATTACTGCAATCTGGAAGTGTGAACCTGAATAATGCACCAACAATAAAAAAAAATGGGCTAACTGGTGAAAAGAATATGGAAAAGGGAAATTGAACTAGGACACAGCTAAAATCCCAATAACTAGGCACGATGCGCTTGGGTGATAGTCAGGCATGTGACACAATACCAAGAGTATGGGTGATACACAAAAGGTCAAAATAATACACAAATTTAAACTCTACCGCTGGCCGCTACACCATATACGGTAATCTCAGCTAATTTTCCAGTTCCTTCTTCAGGGAAAAATTAAACCTGGTTTCCTTTATGGTACAAAGCCATATACTACTTAGGAAGCAGAACAAAACTGAGTAATGTAATATAGAAATTAGGTCACCATGTACAAGAGTCACAAATCTATAATTTATCCTTATGTCCAATCAGGATACATAAATTTAGGGTTGCCCTGTTCCTTTAAGGGAAGAGGACAGTATCGTGACTAATTCCAGATGACACACTTTGATTCTGTATATCTCTTTTATTTTTCTTAAACACTATTATAGCCAAATTTGACATACACTGATGAAGTGTTGTCTGTGTCGCGCACAGTTATGAAAATATCATTATCTGTGAAATTTAGCAAATCAACCCAACTGTTGTACAGCGATACACATCGTCATGTATATCCCCTCACAACACAGGTAAACTTGTAATAGTATCAAAAGCAGCAACATACAACAAACATGCATAAAATTAAAAACGCACAAAACATCAAGCCATCAGATATGTGAAATTCGGGCCTGCTTAATTTGTCAGGTTTAAAATCCTTACCCTCCTTTTGACAGTAGATTACCAGTTAGTGGATATCTGCTGTCAAATACAACTTTCTAACATACAGGACCAGCAAGAACAATTCATGATAGGAACACATACACAAACATAAAAAACACATGAACATTTCTTTCCAAAGGAGTTACGCAAAAACACATCTCCTTTCAACCAACCAAACTCACGTGTCTTGTCAGCTTTAAATCACCCAGAACAATCCATGAATGATCTGTAGGCGGAAGCAAAAAAAAAATACACAACACACAAAAGAGAGACATTTCTCATAACAAACAAATATCAATTATAATTTTTAATCAGAAGACAAAACCTGATACACATTAACAAACACAAAAATAAACTTCCATTACTTAACTGTTACCATCTTGTCAGTCACCTTGCAACATGAAGCCCTTTTAACTTTCCAAATGTAAAATCCTTTCACTGACACTCCATGTTAGCCTTGTGCCACAATCTCCACTGTAAAAAATAATTCTTAATTGGCAAATCATTCTCACTTATTCATGTAGCCTTCAAAATTTTAGTAAAGGGCTGCATCTTATTTTTTTGTCTAAGACTTAATGCAACACTTCGTTTTCTGTCAAATAAAAGCAACTAGCAGACATTATTTTTTTTTCAGAGCAGAGACACAAATGTATCAGTTCTGCAGAGCATTTAACATGATGTTGGGACTTTCAAAGAAACCTTTTTTTATACTTTCCCGTTGGAATTAAGTTCTTTAATTGTATTGATGTTCTTATGGAGAAACCAGAAATCCCACCTTTCAGAGGCCTGTTTAGCAAGGTCATTCTGCATTCCACAGAGACAAGGTCCTAATTTAAAATGTCACAAATGTCAACATGACAGCCTCTTCCATTGTTTACAGGGAAACTAAAGATAGCATCTCAGCGTGACTCTACAGAACCTTAATAACACACATACCAGTTTTTAGAACAAATGCTTGTTGCAGTGGTACTCATTTCATCTACCTTAAATAGATCTCACTGGGTCATTTAAAAGGAAAACCCCAAAATGGGGACCACCTGCAAATTTGTATTATACCTACATGTATGCATTTACTGAAGCCTAAAGCACTTTAAAGCTATTATAAATGGCAAGAATGCTGTTTTAAATGGTCTATTTTACCCAAATTCGACTTTGATATTAGGGGCAATTAAAAAGAAATATCCTATAATTGTTTTACATATTAATCATCCTCAGAATGTTCTCTACAAATTGCAGATATTGGACATTAGACATATCCCATGTAAATCCTTAAAAAAATGAGTTTTGTAAGCCTGCGCTAAGTGAAATTCCATATGCTAATGTTCTCATTATGCAGTGTAACACAACTTAAATTTAATTATAATGCTAAGAGGTCACAGTATGAGCATTAAGCTTCATGAATAGTAAAAAACGAATTTTGTAGCACTTATTTTTAATAATTATTTTTCAAAATGTATTAAATATTTTTAATAAACCCAATCATTTTTGATAATTCCACATATAAAAGCGAGCTGCATCCCTTGCCTATCATTTTAGATGCATTCATTTATAAGCCTAAGCACAGAAGCCTAACTTATAATATGACAAAATGTTTGCGCTACTTTTTATCTGTCTTTCTAAAAAGGACAATTTTATTTAGCAACAGACCCACGAATATGCTTACAGAAAATGCTTAACACCTTGGCTGCTATGACTTTTCCCCTCCTGTGCTGATGATGGAGATTTCCCATTGTTCATGACGAGCTCAGCTCGTCATAAGCACAGCTCCAGTGTGCCTCATGACGAGCTGAGCTCGCCATGAGCAGCGAAGGGGTTAAAGAGAGAAAACCCTTAATTGAAATGCCTTCCTGTAATACAAAATAATGAACCTTAGTTTTGGAACCTTTTTAAAATGACATTCTGAAATGTAAAAATTTACCAGTGCAACTGAGGGCAAAGTCATGGCTGAATAAATATTCCTATTTATTTAGCTTGTCTCTCAATGTTTGTAACGTAAGCACGGTGGCTGTCTATTTAAAAGTAAAACTAAGACATTTCAAGTTTCAAAATGTGTGTGCAATACAGCAAGGTCCAATGTATTCAGATGATGTATTTGCCTGTTAATATCTAATACTATGTATGTAAGAAAAATGCTGTACGTTTATTTATTTTTCTTAAAACACCCAATTTCGGTTCTGTTTTTTTTTTATTCCTAGTGAATGTGGATTTACATTTTAGTTTTTAAGCATTTAGACATTTCGCTTAATAGACTGAAAACATCAAAAAGAAACACAAACACACATTTGAGCTCATTTCAGACATAAACAGAAAGGGGTCAAACACTCAGGACACACAATACGGCGCGCCATGCATTTCGTGAATAGCGCCATCGCTATTCACTTACAGAAGTTGCACTAATGGGAAAACCACATAGACATTTAAACACATATTTGACCCACAAATCAATAACCATTTGCAAATACTAGTTGTAAGTCATATTTACAAGAAACGTTTCTCAATAGTGTTCCAAAAGACTGTAAAAACAGCCCAACAGACTGATGTATGTCCAAGAAGTGAAAATGCACTCAATTCACTAGCTTTGGCTAGCAGAACACCAAACAAAATCGTTCTGCATATCTTCGTTCATAAAACTGCGCAGAACAAAGGATCCTTGTTTTGAATTCTGTCATATTTTAATTCCCTGGGGATACAAAATCACCAAGGAAGAAATATGTTTTTAAATCTAACCTATTTAGATATTCCCTTTAGGGGAAGCCGGCTAATTTACTTCACATCATACTATGGTACCTTCCAGAAAAGCAACACATTTTTCCATGTGAGCTTAAAAAAACAGGCATGCCAAAAATACTGCGGAATACGCAAGTATTATAATCAAAGTAGTGCTTAAGGTACTTTTTGTACGTGCACCGTTCCTATGGACCAAATGGAGAAAATTCTCCTCATTACCTGTCTACACAAATTGCAATTCGCATATTCAAACCTATACAAACCAAAAGTTGCCCAACACAAATTCCAAAGTTCCAAAGCTACATTTCCAAATTTGCTAAGATCAGGCATCTTATAGCTCACTAATCTAGCTTCAAACTTCAAGGGTTTATCTCTACCAATACACTCGCAAATATACGAGCCCCTCGGCTATGGTAATTGCAATAACCAAATCAAAAACCAAGAAACCAACCCCTCGGCTTTGGTAATTGCAATAACCAAATCAAAGACCCAAAGAACCAAAGGACTGGGAGCGACCCACTTATACCTAACTCTTACTTTTACTAAACAAAAGGTTATCCAAATTCTAACTGCCAAGTTCTACATGACCTAACTGTCTTTTTAGAATGCTCACGCCAAAAAGGTTCTCAGTCAGGAGTGACATCATGTGGAGGATCAAAATCAGGAAGATCAGAAATATACTGGGCTGTAGAAACAAAGAATCTCCAGAATCCCTGTGCACAGAGTACCTTCTTAGTAGAATCCTGTTCTGTCCTCCTCAGTAGATTTCAGTCTCCTGACAAGATCACTCCCACAGAAAGTCACTTCTCTGATAAGCCCGCGTTGGCTGCGCCATTTGAAGAAATCAAAATCTTCATTCTCAGCGGTCTTACTAATATCAATAAAGAACTTGGCACAGAAGCTGAAATATGAAAAGACATCTTTATTAAATTTAATAAATGAGGCCACGTCACACAGAAGCCGTAGCAAATGAATGAGGTAGTCTGAGGAATACAGAAAACAGAGGCCTTTTATATGTTTTAGGGTTACATGACTCAGCACAAAAGTAAGGGGCAGTCCTAGCTTTTGCAAGCATGCAAAAAAAAAGCAACATTCCTTCTTACACAAGCTGGACAAACCCATAATAAAAGACCACAACCCATATCGTAAACAGGTCATAAAAAGAAGGAACAGAAACAGATGAGAGGTAGGATAAGGGGTGTGTATGTGCATACCAAACTTTACAATCTCCTGTGCTCCGATCCTTAATCTTGATCAGCTACTGGGCACGGAACTGGTCTAACAAGGTCAGCTTCAGGCAACAGGGTCAGTTCACTCAGGTCATTCAAAAGTCAGCTAAAGTCATCGGCCTATGTGAGGGCAATTACAAAATGGCTGTCATGCACAAAATGGAACCCAAGGATTCAGAACAAAATCTTCAAATACACAGTGAATCCATCGGTGTAACATGATGAAAACACTCATACTTGCTGAGCTCACTGTTTACGGTTCGCTGTTACCAAAATCGTAACAGAACCACGACCTTTATGACCCAGGTTCAGAATTCACGGAACCTCGAGAGTTAGTTACCACCAGTACGCGTCTGAAAATGTTGTGGGCACAGGATTATTTAGCAATAAGGCCTCTTTCTGCCCCTCTGTTGGTTCTTTCTGCACATGTCTTGCTTCTTCCTGCACTTTTCTTCGTCTTTGTGAACTTCTGTTGCGTCTTTCTGCATATCTTGTGCTTCTTTCTGTGCATTTTTCTTCTTTCTTCACATGTCCTACCTCTGTAGGCATAGTTAGAAACTAGCATTTGAAAAACCTTTGAAATTCACTGAAAAAAACATAGGTTTCAGGCACGTTATAGTTAGAAATTAGCATTTAAAAAACCTTAGAAATTCACTGAAAAAAACATATGTTTCAGGGACGTTATAGTTAGTTGGACATTTCACTCATACAAAACCAGAGAAATTCCCCTGTTATAGTTAGTTCAGCTAAGTATAACTCGGGCCCCCGCAATGCGCTGCTGATGACATCACATATTACATCACTCATGACATGGTCAGTGACATTACTCATGACATCACTGATGACATCTCAAATGACATCATTAATGACATCATCCTTGTGATAGAGTGGCGTACATCCTCTCACCCTCATATAACTTTTGATACACACACTCTAAAGTACAAAATACCATTTTGAAAACAATGGACACACCAAGACCAGTTACAACATACCCATTCACTAATTCCAAGATCCAAACACACATCCACTCATTCACCAAAAGTCCAATACAGTCACTCAAACATGCACTCACTCATCATATGTACTCCTACACCTATACATACACTTACACACAGCTACTCATCCATAGAGTTACTCACACACATAGTCACATGCAAAGAAAGTATAAAACATCCATTTACCTGTGTATAGTTATACACACACCACCGCACTTACTTCTACAGAAAGTAACACATACTTACTCTCTTAAACAATCACTTATAGAAACACATACTCATTTATACAGTGACTCTTCCAATCTCTCACTCTCACATAACTCACTTACATACACCAATACTCACAGGTTCTAATTTAAAACATATGTTGTTACTCATAAAGACACTACTGAGACAGTCATTCACTCACAAACACACCCATACACTAACTCATCCACCCATACAATCCTGCACACATGCTGTCTTCAACACATACAAACAGTGAGTCGCTCATTCACGCATCTATGCACAAAGTAATACCCCCAATGAACCACACAGACACTCATACTGATACTAAAAAAAAGCTAATAACCTATATAGACACTCATGTAGCTACTCCCCAACCCATGCTGCCACGTAAACACAAAATGAGAGACTGATACAGATATTTACACAATTAAAGATTACTCACTAACCTATGTATTCACTAAGATACACTAAATCAGTCAGTTATACAATCAGTTTCACACAAACAAAATCATCCATTTAGACACTTATATACCCACTTATTCTTCCATCGACCTCAACATATACAAATATAAAACAAGTTTAAATTTCACAAAAACACATTCTGGGTCAATTTCGTCTTTATTCGATCATATTCAATCATAAAGAAACATATAACAGTACAATGTGATAAAAGGACATAAAATGACTTAAAAGGTTTTCAAAGACAATATCATTTTAAAAGTCCATTAAGATTAATTGTTTTTTAAAAAGGGATGGTTCATGGTGAAAAAAACATTCAAATCTATAGTAGCGCACGGTTTAGTTAGAGACTTCATTATTTTAAGCAATTTAGCTTAGAAGAGAACAAAAAAACTACAACACAGAATGTAATCAGGTTACGTAATACTGTGCAAACTATTCCTTCTAAGGGCCCAAGTCCAACGCAAGAATTTAGCCATGGCAATAACTACGACTTCACTAGTATCTGTTTTTAGATAACGCAGAGCCATTTGGCAAGATCTTGTTACAAGTTTTATGCAAACCGGCTTGAGCCATTTATGATGAGGGCCCTTATATGCAGGGCACACAAACAGGACGTGCGGTATGGTCTCTTCCTGACCTGGGCAGAAGTGACATTTTGTATCTTGGTCGTCCCCCCACTTTTTCGTAAAGGATTTTAGGGGGAGGGTGCTCACTCTAAATTAGCGAAAAAGTTTTCTGTCACAAGGACTCGTAATAGTGTCCCAATAGGCCTCCAACCTATGTTCGCTCTTATGATCTAAAAAGAGGCCTGTTAGGGAGACACTATTCACCAGAGACAGAGACTTCTGACAAACCATGTCCCTATATAAGGCTTTAAAATCTTTTTTTGATGGAAAGGAGTTCCCTCCTGGGTCCTCCCACAAATGGCTGAGCCCCATATCAGATAGTGTAGCCTAGACCTTTAGTAATCATATACTTTTTTGGGATTCTTCAGCTTCTCTAATATACTTAACAGCTTTTGCATAGGGTGCTAACTCCGGGGTAGTTCAGAATCTTCGCCAGTAAGAAAGAGGTCTAAAACCCGCAGCGTCCTCAAAGGAAATACAACCCAGATATAAAAATAAGGATCTAAGAGGTAACGATTGAGGAAGGCCGGTCAATGCTCTCAGAAACTTGTTCTGGGCTAGGACTAATGGACCTAAGCTTTCGAAACCCCATAGTTCTGCGCCATAAATTATGGAAGCTCTTACCTTCCCTTGATAAATAGGTAGGGCCGGTCCAACTGGTTTGGTTTGGGATAGCCGGTGTTCCTTTAAGAGGGCCCCAGCTAATTGGTTGTGCCTTAGGACTAATAGATCGATCTCTGGCTTCCAATTCATACTTTTACCCATAGTAACGCCCAGGTATGTGATGTCATCAGTAATGTCTTCAGTGATGTCATTTGAGATGTCATCGGTGTGACATCATGAGTGATATCACTGACCATGCCATCAATGATGTAATATGTGACCCCATCAGCAGTGCATTGCGGGGGCGCGAGTTATAGTTATATGAACTAACTATAACTGGGGAATTTCTCTGGTTTTGTATGAGTGAAATGTCCAACTAACTATAACGTCCCTGAAACCTATGTTTTTTTCAGTGAATTTCTAAGGTTTTTTAAATGCTAATTTCTAACTATAACGTGCCTGAAACCTATGTTTTTTTCAGTGACTATATATATAAATAGTTTCATTTTTCACACCATCTCAGAGAAAGTCTACTGTCTGAGAAATAGTGAAGCAAGCACCGATTTCACTGGGTGCATTACGCTCACTTGTCTCTGATACAGGAAAGACAGACACTGTCACAAAAACCTGGGTCTCCCCTCTCCTTGTGTTAATGCATAGTAAAATAGGGAAGCTGAGGGTAAACCCTTATCATATACTTCTCACTCCACTCAAAAGTCACACAATCATTTTCCTCATGAAATATTTGGATTTGTGCCTGTTGATATTTTAGTGCAGTGTGCAGAAACTCTACTGAATACTTGTGAAATATTAAGAGGCTTATTATGATGTCACCGTCTCGGAAACGGGACTGACCGACCTCCATTTAGCAGTCCCGACTGTTTCATTCCGGTGCGACCGCACATGGTGCATGTGCATTCAGACATTTCCCTATGGGAGCATGTGTTACAGCCGAAGCCTGGCTGTAGTACATGCTCCCATAGGGAAATGTGAGGTGTTGTTAATCCCTGCACTCAGGGCATGCACCTCAAGGTGCCTGCCACTGCGTGCATGGATTAATAGGGGGGCACCATAAGTGCCCCCTCGGCTACAACCGGAGACCGCAAAGGAAGGGGGACTTGGTAGGGCCCCGAAAACACTCTTTCCGACAGGGATTCCATGTTGGAAAGGCCGGCATGGAAACCCTGCTGTAAACTGTGCATCGTAATCCGAATGGCGTAAACTGACGTCCATTCGGATTATGGGCCCGTTCTGACAGGCCAACAGGCTCCTTAAGGCTTTCGAAAGGCAGCTGGAATGACCGGCCTATTTCAATTCTGAACGCTGAATCAAAATCAGCCAGTCAGAATTGAATCCGACGATGTCGGTCGTAAAGCCTCCGACCTGAGGTCGAAGGCCTTCTGACTGACATTGTAATAAGCCCCTTAGTGTAAGCATGAATATTTAAGATGGAATTACCATTTACCAAGATTGGTCTCTTTTGATATCTTAAATTGAGGCTTTCCCTCCAATGTGCTGCTTCAGCCATGCAGAGACCAACTCACCTCTGCACTGGAATCGTTGAAAAGAAAAAGGCAATGCAATCTTCAAAATACAAGGTTGTCCCATCGTCAATCAGACACCACAATTCTTAGTACCAGTTTCAGTCTTATATCCTACTGGTACTGGATGTTGCTACCCAGGCTTTAAGTTCAGCTGTGTCATGTTTTTGTAGTCATTTTACTCTGCTTATGTTTTTCCTGTGTTTCATTTTCATTTGGTTCCCAAGATTTTGCAGCACCTCTGCCTTGGTTTTAGATTGTCTCAAAAGGTTTTCGCCACTTAATGATTTCCATAAAATAACATTTGCCTACACTAGTTTTGATTCCCTCCAAATTGATAATCTGTGAAAACTTCACAGTACCTTGATGACTATGTTTTACAAAGATGATGTTATTCCATCCATGATAATGAAGGAGATCACTATCAAAGTACTGACACCTTTATTAAACATCATCAAAACATTAGCAGACACTATGGCTTCTAAATAAAACTTTGTTGAATGCTGATGACCTTGCAAACGACAGCCTAGATTTACTAACCTTTCACGCAACGCAGCAAGGCAAGTCAATGCAAAGTGGCCCTTGTGTAGCTTTATAAACCTTGACTATCAAAAAAGGGGTGCAACCAGGACATAAAATATTAGTAAATCTGGGACTGCCATCTCATCATTCACCTGCTGTATCTAGGTACGGCTAGGACTAATGGACCTAAGCTTTCGAAACCCCATAGTTCTGCGCCATAAATTATGGAAGCTCTTACCTTCCCTTGATAAATAGGTAGGGCCGGTCCAACTGGTTTGGTTTGGGATAGCCGGTGTTCCTTTAAGAGGGCCCCAGCTAATTGGTTGTGCCTTAGGACTAATAGATCGATCTCTGGCTTCCAATTCATACTTTTACCCATAGTAACGCCCAGGTATGTGATGTCATCAGTAATGTCTTCAGTGATGTCATTTGAGATGTCATCGGTGTGACATCATGAGTGATATCACTGACCATGCCATCAATGATGTAATATGTGACCCCATCAGCAGTGCATTGCGGGGGCGCGAGTTATAGTTATATGAACTAACTATAACTGGGGAATTTCTCTGGTTTTGTATGAGTGAAATGTCCAACTAACTATAACGTCCCTGAAACCTATGTTTTTTTCAGTGAATTTCTAAGGTTTTTTAAATGCTAATTTCTAACTATAACGTGCCTGAAACCTATGTTTTTTTCAGTGACTATATATATAAATAGTTTCATTTTTCACACCATCTCAGAGAAAGTCTACTGTCTGAGAAATAGTGAAGCAAGCACCGATTTCACTGGGTGCATTACGCTCACTTGTCTCTGATACAGGAAAGACAGACACTGTCACAAAAACCTGGGTCTCCCCTCTCCTTGTGTTAATGCATAGTAAAATGTATCTAGGTACGATTATTGACCAATCCATCACAAACGCGATCCATGTGAGAATTGAGAACAACCTTGCAATAGTTACCAGTTTGGGGTCAGACCACAATACAGTACAGATCCCATTACAATTCAAGCGGTCAGTGATGCCCCTCAGATCTCCAACAATGGCAAACTTTGTTTTCTCATCCTGGAGCCACAAGGTCACCTTAAGTCAGGATGCTTTGATCCTGCCATAGGGTGGCACTACTTGAAGACCTTCTGTGAGCCTGCTTCCATGGTAAGCACTATTTTGTAACCTGTGCTGCACTACAGTCTTCATTTACATACTTTACATTTCCTCTTGGAAATCAGATGCACTCCAGATTCCATTTGAGAGTTTACTTATCAACTCCTAATGCATATGTTACTTGTATGCCTTATCGAGTGTGAGAGCCTTTTGGTGAATCTTATTATACTTTGAACTCTGTCTTACTGGTTCCAGGGTGCCCAAGTGCTCCCTTGCATGAATTCCTGCAAGTTTTGACATGTTTCAAAACAAGTTCCAATCCTTGTTCTACTCTGGAATTTTGTTCTGCCCACTGGTTGCTCCTGGAACTTCAGTGCCCTCATTTAGGCAGAGAGCTGGAAGAGGGCTTCAATTGTTCTCCCATGCACTGTGCTACACCTAGCTTACTCCTGTTCTTAGTTCCATCACCCTCTGTGGCTGTGGGCTGGGAGGAGGAATTTAAGACTGGCATTCAGAATTTGTGTTTTAACTGCTGTTACTGGGAGCTCCTGCTTTGTGCTCAAGTTGCCTGTATTGCTGAACCTTTGGGAGATCTGTTTTCTACTACTGCTTTTTGCTGTGTCCTGCATTCCTGTAGCTGCCCTGTGAAGCATTGTGATTTATGTGTGTCACTGGCTTCACAGTCTCACCTTTCTTTCTGCCTACCCTTTCTAGCCTGATATCATGATTTCATAGTTTTTCCAGCTAGGCTTCTGTTCACGTATTCACTGAGTTGGACGCGGTTCCCGTTGTTTTCTTGTTCTGATTTAACTTGTTGACCTTACTCTGAATTCTTGTGTTTATTGCATATACCAGCAGGACATTACTTGCTTAGTGTCTGTTAGGTACATTCCTGAATTCCTTGTTTAGAATCCTAGTTTGAGTTTCCCTGTACAAACAGGGCATTAAGTGTTCCAGTGTATGTTAGGACAGCTGGCAATTGATCCCAGAATTCATGTTCTAGATTTCTTAAGCCATATTGCTGTCGTGTCTGTCCTATATTCAGGTTATTCTTTCCACTCCGATTTTCAGTTCCATTCCAAATGTGGTCCACTGTTTGTTGCAGTCCATATCCATTTACAGTATGAACTCTTGCTTGGTCTCCATTCTGGTCAGTAAAGGAAAGACTTATCTTGTTGCATCCAGGTACTATCGATTATTACCTGTCTCTCTAACAGCAGGCCAGAACTATGACGTTGCTCTGTGGCTGTTATTAAGAGCACTCTGATGATGTAAATCCTAAAGGGCTTTCTTCCCCTCTTGTGTGCACATGACGGCTCAAAGCCATCTACGCACAAGGTGGGTGTATGTGTAGGATGGCTCCAAGCTGTCCTCGCACCCACCCACATAGGAAGCGCTGGTGCTCCCCTTCCTTGTGTTGCCCCTCTAAACCCCCCACCAGGGATGGCAACGGAAGCCCTTCCGCTGCAACCCCTGAACCCCACTCAGCATCTGATGTCAGCACCCAAGGGGCGCCGACATCATTAGAAGTTGCCAGGGATGCTCTTGATGCCATTGGTTCCAAGCACACGTCAGAGAAGGAGGTACGTTTCTCCTCCTGGGGGGTGTAGGGGAGGTCGGAGAAGCATTGGGAGAAAGGAAATAGTTTTTCCTCTATAAAATAAAATAAAATAAAAGCATCTTATATAGCGCCTGGTTACACTAGCAACAGTGTGTCCCCGCGCTGCATAGACAGAGAACTGGGCCACTCCCAAGAGAGGAGAAAAAAATGGAAGTTGGGAGACAAAGAAACAAAAACTCATAGCTTCGAGAACAGGTAGGTTTTTAATTTTTGGTGGAAGCTCCTCTCCGATGGCTCCATCCGGAGTTCAATGGGTAGGGAGTTCAATTGTTTACTGGCCAGGTATTTGAAGGACCGACCGCCCATACGCACCCGGTGAATTCTGGGCACTTGAAAAAACATACAGCCCAGAGATCTTAAATGGCGTTTGGGTTGATACTTGGTCAGTAATTTTTGAAGATATATTGGTCCTTTCCCTTGGGCAATGCGATGAGTCATGCACATTGTTTTAAATATAACGCGCTCCCGTATGGGCAGCCAGTGGAGACTGGCTAAGGCACGTTTCCCTGAGGACTTTCTAGACAGGTTAAGTGCCATTCTGGCAGCTGCGTTCTGCACACATTGCAGACGATGAAGACCTTTTTTACTCAGGCCCATGTACAGTGAATTGCTGTAATCTAGATGGGGAGTAATGAGGGTATGGATTAAAGTTTTCCTACTAGTTGCAGGGAGAGAATCTAAGGTCTTAGGCAGAGTCTTAAGAATGCCGTAGCATTTACCTGCAATCCCTCTAGTGTGGTGTTCGAAGGACAGAGTCGAGTCTAATCTGACCCCTACATTTTTCACCTGCTCTGAGGGCTTTGGGATGGCGCCGAGTTCTGATGGCCACCATGCCGATGACCAGATGGATGGAGTCTTCCCTAAACTGAGAAGCTCCGTTTTATTTGCATTGAGGCGTAAACAGTTGGTATTCATCCATCCAGCTAGTTCACTAAGGCATGCCGAAAAGCTAGCCGAGGCTTCCTCAGGAGGCCGAGAGAGTGTCACTATCAGCTGAGTGTCATCTGCGTATGACACTATCTCGACCCCATATGCCTCAACTATGTTGGCCAGGGGTGCCATATAGAGATTGAATAGCGTAGGGCTCAAAATTGAGCCCTGCGGCACCCCATGCCTGATTGATCGTACTTCCGATTTAAAAGGTGGGCAATGGACTCTCCCCGATACCACGTTTATCCACACGTATTCAGCCCTGAAGAGTCACGGGTTAACACCCGAACTGACGAAACACGTGACGGCTGGTTTCTTTCTCCGTGGGTCTCCTTTGGTAGGAGCTTGCTAGTAAAAAAACTTCACAGAAGACAGTGCAGTGCTTTGCGTAGTGATGAACATCTAGCTGTGAAATTTTCAGACAGGCGAGATGCCTACATGCTGACAACCTGTCAGGATTTCTGCCACAGCTCACCTCTCTTGACTATCACAATATACCAGTATGACTCATATTATTCCTTTCAACACTTATGAATGAACAAATGTCTTGTTCCTTGATATTTGGCCATATTACATGCTGTTGGTAATAGCTCGCAGCAGATGGTGTTCCCTGGTGTGTTTGAAAAGGCATAATAGCTGTAAATGTTTTACTATGCACATGCAAGGTCAGGTTTTAGGCACCCCTGAAATATCAAGAAAATCCACCAGAATAAGCATAAAAAAACCAGCATCGCTAACCTCAACGTGAACCTTCCGGAACAAAGCCCTCATTAAATGAATCCCCTGCACCTGTTCCTTGCTATCAACAATTAGAATGTGACTTTTGTGAACATTCTAAAACACCTTCTAGAAGACAGCCTCATCAAATTAATCATTTTCACTTGTTCCTTGCTATAAGCAATTAGAACACAACCTTTGTGAACATTCTAAAGCACCTTCTAGAAGGCAGCCTTGTCAAGTTAATTATCTGCACCTGTTCTTGTTACAAACAATTAGAATGTGACCTTTATGAATGTTCTAAAGATGTCTTATTTAAAGACCATCCACACTCCTCCCCTTCACTTAGCCTATTCGCCTGCCACTTACGTTTCCCTTCTTCAAAGACCCTGTCTTGCCAGCTCCCTTGTTCCTTTCACTTCGACCTCACTGCAAAGGATGTCCCTCATCAGTCTCGCATCTGGATAGAAAAACAAGAAAAAAGGAGAGATGCATTAACAGACTTGATTTCGCTACGTGCTTGGCTCAGTCACAACATCATGCTTGCAGACAAGGTAACCAGTGTTTTTGTTCAACTTGTACCTTCTGTTGGCAGGGTTCTGCCAGAAAGGACTTGGGTGAAGCTAACCCCATCCATTTAGCTTGTGGGTTTAATGCTGGATCATACTCACTACAGTTTTGAAACTTTGATGAAGGAACCTCTATGGACAATCTAAAAACAATTGACAAGAAAACATAAAAAGCTTTTGTGAGGTGATACCTTAACAGATATAGGGGCACATGCATGAAGTATTATTGTAGTCGCAAACGGGCCGATTCTGCGAATCGTCCTGTTTGTGAATACAAAAAAGGCTTTTCACATGCCTCAAACCCAAATTGCAATTCGGCAACCTGTTACCGGATCGCATATTGGGTTTTGCCATTCGGTATTTGGTAGGGGCGGGTTAAGGGCGTCCCTTCCAAGCACCGAATCATAAACCGCATGCATAAATGTTTTTTGACCGTGAATGCGGTCACAAAACATTTGCATATTACCACCTACTTCAAGTAGGTGGCAACCCATTTGCAAAAGGGAAGGGGTCCACAAGGTACCCCTTCCCTTTTGTGAATGGTTTTAAAACAAATTTTAAGAGCAGGCAGTGGTCCCACGGACATGGTGGTCTGCTGACCTCAGCAGGCCACAATCCCTGTGATTTTTGCGATTCCTAGGAGGTTGCAAAGTGCGATCTACCTCATTAATATTAATGAGGTAGAGCGATTTGTGACCCCCTAAGAATCACAATCTGAAACTCTTTGAGTTTCATTCATTATAAATTGCAATGACCTAATTGCGATTCTTATGAATTCGCAATTAGGTGTTTGCGATTTACAATGTTGATGTATGTGCCCCAAAGCTAACACTAGAATAAAGCCTTATTATTTGTTTGTTTATAGATAACATATCTGCTGGGACCACTCATCAGACTGGAGTGAATGCATGCTGCAGTGTTGCAGTTGGGTAGATGAACCAGAGCTTCTTTTTGACTCCACACTCTCTCGCCAGCACCCCCTTGGATTTGCCACAGGAGCAGTGTATCCTTCTGTAAACTGAGGGCAAATCTCAAGAGGATTTGGGAACTAGCGTGGTCGCACAATTGGAATCACCTGAGATCCAGGTAGGTGGCTTATGACACAACCAGTCATGATGAAAGTATTTCACCTGTTAATGTTTGGGGTCAGGTTGCTGAAGTGCACAAACGTGTGTGCATTTTAGACTGCAATAAGCATATGGTTTTTGTAAATTGAATCGATCAGACGTTGGAGCCTTACAGTGCTGTTCATAAGTCATACACTTGGAATAAGAAGTTGGCTGTCCATCTTTTTTATTTGGCTTCCTTCAATGCTTTTGTTATTCAAGGATTGTCCTCCAGACTCAAAGATGACTTTTATTCAGTTTCAGCAGGCTGTGATAGGCAGCCTTATTTTTGCGCAGCAGGCAGTGTTCCTAGAGTTGGATTTGTGGAGGATGTGGCTAGATTGAAAGATCACCACTTCACTGATTACATTCCTCCCACGCCCAAAAAAGGTTTACTCTGTTGGAGACGTAGAGTCTGTGTTCGAAGAGGCGTGTGGAAATAGAGTTGTACGTGTGCCTGCTTCTTCAAAATTATATCACATGCCACAGAATTTTTGGGAGCAATCATGAGCACAAAAGTGAACTGAATGGTCTGTATTGTTTTATATTTTTTGTTCAGTGTCACGGTTGGCAGTAGTGTGATGTATTTATTTAGACCTGTTGTGTTTTAGGTCATAGTTATTTTTTATCTCCTTCAAATTGGTTTGTGTTTCTTTTGTTAAAAAAATGTGTTTGTGGTCTGCGTGGACTAGTGCTTGGCTGGCGGTGTTTGTGGTCTGGTGCTTGGCTGGTGGTGTGCATGGATGGTGCTTGGCTTGCAATATGCACGGATTGGTGCTTGACTGGCAGTGTGCGTTGACTGGTGCTTGGCTGGCATGTGTGTGGATGGTGCTTGGCTGGCAGTGTGCATGGATGGTGCTTGGCTGCCAGTGTGTGTGTGCTGGCACTCAGCTGGGGGTGTGCATGGACTGACGCTTGGTTGGCAGTTTGGGTGGATGGCGCTTGGCTGTCAGTGTGTGTATATGGTACTTGGGTGGCGGTGTGCGATGACTGGTTCAATACGAACAACCTCTTATCTGGCCTATCTAATTTATACAATGGTGTTACTCAAAGTTGACATTTCCCCAAAGAGAGACAAAATCTCAGCACAGAAACTGAATTCTGTCCAGTTTTATTATTTTTCAAAAATATATTTTTTATAGTTTTCTGTATTTTCATATACTCTTTTGTAAATTTGTGTTAGACTCATATACTCATAAAAACATTTACAAATGAGAGACAATCATATCTACATTTCAATTGGAAAGAAACCTAGATTAGGATCTCTCAGTTTTGGTACAATTTATAGTATCCCACAAAAAAAGATTTTTACACCATCATCCTTACATCCTCACCTTTCATTCTTCTCACATATACCATCAATCATACCACACAAGAATCACAATAAAAGACATCTGAAATGGAATCCTGCTCACTAAACCTATCCATCACAGTTTTAGGTATTTACACATGCATCACATTTATTTCTGGTTGGTTCTTCTCTTGATTTGGTTCTTGGGGAGGACTCCCAGATGTGTGATGACGGGCCTACGCACGTTTCGGTGAAAACAACTGGTTTATATCACCTTCTCCGGGACCAAATGAGCAATATACTTTTCATCTGTATAGCGGTCTGGGGGGTCTATATGCGTATTAAGACATGAAAGTGTCTCTAATTCTGAAAGGTAATTAAAGATCCAGGACGTTGTCATCAGGAGAGAAAATCTCTGAGGGAATAATTCCCTAATAAAGTGGTTATAATTCGTGAGAAATATATTCCTTGGTTCAATTGCGATCCGAACTGGCATTATATTTCAATCATAACATGTGCTTTATGTCTTTGACTGAATTTCAACTCCATCTAATTTTTAGAATATCTTTTCATATCTACAATTACTATTGTGAGTCTTGGTTCTTGTCATGGGAAAGTTAATCGTTCGGTTTGATTGTTCACCTGGACTCAATCCATCTTTCTTCACTCGTGCTTCACATCTTCTGGTAATTTCAAATCTGGTCTGGTCTTCTAACGGTGGGTGAGGATTGGCGCATTGCTAGTGGCATGTGTGGACTGGCGCTTGACATGGAAAGGTGCTTGGCTGGCGGTGTGCATGGACTGTCCCTTGGCTGGCAATGTGTGTGGACTGGTGCTTGCCTGGTGGTTTGTGCAGTGGCATTTGGCTGATGGTGTGTGTAGTGACTTGCTGCTGGTCACTACATACACATTGCCAGACAAACACCAGTCCATACACTCCATCAGTCGCTAGTTGGTGTGATTGCTGTGTCAGTCATGTGGGCTTATGAAAGTGATGAGCCCTTTAATGGGACTGTCTTAATGTGAGTCTTCTAATGTGTTGGGCCCGTGGCTGGAGGTGTGAATGGTTTGATGTATGTCACACATGAAAGGCGTGTGCATGGCCTGTAAAGCAGTTGTCTTGGTTTACAACTCAATAGGTGGGAGTCATTGGTTCAGTTTGTTTTACTTTGTATTATTAACAGTGTAATTCATTTCTGTAAAGTCTCTTGTTAATAAAATTTACATTTTTAATCATTCACTCACCTTCATGTCAAATCCAACCAGTATGTGTGTGTAGTTGAGGATAGAAGTTTGTTCAAAAATATTTGTCTTTTCTGTCTTTCTCTGCCAGGGTGTACATTATCTGTAGGGAAAATCTGCCAACTCTAGATATTTTTGTAAACTAGACACCCAGGAGAGTCCAGGGTGGTGTGGCTTGTGTAGATCCCCCAGTGTTTTCTTACCCAGAATCCAGTGTAAAACTCAAATATAGCTAAAAGGTCACATATTCCTCTCATTTCTGTGTGGGAAAGTTGTTGGATTATTGAGCCTGCACACATTTCCTACCACCCAGCATTCCTCCAGGTCTCCCGATCAAAATACTTCCCCTTTGGACACACTTTGGTTCTCCCTCTGTTTTTACTTTTATATGTTTTAAGGCTGACTTTGCTTCCGGCACCCACACAAGTGAGGTATCATTTTTATTGGAAGACCAAGGGAAATGCTGGGTGGTAGGAAATTTGTACCAGCGCAGTGATCCCACACAGAAATGTGAGGAAAATGTAAATTGTAGCTAAATTTGAAGTTTGCAGGGGATTCTGGGTGAGAAAAAGTTGTAGATAAATGCAAGCCACAGCGGCTCGTTTTCAGAAATATCTGGATTTGGTAGGTTTCCCTAGATGGCCGCCAAGCCCGAAACAAAAATGCAAGAGTCCCCCTTGCAAAATCCAGTCATTTTGTGATATATAGAAGGGACACCTACTTTTTTGGTCCCTGGCTTGCCGGCCATCCAACCTGGGCGGAGTTTGTGGCGTTCCACTTACTGGAACTCCACAAAGTGACCAAAAAAACTGTGAAGTTCCGCAAGGGGCGGAGTTTAGCGCGAACTGCCACTTGAGTAGAAATTCTACCTGAGCGGCAGCTCGTGCTCGGCACTTACCATTGTTGAGTGCGATCAAGGAAAAAACAGCGGAGCGCGGAGTGCAGAAAACTCCACAAACTCTGTGAACAGAGCAGAGTTCACTGCCCAGGACAATCGTCCTACCAAACCTAGGCATTTCTGAAAACTAAACACCCAGGGGAGTCCAGGATGGGGTGACTTGCATAGCTCTTATTTTTTTTTTCCCAGAATCCCCTGCAAAACTCAGATTTTGTCTACAAACTACATTTTCCTTTCATTTCTGTGAGGAAAAGTCCTGGAGTCTGCAGAGAAACACTAATTTACTAGCACTCAGCATTCCTCCACATCATCCGATAAAAATGCTATATCACATGTGTGGGTGGGACAAGTGCCCGCGACAGGGAAGAGCCTAAAACACATTATGGAGACAGATTAATTTATCGAATGGCAAGAGGGGCTTTTTGCGCTTATAGTGTTATTATTAAATGGATAGTCAATCAGGCTTAGTATTGCTCAAAGGTTGAGATACAGTCCCTGCCACAACTGTAGGAATAGACAAAAAGAAATCTGTCTATATAATGAACATTATACAATTCTCTTCCTGAGCAGTTACCAAAGCATTATCTTAGAATTAATTCACAAGAAACATCCAAATGATATCGCAACAAATCAGAAGAAATGAATCCAGTATATTTCAAAAACTTCTTCTTTATTTTTCTTCTTTCCAGTCACTCAGTACTTTTTCTTTTCTTTTCCTTTGCCAACACATGTTTCGTCCTAACTAAATACAGTTAACGGACTTCGTCAGGGCAATGAGTATCTTTAATCTATGATATTGGCGAAACCTCAGGTGATCAAAACTTGAAAATTCCTTCGTTAGTTATCGTATCCACTAAGTTCCACATACTCTCATGTTTTTCAATATCAAGGTCGGGATGTTTAATATCGGATGAAAACGTGCATGAATCTCGATTTATGGGGGTCCTGGCGTACTCGGCGTCTAGCCTGCACAAACTTCCTCCTACCCAGTGTTCCTCTTGGTCTCCTGATAAAAAAAGTACCTCAGTTGTGTGGGTGCCTATAGCAGAGTCCACCTAAATATGTATAAAATAAAAAACTGAGGAGGAACCAAAGTGGGTCCAAAAGGGAAATCTCTACCCGTTTTTGTCCCTTCCCTGTCATAGGCACTCATCCCACCCACACAAGTGAGGTATAATTTTTATCAGGAGACTGAGGGGAATACTTGGTGGTAGGAAATGTGTGTTGGTGCAGTGATCCTACACAGAAATGAGAGAAAATGTGAGTTGTTTGTCTAAATTTGAGATTTGCAGAGGACTCTGGGTAAGAAAACGCTGGGGGATCCACGCAGACCACACCTCCCTGGATTCTCCCAGATGTCTAGTTTTCAGAAAAGTCTGGGTTTGGCAGGCTTCCTGTAGGAAAGTAGGATCTGCTTCTATGGTTACCCCCACTTTTTGCCTGGTGCTAAGCTGTTACTGACTAGTCTGACTGGGATCCTGCTAATCAGGACCCCAGTCTATCTGCTTTCTCTATAAATTGTTATGTTCAGTACTTAGGTACATCCCAGATTGGATACTGGGGTACCCTTATGAGTCCCTAGTATATGGTACCCAGGCATAGGTACCCCAGAGGTCTCTTATGGGCTGAATCATGCATTATGCCACCCATAGGGGGCCATTCAAAATTGAACTACATGCATGCCATTGCAGCCTGTATATGTTGGTGCTAGCACCACTCACTAAAGATATAGGTTTCCTTCATTAAGGGGCCGATTCCGATTCGGGAAAAACCGCTCGGAATAGCCGTTCGGAGCGTTTTTCCCATACGAATCGTACCCTGCAACGTCCCCCGTACGTACGACGAAGTACAATTCGTACCAGGAGCAGGACTCCGTACGAATCGTACAAAGACCGTACGACTCGAATCTCCGCACGAATCTCCCCCGGAACCCGTTGTACGCGACATCTGTATGGTTCGCGGCTGCTTTTTCCGACCCGGCAAGTACGATTCGTCTCGGGTACGCACCATACAACCCTTTTCCTACGGGAGCTGTAAACAGCCGTAAAAGCAGAGTTTGCTGCAAAACAGGTACGGAACAGCCCCCTGGGTATGGTGCGTACACCCCATGATAGCAGGGGTACGGTGCATACCCCTGCGATCATGGGGGTACGCACCGTACCCCGCGATCTTGGCGTGTACGCGCTGTACCCCATGTTCGCTGGGTGCACGGTGCGTACACCCTGCGATCGCGGGGTACGGTGCGTACCCCCATGATCGCAGGGGTACGCACCGTACCCCTGCGATCATGGGGTGTACGCGCCGTATGGTGTGTATGTGATTGTGCGCTTTTCCATATGAATCGCCCTTACCTGACGTGGACCATACGAATCGCGTCCTGATTCTCCGGTCCGGATCGTACTCGTCAGGTCATACGGCATGTGTACGAGTCGTACGGTTCACTGTTTCAGCCCTGCAATACATACGGATCGCGACGATTTGGACGGATTGATGGAATACGGATCGTACTACGCGACTCGGACGGACGGGTACGATTTTACGGCGATGGCTCCGGATGAAAATCGTACGGACGTTTTTTTACCAGGATTGGAATCGGGCCCATAGTGTCACTGCACTAAATACCTGGGGCCTCATTTATGAGAAATGACGCATCGCTGCGTGAAAGCAGCGATGCGTTACTTCTTAGTGCGCACTCATTGCGACATTCCTGATGCGTCATATTTAATGTATGACGCATCATGTCGCAAGGAGTTACAGATACGTCAGTATTTCTGACGTATCTGTAATCGTAAAAGTGACGCATTGCTGGAGTGTGTCACAAAAGTGACGCAACTCCAGCAATCCGTCCTTTCACATGGGGCAAGCCCCATGTGAAAGGGCCTGCGTCAATCTTACGCCTGCTGTGAGGCAGGCGCAAGATTTTGACGCACCGGTGTCCTAAAAGTGACGCAGTGAAATTTCAACCTCAATCTTATGGGAATAACACAAGAGGAGGGTATCATGGCACAAAATACATTCTAGCCCTACCACAACAAGGTAAGCCACAAACAGCCAATAAATCAAAACTGGGAAAGAAGATACTCGAGGCATTAGAAAACTTTAACATCAGGGCATTAAATGGCAGGTTTGCAGGGGATAACCCGCCAGCCTCAACTTTTCACTCAAGAAAAGCGAATAGCACACTAGATTATACCTTCATGTCACTTCCACTCTTCCAACACACAATATCTTATCGGATAGGGAACCAAACAGATAGCGATCACTGCCCTCAGGAAATCACTATGGACATTGCTAAACCAACTTACGAGCGTTCGACGGCTCCTAAAGAGTCCATCTATACCGTAAACTTTAAAAAGATCAAGTATTCGGCCGCAATGGGTGAATTTTTGATTGGTCTGGCAAAACAACATTATATGGAGCGTACAGGCCCCAATGAAGTAGCGAAATGGGTGCAGTTTACTACCACCCTGGGGCAATATGCAACAAAGCCCAAAGGGTGCATAAGGACTAACAGGCTGGGCACCCTTCCCCAAGCATACAGAGGGAAAATTAAAGAAATGAAATACTCAATCTCTAAGTTAATGAGAGCAGCACAGCAGGACCATAATAACAAAGGGATGCTGGATCAACTCTCTAAATTAAAAGCTCCATTAATTAAACTACAGTGGGAAGCAAACAGAACTATAGAGGAACAACTTTGGGCAACACTTCATGAGGACATAAAAAAGAATGACGGTGCAAGGTTTTGGAAAACAATAAATTAATTAACGCACCCTGCAAAAATGGAGATCACATCAAACATCACAGAGGCAACTTGGGCAGTATATCTCGAAAACCACTTTAACCGAGATCTGTCGGCTAATCAGAATATGAGCAAACCTATCCCCAGACGAGCCCATGATGTCGGCAATAGGCTACAAAGGTGCCCAATCGACCAGGACACGGTGGGGGACACAGATCATATATTATTGCAACCCAAAATAAAGCGGCAAATAAAGAAAGGAAGAAGGGAAGGCGCGCCGGGTCCAAACGGGATCCCGCCCGCCCTCTTCAAACAAGATATGGACTATTGGGCAGCGGCACTTGAACCCCTTTTTCGGGAGATCAGGTACACTAACATCTTGCCAGACACTTGGAAGGGCTCCATCATTGCCCCCATATATAAAGCAGGGGACAGGGGCCTTCCTCAAAATTATCGGCTAGTTGCCCTAATCGATAATGAAGCGAAGTATTTTGCAGGACTAATACTGGAAGAACTAAAGGCATGGGCCATGAGGAAATCTCTTATACCTGTCAATCAAACAGGCTTCGTCAAAGCAGTGGGGACAACAACAAACATATTGACTATGGGTATGCTTATAGATAAGGCAGAGATGAAAAAACTGCCCCTGCACCTCTGCTATATTGATTACAAAGCGGCATTCGACAACATCAACCGCAATCTACTATGGACAAAACTTAATGATTGGGGCATCCCAAAAGGTTTGTTGGAGCTGTTAATCAATCTACATACAGACACTTGGATTCAGATTAAGGTGGGGGACGGCTCAATGCTGTCAAGGCGTATACAAACTAACAACGGCCTTAAGCAGGGTTGCATGTTGGCCACCACACTGTTAAACCTGTTCCTGGGGGACTTGGTGCCCCTATTAAACAACTGCAATTCACACTCTCCAAAATTAGGAGGCCTCAATCTACCATGCCTCTTATACGCAGAAGACCTGGTGCTAATAAGCCATACAAGAGTAGGGCTCCAAAACCTCTTAAATACGACCCAGAGATATTCCGAGTTAAATGACTTAACAGCGAACCTCGAGAAAACGCGAACAATGACAATCAGCAAGAACAAAAAGAAGAAAGTCTTCTCGTGGTTCTGGAATAACACCCGCATCAAAGACACCTCGTCGTACAAATATGTAGGTGTGACAAACAAAGGGCTAGCATAAGAGGCAAAGGCCTCGCTCCGGCAATCGCCTTAAAAACACTAAATAACAATCTCTGACTCCTTTACTACATGTCATACGCGCCAAACTGTTACCAATACTAACTTATGGGAGCTAAGCCTCACCGAGGCAGAGATGCCATAACACTTGACAGTACAATCGTGTCGGCATACAGAATCATCTTCAGCCTTCCAAAGCGATCCTCCCCAGCACAGATTAGATTGGAGTTTGGAATTCGGACACAGCTTTTGGCACGACAGGGGGCATATATCTGCTCATGGGATAAAGTAAGAAAAACGACCGAAGGAACGCTGAACGAATATTTATGGAAAGAGCTAGAGCAGACCCAAAACTCACCAGCAGCAAAATACCTGGCAAAAAGCATAGTGAACAACGGGCTGGCAGAGCTCTGGGCGTCCCCTGCAGATCACAAATCACTCAACAAACTGGTAAAGAAATCGATCAAGCTACAGTCATGGGTCCAGGATAAAGCCATCCTATCAAAAAGATCTTACTCATGGATGGTATTAAACACATACCAGACACAAGCCTCCCAGCCTTATCTTGGTCTAGGTTATACAAAAAAACAAAAACTGTCCTTCTTAAGATACAGACTGGGCCTGCTACCATGCATTCTACACCTTCCTCACTGGCTGAGATCGAAAGCAGGAACACTATGCAGGCTATGTGGCATTGGGGCAGAAGACATGTTGCACCTGCTATGCTCGTGTGTGGAACTGCAAGAAGAAAGGAAGCTCCTGCTGAAACGCCATTTTATTCTACAGGGGGGTACGCACACGAAGGAGTGCAGTGCTAACCTGCTTCTCAGCACAGGACCCGCAGCTGAGCTGCAGCTTCGTGAAATTTTTAAAAGCAGTGGAAAAAAAATTACCAAAAATTGACCCATGAATAATCCACAAAATAGGACAAATGATTTAACTTACATTGATGAACCATCTATGCTGCAAATGTAATGAATTTTATGGAAAACACGAATAGACTAGCAGGCCTATAAAGTGGATGGGAAGTACAGAAGGCCTAATGTGGGCGGCCTGCAAACAAAATCACTTTTTATGCTGAATCGTTTATGCTTATCGTACTACAGTATAGAATTGATCTTAAACACATGTTTTTATGAGCATTTTAACTTCTTTATTGTGTGTTACTGTATCGCATTGGTTTTAATTAACTGTGCAATAAACTATAAACTGAAACTGAAACATAGATTTCACTGCGTCACTTTTACGACCCTTCCTTGCGTCAATACGCCCCCCTTGCATACATTATACCTGGCGCAGGTATAATGTGGCGCAGGGGTTTACAAAGTGACGCATCTACCTAGATGCATCACTTTGTAAATATGGCGCAACAAGGAGCATTTTTTACGCCACTGGTGCGTCACAAAAAGTGACTCACCGGCGGCGTAAAAGTGGCGCACAGCCTCATAAATGAGGCCCCTGTAAGTCATCCCTATAGCATGCCTTTGCAATCCTGAACTTTGGCACCCAAGGGAGTTAGGTCCTTAGTGGGACAGGGGCCGGCTGGACCTTTTGAAATCAGAGAAAAACAACAAATTGCCCGCCCCTCCTTATTTATTTGAACAGAATTAATTTGATAGAGACCAAACTATCACTCAGTTTCGTTCGGTCCGGTACTTTAATTTGTACCACTTGTTTTTTTTATTTTTAGCAAAATTTCAAAACATGTTTTAAGCAGAAAAAGGGATACACCTAACCATGTGGTGTTTGTGTGTACATTTCATACATTTATAAACATTACATATAAAACAAGGGAATTATTCACAAGATTAAACAAAAATTTGGAAAAAAACTTGGAAAAAAACATCCAACAAGTATTTAAACTGAACAATCAACATTTACAAAAACAAACGTGAATTTCATTGCTTTTCATAAGACAACGTCAAATGCCCAGGAACATTGAGAACTATTTCATTAATCCTAATTGTGTACTCAATGTATTATTCTGTTCCTGTTGAAATGCCATTTCAACAGGAACAGAATAATAAATAAGGAGGGGCGGGCAATTTGTTGTTTTTCTCTGATTTGCAATCCTGAAGGCAGGGTGCATGGTTCTAAGTGAGTGGGTGCCCCTGCATGAGCAGGACACCCCTACAGTTCACGGAGTCCATTCTCCCGGGTTGTCGGTGAAGCAGCCATATACCATGTAGAGTGACACTGTGTAATTACAAGATGACCATCTTGAAACTGGCTGCGACGAATCCTATCATGTTTGGTATCAAATATGTTGTAATCATACCACCATACCATAAACACTGTTGGAGGTATGATTGCAAGCACTGGAGGAGCCCTCCGTTAGGCTCTCCATGTTTCCGGTACCAGTCTTCCTGACCCGGACAGCACAAACAGTTGCTGCCAACCAGAGATACGATTCTGCCCTCCTGCTACTGAGCCAAGCTCAAGCAGGAGAAGGCAGAGCGATAGGCATTCTGTCACAGGGAGGTGTGACCACCTCCCAGACAAGGATTTAGTGTATGGGTGCAGGGTGGGTGCACTTCCAAGTGCCACTCAGTCTGCATGTGGGGCATATTTGGTGTCCTGATGAATAGTCCAGTTCAAACCACTTCTGGGAGCCGTTGGCTCCCGCTCTGGCTTGAAACTGGACAAATGACATGGGAGTAACCTCCCCTATATCCAGACCCTCCCCTGGGAGGGTCCCCTGAATCATTCCAACCCTTTCCCTAGGGTACTTAAGGCATTACATGGGTGTAGCTCCCTAGATGCGTTGTGGGATGAGATTCAGATCAGACACCACTTCTACTTCTACCGTCTGGGCACTTTCGCTGAACTTTGTTTGGGCTAAACTTTGTCCCCCTTCTAGGCTGCTGCATCGTCTGTGCCGGTGCACCATACAGGAACCTGCTAAGGCCTGTGGGCATCAAAGACACCTGAATAAATCTCCCTTGGAGTGAAGAAAGAGTGATGAGGCGATTTTGATTGGATGTAATAAGAAAGTTACTGATAGTGCATACAATAACATTGTGAACACATGGGACAGTTGGTGCCTGTGTTTCAGCTATTCTGCTTCTCGGTTTCTCTCCCCTCTTGTGTTTTTAAAATTTAATGTCAAATGTTTATTTCTGGTAACAGTGACTATGAGTAAGACCTGTTTATAAAATGTAAAACTCATGAGGGTTTTTTTTATCTATTTTGGTTTCAGCCCTGAAGAAACTCCCTGGTAGGGAGTGAAACACCTTGGCTGATTTTCTTGCTAATTGCACAATGACTACTTTTAAAAGAACGAATAATATTAAATAAAGGACTCTTTCATATACTAAATTCGGCATCTTTCTTGGACTTCTTTTCTGTGCGCCCCCACATAAGCTAACAAACTACCCGTGATCTGGAAAACGCAGCAACGCCAATTAGCAGCTGACATCGAGGGTGACTGCACAGACATTTACAAACTTTTGGAACTGGGTTCAAGGTGCGGCAACGTAGGGTCCGCTGCTACATTTTTTTGTGTACAAAGTGTTGGATAGCGTAGGGGTAAAAATTACTATTCCTACTCCAGAGAATGCAACAGTAGGGAAAGCGTTGGATAGCGTAGGGGTAAAAATTACTATTCCCACTCCAGTGAGTGCAACAGTAGGGAAAGTAATGATTTAATATTTACATAAAAATAAATTAATTACCAATACCAATAAAAAAGTAACTAAAATGAATTACCAATTACAAAATATGTGATAATTAATTAATTATAAATACCAATACATATTATTTATTAAAAATTAATTATCTGTTAATAATTAATTAACAACCAATTAATTGGCAATACCAAAATGTAATAAGTAATAACATTACCAATTAATAAATTAATTAATAGTAAATTAATTATCAATACACAAAAATAATTTCAATAATTACTTAATTACAATTAACTTACTTTCCACCTTATTCCCCTATAAACCCACAACCAGCTCCGAATAATAAATTAATACAATTTATATAATTATCAATTAATCAATTAATAAAAATGTATTACCAATTAATATTTTTTTATCTTTAATAAAAATTAATTAACAATTAATAATTAATTACCAATACATTAATTATCAATACAATAAATAAAAATAAATAATTACTTAATAACAATTAAATTACTTCCCACCCTATTCCCCTATAAACCCACACCCGCTACAGAACTGAAACTCAAAATTAAATTAAAAATAAATAATAATTCCTACAAATTAATATTTAATTTACTATAATGAAATTACTTCCTACCCTATTCACCTATAAACCCACAACCCGCTACGGAAGTAAATTATGCAAACATTAAATAACATAAAATTCACTACTTTAAAAAAATTCAAACACACATTTCAAAAATAATACATACTTGTAACACATATACTAAATCTTAAAACACTTAAATAAAATTCGGTATTTTTAATAACTATATTCTGACTTTTGATATTACTTTCTTCGATATTATCGAAATCGATATTTCTTACCTGAATTTCTATATTCTGCACCACTATATTTTTGCAATTCGATATTCTGTTCATTCTCTATAAAAAACTCGATATTCTGTCCAGTCGATATTTTTTTTCGATATTATCACTGTTGACCGAATATAACACCCACTCCTCATCCAACTGCATGACATACTAAAATTTCTAACTTACGGCTAAATATAGTAGGTAAAATATGTCTTTAAAAATAGTCTTTAAAAATGGGTAAAAGTATAAGAAATGTTAAAAAACATGTTTAGCAGGCAATAGAAATCTAGAAAATGTTCATCGATATAGTTTGAACATAGAGTGACTGAAAGTCATGCAGCTTACACTAAAATGTCTTGTTTAAAATTCCAAATTTGGTTGTCTTGGAAAAAAGGCCAAATTTTCCCAGCACACGATGAACCAAATGTTTATGTGTCCTGGCTGGGAGAGGCAACATCGCTGTTGCCTGAAACCGCAGATGAAGATCCCTGCAACACCTCGCAGATTAGGTCAATCGAGCACAGATGTTCCTCCGCATTCACCACAGCCGTTGCTGATGAGACCCTAGTGTCATCTAAGGCCTGAGTATTTGCTTTGGAGCCGGAATCCTTCCCAAAAGGAGCTGAAGCATCCTGTGGTAGTTCTAAGAATGCAGACATCAACATTGGAATACGCTGTGGACACTGCAGAACATGGGTCGTTATCTGGTCTAGTAAAGCCTCAACGTCCAGTGGCACAATTGTTGGAAGTGTTAGACAGAGATCAAACACCTATTCTTGTCTGCAGAACAGGCATCGGAGGACAGGCAGAAAACAGTCGATCCAGACTGGTCTAAATGACAAGAACCAAGACTCGCTTAGTTCCCGAAGTCGAGGTGTGCCCAGATGGATTGCCATGAGATCACGGTATCGGCACTCCAAGAGCGTGCATTCCATTTTCCTTGGTAACTGGGCCGTCCATTGCGTAGCAGAAAAAGATCAATCATAGTACCTGCTATTAGAAGCAGGATCACCGGAAACCCTCCAAAAATGCTTATGAATAGGGAGTGTCTGAAGTTGGGAACAACTCAGAGGATTGTCTGAAAGGTGCTTAACAGTCCAGAACCTATGGTTCTGGACTGGAATAGGTGGACAATACCTGTCATAGCAGACATGTTAAAGATACATTGTGCAATGTCTGTGAAATAGAAAGGGCAGTTTGTTCGTATCAGTGCCTGTATCTCGGCCAAAGACCTTGCAATCTGGTGTTTCTCGGGAGGAGGTTAAGGGCATGGGTTGCTGTAAAAGCGTGGCTTTCATTCTGCTCAGAATATCAAACAGTATAAAGAAAACATTCAACGAAGGCCATAACGGCGCCTCCCTGATTGTGGGGTCGGTGGAAACAATACTTGCATTCAGCAAGTAACCCTGGAGTTTAGAGTGACAAGATATGCTATGCCCGGAAGCATCCCACAACAACCTTGATCATTCATAGTCAAGTAACTCCCCTTAGAAAGTAACTTGAATACCAGATAATCATGGCAGCCGGGGTCCCTTTCAAGTGACAGGATAAGTTTGCAACTGAACCATTACAGGCCCCATGAAGCATAGTATCCTGGCATATGAGAGAGCCTCTTAAAGCGCTCTTACAGTCAGTACTGCTAAGAAACACTTCTGTGTCCCCATTTCTGCTTCTAAATCTATGCGGCAACTCCCAAGATTCCTTAATGAATTTCCTACCCAACTCTTCATATCTGCCTGCCTGGCGTTGTTCTAGGCAATATTGAAATTGGAAAGTTGTGACCGGTAGTGTTATATGGCCATGAAATAACCATTCTGTGGAAGCTGACTCCACCACAGTAAAAGGTAACTTGTCAAGTTTTTCGATACGCGTTGTATATTTTGCTCCCATTTGTGCCATTGTAGTCTGTTTGTCAGTCAGATTGTTTGATGCAAATAGAGACGTACAGTTGATAAATTGCCAAGGCGCATAACCAGCGCACAAAGATTGCAGCGTCCAGCTTAATAACATAATAGAATGCAGTTGGGATTGTCTGTGCTGTAGAATGGACAAGTCCTGTTCCAGTGTATCAATAGCAGAAGATACAATGTTGTCCAGTGAATAAATCCTGGTTGTTCATGTAGTCATACCATTGTCAACTAAAGCTAACGCTTTTTCTAAATTAATTCTATCTATTTCTTGAAGTCTCTCTGCAGCTTCTTGTTGAGAGATTTTCCAGATTTCATTATAGACAGCATAATCGAAAAGTTTCTGACGTGACTTTCAGGGTCCTAATAAAAAGTCCCTTAAATCCACCTCGTCTGAGAGTAAGGATAAGTGCTATTTCACCGGGGACAGTGTTGAGGTTTTTAGCTAATCAAGGCACAACTTCCCTACACGGTATGATGCCATTACCCTCGGATGTTCTTTCTACATATTGTGGGTCTGTTCTATGGATACTGAAACCTTAGGTTGTACCCCTGATCTTGATTGACATCTATTTGTGTCTGCAGGTCAAACTAACCATCCCTTCCAATTGGGGTCCGACATATTGTACTGCATGATGTCATCTACTGTATTCCCTCCACCTGATGTAAAATTGATGTGTGAAGGTATGGGCAACCGTCGTGAGTACAAATCTCTATTCTTGGCTAGTCCAAGACTGGAAGTCTGTTGCACAGTTTCATTCAGAAATATTATTTGCTTCGTAATGAGGCACGCTCGAAATAGTGCTTCTATTCCCTGAACTTGCCAATCCTTAGAACCCCAGACCAATTTTGTGTATATTGTGTCTTTCCATAAGTCAAAACCATATTGAGACAGTTGGGCAATGAAGGATGCAGAGTAAACCTGTTTGGTGTTAGTCAGCATATTTTTCTGTGCAGGTGTAGGCGCAACCTTATAATAAAAAGTAGTGTTGAACCCATTTCTGTGCAAATGTTTTCGAACTACCTTTTGGTGGGGTTGGACAATGTTCCCATTGATGGTATTTATAAACATTTCTAAGGATACTTGTTTTGTGTAAAAAGTGATGACCATAAGATGATAACAGTACATATTATTGAAATCAGATGTGTCTCCTAACATTTCATTGTTAGAAAATGCAGCAGATTAGTCTAAATCTGACAACATATTATTGACAGTTTCAAAATCCCAATCGTCAAAGAATGTACTAGAGGTAAAGATATTGTTTAAAGATACTTTAAATAAATGTGTTATTTTCAAAAGTAATGTTGGGCCAAATACATCATAATCAACTTTGTCTCAAACAATACCATCAGGAATTGGAACAGCTGTAATGTTTACGGAAAACAAGTCTCTTTGTTCACAATGAGATTATGTATGTGGTTTCAAGACCAAGTTCACATTGAATACTGCAGAGAGTTTTGGGAGATATTTTCCATTCCAAGTAAGCAGAAAACAGTCACTAGGTCAATCCAGAACAGAAAAAAACTAAATTGCAGATATTATCCAGAGATGGAGCCAAGGTGATACTAAATAAGTTTTTTTCAGATAAGTGTAGAACTCACAAATTTGCTGCTTATGGGAAACTGGAGCTGGTGTTGTCTCAGGTTCGCTGGGATCAAGAGAGAATGTATCAAAATCAATTAAGTAGGCAGGTGAAGTTCGATCTATCTTTGGTAGCTCAGCAGATGCTGTTGAACTGGCAGGTGTCTCTTTTTGAGTCATATTGATGTAGATATCAGTATTTGATCAAATTGATATTTGTGTTTCACTCGAGTTTTGATGTTCAATTTGAACAGGAATGAGTTCCATTTCATTGTTGGAAATTCCTTCACTTCTAATTGGTGATTCTTCGAATGTTATGAGTCTTTCAGCCAGAACTTCCTGTATGGTAGTAAGAGGAGAGCGTTGGCTACCCAGGAGCCCACAAGGCAAACTATTAAGTATCGGCCACATAGCGTGATTTGATCAGATCAATGGAGACGATTTTCTTTTTACTGGCAAGAGGTGCAAGAAGTACTGTTCTTGTTCCTTCAACACTTTTTGAAAAACAGGGGACCCCTACAGATACTTCGTTTGCTAAATGTAGGGAATAGGTAAACAATTTTGAAAAAAGAGAGTGCAACACCCTCAATAGCAAACAGTTATCTCAAAACTGCCCTTTATATAATCAATATTTGAGATTTATCTTGCGACATTTGTGTATTAATAAACAAACCAACATATTTTATCCTTTATATTTTAGTTTTATTATATATATTTTCTTTGATGTATAAAAAGTTTTTTTCTTTCTTTTTTTATAAACATACAATAATTATTTGTGATAAGATGATATTAGTTGTATAAACACAAAATCCAAATGGTTATATGGCACATACATAAAACAGAAGCATTATTGTGAACAGACATGAAATTAGGTCGATGGAAAACTGAGGTAGGCAACAAGATGGAACAGAGCACAAGACTTAAGGTAGGTAATGTGGTGGAATAAAACACTATGCGCGTTTCGGCCTGTGGCCTTCGTCAGGTGACCGTCATTCGTGAAGTGCAGACATAACAATGTGTAATGTGCAACAAAAATCTACAGAGAAAAACACATAAATATATATATCAGTCGCATTAAAAACTATACATAATACATTGTGCATTTTTTAACATAGGGTCAGTATCAATTTATTATAAAACCAATAAGGCAGGTATCATTCATGTATTCACATTAGTTCTTCAAGTGATATATATGCTTTTTTTAATAAAAATTATAAAAATTATGATACAACCATATGGCCTATACTTGATTTGGAAATGTTCTACATTACTCATTATCAATTTAGGATCATTGGTCAAGTTGACATCACACTGGACTCATCTAGATACATGTATACCCAAAAATTCTTCATGAAGGACTATTTATATGTCCATTCATCTTGCTTGTTTATGGTTTCTCGAAAGTAGGAAGATGAAAAGAAAGGAGCAAAGACTTTAACCAGTACATAAATTAATAACATTATTTTGAATAGCATCTATCTGTGGCTGTAACTCTATGATCAAGGGATAATGCGGTCTGAGGTTTTTACTTACTTTGAGTGAATGAATATACGTGAAGTTGTAAGGCTTCCAATAGGGACAGTATACTAAAACGTAGAGCAGGTTGGCGGTTGGTGGCACAACTCTGTGAATAAGAAAGACTTATGCTGATTATATTGTTTACCTAACCTTTAAAAAAGAAGGAATTTGGAGGCGTGTTTTTTTAAAAATAAATCCAAATTAGCTAAATGCATAAAGTACAGCTCTTTCAGTTACAGTTGCATCGCATGGTGCCATTGGCGAAGGGTAAATACCTGTCATTAGTTGTAGTAAGGAGTAAATAAGTCACCTATATACCTAAGTATTAACACAATACGAAACAGAAAATGAGCAATTGTTTAATAGTGGCACAGGCAGGATGTAAAGACTATGGGGTAGCCTATATTTAAATGATAGGTCCACAATTTAATTAATGTGGATGATATTACTTAATAATATTATCCTTATTATTGTAGGTAACAAGAGTTTTTTTATATACCTTACTTAGTTATTCGTGTCCAACTTAGTTTGGTAGATTTCAAGTGGATAGAATCAGGCTGGTTTTCTGATATGGAACCAGGTCAGCTACTTAGCTATGTAAAAATGGTAACAACAAAAGAGGGGGAAGTGTCAATACTGATTGTATGGCTTACATGGGGTCAGTAGATATATATAAGAACCGGTCTATTTACCTTTAAAACTTAATATGTTCAGCCGAACATATGTGAAATGTATTCCATGGGTTCAATTAGATAACTTCAGGACGCCATCTGAATTAGTACATCGGGCGTGATCTAGACAAATCAACATAGCGATTTATATGTCTATTCAAAGAGTGACCTATATAGGGAATTTTATTCTATAATATAGATCATGAAAATTACCTGTTTAATTGTGTTACTGCAAGATATTATTGGGGACCATCCGATATCTTTAATCTTTATTTCTATAAACATTAACGAAGAAAAACGCTATTAGGTTTTAGAGCTTTTAGCAAAGATTTGGGTTCTCTCTTAAAACTAGATTCTCTTTTCCTAATATGCCGTAACATACCTCCAATTTGCTGTGGTCCCGCTTGTCGACGATACTCCTATCCGTGCCGTGATGTTTGCGTATGCAGTTTAGAACGGTATATATATTTTAAAGTTACCGCGCTTTGCAGATAATGAATTGCAGGTGCCGAGTGACTCGAGTGACGTAGACAACGCGACTCTGTATAGATTTACACGGGGCACCGACATAGTTGAGGGACTTGCTTTAATTAAATAGGCCGACATGTTGGATGGAGACTAAGCTCAGGCCGACATAAAAATAAACATAGAAAACGGGCTAGCAGTGATAGAACGATGGAAAACACGGCAGGCAAAGTGGCCAGATGTCGGTGAAATGGGGATTTGCCAAAAAATAGAAGGAGAGAAAAGTAGGACTAACTTTGAATTCTAGGTTTCTCATTAAGTCTTAACGCCGCCCGGCATGAAAATAAAGAGCGGACTAATGGTTTACAGCAGTAATGAACCTGGTAAACAAGAAAGCAGTGCCAAGTGATCAATATACTACAACGATATGTAATAGTCAAAAGACGACATGGAAATATAAAAGATGGTATATAATGATGAATAACTGGATCTCCTACATCAGTGTATATTGATAATGAAACCATATAGAGAATTTAAAGGTGGTATATGGGAATGAATTGGATAGGTAGTAGACTGACTTTTGGTGAGAGATAAGATAATTAATTGTCGATTTCTGAAAATGAGGAATTATCACTTTATTTTTATAAGTATGTCCAGATAGTTTATATAATCGCTTGTTCCCATAGAACATTCCTATTGAGCCCTGAACCTACTGAATCCAAAGTAAAAATCCCAAAAACTTCGCGTTTTTTTCGGATTTTGTCAGTACATAGACCTTCTTTTGGGGTAATCTTTTCCAAGATGACCCATTTAACTTCCTCTGGTTTGTGGTCTTGTTCTAAGTAGTGGGCTACCAAGGGGGCATTTACCTTCTTTGTGCGGATAGCCGATTTATGTTCCGTGACTCTAGTGCAGATAGATCGTGAAGATTCTCCAATGTATCCCAGATTGCATGGGCATAATAGTAAGTAAATGATATTTTTAGTTTTACAATTAGTCATGTAATTCAGCTGAATGGTGATTCCATTATGTTGAATCAAGTGTGTTTCAATAGCTTGAGGACAGACTTTGCAAGTTCCGCACTTATAATTTCCAATTACTGGATCCCCAGTAATGATATGTCTTTGTATGTCTTTCTTTCCCATTTGCATACGTGATCTGACAATCATTTCTTTTAAATTCTTATTTTTGCGAAATGCAAATAGTGGTTTAGGTATTATTTCTTGACCAGTTTTGTTGACATTCAGTATATGCCAATTAGAGTATATAATTTGGCGTACCTGATTATTAAGCATTGAATGTCTAGTCACAAATATAAGATTTGCATCTTGTTTGGTTTTAGTATTTGTCAAGAGATGTTGTCGATCATAATATCTTGCTCTTTTACAAGACTCGTGTATGAGTCTATGGGGATAGCCTCGCTCTTTAAACTTCTCCTTCATTACAGCAGCCTTTTCATCGAAATCTATTAATTTGGTGCAGTTTCTGCGTAATCTAAGAAATTGGCTGAATGGAATGCTATTTCTTTGTGTGATAGGATGGAAACTGCTGTAATGAAGGAGAGTATTACGGGCAGTGGGCTTTACAAAAAGATCCATGATCAGTTTTCCTTGATCATGTTTGATCATTAGGTCTAAAAATTCAATTTCAGTGTTGGTCATTTTGGCAGTGAATTTTAAAATAGGGTCACAAACATTCAACCAAGATATAAATTCTTGAAGGATGTCTTCATTATCGTCCCAGATGAATATGATATCGTCGATGTACCTCGACCAATAGAATACCGACTCAAAAAACGGGGCTACCTCGTTGAATATAAAACTTTCCCCAAAGTGTGCTACGTATATATTAGCAATAGTGGGGGCGCAAGATGCGCCCATGCTAACTCCTTTGACTTGCCTAAAGAGGTTGCCTCTAAATTCAAAGATGTTATCTTCTAGAATAATTTTGAGACAGTCAAGGATGAAGTTTACATTACAGTCAATCTCATAGGACTCTATGAACCATTTTGTGGCATCAATTGTACCTGCAGGGGGTATATTAGAGTATAAACTCTCTATGTCTAGAGTAACAATCCATTGTCGATATGCATTAAATGGAGTGTCCTCAAATTGGTTGATGACATGTCTTGTGTCTTGGATATAACCAGATATTTTTTCAATATATGGACGCAAAATGGCATTAAAATATTTGGATATGGGTACCGATAGTTGTGACAATGGGACGGAAAGGAGGGTCCCATTCATTTTTATGAACTTTAGGGATGCCATATAGGGTAGCCATTTTTGGATTATCTATGTTTAGATAGGCATGTTCTTTGGGACAGATATCTCCGTTGTTAAGAGCCTTGGTGGTTAATTTGGATATTTTCTGTTTAATTTTTGCCGTTGGGTCTTTCTGAATTTTAACATAAAATGAGGAGTCACTTAACATTTCTTCTATTTTCTCCACATATTTGGCTGTGTCTAAGATGGCTATCCCTCCCCCTTTATCACAGCTTTTAACAGTGATCTTACTTGAATCTTTCAATTCAAGTAAAGCTTGATGTTCGTTTTTAGAAATACTGTAGGGGGTATATGGAACTTATTTGGTGATATTTGTCAGTTTGTTGATGACTAGTTTTTCAAAAATACCTATTTCTGGAGCTACTTGCTCTAAGGTTGATGTAAAAACTGATTTAGGTGCTAAACCTGAATTATTCTGATCACACTGATTAGTGTCTGTGCTAGCAAAAAAACTTTTTAGTCGGATCTTTCGGAAAAAGCTCATCATGTCGTTGAACAGTTCAAATTTATTCAACCCAGAGTGGGGAACAAATGACAATCCTTTCGACAATATAGAGTATGTGGAAGCACTAGCTGTATGATTACTGAGATTGAATATAGGAATTGTTTTTACTCCCTCCAATACCGGGCATTGCGTGTTTCCAGGTAACTGCCCGTGTTGGGTTGATGGTCCTGGAAGTGGGATTGGTACTGGCCCTGGGGTTGATAAGATTGGTTCTGCTGGTATTGTCCTTGAGGAGGATAAAGTTGGGTTTGGTAGTTCTGATATTGTGGCCGATATTGGGGACGATAGTTTGGTCTCCAGTTTCCTCGATTTTGTTGACGTCTCCCTAAAAAAGGTCGGTATACTTGGTTAGATCTGAATCTATTGCCTCTAGGTTGGTAAGGTGACATGCTTGAATTGCTGCCAGAATCAGAGGAATTAGAAAAGGTGGTGTACTTATTAGTTCTGGAAGTTGTTTGAAAAGAAACATGATCTTGGTCTGTGTTTTCAGATTGAGCATAGAAATTTTCTGTCAGATAGGGGTAAATTTCCAAATCAAGTATAGGCCATATGTTTGTATCATAATTATTATAATTTTTATTGAAAAAAGCATATATATCACTTGAAGAACTAATGTGAATACATGAATGATACCTGACTTATTGGTTTTATAATAAATTGATACTGAAACTATGTTAAAAAATGCACAATGTATTATGTATAGTTTTTAATGCGACTGATATATATATTTATGTGTTTTTCTCTGTAGATTTTTGTTGCACATTACACATTGTTATGTCTGCACTTCACGAATGACGGTCACCTGACGAAGGCCACAGGCCGAAACGCGCGTAGTGTTTTATTCCACCGCATTACCTACCTCAAGTCTTGTGCTCTGTTCCATCTTGTTGCCTACCTCAGTTTTCCATCAACCTAATTTCATGTCTGTTCACAAAAACTCTTCTGTTTTATGTATGTGCCATATAACCATTTGGATTTTGTGTTTATACAACTAATATCATCTTATCACAAATAATTATTGTATGTTTATAAAAAAAGAAAGAAAAAAACTATTTTTATACATCAAAGAAAATATATATAATAAAACTAAAATATAAAGGATAAAATATGTTGGTTTGTTTATAAAATACACAAATGTCACAAGATAAATCTCAAATATTGATTATATAAAGGGCAGTTTTGAGATAACTGTTTGCTATTGAGGGTGTTGCACTCTCTTTTTTCAAACTTGTTCCTTCAACAACCAGGACTGGTACAGGCTTTCTGTATGATCGCCCAAATTCTTTCTTAATTTCAAACAAACAAGGGGGACCCGAAATAATGGCCTAGGACCACGGGTTACAATTTTTTTTCAAGGAACAAAGGTCCTAAGCAATTGATAATGCACACAAAATAATTAGAATATAACCAACGATGAGTTACTCTAGCCATCCAATGTCCAGCCGGACATGGAGTTTTATTTTTACAATGGAGAAAATAAAGTCAGAAATACTTTGAACAGCATAAATAGTGAGGCACAAGCCTGTACCTTTAAAGAACCACAAAGTGTGGGGTAACAATACAGACAATCGAACCAAAACAGAAATACAGGCAAAGACTTTGAGCTTTGGCCACCTGCATTCAGTTTTAAGTAACAGCACGTTTTGACCAACAATAGATGCCACAACAGTTAAGCACAATGGACATTTGTGGTCCTGGAGGTGAGTTCCTAGCATGATAGCAGGTACCTGCTATCACGCTAGGAACTTAATGGCACATCGTTGCTGCTTCCAGATTCCAGCCATCGCGCAACCCTAAGGAGCATGCCCTATACCTTACTCGGTACGGCACTCATACAATCCCCAACCTTTGGATACAGAAGCAAACTGAGGAGAGCGGCGGCCTCCCTCTCCTCCCTGCCCACTCTTCACCTCCAGGACAACCATCCACGTTGTCGTCGCCACTCATAGAGGCTCTAACATGTTCTGAACCAGGCAAATGTTATTTTCTAGTCCTGATGATGATCCCAGTTTACCTTGAGCAAGGGATCGAAATGTCGACATTTATAAATAGAACCACAAATGTCCATTGTGCTTAAAAGGTTCTTTAAAGGTACAGGCTTGTGCCTCACTATTTATGCTGTTCAAAGTATTTCTGACTTTATTTTCTCCATTGTAAAAATAAAACTCCATGTCCGGCTGGACATTGGATGGCTAGAGTAACTCATCGTTGGTTATATTCTAATTATTTTGTGTGCATTACCAAATTCTTTCTTGTCCTCAAAATTTTCTCTGACCAGATCCCCGACTTTTGGGATCCAGACAGGTCTTGCTGTGACTGATTTGACCAGTGGTGGTCCGGTTTACCTGCAAATTGCTCTGCAATGCTCTGGATTTGTTGAGATCCTGTAAAACAGCCAAACGTTTATTGATGTCAAAAGGTTTTACATCCACCCCTGTGCCTTCACAATCAAGATCTGGTACCCACATTCTCATCCCAAATCAATCAATCAGAGTACGTAAAGCGCGCTACTTACCCGTGAGGGTCCCAAGGCGCTGAGGGGAGGGGGGGAATGCTGCTACTGCTCGAAGAGCCAGGACTTGAGGAGTCTTCTGAAGGCGAGTAGATCTTGGGTCTGCCGTATCTGGGTAGGGAGGGTGTTCCATGTCTTGGCGGCGAGGTCTGAGAAGGATCTGCCACCGGAGGTCGTTCGTTGGATGCGGGGGACAGCCGTGAGGGCGAGGCTGGCGAAGCGGAGCTGGCGGGTGGGGGTTTGGAAGCTGAGTCTGCTGTTCAGGTAGGCTGGTCCGGCGTTGTGGAGTGTTTTGTGTACGTGGGTGAGGAGCTTGAAGGTGATCCTCTTGTCAACGGGGAGCCAGTGTAGGTCTCTCAGGTGGGGGGTGATGTGGCTGTGGCGGGGGACGTTGACGATCAGTTGAGCAGAGGCGTTTTAGATGCGTTGTAGTCGTCATAGGTGTTTGGCTGGGATTCCTGCGTAGAGTGCGTTGCCATAGTCCAGTCTGCTGCTGACGAGGGCCTGTGTCACCGTTCTTCTTGTTTCAGTCGGGAATATGACCTCATAAGGAGTGACACCTCCTAGAGAACTTCTTGGCAAATTGTTGAGGGCATGCTGTACCCCATATAGGTGATTGAGCCAACTACCACCCCAACCTAGTACCCTAGCTGTTAAAGACTGCTTTAAGTCACGGTTTTTCCTCTCCACAAACGAATTTCCTTCAGGATGGTACAGAGAGGAGTACCCCAGTACTACAACCAACTTTCCATGGCTTCCTTGTAAGCCACAGACCTAAAAATGGGGCAGCGGTCCGAATGTAATGTGCCAACTGCGTATGTTTCTATAAAGACACATAAGTCTTTTGTTAGAGCGTCAACTGAGCACTGAGGCCATACCCATAGGAATCTTGAGCATAAATCCACTGCCACCAAGATATACTTTTACACCCCATCCGAATATAGGTGGCCGCAAGGGTCGAGATAGACACACGCGAGTGGTATGTCTGATATTAGTAAACGTGTCTGCACTGGACGTGCTACGGTGGAACCCTTCATCTGCTGGCAGATGTCACATTTCAAGACAAAATTCTTCATCTGCTTTGTTAAATCAGGCCACCAATAGTTTTGTTTCAGTAATGAAACTGTTACGTTAGTTCCTGCTCGTTCAGAACCTAGACCCTTGTGTGCAGGCAGTATTCACCCTAATCTGCGATCCATGTTTGGTAATAATCTATACCCGACTCCAGGAATCTGAGCATACGTAATGTTCTTTGCATTTAACTTGTAGGAGTACTTGAGTGGAAATTTTTTCGGTACAGTTGAGTTATTGCATGTAGCAATGACAGCAATGATAATCTCTCCATCTATTCTCGTTTTTGAATGATTGATTGCAGCATGCGTACATCTCCTTTCGCAGCTTCATCAGCCAATGAGTTCTCTGCAACGTGAATGCTATCACGTTGATGACTCAGTGTGTGTATCACGTGTGTTTTTGGTAGTTTGTTTTTCAACTCAGCTACCTGTTCCCATAGCATATTGTGCTTAATTGTGCCACCTTTTGAGTCCTTAAAACCATTTTGACCCCAGTAGTCAAGATATTTGTTTTATGACTGAACACAATAAAAGGAATTGCATACAATGCGTGTGGGGAATTCCCGATCTGTATTTATTAGTGCCAGTGATAAAGCTTTTAATTTTACTAGCTGAGCCGTGCAGTCTCCAAGAGACTGTGTCTTCGAATCACTGGGATGGCACTTGCCTTCTCGCATACAACCTTTTACAATTGCACAAGCAGTGCTGTATTGTTGTTTACTCCCTACGGCCGGCTGAGCAGATCCCGCAGTGTAAATTATAAATTCATACTGATCCAGAGGCTGATTTCATTTGGGAGAGGATATTCTTGTTCATATTGCAGAAAGGCTTATGTTTTTAGCCTTGGATCATACCTGTATTCTACATCCGTTGCAGTGAGAGAATTATCCCATTCTATCCATCTTGGATGTAAAGCCTTAGCATTAGGACTGCTAGCCTTTGTAACAGCCTCTAAAGCTGGTACTGAAGTTGACAACAATTATGCGCCTCCCCTGAGCCAGTGTTTTTTCTCTCGCTACAGCACTCTGTACTGCTGTCAAAAAATCTTCTATATATGTAAAACGCATTTCCGTATTTGTGTACAAATGTGATTTGCATGCTATGGGTACAATTCCGCCTTCATTGAAGGTTAGGTAAGTGTACCTGGATTGATCTGCAACAACGGGGATCACCAGATTGCATACGTGTATGCATGTCTGCAAGTGTTTTGACGCTATCATGTCAGCTTGTAGGGAACAAAGTATATCTGTGTGTTCCTGTGTCCAATGCTTAACTGAGAAATCAGGTCTTATTAAGTCGTATAAAGGTTTTACTCTTTCTTCGTAATCCAAAATGTATGTTCTGCCAAAATGTTAAAATCTCAATACGGATTGTAAGTTTTTCAGAGATTTGGGAGGTGGAGCAGCGCACACTACCTTCACTTGATGGCTCATTTCCCAAAAATAGGACATGCAGGTGGGCTATTTTTAAAGTTACATTTGTAGCCCTCAGAGGCAAACCCCAAAATTATGTTGCATACCTTGGTCAAGTGTTCCTTTAAATCATCGTCTGTCAAGAAAATATCATCCACATAGGACAATGCCTGTTCATCCAAATTTTGAAGTAATTCTGTTACCCTAGCGCTGGCCTAGGTAGGGCTATTCTGGTACACTTGGGGGAGTCGACAAAATTGACTCTGAGAACCTAAAGCGGAGAATGCAGTCAGATACCTGCTTTCAGGTGCTATGTTTTGGCAGAAGAATCCATTTGAGACATCTAGTGTTATTTTCTATTTTTTCCGAACAATGTTATTCATTTTTGCGGCACTATGTGCATTCTGTACTGCAAATGTTATTGTGCATGAGTTAAGATGTTTATAATCTAAAACTATTACACCCTGGTATTCACGTTGATCTAAGATCTCCCTGACCTGTTTTTTTGCTTCCTGTTTTATTGGGTACTGTCTCTGTGGAACTGGATTATTTTTAACTGGATTTATGTGGTGAGGTGACTCAGTATCCCACCCAATATGTTATCAATAAAGTGCTAGAGCACGGGCTACCGCCCACTCCTACACCCATGTGTGTTTTAAGGAATTAGAATGTGGCTGGAAAAAGATGGTAAAATTACAGTTTCTCCCTTTGAGCAATCCATAACAATTGCTGGCAGTCAATCTTGTTCAGCTATTTTTTTTAAATTTATTTATACCATTTATAGAGCGCGCTGTAACCCTGCGGGCATCCTGGCACTTGAGAAAGGTGCCACTAAGAGCAATCAGTATTGGGAGCAAGCAAAAGTATGTAATTGCCAAAAATCAAGTTCTCTCAAAAGAGACCTTTAACTTTTCTGGGTTTGTCCCCATCGTTTGGAGTGTTATCTCAAGTGACCTATGTGGGACACTTACCCTCGTATCAGGTATTTCCACTGTGATGTACTCATTCAACTCCACTGAAACCAGAAATTCCACCAGGTTCTTGCGAGCTATTGTTACTTCTGCTGTGCTGTCAAGCATGGTCAGAGCCCATTCCCCATTCAGCAGTTGAGTCTTCAGAATTCTGGGCATGTCTAACTTTGAGACCTACTACTTTCATCTTTTTGAATTGAGGTTTAGAATGTGGCTTGTCTTCTTTTTTAGAAGTGTAGCTTGAAGCGCGTGGCATGTCTCTTGACTTCGTACGCTCTTCTTGTCTGTGTTCTGACCGTCCTCGCTCTGAGTTTCTTAGATGAACCCTAAAGGAACGAGAGGAACGTGTATCAGTATCCTGAAACCTGTTAGGTTTTTTAATGTTATCCCTATTCCTAAGGTTATATTTAATTTCGAGGGCTCCTGTTGAGGAGACGCACTCCTGGATTGAGATCTGTTTTTTATGTTTTTTATTGTTACTATCCCATTTCTTCTTAGAACAATCAGATGTTTGCTTTGTGTAATCCTTCTCAGGACCACTCATGAGTTGAGGTTTTAATGCTCTAGCTCACAAACTATCCCTACCTAATTCAACATAGGTGCTTGTGATAATATTAGGTAATTCCAGTTCCTGTTGTAAAGGAGTGAAATCTCTTAGGCATTGGCGTATTGCCAATGCTGCTGCCTCCCCTTTTATATTTGCTAATATTATAGATGATACATGGGCAAAATTGCCTAGCAATTTCATCCCTAAGTTCAGAGCAGGCTCTGCTCCATACTTATTGTATTTGTCTCAACACGTCAGGTTCCACTGCTAATAAAGGGATACCATGAGTTCTGGTATATATTAAAGCAAAAACTATACCCCAAGTGGCACAATCCTCTATCTGGGGAGCTATCCCCATTGGCAAGCAGATTGTAAGCATTCTGTGTTTTTCTTGAGGGCTTGTATGTGGAAATACTGATTCTAGCTGTGTAATTTTCTGAGCTATCCAGAATGGTATTTGTTCACGTTTAGTGGGCATTTTACTCATAACTGCGTTTAGTGTTTGTGGTGAAATTTTTGTTGTATTTCCCTGAATGGGTCCTGCTTGTGCAGCTCTAGTTGGCTGAATTGTGGGTGTCCTCATCACAAATTGTGTTAAATTTCTCTAAAGTTTTATTATTTCTTTGTGAAGTGTACATAAGTCTTCTACTGGCATTGTGTCAATGTCTGGATGCTGTGTGTAAGCCGCAAGGACAGGTCAAGTGGCTCTGTCTCTTCCGAGCGGACCTAGTCTTGCTTTATTTCTTGTATGGGGAAGGGCGTAAGTGAGCAGAATTTCAAAGTCCTCATACGGAATGTATTCCTCTGGAGGTTCTTCTTCAGTGTAAGAATGAAATGTATGTGTTAGTGTATCTGCTTGTGAGAATGTAACCCATGTATAGAATACCTCTGTTCTATAAGATTCTTGAGCCTCAAACACAAATGTTACTGTCCCACCCCTAGCTGGGAAATCATATTCTGCTAGTTTTAAGATAAGGGGACTTCTGCCATTTTCTGGAATGTTTATTTCCTCTTCTTCTTCCTAAACTAAAAAGTGTTGTGCTGGCACAGTGGTGTCTTCTGATATTGTTGAAAACATAATTTCAAGGAAGAGTTTCAAGGAAACTGAGATAAGGTTTTATGCACAAATATGGGAACTGTTTCTCCTTCAAGCTTGATAAACCTACTGCCGACAAACAGGAATTTTTGCCTACTCAGCTGTGGCAGGATAGTTCCCTTCTCACTTCAGACGTCTCTGAAGTAATGTGAGTCAGGCTTTCTGAGAAAAGCACGACTAATTACTCAGATTTGACTGTTAAATAAGTACCAAAACCAACATTGTCAGTGCCATGTTGTGTAGTTCCTTTAAACCAATATAGAATCAGCGCATTTAGACAACATATACTGTGGACTTGGTGTCCAAACTGATTCCGGACACCCCCACCGATTATATCAACCTGTATACCAGCTAGCTAACAGTTCCACTAGATACACCTCTTACTAAGGAAAAAATTGCTCTTGGCAACTATCGAACATGACATCCCTGATCCCTCAGAATTGTGGAAACACTCCACAATTCTGAGGGTTCAGTCAATCGTGCTCACTTTGTCTCTGCGAGAGATACACAGAATAAACGATGGGGGCGTTTTCCAAGAAGTATTTATTGAATCAGGATCATTCTAGTGTAAAATAGATATGCTGAAAAAATCATTAGACAGTAACAGAAATAGATGATTATAAGCACTAACAGAGTAAAAGGATGGTAGATTTCTACCATAGTGCTAAAACAATAAATACAGGCAAGTATAAAAATACACAACAGTAATAAAAGCGTACTCTTACGATGCGTCCCTAACTAGATGTACATAAATGTACCTAGCATGTGTGTAGGTGTGGAAGCCAAGAATCCCTCTAGGATGAATTCAACGACCATTACCTGAAGTGAGAGACTGGACACCCCGCAAGGGATGTCAGACCACTGTGAGCTGGAGTATCTGCATGCAGGAGCCTCAGCCTCTCGCTTCAGTGTGTCGGCATGGAAGTCCTTTTCTCCTCTCTCTACCTTAGCAAGAGATGGTGTATATATACCCAAAGTGATACCCCTGGGGATATAACTGGCTGTGTCATGTCGAACTAGGATGGCGGAAGGAATGGCCCTTGTACATCGTTTTTATACAGGAGATGTTTGGCCTGCTGTCCAGCTGTGAATCCAAGAATCCTAATGCATAATAAATTGGGATTAAGCCTTTCTGAGAAAACCCCAGGTCCTCTAGTTCTTACCTCAACTATGTAAAAGGTCAGTCCTAAGAACCGTTAAGAAATGCAATATGAGGACAATGTAGGTGAAAGGTGTAATTAGTACCTGAGCCTATAATGGGGTACCTCTATGGAATATAACACTTAAGGTCTTCTCTCGACTCCAGTGCCTCCAGCCTGTGGGTCCACATAAGGGTCACCTTTGTTTCTCTTGGGCTCCCCGATTGCTCGGGGCCTGCCCTAACTCCCCTGCTTGTGGTGAGTCCCCTGAACCTTGCGGGTCCTGACTTTGCTCCTTCTTCAGCTCCTGCATTGGTTGCATGTGCCAAGGCTTGTTGGTACTCCTGCAGACACCAACCCCTCAGCAACCAACATGCTTCATGGGACAGCTCGTGCAATGCTCCTGGTTTTCCTCAGCATCGCCTGGTCCTCACAGCTGCAGAGTCATGGTCCTCATCAACTCTCCTGCAACACCTGACATCAGAGGGCATTCATCTTCCAAGTCTCCTTGTCACTCCTGAGTGACATAGATTCTGTCCCCTCTGCTTGCAGGTACTTCTTGTCTAAATTCTACCTTCGGATTCCACCGGACACTTTCTCCTCTTCCAGCAGCAGCACTTTCCTGAAGTCTTCCATTGAAAACGATGGTGGTTTCTGACACCCCCTCACACGTATGTACCTGGCTTCCCTGGTGTAGGTAACGTGGATTCTAGGGTATTCACAGGTGGGGTGGCTCTCCATCCTTCAGTCTTCCAGAGGGTTTCATAAGGATCCACTGGGAAGGGGACTTAATCTTTAATAATACAACCACGACTTACACGTAAACATGTACGGAGCACACAGTTGTGTACTCACACTGCACACGCTCTCCATGGGGCTCCTACTTACTCACCTTGGATGTATGTCATTACAATGCATACTTGTACAACGTATACCTTTACAACGCATTTTTTACACCGCAACATCCATTACAACGCATTCCATTACAAGGTATGCGTTTTAATGGGTGTTGCGTTGTAAAAGTTTTGTTGTAAAGGTAGTGCGTTGTAAAAGTTGCGTTGTAAGTGTTGTTTCCCTCTTATACCACTTTCTTAGTATATGGTTTGGGCCCCCCTGGGGTCCACTGCTTATTTTGTGCTAATTACTGTGATTTCTTGCCACACATTGTGTGCATTGTGCATATTTCTGAGTAGGAGATATTTGTATGTATACATATTTTTATAGAAGCTTGTGTGGTTATTTTTCACCTAATCTATACTATAAGATTGCTTTCTGGTAAACCAAGCTGCTTTACACTGCTTCTGGACTAAGCCTGAAGGCTTCTCTCCACACCTACCACTTAGAAAGCTTTCTAAGGTTGTCTAAGACCTCTTAATTCACCATAAGGGTTGTCTGTACTGGTGCAAGGTGTCCACTTACAGAAGTGTACATCATATACCAGGCCAGCTTCTCACACTTCCCTAGATGGCTGGCGAACCCGACACCAAAAACGCATGTGCCCTACTAGTGAAGAAATTGGTTGTTTGGGGGGCACCTGTGTTTTTGGTCCCCGCCATCTAGGGAAACCAACCAAACCCAGACATTTCTGAAAACTTGACACCAGGGAGAGTCCAGGGTAGGGTAACTTGGGTGGCTCTCATCAGGTTTTTTACCCAGAATCCCCTGCAAATCTCAAACTTTGCCTAAAAAACACATATTTCTTGCATTTCTGTGAGAAAATGTCCTGGAATCTGCAGGCAGTCACTAATTTCCTAACAGTCAGCATTCCCCCAGGTCTCCTAAAAAAAGCTACCTCACTCGTGTGGGTGGGCCAAGTGCCCATGACAGAGAAGGGCGTAGTATTGTGGAGACATTAAAATTATTACAAAACAACCTGTTTGTGCATGGGGGGCACCTGCGTTTTTGGTCCCGGGCTTGGCGGCCATCTAGGGAGACTCACAAAACCCAGGCACTTCTGAAAACTAGAAACCAAGGGAGTACAGGGGGTGTGGCTTGCATGATTCCCCCAAAGTGTTTTTACCCAGAATCTCCTGCAAACCTCAAATTTAGCTAAAAAGTCAAAATGTTCTCACATTTCTGTGTGGGGTACTTAGCCGGCTCAAATTTTCTACCACCCAGCTTTCCCCTTGGTCTCCCGATAAAAATGATAACTCACTTGTATGGGACTTGCATATAAGCTCCAATTTATGCACTGATGTCAGTTCCTTTCTTATTGCATCCGTCTTTGCATATATCTGGAGCAGCTTTCCCAACTTTTTTGCTTTTTGAAGACTCTAAAAACTTTTAGTGTGTGGTAGGGAAGATCCCCTCCCACCCGCGAAGATGACAGGATTAAATCTGTGCTGTGACTGCAGGAAGCAGATGTTGGTTACAGATATGCCTTATGTGTATCTTTGGTGCCTAGCCATGGTCATGACTCATAGTTGTGTAAGAAATGTGCCATCATGCATCACCCAAAGGTGATCAGCCCGCAGGAGGTGAAACACTCTGTTTCAAATCATAAGAAGAAGTCAATGTAACAAATTGGATTATTATTTGTTGTGGGTGACTATCCACCTCATGAATTGATCACAACTCTTCTCATGTTGAACCCTAAATGTCACTAAATTAACTTAAGCTTAACCACCTAGTAGCAATGGCACAGAGTACACAGGCTTAATTTAGGGCAATGTGTAAAGTATTTATCCAATAATCAGACCGATGTCTGGATACAATTTGAAACTGACTGCAGTCAGTTTCAAATTGAGTCTAGACATCGGTTTACCACAACAATAGATTATTGTTGGCTTCTTGTGCTTTTTTGACATTATTTTCCCAATAATCTTTAGAAACTCATATCTGTGGTTTCCTGTGTTTGATTATTGTCATTTGAGTGTTATTTTGTTGACTACATTTTACTTTATTTTACTAATTTGGTTTGGGATTCGTAATGTTTTGCATGTTGACTTTATTATTGTTTTGGTACTGCATAAATACATTACACATTCGGAAAATAATGTCAAAAAGCACAAGAAGCCAACAATAATCTATGGTTGTGGTAGACCGATGTCTAGATACAATTTGAAACTGACTGCATGCGAGCAGTTCCAATCCACCACGGGATTAGACTTCTAGATCTCTCCAGGACTTTAGGAGAGGCACTTTAAGACTCACACGGTGTCAAGCAGTGGTCAACTGCAGGGTCCAGTCCAGGTCCGGTTGCCAGTAGTTAGCAAGGTACTAACAGCAAAAGGCTTTTTGCAGCTTGTTGTACCCCAGTAGTTTGAACAGGTGGTTAATCTTATTACCTTTGGAGTTGACTTCTTTGTTCAGGTTACAAGCAGGAGCAAGTCCAATCCTTAAGGGCTCTTCCGAGGTCACAGACAGCAGTTCTTGTCCTCTTCAGATCTTTCATTGGTCCACAAAGTGTTCTGATTTGGGTGCCACATTTATGTCTGGTGCTAGCGAGTGGGCTTTAATGACTCCTGGGCATGCCCTAATCAATGGGGTAAAAGTTCAGGAACCAACTCTACCGACTTTGGGCATTTTCCAGATGGCAAAAGTTTTTTGCCACACTAAACTTAGGCTCTGTGGGTTGGAGGTGTGTGGGGAGTATAGTATGGTAATACTAGTATACTCCCACATCTAATACTAAAATCCAGTTTGAGGCAGCCACCGTACCGCAAATAAATGCAGAGACAGAAGTCTGGTCAGAAAAATGTAAAGCCCTTTAGCAATCAGAATGTGAATCCACAAGAATTGCCTTGGCACCCTGTTCTCCTCCTTTTTAAGTTCCACACAGGGGTTATATGTAAATCCAGAGAAATAAGGTTGTTAGGAAACAGTAGACTCCTTCAGTAACCAGACAGCGGATCCAAAAGAAGTAGCTTTGTTCCTTGTTCCTTCCCTTTCAAGTGTGCTGCTTGCTAGAATTAATAAGTGGACGCTGGACAATGATATCTTGTCCAATGCCCAGTATGGGTTTTGATCAGGAAGAGGTACGGAGGACCAATGCTTAAATTTACACTTGATTATCTAAAAATATACAAGGGCCTCTAAGGGGTCAATTTTTGTGGCCTTCATGGACCTGTCTACAGCGTTTGATCTGGTTAACAGGTCTCGGCTATGGTCCATGCTGTTAAAATGGGGCCTTGACTCACCTCTTGTCCATTTTCCAGCTGAACTTCACAAAGATTTAAAGGCATCTATTAGAATGAATCAAGAAGGTAATCGAACAACATGGTTTAAATCTGGCAGGGGTGTGTGCCAAGGCTGCATCCTTGCCCCCATGCTGTTCACTTTATATATAAATTCTCTGGAGAAAAAACCTTTAACTGCATCCTTGGACATTCCGCGTGCAGGAGATACCCCTATTCCTGTTCTCCTGTATGCGGACGACGCTGCATTAATAGCCCGGACACATTTAGGTCTCCAAAGACTATTAAACACATTTAGCGATTTTATGTCCTCACTGGACCTAGTGGTGAATAACTCAAAATCACACGTTATGACAATTGGGGCTGTTAAAAATAATACTAAACCCTTTTTTGTAACGGTAAAGCAATCACTAGCGTCAAAGTTTTTACATATCTTGGAGTAATATTTGATAACAAGGGGAGTTGGACTCCACAAATAATAGCCAAAACTAAAGCGGTGAGGAGCTCGGCTAATTCAAATTTAAGCTTTGCGAGGAGACTTGGAGGGAAACCGAGCGGTGCATTAATAGCCTTGTATAAGGCAAAAACACTTGCAATAGCAAGGTATGGAGCGGGCCTGTGGGGTTATGCTAAAAGTGATACCATACAAAGGGAGGAAAATAAGTTCCTCCGGTCTATGTTAGGGCTCCCTCAGTCGACAGCCACTTTTTCAGTCCATCAGGAGCTCGGATTGGGGTACATTACTGATATCCTGTCCGTGGCACATATTCTTTTATGGATTAGGGTTTGGATTAATAATAACCTAAGCCTGAACCATAAGATACTGATGGATTGCTTAAAACTTGATAAATTTAAAGATATTGATTGGCTGTTATATATTAACAAGTGTTCAAAAGAACTAGGGCGCCCTGAGATATTTTTATGTCCTTCGGGACTAAAAAAAGTAGATCTAGATTGGGTCAAGCATAACTTCCCTAAACTGAAGGGTTTGGATCGGGAGGCAAACCAACTAACCAAGCCCTCGGTCAGAGCCCATTACATGATGATCACCTGTTTAGCCATTCAACCGTACCTTGCTGTAGTAAACATCCCTTTTCACAGGTGGCTCCTGGTTAAATTTCGATTTAACCAAATGTACACGGTCCTCTGGGATAGCAATGGTTGGTATAAGCCTGAGAATGCACCTGTGTGCAAATGTGATAACTTTTTATTACAAGATAACATGCACCTCACGTTGTTTTGTCCTTTTTATAATACCCCAAGAATGAAGTATTTGATCCCTTTGCTTAAAGGTAAAGCTTTTCTACAGGCAAAACCAGCTCTTTTGTATCTTCAAATGCTAGAATCTCCCTTGGTTATGTTTAGTGTGGCTAATTACTTTGTTGCAGCTGTCAGGATCAGGAGGAGGAGATAAAAAATGTAGCATTGGGGTCTGTGATGGGCGACAAACTGCTTTTTAGATATGACAATTCTTTTTATTATTATTTATATGTTTTTTAATCTTTGCATAAATCATGACATTTTATTGTATGAATTTTTATGTAATTGAAATGCCCTTTTTGATTGTAGCATGCTTTTATGATTTTAAAAAAAATCGAATAAAGTGGTTTTTGACTCTTGACTCCTTCCCTTTCAAGTGTGGTAAAGGAACTATATGTAAACCTAGCAGATCAATCAAGCAATATTTGACACTCAGGCAGGATTTGGCACTGAGTATTAAAATGGATGCCACAGGCCCCACCTAGCATATTCAGGGGAGTCATGTCTTCCCCTTCAGTTCAGCCTATTGTCTGCTCCCGGGAGGCACTTTACACCTATTCAAGACTAATTACTGCCTATGAGAAGCTAGAGAGTCAATGCAAATTAGCATCCAGAAACTTCAGGCAGGAAAATGTAACATTCTAAATTTGACTTTGCCTTAACATTAATTATGAATCTAACTTCACCATTGAAATTGAAGTTTAATAACTATTAAAAATAGAGGTTTCATAATGTGTCTAGCTTCTCCAATTCTAGAGATGCAGTATTAGTATGTCAATCAATCAAGCAAAATTCCTTTATTCGGTTTTTAAGGATACAAAAACCAGAAAAGTTCATTGTTAAAAAAATGCAGTTAAAATATGACTAAAATTTCATTTTATAGACGTAATAAATAAGTTAAAACAAAGAAAGTTTTATCAATGAAAGTACATACCAGCAGAAATAGTGCAAATGTGCAAACTCGGAATGAAAGAGCAGAGTAATTCATTGGTGTACAGGAAGATGAAAAACTGTTAATTTCTTACACAGTACATGCTTCAGTTGGCCTATTCTAAATTTGACCTATGTTTTATACAGAATTTCAGGAATCAGGCTAGATTCTTTGCAAAACACTCTACTTTCAAAAATTGCAACACAAGGAAAGCAGGGCGACATTGTCACAAACCCAGAATTTTTAGTATCGGAATCACCCAGTGCTTCCTTGGTTCTTTGTAGAAATTGCAAAACAAGACCACATGCATCGAAGATTGTGTAGACACTGCATCACTGGGGCAGAGTGATAACAGTTTTGACCAATCGTTAGCTTTAGGAAAAGTAAACAGACAATGAAATATGTTCATCCTAAATCTTGTAAGCGCAAACCTGTCATAACCACTCAGAATAAAAATTAAGTAAGGCTGTATGGTCAAAGTGGTTTGCACTAAAAGGTTATGTTGGACTGAACTTTTATTTGACTCCGTGGTCAGTCGTAGTTCTTACAAGTGTGACAAGCATAATTTTTTGAGCTTTTTCCTTGAGATCTCTAATGTCATTGGGGGGTTATGGTAGTATCTTGCCAAACCCAGATCAGACAGGAAGTTTTTAACATATGAGAGCCAACCTACCTTGTCTGAGTTTTCGAGAGAAATACAGTCATTCAAAAGCCCTTGATTAAAAACTGATTTTGGGGAGGACCAAATTGGATGCCACACAAGGATCGGTTGAAGTCTCACTAGATCGGTAACATATGGCAAGCCCAATTCCAGGTGGCAATTAAAGGTAGAAGTACCACTCGGGACCGCAAGAAGGAACCTCAAAAAGCTATTCTCTACCTTTTGGAGGGCATCCACTTTTCCATAGCCCCACACCCCAGCTCCATACGTCACTGTGCTGACACATTTAGCCCGATAGATTTGAATCATCACTGCCGGTGGCCTTTTACCTAGCCTGTGTGCAAAGTTGACTAGAGCAGTGGCGGCCCTCATAAACAGCAATTTTCTGGCCTCTATAACCTGCCTCCATGAACACTTGTCACCTATTAAGACTCCGAGGTAAGGATACGTAGTAGAGTTCTCCAGCTTGGTTTTTTCAATAAAAATATCCCTCATTTTCTTAGGACTGAGCCCGGAGGACATCACATAACAAAAGTGTTTTTGATATTATTCCTTAAATCTAGATTAGCCATATAGCCATGGTACCTATTAAGAGCACGTTGAAGTTCCAGGGGAGTTTGTGCTAAAATCATGGGATCATCCGCATAGAGTAGGGCGGGTATTGGACGTTTTTTTAAGCATGGTAAATCCTGGAACCCTTCCAACATGGCCTGTTCAAGGCCATATGTGTAGAGTGTAAAAAGGAAGGGTGCCAGGACACAGCCCTGCCTTACCCCTCTCTCCACTCTAAGGGAGGCCGTGAGTTCCCCTCCTGGTCCAAACCTAACCTTTGCCGTAGCATTTGAGTACAGTTCTCGCAGAAAATTTATCAAGGGGGTCTCTATTCCCATCTCAGTTAAAATAGTCCATAGTTTAGAATGACTTACGCAGTCAAAAGCTGCTGTAAGAGATCTAAAATGATACGTCCCGCTCCCTTACCCAGAGAATCTAACAAGGATATGGGACAGTAGCAGGATGGGCTCTGATGATATCCTTTTTTAAATATCGGGACCAGGATTGAGTCAGACCACGATTCAACAAGCCCCACTGCACAAGAGGCTTCCAGGACCTTTGTCAAAATTGGAGACCATAAATCCATGTTAAATTTAACATTTTAGTCCACAGGGACCCCGTTGGGGCCTGGCGCCTTGCCCCCTTTGCTAGCCATTAAAGCACGCTCGACTTACAGCAAAGTAATATCCAGGGCTATAGGGAAAACTGTAGGGTTGAAATGGGAACTTGCCCTCTCTCGTTCTATTAATGGGCTTGCTTCCTTAGCACTTGTTCCAAATATCTGCGAGAAGTGTTCTACCCATAGCATTTCATCTATGGCTATTTCTAACGTTGGAGTACCCCTGGCTTCTGATAGAAATGGGGATTTAATGGTTTTCCAATAGGCCGCACTATCCTTCTCTGTGCAACTCTTATGTAATTGTTCCCATGATTAGTTTTTTAATTCTGCTTTTCTTGTTTTTGTAGCCTTATTATACACCTTTCTAAGGAGGGCTATTTCTTGTTTGTCCCTTACTACTTTGTGTAGGGCGGATTTTAGATCAGAGTATGCTTTGGTGCTGGCTTTGTTAAACCATCCTTTAGATTTATCCTTTTTTTCTGTAGAATGCTCAGAACATCTTTTACTGCTCTTGTTATAGCTCCAAAATTATTTAGAATTTCTTGATGGGAAGAAGTATTATCTAGGCATATCTCCATAGATTTGAGGGAATTTTTTACCACCTCTGTTGTAACCTGGAGTAGGTCAGCTCTGTCCCACTTAAGCGAATACCCATTCAACCTATCTAAGGTCAGGTTTTTTTGTCCGAGTATTCTGGTCGGATCACTCCTGTTTGATTTATAGGGATATAGTAACTCAACACTATTTGGAAAATGGTTGCTGGTAGCATTACCATGAGTTTTAAAATTCAGAATACGGGACGCAAGATTTCTAGATACAAATATAAAATCTATAATGGTGCTGGCTCCTCTGCCATTAAAGGTCTGTGTCTGCGGAACCGAAGGTACCACTAGCTTGTTGGCCAAACCAAGTTCCAGAATGAATAGCATGTCATTCAAACAATTCACGCTTGTTGAATGTGGGAAGTGTGTTAAATTATTCCTATCCTCATGGGCCTTATGCATGTTATTATAGAAATTAACCAGCACATAAGTGTCATATTTACTCAAACCAAAGGTAATTATTTGTAAATTTGGTTCCAATTTAAGAGGAACTATTTCTTTGAACTCTAACAGGTTAGAGATAAATATTATCAAGCCTCCTTTGGCTCTCCCTAAGGTCGAGGGAATCGCAGGGGAGAAATAGATCTTATAACCCTCCAAATGCATTGCAGTGGTAGCCCAAGTCTCTTGTAGGCAGAGCACCTTGAATTTTCCAGCGAATCTAAGCTATGCGTCATTAACTAGTTTGGAACGCAGACCTGCTATGTTCCAATAGGCTATGTTAACTCCAGACTCGCTGGAAATTCCTTTCTGTTCAGTGCCGTATTCAATAGAACCCCCATGGCTGGCAGGATTGTTCACAGCCCCTAAACTTCCCTGTTATAGAAAGATGCTATTATATGGAACTAGAGGTGTACTCTCATCTAGACAGCAATAGTGATGAGTCTGAGGTTTAGGTTCCCTTCTAGTTGCCGTGACAGAGGGTCGTGAATTAGGATTTAAGGGGGGTTTCAAAGGAAAGAGACCGTCTAAGGGCCTCATTAGGATGGCGGACGGACCTGCATCCGTCCGCCACCCCAGAGTGGGAGGGACCCTACGCAGGGGCAGCGGCGGTCCCTCCGTGCAGATTAGGATGTGACCGCCACCCTGGCGGTTACATCCTGTATATTTAACATTGCGGCGGGTGCTGCTTGAAGCAGCACACGCCGCAATGTTAAAAAAACATGTTTTCCTTTGCGTGCACGAAGCTGCAGGCACCGCGTGGTGCCTGCCGCTTTGAGCACGCCCCCATGTGCACCCCCCACCCCCCCTTCACCCCTGGGGGCCCACAACGGGCCCCCAAAGAAAAGTCTGTATGCCTTTCCACAGCGGAAATGCCACCGTGGAAAGGCATAGGACCGCTGCCATCCTAATATGGCTGGCGTTGTCTGATAGGCACCGCCAACCATGTTAGAGCTTTTCCGCCGCGGTCGGAAGGCGACCGCGACGGAAAAGCGGCGGACGGAAAAAAGATCCCCCAGCCATCCTAATCTGGCGGGGGTCTTTTTTCTGTCCGCAGCGGTTAATCCGCATCCTCCGGGCCGGCGGTGGCTTCCGCCGGCCCGGAGGATGCGGATTAACCGCAATCCTAATGAGGCCCTTAGTCGGTTCTTCTTGGCTCCCACTTTGAGTGAGTTTTATTTTAGCCAGTCAATCTGTTTCTTCCATACCGGATAACACATTGTACCTGTTAAAAGTTGGAGCATTATAAGAATAGCCCTGAGTATATTCAGCCTTGTTAGTATTATTTTCGTTCACATCCCTAATACAGGGAGGATAGAAAAAAACAAGCGATAATACATTGATCCCACCCATTTCTAGTGAATTGTTGCCTTCTGCCCAGAGGATTTGCTTCACAAGCACGGGGGTTTTAAATGTTAAGACAATACAATCTCCTGGGAGTGTTTTTCCCCTAGTTCCAACCCACTGTACCATTCTCACCATCTTGAACTCGGTGAAAAGTTGTTGGGTTAGTCCTGTACTCCTACCTAGCCAATAAAGTGATTTATTTCTCAGTGATTTCCAGGGTTCTTTTTCTAACGGGCCCTTTTGTGGCGCTTTTGCCAGAATAGCTATGTATGGGGTTGCATCAGGTGGTAAATCTAGATGTTGATCAATTGAAAGTTTGTCCAAGAGATGACCTGAAGGAAGAGGTCTTAAGGGTTGATAGATCTGAGGCCCTTGGGCAGAGGGATTGAGCCTGTTCACATCTCCTAACCTTGTGATGTCCCTGTACCCATTCCCTAACTCTGTGGTGGTTAATAAATTGCTCGTCCTAATTTGTAGAGAAGGGTCATTTCTAGCAGCGTGTAAACTATCTAAGGGGTTGGGCAACTTCACAGCGCTAGTTTTTTAGGAGCTTGTGTCTGCTACACATGATTGCCTAGTTTGCGTGTTTTTACCTCTATTTACAAAACCTGGGTCGGCAGTTGTGTCTGGTTCCTGTTGTTACCTTGGGTAGTTTTACTAGACAAGGACTCTTCAATGAGGGTCAGTCTGGCGCCCAATTGATCCAATGTGACTCTTACATGGAGATCCAGTCTTTCAACCAAGGTCGTTAAGTTCTTCAGGTCGACACTATGGGCTTCACACCTTTTTCGGTCCAGGGGTCTTCATTTTGTTGTTTTCAGGCTTCTTTGGTTGGTTTATGATAAAGTCTTCCGAAAATCTCCCCAGTCAAGCAGAGGACAAACACAGACTGACCTCCCCTCTCAATACACAATCCTGTCCCGGATCACTGACATAATATCGAGGGACATAATATCGAGTACCAAAAATATCGGCGACAAAATATCGACAGACAGAATATCGACTTTGTATCTACAAACAGGTAAGTACAAAAATATCGAGTTAAAAATATCGTTTACAAAAATATAGTTTGTAAAAATATCGACTTTATTAAAAACAATGTTAAATTAAATTAAAATTTAAAATTATTTACTAAAATATACTTAAAAATACTTAAATTACCTTACAATAATTAAATAATTAATTGAAGTTATAAAAAAAAGTTTTTACAATCATATTTGTTAAAACATATATATATAGTAACATAATATAATTAAAATATATCCAATATTATTACCGTAGGATAGCGGAAGTATAAAATTACTATTCCCACTCCAGAGAGTGCAACAGTAGGGAAAGCGTTGGATAGTGTAGGGGTGAAAATTACTATTCCCACTCCAGAGAGTGCAACAGTAGGGAAAGCGTTGGATAGCGTAAGGGTAAAAATTACTATTCCCACTCCAGAAAGTGCAACAGTAAGGAAAGCGTTGGATAGCGTAGGGGTAAAACTTACTATTCCCACTCCAGAGAGTGCAACAGTAGGGAAAGCGTTGGATAGCGTAGAGGTAAAAATTACTATTCCCACTCCAGAGAGTGCAACAGTAGGGAAAGGGTTGGATAGCGTAGTGGTAAAACTTACTATTCCCACTCCAGAGAGTGCAACAGTAGGGAAAGCGTTGGATAGCGTAGGGGTAAAAATTACTATTCCCACTCCAGAGAGCAGAACAGTAGGGAAAGCGTTGGATAGCGTAGGGGTAAAAATTACTATTCCCACTCCAGAGAGTGCAACAGTAGGGAAAGGGTTGGATAGCGTAGGGGTAAAACGTACTATTCCCACTCCAGAGAGTGCAACAGTAGGGAAAGCGTTGGATAGCGTAGAGGTAAAAATTACTATTCACACTCCAGAGAGTGCAACAGTAGGGAAAGGGTTGGATAGCGTAGAGGTTAAAATTACTATTCCCACTCCAGAAAGTGCAACAGTAGGGAAAGCGTTGGATAGCGTAGGGGTAAAAATTACTATTCGCACTCCAGTGAGTGCAACAGTAGAGAAAGTAGATACTTCATATATTATTTTAAAAAAGAGATATATATATTAATATCTATAAAAAATGTAATTAAAAGTAATTACCACTTTAATATAATATAATAATTAATTAATTACAAATACTAATTTAATTTAATCATTACAATTAATTGTCTATTAAAACTAATTAATTACAAATTAACAAATAATTAATTAGTAATTAAACAGTTACTTAACAATTGAAATCTAATAATTACACAAAAAAATTAACATATGTAATTAGTTATAATTAAATTGCTTCTTACCCTATTCTCCTATAAACCTACAACCCGCTACAGAAATTAAATTACTTAAATTAACATAATTTTCAATTAATCAATGAAATAAAATTAATTAACATTTAAAATTTAATTAATTACCAAAAATATATAATTTAACAATTAATTATAAACAAATACCCATAAATAAATTAACATATTTAATTATTTATAGTTAAATTACACTAAATAAATTAACAAATTTAATTAATTATAATTAAATTACTTCCCACCCTACTCCCCTATAAACCCACAACCCGCTATGTAATTAATTACTAAATACAAATTAATTACCAATTAATTATAAACAAATACCAATAAATACATTTACATATTTAATTAATTATAATTAAATTACACTACATAAATTAACATATTTAATTAATTATAATTAAATTACACTAAATCAATTACCATATTTAATTAATTATAATTAAATTACTTCCCACCCTACTCCCCTATAAAACCACAACCCGCTACAGAAATTAAATTAGTTAAATTAACATAATTATCAATTAATCAATAAAATAAAATTAATTGCCAATTAAAATGTAATTAATTACTAAATAAAAATTAATTAACAATTAATTATAAACAAATACCAATAAATACATTTACATATTTAATTAATTATAATTAAATTACTTCCCACCCTATTCCCCTATAAACCCACAACCCGCTACAAAATTAAATTACGCAAAATTTAAATAACATTAAATTCATTAATTAAATTACATTGTAGCATAAATAAACACTTTTAACACATAAAATACACTATAAAAAATTCGATATTATTAAAATTTCGATATTTTTCCTAACCTATATTATGTACTTCGATATTTTGACTATCTATATTTTAAAATTCGATATTACATCACTTACCTTCAAAACGATATTTTTGATGTCTATATTCTGTCCATTCGATATTCTGTCCAGCCTATATTTTGTACTCGATATTATGTCCATTCGATATTTTGTAGTCAATATTTTGTCTGTTTACCTCCTTTCCCAAGGGAACCATTTAGGGTGGAGCAGAAACGCCCCCAAAGCAGACTGGGACTTTGAGGAAAGTTGTTAACACTAGATTGGTTGAGAAGAAAAATCATTCAGGTTTTCAGCCACAGAACACTCATCAACCATGCAAGGAACTGAAATTGCTGATCATTTCCCAATGATACGAAAACTTTATCTAATAGAAAATGTTATTTTCAAACAAGGAACCCAGTCGTGGTGGAAATCTCAGGATCTACATCTGATGATTTATCCCTCTACACAGCTGTGTGCGGGGGCTCTGGTCGCAGAAGCTCCGCTGCGGGACTCCCGCTGCCTGCTTCTCCTTGCTCGGCGATGGGGCTGGGTTAAGAGGAGCCGAGCGGGGGACTTAGTATTTTAATATGTACTCTGGTTTTCTACATGGGATAGCTAGACCTACTACCATGGAAATGGTGTTAGGGTGCTAATCACTGTAAGGACATATTAACATTAAGTTTTTACATGTCATACTTTTAAATACCATGCACCCTGCCTTTCCAGCTTCAATGCCTACATAAGGATGACTTATTAATATTTAAAAGGAACATTTCGAAAAGTCAAACTGGTTTATTTTGACAGGTTGCATTGCAGTTTTTACAATCCCATAGTAGGCACGTTTGCACTGCCACAGTAGTGGATAGCACAGTAGGTACTGGAGTCGACTTGTGGCATTTAATTTCCAAGCCCTGGGTACATTTTATACCATATACTAGGGACACATAGGCAAGTTAACTATACCAATAAGAGTGTGCCAATTCATCAATGTTTGAAGGGACAGCACAGGCATTTTACTGCTGGTTAGCTGGGGTAAAGTGCACAGAGTTCTTAAGCCAGCAAAAATATAGTATCCAACAAATGGTGAAAAATCGAGGGTAACCACGTACAAAAGGCAGATTTCCTACAGTCACTCTCGTTTAAAGTCTTCAGATAAGTTTAAGTTAAAAATGTGCAATTAGCACAAGAAATTCAATGCTATCTCGCCACTCTAAATCATTGAGAAGTCACTAGGTCAACACTCGAAGTGCTCCTCGCTACCAGCTTCTTCTGACTATGATTGAGTGCCAAAGGTGCTCCCTCAATTCCCTGGGCCATTATGAACCCCACAGACAATAAGGGCCTTCAAGTAGGCCATGCAGCAGATCTTCCAGATACTGCTAACTTCAGGGGTTGCACTTTTGGGCGTATTGGAGACACAGAAGCCTTCACTCAGCCACTCAGCCCGACTCTGACTTTCCCCTTAGGGCCTGAATCAGGGCCCGTACCAATGACGGTCTAGACTTCCACTAGAGCTCTAAAGTGTCTTCCGTGCTGGTGATGCTGCTAACTCCACTGGTGTTGGTGCTGGATCTAATCCCAACACTGGTCTCCTACCCAGAACCAATTTCAGCCCACACCAGACCTATATGGCAGTATGAGATTACCAAGCTGCAGGGGCAGAGCTTAGCACCTGGGCAAAATGGGGGCTCTGATGTGCGTGGTGACCGGGCTCTCTCCTGCCTCTGTGATGGGGTGCTGCTGCCTGGAAAAGATGGACTCATCTCCCCGAGGCTGTCCTTGGTCATAGGAAGCCAAAGATTATTCAGTGGCGCTGCTGATGTGCAGGACCAAGACCTTCCATGCATAGGTCCGGGTCAGAAAGACAGTCCCCAGCGACTTCCTGTAGCATCGCTCCCTCCTTCTCACCCGGTGTAGTGGGACGAGCTGTCATCAATGGTGGCCTGTGGGGCCCTGACCCATCCGCATCATTCACAGCACAACCAATGCCATAAACACTCGAGAAGCCCTCAGAGATACGGGAGCCTCAGGTGATCCAGCCGTAGGGAGAGAACACTCCCTCCCAGTATCGGCCCAGTGGTAGTCACCTCCTTACAGTTGTCCTCCCTGCTTAGACTGGCAGAGCACACTCCAGAGTGCCAGATTCTCAGGATTGCGGCCTTTTATTGTGCTGGCCATCACTGTGGGACAGGAACGGCTGCAGGCCCAGCACAGAAGCATATAGAGGTTCCCAGCATAAAGACATTGGACCACGCATGTGAAAGAACTAGACAGCCAGTGCAGGCTGTGCCCCTTGAATTTTCATTGCTGCTTGAAGGTCTTTTAACCTGCCCTAGACATGCCTTAAAGGACTACAATGTGCCTCACTACGCTTGCGGTGAGATCCTTGGTACCCCACCACTGGGTCCACAGCCTTGGTCCTCTTCCCCCCGCTGCTTTGACTTCCTCTCAACATGTTGAAACTCTCAAGACAGTTCCTATTTATGGATGCAGTGACTAGGAATCAAAGTATGCCTGGGAAAGATATGGACCCATCTTCAGAGTCTGCCCTGTATGTTATCCTCAGGGAGCTCAGAACACTTAAGACCACCCTCTTGGAGGTGGCAGAAAACCCTTCCAAACCTCAGCAGGCACACAGCATATCTGCCAGGATACTGCCTTCTTCAATGCCAGGCTATCTAAGGCTGAATCTTGACTGGACCAGATCAATGAAAAAGTAGCAGCCTCAATAGACTGGAAACAGGATCACTGGCACCTCCAAAGAAGCTTGTGGAATTGGAGACCGATCTTGAAGGAACAACCTCTGGATCTCAGGGGTGCCAGAAAAGATAAAGAGAAATGACATCTTGGGTTTTCCAGCCCGTTTTCTACCGGTAATCTCCAACCTGACCTTTACCCCTCCCTGGAGTTTCAAAGGGTTCATAGAAATCGGCAGTGCCAACAACTGCTCAGCGATGGCCCGAGGTAGATTATTGCATGCTTCCAGAGACACCAATAAGCCAGGCAGGTGATTCTTTCAGTAAAACAGAATGGCCCATTTCCTTCTGATGTGCATAAGATATTCATATTGAAAGACTTTTCTCTGAAAACCCAGGCCACCCGCAAAAGATTTCTACAGCTTCACCCTTGCCTCATACAGCTTGCCATTGATTAAGGGCTCTGGACCCACAAAAACAAGACAAATGAAGTTCCATGACGCCTGCAAACTGGAAGGCTAAGTGGACACGGTCTCTCCAACTGACATGGAGCTGGGGCATGCCACTGGCCACATGGACAGTCAGCCCCTGTACAAGCAGGCATGTATTTTGGGGGCCTATTGAATGAACGATAGCGACTGGAGGTCCCAAGCCTTGCCACACCCGCAAACTTAGGGGCAAGTCCCCCAAGAAGAAAGGTGCCCTCAGATGCTGCACCTTGCCCTTGAACACTACTGAGGCAGGTCGGCATGACATGACATTCATCATCATGCATGCTGGGTACATCATACACACAGTTAACCACACATTCTCTCCTTCGCCCACTACCCATACTCAGGCGCATGATATGCGGCAGCCACTCTAGCCCTCTACACACACTACACATCTGAGGGATGCCAGTTCTCTGCCACAACACCTAGGCACTCTGACCCAAACAAAGATAGCTTCCCTCTCTTGAAACATGGGCCGTACGATGCCCACACCAGTTCCCCTCTTCTCGCCCACTGAGTCACCTCCTATTATATAGGCCTCAGACACCATAACAGATACTGCCCATCAGGGCGCCATAGTACAGAGGCACCTTCTTAAGGTGACCTCGCTGAATGTAAATGGTCTCACCCACTACACACAATCACAGAAGATTATTAGTTATATTAAATCCCTGAGGCCAGACATTGCTCTCCAACAGGAGATCTATCTCTCTGAGGCAGTCAAAAGCTCCATCAGTAATGGGTAGGAAGGGAGTACCACACCTGTTAAACTCCACACCTGTTAAACTGAGCCAGGGACAGGTGAAGCTTGCTCCAACAAACTTTACTTTTAAGGTGCTGTCACCATATTATTGCCAAGCACCTGTCGTTGAAAACCCTCAAGGTCTGGTGAGACCCACACAGCCATTTCCTACTTATTAAGGTCCCCATACACCACCAACTGATCCCTTATTGGCGCCATATACTTTCAGCCCATTCAAAGAAAGCTTGCTCCAACAAACTTTACCTTTAAGGTGGTGTCACCATATTATTGGCCAAGCACCTGTCATTGAAAACCCTAAAGGTCTGGCGAGACCCACATGGCCATTTCCAACTCATTATGGTCTCCATACATAACCAATGGCTCCTCATTGGCTCATTATACTCTCAACCAATTCCAAGAAAGCCACCTATACTGCCCTAGTCCGGATCCTTCAACAGCAACCCAAAGCAAAACTTCTCCTGAGGGGTGACTGGAACATGGTTGCTGACTTCTACATGGACAAAACTGACCATCCTTCATCACACAACACCCCGGAAAGCGGCCTTTTTCGAGATGTGGTATCTGAATTTTCTCTGACTGATCCTTGGGAGCTGCTCCACCCTACTACGAAGGACTATACCTATACCTCCTGTGTACATGGCACCAGATTCTTGACCAGACTTCTTTCTAATTAATGCTCCATTGCTCGGTAATTTGGTAGACGCTGAAATAGCCCTCTTTGGCATTTTAAACCTTGATGCAATCCAACTCTGCGACACATGGGCACACTGCACACTCCCCCACTCTACTTGAGACTAAACCTCCCCTACTATAACACTCCTGCAGACAAGGAAAGGGTGAGCACCTATCTAAGCACCTTCCCAGACGTCAATGACAGGTCAATTGACTCCCCAGGTACCCTACGGGCGGCGGTTAAGGCTATGAGAAGGGGAAAACCTGAGGCCTCACGCATACTAGTCCAACTTGAATACACCCTTTCCTCTCTTACCTGCCAATACTATTGACCCCATTTGCAGTTCATACTATTGACTCTGCTGCAAGCCAAATATGAACACAATGCACTGTGTACTTCCAAGGGGGATACAGCACTATTTCTCCTTAAACAGAGACACAATGAGCATGGCAGAAAGGTGGTCAATTTTTTGGCACTGGAATCGTGTCAGCAGTAATCCTCCTGCATCATACCAGCCTCTCGGTGGGATGATGGACAGCCTCTTACCCACCTGCTTGACATCTTAGAGTCCTTCAAGTCTTACTACGAAGCTCTTTACATCTCAAATACCACATGCACCCCAATGACATTGCGATCTTCTTGGTTCATAATACGCCCAGCACCTCACAGCAGACCGGAGACAGTCCCTAGAGGGTGACATTAACCCAGAGGAAATCCTGGAGGCAATTGATGGTCTCCTGTATGGCAAAGCCCCGGGACTGGATCGCTAACCATCCAAATATTTAAAATACACGAGGATATATTTGCATCTTTGCTTAGCAAGGTGTACTTTGAAGACGCCCCAAAACACAGTACCCTCACTGAAGCTAATAGAGCCTCACTTGTACTTTTTCCTAAACCATGTAAAGGCCCCTGTATTGTTCTAGCTATCTTCCAATTTCTTTGTTGTATGTTAACACAAAAGTATTGGCTACCCTTCTAGCTAACAGACTTAGATGAATCCTTCAGTCCCTGGTCCACAAGGACCAAGTCGGGTTTGTCCCCAACACACATCTGCATCCCATATTTGCACTCTGGCACACATCCTTTGAAATGTCTGACATAATAATGAAGAAAAGCTAGAGGTATCACTTGATGCCGAAGAAAGCTTTCAACAGGGTTGAATCATTTTTTCCAAGTACTGCCCCAGTGTGGGAAGAGCCCGGTATTTTTGAGACAGATCCAGAGGTTGTACGTTCATCTGGCATAATCGCCTGGAATAGACATGCTTCTGCCCCCTTCAAAATACACAGAGGCACCATACAGGGATGTCCCTTGTCCCCTCCCTTTTGTATTCTGCCCTTGGAGCCCCTGATGATAGCAATTCGCACCTCACCTGACATACAAGACATCCGCATCCCAGGTGGGAAACTTAAACTTGCTATATGCTGCTGTAGATACCTAGTATCTACAGCAGCGGCCATTACCTGTGGAGTCCCGCAAGGCTCTGCTCTTTCGCCGCTCCTTTTTAACATCTATTTGCAGCCACTGATTTCTGCTCCTAATCAGATGGATTGTCAGACATACAATTATGCTGACAATACACAGATTATCATCCAAATTGAGGATTCGCCAGGAGCTCAAGCCAGGCTGCATAACATCTTAAAGTTTACAATCAATTGGATGACCACCAACTCCTTGAAGATTAATCCAGATAAAACCGAGGTGTTGCCTATTACCATCTCAGGCAACCCTTGGAACGACTGGCTCTGGCCCAAGGAGTTGGGTAGGACTCCAATACCGGCAGCCATGGTGAAAAGCCTGGGAATCCATATTGATGGTATGCTGTCTATGAAGAAGCAAGTGTCTTCGGTGGTGGGCACATGCGTTGGCCTCCTTAGGCAACTTCGAAAAATTTCTCAATTGCTGTCTTTTTCTACCTTAAGGAGTGTGGTGTCCGCAATGATCCTAGGACGGCTGGATTATGGTAACGCCCTCTATGTTGGGCTACCCCAGCAACAACTCTCAAGACTGCAAATAGTCATGAATGACGCTGCTAGATTGATTTTTAAAAAATCTAGGAGCACGCATGCTACGCCACTCCGGCGCCAATTACATTGGCTTCTTATCAAGCAGAGGGTAATGTTCAAAGGTCTATGCATCTCGCATAAGGCAGTATATGGCAGTGCGCCTAGTTACATCAAGGCCAGACTGCTGCGGTATACCCCTAGGAGGACATTGCGCTCGTCTGAGGATATCCTGTTGGTCAGCCCGCGCTTTCGTCTGTCCACTTTGGGTGGACGTGCCTTCTCGACCGTACTCCCGGCAGTCTGGAACAAATTGCCATATCGCCTTCGGAGGGAATCTAATCTATTGCCGTTTCGTCGGATGTTAAAAACGGTGCTGTTCTAAGAGGCATGGGATGTGTTATAAACCGGTTGCCCGTTCTTGCAATGTCCAGTGTCTTCTGTACAAGCGCTTAGAGACCTATGGGTGATAAATGCGCTATATAAATTGAATAAATAAATAAATAAATATGCTGACGATATACTGGCCGCTCATACACACTCTGCCACCTCATTGAGAGCCCGTGTTAACCTGATAGCACACTTTTCTCCCCTGTCCGGGTACAAGATAAATTGGGATAAGAGTGAGGCTCTACTCCTCACAGATCACACACCACTGACCCTGAATGCTGGCCTGCCTTTTAAATGGTCCTCCTTCTTCATGAGATGCCTGGGGATTGGAGTTGCCCTGAGTATTAGACATGAACAGCTAGTACTAACTCAACCTCTCCCTATGGGCAATACGCAGAAACCTAAAATGAATATGATGCCTAGATTGAACTACGTGTTCACCATGCTCCCGCTCCGCAACCCCGGCCACTAAATGGATGCCCTCAAGAAAACACTGAAAACATTCTTGTGGATAGGGCAGAATCCACAACTGAAACTGGGGAAGCTGTATGCCACAAGAGAGCAAGGTGGTATAAGGCTACCGAACATCTGTTGTTACTGGTTGGCATTCCAAGAAGCACCCGTTAAATATACCATTCATATAACATTGCATACACCCTGTTGGGTACAGTTGGAATCAGCCCTTTTTGGTAGCACTGAGGGCATTAAAATGTTTCACACAGGTCCATGCCTGCCATCCAACTCATAAACTACTGAAGATAACCCCCACTGTATATACACAAGCCCCCTGTGGTGCAATGCCTCACTGTTGGAAGGGGGGAAGGAACCCAACTGGATACCATTCGATTCTAAAAGACTTCACCAACTCTCTGACCTAGAAAAGGATGGGGAATACAAATCTTTTGCAGACGCACGTGAACAATATGGATATGGTTTGCACTCAAATCACTTCCGGGATTACCAATGCTTGCAGCACTGTCTGTGCACTATCCTGGTTCCTCCCAAACTAGACCCACACTCATCCCTGTTAATGGACTACCCCAGGAAATGGGGTACTCATAAAGGAACAGTGTCTGGGCTGTACCGGATATTGGTACATCGACTGCACTCTATCCCACTCTCTCACTCTCTGTGGGAATGGTGGTCAGAAAGGCTGCAGGTTGCATGCTTCCGCCCTTTTGGCCTATTGGTCCTCCGTCACAACTATAATCAGATAAACAATATCCCTCACAGAGGAGTTGGAAGAAAACAGCTTTCCCTCATGATTCTGCTTAATGTCCAGCCATCACAATTCAACAGTCCCAATGGTGAGCCACGGCAGTGACCTCTGCAAGGATTTCTATTCTGATGGAGGTCTCCCTTTTGTTCAATGCTCTACAAGTTGCTGCAGGAAATGTACAAGGTGGCCACTTATGAGCAGGTTATCGTCAGGCTCAAATATCACTGTATTAAAAAAAATATCTTTATTGGCATTCTGTTTATACATCATACATCACACAATAATTGTCTTGCATTTAGTCATTACATCTCTTTCAAAGCATGTAGTACAAGAAGTGAGGATAGTGTATAACATAGTTAGTAACTGCATAACTATTGAGGAGAGAGTGCAACATACCTGTTGCTAGTCTACCATGTTCTTTCCCCTCCACCTATTGTACTTATTACTAGTTCAAGTTGTACTTCCCAGATGATTCTCCCCAGCAGTGTAGTGTGCTTCCCCTTTACTCTGGGGTAACTACGCTTGGACAGAAAGTGTTATGTCGTCATCTAAGAGCCATATATAATAAAAATTAGGTTTTGGAACGATAAAAGATTATCTAAACTACTTGGCTTAACTGGTGCATGAGTAGGTTGCAAGCAACTTGTAGCGGTGGGGGGTTTGTTCATCTTTTAGCCTGCGGCATGGCAGGCATGGTCTATTGGCGGGTCCCTCCAGTCTATATGGCACTAACATTTCCCCATCGCAGGGGTGGGGAGGAAGTGGGAGGTCTGCCACCACCCACCAGATAAGATGGGTTTAATCGAGTATTATGCCACTGTTCTCCGTATCTTAACCTATGGAAGTCTCACTGTCTTCATTTGCACTATTGGGATGACTCAGGTGTTCCCAAGTATATAATGTATCCTCCTTCCATTGCTCCACAATTGGGTGTTGTAGAGCCCCCTCAACACGTCTCTATGCAGCGCTCACCTCTCTGCCCCAGCCCAGTTGGTCACCTTCTGGCTCCAAATATGTAGCTGTGTCCCATTGGCTAATTACCACGTCATCGCTATTCGGCTTTTGGCGAGCACCTGAGCCAGATCTATAAACCTATTTTCCACTTTGCGCTTGGGTGGGCGGGGAATGAGTCCCAGAAGGCAGACCTCTGCAGTGGGACCGAGTGTACACCCCAGCACAATATTAATCTTGGGCAGCTCTTCGTGCCAGAAAGTGCGTGGGCTTTTGCATTGCCAGGTCATATGTATGAAGTTTGCATCCTCCTGATTAAATCTCAGGTAGCTACTTGGTTCCCCCCCCCCCGAAGGCGGCAAAAATAGGATGTGGTGTCAGGTAATTCATATGTATATAGTGAAGTTGGACATATTTCAACCGTGTATTACGCAATACTTTCTTAGGAGACTCCACCACTCAACTCCACTCCTTATCAGTAAATTCCCTGCCCAAAATCCTCTCCCATTTTCCCTGCAGCCTCTGTAGCAGGGTCATGGAGGTATCAAGTAACAATGCATAAAACCATTTAACTTGGAGTCCAGCTGTTCCCAGAGTGGGCAACAAGTGTAACACCACATGCGTTTCCAGCTCTTCTCTACCCCGGCCCCACAACTGCCCAATTTCCCACACCAATGTCTCCTGGTAGCAGTCCACCACTGTCTTGATTCCTGCTTCAGTCCAAGGTATCATTTGTTCAGCTGCAATAATTGACTGCAGTTCTCCGTGTGGTAGCCCCACCAGTGGTAGCACCGGTGAGTATTTCAGGATAGCTGGCAATTTCTGCATGCAGCGTTTCCAACACTAGTCTGCAGCGTCGAATCATAGGGAACCCGGATTGTATGGTCCAGAAGTTTTGCCTGCAAAAGTTGGGGACATTGGTTGGGTTCTACCAAAAAGGTCCCCTGCGTATTTAGACGCGTTTAGACCTTCAGTGGATTGGACCAGACATAATCTTTTGTGTGAAGGTCTTCATCAGGGCGGGACTTTGGACGTGTAAGACATTAGGTGCCATATTTTTTTTGCATGATGGAGTGCAAAATCTCTCTCAAGTCCTTAAATTTGGGTTGTTATTTTCAGCTTTCTGATTTATTTGTAGTTAGTGCTTCTTTGTCTTGGCAAAGTCTCGTCTGCAGTGCTGGTGGACGTGTTCAGGCCCAAAGTCCTACCCTGATGAAGACCTTCACACAAAATATTATGTCTGGTCCAATCCACTGAAGGTCTAAACGCGTTGGCTCTCTCAAAAGAGAGGTTCAGAGCAACCGAACAAAACAAGTTTGCCCAATAATAGGTGAACTTGAGCCGATCAAATGCCGCTCCAGATACGAGTTTTGTAAACAATTCTCTGACCTCTCTAGGACCTGTTTAGTACTGCTATTTGGGGGCAAAATAGAGATAATAGTCCCAATTACAATTGTAAAATTGTAAGACTCATTCATGTCAGGAATGATGTGCGTGTAAAAATCCCTGCAAATAGGATTATTGTTGTCTATGTATGTTGTAATCTTTTTTGGTCATCTATGTAAGTCATGTAAATATTGTACATGCTTTTTGTTTATTCTAGCTGTGTCAAATATAGTTGATGTATATATTCACAAAAAAACAAAAAGAGAGGTGCATGTTATAAATGTGTAATGTGATGGGAACCTCTTTTATTGATAATAAAACAATGAAGAATGCATCCTGAAATAAATGGAGCAAATCGTTAATAAAAATAACCATTGAGTCATAAGTGAAAACATATCCATGGTGTCATAGGTACTCTGTTTGTTGCTGATTATTATATTGGTTCTAACCTCTGTACTGCCTGAAGTGAATCACTCCCCTTTTTTGTTAAATATCTTGGTGCAATGTCGCTTTGGTGTCGGAGATTGAATCCTGGATTTTAGATAAATGTTGTTATATGGGGTCATCTAGCTGTTGCATCCACTGATTACCCTGGGCATGCTCTCGCAACTCCTCTTCCGGTTTCGGGACAGTCCCTGCTTACTTCATTCTGGTCTTACCCATCTTCAGGGCTCTGATGTATCACAGGCGTATATTGTGATTAGGGCCTCCTGAAGCTGCCCTCCTTAGGGGTACACACTTCTGGGACCCAAGCACATCGCAGGCCTCTATATTTCACGCACCCGTCCGGACTCAGAGGGGATCTGACAGGGAGCCAGACACGAATGTTGGCCTTAGAATGGGTAAACTGGCTGGTTTAAATCTGTTGGTGGAAGAGGTCAGTCATCAACAGTTGGGATCCGCCTGTCTCCCCCTACCTTTAACTCACAGTGGGCACTCCCATTATGGAAGGGTAAGCTCTCTTCAATGCACTCTGCCCCTGTCCCCAGATGGCTCTGGGTTCTGAAAAGTCAGGCCACTCCCAGACCGGAGCCAAGCCAATCCCAGGGCCGTTCCGCAGTTACTAGCAAAGTCTCCTCAAGGGGCCAAAGCAGAGCATCAAGCCTGCGCTCCACAGCAGAACTAGAAGGTACTCCATGAGGGAACTTGTATGGGGGCCTAGACTCTCCTCACCTTCTTCTTGTCAATCTCCAGGCCAGGACCTGGGTCTGAGCGACCCACCTTCCACATCACCGACTCTCCACCACACTGGGCCGCCCCTCTGCAAGTGTCCCTGGTCACCCAGGCTACGTGACGTCAGGGCTGCCATGCTCAGGTCTCCAAGTGCCTCTCCAGTGCGGTGGTTGTCTGTTCCCTCCAGCCACGACAAACGCTGCCCCCGGGTCTGATCCCATGATCTGGGTCTCCGCCCACAGCAGGATCAGCAAAGGTCCGGGTGGGGTCACCTCGCTTCACCAAGGGCCGCACTACCCTCACTCCAGTGGGCCTAGCAAGGATCAACCAGGTCCTCCAGGCCCAGGGCCCGATCTGCTCCCTTGGAAAATCACCAAGTCACCCGCATGCCTCACCTCCACTCTGCTGCACCAGCCCCTGCTGGGCCCAGCCGCCTCTGCAAATTACGGGGATCTCAGCGCTGCTGGTCTCATCCAGGCCATGCGAAGCGGTCCCACCCCACCAAGTTCATCGGCCGCCGCAATCCCGCGTCATGCACTGCCCGCTCTATCCAGGGACAGTTTTCCACTGCACCTTGCCACAACTCGGGGCACCACAATCCTCCAGCAGGGGTGGTTACAAGGGCGGATCAGGCTGGATGGCTCTCCAACTTGACCCTCAATGAGGACTGGGCCCGGGTCCCTCTCGGAGGCTCACCAATCACTTTGACACATTTCTGGACACATGGAGAGACATCCTCTCCTGTATTTCTGGACATGGACTCTCTTCCCCGCCTGCTGCCCCCCCCCCCCACTGACTGGATGACCCGTAGACCAGTGCATGGAACCTAAAACCTCTTCAGTTCCTACCGCCTCCCAGCCACTTAATCCCTGAGGTATATGTGGAGGGATCCACACAGGCAGAGGGCGGCTTGACTGCCAGGCACGTTGCTAGGGGCCTCTTGGTACCCCGGAGAGCTGCTAGGTAACCTCTGCAGATGGGACCAAGCATCTACCCCTCTCTTTTCTTGATGACCCATAACACAACCTCCCATAGTGCCTAACCCCCTCCCCTTACCAGTTCTTGCATCAAAGGACGTGTACCCCTCCTCACTACAACTCTCCATTCCAGATATTAAAGGGCATGGCTTGACTCTTATTATTGCCACTCCTGGACCCACGCGAACCATACCAACAGCTATCAGCTCTTTCCAGACTTCATCCATGCTTTGGACCCACCTTAACCCCTGGAGTTATGTCATGCTAACCCGCTGTCTTATGCTTCTGGATATGATGTATGTTATACAACTTGTGGATGCTATGTACTCTTAATTTGGACTAAGAATATTTTTTCAATTAAAAAAAGTTTTAAAAAAACAAAAAAAGAGATTACCAATCTGCAGCCAGTGGTCATTCAAACAGATCTACATCCTGCTCTACAACTCCAATATTACCAGAGACTGCTCACACTACTCAGCTCGGAATCTGACCATGGCCCTCAAAATGTTCTCTACTATATGGATGATGATGAGGAGGAAGACAAACTCATCTGCTCAGCCCTCATAAAACTGATGAAGGGCTTTGCTTAGACACACCAAAATGCCATGGGCTAAACAGCTCTCCAGAGACTGAGTTGAATTTACCACCTGGTCTACCAACAAATGAAAGAGCCTCCTCTGCAGAAGTAATGAGTAAACAGTAGAGGTGCTAAATTAACAATTACCAAAGCCAATTTACTGACTGAAATACTCCAACCAGGGCTATCTTGTCAACCCTCAATTTCTTTTTAACAAGGTACTCAAGGACACCCTCATGTACCCTTGGTCGCAACTATTGTTTTGGTCACAACCATTCTTTCCTCCTCTGGTTAGTCAACCTTTGGTCAGGCATCAACAACCTGACTACTGGTGACCTTGATTTCCTGACATAGCACCCTATGCCTGAAAGTCTTGTAGTGCAGGCTTCGATGAGTAAGGTGAATCCAAATGTCTTCCACAAAAATGCCTCGCAGACAGGAAATTAAATTTTATTGAAGCCTTTGGCAAAAGTATGTTTTCGTCAGTTAGCTTGGCCCTATTCTCCCTGAATGCAGGTGCCTTCTGGGTAAGTGCATCAACACTTTGTGGAATATTGCTACTCAAATATTGCCAGCCATCCAAGCATCTCTTCCCCAAATATTCAGGATGGTCAGGATGCATCAAAATATGTTCTGCACACTGGCCTGACACCACCAAATACATAGGCCTCCCTATCGGGATCAGCATAGGGCTTAGACAAAACCCTTGGATGCAAGCAATTGGATTTTATGGAAATGTCCAGGAATCTTACATGGACATGCTCTTTGATGGATCTAGACATTTTGAAGAAAAGCTTAGCACAGCATTGAGTGCTTTAAAGATAGTTGTACTACAGCACAATCTTTGGGGTCATTCTTCCCAGCCTGTCATTTGGACCAGCAGTACAAGAAATCTTTGATTACTCCAGAGGTAAGGCTTCCTGGCAAAATCAACTTTCTTAGCCAGTGCCGCAACTGTCCCACCATTTTTGAGCCAGAGAGCATGGTGGCAGTTTAAACAATCACACCAATGGGCTCACAGCCAGCTGATAAGCGACAAGATCTCGCATTTCCTACCGAGGTGAAAAGCCTTCACATCAGATTTAAAGGTTTCACAGATTGTTTAAAGAGTCTATGTCCTACCTTTCCTATCTTCCCCGCGTCAGATTTTCCCCAGATCAGGACAACGTTCAGCTAACCACACTTCATTCTTAATGCAGAAAGTCTTCCTGCTGGCCCAGGTTCCCAATGAGTGGACTTTGGACAAGAGTGAGGGATGTTACATGTGCTACTTTCTCATTCCCATGAAAGATGGAAGCCTCAGGCATATCCATGGGACTGGCCATTGAACGCTTTTTTGAGAAAGGACAGGTTCAAAATGCTCTCTCTGGTGCACATCCTCTCTACTCTGCATCCTGGAGCCTGAACTGTGTCCTTGCACTTAAAGGACACATTTATCTGCAGTGTCACAGGCATTACTTGCTGTTCACTGGGTGGAACACCTCCATTTTAGCTTGCTGCCATTCAACCATACCATGGTCCCTTAGTCGATGGTGGAGGTTGCAACTCATCTTCAGAGGTAACATTTCACAGGATAGAGCTCAGGACCTGTGGAGGAGTCTAACGAGCACAGACCTAACCTGCAGTTGCCATGTATTACTGCAACAAACAAGGTGGAGTGGGGTCCTCAATCCTGTATCAGGCAGCCCTTTGTGTCTGAGGCTGAGCATCATTCTGGCAACTATCTTTCTGGTGGAGTCTCTGGATACTAGATTGTATGAGCTGTGCAGATGTTTACTGGTGGATAATACTGTGGCTAGATCTATTCACTGCTGTCATAAACGTGCAGTGTTGAAACACTTTGGTCTTTTGAAACCCCTCCAAGGAATTGTCTAGGAGACACATTTGGGCTAAAGTGATTTCCTGTGTACATTCTCACCACTATCAATTCTATCATCTTGATATCCATTGGCTTGGTCAAGCAGCGGTGGCTACTGCCAATTTGGCGTGGGAAAAAATAATAATAAAAAAAATAAAGACTTACCTTTCACGGCCTGCTGCCATGATCTTCTGCACCTGTGCCACACCTCACTGCTCCCTCTTTGTTCCCGGCACAGCAATCCTCATGAACACAGGCCCCCAGACTCCCCACGCAATCCCAGCGGTTCTCTCCTGCTATTACTCACAGCATGAGAGAAGCACTGGGATTGGGTCGAGCAGGCTGGTTTCATGCTCCAGCATGAACTGTGAGCCTGTGTCCCTGAGCACTGCTGATATCTCCAAGGAACAGCCTGCAGATATCCAAGTGTCCTCCTTGTCCTGTTGCTGACACATGGCCCCACCCCGCCCCAGACTATGCGACTGGAAGTGAAAAATAAAATTACAATACAATAGGCTTATTGTAATATTATTTTTATTTTGTCTGATGGTGGGGCGCCACTCCGCTGCCGTAGCAGAGGAGCCACCCCAGGGGTCAGGAGAGTATGGTATCCAGAACTTCTAAGCCTGTGCATTTGCCCGCCAATTCAGATACCACTTCAGAAGACCTCCTTTCTTAGCAACAGGGCAGTATCCTGCACCCAAAATGTCCTCAACCTACACATCTTTGCATGGAGATTGAAATGTAGCAACTAAATGCTATTCACTTACATACTGAGGTGACTCATGTCATTCTTACAGCCAGACGCCCTTCCATCTACGCTGGGCACTGGGAGAAACTTGTTGCTAGTGTGGTGTCCACTAACACTAATTCTTTTGCAAGCCAAATAATCAAAGAAATTGTTATTTACTCTTTAGTTAGCCAAGCAAAGACTTGCAGTGGGTAGAGTAAAAGATTATTTGTTGCCCCGTTTAGCCATTTTTGGCCGGATGTACGACCCGTTTTTGCATGCGCAAACAGGTTTGCAACCCGTTTGCGCATGCAAAAACCTACAGGTCCATGTACAAACCCTATTTAGTGAGTCACAATTTATTTGCAACTCCCTAAATAGGATTTGCGACTCACAATTAGGAAGGAGCGTTCCAAGGGCGTCCCTTCTTAATTGCTACTCTCAACCCCATGTATGAATGTTTTTTAACCGCAATTGTTGCCGCAAAACACTAGATATTTACTGCCCTCCTCGAGAGGGTGGTATAGCAGTCGCAATTTGGAAGGGGTCCCCAGGGGACCTCTTACCCTTTGCAAATGCAGGGTAAAACATTTTTTTGGGAAAGGCAGTGGTCCCAGGAACCACAATCTGTCCTTAAAAGATGAAACAAGAGCAGTTTTTTTAATGCAGCCCGTTTTCCTTTAAGGAATCTGGGAGGCTAGCCCTCCCAGGAATGGTGGCCTGCTGAATGCCACCATACCTGGGAGGGCCAGCCATTCTCAATGGAGCGGCAAATTTCGAGTGCCTCATGAATATTGATGAGGCATGCAATTTACGACCCCATTGAGAATTGCTAACAGTGTTTCAGACACTGTTGTACCTTGCAATTTGCGACTCTCAAATTGCAACCCGCAATCGAGTGCAATTTACGACTCGCAAATTGTCATGGTCGTACATCTGTCCCTTTGTGTATACCTGAACAACTTTCGTTATTCAAATTGCTGATTTTGTTGAGTTTTATAAAAGGTTTGACTTACATTTTTTCCCCAAAATCAATTCATCAAGCCATATTAGGCTCTGAATTTAGTTCAGTTTAGTTGATCATGTAAACTAACAGCTATTTGTAGAGTTTTCTCAAACGAAGTAAGAGAACAAATAGAAAGTTGGACTTTATCATGGTGAATAGTCCTATCCTTTACAATTTGTTACTCACTGGCCAAGAAACAAACACCTATGTTATATTGTGTTGTGAATGTCATTTCATAACTTGTCATGTGTGCTTATAAAGTGCAACTCTTGCCCAGTAGGGCATTCTTGGTCTAAAGATAATTACAGATTGAGCACCCCAATCCCATATTTAATCAGTCAAAAAGAATAGATTTCAAAGCTTTCCTGAAAGTGAAAAATAGGCCAATAAATTTCAAAGAACAGAGGAGAGCATCCCAGTGCTTAGCTGGTAGGTATCCAAAAGCTTGCCCTTCCATAACAAAACTTATTAAAGCAAGGAAGTATCAAACAATGGTCCTACACAGACTGAAGAGATCCCTTTGGGTGGTAAGAACACTATTTAATCCTTGGCAGTATGGATACTCTGTTGCAATGGAGCATCTTCAATGCCAAGATTGATGTCTGCCCGCAACAGTTAGATGCAGATGGACCTTCGGGTAAATCCCGCCAGAGACTACTCTGTTTCTACATTACACTGGGGAGCAAGGGCCATTAGAGATTTTGTTACAAGTCCACCCACCCAAATTGTATGGGTGGACTACTAGTCATTTTTTACTTTTTCTTACCACCAAGTAAAACCTGGCTGTAAGAAACAGTGAAAACATTTTAATGCTTGCCCCTCTGTGGGAAGAGCCTTCCATGGTGAGGGGAGCATTACCTTTTTCTGTACAAAAAGACAATCCCATTTCATTTTTTTATTTTTTATTTTATTTTTTAATAAAAAAAGTTTACTGTTTGTTACAGGGCTCTGTCCTTCCAACTCAGCCCTGTAATAAACAATAAAATGCATTGACAGGAATCCCCGTAAAGACAGTTCCTGTCAATGCCTCTATAAATGAACGCCTTCTAGGCGGTCATTTATTAATTTGGCAGGCGCAATAGTCTTGGCCTGGTGGAAGAAAAGTCCTCCAACAGGCCAATAATCTGTCCTCCGTCCGCCAATAATTAAATCGGGCCCTAAATCTGAAATGTATCCTGCAGATGAAGATGACCTCTTTTATAACCTGATTAATGGACCAGAAGAAGGGATTCAAACATGATACTCTTCTATATAGGAAGTCATTGGAGATTACACCATTAAGAAGACATGATCCTATCTTCTTAATCGAAAAAACTGGTGAATTGCCATATTTTGAAGTAACTCTAAGTTGTCAATATAAGCTTTTGGGGTACCAGGATAGAAACTGTTTTAATAATCAATCAACAATAGAAATAGATTTTAAGCCTAAGCCCCAGTTTATACTCATTTTGTGGAAGGACTGGGGAAGATATTTTCAACATTTTAAGGATTCATATTTAGAAAAAACAGATAGACACTGTGCTATTAACCTATTGAGACAGGGAAAGCTTGTCATCCAGATATACACCTAGGTTTCTTTTATAGCAGGTCTCAGGGCTGAAGGGGATTCAAGATCCGTGGCTCACCAACTATCCCCAACTTGTCTTATTTTGTCCAAAGGCAAGTACCTCCAACTTATCGGTATTCGGTTTCTACACTTTATTGAACATCAAAGCTGTTGCTAAGAGACATTCGTTAAGGGATATGCTGTTCAGATTCTGTTCCCCGTCTAGGCAAATGATAAGATGAGTATCACAAGAGTACATCATGATATGGTAAACAAATGCTCAAAAACAATGGGTCAAAAGAGTTACATGAATATTAAAAAAGGGTTAGACTTAGTGAAGAGCTCTGGGGTACTCCAGTGGTTGATGGGGAAGACCTTCTGCAGAGAGGAATCAATCTTAATTCTTTGAGGTCAGCAATAGAGTTAGGACCACAGCCAAAGAAGAGCCAACTCTCCAACACCAATCTCTTGTGCCCTAGAGAGTAACATCTGGTGCAAGATGGCATCGAAGACAGAAGAAAATTTAAAGAGTATAAAGGCTGTGCTCTCACCTTGATCCGGTATCCATCTTAACTGATCTACTGATGCCACCAATACTGATTCTGTACTATGCATGGATTTAAAACAGATTAAATTGGGTCCAGGACACAGCTCATGAAAAAAGGTCATCCACGTGCATCTCTAATATCTGAATAGGTACTAGCAAAAGCGATGCTAGATAAAAAGTTGGCATCACAGTTTGGTCGGCAGTCTTATATTTTTTAGGGTAAGACTAATAGCCACATGTTTCTAATTGGGAGGGACTGAAGCTGAACACAAAGTAGAATTGCATAAATGTGGTAATGACTGGACTGAGTTTGCTAAAAGCCAAATGCAAAATTCTCACTTGCCTGGTATGAAATGAAGATCCAGAAGTTATTGAAAGAAAGAGTTCTTGCTAAGAATCAGGAGAAAGGATCTCCAGATAAGACAGCGCTGAAGTAAGATTTGAATGTTCTCTGTGTTCTACAATAGAACTGACCATGTTGTTGAATGTACAACACATCTTATTTATTTTCTCAAGGGCAAATGCAGCTCAGGTTTTACAGGTCTCTTGTGCGTCATGGGAGTTCATAGTTAAGGATCTAGGTTTCATCAAAGAATCAACCATCTTAAAAGTCTCCTTCATTGAACTGGAAGAAGCATTAATCTGATCAGTATGGATTTCTTTTCTTTGCCTATCTTCTTAACTTTTATAAGCGCATTTATTCTCCACCTTATTAACTCTACCCCATACGTTTTCAAATCTCTTCCAATTTGTTTTTCGCTGGTAAGAGTTCAACTGAAAACCACAGTGACATTACCCTAGATTTCTGCAATTAACTTTCTTAATCTGGGCTAATACATCAAGAGCTTTAACTATCCGCTTGTCAACATGTTTAATAATCTATTCTAAAGGTGAGAAAACAGCGATTAGAAGCATGATCAGATGAATGAATTACCTTTGGCAATGCTCTTTCTGTTGGTCACAAAACTAAGCGGATGAGCAGGTAGCACATTCCTTTTGGTCCTGTGATACCAGTGGCTATGCCCATGGCCACAGACTTTGTTAAGGTGTTTCTTTTTTCAGGCAAGGGGCTAAGATCAGTGAACCATTTTACTGCTGCAATGTGAGCATAGTGTCCTAATCTGCTCCATTGAGAGTTTGTTGATCTGAACCAGGCAGACAAAGTCTTGGCTACAATGGCCGGAGCAGAGTGAGAACAAGACCAATGAGCAACAAAGAGACATGTAGGCTGAGTAATGGAGTTAATTCCCTAAATGTCTATAGTATCTAACATGTCAGTTTACCAGTAGGGGGCAGCACATACTCTTGGCTATCCACAGCCCGTGGTTCCACACACATCTCAGACTTAGAGAGTAATGACAGCATGTTGCCTCTCCTACCTGTGGGTGCAGGTAGAAAAGCTTGCATCCCTGTAGTATCAATCAGCTGTCACCACCTCTTAGTTGTGTCATGGCCTGGTAATATGGGCCTTCAATGTACATGATGCAAAAAGGCGTCTCACTTTGGGTGAACTCATCTTCAGCAGACTAATGTAGTGTGCTGAGGAGTATCTTGCTAACATACATGTCTCCATTGCAGGAAAACGTACTGGCTCAGGGAGAAGTATTGAATTGAGAGGCAGATTGGTACATGGCAATTGTCCCCATAAATTCAACGTTCTACTGTTTTATGCAAATCTATGACCAATGACACTTGTTTATATAGAAAGGTGTGAACTTCATTGCTTCCTTGAATGTAGAGAAAGTACACTTCTTCATGGAGTACCATAATGAAATGTGCTATCCATTCACTTGAATGAAATTGCTGTCTTTCGAAATTATTTTTTTAACATGGAACCAGTGACTAAGAAGGATGTATCACCCTTACTCCTGAAAACATCCAACATTTATTTACTTACGTATTTACTTTTTTTTATTTTTTATTTTTTATTGAAATTTATGTCAGCAGACAGACACATGATGACTCAATCATAAAAACAGAAAAGATCTTCAAAGTATAGTTAGATTACAAAACAATTGTACAAATTAAATGCAGCTTACAAGCATTCATCGCTATTACATTACTACATAGCATTTTGTTCCTATAGATGGAAAGATCATAAAGTACATTAATTTATATCTATAGTTTCCTTCAAATTAGGAGCCTATCCACATTGCAATGGAGTGCCACAATTTACTCCCCTGTTCTTTCCTTCTGATACCCTTAGTACTGTATAGCGCCATCTCAAGATGATATGTGGAAAGCAGTCTAGTTTGCCAGTTAATAAAGGTTGGCGATGCCTCGTCCAGCCATTGAGAGGTGATACATAAATGGAAGATGGCCATACAGATAAATACAAATCCCTGCTCAGCGGTCGACCAATCATTCAATGCATTTTCTTGACACCCGAATATCACCAACGTTGGTGATATTTGTATTGGTATGTCCAGGTTAACCGTAATAAAAACCTCTACATCTTTAATAAATTTAGAGAGCTTAACACAGGAAAAAAACATGTGAGGGGCGTCAGCCGCATACAGACCACACCGATTACAACTATTCCCCCTGCCAGAATTCCATTTGGCCAATTTCCCAGGTGTGTAATATAATCCAAAAATTTACATAAAATGCTGAGACTTTAAGGGTCCGTTAAAAAGAACATTAGTTGCAAGCTCAATGCTTCTTATGAGGTTAACCCCCTCCATCCCTTTATTAATCCATTTTCACTCACATGCTTCTAAATCATCCTCCATTTTAGCCATGAATAATTGATAAAGGAAACCCATTTTAGCCCTAATTCTAAGTGCTTCCAAAATCTCAATTTTATTTAATATAATCGCATTCTTATTTAATTTCTGTTCGCAAAAACTGCGGACCTGAAGATATTTAAAAAAAAACCCTTGATCTAAATTATGATACTTCTGTAAGAATTCAAATGAAACAAAATGAGTCCCCTGAAATAAATCCCCAAGGTGACAAATACCCAGATTATGCCATCTTACCATTACAAAATCACGAAAAATCTCAGGTAGCGAAGAGGAGTTTTGAAGTGGGGTATAGACACTCAAATTCGGGCCTATCCTTAGTTTCTTTTTTGTTTTCCTCCATATTACATATGCTGCAATAAAAGCCTTAAATTTAGTTTTTTTATAATAACTTGGCTCAATTATGCGATTTAAGCACTGCTTTGCTTCTGATCCCAAAAGCATCCCATAAATTGAGGGGGGCAGCAAAATCTGGTGTTGGATCTTCCGGCAAAATTAGCACCCCCATATGTTGCAATATAGCAATCCAGTGGTATAGTTGAAAATCAGGGACCGCCCAGCCTCCTCTCTCTCTAGGTAAAATACACCTTTTCAAAGCTCGTCTGGCACGGTGATAGCCCCAGAGAAACCTTGAGCACATTCTCTCAATTCGAGCAAAAAAAACGTCAGGTATTAAAAATGGGATGGCACGGAATACATACAAACATTTTGGGAAAATTTGCATTTTTAGGACGTTACTGCGACCAAACAGTGAAAGATGTAGGTTATTAATCCTTTCTAATGTTTTATTGGATGAGACAATAATGGGATCAAGGTTTATAGAGATAATATCCTCGACCTTCGATGTGATATTAATACCGAGATAAGTTTCCTTGGTCTCGAAGGTCATATTTTCAGGGCAGCCTGTCTGTGAGTGGATCATTTGAGTTTTAGTAACATTTTGTTTGTAACCAGAAAACTTCCCGAAGACTCTTGCATCCTCAATTATACGGGGTAGAGCCTCTGCAATATTTGACGTTACCACAGCGATATCATCTGCGTACGCAAATACTTTGAAGGATCCAGTGTTTATCTGCACAGGTTTTATTATTCTATCTCTCTCTAAAGTAGCTATAAAGGGGTCAATATATAAAGCAAACAGCAAGGGGGAACAGGGACAACCTTGTCTCGTCCCCCTTGCAATCGCAACCTCACCAGAAATTTCCCCACTTACGCGAATTACAGCTGATGGATGAGAATACAGAGTTTGTATAGCTGTAATAAACTCTGACGGAAATCCCTTCCAGACCAAGACTGCCCACAGGAACCGCCACGAGACCCTGTTGAATGCCTTTTCGGAATCCAACAGGGCCACGCCAGCTGGAGATTTTATACTCTGTGACCAGTCCAGTATAGAGACAATCCTTTTAATATGGTCAGTGGTGTCTCTGCACTGAATGAACCCATGCTGCCTTTCTGAGACTAGCCCAAGAATCAAGTCACACATCCTGTTCGCCAGAATTTTAGAATAAATCTTACTGTCTGTATTCAGTAACGAAATTGGCCTGTATGAGCCCAATTCTATTTCTTTTTTCCCTTTCTATTTAAAAACTACAATCGTTGCTTTAGAGCATGAATCTGGTGCCTTGCCTAGAAAAGCCTGTTGACATACTTCCACCAATTCAATCTTTAATATGTTCCAAAACGTGCGATAAAATTCTAATGGGATGCTATCGGGACCCATAGCCTTACCCTGTGCCAGACCTAAAAGTGCTAATTCCACCTCAGTGCAATCCAGAGGGATAGATAATGTTGTTTTGCAGCGATCTGGCAGTGTCTCAGACGTCAACTCACAGAAATACTCCTTCTCTTCCCCAGCGCCCATTCCAAGCCCCATACCAGACCCCGGATTACTATATAATGTTTGGTAAATTCCTTGAAATGCCTCGAGAACACCCACCTTAGTTTCCTGCAAAGTCCCTTGTAAATCCATAATTTTTGGGATACTCACAGAAATACTCCTTCTCTTCCCCAGCGCCCATTCCAAGCCCCATACCAGACCCCGGATTACTATATAATGTTTGGTAAATTCCTTGAAATGCCTCGAGAACACCCACCTTAGTTTCCTGCAAAGTCCCTTGTAAATCCATAATTTTTGGGATGTCATTATAAACTGCCCTCTCCCTTAGCCTCTCTGCCAATAATCTGCCGGTATTTTCACTAAATTCGTACGCCTCTTCTTTGTGCTTTGTAAATTTTTCGGCAATCTGATCAGCAATATTAGTATATGCAAACGATCTAGCAATAGTAAGATCCTGCTGGGCCTTTTGAACTAGAGCTGACTCCAAACCAAGGCGTTTTGAATCAGCTAAATTACATTTAGCAATGGTAACCTGTACAAAATCTTGTTGATGCTTACTCAAGACCTTCCTACGTTTGAATTTGGAGAAACTGAGGGTTTCTCCTCTAACAACTGATTTGAACGTGCCCCAGACAATCTCCTGTGAGGCCGTACCTTTATAAGTAATAAAGAATTCCTGAATAATCTTACACATAAATTGATAATACTCCTTATCAGCTAATAATTTCCTATCAAAAGTCCAGGGTCGTGGGCCTAGTTGAAACCCTGAGTCCAAAGCCAGCTCTAGAACCACCGGATTATGGTCAGAGACCAGTTTGGGCTGAATCGAAATATTAACTTTGGATAAAAGGGCTGAAGCAATAAAAAAATAGTCTAAGCGAACAAATTTGGAATGTGGAGCAGAAAAAAAGGTAAAACCAGGGTTCGCAGGGAGTAATGCGTTCCAGACATCATGCAAACCATGTTCTATCATTAAACCCCGCAATGCAGAATACATTAACTTCTTTCTGCCCGTATAGACACGGGTTGATCGGACATTGAAACCAGCAGCAATATTTATATTGAAGTCTCCGCACATTACCACAGGTTGTGGCCATTGGGCTATTTCAACATTAATAAAATCCAACAATTCGGCATCATCCAGATTAGGACCATAGATATTACATAGGGTAAATGTCTGTTGCCCAATCTTAAACTCTCCAATAGCCCAGCAACCCCATCTGTCTGCTGATGCCTTGGTACAACTGCCTACTCCTCGTTTTATCAATATAGCTACCCCTCTTTTCACCCCTGTTTGTTTAGAACATACTGCCAGCTCCATACCCAAGTTCTTCAAATATCCCCTATTAGCCCAGGCAACATGGGTCTCTTGTAAACATAATAAGTCGATATGTAATATTTGCACAATTTTCGCCATTACCTGCCGTTTTTTAAAATCGTTGAGGCCACATATATTCAACGTACAGATTTTAATTTTCCTATCCATTATCATCAAAAAACAACTTAACCAACTCACATACGGCTACCTCCGCCGATAGGATTGCGGCACTCTCAGGGCATACATTACTCCTCCGTGCATTATTTAGAACCACATGCTTTTGTATTTACTAATGAGTTTTGTGTAGCACTGCATGTTGCCTTTCAGTACCATCAGAGCCCTGGCCAGCCTGATTGTTACAAGGGCAATATGACCAGTCAGGTCCAATATTCATCAGCACAACCCTTTTTCTGAGTTATTGCAACATTTGACCTAATCTTTCTTGGTTATACCTTTTACTTTTTTCATTATATTGTGTAAGTTTCTTGAGGAGACCCAGCCTTAACTTCTTACTTGGGCTGGAATTTAGATACTCTTTGTTATTAGTCGAAAACAAGTTTTGATCTGTACCACCTTCATAAACCTCTGCTAGAATGGCCTTTAAGATCTAAGTTACTACACAGAGACTACAATTTTGGCATAGATGAGTTTATGGAGAGTTCTATGTTACTCTAATGTTGCCCCCTCCATCTTGAGCACAGAAACTAGTTTTTCTGCAGGTATGAGATCATGTTTACATTCCATATTGTACGAGAGCCGCAGGTGTTCTCTGTTTCTTCTTTTGTAAGGCACTTGCCCACACCAACATAGCATAATGAGAGTTGCTAAACCTTCATGCTCACTTTCCAAATGTTCAACTAATTTCAACAATATCCTCAGAAATCTGAGAAGTATATTATTATGTGGATTTCTTAGTTAGATACAGTGGTAGTTGGCACCTCTGACCGAGAAGCAGAAAATGTGCAATAAATACAGTAAATAAAACAATGAGGTAGTTGGTACAAACACTTGGGAAGTTCGAACTGTACAAAAATTGTGCAATTAGTAAATCTTTAGGAATAATAGTAATTTTACAAAGTGATAATTATTTAGAAATATAAGTAAACATGCTGTGCAATACAACAAAATGTGCGTGTGGAAAGCAATAAAAATGTTAATTTACATATATTCAAAGTCCAATACGGGACGAGCTGTGCAAGCACAAGTTGAAGCAAATTTGGAGCCAGAGATAAACAGAGAAGAGGGTTGAGGTGCTGGAAATTAGGAGTATAAAGTGGTTAGAGGGGAGTATAGGATAGACACCTTTGAAATACGAACAGACAATCAACAGAGAAGATAAAGAAGATCACAAATGTTAGAGATACAGTAAGGGACATGAGTTCTATATTGCATAGCGTTATGACTACTATTTTTTGCAAAAGAGTATAATTTAATAAAAAAAATTAGGGGCATATTACCTAGAAATAGCGATATTTATCGCTAAGCAGGGTTAGCGGGAATAATTTTATCGCCGCGCTACGACGATTTTTATCTCTGAGATACCTTGCTATCATCAAGGTTTATCTCAGAAACTATAAAAATCATTCGAAATGCGTGAATATCGCTGGAAATACAGCGATATTCACATATTATCGTGTCAATGCTCTTTGTCATGTTATCCACCTCCCATTGGATAACATGGCTAAGAACTGCTCTGGGCAGGTGTTAGCTTTTGGAGATATTCACGCTTAGCGCGAATATTTCCAAAACTACGCCTTTGTAGGTAATAGGAGATAGCGATGTTAGCGACTGTTTTCAGTCGCTAACATCTTGGCACGCCCACTTTGCATGTCATTGGCGATAAATATCGCTGACATGCAAATCGGGTCTCAAGATGCTCGCTATCGCCTATTAGCTGTCGCTAACAGGTGTAAGCAACAGCTTGGTAATAGGGCGAACAAATTATCGCCGCTTTAGCGGGAAAAAGTCCTGCTAAAGCGGCGATAAGGGCCCTTGGTAATATGCCCCTGTGTGTATTACACAAACTTTCGAGGAACAGTTTGAGAAAGATTTTGCTATGACTAAGTGTGTCTTGCCAGGAGACTTACGGCTTACGCTTCGAATTGAGTAGTAAACCAGGGTAACTACGTTGTATTATTGAGCAAATAGGAAGTACAATAGCGTGTGTTCAAAGGTGCACTGGAAATATGCATACTTTAATAGTCAAAGTCTACTATGACTGATTTTTTTCTTTATTCAGTCATTTTCCAATCTATCAATATGCTTTAGCGACAGTAATGTCCAGGTATGCCTGTTGTTCCTTTCTACTCTCTAATAACTCCATTGCCCTTTTTCACACTATATAAGATATTAGGCTAAATAAATTGATGGTGCTCACCAAAATTCATCTACTTGTCATTTCCCACCTTACTTCCAGAGTCTTAACTAGTTCCAGGCGAAATTTAAATAACACCTGCATCATTTGCATAATTTGGGGGATTGTGTATTATGCTTGTTACACAAAATACTTGAAATTAGACCGCACCATGTAATCACACCACCTTTGCAGTAAAATGATGGCACAGAGGCACAGGAAGAACATAAATTACCAGAATGCATGCTGTTGCTCATCACGGTACTTGAGTTTTGGGTGTTTTTTTTTTTTAGGAATGCTTGATGTGAGAAATCTTTTTTAGCTTAAATAGAGCTAAATGTCAGATTAGCGTTTTGTATAATAACATATAATTGTGTGTCATTTTCTAAAATATTGCATAATTACACAAATGTCAATTATATGGATTTCACACACCCCTAAACTTAGCAGGAACTTGAGAATCTCATTCAGGGTAAATCAATTGTTTTGTGCAATGAGATGTCCGGGCTTTAACCCCTTAGCTATGGAAGGCAATTCACGGTTCCACCATTTATCATGGAGCATTGCATACTATAAGCATTTAAAGAGCTTTCTGTATTTTTGGGACACTGTATGACCCTGGCCAAGCTTACTCCAGTGCTTAATGTGCACCACTCATGGGAGGTGGTGGGCACCAGCACTCAGTTTTGGAACTGGGGCATATTTAAAATCATCAAACTTTAAACCAAAGCTAGAGTGAACGGGACAAAAGGGATGAACAAGGAAGTGTAAGAGAAAGACGAGAAATCAGGGATGACAAAAAGAGTCTGCAAGAGTAATGAGATAAATAGATTAGAAGTGGAGGACAGTGGAGGAAAGAGACAAGAAGTGGATTCAATACTAGGCACTCTGATATTCAGAAACTCTGGCAAACAAGTTTGAGCCCCTGCAAGCCTTTATTTTTATAAAGGGCACTGCTTAAATCCATGCTTAATTTGATGGAAAAGCGAAATAAACTGAGAAACTAGGAAACTGTGAGGATATATGTGCCTGTCTGCGTGTAAATCTGTAAATCTGTGTCTGCGTGTGTGGTGTGTGTGTGTGGTGTGTGTGTGTTCTCTCCAGGGATCTCCAACCTCTTCTGTACTGAGAGCTACTTATGTTCAATGAAACGCACTGAGAGTTACTATTATTATTAGTCTTATATAATCTAAATTTTTGTTATATGTATGTTAATTCAACCATACAAAAGCTTTCTAATGTAATAACCCAGGCTGCACACAGGTGAGCTAATCATAGGTAGCTGTAGAGCTACAGTAGGTCACGAGCTACTGGTTGGAGAGTCCTGTCATTGACTAACATCTCACAGTTAAAACTATGCGTAACTGCAGTGAGGAAACTGAAGCACAAACACTTGAACTACTGGACTCCAGGAAATCCCAAAGGATTACTGTATTGAGCCTCTTTACTTAGTGTTGAGAGTACAAGAAGAGGGGGTTTGGAGGAGAAACAAAACAATTTTGATGGTAATTGGGTTTGAAAGAGTGCAGGTTGAACTTGGCCCTCGCTGCGGGAAGGAAAGGAGTCCAAAGAGCTGACACAGAGTTCAAACGGAGCTAACTGGAGGTTCCCCCGGGGACACCACACGGTATTTCAGATACTGCCTGTCATTAACAATCATTATCAGGCTGCCTGGGCTCCCGCCATTCTACGGCTATTGGGCAGCCAATTAGCAAGCCGAACCCTGTGTTTAGCTCTCTGGACATCTTAACTAGTGTAAGAAATATATTTTAAAAGCAAATTTCCACTTACACACTGTATTAGAATCGCACTTTAGAATGTGTTTAAACCTTTGCAGAAATGACTTTGCATAGAAAAAAGACACGTAGGGAAAATGTGCCTACTTTAAATTTGTAAAGAATCCCTTTAGAATGCATTTTTGACTCCCCTAAATGAAATGAATAAGTATATTACCCCCAGGTCCCTTATGTACTCGTCCCATTCATTACAAAGTGGAGATGCCCATCTCCCGACAGAAAAAAACAAGAGGAATGCTGGGGCACTAATACTGCCCCTCTCCCCGGGAGTACATAAGCAGTACTTACCCAGCAGCCCTCCTGTTATTTTTTTCTGTCTGTCGACGAATGGATGGTGTGCTGGTGCTGCTCCTGCTGGGCTTGAGTGGCGGTGCTTCTCTTCTTCCCCCCGCCCGGATGCCTGGCTGTGTGGGCGCGGGGTTCCCTGGACTGCCTCCTGGCCTGCTGGGCTTGCTGGGAGTCAGTCTCTGTTTGGTGCCAGTGTTGGGAGGACGGTGTTCCCGGCTTTGCTGTATGCTGCTTGCACCTCCCGGCCCTTTGTGGCTGGTGCTGGAGTTCCCGGTTACTTCCGGGTCGCGGGCTCGGCTTCCCGAGCCTGGCCGGGGAGCCGTGCCTTGCTGGAATGGCTCCTGATGACTTCTGGGCAGACGGTGGTGTGGGGGCCTTGTTCCTGGGGTTGGCCCATGCTCGGGGTAAGTCCCGTTTTCGGGTTCCTTCTTTCCTGCCTTGTGCCCCTGGAGCGTTTGGCCTCCTGCTGTCTTTTGATGTGTGTTTGTCTTGCTTCTTCGTTTTCAGTGACACTTGTCTCCGGCATAGAGATGTTCACAGCATGGTGGTTCTGATGCATGCTACGGACGCTTTGTTCCTGCTGGATTCTGTCATACGGGGGGTGGGGGTGGGGGCCTGGTTCGTGGGATTGGCCCCCGCTCCGGGTGAGTCCCGATTTCGGGTTCTTTTTTCTTCTGTCTTGCTCACTTGGCGGCCCGAGTAGGTCGGCTTGCCAAGGTCTGGGTGGTGCTGTGGCGCCCTCGTCTTGCGAGGGTCAAGGTCAAATTTTACATTTTGCTGCACTGTTGTCTTCTTTGAATGTTTTGTGTAGCGCGCTTCTGACGCCTTTGTGTGCCTCCCTGTCGCGTATGACGGATTGTTCAGGAGTCATTGGTGTATGGTTCGGCTCATGCTTTTCAAAACATGAGTGCTGTTTTTGGTGCTTCTGTCGGCCTATGGGTGGTTCCTGCCCGTTTTCTTTCCGTTTGCAGGCCTTCCGGAGCATGGCTGCCTGTGCGGGGGTTTGTGCCGAGGTGTCCGATGGCTGTGTTTTCTCCTGTGCATTTTTTGTGTAAAATGGCTGGGTCTCTTGTTTCCTGCCTGGCATTGTTTGATGCATGGGGTTGTGGTACATGCTGAGACCGTTTTCGCTCTGTCTGTGTTTATTTATTTTATTTATTTATTTATTTAGGAAGTTTTCTATAGCTCTGTCAAGACCCGGAGGTAGCAGAGCGCTTTACAGTAATAGAATGACAAAAATCTGTATAAACATATGCATAACATAAACATAAACATGAACATAACATATGTAAGGTATAAGCATTCAAAGATTGACATTGTAAGCGGAACATGGGTGAGTTGCTGAGCTTCTTTGGTTATGGGATTCACTGTAGTCACATAGTTCAGGGGTTGCTTGCTGACCCCGGTTATCTGCAGCCAAGGGAGCGGATCAGGAACAAGGATTTGAGTTGCCTTTTGAATTCCACAAAAGAAGGAATAGTTCTGATGTGCGGGGGGGTGGAGTTCCAGATTTTGGAGGCGTTTCCAGTGAAGGAGCAGTCCGCTGTTCTTTTCTTTCTGGTTTTGGGTAGGATGAGCAGGAAGGACCGGCAGGACTCAAGCGAGACAAAATGTGAGCCGCAGCGGAACAGAGGGCAGGAGCTGCGAACCGCGAACGTACACCACTGCACTCGTACAGCAAGTGGTAAACCACGTCCCTCCTGCTTCTATGTATGGCTCAGTGAACTGATGAGTCCATTGCGGGGGCCTGAGTTCGACCTCGTGGTCACAGGTTCGATTCCCCGCGGGTCCGCTCGGCCTTTCATCCATCTGAGGTCGATAGTGTGTGTACCATTGAGTTAGTTTACAATGAACTTCTGTTATTCAGCGCCTGGAGACCTCTGGTACACGTGCGCTTTTCAAATACACATGTTATGACATGATGCTGGCCCTGGTGTCTTCCTGGCTGCTCCTTGTCCATTCCCTCATTTTGGCTGCTACCCGGATGGAGGTCTATGTACATGCTTCTGTGTGGTTTGGTCTCTGCTCAGTGACGATGTTCGGATCTGCTGGCTGCGCCTCATGTGCTCTGTGTGTTTTTCCCCTGGCATGTGTACTTTGGGCGCTGTATGTGGGTCGTCCCTTTGTTCACGTTCCCTGCTGTTGTTCAGTGGAGGCGGGCATCTGTGGTTGTGGGACGTGGTTTACCACTTGCTGTACGGGTGCAGTGGTGTACGTTCGCGGTTCTCGGCTCCTGCCCTCTGTTCCGCTGTGGCTCACATTTTGTCTCTCTTGAGTCCTGCTGGTCCTCGTGTTTTTGGCATGTGGTGTGGCGGTGGGGGTTTGTACGTGTTCTTAGTTCTCTGTTTGCTCTGTAGGTTGTCCTGGGTGCAGTGCCTCGGCCTTGGCCTGGTTTTGGTTGCTTTGCGGTGGGGGCCTTGTTGTGTGGTTGGCCCCCTCTCTGGCTGTTTTTCGCCCCCCTTTTATTCTTCTGCGTGCTGCATAGCGTTGCCTGCGCCTGTTGCTCATGGCCTGTGGGTTCGTGTCTGGCCGCTGCTGTCCTGCTGTCCGGCTGCTGCTGGTCCTGGGGTGTTGCCTGGCCTTCCTTCTGGAGTGTGTCTGGTCCTTTCTTCCTGGCCTTCGGCCTTGCCTCCGGCCTGCCCCTGATCTTGCTTTCTCCGGTGCTGGGCGTACCGGGGGTCTGCTCCCTCTGGTTCTCTTCTTCATGGGTGCCCCTACTCTGGGCGGCTCTATGGCTGTTTGTGGGCTGCCTGGGGTTGGCGTGGATTCTGGTCGCCTCTGTGGTGGCTGTTTCCTTCGCTGGCTCTGCCTTTGCTGGTTACTGGGATTCCCTGTGTTGTTGGGGTTTTCCTGCCTGCTGGCTTGCATCTTGACGTCTGCTGCTCTTGTCTCGATGTGGCTTCTCTCTTCTTCAGCTTCGGCCTGTTGGGGGTGCGTTCTGTTCCCCCTCTGCTTCGGGCTCCCTGTCCCTCCTGCTGGTGGTTCGGTGTTCCTGTTCCTTGGACTGCTGCAGAGGTTGAGGGGGGTGGGGGGGGTCTTGTGGGCTCCCCTGGTTCCGGTTGGCCTGCCGTGCTGTTCTCCCTCAGTGGCCATGCCTCCGCTGCAGTCTGGCTCTTCTGGCCTCTGTTCCGCTTGGTTGTCCTGGTTTTTCCCTTCCTGGCTTCTGTGTGGATGGTGGGGGTTTGGGGCTCCTGGTTCCTGGCCCTGTTTCTCCCGTCCCTTGGGATGCGCCTGGTTCCTCTGTTGGGTGGTTGCCAGTGTCGTGGGCTCTTTGGGGTGCTCTGTCCCCTCGGGTTCTGTTCCTCCCTGCCTCCGCTTGTTCTCGTCTGTTCCCTGCCGGGTGCCTGGTTGAGTGCCTGCCTGGGTCTTCCTGTTGCTGTGGCCTTCCCTTTGCTCCGGCATGTGGCTTCTGGTGTTGTCCGGGGACCGTTTCTGTGGGCTTGTCGGGCTGCTTCTGCACTGGCTCCCCTTGTGCTTGCCTTTGGCTTGCTGCTGGGGTTTCCTGTCCGCCCCTCCTGTTTCTGCCGTGGTGCCTGCCTGGTTTGTTCCTGGCAGGGGCCTCTTGGCTGTTGCTGTTTCCTGTAGTGCCTCCTGTTCTCCGGGTTGTTGTGCTGTCCCCGTGCTCCGCTGTATGCGCAGTGGTTGTGCTTGGTTGGGCCGGGTTGGGGCCTGCCTGGCCTTCTGGGGCTGCTGGATGCTGTCGACCCCCTGAGTTGTTCTGGTGTCGCCTGGTTCCCTTGGGGGGTGCCTGTCTGTTGTTTCGGCTGGGGCTTGGCGCTCCTGTTTGTTGGGCTCCCTTTGGGCTCTGCTTCCTTGCTGGGCTCTCTTTGGGTGCTGGCGGGGTGTTCTGCGGTTGGGGCCGCTTCCTGGTGGTTCCTTGTGGGCCTCCTCCGGATGTTGGTTCTCTTCCCAGACTTGTTTCCCCGGTGTTGTGGGCCTGTGGGAGTTCTGTGGTTCTGGCTCTACGGACTTCTTGCTGGTTCTGTGTGGCCTCGGGCTCTGCCTCCGGTTTTCCGGCTGTGCTGTCCTTCGGCATGCTGTGGGGTTTTGTTGCCCGTCGTCTCCTGTTCCTTCTTGGTTCTGGGGCCCTGGCTCGCTTCTTCCTCCCTTGCTTCCCCGGGTTCTGTTCCCAGTGTGGGTCTGTTTGGGTGCCCCGCCCCCCTCCCTTTCTGGTTGGGGTGCGGTTCTGTGGTGCTCTGGCCTGTGCGGGTCCCTCCCTCCTGGCTGCGGGTTGTCTTTGGTTTCCTGTTGCTTGGTCCTCTGCTGTCTCCTTCTGTTTCCGCTTGGGCCTTCTGTGGGGTCTGGCGGTTTTGTGCCTGGGCCTGCCGTTCTGCCTGTGTGGTCTGGTTGCTTGGCTCTGGTCCTGGCTTCCTGGTTCTGTTGGCGTTGTTGCCCTGTTTTTTTTTAGCTCCCTGGGCCTTGCTGCTTATCTGGCCTGGGTGTGTGGTTCCTGGATGGTCCTGTGCCGTGTGGGCGCCTTCTTTGTGCTGCCCTCTCAGCGCGTTGGGCGGCTGCTGGGGTTTCCCGGTTGCTCGGTGCTCCCCTTCTGCCTTGTGTTCCCTCCCTTTGGGGTTAGGGTTTTTCTGGGGTTTTGGTCATTGTCTCTGTGACCTTCCTGGTTTCTTGGTTTTGTTCCGGTCTTGTTGGCCTCTCCTTGCTTGGTGGGCTTTCTGCTGGTTTCTGGGGTTTTGGGGTTCTTCCCCCTCCCTGTTCTTCGGGTCGGGTTCTCGGTCCTGTTTGGCTCCTGGGTTCTGGTTGCTTCCTGGGCCTCCTCGGACGGATTTCCGCCTCCGGTGTCTTGGGGTCGTGTCCTTTGTGTCCTGGTCCAGGTTTCCGGTTTCTCGGGTTGGCGGCCTGGCTTTTTTCTTTGTCTCCGGTGCTTCCCTGATGTCCTGTGCTGGGTTGCTGTTCGGTTGTTTCTCTGCGGTCTTCCTTTCCTCCTTCTCGGTGAGCCCTTGGGTTGCTGCTTGTTGTGGTTTCCTGGGTGTGCTTGTGCGTGCGGAAGGCCGGGTTTCTGCTTTGGTATTTCTCCACTTTGTAATGAATGGGACGAGGACATAAGGGACCTGGGGGTAATGCTCTATTACTTACCGGTAATCTTCATTACTCCGGGTCCCGTTGTCCTCGTCCCATTCATGCGTCCCTCCCTCCCTCCCGGGCGGCCGGCCTTCCTGTCTGGGCTTGTTAGTACAGGAGGGCTGCTGGGTAAGTACTGCTTATGTACTCCCGGGGGGAGGGGCAGTATTTGTGCCCCAGCATTCCTCTTGTTTTTTTCTGTCGGGAGATGGGCATCTCCACTTTGTAATGAACGGGACGAGGACAACGGGACCCGGAGTAATGAAGATTACGGGTAAGTAAGAGAGCATCACTCGTAGGGAGAATGTGCTTGCTTTAGATATGTAACGTAGTAGGCTATCATTCTCAATGTGAATCTGTAACTTGGGCCAAGCCATATTTTCTTTCAACTCTTGCTCACAGTTAAATAGGCATTTATTTAGAAATGTGCCTTGTACCAGCATCCTGCTAAAGATTGTGATAAATTCAAGATTATGTTATTTTGCTTCCTCACACCATATTAGATCATCTTGCCTGCACTATCAACTTTGCTGTAGATTCATAACGAATAAACTGTTAAAATGAAGCCTAATTTAGATATATTGTATGTATGCTTAACTGGGACATTGTCAATAGATTTGTTTAATTGCATTTCACTAGCCCTTTGTATTCACAACAGCCATTGAACGCAGCTATTAGCTTAGTTAAGAAGGTTCTCATGAGAACTTACCTCCATGTTTCAAAACAATCAACACTTATTTTACTATGTACTGGTGTGAATGTTTAGATGGAAATTGGGAGAAAAAGCAACGGATGTTGACTACACCATCGGATGAGCAGTTTTCAATGGATGAGAGCATGGTACACCTACTAATTTTTTGTTACATTATTGTGCGATTTTATATTATATTTGAGTGTTCCTAGTTAGGGTTAGGAGCGTTTTACTTACTAATGATTGGGAGAATAGAGTCGTTGTGGGTTGCTGCTGGAGTTCTGCCCTGAAATCTCTCTTTACTCCTCGATGCTGGATGCTACTACTGACAATGACTTTATTTTCTGCCCTCCTAATTTCTTCTCAATCAATGCTACTGCAACGATCATTCCAATACCACTGATATTTTAACGGTTGCTACTGCAGCTGTGGGGACTAGGCTGAGTCTCCAGAACAACCCTTTATGGGAAGTTCAAGACTTATCTATGCTCCGAAGCTCTTGCTCTTCTCCAGAAAGAACTCTTTATGGGTTCTATAAACTAGGTTAGGTTAGAATCCTTAGCTAGTTTAGTGACAAATCTCCTTTATGGAACAGTCTGTTGGATTTATGATGTCACTAATGAATCATTTCTCGATATTTCTGTAATTTGGACTAGCTGCAATAAAGATGAGAAAAAACATACTAATCCTTTAACAATAAATACATGTTTTGGAAACTCCTATAACTTCTCATCATTGACTGAAAATACTAAACTAGACAGTTAGTGATATCTATAACTTATGCTTTTGTCCTTGCTCCATTTGCAACACAGAGGCAAAGGTCCATTTGACCTGTCAAGTGCCATCTAGATTTCGAGGGTCCAAACATTACGATGGGGTGTTAGGTGTTAATACCCTATTTTTGCCAATCCTTGGGCAGTAACACTAGCAATTGAGAAGAAGAAATCATGATGGCTATTTTGAGAAATCAGGCTCAGGGATCATAAAAACTGTATTGGAGCCAAAGAAGTTAACAAGCCCCATGTCACAATTGTGAGTTTCAATCAGATTTAGATTTTCAGCCAATAGCAGTAAGCATGCTGGGACTTGTAGTTTCCCTTTTACAAAAATAAGTGTAGGTCAATAAGTCCAGCACTCCCAGTACAATTTATTTCAACACTATTTCTGGCTTAACGTTAGCTTCAAGGAATTACACAATTTTAAAGCTAGGTGTATAAGATTGTGTATATAAAAAAGCTCGCCACTTTAAAATGTCGACTGCAATTTCTGCACAAGCTACTGCAAAGCAACTTGAAGCATGATGTTATCTACCACAGTTCTACGCAAATAAAAAAGAAACATACAAACAGAGCAAGTCTAGGGCGGAAAATAAGTTTTTATTGTCACAACTGAAAATCCATTGGCTTTAATTTAAATTTAATTTTAAATCATTTATAACCACAAAAGTGCACACAACAGTTGCAGAAGAAGATAAAATTAAATATAAAAATCATTGAAAGAGACACATCCATTGTACAAAATTCACACCAAGACAAAATTAATCATGTCATACATAGTTTAAATCATTATTTGGTGCATAGAACAAAGTGCGAGCGTGACAAAATGGGAGCTTATGCCGGAACAATATTTGCAAAAGCCTAGAAAGGAAGGTGAGACCATGGAAGAAGCTACATGGAGCAAAGACAACCATTGATGTGGTACCAAAAATAATAAAGTGCATAAGTAGAATTTGGTAAGGCCCTGCAAGTTTGACTAACATTTACTCTGAATGTCACATGGAAGTCACATGTTTTTAATATAATTAATCTATTTGATTGTTCTTCTTTTGTCACTGGCAACTATTTCTAGGAAGGCACTATAGTATTTTTTGAGGAATGGGTTGTGCTTTAGTCTCCACCAGTATAAAATGGGTCTTAAATTGGACTTGAGCGTGATGGATTCAATACCCAGGACCCAGCGCAAAGGGAGGAAGGGGATACTTTTGGGCAGGCTCAGTAAAGCTCTCATGAGGTTGTTTTCACTAGATGCCATACTAGTGAGGCAAGATTGGCCCCATAGCTCAGCCCCTGTCTCCTTGGACTTTATAACATTAATAGCTGTGCATAAATACCTTGCATTGGTAGAATAATAGAATTGTATTATCCCTACCTTCAAAGTTTCAAACTGCTTTTCTTAACTTGGGTAGATAAAAATGTTTTGTGGTTAATCTAACTCCCAAGTAGTTGAAGGTGGAAACCATTTCCAGGGTAATATCACACAGACTTGTGGAACCTTTGAATACCTTGGGAGAGTTATAGGCATAAACTTGTTTTTTGAGTGGTTAATCTCTAGTCCCCTAGTTGCCCAAAAGGCAGCAAAACGATTCACAAGTACCTGCAGATTGGCTGGAGGTTTAGATGCCAACAATGTGTCATCTGTGATAAGAAGCAAAGGGTTCTTTTGCCCAGCTATGCTGGGTGTGTCATTGTTACAGTTCTCCAAATAAGTTACAATGTTGTTTAAGTAAAGGCAGAAAAAGGTGGGGGTAAGGACACACCACTGGCATATCCCTTTGCATATCCCTATGTGCTCTGGTAGCCCCTAGCGAACTTGTGCATATGTGCCCTCATGTAGGATAATCAGGATATCAAGTAAGTCTAGGGGGACTCCTTTATGTTCCAGTACTTTCCAAAGTTTGCAATGTGTCACCAAGTCAAGTGTAGACTTTAAGTCCAAGAACACCATATAAAGGTACAGCATTCTTAGAATTACAGTCTTCCAATAAATTGTTACAAATTTCAGATCCTGGCGACTGTTCTGATTTGTTTTCTAAAACCAGCTTGTAAAGACAAGAGACCATTATGTTCCTCACTCTATACATCTATTGTGGTCAGTATCTGTCTACAGAATACTTTCTGGATGGCATCAATTAAACTAATGGGATTATAATACACTGGGAGGTCCCTAGAGCCTTTCCTATAGATCAGATTAATTTCTGCAGCCCTCCAGCTGCTTGGAATTTCTGCTCCTTTCAAGATGGCATTGGTAAGTTTGTCAATATATTTTGCCCAGTTCTCGGGGTCTGACACAAAGAGATCCCCTAGAAATCCATATGGGCCTGCTGCTTTTCCAGGGACAATGCTTTGAATAGCACACAATGTTTCCTTGGGATCAAGTGTCAGAGGATTTTGGTTAGAAAATCCACCTGAGTCTAATAGCTCCATAGGGTTCAATTCAGCCACTAAGCCTAGGCCATATACTTTGGAAACGAGTTCACACCAGACAAGTGGCTAGATGTAATTTGACATCAGGTTTTTTTCGCACCGCCCCTGGTTGGCTACTATGTGACACAATTTCTTGGAGTCTTTAGTTTTACTGGCTTTATATAAATCTGAATTAGATCAAGTTCTGGGGGTGCACAGCTTCAAGTTAGAAAACGTAGAAATAAAGATGAAAAATGTAATCATAGGTTGGGTGCTCCTGAAGGTAACATGTCCGTCCAACACGTCTAAGTCATAGTATTCATATAGTGGAAACAAAACAATCTGCATGCATCCCTAGGTAGGGCGCACCTTGGGTTCCTCAAATAAATGGACTCCTTTTAAATTTATAATGTTCGAAGTTTCAAAATGTATTGAATATATTCAGTTCATTCAATGATTTGGAATTATCTTTCATTCCGTAATTACATTTTCATTTTCTGAATCAATCAGGTATGGTTCAAAGATGCTTCAAATGTGCTCCAATGCATTTCGGGCAGCTTTGCCCTCCATCGGGGAGCTCTAAAACAAAGGATATAGCTATAAGCATGCTGTACATGATATGTCAATCCATAGAACAGTAATCAATGGTAGTTTAAACATAAACAATCGTGTGGTGAATCAGAGTAACGTTAGTGCAGTGATGGTGAAAACGACGAGTGCATGTGCTTTAACAAACCGTGAGAGTAATCGGAAAATCCAAAAACGTACGAAATGGCGAGACAGCTTTGAAGATTAGCTGTAGAAAAAAGAATAGTTACCATTAAGCATAGTTGCAAAACGGACTCAACACAGCTTGGTGGCATAGCGTATATCCGACTTACTTGTGGCGGAGCATCTGATCCTGCATTATCGTTTACACGAGGATCCAAAACAATCGGGCGTCTGCAAGTCGACGCGATGGGCGTGTCAGGAAGTGAACGGACGTGAAGCTAGATGTAGGCTGGATTAACGCGAACCTCATAGACATAAAAAAGGTTCAAGAATGTTAAGACTGTGGCAACCATATTGGGCGAATGAAAAACGAAAGAAAAAAGTGTGTCGCAAAAGTGAACGAAACAAGTGTTGGCATAGTGGCAGTGTTTTATGCTGGATGAGACAACATCAAGAGAAAATAAACAAGATCAAATTGAAGAACTTGACCAGTGTGTACTCTATGTATTTTAGTATGATCCAGACTTTGGAATAGAACATATTCCCTGAGGGATTCACCAATATAGTGAGTTGTGTTCGGTATTTTGCTATTTGAGTCTTTTTACTTTTCCATCAATCAGGAAATTGTAATTGCCAACGGGTGTGCTTATCGATTCCCAATTATCTTTAACTTGTACACACATTTAGGTTACTTCTGTGTGAATTGCATCTTCTGGTAGTAGGTGCTTTAGGGCGATTACAGCACCCCTGAATATAATTGTTAGGTACTGTTACTATTTATTCACACTACTGTATTGTTGATTTTGAAATTGATTTAGCTATTGATGTGCGGTTTCTTTTCCTCTTGAGGAAAAGCACTACGACCAATTTGCAAAGAAGAGAAAATGTTTGGCCCAGAGGTCTCGAAAATATCCAGTTCCTTTAGGGCAAAAGAGAGAGACTTGGCAATAGCTGCCCTAGTTTCTGGGTACGTTATACTCATTACCATTTTATTGTATGCCTAACATTTGCTGGCCTGGGGTCCCTAGAAAGTAACTGCGGGCTTTATCGGGGAAGTAAAGTATGTCCAGGAGAGTGCAATGAATGGTATGGGGATCACTGTCACTCCTTAATACTACCTTCATATCTGATACAAATTTCCATAGAGGCAGGGCGATCAAAACGTAATCTATTCTGCTGGAATGCCCCGATCGATTGTAAGTGTGAAAGCCTCTAAGTCGGATTGAGTATGACCGTTACAAGCTCTCTGGCCATAGGTTAATGACAGAGTTAGCAATTGGTGAGCTACCTCGCTCCACCACTAAACTGGTGTTATGTCAACCGCCAGGATTCCACATTCATTGTCATCTGCCTAGGTAAGGGAGTAACCATAATTATCAAAGGGTTCAAAAGTTGTGTTAAATTCACTCACTAGGATAAAAGGTGTATGAGAATAAAAATGCCCCTTGTGGGCCATAAAGTGTTTTAGGGTTGGGGTTCCACCAACTCCTCTAACCGCCCCTGTTATAGATGGTATACATGTAAAAGAGGTGGCCCCCATTTGTGGAAACCGCTAACCCCTGGTTGTCAGGTGAAACAATATCAAAGGAGCTTATCCAACAATTTAATGAGGTCCGATCCCAAGTGGATAGACCACCACAGGGGTGACACACCTCAAGCAGGATCATTAAGCTTAGTTTTCAAACCAGCCACATTCCAAGATATGATATGAATGCCATTTAGATTCCCAGATGGTACTTCAGGCACAGACCTGCGGATTTCTCCATGTGATAACTCACCTGAGGGACCTATCTCACCAGAACTAACTTATCATAGCTTGGGCGCCACTAAAAGCGACCCCATAGCTTTGTCTAAGGTACCCTGGGACCCTACGCTCAGGCAGTCGACCATAGAGGTCCTTGCTCCGTCCTTAGCCTGGGGAAGACAGATTGACAGTAGGAAAGAGGAGCTTCCCAGGGTATACTTAAAATGGATGGCACTGCCTGGCAGGGGATTCTTGCTCAAGTCTAAGCCCACATGACCATCTACCATGCTAGTATACCTGACTTTTAGCTCGGTGTGGTCAAAGGTACCCCATAAAACTTATCTTGCAGATAAAATATTAGAATAGATCATAGAATAACAGTTATGGGGTGCCCTTATTTCTAGCCCCATAGGTCAATGTGGGTACATTTATCAGACACACGCATCTGGAAGGACCAGCACTCTCCTCGTGCCCCAGACTGGAAGCAGTTCATCTTCCCAAACTCTGAGGGAGGGACCCCAGGGTATGATGGTCATATCTGTCTGCAAAGGTGCCCAATGACCCAGTTTGGGAGCCCTGGCCTTACCAGGGCCAGATAAAGAAAAAGCAGGTGGGAGTACTGTCCTTTGTGAGCTGCGTGAGTTGGGTTGAGGGAAGTCCTTGTCTGTTGCATATGTCCACTTGAAAGGTAAATGCCAGCTCCCGGGTTGGTGTGCGCATAGCAGTTGTCCATAGAGGGAGGGTGTACTGGGTGTTGGAAGTTAGCGAGAGCTGAACAGGCACACACCTATTGCCTGGTATTCTGCAGTTTTTCAACCAATGCCGTCAGGGCCACAAGTTTCCAATTCAGGCGAATTATCTCATCTTGTAGGCCTCGTACAGTCGCTAGTAAACTGAATGATGACATCCTTGTCAGTAGTAATTTTTTCTGTCTTCTGGGCTGAAAACACCCCTTATCACGTGCCAAACTGATACATTCTAGTGTCTCAGCAGGGCCAGAGCATGGTTGGTTTACCGTAGAATGGCAAAGCTGTTAGAGAATACAATATATGGTAGACTGTGGACAGAGATGGTTTCATTTGTGTTCATGTCGTCATCTCCCTAGGCATAGTTGAGAGTTAGGGCAGTCAGAGTGGTCTTGGTTACATTGGTGGTGTGAGAGTTTATTTTCGTCCCCCCCCCAATATAGGCGCAATCTTAGGTGCCAATTACTTTTGCCTTTTGCCTTTGGCTTTGTCATCCACCAGTAGTGACTGAACCTCTTCTTTTAAAATATCAATTGTCTCAAGGTTGGTGTTTGCTTGGGCTTTGGGCACTAAATCAGAGGTTGTCAGTTTTGGACGTTTGTGTTTTTTACCCCTAAGAGACTCTGTTGCTTTACATTTGCTCATTTGAATCGGCAAGGTGGATTAATAGAGGTGCAGGTGAAATTTGGGTTAAAAGAAAACTAGTGGTGCTAAAGGTACACAAGTGGCTAGCATGGCTCACCACTCTGGCTGATGTACGTTGATTGTAGTACTTCTCACAGAATAGTATTTAGGGAGGTGGCAAGCCCAGTCTTGAACGGCCGCGGATGGACAACAACGGGCTGCCCTTGACCCAGGCTGTGCCTGGGCTCTGCCCTCGCAAATCCCGCATGGCAGGAGAACACAATGTGCTTTAAAGTGCTGGACAGAGGGTGTATCCAGCTCCTCCTACCCACACATGGTGACGCCTACGGGCGCAAGTCTCTATGGGACACAAAGTCCCCTGACAACAGTCGGCATGAGTCCCATGTGGCAAGAGAGACAACTCACTTTGTCGTACCTAGGCAGAAGTTTTTTGGTAGTAACCACTAGACTCTGGAACTCTCTCCTGCTAGAACTCAAAAAGGAAACCCAAATGTTGGCTTTTAGAAAAGCATTAAAAACTTGTCTTTTTAATCTCTTATTTAGTTGGTTGGCTTCTGTTGTTCTCTTCCTCAGTCAGCGCCTAGACACCCTTGGGTATCAGTTGCGCTAAATAAATATGCTTTTCATTTCATTTCATTAAAGCGCTGAAGAGGGGGAGAGTCCACCTCCTCCATCCCACACAAGGTGGCACCTCCAGGCACAAGTCTCTATGGGACACAAAGTCCCCTGGCAGCAGTCGGTCCCATTTCATTTTGGTCCGCCACTGTTCTAGAAGACTTGTATATGACCTGACCCATGTCGAGAATCCTGCACAATGGTCTCTATTCACAAAGGGAAATCTGCATGTAAAGACCTCTGCATAAGTAGATGTCTACTTATGTCTGGGCAGAAATCTCCTAACAAAAAGTATTTGTGATTTATGGGCAGAGATATCTGCCCAAGAGTAAGATTACAAGTCTTTATCCCCGTACATGATGGGGTGGAAACTCATATGAGTGAAATTATAACCATAACATTACTATTAGTTTCTTTGTGACTGGATTTCATGCATACACCTATAGGTGGAGTTCTTCTCAGCAGTGACAGAGATCTCCACCTATGCTGCTGTGAAAACATAACCATGTATTTTATTGTTGACCTAAATATTAAAGCTGCTTTACCCATGTATATCACAATGAGAACTGATATATCACATATTCAAATTTGGATATTGTTTTAATAATAACTTGAATCGATTATCAGCCTTAACATGCATGCTAAGTTCCATGATTCCCATAGACAACATTTTATTTGAGGTAGTACATTTGCACATCATCTGCATCTAGTAGAAAAGATTACCCTCAATTTCAATGCCAAAGCATGATATTAGGAAACTAATTAATTTAGCAGTATGTTTATGCACCTTTATTTTGGACTCAAGAACTTCTTATGTTCTCTCTGTGAGTAGATCCTGCCCCCTGCTCATTAGATAGTTTTGTTCAAATAAGTTAATGGCATGTGCTTATGATGATCCATAGATTTGTAGTGAGAGAGAAGTTTATAAAAACTGTTCAAGATTGTACGTATTTTAGCAGTACATGCTCCAACTGGCTCTTTGAGTGAGAGATCTGGTCAGTTGAAATAACAATTGTGATCTTATTATTTGTTGTGCCTCTTGCTATTTTTGCTTTAAACGCATTTTAGACTTTAGGCTTCCAACCGTGCTACATTTTATCTTTAAATCTATGTAACTCTAAATAGAAGAGAATATGGAAAAATCATTCTCTTGGCCTAAATCCTATACACCTCACATATATTTACTCTACATTGGTGCACAGACATAATATCGAGTCCATAATAACGATTGGACATAATATCGTGTTTTTAATATAGACTGGACAAAATATCGACAGGACAGAATATAGACTACAAAAATATCGTTTTTAAGGTAAGTGAAATAATATTGACTATTAAAAATATAGATAGTTAAAATATCGTAGTATATAATATAGATAGTTAAAAATATCGATTTTTTTAATAATATCTAATTTTTTATAGTGTATTTTAATGTTATAATATGTGTGAAAAGTGTGTATTTATGTTATAAATAATTATATTTATTGAATTTTGTTTTTTTTATTATTGCGTAATTTAATTCTGTAGAGGGTTGTGGGTTTATAGGGGAATAGGGTGGGAAGTAATTTAATTATAATGAATTAAATATGTAGATTTAATTATTGATAGTAATTTGTAATTAATTGTTAATTTATTTATATATGTTTAAATTAATTTTATTGTAATTGGAAAACAATTATTATTAATTGATTAATTGGTAATTCTGTAAATTTCAATAATTTAATTTCTGTAGCGGGTTGTGGGTTTATAGGGGCATAGGGTGGAAAGTAATTTATTAATAATTAATTAAATTATAAAACTAATTAAAATGTGTTTATTTGGAAATAATTGTAAAATAATTTTAAATTATAAAATAATTAATTGTTAATGTTTAATTAATTTGTATTAATAGGTGATTAATTGGAATAATTATTGTTAATTAGTATTTTTTTTAATTATTAATAGATAATCATTTTTAGACATTTGAATAATATATGAAATATTTACTTTCCCTAATGTTGTATTCTCTGGAGTGGGAATAGTAATTGTAACCCCTACGCTATCCAACGCTTTCCCTACTGTTGCATCCACTGGAGCGGGAATAGTAATTGTAACCCCTACGCTATCCAACGCTTTCCCTACTGTTGCACCCACTGGAGTGGGAATAGTAATTTTAACCCCTACGCTATCCAACGCTTTCCCTACTGTTGCACCCACTGGAGTGGGAATAGTAATTTTTACCCCTACGCTATCCAACGCTTTCCCTACTGTTGCACTGTTTGGAGTGGGAATAGTAATTTTAACCCCTACGCTATCCAACGCTTTCCCTACTGTTGCACCCACTGGAGTGGGAATAGCAATTTTAACCCCTACGCTATCCAACACTTTCCCTACTGTTGCACTCTTTGGAGTGGGAATAGTAATTTTTACCCCTACGCTATCCAACGCTTTCCCTACTGTTGCACCCACTGGAGTGGGAATAGTAATTTTAACCCCTACGCTATCCACGCTTTCCCTACTGTTGTACTCTTTGGAGTGGGAATAGTAATTTTAACCGCTACACTATCCAACGCTTTCCCTACTGTTGCACCCACTGGAGTGGGAATAGTAATTTTAACCCCTACGCTATCCAACGCTTTCCCTACTGTTGCACTCTTTGGAGTGGGAATAGTAATTTTTACCCCTACGCTATCCAATGCTTTCCTTACTGTTGCACCCACTGGAGTGGGAATAGTAATTTTAACCCCTACGCTATCCAACACTTTCCCTACTGTTGCACCCACTGGAGTGGGAATCGTAATTTTAACCCCTACGCTATCCAACGCTTTCCCTACTGTTGCACTCTTTGGAGTGGGAATAGTAATTTTTACCTCTACGCTATCCAACGCTTTCCCTACTGTTGCACCCACTGGAGTGGGAATAGTAATTTTAACCCCTACGCTATCCAACGCTTTCCCTACTGTTGCACTCTTTGGAGTGGGAATAGTAATTTTAACCCCTACGCTATCCAACACTTTCCCTACTGTTGCACTCTTTGGAGTGGGAATAGTAATTTTTACCCCTACGCTATCCAACGCTTTCCCTACTGTTGCACCCACTGGAGTGGGAATAGTAATTTTAACCCCTACGCTATCCACGCTTTCCCTACTGTTGTACTCTTTGGAGTGGGAATAGTAATTTTAACCGCTACACTATCCAACGCTTTCCCTACTGTTGCACCCACTGGAGTGGGAATAGTAATTTTAACCCCTACGCTATCCAACGCTTTCCCTACTGTTGCACTCTTTGGAGTGGGAATAGTAATTTTTACCCCTACGCTATCCAATGCTTTCCTTACTGTTGCACCCACTGGAGTGGGAATAGTAATTTTAACCCCTACGCTATCCAACACTTTCCCTACTGTTGCACCCACTGGAGTGGGAATCGTAATTTTAACCCCTACGCTATCCAACGCTTTCCCTACTGTTGCACTCTTTGGAGTGGGAATAGTAATTTTTACCTCTACGCCATCCAACGCTTTCCCTACTGTTGCACCCACTGGAGTGGGAATAGTAATTTTAACCCCTACGCTATCCAACGCTTTCCCTACTGTTGCACTCTTTGGAGTGGGAATAGTAATTTTTACCCCTACGCTATCCAACGCTTTCCCTACTGTTGCACCCACTTGAGTGGGAATAGTAATTTTAACCCCTACGCTATCCACGCTTTCCCTACTGTTGCACTCTTTGGAGTGGGAATAGTAATTTTAACCGCTACACTATCCAACGCTTTCCCTACTGTTGCACCCACTGGAGTGGGAATAGTAATTTTAACCCCTACGCTATCCAACGCTTTCCCTACTGTTGCACTCTTTGGAGTGGGAATAGTAATTTTTACCCCTACGCTATCCAATGCTTTCCCTACTGTTGCACCCACTGGAGTGGGAATAGTAATTTTAACCCCTACGCTATCCAACACTTTCCCTACTGTTGCACCCACTGGAGTGGGAATAGTAATTTTAACCCCTACGCTATCCAACGCTTTCCCTACTGTTGCACTCTTTGGAGTGGGAATAGTAATTTTTACCTCTACGCTATCCAACGCTTTCCCTACTGTTGCACCCACTGGAGTGGGAATAGTAATTTTAACCCCTACGCTATCCAACGCTTTCCCTACTGTTGCACTCTTTGGAGTGGGAATAGTAATTTTAACTGCTACGCTATCCAACTCTTTCCCTACTGTTGCACCCACTGGAGTGGGAATAGTAATTTTAACCCCTACGCTATCCAACACTTTCCCTACACTTGCACTCTATGGAGTGGGAATAGTAATTTTAACCCCTACGCTATCCAACGCTTTCCCTACTGTTGCACCCACTGGAGTCGGAATAGTCATTTTAACCCCTACGCTATCCAACGCTTTCCCTACTGTTGCACCCACTGGAGTGGGAATAGTAATTTTAACCCCTACGCTATCCAACACTTTCCCTACTGTTGCACCCACTGGAGTGGGAATAGTAATTTTTACTCTTTTGTTATTGTACGTTAATAATATTGGCTATTATTTAATTATATTTTGTTACTATATATATATATATGTTTTAAGAAATATGAATTAAACATTTTTATTTTTTTACTTTCATTCATTATTTAATTATTATAAGTTAAATTAAGTATTTTTAAGTATATTTTTGTACTTAGTTGTAAATATTAATTTAATTTAACATTTTTTTTAGTAAAGTTGATATTTATAACTATATTTTTGTAAACGATATTTTAAACTCGATATTTTTGTACTTACCTGTTTGTAGATAGAAACTTGATATTTTGTCAGTTGATATTTTCTCAACGATATTCTTGCAGGTCGATATTTTAACTCTCGATATTATTTTAGTGATCCCTCTACATGCATATAAATTCAGCATACACTCAGTTCTGCTCTCTCTTCCACTTTCACTTCATGACTTTCTGAAGGATGCAGAAAACTCCACTTAAGAGGAGACAAGCTACACTGAGGAGGAGTAGTTACTTTGTTATAGATTATTACAGTGTACTGCATGGCCTGCCTCCATACACCCTTAACGAAGCAGAGAATGTGACCATATGGCGATAGCTGACAAGTGCATTGGTGCCAACAGCTGGAGAGAGTAGGCCCTACGGTGGCAGGCTGACAACCAGGTTCCATGTCTAAACACACTCTTCTGACCCATGCATGTATGTCACACTGCTATCAATGTCACCACTGCACTATAGATAATTTGTACCTTTGTTTGTCATAACTCAAAACTGCTGTTAATGTATCTTCTTCAGAAATGGGGAGCTAAGTACTCAATGCACACATTTTGTAATTGGATAGGTCTTGTATATGCTGATCTATATCATATTACCTTTTACTTTGAAGGCCCAGTGTTGTTACCATATTGTCAAAGTACTGATTTTGGCATATTTCCTTATTCTATATATGTCTCTGATGGAATGAGATCCAACTGCCTGGACAAGACGGAAGTGCTCATCTTTGGAAAGAACACCTCCCTATGGGATGATACATGGTGGCCCATGGCCATTCTAACCCTCACCTACCCCTTTAACCATGACCACAACCTCTGTATCATCCTGGACAGCGTTCTCCCCATGAAGCACCATTTCAATGCAGTAGTCTCCTCTTGCTTCCACGCCCTCCACATGCTTCGTAATAGTTTCAGGTGGATCCCTGTCAACACCAGGAAAACAGTGACAGGAACCCTCGTCATCTGCGGACTGGACTCGAAAAACATTCTTTAAGCCTAAAAAAACTAAAAACTAGACAAAACGCTTCAGCCAGACTAATCCTCAACCTTCCCAAATGGACCTGCATCACCCCCACCTGAGAAGCCTTCATTGGCTCCCCATCCAGAAGAGATGCCCCTTCAAGCTGCTGCCTCACACCTACAATGCCCTCCACAACCCTGCTCACTTCTACATCAACCGCTGCCTGACCTTTCACCAGCCAACCAAAAAAGTCGGCTCCACCTCCCTCATCCTTGCACACAACCCCTGCATCCGGCGGAGCCGCACGGAAATCGTTCTTTCTCCTACCTTACTGCCAAGTCCTCTAACAACCTCCCACTCCACCTCTGAACCTCCCCCTCTCTCTCTGACATCAGGAAGGGACTCAAGACCTGGCACTTTACCTAAGGCTCTCCACTCCTCAGCGCCTGGATAACCCCAAGAGTGATAAGCTGCGCTATATAAATACGAATTGATTGAGGTCTCTCTTGGCGGGCTCAGTGATACAATGGCCCTTGCGGCCCACACACCCGTTAATTTTACCAGTAGCTCAAATGTTGAAAGATCAATAAAAATTCCACAAAAGTTTAATTTCCTAAGAGACCCAGTCAGAGTCATTTTTTCCACTCCAGGTGACTCGAACTCTCTCCCAGATCCTATCTCACCAACTAAAAACAATAGCAGGTTTCCTCAAACTTCCAGCCTAAATTTAGAGCCTCTGGAGGTCCCCTTGTCCTCTTTACCTAAGGTTGAGCCTCAGGAGAGCACCAAATGGTCACTTTTCACTGACAAATTAATTGACAACCAAGGTCTCTTAAGCAGTCTACTGTTGTATCAATTCGAAACAACGGACACACAGAATATCATAGAGGGCTCTAAGTATCTGTTTTTTGTTGAGAAGTCAGGAAGGACTGAAACAAGAGTTAAAGTCGGCCCATGAAATATCCAGGAAATCTAGAAATACATGGGTCCTTTAATATTCTAAATAAAATCTACTGGAACATGATATGGGAGGAGAACATCAACCACAAAACAACATTTGGGCTAGAAGCTCTGCATCTCTCTAAAAATAAAAATTCAAGAGACTTTTGGAAAATGGTTAGTAGTCTGAACTGAGCATATACCGCAGCCAGCAGCTCTAATCTAATGGAGGCCAGTTGGGTTAAGTTCTCGGCTGAACATTTTAGGTACTCTCCTGAAATTACTACATCTCATCGTCATGTTCAGCCCTAATTTACTATATCGCCATCTCATAGCCTGGAAGTCATTCCATATACCGCCTCGGAAGAACATACACGCAATGCTATTCAAAAGTGCAGGCAGGATGGGGCCCTGGGACTAAACGGTGTACCACAAGCACTCTTTAAATCAAATCCAGCTTACTCGACTGCTACTTTAACAACAGTATTTAACTGCGCTTTGCAACAACAAATTATTCCAGACTCGAGGAAGGGCTTCATAATTCATCCAATTTTCAAAAATGATGATTGTCACAGACCAGAAAAATATCGCTTTATCACCCTCCTATAGACTGAGGCAAAACACTTTGCAAGTCTGCTACTTAAAAAATGTGTTGCAGTGGGCTAATGACAACCGAATTGTCCCCCTGCATCAAACAGGGTTCAAAAAAACTAAAAAAAGCTAAAAAAAACATGTGGTCTCCCTTTATATTACACTTCATTAAATACTATTTGATGAAGTTATTATGACATCGATATTTTAATCTGTATGATATTATTTTAAAAGAAAATACTCTTTGAATTTTATGAACTTTATTGTTAAGGTTTCAATTAACTGTACAATAAAAATTGACTTGACTTGAACTAGGGGTGACATATATATTAAAAAAGAAGGCTTTAGGCCTGGAAAAAGGTTTGCTTTGCCAGGCCGAAAAGGCAGTTTAAAACTGCACACACAGGACACAATGGCAAGCCTGAGACATGTCCATGAGTAGCATTTAATTTACAGCCCCTATGTACATGTGTTACCACTTTACTAGAGACTTAAAATTAAAATAAATGTGTCATTTGGTTGTAAGCCAATTTTACCATGTTTAGGGAGAGAGCACAAGCGCTTTAGCACTGGTTAGCAGTGGTAAAGTTTACAAAGTCCTAAAATCCAAAACAAACGGATTTAGAAAACAGGAGGGAGGGTGAAGGAAAAAGGTTTGGGGACGGCCCTGGAGAAAGGGCCAATATAACAGGCATATATGAAGTAGAAATAGCATGGTATAATAACCTTTCATTTATAGCTAATGTACAACATGTCCCAATTTGACCCATGCACAATCTTTAAAGTCTAACTTACAAATTACATTACCATTTTTTACAGTTATTGGGGAGTAAGAGCTTAGTGATGATTCCATACTTTTCCCTGGAGCGCAGAATGGCATGCAATTTCAGAAGAATACCCTATCCCTTTGCAAGCCACCATTTCTGCTGTCTCCCATGCAGATGAGGAAAATGTAATTGTTGGCCCCACACTGAAAACATCTAAATAAAAGACCACACAGCTGCCAGCAGTCTTGTTCTTAGGGATACTGTAGAAACAGTTAAAAAGTCACAGATTTATGTCCAGTCTGTACAGTACTCTCCCCCAATTACCCCTACACCTAGAAGTACTTTATTTGACTGAACTGCACCACCCTCCAACCAAGATGCAACTCTGTTCTTCTCTCCCTTTTCTGAAGGGTGACGAAACCCTGGTCAGGAGGATTTCTCCCCATGAAGTAATCTAGCTCTGCCAGTCTCATAGGTGCTAACCCTTTATATGATGAATAATCTCCTGGCTGTGTAAGACAGCAATGAAAGTGGGAATGAGGGAGGGGGTTGATAAGGGCTAATCCTTGTTTCTGGGAGGGTCAGGTTTTCTAATAGCAAGCCTCTATGCTTGAGGTATTCACAAAATGAGGGTGATCCTGACCAATATGGCAACACACCAAGAAGAACTCCCAAGGGTGATTGAGTGACTTCCCCTTCACTTAGGGGAATATTAGTAATGTCTTCTAATGTCCCAAAGATGTTGATTTTCAGCCTCTAAAATTCCTCATTCCTCCTCTATCAATTGTTTTTCAAATTGAGGAGCATTGTGAGAAAAATATTCACCGACATGGTGAAAAAATGTTTTATATGTGGCTTGCTTTCTTATGTCTGCAGAGTATGTGCTACTGGTTGATGTTGTGAGTTTCACCTGTTGATGGGTGTGGTGGAGTGATGGTTGTTGAATCCCCCCACTCTGACTTTACAGGTAAGATAAATGTTAATGAAGCCTCTTGTGTCCCATAATAATTCAAACTATGTGGCTAAATGTTAAAGTTTAATAAATCAAGGTGCTCCTACCTGCTGACAGCACAGTGAGAGGTGATGAGGTGAATAAATAGTACACTGGTGCTATATAGAATATTGTGTACATGTGCCTGAAAAGCATTATGTTAATAGATACACTCGTCTTACCAGTGTCAATATCCACAATCAAAATAAAAACAGTCCACATTTGTAAATTGTTGATGTTTTGACCCGCAATGCCAAATCAATCAGAAAAGGGTCACCAGAAGACTAAATGAGACACCTAAACAAAAGAAAGAATCATGGGTAACAATCCCCAGATTTTATTTACCATGTATTTTGCGTTTCTAGAATTAAGGAATGTCGTACATTCAGCTAGTGCTGAAAATAACCTGCTGTGAAAGAAAAACATAAAATTTTATGGTGATCTTGAATCACGCCTGGGTACAAGAAGTCAAGAATTGCCTATATCAGATTACACTTACCAGGGAGGTAAGTGACTGGTTGAGATGGGTCAAGGAATAAAGATGAATCAAGTTTTCCATGTGCTCAATAATGTAATCATTCAAAACAAACTATACACAGGGTCAAGAAGGAGTTTGATAAGCATAAGTCAGCCACAACTTGGTAATATTAAGTACACCCCAGAGCAGTATGGGTATAATCGGAATAAAACTGTGAGGTCCAAACAAAACATTTAGTATTGCCCACAGGGAAATGGGATTCAACATCTGCTTTGGGAAAAATACAGGGAAGGTAACTACCCTCCCCTAAATTGGATCAATGAGGATGAAACCAGGAGGTCCAAGAAAACTTTGTGGTTGCCCACAAGAAAACGGGATTCTACATCTTTCTTATGAAAAACAGTGAAGGAAAATTCCTTCTCCTGAAAGGAGAAACTAGCAGAGTCACCAATATCAATCTCAGGAACGGGGCACTGTAAATATCTCCCACTGGTTACAAATAGTCACAAACAGGCTATAGACCACTGAAGCATTGTATCATTTAGTCTAAAGGGCTACATAGAATTACTGATTTCTCAAGGTTGCCAATTACTGTATAAAGCTGCTAGTGTGAATCTGAATCTTATATGTGAATGCAACAGGACATGATATCTTAGCTGTCTTGCTCCTTAGCAGGTCCTCGTGGATTGAGAGACTACCTATTTGCATTTAAATCTGAACATTTAGGACAAATAATCAGGTCTTAGAATAAAAAGCTGAAACCATCAATCAGTCACACAGCATTTGTAGAGCGTAGCACTGTCACCCCTAGGGGTATCCGGGCACTCTGTCAAAGAGCCAGGTCTTCATGTCTCTTTGTGAAGTCTGCTAGTGAGGCGGCTGTACACAGCTGGACGGGAAAGTCACTCCAGGTCTTGGCCGAGATGTAGGAGAGGGAGCAGCCACTGCTGCAGCTGTTGCAGATGCAGGAGGTATGTACAAAGGCAAATTAAAAGGAATGCAGTTGTCTAGAGGTCTGGAGGAGGTTCAGTTTATTGTTGATGTAGGCATTTCCTAGTTCGTGGAGGGCTTTGTAGGCATGCATGAGGATCTTGAACTGGTATCTGTTCTGGATGGGGAGCCAGTGGAAGTCTCTCAGGTGGAGGGCAATATGGGTTCATTTGGGAGGTCCAAGATGAGTCTGGCTGCAGCGTGCAATATGGTCTGGAATCTTCTGAGGAACTGGGTGTAGATGTTGGTGCAGAGGGTATTGCCATAGTCGAGGTGACTGATATGAGGGCCTGAGTGATGGTTTTTCTAGTGTTGGCAAGGATCTATCTGAAGAAGACTCTGTGGAGCGTGCAAAGTATGTGGAAGAAGGAGGAGGTGACTGCGTTGACTTGTCATTTCATGGAAAGTTCGCAGTTGAGGATGATGCAGAGGTTGCGTGCATGGTCAGTTGGTGTGGGCATTGGTACAAGTTCTGCAGGCCACCAGCTGTGGTCCCATGTGGAGGTGGTCTTCCCGAAGATCAGTACTTCAGTTTTGTCAAAGTTGAGATGGAGGCAGTTGTGTCTCATCCATTTGGTTACATTAGTCGTTGCATTATTGAAGTTGGTTTTGGCGTTGGAGGGGTCCTCAGTGAGCAATAGGATCTGTTGAGTGTTGTCAGTTTAGGAGATTATGTTGAGTCTGTGAAATCTAATGTCTGCAAGGGGGGTCATGTAGATGTTAAACAGGGTGGGGTACACCTCATTTAATGTTTTTGGGTGCGGAGATGAAGGGAAGTAGTTGGATGCTCTGTGTGTGTCCTGTAAGGAAGGAGGAGATCCACTTGAAGAAGTCTTTTGGTATGCCTATGTTGTAGAGTCTGTTTATGAGGGTGTTGTGGGAGATGGTCTTGAACGCCATGGAGAGGCCGAGGAAAATCAGGGCCACAGTTGCTCGGTCTCAGTGCTGTGGTTGACATGGAATCCTGATTGTTAGGCGTCCAGTAAGTGGTTTTGTTTGGCCTGCATTCCATGGGACATAGGGACACTTGCTCAGAAACCAGATTCAGGCTGCCCTTGTAAAACCTGCAAATGCAAGTGCCCCAAGTGATGACTGACTGATGGCTCAGTGTGCCTGATGGGGATACAGTCTCTTTGTGACCATGTTTGTTCGCTTTTCTTGACTGCTTGCTGTTTCTGTTTATTTATTGTCAGACCGCCCCATACACACCTTCTCCTTCCTTAGTACATACTAGCCTCCATTCTGATAATTTCAGGCTCATCACTTGACCTCAGAGTTGTCTGAACCGGATGTCACGCCATTACAATTTGGAGCAACTGTTCTCCAATGAATTGAATAAAACATTGTATCCAAACTAGGACACACAACTTGAAGACCATGTAGAAAACATCATCCACATGCTAAGCCTTGAAGAAGTCCCAGTGGGACGAACCGCATCGGCTATCAGTTGCATGCTGTGTTTTTATGGACAAGTTCTGAATAAAGAATAAAGAATAATTTTTCTAAGGAAGAACGACTCGCACAATGTTTTACTAAGAAGACTGTCACTTTGTTCTCTCTATTTGCAGACTATGGATATAACCCATGCTACTTGACTATCTAATTGTGAAATTGAGTGCTGAACCACGTTGTGTGTTAAAATTGTGAATGATGTTACGCTAGCCCTATTTCAGGTGACATAGCATAAAATGCACTTACGGTACAGTGGATGTTCAAAACGTTACATTGGTGAGTTTGTATTATAATCAACTATTAGTGAGCATGTGAGCCAAAATGATCAGAAACATAAGATTAAATGGCTACTTTTTTATTAAAAACATAGCACAAATATGTTTTGAATCAAAAATACTATTTAATTTATGTTAAAAGTTACAGATTTGCGTAATGACTTACTTCTTTACCAATGTGCTTGTATGCAAGTCTGTTTTTTTAATAAAAAGATAATGTGAAATGCATACATTTCTAGAAAAAGCAGACAGGAACATGTACACATTGGTGACAAAGTAATTCATACCCCCCACAAATGTTTAATTTGGATTCTTAAAGGGACTTTTGCAGATGGAATGTTCCGTCACATATATGTTCGAGTATCCCATCTGGAAAACTCAAAATCAGGCACCACTCATGACATAGGAAATTGAAGAAATGTATTAATGTGTTTAACCTGTAGCATATTGCGATTTGCATTTCTTTTTTATTTGAAAATTATATATGAACCAGTGTATGAAATATTTACTATGATGTTGTACAAATTTTTGCCTAAAGTGAAAGCCAGAATAATTTTTTACATGTTTTTACAATGGTAAAACAAACTAGAAATAATGTAAGATATTGTGGAGTGAGATGTAAAAATATTTTGCTCCGGACTAAAGTGTATTAGAAATGTTTCAAGCCCTATGTATTTACTTGTGCTGTAGAAGTTATTTGTAAATCCCCCCAAAATGATTTCTTAATTTCTTCAACAACATATGTAAATACATAGGGTGTGATACATTAATAAGCAACTTCAGTACTGAATCCATATACTATTTTTAACATTTAAAAAATACTTATGTTACAACCCCCCCCTCCCTCAGACATATGTGGGATTGTCTTGACACATATTTTGAATCACACAAATCTCCATGAAATATACCCCTTACTGATTGGTAGGCTCATAGTCTGCTCAAACCTGGTCTATACCTGTTCGCTTCCTAATTTCTTTTATAGGTAATCATCTGTACTATATTGTTGCATTACATAAGTAGATGCTTATTGGTAGTGTATGATTTGTGTTAATTTTTCCTTTCTTTCTTTGCTACTCAGGTTATTTTGTAGTATTGTGTTTATATGTATGTATGATCTGTGTATTTATTTGTTCAGAAAGCAACCAATAAAAACTTTTGAACACAAAAAAAAATACTTATGTTACTTGAAGTAGGTTTTTCCATTGTGAAATGCCCAAACAAAGGAAACAGGCTTTCGGTGTATACAAATACTAGCAGCCCGTCCCGACCTTGTCTGGGTGCAACAGGCTTCCCCGAACCCCGCCCGCCCCGACATTGTGCAGCAGCCCGGGCCCCTGCCCGGCCCTAACCCGCCTGCCCTGACCCCCGCCTGCCCCGACCCCCGCCTGCCCCGACATGGGTCCCCTTACCTGAGCCGCCGCTCCTCCCGCCTGTCCGCTGCTCACACCGCCGCTGGCCTGTCCGCTGCTCCTCACGTCACCGCTCCTCCCCCGCGTCATGTCCGCCGCTCCCTTACCTCAGCCACCGCTCCGCCAGCCTGTCCGCTGCTCGCACTGCCGCTGGCCTGTCCGCTGCTCCTCACGTCATCGCTCCTCCCCCGCGCCATGTCCGCCGCTCCTTGTCACGCTCCTGGACGCCGCTCCTCCCCGCGCTCCTGACGTGAGCACGCACGTCGCGGCCGGCGCTACTTCGGAGGGACTACTTTTTTTTTTACTGTACATTTTTTAAATAACGTTTCTTTTTTTTATTTATATAGCCTATAACCATCTACACACCCTGACGATTCCAACGGTGTATCGGGTGTTTGGATTGGCGCTGTGGTTCCCGAGTTTACCCGCCTCAAAGGCTGAAAGTTCTTCCTTTATTATAGTAGTATAGATTAGTACAGCATTGCAGTAATTGTTGACACACATTGATTCATATTGCAATTTTTAAAAATACTAATAAATCAGCATTTTTTGTCTTGGAAAAACACAGTACAAAGGTGTTTCTGTTTTATATTATTTTTTGTGAAATACGTTCACTATTCAAATTAACAAATCAAACCACTCATGGGTGTTAACCAGTTGCTGGAGAAAATTGGCAATGGTTAAGAGAAAAGATCATAAAATCTATTGGAGCAGTAATGGGAAATTACAAAACTGTAACCAAATGGTTTCTGAAGATGTTCCCTACATTCATGAGATAATGATACAAATGAACCAAAGTTTGAAAGCCTTGAATCAAGTGAAATCTGAAAATGTAGAAAATCTTTTAAGAAGAAACTTCACGATCAGTTATATTTACATAGATAAGATAAAACTATTGTATATGTCTTTTCAGCATCCCCAGGAGCAGGCGAAGGGGACATTGGCCACCAAGGTGGGGAAGCAGCTGCCCACTGTGTTTTGGGTGGTGAGATCACAGACACCTATCGACACAGTGGCACGAAGAGTGAGGGGCCTGAAACAGAGGCCATCAGCATGTCAACATCTTCGGAGGCATCCCCATGCGGCCAGTCCCTAGTGGTGGTAGACCCTACAGGACTGTACCAACTGCATCCTTGTTTGCCAGCAGAGACCCAATTCCACCCTCCCGCTTGCTCCCCCAGGTTGCCAAACCCGACCCACTAAAAGGGCTGGGGTCTCCTTTGCCACAGGCAGCTCACCCCCTGCCCCTGTCGCCCCTGCTGTGCTGAGTGAGGAGGCTATTGGTTTCTTATGCAGATTATGCAGACTGCGATCTGGCCTACTAAGATGCTGGGCCTTAGTTGCCAAATGCAACAAATGGTTGCATTTCTGGATGCTATTCACAGTTCAATGTCTATGCAGAGATCACTTGCTAAAATGGCTTCCTCACTGACCGCAGCCTACCAACCAGCCCACCCTTCTGCCCCAACTTAGGTCCCTTCCTCATTAAAATCCTCTTCCCTATCCCATGCACACTCATTTCTTTTCAGGCACCCACTCATAAAGACACAAGCAGCACACTTACATATACACACACACATACACATAAACACAAACACACAAATAAACAACATATTTACTCTATTTACACTACATCCACAAGCACCACAACCACCATTGCACCCACAACCACCACCACACCCACAACCACCACAACCACTCGCACAAACAGCACAACCACCAGCACATCCACAACCACCAGCACACCCGTAAGCACCAGAACTACACCAACCACCTCAACAGCACAGTCATCCAAACACACATACTCACATAAAAGCACACCTACATGCACAACAACAGCCACCATATGCACACACCCACCAGAATCCAAAACACCTGACAAACCACATGCAATGGCAAAACATACACCCACATGCACCACACCAACCACCTCAACAGCACACTCTTCCTAAACAACACACTCACACAAAGCACACCTACATGCAAAACACCCACCAAACCCAAAAACACACACTCATCCGAACACTAAACACCTGTCAAAAAACACGCTCAAACACACACAACATACACCAGACCCACATGCAACTGCGCAACACACAGACTCATACACATCACCCACTCTAGCTCTCTCTACCTCCCACACCCAATCCTCTCCCACCCCTCCTACCTGTACTCCCCTCCTGAATTTATGTTTTACCTGTCCCTAGCCCCTGTTTAACTGAAATCCACCCCTCCCAAGAAAGATTCTAGAGGTGCCTGCTCTGTGCCCACTAGATGCCCCTTCCTGAGGAGTTTGCCCTTTGTCAAGTCTGTTTAGGAGGCAAATTTCGGACAACAGTCAAACAGCCTGTAGTGCTGAGCAAGACCTTTTTCTCATGTTTTATGTTTGAAAAATAAAGATATATTTATATGAGAGAAGTATCTCAATTGTGAATAACGAATATATTTACAATTCTTTGATTCCTAAAACTGCGAATGGCAAATATGTGTATTACATATTGTTACTTTAAATTATGACAGGAAATACAATAGTTTATTTAAATGTCCAATTTGTAAAGTCCATACACTCGTAAATAAAGAATGTGATGGACATTTAGATTTTGGTGCAACCACTCATCATGATAATAGACACTTACGCCAACAAATTGATGTTATATTTGTTTTTAAGAGTTAATACAGGTGTGTTTATTAGAAATTGATAAGTAATAAAAATGAACACATATGCATTACACCTTAAAAAATAGACACAAATAGGATTTAATAAAATACAGAAAATGCCTTGGATCAGGGGAAATGTTACATCAATAAATATATTAAATGATTCAAGTTTGGAACTAACATTGATTTTACAGTTATTTTTTTTAAAAATGTTTCACATTGTCTAGTACAATTTCTACATTATACTAAATGCAAACCATCCCAATAATCTGTAATGCATATATTTATACTATTATAGTTTACAAAAATAAATTAAACTCACTTGTATGATCACTTTTTGATTTTTTGATTGATGGCAATTGTTGTGTAAGTGTCCATTATCAATGAAGGCACATTGCACCAAATTTAAAAAAAACAATAAAATTATACAGGTGTGTTTCTTTAAATTTCTTAAATGACAGCATTATACACATACGGATTACACATTAAGATGTTATTGTGTATAAGAAAGATTAAAAAATGCATGAGCCAACACCAAATGTTAATAGACCAGGGTTGAATTGGGATCAAAAATAAGCACGGAAACCCTTAAACAAGCATTTACAATGCAATGGTCTAGGCATTATTAAAGGTAGAGCTATTGGCATTGCTCAGGACATTTTTTTTTCTTTAAATCATAAATAAATGGCATTGTTATTTTTATTGCCAATAGCTTAATCGTTAAATAAAAGGCATTGCCATTTACAATGCTTAATCTCTCGCAAATGCATGGCCTATTTACACTCACACAGAGCCACACACACACACACATACAGAGTCACCCACACAGAGCCACCCACACAGAGTCATTCACATATAGCCATCTACACAGAGCCACCCTCACAGAGCCACCCACACATAGAGCCACCTACAAAAAAATCTATCCACACAGAGCCACACATACACACAGAGCCACATACACACACACAGAGCCATACAGCCACACATACACACACACAGAGCCACACACACAGAGCCACACACACACAGAGCCACACACACAGAGCCCTACACACACTGAGCTACACACACACACACAGAGCCCCACACATACACACACAGAGCCCACACACAAACACACAGAGCCCCACACACACACAGAGTTCCCCACACACCGAGCCCCCCCACACATACCACCCCACATACAGAGCCCTCCAGACACATAGCCCCCCCCCACACACACAGAGCTTCACACACACACAGAGCCCCACACCCACACAGAGCCCCACACACACAGAGCCTAACACACACACACACAGAGCCCAACACACACACACACAGAGCCCAACACAAACAGACACACAGAGCCCAACACACACACAGAGCCCCACACACACACAGAGCCCCTCCCACACACACACAGCTCCCCACACACCGAGCCCCCAACACACATACCCCTCACATACAGAGCCCCGCACACACATAGCCCCCCCCCACACACACAGAGCTTCACACACACTGAGCCCCACACCCACACAGAGCCCCACACACACAGAGCCCAACACACACAGACACACAGAGCCCAACACACACACAGAGCCCCACACACACACAGAGCCCCTCCCACACACACACAGCTCCCCACACACCGAGCCCCCAACACACATACCCCTCACATACAGAGCCCCGCACACACATAGCCCCCCCACACACACAGAGCTTCACACACACTGAGCCCCACACCCACACAGAGCCCCACACACACAGAGCCCAACACACACGCACACAGTGCCCAACACACACACACACAGAGCCCCCACACACACAGAGCCCCACACACACAGAGCCCCACACACACACAGAGCTATACACACACACACACAGAGCCCCCATATATAGAGTGACACAAACATACAGAGCTACACATACACACACAGAGCCATACAGACACTAAGAGCTACACATAGACTTAGACACATACAGAGCTACACACACAGTAGATAGTTGTAGTGTAAGTAATAGATGGAGTACAAATATTACTAAGTTGATACTTAGTAGTAGAGTGTGTTATGTTTTCAGTAGAGTTTATAAAGCTGTACTTTTGATATGGTTAGTAGAGTTTTTAAAGCTGTACCTTTAATAAAGTAGTGATACATATTTGTTAATATGTATTTATATATGTATATCTGTGCAGTATTTGTTATGCATATATATGTACATATGCATTTATGTTAGTAGAGCGCTGCAATATTGAACAAATGGCTTACCTTAAACAGGAAAACCAGATCAAACATACCTTCGAAGCCTTTGGAAGCACTCCATGCAAACCGCTGCACACTCACGACACGGGGCATGTTGGACGTAGGAAAAAAAGAGAAAAATACATCAGATTAGCACAAATATACCTTCCAAGCCTTTGGAAGCACTCCATGCAAACCGCTGCACACTCACGACACGGGGCATGTTGGACCTAGGAAAAAAAGCGAAAAATACATCAGATTAGCAAGAATGAACAAATGCCTTACCTTAAACGCCAGAAGAAACCTGAAAAACAAAGCAGAAGATGGCTAACAAAAAAAAAATTACACGCACAAGTCGCACTTACCTTAATCTTGTTGCATCACGTACCTCTGCGAACTCTCTGGAACATGGCGCCAACCTCAGATTCACTAAAACTAACGTGCCCCACCCTGACGTATTATAGTATTAACAGCACTTTCGATAAAAACGCGTACATACCAATATTATAAAAGCAATAAAATTACCAAGAGAAAAATACATTAAGTTAGCAATATTGAACAAATAGCTTACCTTAAACAGGAAAACCGAATCAAATATACCTTCGAAGCCTTTGGAAGCACTCCATGCAAACCGATGCACACTCACGACACGGGGCATGTTAGACCTAGGAAAAAAAGAGAAAAATACATCAGATTAGCAAGATTGACCAAATGGCTTACCTTGAACAGGGAAACAGGATCAAACATACCTTCGAAGCCTTTGGAAACACTCCGTGCAAACCGCTGCACACACACGACACGGGGCATGCTGGACCTAGGAAAAAAAGAGAAAAATACATCAGATTTCTCAAAAAGAGAAAAATACATCAGATTAGATCAAACATACCTTCGAAGCCTTTGGAAGCACTCCATGCAAACCGATGCACACTCACGACACGGGGCATGCTGGACCTAGGAAAAAAAGAGAAAAATACATCAGATTAGCAAGATTGACCAAATGGCTTACCTTGAACAGGGAAACAGGATCAAACATACCTTGGAAGCCTTTGGAAACACTCCGTGCAAACCGCTGCACAGTCACAACACGGGGCATGTTGGACCTAGGGAAAAAAGAGAAAAATACATCAGATTAGCACAAACATACCTTCGAAGCCTTTGATAGCACTCCGTGTAAACCGCTGCACTCTCTCGACACGGGGCATGTTGGACCTAGGAAAAAAAGAGAAAAATACATCACATTAGCAAAATTGAACAAATGCCTTACCTTAAATGCCAGAAGAAACCTGAAAAGCAAAGCAGAAGATGGCTAACAAAAAAAGTAAATGCACAAGTCGTACTTACCTTAATCTTGCTGCATCACGTACCTCGGAGAACTCTCTGGAACATGGCGCCAACCGCAGATTCAATAAAAATAACGTGCCCCACCCTGACGTATTAAAATAAGGTACTTCCCCGAAAATAACAGTAACAGCACTTTCGATAAAAACAGGTGCATACCAATATTATAAAAACAATGAAATTACCAAGAGAAAAATACATTAAGTTAGCAATATTGAAAAAATGGCTTACCTTGAACATGGAAACAGGATCAAACATACCTTCGAAGCCTTTGGAAGCACTCCATGCAAACGGCTGCACACTCACGACACGGGGCATGTTGGACCTAGGAAAAAAAGGGAAAATACATACCATTAGCAAGATTGACCAAATGGCTTACCTTGAACAGGGAAACAGGATCAAACATACCTTCGAAGCCTTTGGAAACACTCCATGCAAACCGATACACAATCACGACACGGGGCATATTGGACCTAGGAAAAAAAGAGAAAAATACATCAGATTAGCAAGATTGACCAAATGGCTTACCTTGAACAGGGAAAGAGGATCAAGCATACCTTCGAAGTCTTTGGAAACACTCCATGCAAACCGCTGCACACTCACGACACGGGGCATGTTGGACCTAGGGAAAAAAGAGAAAAATACATCAGATTAGCACAAACATACCTTCGAAGCCTTTGGAAGCACTCCGTGCAAACCTCTGCACACTCTCGACACGGGGCATGTTGGACCTAGGAAAAAAAGAGAAAAATACATCACATTAGCAAAATTGAACAAATGCCTTACCTTAAACGCCTGAAGAAACCTGGAAAACAAAGCAGAAGATGGCTAATAAAAAAAGTACACGTGCAAGTCGCACTTACCTTAATCTTGCTGCATCACGTACTTCGGAGAACTCTCTGGAACATGGCGCCAACCGCAGATTCAATAAAAACAACGTGCCCCACCCTGAAGTATTAAAATAAGATACTTCCCAGAAAATACCAGTAATAGCACTTACGATAAAAACACGCACATACCAATATTATAAAAACAATGAAATAACCAAGAGAAAAATACATTAATTTAGCAAGATTGAACAAATGGCTTACCTTAAACAGGAAAACAGGATCAAACATACCTTCAAAGCCGTCGGAAGCACTCCATACAAACCGCTGCACACTCACGACACGGGCATGTTGGACCTAAGAAAAAAAGAGAAGAATACATCAGATTAGCACAAACATACCTTCGAAGCCTTTGGAAGCACTCCGTGCAAACCGCTGCACACTCACGACACGGGGCATGTTGGACCTAGAAAAAAAAGTGAAAAATACATCAGATTAGCAACATTGAACAAATGGCTTACCTTGAACAGGGAAACAGGATCAAACATACCTTTGAAGCCTTTGGAAGCACTCCATGCAAACCGCTGCACACTCACGACACAGGGCATGTTGGACCTATGAAAAAAAGAGAAAATGCATCAGATTAGCAACATTGAACAAATGGCGTACCTTGAACAGGGAAACAGGATCAAACATACCTTCTAAGCCTTTGGAAGCACTCCGTGCAAACCGTTGCACACACACGACACGGGGCATGTTGGACCTAGGAAAAAAAGAGAAAAATACATCAGATTAGCAAGATTGAACAAATGCCTTACCTCAAACAGGAAAACAGGAGCATACATACCGCCAAAGCCGTCGGAAGCACTCCGTGCAAACCGCTGCACACTCACGACACGGGGCATGTTGGACCTAGGAAAAAAAGAGAAAAATACATCAGATTAGCAAGATTGAACAAATGCCTTACTTTAAACAGGAAAACAGGAGCAAGAATGCTTAGCTGCCCCAAAGGAAGACACGAAATAAAGAGGAGAACGTCTCTGTGTAAAAAAAAACAAAAAAACGCCCACCACGAAAAAAGGATTTGGGGGCGTGTTTTTGGCGTTCTGAGTGACGGGTGACGTCACAGTCGAAAGAACGCAAAAAAACACGCCCCCGAATCCGAAAGAGACGGGGCTTGATTGCAGTGACGCCCCTCTCCTCCAATGGCTGGCCTCCGTTTAGGAAGCCAGCCAATGGAGGAGAGAGGCGGGTTCAAGCCCCCGTACTGAAAATGACTCAAAATCATTAGATCTCCTCCCGGAGACTGCGCAAGCGCAGCCTTCGGTCCTCGACCTAAAAAAAGAGGCCCACATTTGCGTATGCACCTTTTTGCAAAACACTGCTTCAATGTTTTTAAGTATTATGAAAAAAGTGGAAAAGTTCCCAAATAGAGGCATATTTGTTTAACTTCCCCGAGATAAACAAAATGCAAATGTTGCCAGGATTGTTTGTGCACGGATTATTAGTTCACAATAGTGAACCACACCTGAATATAAGTTAGGCCACTTCTGCTCAGGCCCACTGCCCCTGCTCAGTCTGCATACATAAATGGGCTAGCCCAGCAAGAGACACCTCCATCCCATTGGTAAAAGGGTAAATAACTGGCAGCATCTGAACAGCACAGACACAGCCCAAATTGGCTACCTTACTGGACAAAAAAGCAGGCGACAGCTGAAACTCAGACACCAGCCCAATGCTCAAGTGCCCACCTTACCAATCCGACACTGAAACAGAAAAGTAAAAAGGAAACAAGTAAAAAAAGAATGCTTACCTTTGAATCCAGTGATGACAGGGTTGATTTGCTTCATGGTCAAGCAGCAGCAGCAAAGGTAGGACTTGGATGATCGGGTCAAGGTTGGAAAAGTAAGTGTAATAAGAATAAGGCTATGTTTCTGCCTTATATCCCTCTGGAACCGCCAACTCGGATGTGGAGGTTTCCCCACTAGAGTTGCGTTGTCTGGAAGGCACATTGTGATTGTCCCAGCAGATAAACTGGCTGTACTCCCTTTGACAGGCACTTTTTTTCTTTGGCGCTGTCATGCGGGAGGAAAATTCTGACATAGACAGTGGCCCTACGAGGGAGGGTCTTTCATCCATCGACCTGACAGCATCTAAATAGAGCTGAGGGACCGCCTATTAGGCAGACAGAAAATGTAATGGAAAAGCAATGGCAGGACAAAATCCGCCAAAATCTAAATCAGACCCCTAAAAGAATCAACAGTACATATCAGAACCATAGCCAGATCACTTGTGGCTGATTGGGTGACAACATGTAGTTACTGAATTTTTAATGTCAACTAATTCACATAGCTCCAACTTCCCTTCTAATTTAAATTAATTATATGGGAATTAAAAATGCTTATTCCATGTTGCTGTATTGATATTCCTTTCTGAGTTCTCTAATAAGTAAAGCGTGGTTCCAGAATGTTTAAGAATAATTTGATATCTTTTTTGTGGGTACGAACATGGAAAGTGTACTGCCATAGTATACTATTGTCCTTATACCTCACTTGAACAAGACCCACTGTACCTCTCCTAAGTTTCAGTGTCATCAGTATATACTTGTTCATATTGACACTCTGCAGCAGAAAGCACTTTGCTAGGGAAACATCTGTTACAACGCGGATGTTTCAACGCGGTGCTGTTACGACGCGTTCGTTACAACGCAAGTCGTTACCACGACTTGCGCTGGAGGGCGCTAGAAAATTAAAAATAGTAAATTTACTATTACAACACCTTCCCTAGTGTCCACGAGGACTGGTGTTAGAATAGTAAATTATACTATTCGAAATCCGCGCCCCCAACGCAAGTCGTGGTAACGACTTGCGTTGTAAGGGACGCGTTGTAACAGCACGCGTTGTGACGGTACGCGTTGTACCGTCATACATCCACTTTGCTACTCACAGCCACATGAAAATGAAACTTCTGCAGTCATCTGAGGCAACTAAAAAGTATTAAGCGAGTGTGAAATGTGAGAGTGGGGGCAGTTGTAATGGAGGCTGACTTTCATGGTGTGAACAAGCACCATGGGCCCGATTCACAGAATGAACTTAAGACTCAATCCTAAACTTACTACTGTTTTGGTATTCACAGATTGCACTTACTACTTTTGGTATTCACAGAATGAACTTACTACTTTTGGCATTCACAGAATGCACTTACTACTTTTAGTATTCACAGAATGAACTTACTCATTTCGGTATTCACAGAAGTTAGGACTCCTAACTTTAGGACTCCTAAATGCCTTCTGTGAATACAGAAAGTCTTAAAATTAGGATTTTTCTCAATTTAGTAGTAGTAAAGTTAGGACTCCTAACTTTAGGACTCCTAAATGCCTTCTGTGAATACCGAAAGTCTTAAAATTAGGATTTTTTTCAATTTAGTAGTAGTAAAGTTAGGACTACTAACTTTAGGACTCCTAAATGCCTTCTGTGAATACCGAAAGTCTTAAAATTAGGATTTTTCTCAATTTAGTAGTAGTAAAGTTAGTACTCCTAACTTTACTACTACTTTTCTTGTAGCACTTTTCGGGGTGTACGCTAATAATGACGTTTTCACATGATCTGGACAAAAGTTTATCTTTCTTCTTGGCAGTTTCTCATTTTACAATGCAGTAAGTCTCGTAGGTGCTCATTATTAGGCCAATTGAAAATTAAAATGAGTAAGATATGCCAAAAAAGAGTTCATGTATGCCAAGAGAAATAACCAAACTGTTAAATGGGAGCAGCTGTGGTGCTACTTCCCGCTGAGCATGATGGGAGGAGACAATGAGATATAAGAAAAGTGGGATCCATCCATCTGTCCATATTGAGATCTTTTAATTTTTTTAGAGGTGCTTGATAGCACTCAGCCTTCTTCTGCACATTATAGGTATTATTGCACTATGTCTAATGGCTATTAGCACTCTAAACAATATGTTCTGACCATGTCGATAAACTTTTCTCTACATATTTGAGTCGACTGGGTACGAGTTTTTAGCATTGTCCCTAATTTCTTGTTGAATTTAGCATTTTATTCAAATGCTATTGTTACATTATGTTTACTATCACACTTTTCCACTTTGCACTTTAAATATGTTTGATTTACATTTCTCGAAATGTATAGGGAGTATTGCACTTTATTGATGTGCTTTTATTTTAGCTCTAACTACTTCGGCACAAGCGCGTGGCGTGGTCAGCAGCTCATGGAGTAGGGCAAGTTTTTTCGGACTCTCATCCGGGCTCCCACATACGGCCCCATCCTGCTTTTCAGTTGCACCACCGGAGAATGAACAACCCACAGTGACATTGGAGATATTTGCAGCATCCCATCCTAGCAATCGACGGGTGCTAGGGGGCGGTTTGACCGCCTAAGGAGCATAGCTGAGCAGGGCAGCGGCTGCCGGCGAGCACAAAGATGGCAGCTCCTACCCTGGGCCTCTCGACTGAGGGTGGGTTGTATGTGTGGCTGCATGTGCGGCCCCCTGTGACCCTATCAATGTGCACTGGAGCACCATTGTAGTGGGGGCCATGATGAACTCCTGACACCACCTGCAGCAGCACATCTGACGTGACTGGGTCATCATCAGCCCAGGGAGGTGAGTGGTCCCAGAGGGGGTCTGCTGTGGGTGGCACAGACGACCCGTACCACGGAAACACCCTGGAGGGGGCAGAGGGCGCCCTGAGAGTAACCAGGAGTGGAGCTCATGGGAAATAAAGTGCCCACATAGGAGAGGAGGATCTGGGGACTTCCCCCCTCCTCCTGGGGGTAAAAGACATAAAACACACTGACTGGATATGCAGCTGGGCGGTGAAGCCCTCCCCCAAGGCAAGCCTAATAAGGACATGCTTCGATTAGTTTGCCCTGCTACTAGCCCCTAATTACTGGAGAATGGCCAGTGGTGGTTCTGGTACAACAGCCTGGGGCATGGAGGTGTTCACCCTGCAAGACCTGGCCGCTACTTTGTAGGGGCCAACGCTTTCCTTCATTGTGCCACCCGTGTGGGGATTTGAGCGGAGGCCAAGGCCTTGACAGGGTGGAGTTACCCACCCTTGTTCCCCTTCCCTGGGCACCACATGATGGACTTAAACAGAGCCAGTAACGGTGCATTGGAGGTGGGTCCTGACGGCTTGCTTTGACCACCTCCTACTCTTGGGCCTGAGAGAGCCCACTTAGCAGACAAGGCAGGGGATGGAACGTTGTGCGGTCCCTGCGACCACAGTCCTGTAGCCGTGGTGGCCTGTGGGCGGTTGGACGCTACTGTAGTGAGGACAGGAGGTGTTGCTGCCACCTGTTGGGACCACCTGTGATTCACTGTGGAGGAGTGTTGGAGTGCACTGTTGATGCTGGTGGCCCCTTTCCCCTTTTGGTAAAACCCCCTGGGGACCACAAGGGGCTTTCTGTGGTGATAGGGCTCTGAGGACCACTGGCTGGCATTCCGTACTTCAACGGTGATTGGTAGTTGGCCACAGTAGTGCCCTGTCACCTGGACTGAGTGAATGTTGCCTCTGGCTTTTCCAGCCTCTATCCCCATTGGCCCACAAGCCAACATGCTGTGCCGTACCTGAGGAAAGGAGATCCAGGGGCAGGGGTTGGATAATTGCCCCATACCTAGCAAGGAGACCGATCCTTCTAGAGCGCCCAGGTGCATAACTCGTGATCAACTGGACTCTATCCTGCTAGCCATCAAAGACTTGAAGGAAATATTAGAGCATAAAAATGATATGGGATAGTGGATCTTGGCCTCTTGAGGGCTCACCACCATAGATTGAGTAAGGGGATTACTGCTACTGAACTGCATACTGACCAGAATGGAGATATACTGGTAGTCACGCCACAAACAGCTGACATTGTCCATTGATACTTTGATCCACTGTACTTTCTTCTCCAGAGCTGAGTGAATGAGAAGGGATTCATACTGTCTGGTGATCGAGTGGGGGCTGCTGTCTTTCTCTCCTTCCTTGGCAGGTTGTGGAGGAGCCTCGCCGGGTCACTTGTTCATCTTATCAGGAGTCCGCTTCTTGTCTCCACCACCCCTCATAAGGTGCTGTAGGTGTGTTTCGGTTCTACGGACTTCACTAGTTAAGTGTTGTAGTTTGGATGAAGGGATGTTGCCTCACTGTTTTAGAGAAGGGGTTGTTTTAAAGAATATAGTTTTTATAGGTTGGAGCCTACGGTTGGTTGACTGTACTTCCCTCCCACCTGGCTGTGGGTGCTGTGGCCTCCTCTCCTGCTGTTGTGTCTCAGTGGGTATGCAGGGGATATGATGATGTTGAATAGGGGATAAAGTAAATGCATACAAACTTATGTCCTGGAATGGGAGGGGGGTGAATAGCATGTGGTGCTGTTGCAGGGAACCCACTTGGACACTAGGGAGGTGCATCCCTGTGCAAACGATGGAAATGCCAGGAGATACATACACATATTCAACTTGTACTGGGAAGGCTAATCAGGGTGAAGTCAGGAATTACCTTCCAGGCCACCAATAGTGTGACAGATACAAAGCAGCATTAGTCCATATTGTCAGGAGGTTAGACAGCCAGGATATATCCCTTGTCAATGTCTATGCACCTAATGTTGATCAGCCTGCGTTTCTTGATGCGCTTTTGCTGGTTTTGGCTTCCTTGCGGCCTGAGGCACTCCTTATTCATGGCAACTTTAATTGCATAGCGGATATTCATCTAGACCACTCACCGCCGATTCTCAGGACTCCCCACCCATGTGCCTACCTGGGATATTTTCTAACTGGCATTGCAATTGAGGTTTGTTGGAAGGCTGGCGACACCACCACTAGCAAGCGTGGGATTACTCCTTCCACTCGACCATTCATAGGCCACATGTATGCCTCCTCACATTTTTATGCTCCCTGAACATGCTGGAGTCTGTAGAGGACATTGAATATTTAGCTGGGACCATATCTGACCTTACCCCCTTATTGTTATCCTTGCAATGGGACACAGCATGCACCTGTACACCCAGTTGGTGAATTAAGGCTACCAACTTGGAAGACTTGACCTCCACAAGACAATTGGAGAGGGGTTCTGGACATACTGTACTGATTATTCAGGCTAAGCCTCGCCCCTGCTCATAGAGTGAGGGGCATTTAAGGTGGTCATCCAGGGGCGATGCCTGTCTGAGTATGCAGGCGTTCAACACACCCTTCTCCATGACATTGTTACCCACAAACAGCCCTAAGGGATTTTAAGTGGAGGTGGTTTAGAGTCTGGACCTGTAGCCCGAGCTACTGGATGCAAAGGACAGGATCCAGTGGAAAATATTGTTCCCAAGCAACTTAGAAGACATAAAAATGCAATTGTAACTTTAGCAAAGGAATGAGTTCAAAAGAATAAAATATTTAACCATCTTTAATCAAAAGTACACAATTCATTCTGACAAGCAAAACATTTCAATGACATAAAAATTTCATTTTTTAAAAACACATAGGTGGCAAAGATTAAATCTTCGACGCGCGTTTCGACACGAAGTGTCTTCGTCAGGAGTAGCCAACCAAACACCTACAATTTAATTAAAACATAGTTTAAAAGAAATTTACATAAAAACTCATTCTCATAGCTTTGTTACAATATAAACATTCATTTTGTACATTACATATACAGCGGCTATGTTATTGTCTGTCACATAATACTAAAACATGGGAAAAAATGAATATAGTTATGGCAACCGATTGTAAACATATTACATTTGTTGATACATAAACAATCCAATTCATCAAAGATTAATGCACAATTATTATAGTACTAATTTATACCTGTAATAATTTTTTTAATAAATGATATAGTATAGAAAGGTAATAGATGTGATAGACCTTGCTACAGTTTGAGAGCAACCATCCACTCTGTCAAAAACAAAAGTATCCCTTTTTCCCAATTTCTGAGAGTGAGGCGCAATTGCACTAAACTCTCGGATTTTGATGCACAAGCAGTGGAAATGAAAAAGACATTTTTAGCAAGAGGCTACCCTCACCAGCTGGTAAGGGAATCAAATAAAAGGGCCCGCTATTATGATAAAGATCATCTTTTTAATGCTAATAACAAGAAAGCAGAATGTAAATTAGTTTGCATTACAAAACACTCCACATTAAACGGTCAAGTCAAACAGATCATAAATCTAATGGGCATCTTTTAAACAGTAACACAAGTCAGAAAAAGATCGCAAGACCACTGTTTGCACATCTCCGGAATAAAAATATCAACGACCTAATAGTACATTCTCGGTTTACCTAAAAAATGACAGAAGCCCCCTTTATACAGAAAACTATCGATGGTAGCAAGCCCATAAAAGGAATATTAAAGTGCTCCTCATGTAAATCTTGTGTTAAAATACTGGAGGGTGAAAATATGACATTTAATAACTCCAATATTAAAGCACAGGGTCTCTGGGATTGTAATACCCAGATTGTCATTTACTTTCTCCTATGTCCTTGTAACTTAGGTTACGTAGGCGAGACATCTAGGCCGATTCAGACCAGATTGACAGAGCATCGGTCAGCCATAAAAATTGGTAATATTATGGCACCGTTAGTGAAACACTTCATGGAATTTAATCACAAGCCTGATGATATTCGTTGGCGAATACTGGAAAAAATCCATACACCAGATGATAAAGGAGTTTCCAGACTTTTCTAAAAAGAAGTAATAAGTCCTAATACATAACATATGTTTTACTCCAGGCCTTATGTGGACTGTACCCGTATGTTATGGGTTCATCTGCATGACAGTGGTTAGGCTGTTTGTACATATATGATTTTAGTCTAATTAGATGTATCCTTCTTTTCTGGCTACACCAATATATCATAGGTGTACCTATACATTATTTGTTTGTCATCCTTAATTCGTGATCTAGAAACTTAAGAGCTATCTATATAGCTTCAGATAACATTAACTTTTTGGATTCTTCACTTTTTCTTAAGTAGGTTAATATTATGTATAATTCCCTTTATTCCCCCTTTTTCTATTGAGGAACCAACATCCTACTTGTAGCCTGTTTGTATCTCACTTTGATACCAACATTATGCCTCTTTTATATAGATACATCACGTGTAACATCTTCCAATTCTTATATAGATGACGGTAGGTTTCTGATCGCTATATTTACATGGCGCCTTTGGTACTGTTCTCCTAGTCCGTTTTCTATATCGTCAAGTACATTAGTCGGACGATTTCAGAATTATCGCTTTAAATTTAACACTGCTGGTTATACGTATCACATGACTTGGTACGTCATCGATATGTGCCTATTTATACAGCTGGTAATTATTGCTCCGGGTCGACCGCGCGATATCCACGCCAGTGCAGACCCGATTTCCAGCTTTCCGAGAGGACCACTTTGAGCAAGGTATGCTGCCCCGCTATCCCACAACTCTGTTCATTTGCAGCTCACATTATTTTTCCCATCTGCTTACACGCTAGTAAATCCTGCTTTGGCTTTGTTTTTATTTATTCTTGTAGATCATTTGCCCTACCCTGCAAGCTCTACTAAACGCCCGGACCTATTTCCTGATTTTCAAAAACACTTGAAATAACATGAGGTATTTACTATTTACCGTCCTCCTCTTGATTACGTTATTTAGCTTCATTTATTTATAGAATTTGTTTTTAGATAATAGTTAGATTATTCTTGGTTTTCCGGTTAGAATTTTACCGTGAATAGCGCTTCATACAGGACATTAGGTGAGCCTTTTTCGCACCAATCTGGATTATTTTAAGGTAAACCGAATAATCAATTTGCTATATAAACAATAAATGTTAATCAAACATCTTCTCAGTATAATTTGACTTGTTAGAAATATCCCTTTGCAAATTAATACCAACTAAATAATTTTACCCTTAATTATATCGTCAGTAACGTGTCGACAGTACTGTTTCACAACAGAAAATTGGTTGTTTCACTATTTCCTTGATTTATCTTTTTTGGAACTCCATCTTGAATATTTTTTATCAACAAACATTATCTTGTTATTTGATCTCCATTGACTTTAAATAGCAATCCTCCCTAAAAAGTAGGTCACGGATACCACCCCTCCAAAGTTTTTAAACGATACTTGTTATCTCTCATTAAATATATCGAGGAAGGTAGCTTATGTTTTCTTTATTTACTACGTCTTACTTAGATTGTTTAAAACGTGACCATCTCATCAAGTTTCAAGGTCCCGCCTGTGAAAGATATCTCATATCATTATTCTTGTGAAACAATCCACAAGTAAGCCTCACTAAGAGAAAACTGCTTTCTTTTGCAATCTACAACACGGGTGATGGCCTATAGATATATAAAGATTGTATAGAGCCGGACTCACGGATTGGGAGTTCCTTTGCTAAAGTTACAATTGCATTTTTATGTCTTCTAAGTTGCTTGGGAAAGATATTTTCCACTGTGTCTCTTGCCCTGTCCCCTGTCCCTAGAACTCTAAATGGCCTTTGCAAAGGAGAGGATGACATGGCACATGGAGCACCTCTGGTGCTTTGACTATAAGGCCTATATTGTCAGGACGCATACAGAGTCTGACAAATCAGAACATCATTGGTTTGGTTGGCTAACCCAGCTAGGTGTAGATTGCCAACCCTGTAGGTGGTGACACCTGGGGGATAATGGGGAGCCTAGTCTATTGCACACTTTCCGAACTCTTGGAGGGTAATATCGGAACAGTGGCGATGACCTTCTGATCAAGTGTCGCTTTCTAGAAGAGCTGGCCACCAGTGGCAGGTCTCGTAGTGGTGGCCAAAATTATGGCGTTGCCTCATCTTCATTACTATTTTATGGTCCTCCCTCTAGTGATACCATGCGCTCATTCAGGGAACTGGATTTGATCCTAATGGACTTAATTTGGAACAGGGGCCGGAGGCAGGTGGCTCTGGCCAAACTGCAGTGAGTTTCCTTAGATTAAGGGTTGAATGTTCTGGATTTCGAATCCTATTACTACGCAGTGCAACTACAGTGGAGTGTGACTTGGTTCCCAGAGCAGGAAACACCCAGGATGCTAAGGCTGCCAGACCCCCTGAATTGTGGTCCCTTCTACTTCGACCCCTGGGGGACCCCTCGGTACTCAAAGCTTGCTGGCAAAGGGTGCCTAAAAGGACACAACTGTGGGCCCCATATTTTCCATATCTCCTGCTCAGGCCCTTATTAGTGGAGGAAAGACGCTTACAGGATTGGGAAGCAGCATGACTAGACACAGCGGGTGCACTGTATATGATGGTATATTGTGGCCTTTGAATATTTGCTTGCCGACTTTGGCTTTTTGGCTAGGCAATTTTTACTCTATGGTATTCTGACAGCGATTGTTCATAGGATTTGGGTGAGAAGAGGAGCAGAGCTGCAGTTATTCTGCAGCTGTCATTTCCTCTACACAACCACTCTCAGGACTCTATTATGCTCTGCGTGGGGACCTGTGTTCATTACTTTTGATGTTGCAGGAGAACTGGGAAAACAACTGAGCTCCTCCTCGACAGACAGAGACTGGGATTAGGTGTAGGAGGCTGCTCCCAAGATCTCTCAAATGCCAGGATTAAGATCATATACTTTTAAATCGTACATCGAGCATACCTAACGCCTGTAAAACGTAGTATTTATTTTCTGCCAACCCCACCGGACTGCCCTCAGTGCCATGACGACCACAGAGATATACTTCACATGCTTTAGAGCTGCCCTTGCTTAGCACATGTGTGGTCTGAAGTAGTGCATGGGGGCTATGGAGCGATCCTTCACTCCCTCGCCTAAACTTTGCCTGTTGGACCCCTATCCCACCCTGCCAAGCATAAAGACACTAAAAGGTTTATTGACCTGGCTCTGGCACCTGCCTTACGCCAGATTATGATGCACTGGTATTGACCTGAGGGACCTCGGGCTGAGGGATGGAAGGGCGGATGTGCAACGCTGTTTTGCCAGGGTGGGAGCAGTGCTGCTTCAAGGGGTGCACCAGGGCATGAGGTCCATAGAGTTTGCTTGAGCATGGGACATGATTCTGGCTGACTTCCAGGAGGGTGGGGACAATAGTGATGAAAATGGCTCTGGCTAGGGCACCCACTGAGGTCGAAACCCTTGTTGAGGGGGCCTAATGCTGAGGTTCTGACATACTTATTGCCCCTGTTTTCACTATATTGGAGGACACCAGGAAGGCTTTGGCTGGCATGGACAGATTGGGGGATATGGCTCACTCAAGTTCTAGTCCACTAACATGTTTTGGGAGGAGGGGGACATCGCAGGATGGAGGGGTGGGGGGAGTTTTTAATTAGTCTGCTTTAATGGTGGTTTGATGGTTCCATAGGTAACTATGCCTGGCAACCCTAGACCCGTCTCTGTGAGACCAGTGAACTGCCTGGGTATAATTACCAGACATAGTGGTATATCAGATGCACATTCTCACTGTTATATATAAAATTTCCATAGGAAGAGCGTTTTTTTGGATTTACCAATAACTTGATGTTGTTTGACAAACCCTCGCAACGTTTTCAAAACCTGTATGCCGCTCACTCCAGCTGCTGTCTTGACCATTTCGGGGTCATCCGTCAAGTGGGGGCAGAGAAAATGGAGAGCCCCAAAACGCATTTCCCGCATGTTAATTCCCAAAGGACCTTTAGACACGGCTACAGCCCGAACAGCTGAATGGAATTACACTAAATTAAGCAGCTAGGTAGATTATTGGTATAGGGAAGTGCCTTTTTAATATTTGGTGTAAATCCGTTAAGTAGTTTTAGAGATATTACCCAAAATCCAAATTTGTATATCTAGGGACGTGGTGGAACTGCGACCCCTCCCAGGCTCATGCTGAGATCCGATTGACTGCCAGCATTTCAAATCACAAAGTGTTAGCAGCCGTCTAGTGACTCGGATTGAACCAAGTCAAAAAACTAACGTGAAAAAAAAGGAAAAGGGGCAGGGTAGAAACACCCTGGCCCCCTAGTCCTTTTGGGGGGGTTCCACAGGGCTCCATAATTTTTTTTTTTTTTAATCATCAGTGGTGTCACTGACCATGTCATAAGTGATTTAATATGTGAGGTCATAAGCAAGTGCATTGCGGGCGCCTTAGTTAAAGTTAGCTCAGATAACTAGCAGTAGTAGTAAAATCAAAGTTTATTTAGACAATAGTCTATAAACCATACACAAGACCATGGATCCACTTAGCAATAGAAATTTTACATCATAGTTCATTTTAACACTCAGTACACATTTAAAACCATAAAAGCACTAAATTGATATTTTCCTTTTTTTTTTTTTAAATCTTAATATCTTAAAATTTCCCAACTTCCTTGGTTGTCTCCTTTACAGCTTCTCTTATTGCTTTCAAAAATTTCCCCAACGCAATTGTGATATCTAAAAACGACATTTCAGTAAGGAGAACAGCCTCTGATTGTGTGTTTACCTTATACTTTAAAAATATTGGACGCAAAAACATTTTACGCACTGTTAAAATCCATGTACAGTCCAGTAATATATGTAAAATATCATTCTTCACACCTAGGCCATTTACAAATACCATCAGGTTGGATCAGGGCTACTTTTAATTTACTATCGATCTTCCATGGATTTAAGCCTACCCGAACCTTCATGATTTGGTACCTTAACCATTTACTGGTTAACACATCCAAATAAGGGAACCGGACATCCTTTTCCCATTCATTTCTTACCCAGTTTACTGATTTTTTCAACTTCAGGTACTCCAGATCTTGTGATCTGGAATATTCTTGCCCTCGGTCCCTAAGCATTTTCTTAGTAAAAACTAGGTCCAATAAGGGTTGTTCGAGGGTCAACTTTAATTGTGCAGTTACTAGCTGAAGGGTTTTCCTCACTTCCCGTGCCCAATGTAAACTGCTTGCTTGTATTTCCTTTCTTCACCAAATTGACACCTTCTGATCACCACCGGGCGTCTGGCGGTTCCAAAATCTTAGCAATGACATTTGTGCCTTTACCTCCCATGCCGTCAAGCCTACCTCCAATCTAATAGCTTGCAACATGGCTCCGTTAGGTAGGGACAACAGCATTTTAATTATCTTTCCTTCCTCTCGGTCCCAACCCCTTTTACCACTCAGATAGAGCACTTCAGCGCCGTAGAGAACTTGTGGGGGTATCATAGCTTCATGCCTTTAGTAACAGTCTGTGAGACATGTCACCAAAGTCCTTATTAAATTTTTTCAATCCACAGACCGATGAGGACGCCTTTGAAGTTTGTGCCGCCACGTGGGTATTCCACTTTAATGCACTGTCAAACCACAGGCCTAGATATTTGTATTCATTTACTACCTCTAATTTGTCTAAACCTAAAAACCATTTAAAATTTTTTACCCTCTTCCCGAAACATAGGATCTTTGTTTTCTCCATATTCACCGATAGAAACTTTTTGTCACAATATATTTTAAAAGCATTTAATTTCCTTTGGAGGCCCATTTCAGTTTGGTCCACGATCACTAGATCATCAGCATATAAAAGGCATGCAACTTTATTATTATTCATGCGCGGGCTCGCACTCTTTTCAACTTCCAAAACCACGGGAAGGTCTGATAGGAAGATTGAAAAGAGCAAGGGTGCCAAAACGCACCCTTGTCTCAAGCAATTTTTTACAGGGATTTTCTGCGTTAATGAGCCCTTTGAATCTCTAATGACCTGGGCCCAGTTGCCACTATGTAATTCTTTTAGAATATTTAATATGCCCTCCGGCAATGCATAATTTTCTAGCACTTCCCAAAGGCTGCTTCTATCTACTGAGTCAAAGGCAGCTCGGAAATCGACGAAACAGCAGCATAATTTGCCATTTTGTTCAATCGATTTCCTAGCTAAGGCCCACAGGGCAAAACAATGATCAATCGTAGAGTGGCCTTCTTTAAACCCACCCTGTTCCACTGGTACGATTGACTTAAGATCCGCCCACTCTTTTAACTTACCGAGTATCATCTTAGCAAAAATCTTTTCTCCTATATCTAATAGGTTAATTAGCCTGTAGTTTTTAGGGGCATGTACATCTCCTTTTTTATGCAGATGCCTTATTATTGCACCCTTCCAGTTTGCAGGTATTAGCCCTTGCTCTAGTATTAAAATAAACATTTTTGAGAAGAATTCCGCCCACCAAGGCTGGTTTGAATTTAATATCAGGGCCAGCATATCATCCGGGCCTGCCGCTCTAGTTAAATTTAAAGTCCTAATTATCCTAAGGATGTTTATTACTGAGCAATCATGTTTGAGATCCCCTACTAGATCTCTCCACTGCTTTGGTACCAAATTATCCGACAACCTCCCCGGGGCATACAATTTCTGAATATACTCAGCCCATACATCTTCCTCTACTACACAGGTCATTGGTGCAATCAAGGATTCCCTGGCTGACTGTATTAGCTTCCAGAATTGCCGTAGGTTCTTATTTTCAATGGATTCCAATAATTTGCCCCAGCAAGATTCTTTATGAATCCTTTTTACATTGCGGATTAACATATTATATTCTCTCTTTATTTTTATTAAGTTTTCCGCCTTTGCTCGTGTAAATTTTTTGCGTAGGCTACGCTCTTCTCTCCTAACTTCTCTTTTTTTCATTAAACAATCCTGATTAAACCATGTTCCTTTCTTACTTTGAGTATTTCCTTTCTTATTCTGTTCTTTTGCAGAGGGTCTTAGTTCTATACTTATACTTTCTACTACTTGTTTTATTTTTTCCACAAACCAGAATAGGTCTTGGCCCTTCAAACAACCTAGCTGAATCTTATGTTGCAGGCTTGCTAACTTCTGTATAGATTTTTCAGATAACCTAGTGGTCATCCGCTTCGGGTACTCTGTCTCTTGCCAGATAACTCTGTTGCAAACCATATATTGTGCTATTCCCAATTCTAACTTTATTAAATTGTGATCACTACATTCCATGAGGTTAATGCTAAAATCTTTCACTAACTCGAAATTCCATGCCGGCAAAAACACATAGTCTATTGGGCAATTATGTGCCCCATATTTAAGTTTTCTTTGCCGGGCGGTCATGGACTATCCTTCCATTTAAACAAAAGAAACTTTTATTTGATAAATAGTTGCCCAATTCCACCGCATCTGTAAAGGTTTTTGTTTCCATAAACTCTGCATTTTTTATATCATATGCATCTAGAATTTCTGAGTACCATTGATCCGACAATTTTGGATTTAGTTTATGGTTAAAATCTCCCGTTAACACAATCAGGTCATTTCCATACATATCACAAAGTGCATCCATATCATTCTTAAAATGTAACAATTCGACCCCATATTCCTTTCTTCCGATAACTATAACTGCTGAATTTCTATGGTTTTGTACGAGAAATTTGAACCTAACTATATCGTCTCTGAAACCTTTGTTATATATATATATATATATATATATATATATATATCGAAAGCACCAGAACTTGGAGGCCCTCTCACAGCTCGTTTTTTTCTTTATTCACAAGGCAGCATTCGACAACAGAATGGTGGGTACAGCAATTACTTCTGCCAACAATTCCTGACGCGTTTCAGGCTCCTCTCGCCTTTTTTCATGGGGATGGCTGTGAGGAAAAGCAGCTAGCAGGTGTTATAAATAATGCAGCAATGGTTTGTCCTGCCCACTGGGCGTGTGCAGTCAATGAACTATGGTTGTTGGAGTCTTTGCAAATGTAAATCTATAGTAGGGGCAGCCGCTACTGTTTCCTAGGTGTGTTTCATCTCCCACAGTGGGTTGCTGCATCACACCAAACTGCAGCCATGCCGATTTTCACCTCGCTGAACTTGTGATGTTCATTTCAGCCCCTTACTCGTGACAGCGCTTGACCTGCTCATCCCCAGCGGGGGGCTCTCCGCGACCATGGCAGGCCGCACAATATTCCATTTGAAAGCACCAGAACTAGGAGGCCCTCTCACAGCATGTTTTTTCTTTATTCAGCAAGGCAGCATTCAACAGAATGGTGGGTACAGCAATTACTTCTGCCAAAAAGTCCTGACGCGGTTCAGGCTCCTCTCGCCTCTTTTCATGGGGATTGCTGTGAGGAAAAGCAGCTCGCAGGTGTTATAAATAATGCAGCAATGGTTTGTCCCGCCCAGTGGGCATGTGCAGTCAATGCACTATGGTTGTTGGAGTCTTTGCAAACGTGAACCTGTATATGGGGCAGCCGCTACTGTTTCCTAGGGGTGTTTCATCTTCCACAGTGGGTTGCTGCATCACACCAAACTGCAGCCATACCGATTTTCACCTCACTGAACTCGCGATGTTCATTTCACCCCTGTACTCGTGACAGTGCTTGACCTGCTCATCCGCAGGGAGGGGCTCTCCGCGACCATGTCAGGCCGCACAATATTCCATTTAAAAGCAACAGAACTTGGAGGCCCTCTTACAGTGCATTTTATCTTTATTCAGCAAGGCAGCATTCAACAACATAATGGTGAGTAAAGCAATTACTTCTGCCAAAAAGTCCCGACGCGTTTCAGGCTCCTCTCGCCTTTTTTCATGGGGATGGCTGTGAGGAAAAGCAGCTCGCAGGTGTTATAAATAATGCAGCAATGGTTTGTCCCGCCCAAGCTTCCCATTACGTGCTCGTAGTACTGCAAGGCATTACAGGTTTGGCTTAAGGCGTTTCTTGTTCAGTGCATTTCTGACAAGCTTCAGTACCCTTGTTATGAAATTTTGGGGGTTCTACAGATGGCTTTGTTCTCAGTAGAGAACCCACATATTACCACAAAGACACAGAGGCAGCCGGGTTGACGGCAACCGCATTACCTAGGCTAGTCACATAGTCTGTTTAGTAGTTGACAAGAGTTTGAAAAACGTGGCTGGGTAGTGTCTTGCGCAAAACCAATATAAATAGAAAGGAACAAATTAGTAATTATAGATGCTCTAGGGAACACAAAGGCAACGGCCACTGACGTGCCAAAACAATCTCCTGTGTAACACAGAGAAATAGCTAAAAACAATACTTTGTCCCCGAGCAACCAAAGTACAATATTAGAGAGCAATTATTTCCATATTTTCAGTCCAAAAGAATCCTCCAGATTGTGACATTCAAAAAATAAATTCTTTATTTTCTTTATGTAGAGATTTGAAGTAACAAGTTCTGAGAGATGATCCTGTGTAGTTGGTATTATCCAATGTAGCCAAACAGCCGATGTAGCCAAACACAGACACACTTATGTCATGGTGATGAGACTACTATAGAACTGTTTGCCCTGAGGAAGTAATTGGGTGATTTTTCCCCAAGACGAAACACATGTCGGCTGTTTGGCTACATCGGCTGTTTGGATACATTGGATGATACCATATTTATAACAAGCTCTGTGTATAGCTGTAGAGACCCACATATCGCTGTTGCGTTGCATGGAGATGTGAGGGGGTTATTACATGTGTATGTGTTTGTATCGTCGGGACCCAGGCCATTCCATGCTTACCTCTGCCCAGGAATTCACCAGGCAGAGGGGCTAGGGTGACCAAACGTCCGTAAATTTCACGGACCGTCCGTAAATTGGACCACAAGTATGTCAATGAGGATCCCTTTTACGGACGCCGTAATTTTGGGCCTTTCAGGTAATAGAGCTGTTCCCCTGCGAAAGGCCTCAGCTCCCCAATGGGGTGCCTCGCGCTCCTCCTGGGAGCACCAGAGCAGCCCCACCCTCCCATTATGATTCTGTGTGTGGCTGATTGCCATTGCCACATGCAGAATGACAATGGGTCAGTCTGGGCTGGCACAGCATGTGGTGGCCTCCTCCAGCCTCGTCCAGGGCAGGGCATTCTGCGCATGGAAGTTCAGAAACGCCCATGCTGCTGCTAGATGAGAATCCAGTTCATCAAAGGAAGGGGTAAAAGAAGTTCAAAGAGAGGATTATCTGTCTCTCAGAGTCTCATCATTTTAGAAGTGACACATTTTCAATATTATATCATTATATATATCAAGGAAGCCATGGTTGCTGCTTTTATATTTTATGCAGCTAACAACCATTGACAAAGCCAATAGTTCTGGCTTGTAGGTGTAACTTTCCTTGCCTTGTCTAAGTGTAACGTTACTTGTTTTATATCTCTGGATGCAAACAAAAATACCAGTCAGGCGGCAGATTATCCGCTTAACCGCGGCGGCAATTCTGCCGCGATGCGGTGGTTTAGTGCAGTGGGCGGGGCTTCATTGGCCAACGTGTGGTTCTGTGGGTCTGTGGTTCCCTGGTTCTGAACCCGTTCGATGAAGGTCGTCGAATATAGACGATTTTGGTGTCAGCGGACCGCAAATCTCTAGTGCGGTATGTGCGAGTGTTTTCGTAATAATCGATCAATGGGAACACTTCGTATTCATGGATTTCGTTCGAACCTTCGGGTTCCATTTTGTGTACGGTAGCCATTTTGTGTGGTTGCCCTCACATAGGCCGATGACGGCCGAACGAGTCTTTGGGACACGTACACCTTATTTGACTCCTGAGTGACCTGACCGAACTGACTCCCTTGCCCGAGGCTGACCTCGTTGAGCCAGTTCCTTGTTAAACAGCTGGTCAGATAGAGATCAAAGAGCAGGACATTGCTGAGTTTATGGTACATGCACACACCCTTCTATCTTACTTGTCATCTGCTTCTGTTCCTTCCTTTATGGCTTAATTATTGATTTCGGTTGAGGTCTTTTATGATGGGTCCGTCCGGCCTGATCAAGCAGGAATATTGGATTTTGCCTTGTCATTTCTGGTGGGCTGGACAACAAAAAGTGGGATTGTCGTCATGCGTTATGTTTGAAATGTCACCCTACGATTGGTCAGTTTGTATGTAATCGACTCCGCTCTATGAATCTGTGCAGTCTCTAGCGAACCACCCGTGCTGTGCTTCGTAGACCTCTGTTCCTGGTTGCAGCCAATAAATTTGGTCTTTGACGTCATCAAGAAGTGTCCCGTGTCTCTGTTTGCCAAGGCAGGGGAACTCTAAGACATCGGGCGTTTTCCCTGGCGCCGCTGGCTTCTAAAACCCGGTTCTTCAAACGGACGTGCATAGCACTACGAAGGTAGTACTTGCAACAGCCTTTAGAAGATGCCAGCAGCGAAGGGGTTATACTAAGCATAGATTTTTAGCTTATGTGTTCTTAAGCTGCGCTCTTAATTGCATCGAACACCCTTTAGGAGAGACCACCCTACTTTTTTCATCCCACTTAATGCTCTGGAAACAAAACCATGTCAAAGTCACCCCACATCCAGGCACTATGCATCATGCATGACTCATTTTTTATTTATGTTTCTAAATTTAAAGACCTTTATTGCACAAGATTTCAGTTACACAGCTTTTATAGCCTACAACCCATGAGGGCCGGCAGCATAGGGTGGCAATCAGATGAAATGCGATCAAGATAACACAGCCTTCCGGCCGGCAACCCTGGGGTCCAGCGGCGTAGTATAATAAATGCATGCATACATCTCGTGGTAATTAGTATGTCTAGTAAGCAGGCCTGTGGGTTTTTTATTTTTTAATCTGTTTGTGCTGCTGTAGATATTTCGATATGTCTCCTGTGCCTGTGCCAGAACTGGTGTTAGGGGAACCGACAGTTGTGCATCCGGGATATCGTTATAGTGGCAACAGGTATTTGATGGTATAGCTCACTATGGCAAGGAAGTGAGCACATGGGGTCGGCGGTGTTTAACAGGGGCTGCCTTGTCCATGGTCGGTGTGTCTAGTGATCTGTCGTGTGTGGAGTCCCCCAGTAACAGCTGCATAGGTATGGGTATGGATGGCAAAAAGCATCGCCTTGGTTCGGGTGTTTAAGTCCGGAAGGGTGCTTATCCCAGTCATGTCCCGCAGACCATGTGTGGTGGGGGTTGCATTATGTCGCTACGGCGAGATTGTGTAGCGGCAGCTGGGACTTAGTGTCCAGCGGTGTAATGGTAGCGTGTGGACTGTTGTAGTCTGAAGCAATAGAAGGTCTGGCCTGGGAACTCGACCAGTAGGGTAACAAATATATGAACCAGAACAGTGGGAGGACTGCAGCAGGGAAAGAGAGTGAAAGCGTAAGTGTTAGTCAGTGGGTCAGGGGGGGGCGGATGTCGCAGCTGTGGCGAGGGGGGTTAGCGGGTCCTAGTTGGAATGTGGCAGGATAGCGGTTTGAGTGTGTGGGGGTCTTAGTCGGGGTCCATGGCTATCCTCTCCAGGGCGCATCCAGGTCAATGATTGTAATCCGGCCGTGCGTCCCGGGCATTGCGCTTGTAAAGCGTGACAGGCCCGAGAGAGGGAAATCGGTCTGCCCTTGGCAACTAAGCGTGTGGTGTGGGCTATAGGGCTATAGGGCTAATAGCGTAAGTGCGGGGGCAATGTGATTCCAGCATGCGTGGCATTACGGGACGGTGGGAACTCCAGTGGTGGCTTGGGTATGACGTTGTCCAGTTGAGGGTGGGGGGGTGGAGGAGATAGTTTGTGTGGTGGTGCCTCTCAGTGTCCTGTGTCACTGTGGAGGTTTGGGGTGAGTCAGCTCAGGTTATCCCCTGCTCCAGAAACAAAAAGAATCCACTCCTTGAGTGTAGAGCGTATCCTCCAAATGTGGGGAACACCCTTGTTGTTTTTGGTCCCTTCACACACCAACAGGCCCCTTGGTGTCATGCTTCATCATCGGGGTCATCATACCCCTCTACGGGGTACGGCGTGCTGCAACCTACGGATACGCGGCAGCACTTAAGATGACTATGTGTGGTGTGGATGGGGTATTTAAATGTGAGTGTATGGTGAGGTTTAGATGTAAGTGAGTGAAGTTTAAAAATAACCTGGCCCGTGGGGTAGCAAAAAAAACTTTTAATGGGCCCCCAGGCTGGTGCTGTTTAAATAAAGTGTGGGAGGTTAAAAACGCAAACAATGTGCGCTAACTCCTCTCTGTGTGCGTCGACATGTTTCGGTGAAAAACACCTTCTTTAGGACGGGGTACATTATTACCTGCACTTTAAATTCTCACTTTTATTAGAATACTTGATAGAAGATAGAGAAACGTGAGTTAGGTGGGGATTTGTGTACCCCGTCCTGAAGTTAATTCCTTGACATACAGTAGCAGGTCATCTGCATACAGTGAGATCATATGAATGCCATCGGCCATTGGGATTCCACACTCAACTCCTCGTGTCCGAAGAATTGTGGCCAGGGGCTCCATGGCCAAGGAGAACAGCAGGGGGGATAGGGGGCAGCCTTGTCTGGTACCCCTCCATACACGGATAGCGTCAGAGAGCAGTTTGCCGGTGCGGGGACGTACCATAGGCCTTTGGTAGAGTAGGTCCACCATGCTCTAATAGTCGCCTCCCAGCTTGAATTTTTCCATCACCGCCCTCAGGTACTGCCACTCCACAGAATCAAATGCTTTCTCGAGGTCCAAAACTAAACACCCCGCACGTGGCCAGCTTTGGACGGCATATTCCTGCAAACGGAAGAGGCGACGGATGTTAAAAGAGGTGTGCCGTGCTGGGACGAAGCCGTTCTGATCGTGATGTACTAGATGTGGGACCAGAGGGGCCAGTCGCCGGGCTAGCGTGGAGGCAAGTATTTTGTAGTCCGAGTTCAGGAGGGCCAGGGGGTGATAAGAGCCCACTTGCGTGCCATCCCTGCCAGGTTTAGGTATGGATATTAAGTTGGCTTCATTGAGCGTGGGAGGGAGGGAGGAGTCTTCCGTAGCCGCAGTGTACATCTTCAGGAGCTCTGGAATAGGAATGTCCGAGCCAGCCTTATAAAATTCAGCCGGTAGCCCTTCAGGGCCAGGGGCCTTGCCATTGGACAACTAGAAGATGGCTTCGCGGAGCTCTTCCGGTATAAGCAGGGCTCCTAGCTCGTCTTGTTGTGCAGCGGTCAGCTGTGGCATCGGAAGGGGGGAAAGATATCCCGCTATGTCAGGGAGTGGGTCGCGGAGTCGAGCGCGATATAGGGCATTGTAGTGGGCCGCGAACGCTTCATGGATGTGACGTTGCGAGTACAGCAGTCCCCTCTCGTCTACCTGTATCGCTGCCACTGGGGCTGCACGGTCTTCTCGCGAAATCAGCCAGGCCAATAATTTGCCAGGCCTATCGCTTTGGTGGTGTGTACGTGCTGAATGGGCGGCATAGTTGATACTGCACAACCGTTCTAGGAGGCGCGTGTGTTCTGCCTGAGCTTCCGCCAGTGGGCTATCAGCGCCATTAATCGCGTCCTGTTCCAGACTAAGTAGGCCGGTCTCTAGCCGTGTTAGGTCACTCTCTAATTGTTTCCGAATGTGTCCCTGTGTGCCCAGGCAATGTCCGCGAATCATGGCCTTAAAGGCGTCCCATTCTATCTGGGGGGAGGATGCTGTATCAGAGCTTTCCTCAAAGTATTGGGCTGTTTGCCTGAGAAGTGAGTCTCGGAAAGCCGCGTCTAGCAACAGCGCTGGTTGGAGCCGCCAGGTGGGGATGGGGGGGTGTGGTCGCTCCCAAGCAATGGTCAGGAAATGTGGGTTATGGTCTGAATGTGTGCGGCCCATGTATCGTATGTCCGTGACTAGCGGGAGAAGTTCGGTCGTCACCATGAATCTGTCCAGCCGCACATGCAGGTCATGCGCGCCTGAATAATAGGAATATTCCTTTGTCATGGGGTTGTGAGTCCGCCAAGCATCATGTAGATGCCACTGCACAGCCCAGCTGAGTAACGCGTTCATGGCACTGTGTGTCGATGTGCCATCCTGGGGTGGGGAGGAGCGGTCTAATGTCGCATCTAGTATGCAATTATAATCACCCCCCAATATCCACGGGGCTGCATGCCAAGTCGCCATTGTCGTGGAGAGGTGTGTAAGGAAACTGCCCTGGTCAGTGTTTGTGGAGTATATGGAAGCCAATACCACTTGTTGTCCATCTAGTCTACCCTGAGCCACCACATACCTGCCTTCAGGGTCTATGTGTGTGTCCGTGACCCCCCAGGGGGTCCCAGGGCGGACCCACAGGAGAGCAACGCACGCAAAGGAAGAGTATGCTGTGGCGTATAGCTGCCCGCGCCATTTGCAATGTAACGCTCGCACCTCTGCCTTGTTCAGGTGTGTTTCCTGTAGTAGTGCTATGTGTATCTTGTGACGTTTCAGGTAGGAGTAAATCTGGTATCGTCTTGCCGGTGTGTGCATGCCCCTGACATTCCAGGTACAGATCTGGATTTCAGCCATGATCATTGATTGTGTACAACCCACTCTTGCCAGCCGTGCCCAGTCCAGCAGGTGGAGATCTCCCCTGGCATTCCGATCCCAATCTCACCTCCCGACCATCTCCAACTGCCAACACAATATACATTGACCTCTCTGTGTGTACTTGGGTCGGGAAGAAAGGGGGTACATAAAGCCAAGAAAATGCAACATAGTAGTAAATACCAAAAGGTCGCTAGCGCAACATGCTTCCGTCCAAACACTCAAGTGAGCTAAAGTGAACTATACAGTTTTAGGGGGTGTCAATTGGTTGGTGCTGCTAAGTTCAGGTTGACAATATTGTTCATGAAGTGAGTGTCTCCTCACCCGGGCCAAGCGGAGAAGCTGTGGTTGACAGGCGGATTTAGGCGGCTGCCTGCCCAAAACCGCGGAAAAAGATCTGCCCAATGCCAGATGGTGAGGAGATAGTTCGCAAGGGGCCCTGCTTGTAGCGGCACCAGCACTTGGATCATCGGCTTGCTTCGGGGTTCAAGATCATGGGGCCCCTCCAGTGCAGATGTTAGGGTTGTGTATGCATAGCAAAATGTTACTCACTGCGTCTCGTCGCCACTCGAGTCCTCTGGGCAGCGGAATCTGCACAGCAGTCAGGTCTGCAAAATCGCTCACCTCACGGCGAGCCAGGGTCCTATCCCCATGGCCGCACTGATTCTGTGTCTTGAGGGGGGGAAAGTCCCTGGGAACCTCTCAGCCGAGAAGGTCCACCGTTTGCGGCGTGACACTCGGGGGGGGGGGGTCTGCAGACTGCTGGGAGTCCGGTATCCCATAGATTGCCTTGTAATCACTCTGGAATGCGGCCGGGCTGGCATTGGGGGCAAAGGATGGAGTCGGGGAGTTGCTGATTTCAGTGACTTTGCGCAGCGCGTCCCGTTGCTCCTGTAGGATCAGGTCTGCCGGTGGAGAGTGAGTCGGCGTCTCCTGCGTGCGGGGAGGTGTGGGTGTCCTGCGCCTGCGGCGCCGCCTCGACCCTCTTGTGCGTGATGTTGTGGTGGATCTCTGTGCTCTTCCAGGCGTCCCAGCCATTCCTCCATCCAGCCAAGTCTCAACTTCCTCGGGGGTAGTGAAGAAGTGTCTTATCCTGCGCTACTACTCTTAGTTTGTAAGGGGAAAAGTAGCGAGTACTTGAGGTCCGCCTGTTGTAGTCGCCTCTTCACCTCCAGGAAGGAGTGCCGTTGCCTTTGCACCTGTACTGTGTAATCGGGGAAAAACATCACTGTGGCATTGTCTATCTGGATGTCGCCAAGTTTCCTGGATTCCCGCAGAATCGTGTTGCGATCTCTGTAGTTGAGGACACGTAGAATTAGAGGTCTGGGGTTGGAGCCAGGAGGAAGTGATCTTGTGGGCACCCTGTGTGCACGTTCCACTACGAAGTGAGGTGACAGCGCGCCTTCCGGAAGTAGGTCTCGTAGCCAGTCTTCCACTCGTCGAGTGGGGTCCGCCCCTTCCCATTTTTCCGGGATGCCTACCAGACGGATGTTTCTTTGTGCCCGTCCTTCCGCATCCTCAGCCCGTTCCTCCAAAAACTCCACTCGGTTAAGCAGGTCTCGGATGTGTTTGTCTGCTTGGTTCACTGTGGGCTCCTGTGTTGCCATCGCTCCCTCCAATGTCGCAGTGCGATCCTGTAGCTTCTTGTGATCGGCCTTGAGATGGGTCCAGTCAATCGCCACGCTGTCGATCTTGGTTTCTAGGGAGGTGCGAGTCTGTTGAAGAGATTCTTCCAGCCATTCCATGACGGCCAGCACATTGTCCAGTTTTGATATCACCTGTTCTGCGTCCATCCTGGTCGTTGATTTGGGCAGTTTCCCCTTCGTCGACGTGCCTCCGGTTCCGGTCCATGTTTTCACTCCCCCAGACATGGGCCAGTTGAGGCAGTTATACAGGTCCTGTGCGCAATAGGGGCAGCTCCAAACTCGGCGCCAGGGGGCGATTATGTGGTCTTCTGAAAGCCTTGTGTTCACGAGCACAGCCCAGGCCTTAAAGAGGTTTCAACGTCCGTGGCAGCACTTAGCCTTTGTGATCCTGCGTCTGTTGGGCTTGCCGGGGTGTAGACGCCCCAATACGTGTCCCCTCCGTCTGGTGCTTGCCGCTCCTCTCCACCAGTGTAGCACTCTCAGGGGAGCGAGTGTCCAGTCGGGGGTACGCTGCGCTTATCTCCCAAGGGGGCTTGTCTCACCACGCCTGGTCTCTCCGAGATCCTCGGCCACTGTCGGAGTGTAATCAGTGCAGGGGAGCATCAGCCGATGGGGGGGGGGGGGGGGGGCTCTCCAACCGTCAAGCACGTGGAGTCCCTCTCTCCAGATCAGGATATGGATTAGGACCAGGTATATCCTGGTGTGTCACAGGAGTCGTCGTCCCCCCAACAGTCCATCACCCAGGGCCCTGATGCCGTTAGTGTTGTGGGGCCCGCTCTCGTATGCCGTCGCTCAGCTAGGTGTCGCTCCGGATTCGCGGTGCCTCCACTTCCAGGGGCCAGTGGTGAATCTTTTATAACCACAGAGATTCTATCGAAAAAGTGAGTAAGTGAAATTTTTATAATTTTAACCATTTATAACAGGGTGCTAGGCTCTCTCTTACACATGGAAAGATGGGAGCACAATGTGCTTGTTAAAATACCCCTCACACTCTAAAAAACCAGGTAGTCATGCTTCATCATAGGGGTCTTCCCGCCCCTATAACGGGACGGGGCGTGCTACGACCAAACGAAATACGCGGGAGCACTAAGGTGTGACAGAGGCTATGTGTGGGTGTATAGGTATCAGTGAAGGTGTAGGGACCTAACACTAGTGAGTGTGCAAAAGGTGAAAAAATTGAAAAAGAGTTAAAAATTACCTGGCTTGGTAGAAAAAAACAAATTTATTAGCTTCTCCAGCTGGGAACATTAAGAAGGGGTTGTGTGGTAGAGCATTAGCTACTACCTTGTCGACATGTTTCGTAAGCAGTCCCCTACTGCTTACTCATCAGGACCAAAAAAACAGTCCCTACTATTATTACTCAGTTTCTAACAAGTAATGCCTACTGTCCTATAAACAACCAACAAAAATAAGTTGGCTGTTTAGGCCTCAGGGCATGAGTTGGCCCAAGTGAAGCAGAAAAAATCGACCTAATGTGGTCTCTGTAAGGAGAAAAGAAAAAAACCAACATAAATGTATGCATGGGCATTGTTTTCTGAATGGGGAAGAAAACAAACGAACAGACTTTTTCTATTCTTGTAGGGGGCCGCAATTCCAAATACTTAAAGCGGTTTTGTACTCATACATGAAATTCAGCATGTAATCATGTATCTCTCGGCATCACTGCCCTTTATGGGAGACACCAATGGTGCCGAGGTCGGAGTCTACTACTTACGTTTCTGCTGGCAAAAGAAATCATTATTCCTACCCCCGTGCACCTCCGAGGATAGCCGGGCTCGAGTGGGTGCCGCCCCTTTCCATGTGCTAGAGCGTCAACCAGCAAATATGGCCGCCTGTTTTTGGCACGGCGGAGGGGCAAAAAGGCGGAAGTCTTTTTTCGGTGTCAATTAAACTGATTCCGAGGGAAGCGACAATATTTTAAACCATTATTTGCACACAAGTTCCGCGTACATTGCAATTAATACAGTATATTTTGATGTATTTAGAAAGAAATTTTGCTATTGGTAAATGGTTTAAAATATTGTCGCTTCCCTCGGAATCAGTTTAATTGACACCGAAAAAAGACTTCCGCCTTTTTGCCCCTCCGCCGTGCCAAAAACAGGCGGCCATATTTGCTGGTTGACGCTCTAGCACATGGAAAGGGGCGGCACCCAGCGTGCAACAAACGCGGAAGCACAAAGCCTTTCAAAAATACCGAGCCACTCGAGCCCGGCTATCCTCGGAGGTGCACGGGGGTAGGAATAATGATTTCTTTTGCCAGCAGAAACGTAAGTAGTAGACTCCGACCTCGAGTCTTTAATAAACGGGTCGCGGGGGCAGATAAAAGCATAAATATTTCGCTGCGCTTTTTTTAAAAAACAACCGCCTAAAATTAGACTTTGTCTTTCATAGTAAACTGCGCAGATTACCCCTCGCCTGCAACCTCATGGGGCATTGATAACTACTGAGATAAGTATGTCACCATTACCATTTCAGAAACATTACCAAGGAGGTCCCCCTCCCCTTTCTCCTGTTAGTCTATTGTAAGTGCATTGAGTCACGAATGTTGTGTGTGTGCGATACTATGATAACGGTCCCGACAAAACGGTACCATTGGTGTCTCCCATAAAGGGCAGTGATGCCGAGAGACACATGATTACATGCTGAATTTCATGTATGAGTACAAAACCGCTTTAAGTATTTGGAATTGCGGCCCCCTACAAGAATAGAAAAAGTCTGTTCGTTTGTTTTCTTCCCCATTCAGAAAACAATGCCCATGCATACATTTATGTTGGTTTTTCTCTTCTTTTTTCCTTACAGAGACCACATTAGGTCGATTTTTTTCTGCTTCACTTGGGCCAACTCATGCCCTGAGGCCTAAACAGCCAACTTATTTTTGTTGGTTGTTTATAGGACAGTAGGCATTACTTGTTAGAAACTGAGTAATAATAGTAGGGACTGTTTTTTTTGGTCCTGATGAGTAAGCAGTAGGGGACTGCTTACGAAACATGTCGACAAGGTAGTAGCTAATGCTCTACCACACAACCCCTTCTTAATGTTCCCAGCTGGAGAAGCTAATAAATTTGTTTTTTTCTACCAAGCCAGGGAATTTTTAACTCTTTCAATTTTTTCACCTTTTGCACACTCACTAGTGTTAGGTCCCTACACCTTCACTGACACCTATACACCCACACATAGCCTCTGTCACACCTTAGTGCTCCCGCGTATTTCGTTTGGTCGTAGCACGCCCCGTCCCGTTATAGGGGCGGGAAGACCCCTATGATGAAGCATGACTCTACCTGGTTTTTTAGAGTGTGAGGGGTATTTTAACAAGCACATTGTGCTCCCATCTTTCCATGTGTAAGAGAGAGCCTAGCACCCTGTTATAAATGGTTAAAATTATAAAAATTTCACTTACTCACTTTTTTGATAGAATCTCTGTGGTTATAAAAGCTTACTTTGGAGGGTGATTCTATCAGTACCTCTACGCTTCTCCTTTTTGGTTTGGAGCCAGTGGTGAATCTGCACAACTCTGGAGCCAGCAGGTGCCCTCACTCCGCTGCTGGCCCTCTTGCTATGTGGGAAGTGGTGTTGGTAATATAACTGCGTACCCGGCCTCATGTGCAGCCCAGCCGTCGTTGCAAGAGTCTGTTGCAGCCTACCATGCCCTTCGCCTCTGCAGTTCCCTTTGAGCGCGGCCACTCGTTGCCCCTGTCTGGCGGTCGTAGTCGTCTCGTCACAGCACCGCGGCAGTCTCTCATGATGCCAGGGCACAGCAGCTGCTCAGCGTAGTATGGTTTCCGGTGCGAGGGCACTGCTCTGTGGGGGCAGGGGGAGTCACCTTGTCCTTCTCCGCGGACGACGTGGGTCCCGGCGGTGTGCTATGCAGGCCGTAGCTCGAGGCCTAGTACGCAGGTAGGAGCCGCGGTCTTGCGCAGTTGGGCATTCCGGGGCGGCGGTGGACAGAGTGGCTGTAGCCTTCAATGTGGTGTGCTTCCCCCCGGTACAAAGTCTGTTGGGGCGTCAGTGGCGGCGATCTGCTCTCTGGCGCGTCTGGGCACTCTCACTGCGCAGCTGGCGGTGTAGCGTTCGAACGCTGCTCACCTTCTCTCTCCTTGGCCACGGCCACCACAGGGTCCGGCGCCATCCGGTACTCGGGTCCGCCTCGTCTCGCCAATCCTCCGGCAGGGCCTCCCAGGGACGCAGTCCAGTTGGGGTGTAGCTGTGCAGGGGTGGGCTGCCTCAGTGATACAATCTGCGGGTGGGGGGGAGCCTCCCGGTTGTCTTCCTCAGCCGCTGTTGGTCTCGATAAGGTGCCGTGCCAGCCGCTGTTTCAGGCCTAGCTGTCCGGTTGAAGCTGCGGTCTCGCGTAGGCGGGCCTGCCGGGACAGCAGCGTCCGGGGCGGCCCGATCTCTTTGGCAGTGCCGGTGCGGAGCCCAACAAGCGATCAGCCCCAAAATTAGGTGTCGGGTGGGTGAGCTTCTCCTCCGGTTCCGCCTGCAGTTTCAGCCTTATCAGGATGTCTGGGTCGGAGAATCAGCCCGGGGAAGGGGAGCTCGGAGCGGAGCTCTACCCTACCACGTGTGCCTCCATTGTGCGCCAAACCACTCCCCATGCATCATGCATGACTCATGCCTTCCACTTTTTCAGATTGCCTATGTGCAGGGGCACAGTGAATCCTCCCCCACGCCACGCCTTGCATTAGGAACTACTGCGAGGGTGGAGTTCTTGATGGGCCTCTTCTGTCTGAAACTCTGCAGACAAAGGCGCAGCTCATAATTAATGTGAAAATATGGGCGAGTGAGTAAGTGAAGGGATGGGCGAATGGATGGCTGGATGGATGAGTGAAATGATGGATGAGTGAAAGGGTGGGTGATGTGGATGGATGAGTGAAAGGGTGGATGTAAGGCTGGATGAGTAAGTGAAAGGGCTGGTAGATGGACAAAAGGATGGATAGATGAGTGAAGGGGTGAAAGGGTGGATGGATGAGTGGAAGGATGGATGAGTGATAGGTTCAATGGATGGATTCATATGTGGTTGAGTAGATGGGTGGGTGGGTGGGTGGGTGGGTGGATGGAAGGATGGATGGATGGATGGCTAAGTGAAAGGGGAATTGAGAGAGAAAGGGAGGATGGGTAAATGTATGACTGAACTGGTGAATGGGTTGAAGGATGAGTGAACGGGTGGATGAATGAGTAAGTGAAAGGATGGCTGGATAGGTAAATGGCTGAATGGATGAGTAAATGGATAGATAGGTGGAAGAGTGGATGGATGAATGCATGGATGGTTAGGGTGAAAGGGTGGATGGATGGATAATGGATGGATGAGTGAAAGGGTGGATGGAGGGATGGATGAGTGAAATGATGGATGGAAGGATTCATGGTGGAGAGGTTGGCAAATGGTTGAATATGGACGGGCACACAGATGGAAGGACAGAATGAATGGTGAAAGACTGAATGATGGATGAAAGTATGATTACACATCGTATGGCCCATTATCTTAAGCAACTTTTCCTATACATTGACTTTCACATTTATATGAGGGATTGTCTCTATATAATATGTGTGTGTTGTAACGCACTCCAACACTCTGTCACTCATACTTAGGATGAGTAGCACTATAGAAGACATTAAATACACATGAGAGAGGGTCTAAGTGAAGATGAGGGGTGCATATTGAGGATGGTAGCAAGGCCAGACTGGCCGGACTGGCATAAGGCGTTTTCTCTGGGAGCTGGATTGGTGGGGGTAGTTTTGTTACCACAAAAGACCTGCACTTTTGCTTAAAGCTGTGCGCATCCTGAAAAACCATCAAGTGCGCAATTGTCTCAACCTCATTAACTTATTTTCACTTGTACTTAAGTGGTTGTCTATTTACTTACTTATATACTATTGTGCAACCTCCTCTTATGTGTCTGTAAAACGTACCTTTTGTCCCGAATTTTGACCTCCTGTCCTGAATTGTTGTCCTGAATTTTTACACTTGCTGTCCTGAATTTGCACCCATGCCAGTTGGTCACCCTAACAGGGGCCCAAACTAGCAATTGCAGATGTGTAGGGGAAAGGATTCTGTTAGACCTGACATCCTTGGCGTGGTTTTTCCCCCATCTTTTTGCCTCTGACTCATGTATTTTCGATGCTGTGCTGGATTTCGTTTTTGCTGGTTTAGATGCCTTGGACACTCTGCCACTGCTGATCAGTGTCAGAGTGTAAGTGCTCCCTCTGTAAATTGTCATATTGATTGGGTATACCTGATTGGCATATTTGTATCACCATGAAGTCCCTAGTAAAGTGCACTATGTGTGCCAGGGCTGGTGATGACAGATGCTACTTGTGGGCCTGCAGCGCAGATTGCGCCACCCACATGAGTAGCCCTAAAATGGTGTCTCAGGCCTGCCAGCGCAGGGCCTGTGTGCAGTCAGTGGACTGCCATGTCCGCCTGGCCAGTGTCCCCACTGGCTGGGCCTAACCCTTCCCGGTCTGTGCACATCAGTCACCCCTATGGAAGGCTCAAGGTACCCCCCTGGGCAGGGTGCAGTGCATGGGTAAGGTAGAGCATGTACTAGTGCAGGTAACATGCTCTGGTAGTGAGCAGCAGCCATTTTGTGTGCTCACTGCTGCAAGGCTATCTTGCTCCATAGATTAACATGGGGGAGGCTGGTCCCAATGGATACCAGCCTATCTTCCCATAGGAACAAGATGGGACATAAGTGAGTGATATCCCTGAACTCAGAATTTAATAACACATCTTTTAGGAAAGGTGGTTTTTAAATCCTGTGTTTGAGAATAGTACTTCTAGAAAGTGGCTGTTCTCTTGTCTAAACCTTTCTGTGTGCCTGGGACTGTTTGTGGATTGACTGTCTGGGTTGAGGAAGACAGGGTCTGCAGAGCCCCCAGGGGGTTATCTGAGCCAGCCCGTGGATGAAAGGCAGCTTCTGCTGCCAGGGAAGTGGGAGGAGATAGCATCTGATAGTGAAGGGCTGTGCCTGCCTAACCACAAAGCTGGCTCCACCTCCTGCTGGGCGACTGTCACCTCTGTCCCTGATACTGAGAGGAAGAAGGAAGCCAGGAAACCCCCAGACCCCCAGCAACACCCAGAACTGGTTTGGACCGGGCTCAGGGCCCCCTTTGCACAAAGACTTCAAAAGACTTCAAATGACTTCAAAGACTTTTTGGGGTATAAGAGAAGGACCCCTGACAACAGATTTTCAGATTCTACAATCAAGAGGAACCTCTGCCAGAAGGACTGCTGAAGGAGCTGATGGAAGATTGCCTTGCTGTATGCTTTAAGGGCTGACCTATCGTGCTATCCAACTGAAGGAGAGGAGAAGAAAGGGACTTTGCTGTGAGCTGTGACCTTGCCTGCTTGAAACTGCTAAGACTTTGCTGTGTCTGCAACCTGAATCTCCAAGGGCCTGAGAAGAGCTGGCTCCCTGTCTGCAACCCAGGAACATAAAGGTTGCCCAAGGACTACAAGAATCTGCTGTGCCCTTGAAGCTGCTGTGTGGCGAAGAGATCATGAAACCCTGTAGTTTGCCTGCTTAGCGCACTGGCTGCTCTCTAATCTGCTTGAGGGCACCGCGCTGACCCAGCCGGCTGCGTGGCCAAGATCGACGTGTTCATCGACACGTGTGTGTGGCAGACCGGAGACTTGTGGGCCTCTTCAGCGCCAGGAGCGCTGAAAAACAATTGCTGGCCGTGTCACCGTCGCAGCCCGGGGTCAGTAACCCCCGTGAAAGCGCCCCGTATCTGTCCGGTGGTTGCGTGCTAAAGATCGAGCCCGCCGCGCTCTGATAGGGTGAGAGAGCCGAGCCCCCTCACCAGAGCCGCGACGGGATTGGCTGATTCCGCGGAGCGTCATCGGCGAGGCCGCGCTGCCATTTGTTGGCGGCCTCGCGTTCAGAGGGGCTCGTCTGGAGAGCCGCGACGGGATTGGCTGCCTCGACTGAAGCTGCCGAGGAGCCGAGGAATCGCCGAGATCACCGCCGGGACCGGGGAAGATTGACCTGACCTCGCCGAGGGATTTTGCAGAGTGCTCCAGCCCCCGGCCTGCCGTCTCTGCTCCCCGCTGCTCCCTGAAGGACTGAGAGCGGGCGGAGAGCGTCCTGAGACCGGCCGGGCTGGAGCGCGAGTGAGCGTTCACCAGCGAGGTGCGCCTGGGGGCCTGTAGTGATACCCACCACGGGGAAGGGAGTCCCCCTCCCCCCAGCATTCCGGTGAGGCGCGCTTAAAGCGCTTAGGGTCCCTGACGCTAGGGGCTGATTCTCTGGGCCATTTGCAACGCTGGCATTGTTTTCCTTGCTCGTTTTGAGAGCAACTTAATTAGAAATCAGTGTCATTATTTATACTGGCTGATTAAAGAGACTTGAGACATTCTTTTTGATAAAGAAGCTTCCTGATGATAACTGCAACCATAAGATTAAGAGCAACATATTATTGACCAAGTGATTATCGTGCAACTGCCTTATTTACATTGCTGAAACTAGATAAATTTATATATTTTTATAAAATATACTTACCTGTGTGGTCTCAGTTTGTGGTGGATTGGGGATTATTGTTGTGTTGAGTGCAATTATTATACACCTTGCCTTGGGGGATAAGCCTGCCTGCTCGCGCCAAGCTACCTAGAGGGAGAGCGGAGGTTATCTACTATGTGTATTCCTTCACCCTGACTAGAAGCAAGGGTCCCTACTTGGTCTAAGGTACTTACCTCTGCCAACTAGAGACCCCCAGATCTAACAGAGTCCCTTCTAATCTATCAACAACTAGCAGAAGTGACTGGTTGTGCATTCATATTTATTGTGACAGTTCTAGGAGAAGCAGAAATTGGATCCCCATTACCGTCCTCCAATGAACCATATAGTTCCTGTACCATATTCTCCCATTGCGTTGCAATAGGCACTTTGAAGTCTTATCCGCCCTGGCCCACACTAAGAATGAATGCGTCCATGCTGGTTTAGTCGGGGTCTGGCCTTTCTCTTCTCCTGGTTAAGAGATGCTTAGCAGTTAGCATGCCCAGGACAAGGAAGCAAGAAGTTTCCCGCAGCTTCTTGCCCCTGGGGTAAAGGTGCAGTATACACTCCTCCCAGGTACATTCTAGTTGACGATCCGTGGTTGCCCACAATATTTCACAGACCCGCCTCCAGTATGGGCTTAGAACGGTACAGTGCCACAGCATGTGCAATAAATCAGCTCCCACTTGTTTAAATCTAGAGCATGCCCCATCTGTCCGGCTATAAAATGTGTTAATTCTCTGAAGTGAGATAGGCCCTCTGAATTATGTAGTGTTGTATTAGTTTAAAGCGCGCATTTTTCGGCCTCCCTCATAATGCCCTAATTCGTTACAAGGTGTGGAGGTGGGCAGTCGACTCAATCAAATGCCCGATAGTTAGAAGCAAAGCCTGGATATCAGTGACATCTTAGGGTCTAAGTTTTAGTATCACTGTGTATTTTTGATTCTGGCCTAGCCAGATGACAATTGGACAACCTGGGAGGGCAAATAAAACGTGAAACAATGTGAACTTGAGGTTTACACTATCAGTAAGTAGTACCTGTTGTCATCAAAGCAGGTAGGTCAAAGAGATCCCTTGGAACATATATTATATTATGCTGTTAGGTTATTGGAATTTGTATTTAGTGCTTGCTGGCATTAATGCAGCCTCATATCACATCATATTCTGGTTGTTCTATTCTTAACAGAGACCTGGCTCATGCAGGATTCGGTAGCAGAGCCCTGACTGGCTCTTCCCCCAGGCTATGTGTTGAAAAGCGTATGCAGAGGGGACGACAGAGGGGGCTGCATTGCAATCATCACTAAGGATGTCTATAACTGCAGCCTTAGCAAGGAGAATATCGTAGGTTGCAAAATTGCATTGTTTAAAATCACACTGAATTTAAATTTTACTATGACCGGCTTTCTCATCTACCGCCCTCCGGGCCCTTCTATTCCGTTCAGGGAAGACGTATTGAATAAAGTTGCGCTATATGCGAGCAGGGCAGCAAATTTCACAATTCTAGGCGACCTTAACCTTCATCTTGAGAACTGCGGAAGGCTGAGATCACCAGTTTCCTGGCTGACCTAGAGGCCTAACAGCTGGCCCAGCAGGTCCGGGTATGTACGCATGTGGCTGGCCACTTGCTATACCCCACATTCTTTAAGTTAAGTTCCCTAACGATCTTGCCGCTGGTCCCGCAGGCTTGGACTGACCACTTTTTAGTCCTGTTCATGCTGCGGCTGCTGGGGAAAGTCAACCAGATCCGTCCTGCTCCAGTCTTAAAACGCCCCTGGCATAAGTTAGACATGGGTTTTCTCTCAGCTTGGTTGTCCAGTCATAGGCCCCAGCTGCCACCGGATGTGGAGGCAGCAAACTCTTGTTTTAATAAGTGGGTAATTCTAGGCTTGGATAGTTGCATCCCCGCTAAACTGGGGGGGAAGACTCGCAGCCATCCAACCCCTGCTTTACTGACTCGCTAATCACAGCCAAAAAGGGCTGCAAGCACCTTGAACGAGCTTGGAGACGCTCTTATGATGGGGTAGCAAAAAGTGAATATCGAGCAGCCATTAAACAGTATTCATTTGGAGAGCTCGAGCGGAGTATGTGGCCGATAAAATCTTGGCGAGTACCAATCCAGCCAAGACTATCTCCTTGCTGAAGGGCATGAAGAGTGGTGGACTACGGGGACCACATCGATCTCCTCAAATCAGCAGTGCAATGAGTTGGCTCGGTACTTCGTTAACAAAGTCGAAAAAGATTTATGTTGGGCTACCTACCCTGGCTTCGTCCATCTGGGAAAATATCTTGTCATCCTTTCCTCCGCTGACACATACGGAGTTCAAGGCCCTCTGTTTGAAGATTAAATCGGGCTCGCCGGCCGACCCCTTGACACCTGCTCACTTCCATCCGTTTCACACTCTCCTCTCCCCGTTGAATATTGACTTGATCAATCTTTCTTTGGCGTCAGCCTCTGTACCAGGGGCGTGGAAACACGCTAAGGTCATCCAGTTGCTCAAAAAACCTTTCCTGGACCCTGCAGAGTCAGGCAATTACCACCCTATCTCCCAACTGCCTTTCCTGGCGAAGCTGGCGGAATCGCACGTGAATTCCATTCTCTCTAAGTGTATTTAGCAGAATGCCATCCTTGATCCATCGCAGCATGGCTTCCGAGCTCGCCATAACAGAGTCTGCTCTGTTGGTAGTTACAGAGGCCATCCGGACGAATCTGGATGTCGGTGATTCAGCGGCCTTGGTCCTTTTGGACTTAAGTGCTGCTTTTCATACCGTCTCCCATGCAATACTTCTAAGACGTCTTCAGGAAATTGGCATCAGGGATGCAGCTCTGAATTGGCTCCGATCTTTTTTGAAGGGGAGGTCTTTTCAAGTCCTAGTGCCTCCTTTTCATTCCAAGGAGTTTGCTTTGCATCAGGGGGTGCAGCAGGGCTCAGTGTTGAGCCCCTTACTGTTTAACATCTATGTCCGGCCCTTGGCTGTGCTAGCGAAAGAACGGGACTTGTCACTGGTGTCATATGCTGACGACACCCAGTTGGCGATTGCTTTCTCCAAAAAAAGGTGTACCAATCTGGCCAAGTTTAAAGAGGATCTTTCAATGATTGCAGACTGGATGGCGCTAAACTGCTTGCAGTTGAACGCCAGTAAGTCTGAGATCTTACTGTTCGGGAAGGATCGGGGGTTGTGGTCCGAGCAATGTTGGTCGGATCGCTTCAAACCTGCCCCCCTGACCAAGGAGACTGTGAAAACGTAGGCGTGTGGTTTGACAGTGGCCTGACATTTGACGCCCAATCGAAGGTAGTGGCTTGGGGGTGCTTTGGGCTTCTGTGAGGCAGAAGCCGTTGCTGGGTTTCTTTCCTCCAAAAGTGCGTCAAACCATTGTCCAGGCTGCAATTCTACCCAGACCGGATTATGGCAATTGCCTCTACTTGGGTGCCAACAAGGCCAGTGTTAAGCATTTACCGAGAGTACAGAATGTAGCTGCACACATTCTGGTGGCTCTCCTGAAATCTTACTCAGTTTTTCATGTGCTTTGCAAACTTCGTTGGTTGCCTGTCGAAGCGCATTCAATTCAAGTCGCTTTGTGTGGCGCATAGGATCCTGGCGCTTCAGGCCCCCTTGTGGTTGGCCAATCTGTTAGAGTTCTACGTGCTGCAGCGTCCTCCAAGATCTGCCGACTTCGCGCTGGTCTGTACTCCACATGTCTTGAAAGCCAGAGCGGGGGGTCGTTCCTTTCGCAGTTTGGCTGCGCAACTCTGGAATTCGCTCCCTGTTTCCATCCAAGCCATCCAGTACCACCTTGCTTTCCGGAAAGCCATAAAGACCTGGGCCCTTATTTATGAAGAGCTTGCGTTGTCAATGCGTCAAAAATAATGACGCATCGTCGGCGCAACGCATGCGCCATAATAATGAAGTGACGCATCTCCGATGATGCGTCACTTTCAGCCCTCTGTGTCGGAAAAACCACTGCGTCAAAATGCCCTGCGACATGTAAGTATTAATGTATGCAAGGTGGGCGTTACCCCGGAAAAACCAGCGCAAATGTGACGCATCCACATTTATGACTGTTCCCACTTTTGACGCATCCGTAGCTGAAATGGCGCAGCGTCGCGATTGCATCAGAATTGGTGCGCCTACAAAACTGACGCGCAGGAAATGGCGCATCCGCACATATAAAGAGGAGAGGCCAGAGTGGACATTGCTGCAACTATCCCCACACCATGGAGGTGGTAATGCTGCGACTAGCTGCCAGACGGAGACGACTAGCACCAGGAATCCCACCACACCCGCCCCACAAAATCACCCCCCCCAAAGGCAACGCCGGAGAAAGGAGCGATTATTCCGTCAAAGGAGCGTCCTGAGAGGCCTCAGGGATGAGGAGGTCATAAGTCTATTTCGCCTCAAGAAGCAGACCATAGAACATCTACTACGACTCATTGGACCAAGGCTAGAGGTAACAACCAACAGGCCTACCAACATACCGCCACAGGCAAAGCTCCTGGCTGTGTTGCATATGCTAGCGTCGGGCTCCTTCCAAACAACAGTTGCCAAAATGGCTGGAATATTCCAGCCAGCTTTCTCATCATTCCTACCCACTGTCCTGGATGCCATCATCCATCTGACCCCCCCGCTACCTCCGTTTCCCCAACAACCCACAACAGCAGATGGAGATCAAGCAAGGATTCTTTGATATAGCAGGCTTACCCCATGTGCTGGGTGTCATCGACTGTACACATGTGGAATTAGTACCTCCGGCAGCAACTGCACATTTGTACATAAATCGCAAACATACTTATTCAATCAATGTACAGGCTATTGTGGATCACCGTGGACTATTTACAAATGTGCTGACAAAATACCCTGGCAGTGTACATGATGCCTTCATATTCCGGAACTGCATCATAAATGACCGCTTCAAGAATGGCCAGTATGGCAATGACCTACTTGTAGGTAAGCAAAAGTGTATGATACAATGCACCATCCATGCTACCAAACTGGTAATATTGCTTCAATGAATCTTTAATGAGGTCATGGATGGGATAATGTTGTACTAGTATATACATATACATAAATATAAGGTCATGTAGAGGCATATAGGGAGTCAATGCATGTCCTTCCAAATATGTGTCCATTTACAAGCATAAATATGTGCCAAAGGTGTCTTGCATGTGAGCCACTGGGTGTGTTCTCTGCAACATCCATGCCCAATGGACACTGCCATATGAAATATTGCCCACAACATATGGCCTGTAGTTTACCAGAACCATTTCAAACATTTCATTGTACCTTCTCATTTTTTCCATTACAGCTGACCAGGGATATGGCATCCAGCCGTGGGTCATGACACCTTACGGAAACCCACAGTCGCCACAGGAAGTAGCCTACAACCAAGCACATTGCAGGACAAGGAACATTATCGAACGAACATTTGGTCTGCTGAAGGCCAGGTTTAGGCGCTTGGACAAGTCTGGTGGACGTATGCTGTATTCACCGCAGACAGTGTGCAAAATAATATTGGCATGTGCAATACTGCACAACATATGTGTGCTCACAAAAGTCCCCTGGGATGAGGAACCTGATTTAAATCCGCAAATGCCGGAGGATGACCAGGAGGATGGCCATGCTCCAGCAAACCAAAGCACAGCAGCAGGCATCCGCTGACGTGCCAACATAGTGCGTAATTTTTTTTAATAATGTGAAAAATAACATTATCATTATGAATCTTGATTTTTGTTCACACAAATAAAAATACATCATACAACCTTTTCTAGCTTGTGCATGATTATTTTTTAAAAATGTTACCCTGCAAGTTGCATGACAATCTCATATGTGGGGTATATACATGACATTTACTCATGTCTGGAGGCTGACAGCAGACATACATAAGGCCACACATCCATTTACATTGTACTGCCTTGCAATTTCACCTGCAATGGCCACACTCACCAGTGTCTGGCCAACACAGGTACCCTGGCACCATAGTGCATGTGTCTGTGTGCAGGGTATGAATGCACATGTGTATGAAGGTGACCCTTCCTGTACAAAAATATTCCTCCATGCAACATAGCAACCATAGTGCAGGTAGGCAGGCCGGCCATTGTGCGTCAGCGCACATGAAAAGCAAAGGAATCTCCCGTATGTCATAGATACAGCACCTTCCCGCCCTATTTGCTTGCTGTAGGGAAGTGCAGCAGGAATGCATGCTGTAATTGTCTACGCAAAAACATCATAAATTAGGTTCTAAATTCACAATTGTCAAAAAACAACATTTACCATCCAGATTTTGGGGTGCACAAAATGAGAAAAGCACAGGTGAAGATGAGCCCACATAATGAAATCACCCACAGGAAAAATTATAAAAATATACTTGTATGTTGCAAAGTCATGTTGAAAGTAAATAAATAATAGGACAAACATTACATTCATTAATATGTTACACAGTGGATGTGAGCCAAAATATGACCATCCATGAAAAAGTAGCCCTCAGTGCTCACACAAGTTTGCATAATAGAAAAAATGTGGCAGGCACATAAATGAAGTTGGTGTATCATACTTCATAATCTTATCCATGCATTCATGACTCTACACACAAAAGTGACGTTAGGTCTGCATATGTCAAAATCTGACCCATGCATTCCTGACTCTAGGCACAAAAGTGACGTTGGGTCTGCATACGTCAGAATCTGACCCATGCATTCCTGACTCTAGGCACAAAAGTGACGTTAGGTCTGCCTACGGCAGAATCTGACCCATGCATTCCTGACTCTACGCACAAAGACGTATTGATCCCATGCATTCCTGACTCTACGCACAAAAGTCACGTTAGGTCTGCATACGTCAGTATCTGACCCATGTATTCCTGACTCTACGCACAAAAGTGACGTTAGGTCTGCCTACGTCAGAATCTGACCCATGCATTCCTGACTCTAGGCACAAAAGTGACGTTAGGTCTGCATATGTCAAAATCTGACCCATGCATTCCTGACTCTAGGCACAAAAGTGATGTTAGGTCTGCATACGTCAGAATCTGACCCATGCATTCCTGACTCTAGGCACAAAAGTGACGTTAGGTCTGCCTACATCAGAATCTGACTCATGCATTCCTGACTCTACGCACAAAAGTGTTGTTGGGTCTGCATACGTCAGAATCTGAACCATGTATTCCTGACTCTACACACAAAAGTGACGTTGGGTCTGCCTACGTCAGAATCTGACCCATGCATTCCTAACTCTACGCACAAAAGTGACGTTAGGTCTGCATACGTCAGAATCTGACCCATGCTTTCCTGACTCTAGGCACAAAAGTGATGTTAGGTCTGCCTACGTCAGAATCTGACCCATGCATTCCTGACTCTACGCACAAAGACGTATTGATCCCATGCATTCCTGACTCTACGCACAAAAGTGACGTTAGGTCTGCATACGTCAGAATCTGACCCATGTATTCCTGACTCTACACACAAAAGTGACGTTAGGTCTGCATACGTCAAAATCTGACCCATGCATTCCCGACTCTAGGCACAAAAGTGATGTTAGGTCTGCATACGTCAGAATCTGACCCATGCATTCCTGACTCTAGGCACGAAAGTGACGTTAGGTCTGCCTACATCAGAATCTGACTCATGCATTCCTGACTCTACGCACAAAAGTGATGTTAGGTCTGCCTACGTCAGAATCTGACCCATGCATTCCTGACTCTACGCACAAAGACGTATTGATCCCATGCATTCCTGACTCTAGGCACAAAAGTGACATTAGGTCTGCCTACGTCAGAATCTGACCCATGCATTCCTGACTCTAGGCACAAAAGTGACGTTAGGTCTGCCTACGTCAGAATCTGACCCATGCATTCCTGACTCTAGGCACAAAAGTGACGTTGGGTCTGCATACGTCAGAATCTGACCCATGTATTCCTGACTCTAGGCACAAAAGTGACGTTAGGTCTGCCTACGTCAGAATCTGACCCATGCATTCCTGACTCTACGCACAAAAGTGATGTTAGGTCTGCATACGTCAGAATCTGACCCATGTATTCCTGACTCTACACACAAGTGACGTTAGGTCTGCCTACGTCAGAATCTGACCCATGCATTCCTGACTCTAGGCACAAAAGTGACGTTAGGTCTGCCTACGTCAGAATCTGACCCATGCATTCCTGACTCTAGGCACAAAAGTGACGTTAGGTCTGCATACGTCAGAATCTGACCCATGTATTCCTGACTCTAGGCACAAAAGTGACGTTAGGTCTGCCTACGTCAGAATCTGACCCATGCAATCCTGACTCTACGCACAAAAGTGACGTTAGGTCTGCATACGTCAGAATCTGACCCATGCATTCCTGACTCTCTGCACAAATGTGACGTTACACAAGGCCCAAAAGTGACTTTGGTCATCATATGTCATAGTCTGACTCAGCTGAATATACTAACACCACAAATTTACACACAAACATTTTGTGTTCCTGTTCAGACACTTTCATGCTAAGCGTAAACACGCATCTTTTGCCCAGCGACAAAAATACAGCAGTAAATATATGCAACAACATTGACAGATAAAAACAGCAATGCGCCATTAATGAAGATTGTGACGCAAGCCAATGTCGCATCTTCTAAAACTGGTCGCACCTTAAGGGGAAAATATGTCCTCAGTCAGCCATGCTTCAAATTAATGATGCGACATAATAATGATTTGTTCGCATGACAATAATGACGCATCGACGATAACTGGTCGCACCGTAAGGGTAAATATTTAATCAGTGTACCATGCTACAAATCAACGATGCAACATAATTAGGTTTTATTCGCATGCCAATAATGATGCATCGTCGGAAACGAGTCGCATTGCAACAGGAAATGATGTAACCAGCCTGCCCTGCTCACAAACAGGAAGTTAATTCCAACTTCACTTTCTATTTCACTCCTTTGTAGTCTCTGGCAGGTGTAGGAGTGTGTTTGCCAAGTGCTTGAGAGTTGTGTCCTGTCCTGAAGTTGTTTTATAGTGTGTGTCTTGCTTACTGTGTCAAAATAGTCTCTGTACTGTTGTGTATTGTCTAGCTGTCTGTTGTGTGTAAAGGGGTGTCTGTCTGTTTAGGGGTTTTAATAGTTATTAATAGGGGGATTAGTGTTCTGTTTAGGGGTTTTCATAGTTAGTAGTAGGGGAATTAGTGTTTTTATAGTAATAGGGGGATTCCTGTTAAGTCATCATTTTTTTTGTAGCTTTCACACAGCGTGGCTTGTGCTTTGTCACAATGCCACCCAGGTCCAGGAACCTCACTGAGCAGGAGTTTGGGGGGCTACTGTGGCTGATAGTGCACTACCTCCCAAATATGATTGGGAGTGGAGGCAGGGTACTTACTGCTGGGTTACCCAACCCAAGAAAGAAAGCTGATGTGGGAGAGGGTGCGGTACCAGATGTTACGAATCTTTGGAGTGGACAGGACCCTGAGACAGTACAAACATCGGTGGGCTGATCTCCTCAACCGTGAGCAGGATCTCCTGGACCACCTTGGAATTGAGGTTGACGGAACAATTGGTAAGTGAAATTACATTAATTTCATGTATTAACAGCTGTATTCTAAGGATAAGCTATTCCATTTTGAAACTACAGGGGCCTCACTGACGAGCCCCTTGCGTCGCTGTAAAATCAGATTTAGGGCCATATGTATCAACAAACCCTTTAGCAATTCATAAATAGCTATTTTCAAGGAATCACTATTTATGAATTGCAAAATGGTATTTATGAAGAAAATCTCTATTTTTTAGCGATTTCTTAATCTTCCTTATTTGCGACTTTGCATTTTGCAAATTTGCAATTAAGGAATAATTCCAAATGCATTCCTATGGGCCAGGAGGCCCATAGGAATGATTGCGAAATAATTATCAAATTGCGAATTCGCAATTTGCTAATCGCAATTTGAGAATTATTTCAAGGGTGCAGGGGTGTCTCAAAGACACCCTGCTGCACCCCTCAAATGTACATGTGTGTGCATATGGTGTACATACATGCCCTATGGGCATGTGCGTGCATCACATGCCACCTTCAAAAATGCCAAATTGTGCATTTTTTGAAGAATTCGCAAGTTACCATCAACTACACGTTGGTGTTAATTTGCAAATTCTTAACCATAATTTGCAACACAAAAATGCTACATACATAGCATTTAAGGAATTGCAAAATTGCAATTCCTTAAATGCTATGGCAAAATAAGGAATCGCAAAACTTTGCTATTCCATATTTTGCAAATGTTTCATACATCCTAAAACATGCAAAAAGGCCGTTTGCAATTCGCAAAGGCCGAAATTCTGCAATTTTCGGACTTTGCAATTCACAAAAGGCTTGATACATATGGCCCTTAGTGACGTTCTGGTAACGCACAAGCCTGAGTGATCTTCATCATGCTGGACTATGCCACTCATTGAGGCATAATCCTGCATGATAAATGTCCGTCCTTTCAATGCATTGTTCTGTGTCAAAGGGGCGTGCAATGGGTGTTGTTTGGCATGTCTACACCAACATCCATGGCCTTTTGTCACTGCTCCAGGGGCCTTTTTAATGAAGGCCTTGCGCCGCCGGAGCATCACTTATTAACATGTGGTAAAAAGACGCACCGAAAGTCCTAAAAGTACGATTTTTCTCAATTTAGTAGTAGTAAAGTTAGGACTCCTAACTTTACTACTACTAAATTGAGAAAAATCCTAATTTTAAGACTTTCGGTATTCACAGAAGGCATTTAGGAGTCCTAAAGTTAGGAGTCCTAACTTTACTACTACTAAATTGAGAAAAATCCTAATTTTAAGACTTTCGGTATTCACGGAAGGCATTTAAGAGTCCTAAAGTTAGTAGTCCTAACTTTACTACTACTAAGTTGAGAAAAATCGTAATTTTAGGACTTTCAGTATTCACAGAAGGCTTTTAGGAGTCCTAAAGTTAGGAGTCCTAACTTCTGTGAATACCAAAATGAGTAAGTTCATTCTGTAAATACCAAGAGTAGTAAGTGCATTCTGTGAATGCTAAAAGTAGTAAGTTCATTCTGTGAATACCAAAAGTAGTAAGTGCAATCTGTGAATACCAAAACAGTAGTAAGTTTAGGATTGAGTGTTAAGTTAATTCTGTGAATCGGGCCCTATGTGTTTAGATTAAGTGTATGTATGCCTGATGTGCGATCGTTGAATAGGTGGTGGGGGGTCATCTGTGTGTTGTGTAGTATGTGTGAGGTAGGTTTAGGAACAGTAAGACAAGATAAGTGTAGATGTTAGTGCCTTAGATTAGCTTAGTGTAGGATTTTTATTCAAATTTTAATAAGTGTAGTGTAGTTTACCATTGCTTTTTATTAGTGTGAACTATTTTGGTAAATAAAATATGTTTTTCTTTTACAATAAGTCTGACTTGTAGGCATATGAAGTTGTGAAATCAGCTTAGGGTGAGCCTTACACTTGCTGGCCAAGGAATGTCAACAATGATCTCATATCTGAGATTACCGTTACATGTTAGGTATTGTAAGCAAAATGTTCATTACACTATCACTAATTCATACAGGCCACTACTCACCCTTGAGGGACTCAAGGTATTGCGTGGCAGGTGAGCCCATGTGATCAACAATCATGTGAAAAGATTGTGGCACCTCTTTCATGACGTTTTGCCATAGTGAAGCACAGCAGGGCTTCCTGTTGCGCTACCCTTTTGCAGGATGAAGGGCAGGACCGTGCCGTATCTGCAAGATACTGCGCAGTCCTGTTCTCACCAGCACTGGTGCACAATGGCCTGTTCAGCGCTAACACAGTCACCTTTGCACAATGGGGCAAGTGTGGCTGCCTTGCGGAGAACATTATACTTGTACAGGAACGGAAACCTCTCAGTTAATCAATCATCACAACAGCCTCTTCCTCTTACTATATGTGCTGCATTGTGTGAAAAAGGGAAGACAAGGAGAAATTATCATATTTCTCAACATTGTGCCTTCCTCACGCCTGCCCTGGGTCTGTGTAATTTCTGGACAGTGCCTCACATTTCATGTTCGTATGACATCTGGGGCAGTGTCAAAAGCCAATGGATGTTGCTGGGAAGGCACCCAGAAACACCCATTGCACGTGCCTGTAACGCAGATCAATGCGTTCAAGGGTCGGATTTGTAGCATGCAGCATTATCCCATGACTATGGGCCTTGGTGATGGATGATGACTATTAGGCAGGGTTAGGTGTCACACAACGTCACAACAAGTGAGGGTCAGATGGCACAAGGGCCGTCATTAATTAGGCCACCTGGTATTGAGACTGTAGCTCAATGTCTGCAGTGTTGTCCCAATGCTGAGGGCCAGTATGACCCACGTCTTTCCTGCAAGTGGAAAATAAAGCAGGTTCACGGTCTGGCTATGTAGATGCAGGGAAATGTGACCATGGCTAGGTATGTATTGCAGAGGTATGTCTTGTGGGCCTAGAAGCAGATTCATTGGTAGAGGTTTGCTGGGCCAGGGTTGTAGCTGACTGTGGAGGCGTGTGTGAGCTCCTTTAGTGTCAGTATATCTGTATGGGTGTGGATGCAGTAGAGCTCCTGTATGTGCTGGCGGAAGTGGTATTGTCGTGGGAGCCACAGGGAACGTCTACCTACGATTGTCTGGACATTCATCATTTTTGTCCTTAGGGAATTTGTGATACTGATATTGAGGGCTTTCACATTGAACAGGCTGATGATGATGGATGTGTGGCTGATGTAATCAATGAATTTGTTGGCAATAAATTTGATGCTCTTGCAGAGTTTGCAGAGGGTGAAGAAGTATGGTGAGGATACTGCTATTATCCGTAATGACATGGTGAGGGATGAGTTCTGTACAATGTATAGTTTGTGTGGCACATATGAGTGGTGTACTGTTTATCCAGCCCAAGGGACCACCAGGTATAATCCCATGTGGTAGGGGTTGTTGTGAAGATGACCTGTTTTGACAACAAATGGAGATTTGCCCAGCTGAGGCACATACTTGTTGGCACATCTTGCATCCATTGTGGTTAGTTGTGTCCTGTGATGTTGGGTACCTTGGTGAGGGAGAGGCAGAGCTGGGTGTATTAGGCATAGGGTACTATGCAGAGTCCATGTTCAATGATGTTGTCAGCAAGTGGGGCCATGTAGACGTAGTAGACAAAGGTACTGAGGGACAGTCCCTGAGGAACTCAGCATCAGTACGCTGTTGTGCTGTGAAATGTATTAGGCTGAATCATCCGCTCCGGTCTGCAAGTGAGGAGACAATCCAGTGTGGTGTATTACCTTGCCTCATGCCATAGTGGAGTCTGCCTGCTAGTGTGTTGTGGAACATTGTTTCTTGAAATGATGCGATGTATTGTGTATATGGAGTGGCAGTGTGGCCTACTTTGAGGATTGTGTGGATGTTGCTGTGGCGTGTAGGAGGGACCTCTTGATGCTGTTGTTTGTCATGGAGCAGGATTGGGGATGTTGTATGTTCCTATGAACTTCACTGGGTGCATGATGACCCTCTGATTTATGACTTTGTCTGCAAATGTGTGTGGAAAGATGTGCCTGTGGGTCTTGACGTCTGTTTGGTCAGCAGTGGTATAACTGGTAATGTAATTTAGCTCTCACCATTAGCAATTACAGTGGAGGTGCCTGTTCCAATGGTGGAGGCCATATACTGTCACTGTTCGTGTGCAATGGGGGATGCAGCCCTGTGGAAGATGTGCTGTGGGCAGGGGTGTGTGGGTGCTCCTTAAACTATGCCCATCAAGGTGTTTGTGGTGTGAAACATGTAGACATGTGGCCACCAGAGGATGGTGTGTAGTGTGGCTTACTTGGGCTAAGGTGTTGTGTGGGATGCCTTGGTTATGTTCATCTAAGTTGACATTCACTTTGCTGATCTAGTGGTAGGAGACTGATCCAAGTGTCTTGAAAATTCCTGTGGAGTGAGTGAGGCCTGAGCTGGGTCGTATTGTAAAATTTGGTATGGAGTTGATGATTCCCATGGATTGGCAGGATGTGTAGAGGATTGTGCCCTTGATGATTTTGCATTTGTGTGGATCACATGAGTGACATTTTGCTGTGATGTTGTCCCTGTAGGCGGAGTGTATTTCCTGGGGTTTGGTTGACCCTCAAAGCTAAATCCAGCAGCCTGCACATGAGCATTGTTTATTGTATGTCCGTGGATACACATGTGACATTGTGTATTGTATGTTGTGCTTCAAGGAAGTGTGCAGGCATGTATGTGCATATGTAGTACATCATCTGTAATTCGTAATGATCTGAGTGTGTGTGGCACATGGTGGATGGAGGGGTGTGTATCAGTGCTGAGGCAAGGGGCTCTGTGTTGATCTTGCACCAGTGTCTGCACAGGGACTGTGGCCTTGACATGTGTATGGTGTGTTTTCTGAATGATGAGAGGATGCATTGGGGCTTGGATCAGGGAGGATGTGAGGGATGGCCAAGGAAATTGTTGTTACCTTGGATGACAATGTGTGCACGAGTGTGTCCCACCTTGTGAGTTGTGTTGATGACAACCTGGGTATATCTGATGTTGGGGATGTTGTCTAGGAGTGCGGTGAAGTTGAATTGGCAGAGTTTGTCAATGAGTCATACTGGTGTCTGAGCTGTACATAGTCCACATATTGTAGGTTGTTGTGCGGTCTGTGATCTGCATTGTAGTTGGCAAATGTTGTGGCACATCAAGGATGTCTGAATGCAAAGGTACAACATGGAGTTGTCCTGTAGTTGACTTTGATACAGGAGTGGACATGTTCAGGACTGTGCAATCACTTCATCATAATGGCATTAGTCTGTTGGAGGCAGTTCCTGGAGATGATGGCAAGGCATCCCTCCATGGTGTTTGTGGCTGTATTTCAGCATGATCTTGTACAAGTTGTGGATTGCGTATGCAATGCCAGTTGCAGATGTGAGCCAGGCAACGTAACTTGTGCCAGAGGCTGTTGTTGGCCTCACACATTTATATGCCATATCTGTGCAGAGGACATGTGTGTAGGAGGATGCAGCTCAGGCATCACTGTGCATTGGCATACAGCTGGCTGTTCATAGCTGTCATTGTCTGCAGACGGGGTAAGGTGCTTCAGCAGTGTCAACATGAGACTGTTGCTTGTTATTTGCACGGTGTTCAGACCTGACAGTTGTATTATCTTACAAGGTTGCATACATGGAGTGCTGCATTGGTAGTGGGGGTGGTTTTAATGACCAGGCTAACTTGAGCTGGTCTTGCTCATGTTGTGTATGTTCACTGATGTGCTTCAACTCTGCACAACAATGGTACCTATATACATAATCCACCATTCAGCTGGGGTCGTGTGTAGGGTGAGCAGCTTGTAGCTGGAGCATGGTTGTGTGTGGGTGCTGGATGGACAGGTAACTGCAGTGGCAGTGGCAAGTAAAAGTCTGTGTGGATACAGAGAAAATACAGGGGATACACAACAGACAGGCCAAATTAGCTCTATCAGGAACAGCAGACACACACACCAAGGGCACAATACAGTGAACAAGGCACAGACAGACCATGGTGCCACTGGGAAATGGCCTCATTGGCAATCTACATTGTACTAGTGGTACGGATCGTACCACGAGTGTATTGGGGAATTTCAATTGGGGAATGACATTTCTTGTCTGTAATTGTACAATAATCTGTGTGACAGGCCTGTACATAAGTACTTATTGTGGAAGTATGGTAGCTGACTCATTCTCACATAGCGATATAGTGGATTTTCTAACAGACTCCAAGCTTCAAATCTGTCACGTTCTCACTTCTCCAAATGAAAGGTGTAACCGTGCTCAAGGATCAGTGGTGTGCCGAGGCATTGCCATTCGCTCAGATTCACAGATGTGTTAGGACATCTCAATTCTGACATGTCATGTAAGTCATCTTGCCATGGCTAATTCCACAGCCAATTTTGTCCGTCAGTGTGTCAACATACATCAGGCACACTGAGCCTCATCAATGACAGCCTTGAATCACTTTTGACATGTGAGAATCGTGACGCTTCGGTGCCACAAGGCTTTAAGGCATGAGGGCCACTGTCTTTGCAGCAGCACTAAAGTGTTTGTAGGACTTCATACATGAGACACCATTTGAGTTTTGAGTGATGTGGTTACAATTACTGGTGTGATGCATGTCCCTATTCCTATGCTTAAGTTAATTGAGTTGTCTGCTTACGTTACGATGTGCCTTTGATGCCAGCCACGTGCTGATGTCACGTGCGGATGTTTCCCATTTCTACATACATGTGGTATGTCAGATATTGCATCATCATATACATACACCTTGGACTGACCCACTTTTATGGTAGCGTGCAAACAGATATGATTTTACCAGTCACCCCCTCCTTGTAAAAATTGTAGGGTTAGTCATAACTACTTGTGACATCATTTGTTATTTTACACATTTCCAATGCTGTACTACACACGTTACTAGTCACTTTCTGAACTTTGCCATTTGGATATTGCATGTTGTGGTAGCAAAATAATGTAAGTGCCACAACTTAGCAAGTAGCAAGGTATGACAGAACTCTACTAATCAAGGGACACATACAGTAGGGTTGAGGATGTACATGCACAGTCCATACAACAACATGACATTTGTGACATGTATGAGTGAGTAGGTTTTTATTGTGTGGTAAGGGAGTGTTAACATCATACGTTCACCTCATGGAGGGAGGCGACAGAACATTTTTTGTACATCCATTGACTAGCAGTAATTTGTATTTCATCATTACTGGGGTACACTGTCAGTAGTATGAGCACCGGACAGTGTATTTTTGTACATCCATTGACTAGGAGTAATTTGTATTTCATCATTACTGGGGTATAAGCATGGGCGGAAAATCCGTTTCGCTCGCGGATTTTGCGGATTTTCGGTAAATTCGCAATCCGCGAGATTTGCGAATCTCCCGCAAAATCCGCGAGCAGCGGATTTTGCTCGCACTGTTCGCGTGAGTTCGCGGCTTCCCAGTACAACTTCGCGCCCCGCGAATAAGTGCAAAATTGCAGAAATACGATCTTAGCAAAACTGAAACTACTTACCAGGTTCAAAAGTTCAGGCTCATCATTAGTAGCCATTTCCTGTAGTGCTTCCTGAGCGGCCCCTCCAGAGTTCAGTTGCCAGTTGCAACTATTATGTGACCCTGCTCTGAACCTCAGAATAGTTACAAATATGCCACAAATTTCCTGAATTACAGCTAAGGGAGACAAGCAGGAGCCAGGCTGGAAGTTCAAATCCATTAATCAGCCCCTAATTCATTATTGTCAGTTGGGGCAGGGCAGGTGTTGTAACTAATTTTGCAACAATGAAAGCACTTAGCCAGTGCAAAAGATCACTAATCAGGAAGCACTAAGGAAGCAGGTGCCAGCTAAAAAAACATTCTGTGACACATTAATCAGCCCCAAATTAATTCAGGTCACTTGAGGCAGGGAAGGTGTGCTTGCGTTGCCACAATAATGTACACTGACTGGACAACCAGAGGGTGCTGTGATGAAACAGAGGGTGGCATGGGTGGGCCAGAGGGTGGCATGAGTAGTCAGAGAGTGGCAGTGGTGACAGAGAGTGGCAGTGATGAAGAAGAGTGTCCCAAACAGGCTGGACACGTAGAAACAACAAGTTCGCGAAACTTGCGACCCGACAGGTAAGTTCGCAATTTGCGACATTGTACAAAACCCTCGCGAACTGGCAGAAACCCGCGCAAACACAAAAAAAAATGCGCAAATTCGCGAGAATTCGCAGATTTTGCGGATTGCGAGTTCGCAAATCCGCAAAATTCGCGAACGCGAGATTCGCTAAATTCGCCCATGCTTACTGGGGTACACTGTCAGTAGAATGAGCACCGGACAGTGTATATTTAGTGTCCTGGTACAATAGGTGATGCTAACGTGCCGTTTTGCGGAGGACTGGACAATCTTCAAAATCTTCTTCATCAGATGTATGTGTTGTCACAGCTGATGGTGTAATCACTGGTGCAGTCGCCATAGGAGGCATAGACACATCAGGGACTGCAGATGTTGACTGGATTGTACCTGCATCATGTTCCTTGCCCATCAGGTAACGCACAAAGGCACTGAGCATGACTTGCTAGTTTACCAGCACTGCTGTAGCATCCCGTTGGTAGGCAGCCAAGTTGGTTAGGTATGCATCCTGTTTTTGATTCATTGCTTTAAGTATGTCCTGAATTTCCCTCAGCCTGTTGGCAACTTCAAGGCTGGCACTTGTGTTGGGCATTTGTCTGTGCCTCTGCTGCATGACTTCTGATATGTCATTCATCGCCTGAAACAAAGTACGTGGTGCAGCATCGTTGCTGCTACCAGTTTCCGCACTGCCACAATTGGATGTTAGGCAACGGAGGACTCCCTCTAGGGTGGCTGCCATGCTCTCTATCCCTTTATGCACCTCCTGTGCCAACTGACCCTGTACATCAACGACACGTTGTTCAAAAGCATTTAGCATGTCCTGCGAGTGGTGAGGCTGAGATGTTGTGGGAGGTGGCGTAGGAGTGCTTCCATGTTGGGCAAGCGGAGATCCCACTGTGCTGCTTTGCGTTCTTGTGCGGGGAGAGGGTGTGTGAATTTATTGTAACAGGTCCTGGAGGAGGCCTATGTCCACGCTTGGTACACTCTCACCATCCTCATCATCGGCTTCAAACAAAGGTTCCTGCTCATGAGTAGGTGTACCATGCCCTGAAATGTAAACAGATGTAGGTTTATGATCATGTCTGACATATGGTCTACAGATTCACAATTTAGAATCATCTACACTTTTTGACATTGATGTGTGTCAACATGTCAAACTTAAAGCTACACATCATCACTCATGTTACCTAAAATGACATGGCATGATTAATTTCATGGATTCTTAACAGTTTTTCCTATCACATGGCCGGACAGTGCTTGCACACTTGCAACATTCAACTTGAGTGCATGTCCTGATGTCTGTTTAGTTGTTGTATATTGCAGACACATTCCAGCACAGTAGCAGGTCCTAGTGGCATAATGCACTCTCTATGTGTGTAACAGATATCAGGCCACAATTACTGATGATTTTGCACATGGATTTGTTAACATCTCACATCATCCCACCTGTCATAGCCATCACAGCTGTGTTGTTTGTGAACAATTTCCTGTGTCTTCATGCTAATGACGTTATATTTGACTGATCCAGATTGCTGCTGGTATGTTGCTCAACCTACACGCAGCTCCACCTGTGTGCCCCTGCTGCCGCTGCTGAGAACACACTGGTAGGTGTGCTGAACCACCATTTTCGTGTCCCGTTAGTGGGCTCTGTGCAACTCTTTTTCCCCCTGTTTGCACACCATTTTTGTTTCAGTGCCACTGTTTCACCACCCCATGCACATTTGCTGCTCCCGCCTGCCAGCTGCTCCTCCCTCCCACATCCCCATATGTGCCTAACTTTGCGTGGCTGTGCAGCTTGCGCACCAGAGGCACACCTTAAGCAAGCCAGTCTGCAGCCATCTGCGCCTGGACCATGCCCAGCGCCAGGACCCCTTGAGGCCACTAACGCCACTACACCAGACTCCAGTACTACGCCTGTTCCCTCCATGCACCCAATGCCGGCTAATACCACACTTGCTTCCAGGCCACCACAATAACATACACACGGGACCCTTCTCCTGACGCACATGCAGCTTCACATGCAACTGAGCCACCAAACCCCCATGGACTGGACCTAGCCACCTCCAATGCATTAGCCACAACACCCACTCCACACGAAAACAGCCCATGTGGCTCTGGGATCTGCTCGACACCTCCGCCCCAGATGTGCGATTCCTAACTTGACCTGGTGGAACTACTCCTCTGCGACCAACATCACCATAGACATCCCAGACAGCTACAAGATCAACCGCAGGGATTGCGCTGACTGATTTGGTGGATGAATCCCCATCGACCAGAAGTCCACCCTCAAGGTCGGCACCCATGCCAGCAACACCATCAACACTGCCAACCACCTGCACTTAAACATCCACACCGACACCCAACACCACCCTCAGAGGAACCCTCGTCTACAGCACCCCGACCCTGTGCTCAGTTCTGCAGCTCCATCATTAATGACCTCGCCAGCACCCACGCACTCGCCTCCACCCACTACATCATCCTGTGGGACCTGACCTTACACCTCAAGTACAACAACGACAACAACTCCACCATACTGATCAACAACCTCACCAGACCCTGCCTCAGACAACTCGGGACCAAACCCACGCCACCAGCCACAAGCTGGACCCCGTCTTCTCAACAGGCACCCACGTCACCTCTAACCACACCACTGAACTGCACTTGAACGACCACCACTGCATTAATTTGACCTTCAATAAATCAACCACACACCAACGCAGACAACAGCTGCCTCACCAATGCTGGGTAAAAGTAAACGTAGACCAGCTGGTCACACCCCTCGGCCAGAGCCCAAACTGCAACGCCACTAACCCAGTCGCCACTGCCCAAAAACTCTGACAGTGTATGTAGGACTGCACCAACACCTTTGCCCCACTCAAGTTACCCTCCAACAGCCACGCCTGCAACAGAGCCACCCGGTTCACCGACTACCGCCAGACCTACCAACGCGCATGCGGGAAGATGGAGTGAACATGGCTCCACGGACACACACCGCACAACCACACAGTCCACAAGGATGCCACGTGTATACATCACCACCTCAACAGATTGGCAAAGAGCTCCTCCTTCCGTGCCTGGCTGGATACCAATGCACACGAAAGCAATGAGGTCTTCAGCATTGTTATTGAACAGAGAAACCCATGCGCAAACGTTACCAACATCCCACCCTCACAAGAAGTGTGCGACTCACTGTCCATCTTCTCACAGCGCACGTTTGGTGACATCCACAACAGCTTCAACACCACAACCGCCCCAACTATGCCAGACTCCACCTCCCCGGCGAGGACCACCAGCACCAACCGCATCACCTCCTGGTACTACGTCAACGAGGACGCAACACACAAGGTCATTAACTCCATACACTCTGGATCACCAGCAGTACCATGACCACACCACATATTGTACGAAGCAGAGGAAGCCATAATACAACAACTACACAAGTTCATCTACATCTTCTTCAATGCAGCAACATTCCTGGAAATATGGAAGCACGCCACAAGCAATGCCCTCCTCAAGAGGCACAAGGCACACCCAAAGGCCCTTGAGGACTCACGGCCCATCTCCCTGCTCACGTTCCCAACGAAGGTCATCTAGGAAATCATCAACATGCAATTGGGCCGCGAGTTGATAGACACCAACATGTTTGACCCGTCCCAGTCCGGATTCATACGTACATACAGCAGCAAGACAGTCTTCATGTCCGGCACAGACAACATCATGCGCCAACTAGCCAGCACCAAGACATCAGCCCTCTTCCTCCTGGACCGGGCAACCGCCTTTGACACGGTATGCCATCACACTCTGAAGACACACCTCCGAGAATCCTGAATCCAATTGAAGGCCCTAGACTGGACCACGTCCTTACTCTCCGACAGAACCCAGAGCGTCCAGAGTGTCTGAATCCCATCCATCAAATCAGACGCCATCAACATCATCTGCGGCGTACCCCAGGGGTCATCCCTCAGCCCAACACTGTTCAACATGTACATGTCCCCCTCGCACAAGTGGGCCGCCATCACGACCTCTACATCATCTCCTACCTCAACAACACCCAGCTCATCCTCTCCATCACCAGGGACCCACACACACCCTGAACAAACCTCCACGAGGGAATGAAGTTCCTCACCAACTGGATGAGGAGCAGCAGTCTGAAACTGTACTTGGACATGACACAGGTCCTCATCCTCGGACCCACACCCTCAGCCTGGGACGACTCCTGGTGGGCAACCACACTGGGAACAGCAACAACACCCACTGACCATGCACGCAACTTACAATACATCCACTACTCCTCCCTCTCCATGTCTGAGCAGGTCAACGCCATCTCCTCCTCCTGCTACAACAGCCTCCGCATGCTATGCAGGATCTACAAGTGGATCCCCACCCCAGACAAAAATAACGGTGACACAGGGCAGCAGCAGACTGGACTACCGCAACTCACTGTACGCAGGATTCCCAGCCAAACACCTACAACGACTGCAACGCATCCAATACACATACAGCTAATTGATTGTCAACGTCCCCCACCGCAGCCACATCATCCCCCAAATGTGAGACCTACACTGGTTACCCATCAGCAAGTGGATCAGCTTCAAGCTCCAGACCCAGCCACACAATGCACTCCAGTAGGCCGGACCAGCCTACCTGTACAGCAGACTCAGCTTCTACACCCCCACAAGACAGGTCCGCTCCACCAGCCTCCCCCTCACCACTGTCCACCGCATCCTATGACCAACCTCCAGCAGCAGATCCTTGTCCTACCTCGCCGCCAAGACCTTGCACACCCGCCCGGCCCACCTACGGCAGACCCAGGACCTACTCACATTCAGAAGACTCATCAAGACCTGTCTCTTTGAGCGGTAGCTGCAGCCCCTTCCCATCAGAGTGGGAGATCCAACAGGTGTTTTTGTATGCTGAAGGAGTTGTTCCAAGGACACGGACTTCTGTATTCTCTGATTTTGTTTTCATGCAGCTGTGGTTCATGCAGACTGCGACGTAATGCATTCCTCAATGTATTTCAAGTCTGTGGTTGGTGTAGTCTTAGGTGTGAGAGAGTATGAGCTGTGTGCCATCAAAAATGGATACAATATTGAGGCTGTGTTGGTTTCAAATGGCGCTGAGGCAGCCCTGTTGATGTTGACAAGGGTCTGACACATAGATGGTCCCTCTTGCATTCAGCATTGGATTTACGTGATTTTAAAGACGAAGGTTGTCAGTCTGATCCTTGGACCTCTTGCTGGTATGAGTGACCCAGTTAAGCGTTGTTCCTTGGAATCCTGCTTCATGTAGTGTTGCAAATCTGTGTGGTGCTAGTCTGTGTCGGAGCACACTCACGGCTCTTGGTCCCAGAGGGTGCGGATGTCATCTGTGGCTGTGAATAGGGTGATCTTGGTGCTGTTGTTGATGTGATGAGGACAGGGCTGTAGTGATCCCACAGGTGGCTGTATCTCATGGTCGAGGGGGTGCATTGAGCTGTGACTGGTGTCCCGGTGGGGATGGTAGTATGGCTGTTGTGTTGGGAGAGGTTTGCGTGGTGCTGCTTGTGGCATCTCATGTGTACCGCAAAGTTGTTGTAGTGTAATTTTTTACTTTATGGGGAACTTTGTTGGACACTTATCACAGGGCTGTAGTGCTAGGGTGATGTCTGTAGCTTTGCTGCATAGGTTGTTTTATTCATGCAGGACCTTGACAAGTTTGCAGGAATTTCCAAAATCTTAGACTATTTATTTGCGGTAGTCCCTCATTGCGTCCATGTATGTGTTTGACATTTCTGGTGTCTTGGTGTTTATCCAGTTCTTACCAAGGTATCTGCTGGTGCCTCTTGCTTCTTAGAGATCAGTGCTCTACCATGCTGTGTCCCTGTAGTGCTGTTTGTTAGGCTTCCAGAGGGTGGAGGTCTGGTATGCGCAGTTGTGTATCCAGGTGTGAAGTTCACTTGCAGAAACGCTGGGGTTGGCTGTGTTTGAGACCAGGGTGGTGGTTGAGCTTTGTCAGCAGTGTTGGCATGTGAAATGTCTGCGGGTCATGTTTGCCAAGGCCTGTTGTCATTCTCCGATGTTTTCCATGTGTGAGTGCATGGAGGCTGGCTGAGCTGCATCAGTGAGTGACTCTAGATCAGTTGTTGCTGGAAATGATTGCGTTTGGGACACGGATGTGTGCATACAGACTTGCCTTAGGCGTGCCTTCAGCACACCATGTACATGCGTCTGCTGTGAGCTTGCACAGCGGCTGACATTGTGTAAAAAAGGGTTCCAAAGACAACCAGTAACCAAAGACCCTTTTTATGTTGCCCGGCGGTATCGCCTCTATGACCCACCAATGTTAATCAATGAAGAAGCAGGCGCTGGAGACTGGAAGGCAGGAAACGAGGATTTTATTCTCTCCGGAGGAGAACACATCAATTCAGACAGCAAGTATCGTCACGAGGTGCTCTAACCACATCTCTGAGGCCTGGCCTCTTATACTAGGGTTTATGACCTTTATTGCACATAACACATTCTCGCAACACATTGATAGTTGAAAGAACATCCTCGGAATCTCCCCTTCAGGCCCGTTCCCACATACATTTACAGTTGGATTCCCCACCCCGGTCACAACAGGTGGTGGTTGCCGCACAGCAGGGCATTCCGCCGATTCATGGAATGCATGGGTTTGATCGGATCTCATAGGGTGGGGGCTTTGATCGGTTCGTGGGTCTTTTGATGGGGAGGGGAAGCTTCCTACTGTACGGGGTAATAAACAGTATCCGCAGGGCCAGGTGGCGGCCTGGGAACAAGGAAGACAAACGGGGACACAGGAAAAGGGGTTTGCATCAAAAGGATCTGAGGCCATGAAAGGAATGAGGGGAGGTGTCGCGCTGGGAACAGGATGGGATTCAGTGGTGAAGCTGCGCTGAAGAGGGGTTTATGACCCAAGGCATGAGAGAGCGGGGGATGTCAGTGCGCGGGGGATGCTTGCGAGGTTGAGAGAGAGAGAGAGACGCGCTGGCTATCAGCGAGGGGCAGGGAGGCCATGGTGTTCAAAATGGCTGCCGCTTACGCGCACGAATGGGCTTGAGAAGGGGCAAGATGACGCCGATAATGTTCACCAAGTTTGTGTTAATTTTCCACAGTCCTCCCTTTAACATTTCCAAGACATCTTGCTGGCCTATTTCCTATCTATACCTATATGCAGTGATCATAAGTAAGGGAGAGGGGACTTAGGCAAAAGAATTGTACATAAACATCACATTATAAACATCATATTGAAAAATCTCATCATCAAGTAGGCGGGTTCATCGTTAAGTTGGTTGCAGAAAAAAAAGGTCATCGTAATGCAATATCAGACTAGAATTACGTAGCGAGGTAGTTGGGTCCAGATCATAGATGCTTATAGTCATTTGGAATAAGAACTGGTAAGTTATCATACAAGTAAGTCCTTTTTTGTACTCTGCGGGAGCATAGTCAGTCCAATGATGATTGGGAGAGAAATGAGATATAATAAAAAATAAAAATCAGAGTTCTCAGTGTCTATGCCGTCTTCTGTTGGCACTGTTGAGCACCTGGATTACCTATCAACAGAAATGTTCATGTGGATTGAGTCGTTGGAGGTCTGCGGGCAGGGGTACATTTTGTTTTGTTTCGCCAGACCTCATAGGAGAAATGCGTTACGGTTTTGGAGCAGGTGCATCTTCTTTTGTAACGCAGAGCATAGATTTGCAATAAAAAATGTGATTGTTCCTGAATTGTGAGATCTGTTTGTTTCTTGAGTCTCTATGGTGGGCATTTCCTGTTGCTTCCATCATCTTCGAGGCGTTCAGCAGCGGGTAGAACCACATACTTCATTCATCTTTTCTTTAGAGGCGACCCTTGGTGGAGTTCTAGGTCACCGTTCTAAGATTAACATAGTTCGTGGTCTACTTAGTCGGAGCTCCCTCCCTTCTGACGTGGGGAGTACTCTTCTCTGGGTAGCTCAGTAGGATTTGGAGGAACTTGGGAGTTCGGGTGGAAAGGTGCGGGTGTGAACAGTCCTTATGGTAGGTCGGAGGAGGAGGGGATGGAGCAAGGTCAAGTCGGGAACAGATCAGGGGGACGGAGAGTTTGTGACAGGCGAGTCCGTAACCATGTTCAGAGAGCGGGGACTTTTTGGCACACGTTGATCATAGAGCAGGGGCTTCAGGTCAGCCCTTTCCTTAGCTTTGTCTGAAACAGTGCCCCGTCCTGCGTCTCCTTACTGCTGTGGTCTCGCCTCGGCCTCCGTCGCTGATGTTCCACAATCCGCAGTCAGGCCGCGTGCTCCCACATCCGGTCTCTTTCTCCTCCGACAGTGATACCCTTAAATGAGTTTTGAAAAGACAGTCTTTAGAGATATTGCAGAAGAAGGTAATTACATAAATCTATTTCTCTCCCAACACCAAGCAACTGGGGTAAGCACTCGCTACATTGCAGATTCGTGCGGCTAACGTATAAACAATTGATGATGGGTTTGCTGGATTCCTTACAACTTCCTTTTGTTGGCTAATTCTTTGGCGCTTTGATGGTTATTACGTGCATTTGTAATAGGTACGAGGTCTGGTACTCATTTATTGCATACGTCTATTATAGTAGATGTCAGTTCTTCTGATAGAGACCCATTTCCCTAGTACGAGTCTTGCAAGGCTGGGCTGGTCTTCAGGGCCTTGTATTTTACAAAAAAGTGCAACGTGCTATTCACCATAGTCTGATAGGCATCCTTCTGAGGGGTGAACATAGGCTAAACAAGTCTGCATTACATAAAAACATCTTATTTACAACAAGGCTTACTGCAACAAGTTCTTTCGATTTTCGATCTAAATTTCAACTTTGCACACATCTTTCTAACTTTCTATATAAATCCTCGCAACCTGGTTACTACAAAAACTCGGGGGGTGGTTTGCGATAATTATTAAACTTATCCTCGGGGAAGGAGGGATCTTGTGGAAAACAATTGGGCACACAGTGAATTAGAGTAGGGGGCGTTTTTCAGGCTCTCGTTCAGGGCAGCTGACCCCAAACTGGGGGCATTTTGGGAAGACGGGGGTGTCTCGATCATTGCTTACTGCTTGGGGTATGGGGACAATTTGGAATGGGGATGGTCGCATTATCACAGACATATTTTATCATAGAAGCCACTGACAAATAGTTCCCTGACTGTGGGTCAAATTTAGGGAACCTCAGTCGTCTTACCTGTCCCTTTCCTTTTGGCCAATTTAAATTTCATCCACATTTAGCAGAAAAGGAGAGGTAGTAACGTGGTACCGATACAATTTTATTTGGACAAATTTGTGCAAATACTTATGGTATTTGGGGCCAATCAGGAGGTGCACCAGGTTCGTCAATTAGGTGCCAGTCGCTAGGAAGAGGGAAAGTGTGGAGGGGTGAAAGAGAGAGAGAGAGAGAGAGAGAGGAGAAAGAGAGAGTGAGAGAGAGAGAGAGAGAGAGAGAGAGAGAGAGAGAGAGAGAGAGAGGAGAGAGAGAGAGAGAGAGAGAGAGAGAGAGAGAGAGAGAGAGAGAGGAGAGAGAGAGAGAGAGAGAGAGAGAGAGAGAGAGAGAGAGAGAGAGAGAGAGAGAGAGAGAGAGAGAGAGAGAGAGAGACAATAGGCCAAACAGTACACATGGGACATGGAGAATGACCGTGTATTGTTTGGGCTATTCAGTGCGTTACCCAACGTTAGACGTTTCGGGTCTGTGTTAGGATGTAGAAAGCATGCAGTTTTGGGACAGAAGAGCATTAGATCAGGTACAAAAAGGTCGTGCATTGGGTAGGGCGTCCTTTTGTGTCGTCTTGCAGCGGTAGTCCGTTTTCATGCATCGGGTGTGACGTGGTTCCAGATCCCTTACGATACTCTAATCGGGATTCTAATGTAACCTGCAGAGGGAAAAAGGAGGGAAAGGGGAAGGTGGGGGACAACATTCGAACACATCAAATGTACGGGCACGAAAGTCCTTTACTTACCGCATACTCGTACTCATCTCTTCGGGATATAATCCCTTAGGGTTTTGGTTTCCGAAAGTCAAGGGAGCGGGTAATGTGATAGGTGGTTCATGGGGAGGTTCGAGGATGGCATTAAGGATCGTGTGTAGAGAAACGCTTAAAAAGGAATCAGAGGTGCCTAGTGTGAGGTACCCGGTTTTGTAGATGTATCCGGCCTTCGGGATCCTTAAATCATTCCCAAAGCTGTGAGGTTCTAAGGCATATCAGTTCTTCGTTTAACCCGGTACCTTAGTACCTTCGACCACCATATCTTAATAACATTTTATCGATCACCCCGCTTTACTTTACCCATTCTCAGAAGTCGAGGTCCTTCTTCATACGTTAGTTCCTGAGCTTAGTCGCATATTTTGGAAGCAACGTATCACACCTGGGATCCGATCATCAATCCGGGGCCGAACAACCTTTTCTCGGATAACCTTAAAAAAAGAGCAGAACGGTTGCGCACAGAAAAACCCTCCCACCGACACCCGCATTTACAAAAATATGCGATGTCTATTCATAGTTTTTAAGACCTTTATTTGTATAATCATTCAGTACGTAAAATGTGAGAGCACAATCATAATTTGGCCTGACATGTCGTCGATGGAAGCACATACAGTAGGGGGTTATTTTATAGCACAAGAACATGTAAAAAGGCCTAATTTATCATTTGCAAGTAACTAAAAACATTTCATTGCGTGACGAGGGAATCAGGGGCATTTTAGTTCATAAATGGAAACACAGTCAAGTTCATCGGAATCGCATTTCCTAGATGTAAGCCGTGGGTGTGCATCATAAGCGACGTTATGTACCAGTTACAATAAATATCAAAAAATAAATCGTTCATTTGAAATCAACATTTTCACGGAACCCCTCTCAAACGTTCGCCAAGTGAACCCTCCTCCCTTTCCCCTCGAGTGCACAATGGTTCGTATATATATCTTAGTACATCAAGTTTCATTAGTTAAGGAACACCACGAGGCGTCCGTTAGTTTCCATTGATACCGGCGCCATTTTGGGCGAGGCCGGTTTAGTCCGGAAGTAGCACCAGAGGAAAAAATATCCTTGACGATTGGCGGTTGGACCAGGGTCCCTTTCGGCAGTTCAAAAGAAACTGTGCTAACAGAGGGGCTGGTGGCGTGGACCGTCAATCAAGAGAGGGAGGGGGTAGAGTCTTTCTTACCGGGTCATGTTGATGTTCAGCCGGAACTTGCTCGAGTTCGTTAGCCCATAATGTTCCTGGGTGGTTCAGACGGAAGCTGATGCAGACACGAGAGCACCGCCATCTTGTTGCTGTGCCGTGGTTATTTCATTAGTGATCAATGCAGCTGTTCCCCTCCGGAAGCCTGAAGGGGCTGAGGGCTCTTGGGACTTTGGTAGAATCTTCAAAGTCGAGGGGATGTTTGTCGATGGTGGGGGCTGGCGCCCAGGTGGGCAAGTGCCCGAGTTGCAATTTCGGACAAAGTTACTCCAGCGGCCTAGACCCGCCTTTCGAGGGCCCAGACGCCATTTTGAGACCCTGCGGCAGCCACCTTTGTCGTATCCATCAGGAGTGGAAGAAACTTCTTGAGATGGCGAAAGACAGAGCATCATGCTGCTGGAGCAGGACATTTTGGTTCGGGGCGCCAGGGTGCAGCAGTGGAGCCTTCGTCTGGGGAGGTGAGAGAGGCTCGTCCGTGCCGCCTTCCTCTCCCGGCGCATCCTACGCCGTCCCTTTGAATCAGGGGCGCACATGATGACCACCCTACACCCCTGATTCCGACTCTTGGGGGACCACTGTACGTCCGGTGCTCCGTAAATATGCCCGTCGGACATTGTGTGTCCTGTGTTATGCAAGTATACCAGTTGGGTCTTGTATGTCCCGTGCTAAGGAAATATACCAGTCGGGCATTATGTGTCCTGTGCAGCGTAGGTATATGGCCGTCGCCCGGCTGGAGGACATCGGCGTCGGACCAGGGCAGGGAAGCCTCCTACCTGTGGAGGTGGAAGAGGCTCGTCCGCGTCGCCTCTTCCTCCCTGCCCACCCTGCATCCGTTCGATGGAGGAATTCGTGATGGCCGGACCAGGAGATACGAGGGAGGGGGTCATTTGCAGCCGCCCCCTCCCTACTCGCGGCCCGGGGGACGCCATCCCTGGAAGGGTAGTATGGGAAGACCATTTCATTGTCTGCTTGGCGGAGCCTCCAGGACCTTCTCGCCGGCGATCCCTTTTGGCTCATGGCTGCTGGCAGGCCCCGCCCCACACGTGCTATGTGTTTCGGATGGGCGGGACCATCGAACTGTTACATTTCGAGGACTTCCGGAGTGAGCATAACATGTTTTGTATTTTTCCTATTAGTCAAGTTTGCTTTTTTAGAGAGTTCTACTAGTTATTCTATTTACTGTTGGTTGTGTGTTTTTCTTTACCGTAATTGAATCCTAAGTTATATAATAGACGCTTGGTTTCCTTGAGTCTTTTCTCTAACGGGGGGTTGTTTACACTGGCCTGCAGTTGTGTTTGTTTTTTTTTTTTATGGTGGGGGAGCAACAGAGAGCAATCAGTCCCAGAACTCTAACATGTCGTTAAAATTGGTCTGACGAAATCTGTGCCATCGAGCATAATCAAACGGGGTGGTTCTATCTGTCCTGTCCGCACTAGTCTGATTGGTTTTTATTTCGTGTCTTTTCCCTTTCTGTCGGCCTGTCCTTTCTGTCGACCCTCCGTTCTTACCTATGCTCTGCAAAGTCGGGCATTGGGCTTTCCAGTGCCCGAGGCATTTACAGAAAGCACATTGGTTCTGTTTTAAATCTATTCGTCCTGTGCGCAGTGTCGGGGGATTACCTTCGGGTCGTTGTGTTCCGGGGTTGACTTGTCGGCACACCCCTTTACACCGTTCTCTTTTCATATCTACTCCTCGGGACTGCGCCATCGCTGGCCCTTCCCTTTGCCTATTAGACGTTTGGAGGGTTGTCCGTCGTGTCCCTTCACCTTTTCTAAATTCGTCGCCTTCCCTTCGTCGTGTGGCTTCTTTGCGCCACATACCGAGACTATCGAGCATAATAGGTGTTGTTTCATTCCTACGAAGGGCTATTTCTACCGTTTCTATTTTGTCAAGATCAAAGGATCCTCTCAGTGGCCACTGACTTTCTTGATCCTTTTTCGTGTATTTATGCCACAGCTCACTATAGGCTATAGCGATTAATCCATGCTTCATGAACATGTCCTTATTAGGGGTGCCTTCCAGCGGAGCCGGATGGTTCATCTCTAATAAGCGGTCCGGGCTAAACAGGCTACTAACCAGTGGGGAGAAGACAGGCATGACGGATCACAATGGGATAATAGTCAGCACTACCTATCTTATCACTGCGTGCAAAGACTAGACAGAATATTTCTATTCTACGTTGTTTGCACGTAGTGAATACCTCATGAATCAATCTTGAGCAATCAATGTTAGGTCAAAAATAAAAAATCAATATGGTCAATGGGGAGAATAAGTAGGCTCGCAAAGGTTCGCGTCACCTACCCTTTCACTATCTGTAAAGAGGGGACCTATTTTTCCCTGTTTGCAGACAGAGAATCTCCAGAAAACAATCTATAACAGTTAATCAATGGGGGGAAGGGGCAATTGTTCAGTGGGGGAGAAAGATAGGTCCGACGGGTGCGTACCTATCCTTCGCTGTTTATAAAGGGAGAGCCTGTTGTTTCTCCGTTCGTAGACAGTGAATCTCCAATAAATTAACAAAAAGTAATACTAGTATTTTCTCAACAATTATCAATCACTTTCAATTATCTATCACTTTCGCAATTCGTCGTGTTTACACGACCTTACCCGGACCGCATGGACAGTTTCTTGTCTTCCGAATCCAGCGCCCGATCGTCCTCTTCTCTTCGTACTTCTCGTGGCACTCCTGATGGTTCCCAGTCAGGACCGCAGATCACTCGAGAGAGGTCTGTTCGGAACCAGTGAAGTTCGGATGATCGGCTGTCAGACGAGGGTCTATCGGACAGGGTACCTTCCGATCGTTGCAGTCGTTCACTCTGTCGTCAGGACCTCTCCCACTGGATCCACGAGTCGCTGATGGGCCCCACGTTTGGGACGCCAATTGTAAAAAAGGGTTCCAAAGACAACCAGTAACCAAAGACCCTTTTTATGTTGCCCGGCGGTATCGCCTCTATGACCCACCAATGTTAATCAATGAAGAAGCAGGCGCTGGAGACTGGAAGGCAGGAAACGAGGATTTTATTCTCTCCGGAGGAGAACACATCAATTCAGACAGCAAGTATCGTCACGAGGTGCTCTAACCACATCTCTGAGGCCTGGCCTCTTATACTAGGGTTTATGACCTTTATTGCACATAACACATTCTCGCAACACATTGATAGTTGAAAGAACATCCTCGGAATCTCCCCTTCAGGCCCGTTCCCACATACATTTACAGTTGGATTCCCCACCCCGGTCACAACAGGTGGTGGTTGCCGCACAGCAGGGCATTCCGCCGATTCACGGAATGCATGGGTTTGATCGGATCTCATAGGGTGGGGGCTTTGATCGGTTCGTGGGTCTTTTGATGGGGAGGGGAAGCTTCCTACTGTACGGGGTAATAAACAGTATCCGCAGGGCCAGGTGGCGGCCTGGGAACAAGGAAGACAAACGGGGACACAGGAAAAGGGGTTTGCATCAAAAGGATCTGAGGCCATGAAAGGAATGAGGGGAGGTGTCGCGCTGGGAACAGGATGGGATTCAGTGGTGAAGCTGCGCTGAAGAGGGGTTTATGACCCAAGGCATGAGAGAGCGGGGGATGTCAGTGCACGGGGGATGCTTGCGAGGTTGAGAGAGAGAGAGAGAGACGCGCTGGCTATCAGCGAGGGGCAGGGAGGCCATGGTGTTCAAAATGGCTGCCGCTTAAGCGCACGAATGGGCTTGAGAAGGGGCAAGATGACGCCGATAATGTTCACCAAGTTTGTGTTAATTTTCCACAATTGAGTAGGGTAAGTGTGAGGTACAATATTCAGTGATGACGGAACACATGAAGACAGGGGTGGGGGCCTTAGTGGTAGTTAATAGACCATATGTGGAGTGTGGGCTCAGATGAGAGCACTGAACTGACTTCTAATGAAGACACAAGGGATGAGTGACTGATGTGATGATGCTATGTGTCATCATGGCATGGGAGGGTGGGTAGGGGAGATCTAAGATGAGGTGGGTCATGTGCATATTGGCAAGATGACTCAGGTGCCACCCATGATGACCAGAGCAGTAATACCCACTTCCATGTTTGGTATGCATGCTGCATTTCAGCCTCCATGGCAAACATGGCCAACACTCCCGCATGTGGCTGCATGACTTATCCCATTTCCTATTATCAGTCACACCAGCACTTCACAGCGTTGTGATTGACTCAGAGTAGTGAGCCTGGCTGCCTAATTCCTTTTACGTGACACAAAGGCAGGGTTGCATAGGCTCCAGAGACATGGGACACAGCTTTGAGGTTAGACTTCCCTCAATATATGTTTTGCAGCACCCACTCACACACACATCCCGCATCCATACGACATTCATTGTTATGTCCTGCATTTCGTAACTCACAGCTGTCCCCCCCGCAATTGCCAATGTTTGCCACTGTACCCCCATGCAGAGCAGGTTTACCACTCTTGTGCCAAAAGGCACATACATATTACCAAAACATGCCATGTCATCACATTCCATTGAATTTATTTTGAATACTAGGCATGTTGCAACTGTAGAGTAGGTGTTGCACAGCGGAGACTTTTAGTACACTGTTCAAAGTTCAGTGAGTACATGGCCAAACTATCCTTGTCACCACACACCCAGACCTGAAGCATGACAATCCTTTATGAACAACCATGACACACACAATGGAGTCAGATTAGTGAGTAATGCACACACCATTTTTCATTGGCAAAACAAATATACACAGCGTTTGTTAATATTATCAACATTTCACCCCCTATTTCTCATGATGTACATCTATACAAATTATAGTTCAGCCATATTTTACCCCATGACACAACCAAATGTTAATATTTGACACATAAATGCACAACATTTTAAATATTTTTTACATTTGTTACAAATTTTTTTTTAATACTGACACACATAACCACGTGAAGTACTTACATCACAACATAATTGTGGTCACAATGACGTATTTTGAGATGATATTTTGGTACACATGCATTGCATTGTTGACATTGTACAGCATACATTGTAATGGTCATCTCAAAACACTACGGCAACCATAGTCTACGCTGTTTGCATATGACTGGCTCAGGTCCACACTGTGAAGCAAGGTTTATTCCTCTTGGACACTGCAACAATACAATGTCAGCAACCTCCTCACCATCAGCCCTGTATGCCACCTCACCTGCCAGGACCTAACTCTGCTACAGACATCACAATCACTGTCACTGACAACTTCTGTGTCACCTGCATGTGGCAGCACGACAATCATGGAAGAGGCATTGAAAACCCATACACTGGTACACTCAGAATGAGCAGGCACTCTAATGTGCCATGGTTGACCATGTACTACGAAAACTACATTATCGTGACCAGGCCCATGGCCATACTCAGCAGCACACTCATGTGCAGGACACCCAGGCCATGTGCCCCATTCTCCAACACCATTGTTGACCTCATTGCACCCCAGTGTGTGACATCCACAGACAGCATCCCTCTCGATGACCTCAAGTTCCACCTCAGCAGGTAAAGTTACCTGACCAACAACACCTCCAGGTTAACTTCACTGACATCAGACACAAGCATCAAGGGATCTCAACATACCACTGAACAGGACACGGTTAAGTACCTGTACTATGGCTGCAGGTACTTCTGATTCAGGTCTGACTTCATACTCTCCTGGCACTACCATCATTGGATGCATGACATATGTGACTTGACCAGCAATCACCACCGCCATCCTTGCACCCTCTTGCAGCTGGAGCAAGGACACTGCATGACATCTCATCAACTCCTTGTGCAATGACAGTCCACCAATGCTTAAATACTTGTGACACTACAGCACACAAATAGCACAGTTAGGATCTCTAATGACACCATCATTTCTGTACCCCTCATGAATGTACTTGCGTCCCTACTTTCCCCCTGCCTCATGGCAGGCATGTATGTGGGGCAGTGCCATTGGGATCGTCTGCCACTATGCATTGCTGGAGTTGCGGCATGGTTGTGCATACACTGACATTATGATTTGTAATGGATCAGTCATTACTTGAGTCATGGAGCAATGTCCAGTGGGTACTGTACATCCATGCTATTGCAAGGGGGGACATGGTGAGAAGTGTTGCCTCACTGTCTTCTTGCAGCAACAGTTTTCATGGTTGTGGCATAGGAATGCACACAATATTGTTGTTGTTGCACATTTGTAGAGTGTATATTTGTCACAGGGCAACCCTGTAACCTTGTTTGCAGCGCAGTCCAGTACCAGTCCCATGCATATATGTTGTGCCACGAATTGTCACATTCCTTAGGGACATGTATGTTGTGGCTTTACATACCGGGAGCTATTGTGCATTTGCGTGAGTTTGCTTGTTTCTTTCATGTCTGTGACAGCCTTGCTAATCTTGCAAGGTGCAGTTAGTTAGCTTGTTAGCATTATTTGGATACGTAACGCCTACTTTGCATGTCATTGCCATAGTTTGTTGGGACATCTAATGCCATTGACATACAAGTTGCTATCACTCCTGAGCATTTGCTCTCATCTGTATGCTACAGCTTGCTAATGTGATTAAACATTCTTGGCACTTAAGCTGCACAAACAGTGCTGCAAACTCGCTGATGATCCATTTGTATAATTAACTATGGTGCATATTTGCTGAATGTTTAGCAGCTGGACTCCGCCACTTGCAATATAAGTGTGCTGCAGTGCATGCATAGGTACAGGCCATGAATGGAGGCCATCGGTGAGATGGTGCGCATTCCTGCAAACTATTGATGTTGGGTGTACTTTCACTGCAAGAACACCATTGGTACACATATGTTTTTGCCATTGTCGTGAGAACATAGATGTGCTGTATTCACTGTGTGTCACTACATGTTGTTATTCATGTTATATACGTCATTCATCCAGACGTAGCTGGTCAGTGCTTAAGTCATGCATTCATGTCAGGAGCATCATTCAAGTACAGCAAACCTTGGTGCAAGCCTCTCCCAGTGGCACTGCCTCACCCCTATACCTACCATGATGCAGGTGTGAGGTACTGACACAATTGCCAGATGCTAATTTATTTGCAGAATTTGGATGGATTGCACAGCATCACTACTGATATTTTTCTTTGGATGTGCAGACCCACCATGCATACGTTATGCATGATGCTTGTGTAATGTGGCACAGGGCTTCACATGCTGAGTAACATTCCTGAGTACTTTCCCTTACATATGCAGATGATGTGGCTGAAACCATCATGCACAAAGTAGTACGATGACAGATTTTGGGCCTGCATGGGGTGACTATCAGTAGGGGCTCTTTATTGGGCTCACCTGTCCTTCACAAAGACATAGGTGCACAATGCTTGCCATGCGCCGACCCAGGCAAACTTGCACCATGTTGCAGGGGGTCCTGCGGTGAAGGGGATCATTGTTTGTGTGCATGGAAGGGACACATTCCTGCATGATGCAGTCATCGAAAGATTTTTCCTCTTTCTATGTGTCCACTTGGATGCAACAGCTATATGTTGGGTATATCAAAGAGGGAACAGTTCGTATTTATTCAGGTTGTGCATGCCTTACACAGACCCTGAGGATGCATATCTTTGTGGCGCAGCGTAATAGTTACTGTTTGACTTTGCTATTGGACATTGTCAATTGGACATGGATGTTTCTGGGTACACCCCCAGCAACAGCCCTGGAATTCCGCTTTCTCACACTTTAATGTGGGAATGATGCAATGACATGATATGTTGTACTATGTAACATGGCTGTCTGTGGCCTATTATTGTGGGTGTGGCACATTGTGCCACCACTACATGATCAGAGTTACATCCTGCCAGCACAGTGGTGGCAGTCCAGGTTATAAAAGTGTTAAACTCGGTCTGTTGCAGGATATTGTGTGATTGGTATTTCATGAGGGTAGTTGTATATTTGCACCTGCGTGTGGCAATTGTCAGGTGTAGCAGTGGGCTAGGACTTCACTTTAGAAATATGTTTTTACTTTGAAAGGGGTAGATGTTTACAAAATGTGACATCTGCATGTCCCTGGTGCAATACTTTTGGAAGACACTTCACAGTTAATGACATTGCATGACTTCTTTTTCCACAACACGTCAGTAATTGAGCCAGCCACCTTTCTTTATGCACTGCACAACATTACCTTCTTTGCAACATTTCCCCTTGTAGGGACTTACCCTGTGTGTCTTGCGGTTCCTCATGCTGTGCACTGTCCTGTCCTGCAATTCCTACCACCAACTCGTCTGGGATGACCGCCGCAACCCCCTCCTCAAGGTCATCCAGCTCTTCCTGTTGTGATGGGCTGCCTCCTCCTGTCAGCGTTGCTTCTTTGCGTTTTTTTGCCATTTTTTCTTTTGTCCTGCGCTTTGTCATTCCAGCGTTTCTTAATGTCAATCACTGTCCTCTTTGATTGGGCCACACAGTTGACCTTTGTCAATATGGACTGCCAAATGGCCTCTTTTTTTGATAATGGCAACTTGGAACTTGCAAAAAGCTGGTCCTGGTGGTCTGTCACCTCATTGATGAGTATGTCGTTCTCCTCAGCACTGAAATTTATTTTCCTTTTCCTCTTTCCATGTGTTTCTCCCTGTGTTTCTGGCTGGGCATCCTGGCTGCCATGTGGAAGGTTCCCTTTACTGCTGCTGTCTCCTTCACGCTCCATGGTAGCTATTTTTCGCTTTGCGGGAGAATTAGGAGATGGATGCGTGTATTTTTGGTATTTTTCCGGAATCTGACGCAATGTGAAAATGGCTCAGCGCCGCGTAGACGTGCGTCAGTACCGCGATTGTGACTTACGGCACTTTTCCAGCACTTGCATGACTTTCTGGTGCGTCAGGACGGCAGCGTCTGCGTCACTTTTTTCCGACTTTCGGCATCACTTGTGACATGATGCGCCATTGCATTAATTTGACGCATCTGCGTCGCAAAATTGTGACGCAGCGCGTCGTACGGAATTGTGACGCATCCCTGCCCCTGAGCAAGGATGCGTCACTTTTCATAAATGAGGGCCCCGGCTTTTCCCTGTGTAACCTTTCTTCTCTCTGTTTCCCGTCTTGAAGTCTGTGGTTGCGCTGGGACGCCCCGTCGCTGGGGCAGCTATGCGCATTACATATCCGACAAATAAATATTACATTCTAAATCATGGTACGTTTGGCATTGACTTTAATGACATATGCAAATATATACCGATTAAGCAATTGAGATGATGTAACACAAAGCTTGGTAGGGGATTATAGGTAACTGGTATGGGATTACATTTTTGTTTATGAGGGTCCCTCAAAATGCTTTCATTACATTTAAATGATTGTGATAGATTTGGGATGACAGTAGTTTTGTAGATAGTATCTCAATCTGTTTGCCCGTCCAACAATGTGTGTGTCCTAATGGCAGCGGGATCTTTTTTCACACTGCACATTACAAGGCAAGAAATGCCCAATTTTCTACTAACCCTGAAACCAAATTGTTTGGTGCATGCTCTCACATTTGAACGACAGGAAAATATGAGTACATATAAATAATACATTCATAATAATAGTTGTTCAAAATAAATACAATGAAATTTCAAGGGTAGGCAAACGTTTAATCAATGCAGTTCCATAAACTCCAGTTCGTTTGAGGTCGATAATCGAGTTTCTGGTTAGGATCAGTGACAAAGATCACTTAGGGACATTTCTCACTTATACTATAATAGGTATAATATACTACAAGTCCTTTTTTGCAATATTGCACATCAACAATGAGTTATCCAGAAAAAACTGTTTTGTAACATATCGGTGCACTAATGTATGACTAGCTTTGTCTAGATATAGTTCCATTTCTTTATATAATTAATCTGTGCAGCAATAAATATGATTTCAGATGAAGTAATTTCTACTTAAATAGCATTTGCTTAACCTATTAAACTCTACCCCTTCATCAGGGCATTAGACTCTTGGACTCCAATGAATGCATTCTACACTCCTCAGCTATGCATTTAAAAAAAAAAGTGTATCTGATTGGCTGCCTCTGACAGGCTTTTGATGATATGTGCTGGCCCGGAGACAGCAGGGTGATGTTTGATTCTGAAGCAATGCGCAGCTCACACATCACTAGTTTAATCGTTCACAAACACAGCCAGAATGTTTCAATCTGCGAAATTGCTTCCTGGTCTCCCTTGTCACTTGGAATTAGCCACAAAAGAGTGTCACTGCAGCGCCTTCTGACATTCAGGATTTGTCACTAGTGACTGACTGGCATATAGTCAATGCGCGTGGAGACTTGCAGACTGCATAAAAGCTGGATGAGCGGAAAGGACACGAAGTGTCTACTAATCGCTCGCTGTCATCATGCCTAGGCAGGCAGAGGAGGCACTGGTGCCCTCTTGGAGGGCATGGGAAGGATACAGATTTGGGGCTTGGTTTAGGCACCCCCTTGTGCAATTAAAAGCAAAAAGAGGCTGATACTCGGTGGGGAAGATGCCCGTGCTAAGAATGACGACCCGAGTTTCGGGGTGCGAATCACTAGGCGTCACAATAAGTGCCTTCTGAGGAGATTGTGCAGGTTTTCCCACCAGGTCCAGGATATGTGTGTGAGGTAAGTGTGGCTCGTGGCATGGCTTAGAGCCTCTGGGAGGTAAGTGAGTAAAAAAGTAACGTGGCGTGGCAACTGCAAATTGAGAAACGAGAGCCACTTGGCAATGCAAAAACAAGTTATCATTATGATTCCTTACCTCTTGCATACCATGGCCCAGTGAATACAAGTTTAGGACAAACAAAGGAATATCTGTGTCAGGCATCAGTTTAGGCAGTGTGGTTACTTGAACAACGTATGATAAGGTCTTATTAAACCACCTAGTGGTGGTACCTGATGACAACAAAAGGCCTACATTATTTTTTTCAGTTTGTGGGGATCGCCCTAACAGGCACAATTCCAATTTGCACGTTCTAGGAAGCAGAACTAAGGGGCAGATTTACAAACCCCTTGCGCCACTTTTCCGTCATTTTTCCCATGTTAAAAGTGACGCAAAAGTGGCGCAAGGGGCTTGTAAATCTGCCCCTAAATGTTCTTAGTCCTACACTGGAATACAAGCCCAACCAAATACTCTATGTATATATTAACCTAATGAGACCCTATATGAAGATATAAGTAGTTTGGGAGGCTAAACAAGATTGCAAGGCTCAAGCCTCTGATGTGGCAGTTGAAGTAGAGGGAAGGCTGCAGTGGTTGCTAGGGATTGTCCAGCATCCTCGGTCCTAACCATGCGACCGGTGGCAACCAAAGACGAGGGGCCAAGTTGCAACAATTATCTGATGCAGAACTTCAGCATGGATGAGCAGAATTTGGTTCACAGCAACAGATGGAAAGAGCACATGTGCCTCTGAAAGAATGAGCCATTCTAATAATGATCTGGGTAAACTCAACCGTCTCCATGATTTTGGCCATGTGGATCCTTCGCAAGGATGGACAGTATGTCTCCCATTATTGTGAAGATACAAGAATCTCTGGAAAATAAAGAAAATCAGAAGCTGCATAAGATATTTGTAAGATCTGAAACCGGGTGCAGCTTGCCTTTTCAGAGCAACATGCACATGAGTGAGGAAACCCTCAGGATCCTAACTTCCCAGGTGACATGGGTACAGGGCAGTTGCTCTATCAATCCTAAGGAGGCCTAGGAAACCTTTTGGCTTCTGGATGGAAGAACAAAGTAGACCTCTGGACCTCTAAAGGACCAGCACAACAAAGTACATGCACCCTGGATGAATCCCATAAAGAGCAGGCCAATCCACTGTGGTAGATTCTCTATTCCCACCTCTCCACAGTGTGAGGATTGCAAACTGTTCCCATCCATAGTGAGCCATCTTAGTGAGAGGAATTTCCCTGGGTAGTGTGTTCTGAACTGTTCTATTTTGGGGGGAAAACAGGACATTTGGGGCCATACCACTTGGTTATCCTCTCTCCTCTCCATGTCAATGTTTCTTTCATCAAGATCTACCCTAGACATGGGCTTCTAATTGACCATGTCCAAGGTAGATGTCCTAACCAGCCAGGGAGAATATTTTGAGTGTCTAGATTCTCCCTACTAGAAGAACACTGAAGTTACTGGGAGACGTGATGGAAAATGGAGCAAGCGGAGGGGCAACTGAGACTCCCCGCTTGGTATGATAGAGATCAGCTCATAAGGAACAGAGACGTCTTTATAATTGAAATATCCCCCTGCATGGCTAGCAGTGTGTACTCCGATCTTGAATTCCACCTTGTAGTATGTCTGTGTAGATTTCCTTATTTTGTTGCCGCGACACACTCGACATTTACGAATTTGCACTGAGGTCCACTGTGAGGTGGAATGAGACCCAAAATGGGGCTTGTGGTCTGGAGTGACACATCAAGCGTACCCCTCTGACAACTGCTATTTTTCCAGGTAGCTCTGGCAGCAACTGATTGTACAAAGTGCAGGCCTTTTTAACCTGATGCCTTCAGTGCGAGTTGCCTGCAAGCTTCTCCTGTTAGGAAAGGTCTGATAGGCCATTTAAGTAGGAGAGCAATGACACAAAGCATTTCTCTAGATATTTGTAACTGAGAGGGCACAGAGAATGTGTGCTGTTCTTTACTGCATACAGGATTACAGCCATTTTGAGTCGCCTCTGTATGCATGGTTGACAAGTTGCTTGTTGAGACTCAGCCTGGAAAGAGGGATGTTGTTTGGCAGAAAGCCAGGGAGTATACCTGGGCCCTATGAAGTGAGCCATTTGAAAACATGGCGGATGGAAGGGACCTTTTTTAAAGTGTAAGGACATCCCTTCCCAATTGCAATGCTATTCTTCCCTAAGAAGGGTGCTGTAACAGCTTTGTTCACTATACTGAATACTGCTAGAAATCCCAAATCAGAGTTCTAAGTATTTCTCACCATTTAATAGAATCCAGAACATTTCACAACAATGCAGGAAAGAAAGTCTTAATGAGTGCTGGTGTCAATGAGGGCCAACTATGTTGCCAGTTTGAGTACAGACGTAAAGCTCAGCATCCTTGGTGCTGTAGGATAATACAGTTCTGCAAAGCTAGTTATTGAATTAAATGTATGGGAGCAAGTAAACAGCCCATCTCCTAGGGGAGCACTCACCTTATGTGAGGGATTTGTGACAAGAAAAACTACACGTCAGTAAAGCAAATAACCAGTAAATCATAAGGGCATTAATATCAACTAGATGTAAGCTTCACAGTAAAAATGTAATAGGCACTCTTTGCATGGCACTAAAGACTGTGGTTCCAAGCCTGAGACATGACTATTTCCTTTCCAATCCAACCAGATTTTCAGTGGCCAATGCCTTTTAAACTAGTCCATTGGCTTCTGGTAAAACGTATTTTCAAACCCACTTTTCAGAGTGAGATGAATGCTATCCCAGGCTCATTGGTATTGTAGTGAGTGACCAGGCACCCTAGGATGACCCCAAGCAACTTGATTGCCAGTCAGGGCTGGAGGGTATGTTTAAAATGGACCAAGACTGTACCACAGAGATAGAAATGGTGCAGACGAATGCCCCAACTATACCGCAACCAGGGAGAATGCCAAACATCAAGACAGACTCAGTTGATGCCATATGAACACAGCCTATCCCAAGACAGTCAAGTGTGGCCGAATGCAACACTGGAACCTGGTGTAAAAACTATGGCAGGGAAGAAGACCTGCTAGACATCAGTCCCATACAGGGGAAGAGCTGCTCCAGCTGCAGGAGATTGAACCACTTTGCAAATGTCTGCTGCAGTGGAGACAAAGGGCGGAGCGCAAGAAGGAAGACCATTCCATTGAGGGCAGTCTGAAACCTCATGCTCAAGGATAAAGACAGACTTTGCTTGAGAAGCTACACCTTGTGGTCACTCAAAAAACCAGAGGGAGACTCCGACGAGGAAGATGTGTTACTCCTATTAGACACCACTCAGGCTTAATCTAGCCAGCAGCTCCAGCCAGTGTGCGAAGTAGTAGTGACAGGAATGACACTCAAAGCACCTATTGGCATGGGCAGTGCTTAAATTGTGGGGAAAAAACTAACTGCCAGAGCTCTCTTCAGGAGGTCACTGCAGCTTGCACCACACAGTACCACTGTCATGATTATAACAACACTGCTTCTAACCATCACACTCCTAAAAGTTTGACAATCCTAACTATTTCAGGCCCCCAAATCTATAAGAATGGCTTGAGCTGAGGCAGAAGTCCTTTTTATTGTTTTTTGAATTAATAATTAACTGTTTTTGTGGTCATCTCTAAATTAGCCAGACAGTGCCAACTTGTGGCGCACTGTCACAAGTTCTACTGTTGACAATTAAGTGGCGGTGACAAGCACCAGAAATTATTGGTGCCATGAACATCATGAGCACAGGACAATATCACCGCCTAAAGCCCCAGCCAGTACCGTCACCGACCAGGTCAATGATCTATACCTATTTGCAGCCGGAAACCACAGCCACTTGCAGGTGTGACCAATATGGTGGTGTATAATGGCTGTAAAGATGTACCAATCAAGTTCTATGTAACCAATGAAGGGGCAAAGACACTGCTGGGATTCCACGAAGCAGAAAACCTAGAGTTAGTCTTTTTCACATGTACGAACCATGCCCTACAAGTTGACTGCATCCTTTAACAATTTCCCGTAATGTCCAAAGGACTTGAATGCCTAAAGGTACCCCCAATCAAGCTGCATATAGGCAAATCCATCAAACCAATGGCGCGCTGACAAAGGAGAATACCATTCCAACTAGGCCATCTGGTGGAGCAGGAACTCAAGAAAATTGAATGCTTTGAAGTTATTGAGAAGATATCAGGTTCCACCGCTTGGGTCTCCCCAATGGTTATCACAAATAAGCCCAAGAAGCTTGGGACGATCAGGTTATGCATTGCCATGTGCCTACCCAATCAAGCCATCAGAGAGAGAGGGACATCCCCCCCACCTTGACATAGACCTTCCTCAACCTCATCGGAGGCCAATGGTTCTCCAAACTGGATCTCAATGCAGGTTACCACCAGCAGCTGCTGGACTTGGAAAACTGCTGTATCACTACCTCCTCAACACACCTAGGATTAAGATGATACAAGCTGCTAAAGAATGGAATCTTGTCAGCAGAAGAGTTTTTTTAAAAGATAATTTGTGAGACCCTCTCTGGCCTGCAAGGGTTGAACAACATTAGTGATGGTATTCTCATTTATTCTGCCACCATTGAAGACTAGCACCACCATCTACAAGCCATGATGCAGCAACTCACTGAGTACGACCTCGCCTTGCACTGTCAGAAAGGCTCATTTTGGAGACGCAAATTGAGTTTTTTGGCTGTGTCTTCACCAAAGATGGGCTCATTGTGGACCCCAGAAAGTCAAAAGCCATTCAACGGGGTCCTTCTCACCACAACATAACGGAAGTGCACAGCTACCTAGGCACAGCCCACTACTGTGGACATTTCATACCAAATCTTGCAACACTTTCAGATCTGCTAAGGGCTCTGATGAAGACAGCCTTGACATGGCCTTGGGGCCGCAAGGAATTAGAGGCATTCGAAAGGGTCAAACAAACTCTGCGCAACAATACTACAATGACCCGAGAAAGCAACAGAATTTGTCATTGATTGGACGTGGGGTGACCCAAGAGAGAGAGGCATGCTTGCGGCCCCCATCGCTTTCACCAGCATGAAGCAAACAGCGATAGAGACTCGCTACACCCACATCAAAAAAGAATCTGTGGAAATGAACTGGGTAATTAGGCACTTTCTTTTGTAATTGTGTGGCCATGAAATCCTAGTGATCACCGATCACAAACGCCTGGTAATGCTGTTTGAAGGGACTGCTCAACATTTGCCCCCTCGCATCAGAAGCTGGGTGGTGTCGCTGCAACAATACTGATTCACTAATACCTGTTGCCCTGGGGTGAAGCATCCAGCTGACTTCCTTTCATGCTATCTGGTGGACTTGGAGACAGGACAGATCACCATGGAATAGGTTATTGAGGGCTACATGCAGATGGTGAGTCAGAATGCATGCCTAAAGGCTCTGATGGTGAAGGAGGTTATCCAGGCCACAAAGTAAGCCAAAACACTTCAAAAGGCTATCAACAAGGAGGAATGAGGAAAACATTCATGTTGGACATCAACCAATGGATACCCTGGACAAGGAATGCTTTTCCCAGCTGTGGGGGGCACAACAGAATGTTTCACCCACCCCTAAAAATAGGTCGCCAGTGGCACCAGACCAGTGGCCAGTGGCGATGTTGAACGCTTCATGGGCCCGCTAAACAAAGCCACCTGGCAGTGGATGAAGGTTTCAACCTAGAAGTGATCCTGCACACGATCATGGGAGTGTATTGAGCACCCCTCACTGCACTACCCAATGCTCTCCATTAACCCTGATGTTGAATGGGTCTGGTTGCAACACCATTCCCACGAGTTCAAGATGGCGAGCAGTGGTGTTCGACAGGTATGACAGATCTAAGAAGGAAAACGAATGACAAAGCAAATCAATACTGGAATCCTGAGTTCCTAATCTGGCAGTGGGGGATCAGATGTTGATCAGTGTACATCACACTGGAAGGAGGTTATTATTATTATTATTATCAAAAAGTTTTTATAGAGCGCGTAGTCACCCTGAGGTATCCCAGCGCTGAAGATCCCTACATCTGTGGGTCCGGGGGCAACAAAGGGGGGGGGGGGACAGGTTCAGATGGGGAGATAGTTAAGTTTAAGGGAACAGGTGAGTTTTCAGCCGTTTCCTGAAACGTAAGTAGTTAGGTTCTTTTCTCAGGTCTCGGGGGAGAGCATTCCAGAGGCTTGCGGTGTGGACCGAGAAGCGTCTTCCACCCGTACGAGCTTTCTTGAATCTGGGCAGGATGATAAGGGACTCCTTGTCCGATCGGAGGGATCTTGGGGCTTTGTATGGTTTTATAAATTTCCTAAGAATAGGGGGGCCTTGATTCTGCAGTAGTTTATGCGCCAGGCATAAGGCTTTGAATATCACTCGTTTCCTCACTGGGAGCCAGTGAAGGAGCTTCAGTGCAGGTTTGGCTGAGGCTCTGGCAGGGGTGTTAGTGAGGATCCGGGCAGCCGCATTTTGGATTCTCTGTAGTTTGTTCAGAGTTGCTTCGGGTGCGCCCAGATAGATTGAATTGCTATAGTCGAGCCTGGAAGGTTCTGCACCATGTATGAGAGAGGGGAGTTGACAGTAACCATTACGAATGGAACACTGATGGAAGCTTGCAGAGGCGCCAAGATAGTGGTCCAGAATGTATCTTATTTCAAGACTGTAAATACAAAGAATAGTAGTGGGAGGTGTAGCCCTAAGGAAGACATGGACCCCGATGGAGCTGGGCACTGGGAGGAAGTCTTAGGGGAGCAAGGTTCCCCATCACACAGACCAAGTCAACAGTGGAGTGTGGTTAACACTATGTCTGCTCTGGTCCCCGACCTAGTGTCCCCGAGAAAGGCAGCCACTTAAGAGAACACAATGGCTCCGGAGGTAGCCCAGAGGTGCAAATATAATCTATGCCCTAATCTATCCCCAAGCCAAAGGCTCCAAGAATTTATGTGGTCACTCAGCGATCCACAGGGACTGGACTAATGTTGGATGGGATATAAGGAGGTCCCTGGCTCAGTGGGATGATCCCTGGCCTCACGCAACCCAACAGCTGGGTGTGGCCAGAGGGTACAAATAAAAGGGTCCAGGACAGCTTGCGGTTCGTGTCCAGTACCCCTAATAACTGTGTGCATCTCACTTTGTTGCCCAGCACGACCGGGCCCCATTGTGAGTGGGGGCCGGCCTGGCGCCAACTCTAAAAGTACATACCATGTATAATGTTACTAGATGTCTCAGCGTGATCCAGCACACTACATTTTATTCTTACCTTCACAAAACAAAATGTATCTGCCAAGTCAGCTCGATTGTTTCTATTGATGTGAACCAGTACTGTATCTCCTGGAATGGATTCATGTAATTAAATAAAAGCACAGGGCCAGATAATAGTGACCTTGATGACATGATGTGAACTGGTAACAATCGGGACCACCTGGAGGGAGTGGTGGTTACCTACAGGCTTGAACGTTTACTTCCGGAAAGGGAAGATGGTCAGGACGCTAAAAACCGGAAGTCCTGTTTCCTCCATTTCGGCTTGTGGCACAGCACTTGAAAGCATCAGCATTCCCTGCTTCTGTCCTGTCTGGGGTTTGTATACAGCCTTCATGTCGAAAGCTTTATTTTCTTACGCAAACGTTGATTTAGGAAATGTTTTAAAGCCCTCCCCAGGGGCGATCCAGACTAGGGTTTGGCAGGCATGATGAATGCTCTGCTTTCAGGGCAAAATTTCATTTGACTGCAGATTATATGTGTACTTTTTCTTCTTCCTCTTTTAAGTATCTCCATATCCATCACTTTAATTACCTAATCGTAAATTTCTTCAGGGGGTTACTTACAAAAGAAATTTGCATGAGTGCCTGCCAGTGGAGTCGAGGCGGGGGATTGGAACGGGCCCAAGCAGTTTCACCTGTGATTAATTATAGTAGGGCTTTTTCCTTTGTGCCTCTGCCAGGGGAGTGCTGGGATCTTTAAGTCGCCATCACATGACTGCTGGCAGAGCTGAGATTTTAACTTATGCTTCAGCCCGGTGGTTTTCCACTTGAGTCTGGTGTGTGGGTGTCAGGCACGATTCGAATGTACGGTATGTTAGAAACTCCTTAAACTCTTAAGCACTTTCCTACCACAAGACACCCGCAGAGCACTTTGTGGTTCGTCGAGTACGAAGCTACTGTGACTGTTGCGCATGGTAAGAGAAGAGTTTGGTAGAAGCGTCACCTAATTGCAAAGTGCTTTAAAGTCATGCAAGAAGCATTTACAGTGTAAAACGGAATGTCCTATTACTTACCAGTAATCTTCATTACCCCGATTAGGGTACTCTTTGTCCTTGTGGAGAAGTGTGGCTCAATGGTTAGAGCAGGCAGGCCTCGATGCAGAGCTCTGGCCAGGGACCAGGATTCGATTCCCGCCTCGGCGGGTCTCTGGCCCATTAATTCCCCTGACCTGATATTCTCTCCTCAGTGCCTATTCTGATCATGGGTCCCACGCTGCAACTCTGGGCAATAGCTTGCTTAGTCTCCACTACGGCCCCCACAACGCGAGGGATGCCTGGTCTGCACCTTGGGGGTGCCCAGGAGTGGACACTTCACAGGGAAAGCCAGGAAGGGTTCCCTTGCGGTATTCGTACAAGCGCCGGGAAACCCACTGCGGGTAACTGTGCGCTATACAAGTACAAAGACATTTAAATTTACACATTTACATGTCCCCTCCCTCCCCCCTCTTTTGTTGTGTCTGGTCTTGTTACTAGCAGGCATGGCGGCACGTGGGCAGGCCTTTATTCTATCAAAATAAAAAAAATATTAGCGTGTTAGAGTGCCTGTCATATTGTAATGGCTGGGACGAGGAGGACCTATGATGGGGTAATGCAGAGGTAGCGTGAGGGATAACTTAACTTTCAGAACAGCCTCTTGCAGTCTTTGAATCAGTTTGAGCCTTCTTCTGGGAACAGCCAGGTCCTAGTGGCTCCTTGAAAGAGAGAGCCAATCAGATACACTTTTTTTTAAAATGCATAGCTACGGAGTGTGGAATGTTTTTATTGGTGGTTAGTGCCCTGATAAAGGGAAAGGGATTAATAGATTAGTCAAATGCTCTTAAAGTGGAATTGACTTAATCTGAAATCATAGTTATTGCTGCACATTAGTGCACAATCCTACCCCCAAAAAAAATTGGGATCACTCATCATTGATGTGCAATATTGTAAAAAATGAATAAGCAAAGTTTAAGTGACAAATGTCCAGGAGTAATCATTGTCTCTTGCCAAAGAAAAACTCAATTATCGATTAATGATCCGACCTGAAAGTAGATGGAGTTTATTGAACGGTGATGATTAAAGCTTTGCATGCACTTGAAATTTTATCGGGAGACCGCTGACTTTGGGGGCCAGAACCCGGACGTTGTGCCCCAGAGAACAACGCGGCTCGCACACCACCGAAGCCTGCACATTCACGCCAGGAGGAGCTTAGTCTGCACAGGTCCCCCACAGCGCACAAGACCTCTGAATTTGTTTTTGCCCTCAGGAGGGGCCCAGGGACGGGACTTTGAGCCCCAGAGAAGAACACAGCTAACAAGCTGCCGATGCCTGCACCTTCGTGCCAGGAGGCGCTTAAAGACTGCACAGGTCTCCCGCAGCCCGGGACACGCTTGAGCTTGCCCGAGCCGTGCCTGGGTGAAACCCGTGCCAAGGACGTGCCCATCTGTGCCTGTCAGAGCCAGGAGGAGGTTGGGCTGAGCCACCTCTCTTGGTTTCGCTGCAGACTCAGCAGGGGGCAGATACTTGGACGCATCCAGGATCCCGGCGAGGACCTGAAATTTTACCACCTGAACCAAGGCAAAGAGGTAAGCCCAGGGGGGGGGGCTCGCCTACCGCGGACTGCGTACAGCTAGTGAGGAAGGGGGCTAACAGAGGCCCTCAGTTCCCGCTCTTCCACTTTGTTGATCGCTGCAGGCGCTGTCTATTTGTTCCTTGCTTCAACTCAGTCCATCTATTGTAATAATCTCTAATTACCAGGGAAAGTCCATGTTCATCCCTTGATACAGCCCATCGTAGAGGCCCCTACCTGGTTTGTTCTTGGTAATTTTGCTTTGCCCTGCTAAATACTTGTTCCTCATCCAGTATGGCCTCATGGGGAAACAGAAGACCACCACAATAACTCAATTGGCCCCCGCATCCTCAGCTATGGACTGCTTTCTGAAGAGAGAAGCAGGGGTTCTCTACAAAGAAATTGAGCTGGTAGCTAGGTGCCTCTCTCGCTCTCCAGTACACCAATTGTCTACCCACTCCAACACCCTAGCAATTGGTCAGGCCTCCCTGTTAAGTACTGTGGAACTGGGAGAATCGTATCTCTGCCACCTTTCCTAGGTCAAAGCAAAAGGCCCAAAACCCAGTAGGGGGGAAGGGGATTCGGCAAGGCATGTCCAGCCCCCATCTTATGCCTGGACATAGGCAGGTTGTCACCAACCCTGAAGGGGCAACAGCAGTTCCCTGAAAGAATGCTCAAGAGGAGGGACCTGTCAGGGGACTTGGGGCTGGGCTAACTTCAAATGCACGATGCTGGGAGCCAAGGCAAAGCGTCATAAAGCAGATTCTTTAGCCCCAAACAACCTGGGAAAGGAGCCCCATCCAAAGACGAGCTAGCAGCAATGCTGGAAGCCTGTGTGGGGACTCTTCCGGATGGACTGGATTCTAAGCTGGAGCCCATCATGCAACGTCATACTATAATCGAGAGGGAAATCTCCTCTTAGTTTCAACAGAATGACAGGGCTACGAATATAGCCAGCACCGCTCAAACAGTCCTCCCAGGCACTGGTGGAAACATGGTCCAGGGTCAATCGATCCTGAAGGCATTATCGAGGGAGGTTGGCTCAGCTGGCGCAGTTAGTAATCCCTTGTGTAGGAGTGCCACCCGACCCACTCCTTTCCATTCCAGGTTGTCCTGCCCCTCCACTAAAGGAAGGTCCAAAGGCGAGGTGGACAAGGAGTGAGGAAAGCCAAGGTGGTAATATGATTACACAGAAGGGAACCACTGGACGTGAGGCTTTTATTCCAGCACCAAAGGATCCAGGTAGTCAGCATGCAGGCACAACCGATATCTACTTACCCCCTGAAGCAAAACCATACGTAGTAGTTCTGGGAAACGTTCAAGTGCTGAAGCCAGGTTCCACCGAAGATTTTTATCATCACAAAAATAAAGTTTTGCTTTGGTTAACTGTAACATAACCCTGGGATATAGGGTGGACAGAAACATCATTATGGTACAAGGGGTGGCCTGGATAGGAGGGTCAAAAACAGCAGTGATGTGGACTGTGTGATAATTATCTTTAATCAGCTCCACCTAGTAGAGAGAATCCTCCACGCAGTTAATGCTCATGTTTCCACAGGCCCAGTCATCTCGATTTTGGCCCTTCCCTTGGGCTTCTTCTACAGACCACTGTGCCCGGTACCAACACAAAATCCACTCTTCCTGAGGAAACTCATGAGCACAGCATCCTATGAGCGATACCAGGCCTTGCTCCTTGTTCCAGTTTTTAACACCTTTGCCCCCCTGGGCCTCCTTGAGAACTGTGATTGACTGGGAGGACCCGGGTCACCGCTTCCCGTGACATCTTCACCACGACCGGAGGGCATAAACTAAGACGCACAGACATCCTGGTGCTCCATCCCAGGGACATAATATACCTCTCCCTTATCTCCTGGAACATAGCCGGTTTGGCAAGTAAGTTCACAGTCCCAGAATGGCACAGCTTTGTTCAGTCGTTCAACATCATTTACTTGCAGGAGATCTGGGCTGTGGATAAATTTTTTTTGTTGGAAGGGTACCATCTTTTTTTGTACCTGCAAGCCCATCTAGAACTTGTCAAGCCAAGAGGGGGTTTGAGGTTAATGCATCGCTTAGGCTGGAAAGTGGAATTGCAGAACTGAAACCGATAATCACTGCTGCAGGTCTTGCTCATCTCGCGAGGTTCCAGTACTTTGTTGCTTCTCAATTTTTACATTGCTATTTCTACCCTCCCTGATTTGTGCAATATGGACTGGTTGGGAAAATGTCAGGGCAGTTTTAGTACCTCCACAAGTTATGCCCCTAACATTGGTATAACTCTACTATTGTTAGGGGTATTTTAATGTTCACCCATGTGAGGACCCAAGAATTCAAGGTTTAGGGTTTCTGTCTGTCCCGCCACCCGGGAGGGCAGTTTGAACATCATTGGTGGTGTATCCTCTTAACGCTCTAGTATGTGACTTTGACCTACAATCAGCAATGGATAAGTTGGACCCTGCCCATAGCGTTTTAACACCAACCTTCAAAGGGCATGGTAGTGACTCGTTTATTGACTTCATTTTTGTTTCCACCCCCTATTCCATTTAACATCAGACTTCTCAGTCAAGGCAAGTATTCACAGTGATCTCAGTCCTCTGTTTCTTAAAAGCAGATGGCTTGCACTTGGTCTCAAGAAGAGGAGTGGGGTTGGAGGTGCCCTATAGCCCACAGACGGGGGTGAGAGGCTTAAATGAGCACAGATCACCCCCGGCCTGTTTCACGAGTCCTTCTTAGCCAACTGTCAAGAGGAAATCCACAAGTTAGTTGTCGTGGAGAAGTGTGGCTCAATGGTTAGAGCAGCAGACCCTGATGCAGAGGTTTGGCCTGGGAGCAGGGTTCAATTCCTACCTTGGCGGGTCTTGGGCTCATTTTCCTCAGACCTGATAATTCTAGCCTCGGTGCCTATTCTAATCATGGATCCCACTCTGGGCAATAGCTTGCTTAATCTCCACAATGGCCTCCACAGCGCTAGGATGCTTGGCTTCATCTTGGGGGTGCGCAGGAGTGGGAATTTCCCAGGGAAAAGCCAGGAAGGGTTCCACAGCTGTATGCGTACAGCGCAAAGACGCCTCAGGGTATAAGTACGCTAAACAAGTATGAATTCATTTCATTAAAGCTTTTGAATCCATCTCTTGTTCTATTGCTGACTTACTGACTATTCCAGGGCCGAACAATCAACGTGACAGGGCCCTGAGATGGTTTGAGATAGCATGTTCATGGACAGCTAGGTCCCTTAAGGCTGCCTTGCACACTGTCCCTAGAGTCAGAGAAATAGTTAGAACACGTGGAACACAATATAAAACGGCCCTTAAAAAACGTAAAGAAGTTGTGAAGGAGGAGGGGGAAGCTAATGGAGCCCAGCACTATTAGGAATAGTATTAAGTTCCAGGACATTTTCAACAGCCCAATCCTGGGAGTGGGAGGATGACTGAGTTAGTCACTTTGATGGTATGTTTGGGGGTATTATGACCCAGATAGCATCCAGTAGGGGAGTACATGAAAAATATGTACTAATAGTTTCGGTAGAAGAGGTGAGGCAGGGAATAGCGGGCATGACGCGAAACAAGGCTCCTGGTCCGGATGGTATCCCGCCCAACCTTTATATATCCAACAAGGAGTTTTGGGCTCCAGGGCATACCGATGTCATTACCCCAGCTGTCTGGGCTCGCTGCCCGGCCTCATGGGCCACCTCCACCATGGTCCCTCTCTTCAAAAAAGGGAAGAGAGAGACTACACATTGTTATAGGCCCATTTCCCTGCTGGACTCTGTGGTCAAAGTTGTTGGATGAATCCTGTTAGCTAGACTATCCACCTGAGCTGCAGAGGACAACATTCAGTCAGACTCCCAATACGGGTTTCATTCTGGTCGTTCAACTATAGAGCAATGCCTGAACCTCTTCCTAATAGTGAACAAGTACATGGTTTCCCGTACAGGCACTATTTTCTTGGCCTTTATTGTGCTTTCTTCTGCATTTGATTGCATGAATAGAAGCAGGTTGTGGCAGACCCTTCTCTCCTTGGGGGTGAACAAGAAAATAGTCCTTTTCCTACAGGACCATCACCAAGACACCAAGGCGGCTGTGCGTTATTCTGGAAACATGAAGGCCTCAAGCTTGTTCCCTATCAGGAGAGGGGTAATACATGGTTGTATCCTGGCCCCCTTCCTATTTAATGTATAAATCAATGGCCTAGAGAAGACCCTCCTAGAGACTAGGGCGGATTTTCAGCAGGTAGGACGGTGTGGTCTTCCTATCCTGCTGTAGGCTTCCGACACCATCCTGATGGCCAGGACAGAACAGGGATTACAAATGTTAACAAATTCCTTCATCTAGTTTATGGGGGAGCAGGACCTTGTGGTCAACAACTCTTCTAGTCAACACAGTCTTTTATTATGCAAATATTGGCCCGCCCCAGTAGGCTATATAAATTTAGGGTAGGGTCCACTACTGTCTCAAGAACAAGTGTTTTTTCTTACCTAGGAGTTTTATTGGATCAGAAAGTGAAATGGGGGCCTCAACATTTGTAAGAGAAATGATTTATCCAGCCATATTTAGTTTTACAACCAGACTGGGTAAAAAGACCCATGGGAGCCCTATTAGAGCTCCACAGCGCTGAGTGTCTCTACAAGGCACTATATGGCAGTAAATTCTGGGGGTACATTAACACGGAGGTCCTCCAAATTGCGAAAGTAAGTTTCTGAGACGGATCCTATCTGTTCCCCAAGGCACCACCTCCTTTACAATACACGAGGAGCTTGCTATGAAATACATAACTGATTTCACAGTGATTCACCATCTCACATTATGGTTACAAATATGGGCCGGTAAGGGGACAACACTAAACAAACTTATCCTAAACGACTGTCTGGCCCTTGTTCATGTCCCACGAATATCATGGCTCAAATATATTGAAGAGACCTTAACGGGCGTGGAGAGAAGTGATCTTTTAATTAACCCGAACTGGACAAATAAGAGAGATCTGAACCTCATAAAGGCGAGTTTCATGGAGCAGAGGACTATGGCAAGGGAAGAGAAGGAGCTCTTAAAGCCCAGTGTACACTGTGTTATCAAGTTAAAAACCACCAAGACGGCGGAGCCTTACCTACTGGGATTCATAAACTCGCATGACAGATTTTTGCTCACGGGGTTTCGGTTTGACCTTTTCCATCTCCTTGCACATCTTAGGGGCTGTACCAAGGGCCAAACTTTGTTGTCCTGTGGCTGCGATGGTCAATCTCCACAGGACATGACCCATTTTATGATGTTGTGTAGATTTTATGAAACTCCTAGAAAGTCTTTTATAATTCCAATTCTGAAAAATGCTATTTTTAGGCAAGTACGCCCAGATTTGATCTACCTACAAATGTTGACAGGTAGCAGCATTGTGTTTTATGTACTTGATTTTTAAACATCCGCTATCAGACCTAGATCCAGTTGTGACTAACAGCCTGTTCTCTCAAATTGTACTCACTGGAAAGACCACACTGATTTGTTCTTTTTGGTGCAGCATGTAGGAAATTGAAGACAGTGTTTTTTTTATTCGCCGGTTGATCCCTATATGGATTGTTTTATTTTTACTAGACTTAGCATTCTATTTTATATTTATCGTGTGCTTTTATGTTTTTAATATGAGAAACCGAAAAAAGATTATTTGAATTGAATTGAATATTGCATTTATTTTGAACAACTATTATTATGAATATATTATTTATATTTACTCATATTTTCCTCTCATTCTTCTCATTCCAATGTGAGAGAGCATGCATCAAACAATTTGGTTTCAGGGGTAGTAGCAAATTGAGAGTTGCATGCCTTGTAATGTGCAGTGTGAAAAAAGATCCTAATGCCATTAGGGCACGCATATTGTTGGATGGGCAAACAGATTTAGATATTATCAACAAAGGTACCCTCATCCCAAATCTATCACAAATATTTAAATAAAATGAAAGCATTTTCAGGGACCCTTATTAACAAAAATGTAATCCCATACCGTTTACCTATAATCCCTTACCAAGCTTTATGTTACATCGTCTCTTTTGCTCAATCGGTATATATCAGCAAATGTTATTCAAGATAGTGCCAAACGTACCAAGATTTAGACTGTATTATGATGTGATATAAGGCTGCATTAATGCTAGCAAGCACTATACAATGTTCAATAACCTAACAGCATAATTGTGAGGCAGCAAGCACAGGGACACAGTCAAAACTCTTCCTCGAGTAGGTACCGGACTTCAAGGGTGGAAGCTGTGTCCAGAATAGCCACACTCACCTGTTGTGTTTCCCTACAGTGAGAGCAAGGCCAGAGAACGGAAGCAGGAGGAGCTGACCCCGGAAGCAGTTTTTCCCAACCACAGAAAACGACCAACACCAAGAGGGATGGTCTTCGACCAGTAGCGGATTGGAGGTGCATAGCGAGTTGAGCGTGGAGAATCCAGAGAGCGAAGACAGGGACCGTAGAAGAGCAATCGACGAGGAGACAGACGAGCGGTGGAGCGAGGAGTGGTGGTGTCCATCGGAGGAGGCTGGAGAGTGGCTGCAGCTCAGGAGAGTTGCGGTGGAGCCGGTTGTGAGAAGTTAGCCTGGCATATGATGTCCACTAGTTCTAGTGGGCACCTTACACCAGTCTAATCAACCCTTATTGATGGTGGTTGTAAAGTCAACCTTATAGAAAGCTATCCTAGTGGTAGCACGAACCTGCAGTCTTCAGGCTAAGACTTCAGTAGGCGAGTTAAGTAAGTTGTTTTACCATATATAATCCCTTGAATATAAATGAAAGGACACCACACAAGGTATATATCAAATATATATGTATTTAATCTAAACACAACCCCTCTGCACTCTTTATGAGGTCAGAGGTAAAAATAAAATACAAGTCACACAGTTAATATATGATAAGTTGCACAGTATACATTATGCCCTAGGGGCCTCACAAACCATATACTAAGAAAGTGGTATAAGTACCACGTGAGAGTTAGAAAGCAGGCCTAGGGCCTCCTGTAGAATCGCTGGGGCTACACTAAGCAACCAAAGGTTAGGAAGTAGGAGACCCACAGGAGCCGCGTGCAGTGTCTAAACACCGGCGCGGGTTCCCATTTCCATGGAGTTCGTAAAAGTTACAAAGTTACAGTTTAAGGACACTTCCGGATGGACTAGGATGAAACCCTTTTAAACTAGGACAATTTGAGAGTCAAGACCCACAGGAGCACCGGAGTACTCATGTTACCTCACCCTGGGAAGCCGGGTGCATAGGTGTCTTTTCGTGTCGGGTTTCGTCATCGTTTTCTATGTAGAGGTGCAAAGAAGTGCTGCAGGCAACCATAGAAAAAGTGTCCAAGTGGATACAAGGGTGGATCGGAGATGTGAAGAACCTGTAAGCAGAGGGGACAGAGTCTGGGTCACTAGCCAGTGACCAGGAAGGTACCAGGAAGGAACCATGCGATGTTGGGTGCTTGAAGGTGAAGAAGGTGAGTTTGTCTCTTCAGCCACGAGGTCCAGGAGGTATCAACGATGACCAGGAGCTGGATTCGAGCTGCACACAATGGATCTAGATGACTGCAGCATTGGTACCTGGATTGGTCCCAACAAGCCTTTGCAACCGCAACCAATGCAGGATGTCAAGATTGGCTCTATTGCAGACCAGCAAGGTCTATGGTGCTCTTTCCTTTTAGGGAGGTCGGAGCAAGCTTGGAGCAACCAGGAAAGTGAAGTAAATTCAAGATGGCGTCTTCAGGGGGCTCACTAGCCAACAGGCAAGGAACCTGAAAGACACGTGAAGCTCAAATGCAAAGGCGGGGCCCACAGGACACTCGTGGAGTGTTGGGGCCTGGGCTTCAGTGCAAATGGTGCTCGGGGCTGGGGCTTCTCGTACCCCAATGCACAACTTACTGAGACTTCAGGAATGGAGTTCAGGTAGGAAAATGCAGGTTGTCCAAGATGTCCAGTACCACGTCTCTCGTGTCCGCCACGGGTCTCAGATTTGCTGTGGATGTGGATCGGCGTCAGAGAAGTCTGGAAGTCTAGTTCTAGAGTCACAGAGTCTTCAGGTTCTGGCGGGAGCCTTGAAATTGCAGACCGTCTAAGTTGCTGTTGGTGCCTGTTTGCACAGGGTGCTCACTCCTTGACCACAACAAGGGAGATGTCTTCCATCTTCCAGTCAGAATGGAATGTCGAAGGTCCAATATATGTCTTTCAAAGATTCATCCAGGATAATCTAAAGTCCCTGGGACACAGCTCCTATACTTATACTAAGAAAGGGGGCTGGATTACCTCACTAGGTCGCTCCTATGGGTGGACCTGAGAAGGGGGTAGTTACACCCCTTTCCCTTTGTCCAGTTTGGAGCCGTAGCTGAGGCTGGAGTGCCCCAGCAACTGGTTTGAAGGTTTGAAGCAAGCTATGCTTGGAGCACCTTGTGTACCCCAGGCAGTGTCTAGATGCATTCACTGAATGCAGCCCTCTCTGCCCCAATACACAAAAACCCTGTCTGGGGAGGTGCTGGCACCTCCCTGGACATGAAAACTATTGTCCAGGCCGCCCTTGTTTGAGTTTCCCCCAGCAACAGGAGGTCAGACTCGTGTCTGTGGCAGCAGCATCCATTTTGTGATGCTGAGGCTCTGTTTAACTTTAACCGGGTAAAGCAGTAACTTACATGTCTTTTCAATCTAGAAGGGTGGAATGCTACCCCCGCCACCAGAATTGGTGGGGGTAGTATTTCAAAGTGTTTGACACCTTATACGACATGTTTTGATAAAGCCAATCCAAAGTTAGCATTAACTGCGAAGATTATAATGCACTTAAGAGTATATGGTATGGCTATATCATAGAACAGCTATAAGGAGATGGTTCCGAAAGCTACAGAGGGGCTCAGCTCATGCCAGAGCACCCTCTCACATAAAACCAAGCACTCTGCCTCCAGGATTGTCGCGGCCTACCATAGGAGTGGCTTATAGGTGGATATGTGTCTATATGTAAAGGTAGCTATAGGTATGCTATATCTAAGTAAGAGGTGATTACACCACCTTACCCAGGCTGTGTGAACAGACCTGTGGTGTCAGTTTGGAAGGCAAACCAGGGGTGGCACAATACATGCTGCAGCCCTGGTAGGCCTAAGCGGCACCTATGCCCTGGGTACCTATGGTACACTATACAGGGGGTCACAAGGGCGACCCAGTAACCAATCTGGTATGTACCTAAAGTACATGGAGTCCATTTTATAGAGAAAGCAGATAGTCTGGGACCCTGAATAGCAGGGTCCCAGGCCAACTAAGTCAAAATCCAGCAAAACAACAGGAAAAAAGTTGGAGTAACCATATAGTCAGATACCACCTTCCTACACTGGTGAGTAACTGCAACTCTGGGGAAGGCGGGGAGGGTATGAGGGTGGCGGGTGGACTGCAGAGACAGCAGGAATGGGTTAAAAGGCGGAAACTCTGACCAGCGCTTACTGCACGTTTATTTTTTGCACCACGACCCTGAGAAACCACCTTTTTTGCCCCCACCGTTCTTATCCTTTCCATATATGCATTAGGAATCTCAGTGAACTCTTGTAAAGATGGACTACACGTCAATTACTTGGTTCTGTTTTTTCATTCCTCCCCTTTTCTCTTTTTGTGAGGCTTTACTTTTCCATTGACCATCCGGTCAACACCCTTCTGGTGTGGGGATGGGTATCAACTAATTCCCCACCCCTCAGTAACACGATAACTGACGCCTCCTTTTCTCCCTTCTTTATGAGCTTCCGGGGTAACACCAACGAGACCAAAGAGCCGGGCCAAGTATCAACAAACCCCCGCCCGAGAACCGGAAGATGGATCAGGGCGAAGAGGAAGAAGGAACACCTGTAACGATTTCAAACACTATAAATCCTGTCAGTAGAACACAAACCTTGGGAAAGTACATTCAGCGTCCGCATCTGTTTATCCGGCCCCCCCTCCCACAATAATGTAATATACATTCCAATGGATCCCTTTGGCCTACCTGCGAGGACGATGTGCAGGTACTATTGAAACAGTGTAAACTTCAAGTTCACATTGTACTTTCCCTCCTAGGTTACCTAATTGACATAGAGGCCGGGATAGGCCAGAATCAATAAAGCTCAATGATACAAAATCTAAGATCTTGAGAGGCCACTCATCTCCAGGATGAACTTCCAGATAGTGAGCACACTCTGATGCAGACGTTAAATGGCTGACCATGGCTGGACCAGACACACCTCGGGAAGAAGGCAGCACAGGGGCTGCAGGGGAAACTGGGGTGACCGTCCTGAGCTCCACGAAGTCAGTACCTGACCTGACCTGACCTGGTATTGCAGCTCTGCTCGCACTGTAATTGCTAATTGCACGGAAGCTGATCTCTGTGAACTAAAAGCATTGTTGCATTCTAGCGCTACTAAAGATTAATTGGATTTGTTAGTAGCGCTGTGCCGCTAGACTGTGCATAGTTTGCTGATTGTTGTCCAGTGCTGCCTTTGCCTGATTGCCGATTTGCGCCTAATTGTGCCGATTTAACTAGCGGTCTCTCTGCCATTGGCTTTGCCTGTGCCCCAATCTCGCCCTGATTGCCTTTTGGCTCGCTGCCATTTTGTTGTTGTTTGTTGTGCCTCCCAGCCCGGCTCTCCGCCCCACTCCCGACTCCCAGCTGACCCTCCCTCCCACTACGAGCTTAGATCCTACCTTCCGCTTTAAACGCTGTGACCGTCCTGAACTCCACGAAGGCGGTCGCTCCCCACGCTGCTCCCAGACCAGTACCTGACCTGACCTGGTATCGTAGCGCTGCTCGCACTGTAATTGCTAATTCACGATAGCTGATCTCTGTGAACTAAAAGCATTGTCGCATTCTCGCGCTACTAAAGATTAATTGGATTTGTTAGTAGCGCTGTGCCGCTAGACTGCGCATAGTTTGCTTATTGTTGTCCAGTGCTGCCTTTGCCTGATTGCCGATTTGCGCCTAAGTGTGCCGATTTAACTAGCGATCTCTCTGCCATTGGCTTTGCCTGTGCCACAATCTCGCCCTGATTGCCTTTAGGCTTGCTGCCATTTTGTTGTTGTTTGTTGTGCCTCCCAGCCTGGCTCTCCGCCCCGCTCCCGCCTCCCAGCTGACCCTCCCTCGCCCCTCCCCTCTCCACCATCCTCATATGACAGATGCATTTGCGTGCAGCGTTCACGTGTAGCGGTTGCGCCCCATGCGCGCCGAAGGTGCGCCAAAGGTAAGCCTGTCTACGCCCGTCCGCACCTGGACCGCGCCCAGCGCCAGACTCCCTGGTCCTCGCTATACCCCCTCCACTCGCTCAACGTATGACGCCGCTACTCTCCTTGCCCTTAACCCCGGACGCACCCCACAATGCTGCGTAGCTACCCCAGGACACACCCACGGACCATTCGCCTGCCACCCCTGCAAATTCACCAGCATCAAGACCCACACCAAACCCCCTCCAAAAACAGCTCCGACTTTAACCAACTGAAGTGCATCCTGCTGAACACCCGCTCGGTCCACAAACACGCCACTGAACTCTGGGACCTACTCGACACTACATCGCCGGACGTCGCCTTCCTTACAGAAACCTGGATGAACGCCTCATCAGTGCCCGACATCGCCATTGCCGTCCCGGACGCTTACAAGATCATCCGAAAAGACCGCACCAACCAAACAGGAGGAGGCATCGCCATCGTCCACAAGAACACCATCCGAATCACGACCAGCTCCGACGACAACCTCGCGACCGCCGAACACCTTCACTTCCAGATCCACACTGACCCCAGGACCACACTCAGAGGCACCCTCATCCACAGACCACCAGGAACCCGCACACAATTCAACGAAGACATCACTGACTTCATCAGCCCACATACCCTCACCTCCGAGAACTACATTCTACTGGGAGACCTCAACTTCCACCTGGAAAAAAATAACGACAGCAACACCACCACCCTCCTGGACAACCTGGCCAATCTCGGACTCAAACAACTTGTTGACATCCCCACCCACTTAGCTGGACACACGCTCAAGCCTATCTTCACTTCCAGCAAACACATCTCCTTCGATCACACCACAGCTCTCCATTGGACGGACCACAGCTGCGTTCACTTCAGCTACAAAAAGACCATCATCCACGTCCCACCACAACCCTTTCCTCGAAGAAACTGGAACAAAATCACCACCGACCAACTCTTCACATCGCTTAACCAAAACCCCCCCCACCATATCATCGGACCCAAACCAAGCTGCCACCAAACTCACACAATGGATCACCCACAGCGCTGACGAACTAGCGCCCTTGAAAAACCACCAGATCAAACAAGGTAGCAAAAAGGCCCCCTGGTTTAACGATGACCTTAAGAAATCCAAGAAGCTATGTCGTACCCTCGAGAAAACTTGGAGAAAAAACCCAACCACTAACAACCTGACCACCTTCAAAGACGCCACTCGCAAACACCACCAATTGATCCGATCCACCAAAAAATCAGCATTCAAGGATCGACTCGACAACAACACCCACAACAGCAAGGAACTATTCAACATCGTCAAAGAATTTACCAACCCCACCGCCGGCACCAACGACATCACTCCCTCCCAAGACCTCTGCAACTCTCTATCCTCTTTCTTCCACAACAAAATCGCCAACATTCATAACAGCTTTGATAACCTGTCCGAAGAACTACCCACTCCACCCATCTCCGAACCCAAACAACACTCTCACAACCTTTTCGCCTGGAACCCAATCACGACTGAAGACACCATCCGTTTGACGAACTCCATCCACTCAGGTTCACCAACTGACCCATGCCCCCACCACATCTTCAACAAAGCAAACTCCATCATCGCACCCCATCTCCGCGATGTCATCAACTGCTCCTTCAACTCCGCTACCTTCCCAAAAAGCTGGAAACATGCCGAACTCAGCGCCCTTCTGAAAAAACCCACAGCGGACCCCTCTGAACTTAGGAACTACCGCCCCATCTCACTCCTCCCCTTCCCGGCCAAAGTCATCGAGAAAGCCGTCAATAGTCAGTTCGCCGCCTTCCTTGAATCCAACAACTCACTTGACCCCTCACAGTCCGGCTTCCGAGCCAAACACAGCACCGAAACCGCCCTCATCGCCGCTACTGACGACATCCGAACGCTACTGGACAACGGAGAGACAGTTGCCCTCTTCCTACTTGACCTCTCCGCCGCCTTCGACACAGTCTGTCATAACACCCTCATACAACGCCTCAGCAACGTCGTAATACAAGGAAAAGCGTTGGACTGGATCATCTCGTTCCTCGACGGAAGAACCCAGAGAGTCTGCCTCCCCCATTCAAATCTGAGGCCACCAAAGTCATCTGCGGAGTACCACAAGGATCATCACTCAGTCCCACCCTCTTCAACGTGTACGTGAGTCCCCTCGCATCCATCGCACGACAACACAACCTCAACATCATCTCCTACGCTGATGACACCCAGCTAATCCTCTCCCTCACCAAAGACCCTAACACCGCCAAAACCAACCTACACGAGGGAATGAAAGAAGTAGCCGAATGGATGAAGAACGGCCATCTAAAACTTAACTCGGACAAAACAGAAGTCCTCATCTTAGGATCATCCCCCTCTACATGGGACAACTAATGGTGGCCACCAGCTCTGGGCACAGCACCCATACCTACAGATCACGCTCGTAACCTGGGCTTCATCCTAGACTCCTCCCTCTCAATGACCAGACAGGTCAACGCCGTCTCATCACCATGCTTCAACATCCTACGCATGCTCAAAATAAATTTCCGCTGGATCCCCACCGAAACAAGAAAGACAGTCACCCACGCACTAGTCACTAGCCGACTAGATTATGGAAACACCCTTCACACCGGAACCACAGCCAAACTACAGAAAAAACTCCAACACATCCAAAACGCCTCAGCCAGACTCATACTGGACATCCCCCGTCAAGCTCACATTTCCGGCCACCTGAAAGATCTCCACTGGCTTCCCATCAACAAAAGAATAACGTTCCGTCTCCTCACCCACGCACACAAGGCCCTCTACGACATAGGACCCGAATGCCTCAACAAACGACTGTCCTTCTACACACCCACCCGCCAACTACGTTAATACAATCAAGCCCTCGCCGCAATTCCGTGCATCAATAGATCCACCATGGGAGGAAGATCTTTCTCCTACTTAGCGGCCAAAACCTGGAACTCTCTCCCCACTCACCGCCGCCTCACACAGAACCACCTCTCCTTCAGAAAGCAGCTAAAAACCTTGCTATTCGATAAGTAACACACCCACCCTCCCCCAAGCGCCTTGAGACCCTCTGGGTGAGTAGTGCGCTATACAAATCACTGAACTTGAACTTATGAAGTGGGAGTTGGGACAACAAAATGTGGGGCATGGTACGGAGGCAGATGCAATATAGGTCTTGCTATCGGGGAAGTATATATTTGTAAATGTTACTCAAGATTACCATTGGTTTGCTCCCTTGTCACTCTCACTTGCTTCTTATTCATGAATGTGAGAGGGATTTTCTTCCTCTTCTTATGTTGGCCCCTCAACTTGAGTGTGAATGGATTATTGTGTCCATCCACTGCTCAATTTTGCGGATCGATTTTTCATGTGGGTCTTTTTTATTTTCATTTAAGCACTCTACAGAATATATGTGTTTTCCCATTGTCTCTGTTGTGGGATTCTCTCCCCCCTCTGCCACGCTCCATGTTCTTCTCTTTCTTTCCTCTGTGGGAGTCTCCCCCACTACCACCTCATTGCCATCTTGCCCGTGTGCTTTTTCAATACCAGTTCCACCTTGCTGTCTTTTGAGTGATCCCCCTGCTCCTCCTATGTTGTTTTTCTCATCCATGCCCCTCTTTTGTTTCCGCCCCCACACCCCTTTTTCCATGTTCTTCCAGCACTTACTTGTCCACCATTTGGATTCGTCCCCACCTATACACCAAGAGGCGCATCTAGAATCAAATTTCAGGGAGGCTACTAAAAATTTCGGAGGGGGCTGACTCTTCCACCAATATGCAGAGTGGAGATGCAGGGGCTCTAAGAACGGTTGAAAAACAACAAAGCCTTGTTAACAAGTGAATGGTCTTTTAAAGACCTGTGAAGTACTCGGCCGTTGCTGCATGAACACTGACGCCAGCCAACAGCAGCGCAAAAATGGCGTGTTTGTGTGTGTGCCCGGGCAGCTGTCTCAGCCGGGTTGACAAACAGGATGGGGGGGGGGGCAGGGTGAAGCCCTTTCAGCCCAATGGGCGTTGCGCGCCTGCATACACCCCATGTTACTTCCCTCTGTGGTGTTGCTTCCTTCTACATGCTTTAAAAAACTGCTTTTGCACATTTTCGTATTCTTTTTAGTTACTGATGCAACTTGGATCTATAAATAAAAAGGAAAAAAAAAGCATCCTTTTGTAGGTGCATGACTGCACGGAGTACATACCTATAAATTATGTGGCTGCTTTTTTTAAATAGTTTTTATCATTCTTTAGCCATGCTGCACAGAATCACTGTTGCTGTGCTGCACATCTAAAACCATTAACAAAGCCAATAGTTCCCAAATGTTAGTCATATTGCCTTTGCCATTACTTGTTTAAATAATAGACCAGGATTGGCCCAGTGCAAGTGTTATATCCCATGGACGTTTGATTACCAAAATGTCAGGGGTGGCAAAAATTACCTCATACAGCTTTTTACCCCGCCGTGCAGTCAAGAGGTTACCACTGATGCCATTCTTAGCTCCCAATAAAGATTTTTTTTTTAATGTGAGTTTTTTTTGTATAGCTCAAACTAGACCCTAAGGCAAAGCTTTCCAAACTTTTCATGTTGGTGACACACTTTTTGGAAATGCATAATTTTGGGACACAGTAAGGCACAGTAAGGCAGTGTAGCGAGCGAGCCCGAACCACCTAAGGGGGGTTTGTGGGTGTTCTCATTCACCCTGTCTGTCTCCCTCTCTCTCTCTCTCTCTCTCTCTCTCTCTAACTGTCTCCCTCCCTCTCTCTCCCTCTGTCTCCCTCCCTCTCTTTCCCTCTGTCTGTCTTCATCTGTCTCCCTCTGTCTGTCTAACTCCCTCTGTCTGTCTTACTCCCTCTGTCTCCCTCCCTCTGTCGCTCTCCTCCCTCTGTCTGTCTCCCTCTGTCTGTCACCCTCTGTCTCCAGCTCTGTCTCCTGCTCTCTGTCTCCCCCTGTTTCTGTCCCTCTGTCTCCCTCCTTCTGTATCAGTTCCTCTGTCTCCCTCCCTCTCCCTCTATCTCCCTCTCCCTCTGTCTCCCTCTCCCTCTGTCTCCCTCCCTCTGTCTCCCTCCCTCTGTCTCACTCTCTCCCTCCCACTGTCTCCCTCCCTCTGTCTCGCTCTATCCCTCCCTCTGTCTCCGGCTCTCTGTTTCTCTCTCTCTGTCTTCCTCCCTCTGTCTGTCTCCCTCTCCTTCCCTCTATCTCCCCCTGACTGTCTCCCTCTGCCTCCCTCCCTTGCCTCCCTCTCTCTCTGTCCCTGTCTCTCTCTGTCTACCTCTGTCTCTGTCTCCCTCTGTCTCTGTCTCCCTTCCACTTTCCCTCCCTCTGTCACCCTCTGTCTCCCTCCCTCTCCCTCCCTCTGTTACCCTCCGTTGCCCTCTCTCTCTCTCCCTCTGTCTCAATATGTCTCCCTCTCTGTCTGTCTCAGTCTTTGCCACCGTCTGTTCCTGTCTCCCTCTCTCTGTCTCCCTCTCTGTCTCTGTCTGTCCCTGTCTGTCTGCCCCTGTCCCTGTCTCTGCCTCTATTTGTATGTCTGTCCCTGTCTCCCTCTCTCTGTCTCCCTCTCAGTCTCGGGATGTCTCTGTCTGTCTGCCCCTGTCCTTGTCTCTGCCTCTATTTGTCTCTGTCTGTCCCTGCCTCTGTCTCTATCTCTTTCTGTCTCCCTCTCTCTCCCTCTGTCTCCGTCCCCCTCTCTCCCTCTGTCTGCACCCGTCTGTCTCCCTCTGTCTGTCTCACTCCCTCTGTCGCCCTTGACCCTCTGTCTGTCTCCCTCTGTCTCCCTCTGTCTGTCTCCCTCCCTCTGTCTGTCTCCCTCTGTCTGTCCCCCTCTGTCTCCCTCTGTTTCCGTCCCTCTGTCACCCTCCCTCTCCCTCCCTCTCCCTCTGTCTCCCTCTCCCTCTGTCTCCCTCTCCCTCTGTCTCCCTCTGTCTATCTCCCTCTGTCTCCCTCCCGCTGTCATCCTCTCTGTCTTCCTCTCTCTCTGTCTCTCTGTCTCACTCTGTCTCCCTCCCTCTGTCTGTCTCCCTCTCCTACCCTCTGTCTCCCCCTGACTGTCTCCTTCTGCCTCCCTCCGTCTGACTCCCTCTCTCTCTGTCTTCCTCTCTCTCTTTCTCCCTACCTCTCCCTCCCTCTGTTACCCTCTGCCTCCCCCCTCTCTCTCTCTCTCTCTCTCTCTCTCTCTCTCTCTCTCTCTCTCTCTCTCTCTCTATCTCTCTCTTTCTCTCTCTCTTTCTCTCTCCCCCCTGTCTCCCTTTCCCTCTCTGTCTCCCTCTCTGCCTCTCTGTCTCTGCCTGTCTCAGTCTCTGCCTCTGTCTGTCCCTGTCTCTGCCCCTATCTGTCTGTCTGTCCCTCCCTCCATCTCCCTCTCCGTCTCTGTCTGTTTCTGCCTCTGTCTGTCTGCCCCTGTCTCTGCCTCTATTTGTCTCTGTCTGTCCCTGTCTCTGTCTCTATCTCTGTCTGTCTCTGTCTCCGTCCCTCTCTCTCTCTCTCCCTCCATCTCTGTCTCCCTCCCTCTCTATATATCCCTCCCACTCTCTCTCTCGCTGTCTTCCTTGGTCTCCCTCTGTCTCATTCACTCTGTCTGTCTCCCTCTCTCTCTCTGTCTACCTCTCTTTGTCTCTCTGTCTACCTCTCTCTGTCTCCCTCCCCCTCTCTCTCTCTATCGCCCTCTCTCTCTGTCTCCCTCCCTCTCTCTCCTCTGTCTCCCTCCCTCAGTCTCCCTCTTGTTTGTCCCACTCCCTCTGTCCCACTCCCTCTGTCCCCCTACCTCTGTCTCCCTCCATCTGTCCCCTCCATCTGTCTCCCTCCATCTGTCTCCCTCCATCTGTCTCCCTCCATCTGTCTCCATCCCTCTGCCGCCCTTCTCCCTCTGTCTATCTTCCTCCCTCTGTCTCCCTCCCTCTGTCTGTCACCTTCTGTCTCCCTCTCTCTCTGTCTTCTGTCTCCATCCCTCTGTCTCTCTCCCTCCCTCTGTCTCCCTCTTGCTGTGTCTTCTGTCTCTGTCCCTCTGTCTCTCTCCCTCCCTCTCCCTCCCCCTCTCTCTCTCTCTCTCTCTCTCTCTCTCTCTCTCTCGCTCTCTCTCCCTCTGTCTCTCTTTCTCTCTGTCTCCCTCTCCCTCTGTCCCCATCTGTCTGTCTCACTATGTCTGTCTCCCTCTCTGTCCCTCCTGCTGTCTACCTCTCTGTCTCCCTCTCTCTCTGTCTGTCTCTCTGTCTCCCTCCCTCTGTCTGTCTCCCTCTCATTCCCTCTGTCTCCCCCTGACTGTCTCATTCTGCCTCCCTCCCTCTGACTCCCTCCCTCTCCCTCCCTCTGTCACCCTCTCTCTCTCTCTCTCTCTCTCTCTCTCTCCCTCTGTCTCCCTTTCTCTCTCCCTCTGTCTCCCTTTCCCTCTCTGTCTCCCTCTCTGCCTCTCTGTCTGTCTCTGTCTCTGTCTGTCTGCCCCTGTCTCTGCCTCTAATTGTCTCTGTCTGTCCCTGTCTCTGTCTATCTGTCTCTGTCTCCCTCCCTCCCTCTCTGTCTCCCTCCCTCTCTCTATCTCTCTATCTCTCTCCCACTCTCTCTCTCGCTGTCTCCCTCAGTCTCCCTCTGTCTAATTCACTATGTCTGTCTCCCTCTCTCTCTTTGTCTACCTATCTCTGTCTCTCTGTCTACCTCTCTCTGTCTCCCTCCCCTCTCTCTCTCTCTCTCTCCCTCTCTCTCTGTCTCCCTCTGTCACCCTCCCTCTGTCTCCCTCTGTCTCCCTCCCTCTGTCTGTCTCCCTCTTGTCTGTCCCCCTCCCTTAGTCCCCCTCCCTCTATCCCCCTCCCTCAGTCCCCCTCCATCTGTCCCCCTCCACCTGCCCCACCTCCATCAGTCTCCCTCCATCTGTCTCCCTCCCTCTGTCTGTCTCCCTCTTGACTGTCCCACTCCCTCTGTCCCCCTCCCTCTGTCGCCCTCCCTCTGCCCCCTCCCTCTGTCCCCCCTCCCTCTGCCCACTTCCCTCTGCCCCCCTCCCTCTGCCCCCCTCCCTCTGTCTTCCTCCCTTTGTCTCCCTCCCTCTGTCTCCATCCCTCTGTCGCCCTCCCCCTCTGTCTGTCTCCCTCCCTCTGTCTGTCACCCTCTGTCTGTCCCACTCCCTCTTTCTCCCTCTCTCTCCGTCTTCTGTCTCTGTCCCTCTGTCTCCTTCCCTCAGTCTCCCTCCCTCTCTCTCTCTCTCTTTCTCTCTGTCTCCCTCTGTCTGTCTTACTCTCTCTGTCTCCCTCCCTCTGTCTCCCTTCGTCTCTCTCCCTTCCTCTATCTCCCTCCCTCTGTCCCCCTCCCTCTCCCCCTCTCTGTCTCCCTCTGTCTCCCTCCCTCTCTCCCTCTGTCTCCCTCACTCTGTCTGTCTCCCTCTTGTCTGTCCCACTCCCTCTGTATATCTCCCTCTTGTCTGTCCCACTCCCTCTGTCCCCCTCCCTCTGTTCCCCTCCATCTGTCCCCCTCCGCCTCCATCTGTCTTCCTCCCTCTGTTTCTCCCTCCATCTGTCTCCATCCCTCTGTCGCCCCCCTCCCTCTGTCTGTCTCCCTCCCTCTGTCTGTCTCCCTCCCTCTGTCTCCCTCCCTGTGTCTCTCTGTCTGTCTCCCTCTGTCTGTCTCCCTCTGTCTGTCTCCCTCTCTCTCTGTCTCCCTCTCTCTCTGTCTCCCTCCCTCTATCTCCCTCCCTCTGTCTCCCTCCCTCTGTCTCCCTCCTTCTGTCTCCCTCTCCCTCCCTCTGTCTACCCTGGACTCCCTCCCCCTGTCTCCCACAGTTTTCCTCTCTCTCTGTCTCCCTCCCTCTTTCTGTCTCCCTCCCGCTGTCTCCCTCTCTGTCTCCTTCCCTCTGTCTCCGTCCCTCCCTCTCCCCCTCTCTTTCTCCCTCTCTCTGTCTCTCTCTCTCTCTCTGTATTCCTTCCTCTGTCTCTCTCCCTCTCTCTCTCTCTTCCTCTGTCTCTCTCCCTCTGTCTCTCTCCTTCTGTCTGTCACCCTCTGCCTATTACCCTCTGTCTGTCACCTTATGTCACCTCACCCCAGCTTCCTAGGCACACACACAGCCGCACCCGAGTACTTTGCAGGTCTTTAAAAGACCATTTACTTGTTAATGAGGATTTGTTGTGACTGACCCGGCCCCCATAGAGCAGAGTGTCTCAGAGTCTGCACTGCTGCTGCAGACTCCGAGACACTCTTTCAAAGAAATGCCTCTTAATTACCAGCAGTTATGTGCTAAGTGCCCTTAATACTGGTATCATCCCGCGACACACCCACCATTTGCAGGCGACACAGTACTGTGTCGGGACACACAGTTTGGAAAGCTCTGCCCTAAGGTATCAGAGCACTTTACATGAGCACCAGTTGCATTAAGGATGAAAACATTCATGTTTTTTAGGTCTCGCCTAGCTCTCGCGTAAGCGATGCTATGCGATATATTTAGTAAGGGGCTTTTGAAAATGCTCCCAAAGTCTTCAGGCGGATCGTGTACAGTGCATGTGCGCCGAGCACGTGCACCATTTGTGAGCCTGCGTGATCACTTTCGCGGCCGCTTTGATGTTCTCAGTAAGCCGCGCGGCCACTGAGAACATCAAAGCGGCTGCGAAAGTGATCACCATTTGCCATCCGAAGGATTCTGTTAGTCGCAGAACCACTCGCCTTAATAATCATTACATTCTGCCCCCTCAGAGGTGTGTTGCTCCTTTTCTGCACACATCTTTCTCCCGGCACCGTAATGTGCTCGCCCTTGTGTACTTTTACCCTACTTTGTTTTCTTGCCTGTATGCTTCTCCTCCAAGCTCTACATTGCGCTCTCTCCTACATTTGCTGCCCTGTTCATAATACATTTAGCTAATTGCTTCCCCCATGCTACTGTTTTTTTTCTGCCTTACCCACATTGCAACCTCCCTGCCCTTTGTGAGTATAACAACTACCTGTTGCTTCCAACAATTTCTTGCACTACTTTTTTTGGTATGTTTACGATCCACATGTTTTAAATTCCCTTTTTTAGCCATGCTACACAGCATGCTGTACAACATGGCTAAAACCATTCGAAAAGCCAATAGGTCCCAAAGCCCTGACCTATTGGCTTTGCCAATGCTTGTTGCACCCTAACGCATCTGTGACACCCACAGAAGAAACACATCATTGCTTTGAAGCTTGGCCAGCATTATATAAGTAACACTCCTATAATAAGTGAACCGCACGGCCATTAAGAACGTCAAAGCAGCCTCAAAAGTGATCACAAACAAAAAAAACATCCAAGTTGCTCTCTTCACTTTTTCTGGTTAAGAGTGGAGAAGAAGAGAATAACAAGTTTGGAGCATTGTGACATAAAAATCACGTCACAGAGAGAACGCAATACTTAAGTTTACTGTTTTTTACTTTCTTATTGCACATCTATATTTCGGTCTTTGCTTTTCAGTGCTACAAAACATCCTTTCTTGCTTTTAAAACTTCATACAAATGAGCTGATGCATATTTGCCTCTCCTAACGCTGATACTGATCTTTACGAGGAGGAAACCATTGTTTTTATTCAGCTATAGCCGTCTCCCATTTAACCACAGGTAGTAACTGTTCCGACGTTTCACACCAGTGCAGATTGGATGGAGGCTACACTTGGGAGTCTTTTTGAAACAAGGTGTCAATGCATGTCAAAGCATTCCACTTTACAGTTTAAAATAATGCTACATTCTCGTTAGTTTCTCTGCTCGCCATTTTAAAAACATTTTTCACATTAACTTTTAGTTGTGCTTCAAATATACTATAGGGTTAAAGGAAAGCTAGACTGTTTATCAGGTGCATCGCAAGTTAGTTGAGACTGCACCTACAGTTTTTAGTGCAAAGTATTATTTGTCCCTCCGGCAGAACATTGTGCTGTAATGCACCTCTAAACTCTCACTCTCCGCATTTATGCCGACGTTACCGATACCGTTCATACTGAACATTACCTCACTTCGTAAAAATGCATATAGCTCTTCCAATGCACTTCACACATTTTAGTCAAAGTGCACACACCTTTAACACTGCCCCTGTGGCCTGTCCCTTATAATGCACACACCCTTCCTAATACACTTTTAAGTATATCCCTCACACTTCTTACTGAACTTCAGGTCTATCCACACTGCACATACATCGCACATTACATCTTCAGTGGGTATGCACTACACACAACTATTACACTGCACCTCATATTAATCAGAAAAACTGATACACCACACCCTCCCTAAAAAAAAAACAATAAGCTAAGTGATTTTCAAATAACTTTGTTGACCTTGCATTGATTAACACACTACTCGCAATACATCAAAGACAGATATAGGCACTGCATACACCGCTCACACTACATCTGACCTGTGTCTGCAGTACACAAACTCTCCCACTCACTCTCAATAACAGACTCACTAATTCACTCTCACTGACAGACTCTCACTAACAGACTATTTCACTCTATCACTAACTGACTCTCCCACTCTCTCTCATTAACTGACTGACTCACTCTCACTGACTAATTCACTCTCTCACTAATTCACTCTCTCTCAATAACTAGCTCTCTCCCACTGACTGACTCTCTCTCACTAACTCTCCCTCACTGACTCTCTCTCACTAACTTACTCTCTCTTACTAACTGACTCGCTCTCACTAACTGAATGACTCTTCTTAAAACACTGACTAACTCTCGCATAAACACTGACTCACTCTCACTAACTTACTATCCTACTAACTCACTCTCTTTCACTCAGTAAATAACGAACTCACTCTCTCACTCTCATTCACTCTCACTGACTAACTCTCACCGTCACTGACTAACTCTCTCACTCTCACTAACTAAATGACTCTCACTGACTGACTGACTCTCTTACACACTAACTGAGTCTCTCACTCTCACTGACTAACTCTCACTCTCTCACTGACTCTCACTCTCTCACTCTCAGTCTCTCACTAACTAACTGACTCTCACTCTCTCACTGGCTAACTGACTCTCTCACTCTAACTAACTGACTAACTAACTCTCTCACTAACTGACTCTCTCTCACTAACTCTCAAAAATCACTCTCACTATTGTAAAAAGTGCCTTCACAAAGAATGAACTCAATTACTGTTGAGCCCACACACACACAACCACACACACAACCACTACCACACACACAACCCTACACACACAACCACAACCACACACACAACCCCACACAACCACAAACAGCGGGTCAGGTATAAACATGCTGTAAGATGGCAAGTAGACTCATGATTATCTAGGCCGGACCAGTATGACTTGAAATGTAGTTACTTGCACTGTAACTGAATGTGTCATCTGTCCATGTAAGACTTTCACTTTTTGCAACTATGTTCATGGTTTGTTTTAGTACGTTAAGTACAGTGAGAACATTAGGTGAACAGGTAGTACAATAGTAAGCACTGGTTTCTAAAGAAGTGGCAAGCGTTTTATCCTATTTCCAGAACATAGGTTTAGAGAGAGTGAGTACAGTGTGTCCCAGAGCTTTGTGGATTTTGTTTTTTTCTCTGCAACCTTGACAGCAGAAATTCCTTGTGAGCACACTACCCCTCTACTCTTCTACCACTCTTCTACAGCTCAACTCTTCTACCACCCTTCCACACCTCTACCACCCCTCTAACACTCTATTACACCTCTACTACCCTTCTACCCCTCTTCTACCAGTCTACCCCTCTTCTAACCCTCTTCTAACCCTCTTCTACCCTTCTTCTAACCCTCTTCTACCCCTCTACTAACCCTCTTCTACCCCTCTTCTACTTTTATACTCTTATACCACCCCTCTACCACTCTACTAACCCTCTACTACATCCTTCTACCCCTCTACTACCTTCTACACCTCTTCAACACCTCTTCTACCTGCCCCTCTACAGCTTTTCTACACCAAATTAACCCTTTTCTACACCTCTACCCCTTACTACCTTTCTACCCTGCTACCCCTCTACAGTCCACTATACCCCTCTTCTAACACTTTTCTACACCTATACTACCCCTCACCACCTCTTATACCACTATAACCCTCTTCTACACCTCTATCCCTCTTCTATCATTCTTCTACCCCTATACAACCCTTCTACTATTCTACCACTCTTCTACAGCTCAACTCTTCTACTACCATTCCACACCTTTTCCCCCCTCTAACACTCTATTACACCTCTACTACGCCTCTACCCCTATTCTACCCCTCTACCCCTCTACTCCTTTTCTACCCCTCCACTTAATCTCTCCGTACCTAACAAAACCAAACATTTGCTATGCAATAGGTCACGCATTTACACACATTTAATAAATTGACATTATCAATACCAATGCCTTTTATATGTTTTAAAAACATAATCATAAATAAAAAAAATTCATTTGTAATGCCAATAGCTCAAACTTAGTAATTGCGAGACCTATTGCATTGCAAATGCTTGTTGTATGTTAGGCACGGGTAGATGAAGTGATTTGCCCAGACTCACAGGATCTTGGGTGTCCCCACCGAGGCTCAAACCCGGTTCTCCAGCTTCGAAGGTCGCCCTAGCTGTTAGGCCACATTATTTCCCCTTATAGCCATTATTAGCTGTTGAAGGGCTAAGCAGAAAGTAAGTAGTGGAACACACATGAAATAAAGACGGCTTTTAGAACTATTTTTACTTTTTGATGCTGTCACTGCCTTAATTACAATGAGAACAGAAGTAGCAAGGGCAGTGCTTTTGTATCAATGGGCAAATCAGTGGTTCCAGCTGCTACACCTAACAACACCTAACTGGAGTACGTTAGCTGGCTTGTTGAATTCCACTGCGAGGAATGACCCACAGATGTAGCAAGCCTGGGAAGCAGGCTTCTTTTCAACAGAGCAGAGGAAATTAAGAATTCCTGGATCCATGTCAGAAGCGAACTAGTCTCCATCTATAAATTAGTCCTGGGAAATTTTTTAATTATGCCGGAATAATCTGAGAAATTTCGGTCATTTCAATTTACACTTCTGACGTGAAATTACCAAAAATTATCCAATTAAGCCTGTTAACGTAATTATGAGTAATTTGGCATAGAAAACTACTGAATGCGCACAGGAACAACAAACAGCGAGAGCGAGCCGCTGATGGCTGCTACTGTTTGTGTTCTGTTGCTTTAACACTATTTTGTTATTGTAAAATGCATCCTCAGCCCCTTGTAGGATGTAAGGGTGCATTTTGTGTTAAGAAATAGTGCTAAATGCTGGGTAATGCTCCTTACGTAATTCCACGTATTCTCGTGTAATTTTGATGTAATTTTGCGCAATTGCATTACAGCAAATTATTCAAGATACACCTATCCCTAGTATCAATAGAAGAGACAAAAAGCTTGATGTGTGATGTCTGGTAACTTTTACAGCAAGACTTCTCACTACTAGAGGTATGATTATCAATGAAAAGTGAATTGATAAATAGTCTCCCTTCAATTCATCAAATACCCGAGATCTCAAAGCACAAGTATTTGTAAAAGACATAATTTGGGGTTTCTTTTATTCTACCCTTCATATGTACTGGATAAGTAGTTCCTTTTGAAGAAAGTGAATGATTTCTTTCACAATTGGAAAAATATCAAACTTACCCACACAGAGTGAGTTGGAAATTGTGTCTTATTTAACAATATATTAACCCTCCAGGTAACATGTGATTGGGGTACTCAACCTCTTAGCAATGTCTGGGCAGGTAGAACATTACAGTGTTAATGACAAATGTGTGGACCACCCCAAGAGCTCTGTAAATGTTTTAAAGAGGCACTGGGACTCTACAAGTGCATGAAAGTTGGCAGGGCCATTAGTCGTGAAATCAAAAGGCCAGTGTCAGTACCCCGCTGCTCATCAGAGTGACAAATGGAAAAGACCCCTTCCCGTACATGACCAAATAATACCAGGTCATGAGACATGGCAGATACCGCTAGTGTATCGTTGGCTGAGAATCACTAATGAAAGCTCACATTCTGGCTATTTATTATGCAGTCAGTAACCTTATTTTAGACCAGTTGTTGGTGTTAGAGTTGTCAATGATGAAGTCGGTTTTTTATCCATTCTCATCACTGAAGCGGGTCTTGAAACACCACCTGATGATGATTAAACACCGAAACAACTCACTGCTTCATATCTCTCTCTTAACTACCTAGAACAATCTCTCCTATCTGAAAATAAGCATCATGTCAATTTTGAATTTTGTTTCTATATGGATTGTCACTATGTCCCACCAGTGCTGCTCCTCAATGACTAAAATCTGCCTCTAGATTTACCTGCCCAAAAAGAGTTTTTCCTGTATCGTATGGTGTGGCGTTCAGCAATGCTGTTCCAAAGGCTACTGAAGCAAATACACTTCATTAAAGTAAAGAAGAGAAAAACAGCCTCCCTGCACCTGCCCAATCTTATATTGACCTGATTTTTGTTAGCACTTTACAAAACTCCTCAAACATGTCTGTAAAGTGGCCATTTCAGCTTGGTTGGGTAAGTGCCTACCTGCCCGGGCAATATACGGGCAAGTTAATAAGGGTATGTGGGGATTAACAAGAGGGTGTCGGAGTCAAATGAGGGTGGGCTGGAGAAGCAGGGAAGGATCACATTTAATTTTGAACATGTATCAGCAGATATAGGTGTTGTAGTCCACAGCAAGAACATAGAATCAATCCACACCCTAGAAAGAATATAATCATTTTCATATCTTCAGCTCTGTTGTTGGTCTTACTGGGTTTAAGGGTGTTTGGGATATTCTTGAAAGAGATACTTTTGACAGACAGTTCTTTAATCATGTTAACACATTTCCATCATGCCTGCATTCCTGGACGCCTTGTATAAGTTACATCTTTAATAATTTTTGTTGCACTTTGATCATTGGTGGTATAATAGCACAATTCTACTTTCATACTAATTGTTGCTGTCTGCAGGTGACTAATCTGTGTATTGCTACAACGATGATATCAGCTTCTTTCCATTATTTATTTTGGATGTGCGTAAGAAAATCCATTAATTTATTATCAAGGCATAGGGGCAAGGTTGAATTGTAATAATGCAGATAGATTCTGCAGTAAAAACCACCATGTCCATTTGCCATTTGAGACAATTGTGTCCACTTGGATAGACACTCAAAGACCGATCACGTGGTTATTCTGGACAGTGAATGAATCAAAATATGCCACCTTTGACATAGTCATGAGCGTCAGATGTCATGGAGGAATAGCTGCCCTTAACCAGGAAAAAAATCAGTTCCAGGTGCTAAGAGTACCCCAGCAATCTGCTGCTTCTGGTGCTGAAGGTCCATTGACGACATGTTTTAGTTAATGTCGTTTTTTGTTCCAAACGTATTTCGTCAATTGTATAGCGCATGGGAATCTGGATTTAGAAGCTTAGACTGGGCCACAATGTCAGTGTCAGGTGCTAGGTTGAGTTATTGAAGGGCCCAGTCAAGTAAATGCTTTGTATCACTGTGCTGGATGTAGCAAAATGGAAGAAGTGACCACAGAGTGAGAAGAGATCACATTTTCGCTCCTGCTTCTCTCACTCATTTCCTAACTTTACTTCCTCTCATTACCACACTCATTTCTCCTGACACAATATTTTTACTCTCGCAGCCTACTCTCTTTTTCTCTTCCTGAATCATCTTGGTACTCCTTTAATGTTTACTGTATCATTCTGAATCTTATCTCTTTCCACTACCAACCTTTGACCATCCTTTTTATGTTTCAGACACTCTCCCTCTTCGCTTCCTCCATTCTGATCAGTCAACCACACTTGCTTACCTGAAACAGCCTCACATCTGTCTCTTTCCTTCTCAAACTCACACCCACTTGACTCACCCCACTATGCTCCCATCTATCCCCATCCCACTCACATGCCCTCCCCCTCTTGGCACACTCTAACTGTTTCCACCCTTCCAATGTTCCGTCCCCCCTACAAGGACTCTCCTTCTCTTCCAACTATAAAATGGGAGTTATTGTTTTAGCATCACTGTAACTGTGGCAGCTATGTTTTCTTGTTCATTCTAAGCATGCCTAAAAGATGTGCCCATATATGGAGTTTCGACCCTCTCTTTCACATCTTGGCCCTCGAGATCAGAAACGGAAAATGTTTACATTCTTGTTACAATTGAAAGTCTTCTCCTCCTGTTGTCAGGATTTTAGAATGTGACCTCTATGTACTCCCTTTGCATTACAAAGACATGTGATTCTCATTGGAATCCTGTATGTAGAAGGCTGAATATGTGTGCCTCGCCTTCGCTTCCTGAATTCGCTCCAAGATTGTTTGCAGGTGCACCACTGGGTAACCACTCTGTGATTCACAGTTAATTCATTTTTACTTTTGTTAATTAATTGTTTCAGACTTCTATTGATGGGTGAGCAAATGTTCTTTAGCACTCTCTAGTGACATACCATCACCCACTCCTCCTTTTGTCCCTTACAAACGTCCCCTAAATAATCTGATAGCACCGTCTCTGTACCCCCATCTTCTTACAACTTTTTGGCTACCACCTCAACAACCCTTTACAATGACCACCATCTCCCTCTCACTTCTTCACTCACATCACACCATACCTCTTCACTTCATAGCACATGTCCCACAAGATCTCTACCCAGACCGTTCATCATATAGCAACCCCATAATACATCCCAAAATGATGCAACCTACAACAAAACAAGCCAGCCCACTGAAAACCACATCATCCTCCGTCAGACACCTACCACACAAATCCAGCACATGCCCATGAACCACCAACCCCAAGAAGCCTTGGATTCCTTTATCCAAATACTATATAGCAATCCTGACCTATCATTCTCCACACATCACCAGTATAGATTCAACCATAACACTGCATCATACTGAATATAACACTTAACAATTCACACCATCCATCCACAGTTAACCATTGTTATCTTCAGTCCCAAGAGCTATCCAACATAGTTTCATGGTCAACATCATCAAATAAGTCCACAATACTCACATCACAATACAATCTGTAGCATGCCAAACCATACAAGCGTGCAGCATACCTCATAATCCATCCTCACAGAAACTACACTCAGAATGAAACTATCACAGAACTCCAGAATCTTCCCACAACCCAGCCACACAAAAATCCTAAGCTTCCTTGATTCACATGTAAGCTCCCAACCCAATCTTACCATTAGTCATACATCATCACTATTCATGCACCCAATAAAAAAACACATCACACTCAATATAGCACTGTATCGATCTCATCAGTATATAACATAACTACTCTGCACTCCAACCAAACAAACATTAAACCAGCAGTTGTAAAATCACAACACCTGACCATCCCAGTAGCCAATACAACAAAGAATTTCAAAACACAAAACAGCAAACTTTCCTACAGCGTTCTCCAACAAAGATACACACAGGCAAACATCACGGCCTCCTGTACAACAACCCATCAGACCACTAACTGTCTTGTCTCACTATTCCCTGCAGAGTCTGCTGCCTACTACTAATGTGCAGATTGTACAACTCCAGCTCTGGTTAAGGAATACAGCATAAACAATCCAGCAAACTAATCCACAGCCTGCATATGACCAAAGTAAAACCCCTCAACACTAGCTAGGCTATTATACATAGCTCGGAGCTAGACTGAAAACTTATAAAATCTCTTGAGAGACTGATTTAGACTCATGGGCAAAAAACTACCCGTACTTCAGATTGGACAAGTACCTATGACTTCCATGTTCAAAATAAAGTATTCCTGTTTCAGAACACATAGAAAACCAAATATACCAAATATTGTAGGCAGAATTTAGGGGTTTCCTAAAAAGGAAATGCTTCACTAGGAATAGGGAAGCATAACAAACAGGCAAAAACAATAAGACTCAGCCACAGAAGAGTAACACAGGACATCGAGGACTTCGAAAACTAGTTTAGAAGTAACTATTGAGCAATCATACGAAATTCAGGACACTAGTCAATGGACCTTGGTGATAAATCTTCACCAAGACCCTTACCTCCTGGTCTAGAACAGCTGCTTTTGCAATCATATTACAACAACTCACTCCAGCTTCATATAGTCATAAGAATGATACAAAGTTGTCTAGGTCCAAGAGGTGCATCTGAGCCAAACCTGCATCAGGCCAACATCAACTGACATGAGAACCATAAGACCCAAATCTTCACTGCAATCCATCATTCAGACACAATTCACTGCACATTCCCCATTCATACTTCTTAGATTTGAAGGTTATATTATCCGTCCACTTGTTTCTTGCGCAACACTTCCTTAAGGATAAACGGTACCCCCATAAACCACCCACCTTCAACAAATGTAGGTTGGCAATGAATTCCTGGGACCATAACCTTTTTCTGAATTATTCCTGACTACAAATCAGTTTGAGTCAAGCATCAAATGGCCAAGTACTAGGAGAATGTTGCCCTGTACAGATTAGGGACATGTTAGTAATTTTGAGAACCCAGACTAGGACAACCACAACTGTATTATCCATTTGCAGCTGAATCACACCCTCTGAAACGTTGATTGTATCATTGGCAAACCTCTTCTTTGGCCAGCCTCCATCAGGGCCCAACTTTGGTTGGCCGACACCAGAGAAGCACAAAAATGAGCAGCCTGAATCTGCCTGCTGCATGTGGTGCACAGGACTGCCTCCTCACCATTTGAGCAATTTATAAAGAGGATCCCCTCAAACCGAGTGGTAAGGGGTGTTTAAACCAGACACCAGTCAGCTCTCCTCAGCATAGAATCAAAACAAACTCTCAAGTATGCATCCCCATCACCCATACAATAAGCAAACCTTCATCCACAATTAAACAAATATGAATGCCAAAGTTCTAGAAAGCATATATATCTAAATCAGACCAATAAATGTGTCTTTTAGCATGTACACTTCGTTTTCACTGTCACTGGGCATTCAAAAGGCTTAATTCCTGGTCATAAATGTCCAGTGCCTGCGGATAGTGTCAACAATTCTTTGTCTACGCGTTTCGATGGAGAGAATTTGATCAAATCTACCTTCTTCCGGACTAAAACAGATAATTGTCCTTCTCACAATTGGTACATCGGATGTCAGCTTGAAATCTTATGCAAGTGGATGTCAAGATATGCATTTCATCTAGCATCCCACTCCAACCTTTTTATACCTTAATTTAAAACTAACACCAGTATTAGAAGATATATATTGTAGCTCAAGGCTATCAGCTCAAATGCACTGAGTGTCTTCATGAAGAAACGTATTTGGTGTAAACAACCAAATTAGTGAGCGAATATCAAAGGGCTCTGTTATGGGTACTTTCCAGGAAAACCCCAACGTACTCCACCAGACATGTATTCCTAGTTCTGAATGAAGGACCACACTCCTCAATGAATTTCTTGCTACTGTCAAGTGCATTATCCAGTGACACATCAAGTGTGACTCGTACTCCCAAATGGGCTCAACCCTAACCCTTAGCCACCAGGGATGGAAGCTCATGAAACATGTTTCAACATGTTTAAGGCGACTTTTCTGACTGCCCCTTGGGTTAACCAAAAGAGTTGGCTGTGAGCGTGAATGTATCATGTTCAACATTGTATGTGGATTACACAAACACGTTTGAATGGATTGAGTTTGGATTTCCACTTGGTCTTGAAGAAAGCTGGATGACCCAAGTAGCAGTCAGAAAAGCTGGTTGAAACATGTCGATATTAATAGATGTGGGGGAAATATTTTCCCCAAGCATGTTTTCTACTGTTTTTTATATAGTCCTGAGTGGATGTAAAACCTAATGATGAAGCATGCCACACAATCTGAGTGGGTGAGGGTCATTTTTAAACATTAGACAATTGCCTTATGAGTTGGTGCAAGTAAGGAACACACTAGGTTATGCTGTCGTTCTGTGGTATGGTTTTATTTTTTAAAACTCTAGACAATCTGGAACTGTCCTTAAAACTCAATGATGGGGCCACTAGAAAGTTGGCAGCCCTGGGACAAAGCCCTCTATGCCCATGCCATAAAACCTCTCTGATACAGATACCCAGTAACATTAAAATATCATCATCTGGGTCAGAAAGTCAGAAACCGTGGAAATCTAGCATTGTTCCAGTTCAGACCAACACCGAAATCCTGTGCACCATAAAATAATTATTTGAAGGTTTGCATGTTTTTTCATATGGTACTAAAATAGCGTAGTAGAGCTAGCTTTGTAAGCATTGGGGCGACCTGAGGGCCTGTACTTAGAAGAACTCCTGTTCTACCAATGGCCATATAAAGTGAAAACATATAAACAACAGTATTCTGTGGTGGCCATATGGCAACATTACGGTGCTATATTGAACTCCGCAATAAATTATAAATTCATATCCAGAGGTAGATTATTTCGCCTGCTGTTGCAGGGCATAAAAGGCCTACTCTGACTCCAACCTTAAGCGCACCTCCATTAGTTCACACTCACTTCAGTTCTTTCCTGCACCCTGCTGCGAAGGAAATTAAACTTCTGGTCAACCATTGACCTGTGTTGCCCGACACCTGCTCTTGTGTCCTACAAAGTGTGGACCAGCCCAAGAAGTTCCTGATTGAAGTACTGAGTTTTTCGGAACCCAGCGGTGCCAGGGACAACACCCAAAGACTTCGAGTCCTTCCTGTTTCAGACTACAGAAACACAGAGTCTTCTTGGTGAAGTCAAAGATCGAATTTATTGGCTGCAACCAGTAACAGGCATCCTAGAAGTACAACACGGTGTATGTTCTCAGGAGACTGCTCCATCTTACAAAGCCAGCCTTCTCTTTTTATGCAAAATATTATGCATTAGGCAAACATTCCTTATTTTACAGTTGACCATTCACATAGTTTCAAAACAAAGAAAAACCAGAGTAATGATTACAAGCCCATATTTCAGTTTGTTCAGCCCACAATCAATTATCCGGCAAGGCCCAGTATTTCCATCAGATATCGACGGACCCCTAATAAAAACGGGCACCTCCTCCTCGTAAAGTAAGTCATAAAGAAAGAAACAGGGACAGGTGTGTGTGAGATTAGGCATGGTTTGTGTGCGATGAAAGGTTTATGATATGTTGTGCCCTGATACTAATCTCATTCGGCCACTGGGAGGGGGACTGGCCGAACAGGTTTGGCTTCAGGCAGTGGACTCAGCTCGCCCAGGTCACAGAGGAGTCAGCAAAGGTGTACGTGTCCTTTTGACTCGATTTCGGCTTAGTCATTGTGCCTAGGTGAGGGCAATCACAAAATGGCTGCCGTTCACAAAATGGAACCCGAGGGTTCAGGATGGAAACTCTGATTTCAGGGTGATTTCGTTGCATAGTATTCCAATGATTCCCGGTCTGCCGATACCAAAATCGTCATGGTACGACGATGTTAACACGGGTCCAGAATTTTCAGTACCACAGACCCTCCTTTTGTCCTTACATAGGCAATAACCTATACTCATGTTAATCTGAGTCCAGGTCTATATTCATAAAGTCATTGAGATGTTGCCGTAGCATCATCCTATTACTTAGCTCGTTTCTTGATACAGGTTTCCTTACACACGATATAGCGCAGAGGCCACATATTACAGGAGCACACTGTATACACAGACAGAGCAGGAAAAGAATGGCTAAGATCATCCCAATGACTATCAGAATCTTCCATCCCCATGCAGATATCAGTTCCCAGAACCACCCCATCAATGACCAATCTCCTTTATCCAGGTGGATGGATTCAGAGATCTTATGCAATTTGGAAATGGCCTGGTAAACTGTCGGAGTGTTATCGGGGATGAAAATACAACAACTTGATTGGATCACTTTACATACCCCTCCTCGATCTGCAAGTATGACGTCTAACGCGACCCTGTTCTAAAGAGTCATAAGGCGATCCGACTGGAGCTCAGCAGTCAAATTACCAAGGGCACCGGCAGTTTCAATCACAGTGGATTCAACCACCCTTGTCAATTGCCTTATGTTCCTGCTGTTCACCATAGGCCCCCAAAACGGCAGAAAACCCTTTACAAAATCTCCAAATTCTTGTCCTGCAGTGTCTTCCTTGCTGATGACGCTTCTTACTATCCTTGTCTTGTGGTAATCTGCCGCGGCCGTGTAGGTGGCAGGCAACAGGAACGAAACAAAACATGTGCCCGAGAAGTCAGGGGCAACCATGTATAGGCTCTATCATGGCAGATGAAATAGGTGCCCTCAGCTGCTAGGAACGGAGGGGAAGTCTGAGACGCAAAAACGTATGTTTCAGTGCAGATACTTTTCCCTAGCTGAGCTCTGGGATTCTTGCCATTACCTTGCAGACATAGGTGACCCTGATGGGGTACAATCCAAATCGAAGAGGATCTCTTTGCTCGCTGGTTCTCACTCTGAATAACTCTATTCTTTGTTACATTCCATCTATCGTAAGCTCGCAACTCACCTCTGGGAATCATTCTATACGAGTCAAATGTTCTGCTCATTTTTGTGATTGCTACTACCAATGCTACTACCAATGCTTTGTTGCTCGAATTACTTCTTGTGGAACGCGGGGGATATGGTTCGATGGCATATATGAACATCGTTTGGAACGCCCACAAAGAACCATTGTAGCTAAATGGTAAGACCAAGTATGGGATACCCATATCTGTTGTATGTGGCATAAGGCCACATACCCAACAATTTGTTGTGTTCACCACTAATTGGTGTTGGTGCAGAAGGTGGATGAAAGAGTTATTGATAAACTCTACTCTTCTAGTAGACTCATGCTCAGGCAGAGGGTGGAAAGAATGCGAGGAGACAGTAGGAGGAGGTATGGGCTGTGTAGTGGGTGCAAAGGTCACTTGAAAAGAGAATAAAACATATCCTATTAAAAACGTCATTACACTAAACAACATAAGAATGCATAATATCAAAAATCTTTTCTTCGTCATCAATGTACACATTCTGGTTTTAAAGTTTAAGTGTTTGGCAGGTCTCTCCATCTTGAAAAACTCCATCCTCTCTAAATTGCTGGCCACGGCGGTAGGGTGTTCTATGCTAAAGAGTGCTTCTGTTAGTCCAGGGCAACTCCCTTAGACCAACCAGAACTGTCGACCTAACGTCTTCAGCTGCACTCCAAAGACTTCAATCAACCGCGACCCTAGCAGCAGAACCCGGATGGTGGTTCGAAAAACAAAAATAAGCAAGCTCCTCAGACGAGAGAGCTGCACATTTAAAAATAGCAAAGAATTTTTTTTTATTTGTCCATAGTTCTCGGTCTCAGATTATAACGGCACTTTCCCGGTACTGTCTGGTTCTGAAACAATAGTTCAGGTTCTGTAGTGCTCAATCGAATTGACGGTGGCACAGCTACTTGAAAGATAGTGTCGCTTTCTTGTTTAGAAATTGTTCCTTTTACACGTGCATCGCTAAAAGGCAGAAAACGAGGCACATTCTCAGTTTTGGAGTCAGCGATCCCCTCCTGGACCACGCGGTCGTACGGAAGAGGCAGTTGGACCCTCTTACAGTGTACGCTGTGGATCCAGTGCTTTTTCCCTTCTACTCAAACAGCTGATCTTGTTGAGAGAAGGACAAGGTAAGGTCCGGTCCAACGGGGCTGGTCATTCTTTGTCCGCTGGAAGTTCTTGACCAGCACCCAAGATCCAGGATCGATAGGATGTCCTCGAGCTTCAGGGACCGGAGGCAGGGTGTCGTGAACTTGTTGGTGTAAAACACGCAATTTAGCCGTCAATTCATACAAATAATCAAGCAGTACAGGGTGTTCGATCTCGCTAAATCTTGTCGGCCTTGGCACTCCCCATATGTTGGCCGGACGGCCGAACACGATTTCATTGGGGCTAAGTCCTACACGTGAATGGACAGTCATTCTCGTTGATAGGAGTGCCAAAGGCAGAGTCTCAGGCCATTCAAGACCAGAACTAGCTTCGATTTTGGCCAATTTTAGTTTTAATGTGCCATTGTAGCACTCTACTAGTCCAGCTGATTGGAGGTGATTTGCAGCATGACATTTTTGGTGGATGCCTAGCCCCTCACATACTTTCTTCATCACTCGGCCCACAAATTCACTCCCATTATCACTCCAGACCATTCTTGGCATTCCAAACCTAGGGAAAAATTCTTTGACAAGGGCTTTAGCTATGGACATGGCAGTGTTGTCCTTTAGGGGATATGCTTCGACCCATCTTGAAAAGGCACAAACAACAACGAGTACGTATTTCAAATTGTTGCACCTTTCCATGTGGATGAAATCTAGCTGCAAAACCTCGAACGGATACGTTGGAGGTGCAAAATGACCAGCTGCAGTTGGAGTTCCCCTACCAGGGTTGTATTTCAAACACACCATACAGTTCTTCACCAAGTTCTCTGCGCACTTTGGAATTCCTGTGTTCTGCCAGACCGGAGCCAACAACTTGCAAATCCCTTTCACGCTAATATGTGCCATTCCATGAGCCATTGTCACCACTGCAAGCACATACGCATCGGGTAAAAAACATCTCTGATGCTCTGACAAATCAGTCCAGCAACCATTTGCATCCAATTTACCCGTACTTTCTCTCCAGACACTCAATTCTTTCTCCGAAGCTTCAGCTTGAATAGACTTCACACTCTCTATCGTATCTTCGCACATTCCAACGTCACCAATCCATATTGCAGGGCCTGCAACATACATTTGATTCATCACATCTTTCGCAGTTTCTTTCGCAACTTCATCCGCAAACGCATTTCCACGACCAACATCATCCGTAACCTTTTTGTGTGCACTGCATTTCACAATCGCAACTTGTAACGGCAAAGTCAGTGACTCAAGAAGCTTATTCACCAACTGACCATTCTGAATCTTAGCTCCATGCGAAGTCAGGAACCCACGTTCACGCCACAGACGTCCAAAGCTATGAGCCAAGCCAAATGCTTATAGGCTGTCAGTATATATGGTCACTCTCATTCCTTTCGACAATACACATGCTCACGTGAGCGCAATCAACTCTGCTGCTTGGTCTGAACTGTGTGGGATACCTGCAGTTTCAACAATCGTACGTAAAGTCGTGACAGCATATGCCACAGTCGTATCACCGTTCGGCAATTTAAAGCACGAACCATCAACCCACAAAGTACCATCACATTCAGGAAGGGGAGTGTCCCTAAGGTCTACTCTCCCTTTCGTCTCTTCTTCGGTTCTCAGAAAACAGTCATGCTGTTCTTCACTATCATCATCTGTCTCAACTGAAATCGGCAACAATGTGGCTGGGTTCAACGTATTGCACCTCTTTATGTGTACATGACTCGCTAACAGGGTCAACTCATAACCTGACAAGCGAGCACTAGTTAAGTGCTGTGTCTTGCTTCTGTTTAACAAAGTGTCTACCGCATGTGGAACCATCACAATAAGCATGTTATTCATCACTAACCCAGCAGACTGTCGAATAGAAACAGCTGCTGCCGCCGTGGCTCTCAAGCAACTTGGTAATGCCTTAGCCACCGGATCCAAAGTCGATGAAAAATACGCGCATGGACGCTGTTTGTCTCCAAAGACTGTGTCAACACTGACAATGCACAACCTTCTTTCTCGTGGACATACAGTGTAAAGGGCTTACTGTAGTCGGGGGTACCCAACACCGGAGCCGAGCACAATGCGTTACGCAATTCGGAAAAACTTTTCTGACAATCTTCAGACCACGGAATGGGATTCGGTGTATCTTTACAAGTTAATGCCACCAAAGGTTTGGCCAATAAAGAAAAATTCGGTATCCACTGTCTGCAATAAGATGTAATGCCCAAGAACGCACGTACTTCTCTCTGTGTTCTTGGCACAATCAATTTTGCAATTGCCTGAATTCTTTCTGGGGTCAGTTTCCTTGGTCAGTTTCCTACCCTCCTTCGATAAGAGATGACCTAAGTAGGTCACTTCTTGTCGACAATATTGCAGTTTCGAAAGAGATGCTTTGTGGTGCAGATCAGACAAATGACGTAACAACAACAATGTGGCTTCTTTACAAATCTCCTCAGTATCTGCAGCTATCAATAAATCGTCAACGTATTGGATAAGGGTAGCGCCATCAGGAAAAACAATTGTGTCAAGCTGTGTCTTTAAAGCCTGACTATATATTGATGGACTTTCACAGTAGCCTTGAGGAGCGCGTTTGAAGCGGAAACTTCGGCCTCCTAAATTGAAGCCAAAAATATCCCTGCTCTCCTCGGCAATCGGGATGCTGAAGAAAGCATTCTTCAAGTCAATCACCGAGAACCAAGTGGCTGAAGCTGGAATCATAGTCAATAGGGCAGTGATATCGGGGACAACGGGAAACTGTGGCACAACTATTTTATTTACCTCTCTAAGATCAATCACAAACCTGTAAACAGGTGGCTGAGAAGGGTCAGTACATTTCAAAACCGGCAGGACAGGACTATTACAGACATTGCCTCTTGTCTCTTCAATTATATCTTTTTCAATCAGTTCATAAATGATCGCTAACAACGCCTTTTCACCTTCGCTAGAGATCTTGTATTGGGGAATGCGAGGCATTTTAACATTGGCTTTCAATGTCACAACATATGGTGGTATTTCCAAAAGACCCGCATCATTAGGACCAGTAGCCCACAGAGTATCCGGAAGAGAAGAAAATTCCGTCGGAAGTGTGTCCTTCGATAAATACATTGGAGAGATCACTTTTCGACCCAGTGTAAGTTGTACTCCCGAAGGAGAACAATACAATGTTGCATAAAGTCTTTTCAACAGATCCAATCCTTAAAGGTTCTCCTCACAACCTGTCGTCAGAATAAGGGGTACTTCGAATTGGTAAGGTCCAACAGAAAGAGACATAGGACTAGAAATCGGGTTCCTAACCGGGTGCCAGAAAAACCTACTGAAACATTCATTTCGCCAGACAAACGTGCGCCAGGGAGTTTCGAGTGCATAATAGAACTCTTTGTAGCACCAGTATCCAACAAAAAAGGTTCTGACACACCTGATGTAATCACCTCAACATAGGGTCCATTCTGATCTACTGGAACTGAAACAACTCCCTCTCTTTGTCCATGGCTGTCCTAACAATCACTACCATTCGTATCATCACCTTCAACATAGTAATCGTCCGTATAGTACTGAGCGATCCTACTAGATGAACCCTGTTGCTGATCAAAACTATTCATTGAGTTCTGTGGAGGCAAAGAACGTACATTCTGTCTGTGACCTCTACCTCTAGATACTTGTTGAGCACCTCTACCACGTACGCCAGAAGCACCATTAGTACGCTGCAACAAAACCGAACAACTATTCTTGTAATGACCCTCTTCTTTGCAATACGCACACTGATTGGGACCATACGGAAAATGCTGTTGAGAAGACTCGTTGCTTTGCGAGTTTCTCGAATATTGCTGAGGCTGCTGGTAATCGCGCTGATTATTAGTACGGGGTGGATAAGCTTGTTGTAGAAGAACTTTAGTTTTCAATTCCTTAGTCTTCTTATCCGCTTTCTCTAACTCATCTTTGCAGCTATTTTCATAGTACTGGGCAGTAGCTAAAATTTGTGCTGACGTGGAAACGGCCCAAGCACTTTCAGAATCCTTCAACTTATTGCACAATTCAGGAAGCAAATTATGCACAAATTTGTCAACGAACAATCTCTGGCCACCCTCGGTAGCCATATCCTGACCACTATGATCGACGAAGGTCTCTTCGAACCTCGTGAAAAAGTCAGACACCGTTTCATCTTTCTTCTGCTTACATGCAGACAACTTGTCCCAATTGACACGCAATTCGGGCATTAAGGTCTTCATATTCGTAATAATCTTATCAGGGAGTTCAATAATCAAATCCTCAGGCTTAGCACCACCTACTTGTCTATTGTCGGCGTCTCTAAGATTAACCCATGTATCACCCAATTCAACCACATGATCCGTATGACGAATCTTACTCCAAATAGGTTGTGGAACAACATTACCAAACAACATGTCAATGTCCGCCAAATTCATAATACATGAACCCACAGTCTGAGTCAATTCTTTATAGTACCCTGCTGGATTTTTGCGTGGATCAGGTAAAGACTGCTTAATAGCTAAAACTTCAGCGCGTTTCCATGGAACATGCACCCAGACACGCTGAAAATGAGCCGGTACAAGTGGCGGATTATTACCTGCACCAGCAGGCACTTCTTCCTTCCACACCGGAGGAACTTCTCTCATCGGATATTGTCGTGCCTTTCTCCTAACTGAAGAATTAGGCCCAAACAATTGTTGAGAAGGAGACTCACTCCTCAATGACAACAACATCGCGACCGCTTTCCCAACATCAGATGGACTTACAATAGTTCCCTTCGAAAACTCGGAACGTATGCGGTACAACTCGTCAGGAGCTTGTCCCACTTCCTCATCCCACTTTTCAACAAGAAAAGCACACATCGTATCGAAAACGTACCGTTGCTTCAGCGCTTCCCATTGAAGGAAAACATGCATAACACCCTCAAGGTCATACTGTGTATCATACATAACCCATTTACGTGCCATGTGGTCCAAAATCGTACGCTCATCCATATTCGGCAACTGACTACGTGACTGTCTACGCTCTGTAGCAGGGGACATACCCAATTGTCCCAACAAAGGAGAAAAGAAACCAGAAACAGCAGCAGTCATTCGCTGTCTAGTAGAAGAAGAAGATGGAAAAGCAAGTGAAGATGGAGCAATAGTAGAAGAATCCAAAGTCGGAGCAGACGGAGTATTAGGATCAGGCGTAGGAGTAACAAACAAAGGAGAAGGCAAAGGTGGCGGCGGCCCCTGAGGAGGCTGCGCCAAAGGAATAGTAGCCAATGGAAAAGGAGCTGGCTGTGGAGGAATCACAGGAGGCACAGCAACTGGGTGTTGTGCAGTAACAACTGGTGGCGGTGGTGCCGTAGCACTCTGTGCATAAGGAGGTGGTGAACTCAAGAGATGTGACATTAACCCCTTCAGTGCTGATGACAAAGCCAGCTCGTCATGGGTGTTACCTGCCCTGTGCTTATGACGAGCTGGCTTTGTCATGAACAATGGGAAATGAGAGGAATCAGCACCCAGCGGGAAAACCCTTAGCACCCAAGGTGTTAAAGGATCTTTCTCAAGATCTTTCTTCGCTTCCTGCTCTTTAGTTGGCAAAACTGGGTAGCATCTATCTACCGCTAACTTCCTCACCCTAAGCATCTGTTCACTTTCTTGCTCCTCCTCATTATCCCTAAACGCAACAGCAGCTTGTACCATTGACATTCCTCACTCTCGCTCATTTTTCTTCGCTAATTTAATTTCTCTCTGTTTGGCTTCTTTGCGCCATATGCGAAAAGAGTCAAACATTGCCGGCCGGGCTTTCTACTTAAAAAGTTTAACCTCCAGATTATCCAGAATCTCCGTGTCAAAACTACCATATTGGGGCCATTTTAAAACACCATCTTTCCTGGTGTATCGGATCCATACTTCGTTATATGCGATAGGGCCTACGCCATGTTTCACATATAATTCATAGGTTGGAGTTCCAATCGGAGGAACCGGACACGAGTCCTCCACTCGGGAATCCCTATTACAACTAAGACAAAACAGATTTCCAAGTCTGCTGAGACCAGGCATTTTCGCTCTCTAGTCTAGCGTCAAACTTCAAAGGATTATCGAATACGATAGTCTCGTGAATACACGAATCCTTCGGCTTTGGAGCTTGCAAGTCCCAAATCAAAGCGATCCCAAGGGGATACCAGCAACTAAGAACCAAACTAAGGACTGGGAGACGCTCCACTTATACTTAACTGAGGTACCGATGATCGATGACGTCACCAGAAGACTCGTCTATCGTTTCGATCTACCAAATCATCAAGGGTCCAAAACAGGGCGATGGTCAGGGCAGCAGTCCTTCATAGCCGTCAGGAAGCGGGGAACCTCGCAGCAAAGACTTTCGGACCACGTCGACATATAGGGGTCGATGAAGTGGCTGGCCTTCCTCCAGAATTTTCACACGAAGCTCCTCACGAACCTCTGGCTTGGACCGGTACCGCTGACACCGCCCCACGTTGGGCGCCAATTGAAGTACTGGATGTTTCGGAACCCAGCGGTGCCAGGGACAACACCCAAAGACTTTGAGTCCTTCCTGTTTCTGACTACAGAAACACAGAGTCTTCTTGGTGAAGTCAAAGATCGAATTTATTGGCTGCAACCAGTAACAGGCATCCTAGAAGTACAACACGGTGTATGTTCTCAGGAGACTGCTCCATCTTACAAAGCCAGCCTTCTCTTTTTATACAACATATTATGCTTTAGGCAAACATTCCTTATTTTACAGTTGACCATTCACATATTTTCAATACAAAGAAAAAGCAGAGTCATGATGACAAGCCCATATTTCAGTTCGTTCAGCCCATAATCAATTATCCGGCAAGGCCTAGTATTTCCATCAGATATCGACGGACCCCTAATAAAAACGGGCACCTCCTCCTCGTAAAGTAAGTCGTAAAGAAAGAAACAGGGACAGGTGTGTGTGAGATTAGGCATGGTTTGTGTGCGATGAAAGGTTTATGATATGTTGTGCCCTGATACTAATCTCATTTGGCCACTGGGAGGGGGACTGGCCGAACAGGTTTGGCTTCAGGCAGTGGACTCAGCTCGCCCAGGTCACAGAGGAGTCAGCGAAGGTATACGTGTCCTTTTGACTCGATTTCGGCTTAGTCATTGTGCCTAGGTGAGGGCAATCACAAAATGGCTGCCGTTCACAAAATGGAACCCGAGGGTTCAGGACGGAAACTATGATTTCAGGGTGATTTCGTCACTCGAATATATCAGAAATGTTCATGCATAGTATTCCAATGATTACCGGTCTGCCGATACCAAAATCGTCATGGTACGACGATGTTTATAACACGGGTCCAGAATTTTCAGTACCACATGATGCAGCACCCAACCTGGAAAGCATTTTGCAAATGCAAGGTGTGACAATAGACTCCTGAATCCCTGGACCTCCGGCCCTACCTTGTAAACACTCCCAGCAAGTTCAGCAGAGTAGGTAAGGATATCAGCTGGAGTCAATCATCAGGTGCCGTCTTCCCTGCTTTCCCCCTTTCATAGGAATCCATGTGTGTGACAATGGGATTTTGTTCAGTTATTCACTACCGTGACATTGTAGCAGTTAGTAAAGATCAAAACTTTTCAGCATTCCTATGTCACCGTACAAGTAGGCGATTACTCTTGTGTACTTCCCTACCTTTCCCTGGTCTAAAGAACCTAACGGAATGGTGGGGGTCTTCTACATGCAGAGTCGGATTAGTAACGCGGGTACTAGGGCAATGCCCGAGGGGCCGGTGTCCAGTTCCAGCTGTGGGCTGCTTTTTTGAGCAGTATGTGGGGCCCATTTGGGTGGTTTCTGCGTTGTTCGGATACAGCCAGCGGCCCAGTGTGTGCCTTAGTCGTCTTTCTGGAGGCAGATGGGCGTCCATTACCTCCCTTTTATGAACGGGAAGAGGTGTCTCTCCCTTTCTCTCCCTGGGCCGGCCCATTAATATATGAATATTGAGCGGGGCAGGGGGCCTGAGCAGAAGTGCGACGCAAACAAATGATGGACGGAATGCTGTATAAATCAGACATTCACCCCCAGTCAAGAGTTCTGGGTTAAATCCATTGTTCTTTTGCTCACCATGCCACCCCAGTTTAGACCCAGCCATGTGCAAGTCAGTCTTGACTCTGTGCCTCATGGGAACAGTCCAGACCAAACTGCCAAGCCAGGTCCTCCCTGGACCGGAAACAGCATCCTGGGACCAGTTTCTGAGCATTACCCTTCATTAGCCAGGCTAGCTTGAATCCAGTTTAACAGTGAGCAAGGGACATACCCATCCCTCTTAGGGTGAAAAGTGCTACGCAAACAAATGATGGACGGAATGCTGAATAAATCAAACATTCACCCCCAGTCAAGAGATCTGAGCAGAAGTGGCCCACTTGTTTTCAGGTGTGTTTCACCAGTGTAAACGAATCCGTGCATTTTTTTTACCCCCCTCCCTACCCCTTTGTTTATAACATTTCGCCAAAGCAGAGTTTTGCGGAAAGGCAATGTGCAAATGTGGACCACTTTTTTGAATGTGCCTGGGCCGATTTTTTATCCCAATCCAACCCTGTCTACATTAAATGGTAGTTGGCACTTTGCTGTCACTGTCCTTTGCATTCGAAGCCTTACAGACTTGAGGACGCTGCTCGTCACTGCCTTGATATGTATTGGCTCAGAATGGCAGACTCTGCAGAGAACGGGCTGCTCGTGTGTAGTGTCAAGAGTCAGACATCATGCATTTTTCTGAAATACTTGTGAAGAAAGGCAGAAAGGAGTGAGATGGTGGTGGGTGACAGGACTGCTGTTATACTTGTTAATAAATGGAAATGTGGGGCAGACAGGGGAAGGTGGGCAACAGAATACCAGATGTTTGTTTGAAGAGTGTGGGAGGATGGAGGGAGGACGTTCGAAGGAAGGGGAGGATTTTCTGGAGATACCTCTGTTTTTGTGTATTTCGTAGCCACATGTTTTAAGGCAGCCATATTATGTTTGGGTCCCACACCTATTTCCCCCTCCTCCTTAGCTTGGCCATGGGACCAGTTTGGGAAACGGAAAAGTGGGTCGCAGGGGCATACTCAATAATAAACACGGGTAAGTGTCAACAAAGTGGAGTTTTCACGTCAGCAAGAAACGGAGCAAAGATATTCTGCACTGGGGAAACCTGCTTTTGCCTCTGGGGGGCTCCGGTACATTGAAAATGGGCAATCTCCCTTATATTGTGCTTTTATAGGCATCACCACTAAGATGGCCCCTTATGGAAGCACTGAGACTGCATCTTATATTCTACGTCGCGCCACTGACAGCTAGGCTTTCCCTGTCGATATCAAAGTTTTCACCTGAACCCCTCCGCGAAAACAACCCTGTTGTTGATACCTGCCCAGGAGCAGTTTAGTGCATGTTAAAGATACGGAAACAGCCCTGGGACCCTGCCTCAGAGGGCTCTCAGTCACAACAAAACGATATATAAATACCGAAACACCGAGCTGCAGTTGTACCATGGGGCACAGCCTACACGTCTGCCAATGAAACAGGTGCATGCAGTAAGGCCCTGGAGAGGGGAGCCGCAGCAGGCGGGGTTACACGATTTACATAAAGAGCTTTCTCTCCCCAGGCCCCGGCTCGCGCAGACCTCATCTGCAGGCTCCCTCACACCGCCGGCAGCTTATTGTTGCCTCAGGCAGTGCCCGCAGCTCTGGCTGGCCTGGTTCAGGACTGACTTTCCTCCAAGGCAATAGCCTCGGGTTATGGACCCTGCCAGACAATACCAACTTGGGGATGGTGGGGGAGGGCGGCGAAAGGCGGGAGCTTGGGAAAAGACAGGAAGGGCCTAGAAGGTGGCAAAAAACCGGCTGCTGCGTATTCAAGGTAATGCTGATGTATTTCTTTCAAAGTATTTCAATCCCTTCACATGATGTATGACATGTCTCCCAAATGGACCCTGCCGGTCATCAGTAGCTTCCAAAAACGGTTATTATTGTGAAAAATTCTACAATTAGACTCACCATTCACATTGAGATTGACCTCGAGTCTTGAATAAAAAATAACTCTCATATACCAATTTAATCAAAATGATAGTATTGTATGTATTTTGCTGAAAGGACAAGAAATGCTGATTACAAGTAATTTTTGATATGAGATGTCGGATGATATTATTAGGCTAACAAGAAATTCTAAGCCTGGCTGACTGACTATACGTGCATCAGAAATTGACAGTCTATATATTTTTAGGCGCTACCTGAAGGACCCCAAACCTTAACGCTGGTTGATGTATCAGCATGGTCATGTCTGCGCGTCACAAAACTCTGTAAATAAATAAGTAAAATGTAAAGCGGCTACCTCTATGCACAATCACACCCGCTGGCTTTTCTATTTACTGTAATATGATCAAGACATACTTAAGAAAAGATTGGTGTTTAATCAGAATATGGCCAGACTGCATCTATAGGGGCAGTAGGTTCAGCCTATATGTGAATATCATAGTGCAAGTAATTTCGTCACAGTGAACCTTGCACCCTTGTGCTTAGATCTAGACATCGAAATCAGTGGTCGAAGTGGGGGGGGGGAAGTAGGGGGAACTGTGGGTGGAGAATCAGAGGGAGGGAATAACCCAAGGATTGGATCAGTGGGCAGAGCAAGAGGTGTGGCCAAAATGCACAAACATCTCAATTTTTAGTGTCTGTTTGGCATTTCACTGCCCATTTTAATCAACCAATGGATACACATGATTATTTAAAGTTATAATGAGTTATTGAAAATACATTCACAAAGTGGGGTATGCTTCTAATCACAGAAGGTCCCAAATACGACAAAATGTGGAAGCACAAGACATTTGTCTCCGAGCCATGGACTTTCTGTCATCAGCACTTCTCCCTTTTTCCACAACAGCAGTTCAAACATGAATGGCAAAATATCCTAGTTTGCGAATGTTTTCTATATAATTATAGCTCTGCCATATTTGCCTCATAATGCAAGATCTGCTGCATGATCTGACCATTTAAACTAATAAATTGTTTGTAGCTCAAACGTCTCAAAAGTTAATATAAAATGTGACGTGTTGCTGCAGAGTGGATGGCCCATTGAAAAGGTTGACTGATCACCTTTCTCACTGCTGCATTTGCATTTTACACTGGTACTAATAGGGCAAAATCTTTCCAGAGAATGTTAGCATGTGTACACATGTCAAAATAATAACACATCAGAAAATATACTGCCTTACGCTGCAGCCTTTTTTTCAATGCATAATTTAGTCAACACTGCGGCATAATTCTGTCCTCCTTTGCAGGCAGACTGGCCTCAAGGGCAGGGCTGGTCTTAGCACTGTTGGTGCCCTGTGCATTAATGTTTGTTAGTGCCCTCCAATGACCACCTCTGCCATGGAATCCCTCACTACCACCCTTTAACAGCTCCCTTCAAGTCTCCATACCACATTCTCTCTCAGATGCATTTAATTTGATTTACAGCACCACGCATACCATTGTAGGGTGTCAGAGCACTTTACACCACACACATTCCACAGAGACAATCAATATGTGTGTAAATCACTGTATAGAAAATGTTAAATAAGACTAAGGACTACAAGGTGTAGGAGTCACATGACAACCATACTAGTAGGCCGTATACTTTAATAGTGATTGGTCTGGAGAAACGCAAACTCAGAATATAAAACGTAATACCACGGTTAGGGGTTCTCTTTAATAATCAAAATTGATATCTGCCCAAAAGAACACTTTTTGCAACATTAGAATAATCAAAGACTGGGGGGGGACGTAAAGCACTAATTTATACCTTGCAGTTTGTATGCAGCTCTTAGATGACAGTTCATAGCTCAGTGTTCTATGTTAGGATTTAAACATTATAAACTGCAAGTAACAAAAGGATCTCTTTGAAAAAAGCAGTAGCCCACTGACCTATTTGCATTATGTGCACTTAGTGATCTGCATGGTACATGTTCTTTGCAGCAGGCACATTAAACCTCTGAGCTACCTTTTCATGAGTCAAAACTTCCACTAGACAAAATTCCGATCTCTCTCTAGGAAGAACAATAATCACCAGAGTCATCATGACATTTTTATTGTTGCTGAAAATTGCTGGAGGGCAGGAAGGAGGCATCAAGCGCTTTTGAAAACCATAATATACCTGCAAACATAATGCCTCCACCCAAAGTCAGCACCCGGTGTGGTCACATTGGTTGCACTGCCTTAGAGCTGGCCCTTCTCAAGGGTCCTGTGACCTCAGTGACAGAGTCACTGTTGTTCTACGGCGTAGTGCTTCATAGGCCTGCCCGCAAGGTAGAGGTGAACTTCAGTATGGATTGTGGTGGAGAAGCCTTGAAGGTTAACCTACAGTTGTCATGCTAGGTCCACCAGCTGGTGCTAAGACACCAGGGCTTCTAAGGTCTTGCAGAGGCTTCTAAGGTCTAGCATGGGATTGTGCTCTCTCAGGAGAGTGGTGTGGTGGACTGGTCATTAAGGCTGAACCTGGTTTCCCAGTTCCAAATTAAGCAGCTCTGGCCATAGTGCCACATCCTCTCCCCCACTGAACACCAAACTGCCCCACTGAGAAAAACTCACACTGCCTTTAACTACAACCCAATTGTTGCTGGCTATAAACACCTAGATGCGGTTCAATTTAAATTACGCACTAGACAAGAGCAATATGCAGCCTCCAAAAAAAAGTAACAACATCCTGGAAAAAACAAACACAAACACTCATAGGGAATGCAATATTTATCAAACCATGTGAAATGTAAGCAGGATCAACATGGTTACCTTAACGCTTTTACACCTACTATTCAGAAATCAGTGAGTGCTTTTGCCTGAAAAGTTAAGGACATGACTACAGGGCCCTGACTGGATCCATTTCAATGTCCATTGCTTATATCCTTACAAAACGTAAGAAGTATGGTAAAAAGACCACATCCCTGGACACAGAGCCGCAGTACACATTTTGCTTTCCATTCCACACATTGCAGTACCTACAGGATTGTGCACTAGTTGCAAGCCCAGGAAAAACAAAGACAAGAAAACAAAATTAGCGCTTCACTGGCAAACTCTGTAAAAGTGGCGCTAATGTGTTTGGGTGTAAATAAAATCAATCTGGCCAGTTTGCTACCACTCTGTCTAACTTTATTTCGTTATTTTTCATATTTTTAACCTTTTATTACCAATGCTGCACCTTGGAATTAAAATATCAGAAAAATAAGACATTTCCTGCAAAAGTGTTTTTCTTTTTTGGATCCATTTCACAGGGAAGGAAATAAAAGAAAGGATAGAAAAGAGAGTGAGAACCCCGTCTTGAAGTCACGGTTTTCAGTAAGAGAAGAACTGCCAGACAGAAAGAGAGGGAAGAACCGCCCACTTCGACCACTGATCGAAATCAGTACCTTTTCTCCGTCTCCTGCATTATTGTATTTTATAGTTATTGATATAGATCTTTCCATACACGTGCAAGGAAAAAGCTCTTTCGATCCAAGATGCCTGAGGAGATCAGTGAACCCTGATTATTGCTGTATTTTTTCAACACTGACATTAGATTCACAGGTGTTTTTTGGTGACCAATAAACACCCAGACTCAGGGATGGGTTGGATAGTTCACAGGATCAGGGGTGGGACAGTTCACAGGCTCAAGAGTGGGCAAGTAGTCCTCAAGCTTGGAGGGGAGGCAAGTAGTACACTAGATCCAGGCATGTAGTCAACAGGCTCGAGTGTGGCAAAGGAGCACACAGGTTTAAGGGTGGTTTGATGGTTTACAAGTTCATGAGGACAGGCAGAACGCGTGTTCTACAATGGAAAGTGGAACATAGGCTTGAGGCAAGTAATGCAAAGGTTTGAGAGGGAGCAAGTAGCACATAGGCTTGAGGATTAGGAAGTAGCACACAGGCATACCAGTGGGTTTGTAATAGCACACATGCTCGAGATAAGTAGTACAGTCTCAAAGGTGTGGTGGTATGGACAATAGGGCAGATTGAAATACCCAAGTAGTGAGCCAGTAGGAGTCATTCAATATTAGAGCAACAAGCCCTTTCCAATTCTATACCACCACAAAGCGCGTGCAATTTTTACTTATGAACTGAATACAGTTAAAAATAGTTTATCATGCCGTTTATCAATCAGCAGGAGAACAAAAAGTCGAACAGTGCTTTATGCTAGAGTAGTGGCAGGGTCAGCCTTTAGCACGGGCGAGGAGCTGGGCCCAGGTCCAGGGTGCCAATATTCTGAGGGGCCCACAGAGCTAAGACCATTAAGGTTATTTCAACAGAAGCACCCCTGCCATCTTGTTCCAGTCTAGACAGTTCACCTGCGTGCTTATCTCTGTCTAATTTGCAAGTTTAACTCAGTTTACAAATTTGAGGGGGTTTTAATCCATCATTATACTGTGAGCAATGTTTTTAACACCGCATTAGCCCCTTCCTTGCCCTCCCTTCATCCTCTCACCCCTGCTGACACACAGCAACAACACCATCATCAGCATGAGGTCCAGAGATGTTTGTGTTCAGGGGCCAGTCATTGCTCAGCCAAGAACTGACCATTGAACACAAAAAGGGCCCCTGCTGCCTCATTTATTTCAATAGCACCAGCAAGGGTGCCAAATTACTCTCCGCCCTGGGGACTATCTAAGCAAACAATGGCTCTGATTAACAAGCTTGTGTTTGCTGCACAGCAGTTGAGCATGTTGGTAATGGCAAGAGCGTCTGACTTTGAAGCTGGGAAACGGGGATCACATCTCAGCGGGAGGCTCAACATCCTGTGAATCTGGGCAAATCACATAATCTTCCTGTGCCTAAAAATGAATGTGTCTATCTGTAATGCAACTAGTGCTCATGCAAAGTATTCCGATACTGTGGGTCAAGTTCATGCTATAGAATACTCCCTAAAACAGATTGAATTATGATAAATAATGTAGCCCAAACATATACTATTTGAACAATGGAAAACCCCGCCAATTACCACCACCATATTAAGTCAATTGACAAGGGACCTCGTCAATCCACCTGAGCATGGAACAATTTATTAGTTTGCAAAATCTTCATTAACCAGATCGGGGGCACCTAGCGCAGTTTACAGAACTTCCAACTTGTAGGACAAAATTCAAACAACAGTGAGCCACAATCCCTTGCACTGCATTGGCCCCACAGGCAAACTTTTGACGGCCCTGCAAGTGACTGACGAGAAGCCCAGGCACGCAGCACAGCAGATGCATACACATGTATCTAGAAGTCTAGGACTGAGCGCCGGCCGGCCTGGGGTCACCATAGAGAGGACTAGGTCTGAACAGCCCCAGACTGGTGGGTCGAGCCAGCTTGCAGGCAATCTGCAATCATAAATCAGTCACTCAGAGCTTCCTTCAACAGTGCTATTAGTACTGCTCACACTGGCTGAGTGATTTCCATCCAGAGGTCGCAAGTAAGGTGGCAGAGTTCACAAGGGCTGGCTTAGGGTTCGCAGTTGTAACCCCTGGTGACCCCTAATTGATGTCCATGGTGTACAGCTGAGTTTGCAAGCAGATTTATGAGCCTATTCACAAAAGCATTTTAAATTAAATTAAATTGTACTCCTGTAATATACTTATACATACTCTTTCATTCCCTTAAATAAGTGGCCCCAAAACATCTGCAATGGGAATGAAATAGGAGTTTTCAAGGAATTCTCATAGACAAGTAATACAAGTAGTTAAGCTCTGAGCCTTCTTTCCACTATTACTAATAGGAAGTTGGATGTTTTGGAGCCAGTTCATAAAGACATGTAAGTGCACCTAAAAGTGTTCTGATATCCTATTCATGAATACTTTTATTAATCATCCTCATACAGTGAGTTTAGTGGTACATGAGCATAAGTGTGGCAGAGTTGTACCGGATCAGACACAGCTTCTCATGCAGGGACTTAGCATGTTTTCCCGTTTATGCTGTGGTTGTAGCATGAATGATTCTTTTATAACCTTTGTATGTACCACATGTCGAAATTATTTGTTTTTGGTTTGGAGGATTGAGTGAGTGGAAAATTCACCAAAAAGCTTGGCCTATCTAGAAACATTCTTGGCAAAACCCTCAATGAAGTTAATGTCCAACTCATTTTTTTTTTTTTTTTAAATATATTTTTATTGCAGGAATCAGTAAATCAGTACAGTAACGACCAGCATGGTATCATAAGCAATAGTAACAGAATAAAGCCCTCTGGCCCCTCTCCATAAAGTCTGTGCACAGCCAACCAGCCCACAACCCTGGGGTCGGGCGGCGAATCGCAATGGGGGTCAGTAGGATGCTGGAGCTGGTCCGGATAATGCACTGTCCTTCATCTGCTTTTCCAAACAAGCCTAAAACCCCCAAAATAAACCCCCTCCCCATAAATGTCTACTAACTAAGAGAAACCCCCCCCCCCCCACCACCAGCGCCGGGGAGCTATCAACATAGGATCTGCTATCGGACCCACGGGGAAGGCAATAGGACTGTCAGTACTAACGTTCACCGGGACTCGGGGTGAGTCGCTTCTTCACTTTCAGAGTCGCTAGGGGCACTATAATCCCTGAGGGCCTGCACCAATATCTCCCACTCCAACGCGGCCTCCTGCGCTTTCTCATTACCCTGCCTCCAAGCCAGTTGATATCTCAATGCGCTCTCTCCCGCCGCCCACTTCACAAGCTCACTGTGCCATCTGCTGCCCGCCGGACCAGCTTGTGCCTTCCAGTTCCTAGTCACCTCTCGTTTAGCCAGGAGGAGCCCCAGGTCGATAAACTTACTAGAAATTTTATTCCTGGGGGTATGGGGAAACCAGTGTAGGAGCCCCACCGCCGCATCCAATGATAAGAGTCTCCCTGTCACCTCCTCCAGGGTCGTCGCTACCTCCTGCCAGTAGGATGTCAGTCCTGGACAGGCCCATAACATGTGTAGGAGGTCCGCCTCCTGAGCCGGGCATCTAGGGCATTCCGCCGAGGCCGTGGCAAAATAACGCCTGATTTTCACCGGGGTCAGGTACGCTCTATGGAGAACATAATAGTGGACCAGTTGGAAACGGGCGTTGCGTGTGCCCTTCCAGGCCTGTCTCACCAACTGGGACCAGGTCGTTTCCGGGATCTCCCTACCAATGTCCTCCTCCCAGCGGGTCCTCAAAGTGGTGAGAGGAGCCAATCCCTCGGTAATCAACCTGCCGTATAGGCAAGTGACCGCCTTCACCGTGCCCGCCGACATCATTACGTACTGGCACACCTGAGATAAGTGGGGTTCCTCCTGCCCGTTCTTCCAGTATGCCTGGATCGCTCGTACAATGGCCGAGTGCAGCAGAAAGTCACCTCGGGAGATCCCGAAGCGGTCAATGAGATCCTGAAAGGACAAGAGCGCGCCGTCCTCGTACATATCACCAACGAGCTGTAAACCGGAATCCTCCCAGGCCGCCAAGCGTGACCAATCCCCTCCGTGGGGGAGGGCCGTCAGCATCCCCAACGGTATTTCTGGCGCATATGGTGTTCTCAGTTGGCCTCGGGCGTGGGCCCGATTCCAACACAGGCGGACAGTCCGCTCCTCCATCGACAAGTCCCGCAGGACTAAGCGTTGTCGCAGCGCTATAAAGGAGAGAACATGCCTGGCCATACCTGTCCCTCTTCCGTCTTCCGGGCCCCAGAATTCCCTGGCGATCTCCTGGGTAAAGGTCTGGAGCTGTGCCGCCAGATAATACTTTTCGAAGTCCGGCACAGCGAGCCCCCCCTCGTCTTTCGGCCTCATCAAGGTATTGAGGGCCACCCGCCGCCGGCCCGTTCCCCAGAGGAATCCGACCACCATAGAGCGTAATCGACGGAACGTGGCCGGTGGGACCCAGATCGGCAAAGTCCGGAAGTAATATAACAACCGGGGAAGCGCCACCATTTTAAGCAGGGCGATACGTCCCGCCACTGAGAGCGGCAGCGTGGCCCAAAAGTCCATGCAACCTCGGAGTGCTCGAATGCAGCGGGCAATGTTTCCATCTAGGAGGTCGGGTTGTTCGTGGTAAACGAATACCCCAAGGTACTTAAAGCAGTCGGGCTCCCATCTAATCTCCCTACTCAGCGCAGGGGCGGGGGTACCTCTGCGTACCGGAAAAAGACAGGTCTTAGACCAATTCACTCGGAGGCCCGAGACCTCTCCGAACTCCGTGAGCGCCAATTCCGCTCCCCGTAAAGCGTCGACCGGGTCCTCTAGGAAGAGCAACAGGTCGTCCGCATAAAGCGAAACATAATGCGGGCCCGCAGACGTCCATAAGCCCGTATAGTGGGCTCCCGAGCGAAGGTGCAGCGCCAGTGGCTCCACCGCCAGCGCAAAAAGAAGCGGGGACAAGGAGCACCCTTGCCGCGTGCCTCGTTCCACCGGATACCGCGATGAAATCAATGGGCCCGCTCGGACCCTGGCCGACGCAGAAGCATAAAGAACCGTGGTCCATCGGACAAATCCCTCCCCTAGGCCGAGTCTCCGTAATACCGTGCAGAGGTAGTCCCACTCTAGGCTATCAAAAGCCTTCTCCAGGTCCACCGATAAGACTACCGGGGACGGGGCATCCACAAATGGTTCCCCTAGCAAACGGAACAACCTACGAATATTCATAGTCGTGTTCCGCCGTGGGATGAAACCGGCCTGGTCCTCATGCACCAGAGAACTCATGTGTCCCAGCAGCCTCGAGGCCAAGATGCTGCTCAGTATTTTGTAGTCCACCGTCAACATCGATAGGGGACGGTAGGACCCCGGGTCGGATGAGTCTCGGCCCGGTTTGAGGAGGGGAACCACCAGCGCCTCACACATCGAGCTCGGGAGTCGCCCCAGCCTCTTCGCCTCCCTGTAGACCACCAGTAATCGAGGGGCTAGTAGGTCAGCGTAAGCTGCATAAAACTCCACTGGTAGGCCATCGAGGCCCGGGGTCTTGTTTCTCGCCATCCGTTTAATGGCCCCGCGGATCTCCCCCAATTCAATGTCGGAACCCAAAGTTTTCGCCACTTCCCGCTCCACCGTGCGGAGCTCCAGTGGGCGAAGGTAATTATCAAGCCGGTCTGGGTCACGTGCGGAGCGACTGCGGTATAAACCTTTATAATAATGCCTGAAGCAACTAAGAATCTCCGGTTGGGTGCATACCTCGGTTCCGTCTACCCCACGCATATTTGTCGTCGTTTTGGACTGGCGCGTAGGGTTGGCCAACCACGCTAACAGCGCACTCGCCCTGTCCCCCTCCGCGATAGACCGGACCGTATAGGCCTTATAATCAAAACAGCGGAGCCGTTCGACCTCCACTGCCACCTTCTCCCTCGCCTCCGCCGTTTGTGTTTGCAATTCCGGGTGTCCGGGGCGTCGAATCTCAAACTCGCGGAGTTCCCGGTCCGCTGTGTCTAGGTCAGCCAGGATGAGGCGCCTCATGCCCACCTTCTTGGAGATACAGTAGCCCCTCACCACTACCTTAAAAGCGTCCCATTCTAACGCCCTAGTACTCGCGGAGCCGCCGTTGGACGCAAAATAATCCGATATCCTCTCCCCCAAGTCCGCCTTGAAGACACTGTCCTCGAGGATCTCGGGTCGCAATTTCCAGGTGGGCACCGCCGGCGTCCCCGGAAACCAGCGAAGGTCCAGTAGGAGGGGGTTATGGTCCGAGATGGTCCTCGATAAGTACTCCGATCGGACCGCTGCCGAAACCAGTTCGGGCGATCCAAGAAATCCATCTAGTCTGACATGCAACTCATGGAGGCTTGAGAAATATGAATAATCCCTAGTTGCGGGGTGATGCGCCCTCCAAATGTCCGTCAAACCCCAGCGGGTCTGCCAATCCTGACGACCCTTAGCCGTGCGACGGACCGGGGAATCGGGAAGCGGGGGATGCGAGCGGTCTATGTCCACATCCACTACGGAGTTAAAGTCTCCCCCCAGAAGGAGGGGCCCGGCGAAAAAGTGGGCCAACGAGCCCGATAACCTGGAAAGGAAGGCAGTCTGGTCTACGTTAGGAGCGTATACACAGCAAACGTTCAGGTCCCTCCCCCCTAGAGTGCCCGAGATGGCCACGAACCGCCCCTCTGGATCCAGTACTGTCCTCGTGACTTGGAAGGGGACCCCTGCCCTGATCCATATTAGCGCCCCCCTGGCATAAGCAGAGTACGACGTGGAGAAGACCTGCCCCCGCCACCTACGCTGAAGCGCCGCCCCTTCCGCCTTGTTCAGATGAGTTTCCTGTAGCAGCGCCATTTGCACTCCCCTACGCACTAAATAAGCGTGGACCCTGTGGCGCCTGGACATAGTGTGAAGCCCCCTTACGTTCCAAGTAACACATTTCAAGTTAGCAACATCAGCCATTGTCCCAGATTGTTCTTGCACAGTCCCCCCATCCGGGTCCCGTCAAAGAAAAGACATCAATCCTCCCAGCGCTGATGGCGGCCATTTTCCCCAACCCAAACCAAGCAACCCAAAAACCAACCAAACTCCCCTCCACCCACCCCAGAACAGGACCCAAACTGCACCATCTAGATCCCATCCAAACCTCGTCCTCCATCAACCCCAGAGCCCCCTCTAATCCTACGGTCACCACCGTAGGAAGGCCTTATGGGCCAGGTGCGGGCTGGGCGGAGGCAGTGGGCCCTCGTCGCCCAGGCCACCAGGACTATAACAAGCCCCAAACAGTGCTAAGACCTCCCGGGGCAAAAGCAGAGGCCCCCCAACCCTCTCCCCCTCGTTATCATCAGTAAGGAACGGCAACCGCCTCCCCCCTGCCGGGCCCCCACCCAAAACAAAGCAGTATACCCCGTTACCCTTGTCCATCCAAAAGGTCCTCCACCGATTTCGGTGTGATCACCGGTGTATGGGCACTATCTGCTACTGAACCCTCCGAGTCCGATGGTGCTCCCTCATCACCCGGGTTTTCTTCCTCCTCGATGACTTCCTCCCTTGCTCCCGACAACTCCGACAATACTTCCAGCACTCCCCTCCGTTCCGATGATGTCTCCACAGTCGAGGGCCCTCCCGTGCGGCCGCGGCGATTCCTGACCCTCATGGATCGCCGCCTTTGTTCCGGCTCGTCTGCCTGTTGGGACGAGGAGCCAAAGCCATCTTTCCCTGTCCTGTACAGGTCGAGCCAGACACAGACATCCTCCGGGGTGTCAAAGAACTGGGTTTTGTCATCGACAATGATGCGGAGCCTTGCAGGGTATAGGAGTGAATACTGAATGCCCTCGCTCCTGAGCTCGCGCTTGACCGCCAGGAAGGAGAACCGCTTGCGCTGCGTCTCGTAGGTGTAATCTGGGAAAATGTTCACCTGACTGTTCGCTACTTTGAACGGGCCATTGTGCCTGGCGGCATTGAGGATTAAGTCCCTGTCTCGGAAATGCAGCAACCGCGCCACCACCGGCCTCGGGGTGCGTCCTTGCTGTAGGGGCCGTGCTGGGACTCTGTGGGCCCGTTCCAGAGTGTAGAAGGAGGACAGTCCCTCCGGGACCACCGTGTCTCGGATCCAGGCCTCCAAGTATTGCACCATGTCGCCATCCTCGATCTTCTCCGGCAGGCCCACCACTCGGATGTTGTTCCTCCTGTTGCGGCCTTCCGCATCCTCCGCCCTCCGTTCCAGGGTCTCAATTCGGGATAGGGCATCCTTCATCGTCGCAGCCAAGGTTCGCTGCGCCGGCTCCAAGGTTTTCACCGTGCCCTCCACCTCCTTGACCTGGTCTGAAAGTTTGCCATGGTCCGCCCTGAGGAGGCCCAGGCTCGTCGCCACCTGAGCAATGTCCTGTTGGAGGGCTGATCTCGTAGTCTCTATCGCCTCCAGGACACGGTCGAACTGTTGCTGCATTGGCGCGCCACCAGAACTTTTTGGGTCCCCATGCTCCTCTTTGTCCTGGGCTTCAGAGTCCGAGGCGGTCTGGGTGGATCCCTTGGCTCCTCTGGGTTTCCCCATGCCTCCAGGGGTACTCCGTGAGGGTCCTGTTGTAGGCGTCTCCGAGTGCGGGTGTCGACCACGACCTTCCCGGGTGCTTGTCCTCAATTCGGGTCCGGGCGACCTCCTTCTCCAGAGCCTGTGGAGACTCCGCCGCTTCGGCTCACGCCATCGCCACGGCGTCCGAGGGCACCGATGAGGGGGCGGAGACAGCCGTCGCCGAGTCGGGCAGACCCGTTCACCCACTAAAACCCCGGGGTGAGGGCCACCTACTCCCTCGGGTGATCTGTGGCGCCAGAGTGTCTCGCCTCCCATGTAGGTGGACTGGCCAGGAAGACGGAGCTAGTCGCGGAGTCGCGAAGCGAGCCACCGCTTGGACCACAGGGCGTCCGCTCCCGGTGCCCTCCACTGCGTGGGCATCCGCCCGGCCGTCCAACCGAGTGTAAATCCGTTGCAAGAGGTCCAATCCAGTAATGTCCAATGTCCAGAACAGCCGGGGAAGGCGAAGCAGAGCGCCAGTCGCCACCCGCGGCACCTCTGCAACTCAGTAGTTCCGAATAGGGGGACAAAGGGGTCCGGGCGCCATGTTGGGTCGCACTCCGCAACTCCGCAAACTTCGGTTTTACTCCGAAACTACCCTCGTCCGAGCTTCACCAGGGGCCCGGCAGGTTTCCGTCGGCACGCTCAGCAGAATGCGGGGTCTGGGGTGCCCCGCAGCCTCCGATTTTCAGGATAATTCCGGGCTTAGTCCCGGAGCCGAGCACTCAGGCGACCATCGCCATCGGCGCCCAAGCCACGCCCCCCGTTAATGTCCAACTCATGGGGTTTAATTCACAAACTGCACTTTGTAGAATGCAAAGCAGAACTACAGTACTACTAATTCTGTGTTACAAAATTCTGTTCCCTAACCTAAGGGTGGTGAGTTCCAACTCAGCCTCTGCTATCTCTTTCGCACAGGTAAACCTAAGTTTTAGTAGTAAATGTAGAAGACACATGGGGGCTAGCTCGAAAATGCTGAATGGTTACTACATCATTAGAGGGTTTTGGGAAAAGAAAGGAGGGATTTACCCCCACATGCATCAAAGTCCGGTTTTGCGATTCCTAATTTGCGATTTTTACCGAATCGCAAATAAGGAATCGCAAAACGGGATGCATGATTGAAAGTGCATAATATTTGCGATTCAGTAAAAATCGCATTTTTTACCGAATCGCAAATATTATGCGAATTCCAATTTGCGATTTCGCAATTCCCATTGATTCCTATGGGCCAAAAGGACCATAGGAATCAATGGGAATTGCGAATTCGCGAATTAGAATTCGCAAAATGTTAATGCATTCCATGGGTGCAGGGGGGGGGTCCAAAGGACCCCCCCTGCACCCCTGAAATGTATTTTTAAATGGATGTTTCACACACACATGTTCTAAGGACATGTGTGTCTGTAACACGACAGTGTTTAAAATGCTAATTGAGCATTTTAAACCTTTTTCGCAAATTACCACCAAAGTTGTTAGCCTGGAAGAGCAAAGGACTTATAAATAAAGATGAATTTCTATTTCTGAAGAACAACACACCAACGACACCAGTGTTGTACTCCATACCTAAGCTCCACAAGAATCCACAAAACCCGCGTGGTGGGCAATCATCTCAGCAATTAACAGTCTCACAGAACATATGTCCCAGTATATTGACCACTTTCTGCAAGACTTTGTCCAGAGATTGCCCTCATACCTGAGAGACACAGGGGACTTTTTGGCCAAAATAAGTGATCTAAAATGGCAATCTGACTATCTTTTAATCACAATGGACATCACCTCGTTATATACGAGCATTAGCCACAGAGATGGCATGCGGGCAACAGAATTCTATCTAAGACAAAGAGATGAAATCTATGCAGAGCATAGTAGAATGCTTTTAGATATGATGGACTTTTGTTTGTATAATAATATTTTTCTTTTCCAGCACATGTTATACCAACAAATACGAGGTGTAGCTATGGGGGCCAGTGGGAGGAACTGGCCCTCGATAGAGATTTTAAAAACACACTGAATGACCATGTGAAATGTTGGTGGAGGTATATCAATGATTTGTTTGTTATATGGAGGGGCACAAAAACAGAAGCTGAAGTATTCATCAACAAACTTAACCAAAACGAAATCAACCTACATTTTACTGCAGACATCAGCCCTACCAAGGTGACATTTTTAGATGTTGAGGTGTATTTAGAAGATGGTAACTTGGAGACAAAAATACATAGAAAGCCGACAGCGGTAAACTCCATTTTACACGCTAATAGCCATCGCCCGAAACATCTAATACAAAGCATCCCGTATGGGGAAATGCTAAGAATAAAACGTATATGTAGCACACCACAAGAACTAATGAAAGCCCAAGAATCAAGTAAAATCAGATTCCTACAACGTGGGTATTCTAGATCGTGTATTGAAACAGCGATAAAGAAAAGCAACGAGGTAGATAGAACTTCACTCTTAAAAACAGCCCTAGCAAAAACAAATGTAAATATAGAAGTACCAGAAAAATCTTCACAAACAGAAGAGGATTTTATAATGATTGTGAGGTAAAATAGACAACACAGGGAAATCAGACATATAATCCAAAAGAACTGGCCCTTAGTAAAAAACGACCCAGTATTGGGTCCACATTTACCAAACAAACCAACTGTTACCCATAGAAGAGCACCAAACATGAGGGATCGTCTGGTAATAAATAACCCTGTAGAAATCCCCAAAAAGAACTGGTTTAACCAGAGGAAAGGATTTTATAAGTGTCAAACTTGCAAGGCATGTTTAAATGGAGTGAATACAAAAAGTTTTGCCCTAGCATTTGGAAAAGGAGAACAACAGATCCAACAAATGCTAACGTGCAAAACGGAATATGTAATCTATATCCTCGAATGCCCCTGCAGATTAAAATATGTGGGAAGTACAAAGCTGCAGGGGCATAAAAGAATTTTTCAACACATACGTGCGATCAAGAATAAAGACCCAACCTATCCGGTTGCCCGGCATTTTAACTAGAAACACCAAGGAGATGTCAGATTGCTCAAATACTTCCTAATTGATACTATACCCCCAAGTAAGAGAGGGGGAGATAGGTATGAAAAACTTAGAAAATTGGAAACCAGATATATTCTGGAGTTAGATTCCAAACATCCCTATGGGTTAAACTTGACGGAAGATCTATACACCGGGTTATGAAAACTGTTAAACATCAAATGGTTTGGCAAAACCACGTGATTTGGACAACCTGGAGAAATAGATGAGAATTACTGACATACTCCCACTAAGCAAAAAATATTGGTGTAGTTTCGTTAAACTAAAGTGTAAGAATTAAAAACGTTCTCAAAAAAATGGAAAAATATTTCAAAAAAACATAAAACGCAACCTTTTAATCTATGTATATAATCATGGTGTATGATACTTTGGTTGTTGGTTGCATCGTTAGAGAATAAGTTTCCTTTCTTCACCAATTAGGTTTTGCACAAAAACATTTTAATTTCACTTTTCTTTTTTATCACTAAACACATACCCCTACCAGAGGCTTCTGAGCAGGGCTATGAATTCCGCTACGAATTTTTAGTGACATCAATACTCCATATCTGGGATTAAGAAATAAATATACAGAAGTACCAAAATTTCATAATCAGGCAAACACAGTATTGCATAACTTTGCACATTTAACTCTGCACTTCTGGTATTTATACCAAACAAAAAATATATGCAAAGTAGAGGCTGAGAGAAAAAATGGTTTTAAATAAATTCGTATTTATTTATTTATTTACTTGTAATATTCGCACCTCAGGAATTGTATATAATAATTTTTTATATGAGGTAAAAGCTCTATGGCATTTATACCGAGATAAAATTTACTGTATTGTGGAATTTGCACATTAGTATATGTAAATTTGCACGGAATTGTATGTGCTTGTCTATTAGAAAGATATGTACAAACAAATGAATTCAAATCTGATATTTGATCGAGATTAAGAAAAACATGTCACAATTGTAGCGTTCTTTGCACAGTTAAAATAAGCACTGTCACTTTAAAGTTGCATCACAGAAAAAAGAAAAAAATGTGAAATGTTGGTATTTAAGAAACCAGGTGAACATTTACTGTGTTATGTGATCAAGGTACGTCAGTACCGAAACGCGTAAGGGCCGACGGAACAGCAGCTAAATAAACCAGCAAATTTTATACTTACTTTGGGTCTGTGAGCCACGTTTCTTTTCGAAAGGAGAGAGCGCTTGCATCTTGCTCGTGGGAGTGGAGTGTCGAAGATATATATATATATATATATATATATATATATATATATATATATATATATATATATATATATATATATATATATATATATATATATATATATATATATATATATATATATATATATTCCAACCATTCCCGACTTAATTTTCAAAAATCGGACACCGATACAGGAGTAAGCTTTTGCCATCCAGCTTAGGGTTTATTCGCCTCGCGCTATATATATGGGATGTAAGCAGGCTGCTAATCCTATTGCTGCCTGTGAAGTGGAGTGTCTTTTCCCCTACGTGTGTGGCATCTCTCAACGGCAATCTTGGTGTTTATATATATAGATCCACTTGCTACTACCCACCAATTGAGGCGCTGCACACGAACGTGTTTTTTCCTTATTTAACCCCGTGCATGCTGATGACGGCTCCCAGCCGTCATGCACTACAGTGCTCGTGTGCTGATGACGACTGGGGGCAGTCATGACCGCACCCGCAATCGGAATGTGCTGCACAGGCGCAGAGTCACGGCAACATGCAAGGGGTTGCAAGGAGGGAAACATCACATAAGGCAGCAAAAGTATTCTTCAAACATGTTTCTGGCGAACGAGCCCTTGATCACTGGAGTCTGTGGCGTGCAGGCTGCCTCAAAACTTCCACCACGTTTGTGGCATTTAATTATAGTCCCACATGGGTACTTTCAAGTGGGATATGTTGCAGTCTGCCTTGGCCGCGAAGGCTGCCCCACTGCAAATCAGGATTGCAGGTCCACGTGCGAGTTGAACGATGTACCTGTTTGAACCAGTCGCAACAATGGCAGCAGCTCAGCCTTGCTGGAAGTAGAAACCCATTGGGATTTGAAAAAAACACTAAAGGAATGAACAGCGGCAACCACTAAGGTTTCAAACTTACCTGAACTACGCATACCATGATGCAGTGCTCCAAGAAAGGCGGGACTTACCTCACCTATCACGAATGTGATTGAATCTGCACAGCTGTGTCTCCATGTTGTCGGCCAGTAAAAAAGGGATATTGGAACTCGAAACGCGTTTGGCAAACAACACTTGCTGTGAAAGCTTCGCTGGGTATACTGCTGTCTGCTCAAATTAAAAGGTGAAATCCAGTCGTGTGTGGCGCCTTCTTCCTTCGGGTACTTTCGAGTGGCATATGTTGCGGTCTGCCCTAGCCGCGAAGGCTGCCCCACTGCAAATCAGCATTGCAGGTCCACATGCTCTTGTGAGTGGAACGACGTACCTATTTAAACTAGACACAAGAGTGGCAGCAGCTGAGCCTCGCTGGAAGCAGCAATCCATTGGGATTTTAAGAAAAACTAAAGGAGTGAACAGCAGCAACCACAATGGTTTCAAACTTACCTGAACTACGCATACCATGATGCAGTGCGCCCAGAAGGGCTATACTTACCTCACCTATCGCAAATGCGATTGAATCTGCACAGCTGTGTCTCCATGTTGTTGGCCAGTGAAAAAGGAATATTGGAACTCGAAACACGTTTGGGAAAGGACACTTGCTGTGACAGCTTTGCTGGGTATGCTGCTGTCTGCTCAAATTAAAAGATGAAATCCAGTAGTGTGTGGCGCCTTCTTCGGGTACTTTCGAGTGGCATATGTTGCATTCTGCCTGGCCCCGAAGGCTGAACCAGTGCAAATCAGCATCGCAGGTCCACCTGCTCCTGTGAGAAGAACTACATACCTGTTTGAACTAGACGCAAGAGTGGCAGCAGCTCAGCCTCGCTGGAAGCAGCAACCCATTAGGATTTTAGGAAAAACTAAAGGATCGAACAGCGGAAACCACTATGGTTTCAAACTTACCAAAAATACGCCTACCATGATGCAGTGCTCACAGAAAGGCGGGACTTACTTCACCTATCGTGAATGCGCTTGAATCTGCACAGCTGTGTCTCCATGTCGTCGACCAGTAAAAAAGGGATATTGGAACTCGAAATGCGTTTGACAATGGACACTTGTTGTGAAAGCTTCGCTGGGTATGCTGCTGTCTGCTCAAATCAAAAGGTGAAATCTAGTCGTGTGTGGAGCCTTCTTCCTTCAGGTACTTTCGAGTGGCTTATGTTGCGGTCTGCCCTGGCCGTGAAGGCAACCCCACTGCAAATCAGCATTGAAGGTCCACATGCTTGTGAAAGTGGAACGACGTACCTGTTTGAACCAGACGCAGGAGTAGCAGCAGCTCAGCCTCTCTGGAAGCAGCAACCCATTGGGATTTGAAGAAAAACTAAAGGATTGAACAGCCGCAACCACTAAGGTTTCAAACTTACCTGAACTACGCATACCATGATGCAGTGCTCCCAGAAAGGCAGGACTTACCTCACCTTTCGCGAATGTGATTGAATCTGCACAGCTGTGTCTCCATGTTGTCGGCCAGTGAAAAAGGGATATTGGAACTCGAAACGCGTTTAGCAAAGGACACTTGCTGTGAATGCTTTGCTGGTTATGTTGCTGTCTGCTCAAATTAAAAGGTGAAATCCAGTTGTGAGTGGCGCCTTCTTCCTTCTGGTATTTTCGAGAGGCATATGTTGCGGTCTGCCCTGGCCGTGAAGGTTGCCTCACTGCAAATCAGCATTGCGGGTTCACATGCTCGTGCGAGTGAAACGACGTAGCTGTTTGAACCAGACTCAAGAGTGGCAGCAGCTCAGCCTCGCTGGAAGCAGCAACCCATTGGGATTTAAAAAAAACTAAAGGACTGAACAGCGGCAACCACTATGGTTTCAAACTTACCTGAACTCCACATACCATGATGCAGTGCACCCAGAAGGCCAGGACTTACCTCACCTATAGTGAATGTGATTGAATCTGCACAGCTGGGTCTCCATGTTGTCGGCCAGTGAAAAAGGGATATTGGAACTCGAAACGCGTTTGGCAAAGGACACTAGCTGTGAAAGCTTCGCTGGGTATGCTGCTGTCTGCTCAAATTAAAAGATGAAATCCAGTAGTGTGTGGCGCCTTCTTCAGGTACTTTTGAGTGGCATATGTTACGGTCTGTCCTGGCCCCGAAGGCTGACCCAGTGCAAATTAGCATCGCAGGTCCACCTGCTCGTGCGAGTAGAACTACATACCTGTTTGAACCTGACGCAAGAGTGGCAGCAGCTCAGCCTCGCTGGAAGCAGCAACCCATTGGGATTTTAAGAAAAACTAAAGGAGCGAACAGCGGAAACCACTATGGTTTCAAACTTACCAAAAATACGCCTACCATGATGCAGTGCTCCCAGAAAGGCGGGACTTACCTCACCTATCGTGAATGCGCTTGAATCTGCACAGCTGTGTCTCCATGTCGTCGACCAGTAAAAAAGGGATATTGGAACTCGAAGTACGTTTGACAAAAGACACTTGCTGTGAAAGCTTCGCTGGGTATGCTGCTGTCTGCTCAAATTAAAAGGTGAAATGCAGTTGTGTTTGGCGCCTTCTTTCTTCAGGTACTCTCGACTGGCATATGTTGCGGTCTGCCCTGGCCGTGAAGGCTGCCCCACTGCAAATCAGCATTCCAGGTCCACATGCTCATGAAAGTGGAACGACGTACCTGTTTGAACCAGACGCAAGAGTAGCAGCAGCTCAGCCTCTCTGGAAGCAGCAACCCATTGGGATTTGAAGAAAAACTAAAGGATTGAACAGCGGCAACCACTAAAGTTTCAAACTTACCTGAACTACGCATACCATGATGCAGTGCTCCAAGAAAGGCGGGACTTACCTCACCTATCGCGAATGTGATTGAATCTTGACAGCTGTGTCTCCATGTTGTCGGCCAGTGAAAAAGGGATATTGGAACTCGAAACGCGTTTAGCAAAGGACACTTGCTGTGAATGCTTTGCTGGTTATGTTGCTGTCTGCTCAAATTAAAAGGTGAAATCCAGTTGTGAGTGGCGCCTTCTTCCTTCGGGTACTTTCGAGAGGCATATGTTGCGGTCTGCCCTGGCCGTGAAGGTTGCCTCGCTGCAAATCAGCATTGCAGGTTCACATGCTCGTGCGAGTGGAACGACGTACCTGTTTGAACTAGACGCAAGAGTGGCAGCAGCTCAGCCTTGCTGGAAGCAGCAACCAATTGGGATTTTAAGAAAAACTAAAGGAGTGAACAGCGGCAACCACTATGGTTTCAAACTTACCTGAACTACGCATACCATGATGCAGTGCGCCCAGAAGGGCTAGACTTACCTCACCTGTCGCGAATGCGATTGAATCTGCACAGCTGTGTCTCCATGTTGTTGGCCAGTAAAAAAGGGATATTGGAACTCGAAGTACGTTTGACAAAGGACACTTGCTGTGAAAGCTTCGCTGGGTATGCTGCTGTCTGCTCAAATTAAAAGGTGAAATCCAGTTGTGTGTGGCGCCTTCTTCAGGTACTTTTGAGTGGCATATGTTACGGTCTGTCCTGGCCCCGAAGGCTTACCCAGTGCAAATTAGCATTGCAGGTCCACCTGCTCGTGCGAGTAGAACTACATACCTGTTTGAACCTGACGCAAGAGTGGCAGCAGCTCAGCCTCGCTGGAAGCAGCACCCCATTGGGATTTTAAGAACAACTAAAGGAGCAAACAGCGGAAACCACTATGGTTTCAAACTTACCAAAAAGACGCCTACCATGATGCAGTGCTCCCAGAAAGGCGGGACTTACCTCACCTATCGTGAATGCGCTTGAATCTGCACAGCTGTGTCTCCATGTCGTCGACCAGTAAAAAAGGGATATTGGAACTCGAAGTACGTTTGACAAAGGACACTTGCTGTGAAAGCTTCACTGGGTATGCTGCTGTCTGCTCAAATTAAAAGGTGAAATCCAGTCGTGTTTGGCGCCTTCTTTCTTCAGGTACTCTCGAGTGGCATATGTTGCGGTCTGCCCTGGCCGTGAAGGCTGCCCCACTGCAAATCAGCATTCCAGGTCCACATGCTCGTGAAAGTGGAACGACGTACCTGTTTTATCCAGACGCAAGAGTAGCAGCAGCTCAGCCTCTCTGGAAGCAGCAACCCATTGGGATTTGAATAAAAACTAAAGGATTGAACAGCGACAACCACTAAGGTTTCAAACTTACCTGAACTACGCATACCATGATGCAGTGCTCCAAGAAAGGCGGGACTTACCTCACCTATCGCGAATGTAATTGAATCTTGACAGCTGTGTCTCCATGTTGTCGGCCAGTGAAAAAGGGATATTGGCACTCGAAACGCTTTAAGCAAAGGAAACTTGCTGTGAATGCTTTGCTGGTTATATTGCTGTCTGCTCAAATTAAAAGGTGAAATCCAGTTGTGAGTGGCGCCTTCTTCCTTCGGGTACTTTCGAGAGGTATATGTTGCGGTCTGCCCTAGCCCCGAAGGCTGCCCCACTGCAAATCAGCATTGCAGGTTCACATGCTCGTGCGAGTGGAACGACGTACCTGTTTGAACCAGATGCAAGAGTAGCAGCAGCTCAGCCTCGCTGGAAGCAGCAACCCATTGGGATTTAAAAAAAACGAAAGGACTGAACAGCGGCAACCACTATGGTTTCAAATTTACCTTAACTCCGCATACCATGATGCAGTGCACCCAGAAGGCCAAGACTTACCTCACCTATAGTGAATGTGATTGAATCTGCACAGCTGTGTCTCCATGTTGTTGGCCAGTGAAAAAGGAATATTGGAACTCGAAACACGTTTGGCAAAGGACACTTGCTGTTAAAGCTTCGCTGGGTATGCTGCTGTCTGCTCAAATTAAAAGATGAAATCCAGTAGTGTGTGGCGCCTTCTTCGGGTACTTCCGAGTAGCATATGTTGCATTCTGCCCTGGCCCCGAAGTCTGACCCAGTGCAAATTAGCATCGCAGGTCCACCTGCTCGTGCGAGTAGAACTACATACCTGTTTGAACCTGACGCAAGAGTGGCAGCAGCTCAGCCTCGCTGGAAGCAGCAACCCATTGGAATTTTAAGAAAAACTAAAGGAGCGAACAGCGGAAACCACTATGGTTTCAAACTTACCAAAAATACGCCTACCATGATGCAGTGCTCCCAGAAAGGCGGGACTTACCTCACCTATCGTGAATGCGCTTGAATCTGCACAGCTGTGTCTCCATGTCGTCGACCAGTAAAAAAGGGATATTGGAACTCGAAGTACGTTTGACAAAGGACACTTGCTGTGAAAGCTTCGCTGGGTATGCTGCTGTCTGCTCAAATTAAAAGGTGAAATCCAGATGTGTTTGGCGCCTTCCTTCTTCAGGTACCCTCGAGTGGCATATGTTGCGGTCTGCCCTGGCCGTGAAGGCTGCCCCACTGCAAATCAGCATTCCAGGTCCACATGCTCGTGAAAGTGGAACGACGTACCTGTTTGAACCAGACGCAAGAGTAGCAGCAGCTCAGCCTCTCTGGAAGCAGCAACCCATTGGGATTTGAAGAAAAACTAAAGGATTGAACAGCGGCAACCACTAAGGTTTCAAACTTACCTGAACTACGCATACCATGATGCAGTGCTCCAAGAAAGGCGGGACTTACCTCACCTATCGCGAATGTGATTGAATCTTGACAGCTGTGTCTCCATGTTGTCGGCCAGTGAAAAAGGGATATTGGAACTTGAAACGCGTTTAGCAAAGGACACTTGCTGTGAATGCTTTGCTGGTTATGTTGCTGTCTGCTCAAATTAAAAGGTGAAATCCAGTTGTGAGTGGCGCCTTCTTCCTTCGGGTACTTTCGAGAGGCATATGTTGCAGTCTGGCTTGGCTGTGAATGTTGCCTCACTGCAAATCAGCATTGCAGGTTCACATCTTACTGGAACTGACACCCTCTGAGGCGGAAGCCGGAGGATAGCGCTCGCACCTTTCAACAAAAAGCTAATGATTTGTTTGTTACATACTTTTTTAATTGCACGTGTTCCCTGACATCCAGGCTTGCTTTTCACCTACAGCGGACCTAGCGCTGTCAGGTATTCAAGTCCCCTCACGAACGCTAATTGACACTCGTGACACGAGGCCACGCCCCCTGGCAGGACACGCCCACCTCCCTCGTCCATAAGACTGCGCCGACCAATAGCGCGTCTTACTGGAACTGACACCCTCTGAGGCGGAAGCCGGAGGATAGCGCTCGCACCTTTCAACAAAAAGCTAATGATTTGTTTGTTACATACTTTTTTAATTGCACGTGTTCCCTGACATCCAGGCTTGCTTTTCACCTACAGCGGACCTAGCGCTGTCAGGTATTCAAGTCCCCTCACGAACGCTAATTGACACTCGTGACACGAGGCCACGCCCCCTGGCAGGACACGCCCACAACCCCTCTCCTCAAATGTGCCTCCAGCGCAAGCGCAGCGGGAGCGCCGTTTGCGCGCCGAAGGCGCGCCTAAGGCAAGCCCGTCCGCGCCAAGACCGCGCCAGGCGCAGGATACTCTGCCCCGGGCCCCCCCACTAGGTGTTACAATGCTAATTTGCTAAAAATGCTACGCATCAATACACCCTGTACCTGTAAAGTCGACATATATACCATCAAGGGGTATATTAGCTGCAGGCACTGCCGATGGACCTCCTCCCCAGCTACGACCTCAGCCCCACAGGCTAACCTCAGGGAAGAAAACCCACCCTTTATCGGAGGGCTGATCAATGCAAGATCCGTGACTTGCCACAGCCAAGACATAGCTGACCTCATTCAGGAATCAAACATCGACTGCCTTTTTATAACAGAGACATGGCTTACGAACAACAGTAACCCTGATCTAGCCACCGCCCTCCCACAAGGCTACTCCATATACAGGCAAGACAGACCCAAGGGGCGAGGAGGAGGTGTAGCCCTCCTACTACGAAACTCCTTTAAATGCCACACCTTCACCCTCGACTCACTAAATGGCGCAGAATCCCTAGGATTCTCCATTAAACTCAATGAGTCCACCTCATTTTCAGGAGGCCTTATCTATCGTCCACCAGGCACCGCTACCAAATTCTTAGACTCCCTTAGTGACACCCTTGGACAACTCCTAATTAGATACTCGCATGTCACCCTGCTGGGGGACTTGAACCTGCACCTCGACTCCACAGAGGACCCGCAAACACGTAATTTCCACCAAACACTGGAAATTTTCAACCTCCAACAAAAGGTCAAGGAACCCACCCACCGAGCGGGACACACCCTAGACGGGATCTGTACCAATCTCCCCTCTTTAGAAACCCACACCCCAGTCCCACAAATCTGGACCGACCACAATCTTATCCCATTCCTCATCAAAACCCCGCAGCATATAAACACAACCAAACCTTGCGCTCCCCCAGAGAACCAGGTCAACTGGAAAAAGGTCGAAGAATCCTTCAAGCTCAATCCCATCTTTGAGACCCAAAACCCCACCATGTCGGGCGATGTAGAACAAGACTCACAATCCTTCCACAACTGGATATCCCACGAAATTAAAATCCGTGCCCCACCCAAACGCACCAAGAGAAATGGTACTAAATCTAAAACCAAAACAAATGCTCCTTGGTTCACTCCAGAAGTAGCCAAGGCACACTCGCTCTGCAAAAAAGGAGAACGCAATTGGCGAAAAACCTATGACACCGCAGATAGAAATTCCTACATCCTACTTAGGAAAAGCTATCACTCAACTATAAAAAATGCCAAAAAAGACTTCTACACCAGAACTATAAATGACCCAAAACAAAAGCAAAAAACTTTGTTTGCAATAGTGCGATCCTTTACCCATCCCGCAGCCCTACAGTCTGAAATACCCCCCTCTCAAGATCTCTGCGACAAAATTGCAGATTTCTTTGAAGAGAAAATCAATTTGATCCAGAAGAACTTCCCCACCTATCAACGATCCCAGCCACCAGCTAGACAGGAACCAACAGATAATACCTCAGCTCATCTAAGGGCCTTTTCTCAGGTCACTCTTGCACAATCCAAGGAAGTCATTTTAGCTTGCAAATCAGGCTCTCCCACGGATTCCTGTCCTCCGAGCATCCTACATCAGCTGATTGATACCGTCAATCCTGCTATCAATGAAATAGTCAATACCTCCCTCAGTACTGGTATCGTCCCTAGTGCATGGAAACATGGCACCGTCAAACCTCTGACGAAAAAACCTAACAAACCCCCTTCCGATCTGACCAACCTCCGCCCTATTTCCCTCCTCCCAGTCTTGGGCAAGATCACAGAACAAATAGTCTACAGGGAACTCAAAGCCCACCTGGAAGCAAATAATATCCTCCACCCCCAACAATCTGGATTCCGTCCCCAGCACTCCACAGAAACAGCCCTGATCGAGCTGACCGACTCCATAAAAACCCTCCAAGATCAAAGGAAAAACGCTGTACTGATTTTGTTGGACCTCACGGCAGCGTTCGACACAATCTCCCACCAAATACTCCTAGACAGACTTAAGGACATTGGCATAGCCGACAGGGCATTGGACTGGATAATATCCTTCCTTTCCGAAAGAACACAATCTGTGAAACTAGGACCCTTCAACTCCACAAAGAAAAAGATTGGATCAGGAGTCCCACAGGGCTCTATCCTAAGCCCTTTGCTTTTTAACGTCTACCTCATACCCCTCATTTCCCTGATCGAATCTTACGGTATCACTGTCACATCCTACGCCGACGATACCCAACTCATAGTCCCGCTAGAAGAGAACACCACGACTGCTGAACAAAATTTAACCAACTGCCTGAAGGATGTCTTCCTGTGGATGGAAACCAACCACCTCAAATGTAATACTGGGAAGACAGAAATCCTCCCCATAGGGAGAAACGTCAACTTCCATCCCCACCTCTGGTGGCCAAAGGACTCTACAGCCCCCCCACAGACCGTAACCACCGCAAGAAACCTAGGAGTCACCTTTGACACTGACTTGTCCTTTGACCATCATGTCAGGACAGTCGCAGGATGCTGCTTCGGAATCATCAAGTCCCTCAAAATTTTTTTTGATTTCCTTCCAATTGAAGCAAGAAAGACGGTCACAGTGGCACTAATCCTTTCGCGTATAGACTACTGCAATGGCCTCCTGGCAGGTGTGAAGAAAACCACACTCAAAAAACTCCAGAGCGTCCAGCACTCGGCGGCGAGGCTAGTGCTCAAACTCCCCAGAAGATCTTCAGCCTCCTCCGCCCTGAGAACCCTCCACTGGTTACCTTTGCACAAAAGGATCCTTTTCAAGATCCTAACCGTGGCTTTCCGGGCTTTCAACCAGATTGGTCCCAAGTACCTAGTTAAACGCTATCTCCACTATAACCCACACAGGTCCCTGAGATCCTCCAACAACAACCTTCTTACAATAGGAAAGTTCAACCTAAAAACCAAAGGGGGAAAAACTCTCACCCACCTATCCTCCAAAGCATGGAACGCCATGCCCCAGCATCTGAGATTCCTGACAAAGGAATATACATTCAGGAAACAACTGAAAACATGGATCTTTAGCCTACCAGATGAGTATGTGCGCGATACCATCTAGTCCCGCACAAATCCTTCCCCTCCACTCACCTTCCAGTCAGCGCCAGGATGCTTCTTCCGAAGCGACAGTCGCGCTTTATAAATACCGTTAAAAAAAAAAAAAAAAAAAAAACATGCTCGTGCGAGTGAAACAACGTACCTGTTTGAACCAGACTCAAGAGTTGCAGCAGCTCAGCCACGCTGGAAGCAGCAACCCATTGGGATTTAAAAAAAACTAAAGGACTGAACAGCGGCAACCACTATGATTTCAAACTTACCTGAACTCCGCATACCATGATGCAGTGCACCCTGAAGGCCAGGACTTACCTCACCTATAGTGAATGTGATTGAATCTGCACAGCTGTGTCTCCATGTTGTCGGCCAGTGAAAAAAGGGATATTGGAACTCGAAACGCGTTTGGCAAAGGACACTAGCTGTGAAAGCTTCGCTGGGTATGCTGCTGTCTGCTCAAATTAAAAGATGAAATCCAGTAGTGTGTGGCGCCTTCTTCAGGTACTTTTGAGTGGCATATGTTACGGTCTGTCCTGGCCCCGAAAGATCGTTCGTGCTGCATAGCCTCTGGCTTTTATTCACTATTTGGCTTTCCCATTCCTATTTAGCACCCAGCTCCCTGCGTAGCGCTCCGCATTTGCGTAGCTATTTGATCTCATTTATTTCCTACGAGCATTGCGCTGCTGGCTGCCGATTACCATTTCTGGGCTTAAGTATTGCATTTGTTGACATATGTGCTTAGCGCTGCTGCTGTAATCCTCGCTTGTGATTATTTACTTGTTGCTTGACCTCCCATAGCGTCCTGTTGTTGTATTTGTGCCCTCCATTTTGTTGTGCCTGCAGACCGCCCCTCCCACTTCGCTAACGCCTCCCAGCTACCCCTCCCACCCACGAAGCACTAGGACCGACTCGGCTGAAGAGCCCCTGTGACCAGCTGCACTACACGTGAAGCGGTTGCTCCTGCCCACCTCCTACAAGCGCCTCTGGGGTATCGTTCGTGCTGCATAGCCTCTGGCTTTTATTCACTATTTGGCTTTCCCATTCCTATTTAGCACCCAGCTCCCTGCGTAGCGCTCCGCATTTGCGTAGCTATTTGATCTCATTTATTTCCTACGAGCATTGCGCTGCTGGCTGCCGATTACCATTTCTGGGCTTAAGTATTGCATTTGTTGACATATGTGCTTAGCGCTGCTGCTGTAATCCTCGCTTGTGATTATTTACTTGTTGCTTGACCTCCCATAGCGTCCTGTTGTTGTATTTGTGCCCTCCATTTTGTTGTGCCTGCAGACCGTCCCTCCCACTTCGCTAACGCCTCCCAGCTACCCCTCCCACGCTCCGCCCCCTCCACCATCCATTTATGGCCAATGCCCCCACGCGCAGCGTCCACGCGCTACGTACACGCCGAAGGTGCGCCAAAGGTAAGCCCGTCTACGCCCGTCCGCGCCTGGACCGCGCCCAGCGCCAGACCCCCTGGCTCTCGCTCTGCCCAGCCCTCCCGCATTACCTACGCTGCCGCCACCCTCCTAGCCCTTAACCCCGGTCGCGCCCCCAACTGCGTCCAAGCTGCTCCTGGACACACCCATGGACCTTTCTCTTGTTACTCCTGCAAATTCATCGGCACCGACAACATCCCCGCTACGACCACACCACAGATTCCCGACCCCAACCACCTACAATGCATCCTTCTCAACACCCGATCGGTCCACAGACACGCCATTGACCTATGGAATCTACTAGACACCATCTCTCCAGACGTCGCCTTCCTAACAGAAACATGGATGAACGCTTCCTCCGCCCCAGACATCACTATTGCCATCCCTGAAGATTATAAGATCACACGCAAGGACCGTACCGGCCACACAGGAGGAGGAATCGCTATCGTCCATAAAAAATCAATCCGCATCAGCTCTGACGCCAACCTCGCCAACTCTGAACACCTTCACTTCCAGATCCACATCGACCCCAAGTCCACACTCAGAGGCACCCTCCTCTACAGACCACCAGGACCCCGCGCAAAATTCAGTGAAGACATCACGGACTTCATCACTCCACACGCGCTCCCCTCCGAAGATTACATCCTTCTGGGAGACCTCAACTTTCACTTGAAAAGAGCAACGACCACAACACCACCACCCTCTTGGACAACCTCGCCAACCTCGGACTTAAACAACTGGTCACTTCCCCCACCCACATCGCAGGTCAAACACTCGACCCCATCTTCACCTCCAGCAATCGTATCTCCTTCAGCCACACCACGGATCTCCTCTGGACTGACCACAGCTGCGTTCACTTCACCTACAACAAGCCGAAACCCATCAACCACTTCCAACCAACTCTGCAAAGAAACTGGAACAAAATCACCATCGACCAGATCTCCTCATCGCTCCTTCTTAACACCCCTGCCCACTCCTCTAACCCAGACCAAGCCGCCGCCAACTTCACCCTATGGTTATCCAACACCGCCGACACCTTAGCACCACTGAAAAAACGTCAAAGCAAACCTGGCAGCAAGAAGGCCTCATGGTTCAACGATTATCTTAAGAAGTCCAAGAAACTCTGCCGCTCCCTTGAAAAGGCCTGGAAAAAAGACCCAACCACTAGCACCAAGGACGCCTTCAAAAACGCCACCCGCACACACCACCAACTAATCCGAAAGGCCAAGAAAACAGCATTCAAGGATCGACTTGACAACAACGCCCACAACAGCAAGGAACTTTTCAACATCGTCAAGGAATTTACCAATCCCTCGGCCAACTCCAACGACATCACCCCCTCTCAAGCCCTCTGCGACTCCCTAGCCTCATTCTTCCACAACAAAATTGCAGACATCCACAACAGCTTCGACAACCAACCCGGAGACCAACCCACCCAACCATATGCTGAACATTCTCCCCCCTTGAACACCCTTAACGACTGGAACCCAATCTCCACTGAGGACACCATCCGCCTGATGAACTCCATCCACTCAGGATCCCCCACAGACCCATGTCCTCACCACATCTTCAACAAAGCAGACTCCGTCATAGCACCGCACCTCCGAGACGTCATCAACTGCTCCTTCAACTCCGCCACCTTCCCGGAAAGCTGGAAACACGCTGAACTCACCGCCCTTCTGAAAAAACCCACAGCGGACCCCACCGAACTCAAAAATTACAGCCCCATTTCTCTCCTTCCATTCCCGGCCAAAGTAATCGAGAAAGCTGTCAACAACCAGCTCGCCGCTTTCCTCGAAGCCAACAATTCCCTCGACTCCTCACAATCTGGCTTCCGAGCAAAACACAGCACCGAGACCGCCCTCATCGCAGCAACAGACGACATTCGAACTCTACTGGACAATGGAGACACAGTCGCCCTCATCCTCCTCGACCTCTCTGCAGCCTTCGACACAGTCTGCCACAGCACCCTTTTACAACGCCTCAGAAACATCGGAATCCAAGGAAAAGCACTGGAATGGATCACCTCGTTCCTCACCGGAAGAACCCAGAGAGTCCGCCTTCCACCATTCAAGTCCGAGGCCACTGAAGTCATCTGTGGCGTGCCACAAGGATCCTCACTCAGTCCCACCCTCTTCAACGTATACATGAGCCCCCTCGCGGCCATCGCCCGCCAACACAACCTCAACATCATCTCTTACGCGGATGACACTCAACTGATCCTTTCTCTCACCAAGGACCCCAGCACCGCCAAAACTAACCTACACGACGGAATGAAAGAAGTTGCCGAATGGATGAAACACAGCCGTCTGAAACTGAACTCGGATAAAACAGAAGTCCTCATCTTAGGTACATCCCCCTCTGCATGGGACGACTCTTGGTGGCCGGAAGCCCTTGGAAAAGCACCCATCCCAACAGACCACGCACGGAACCTAGGCGTTATCCTGGATTCTTCACTTTCAATGAACAGACAAGTCAGCGCCGTATCCTCTTCCTGCTTCAACATTCTTCGCATGCTCAAAAAGACATTTCGCTGGATCCCCACCGAAACCAGAAAAACAGTCACCCCTGCTCTGGTCACGAGCCGACTGGACTACGGAAACACCCTCTACGCAGGTGCTACCGCTAAACTCCAGAAGAAACTCCAACGAATCCAAAACGCCTCAGCCAGGATCATATTAGACATCCCGCGCAACGAACACATCTCTGGTCACCTGAAAGACCTCCACTGGCTACCCGTCAATAAGAGGATCACTTTCCGACTGCTAACCCACGCACACAAATCACTCTACGACATCGGACCAGAATGCCTCAACTCACGACTGTCCTTCTACACCCCCTCCCGCCAACTACGTTCTTCCAGCCAAGCCCTCGCCACTGTACCTCGCATCAACAAGACCACCATGGGAGGCAGATCCTTCTCTTACCTGGCTGCTAAAACATGGAACTCACTCCCCACTTACCTTCGCCTTACCCAGAACCACCTAGCATTCAGAAAGCAACTTAAAACGTGGATATTTGACAAGTAATCCTCCTCCCCTCCCTAAGCGCCTTGAGACCCTCTGGGTATGTAGTGCGCTATATAAATTCTTTGACTTGACTTGACTTGACTAAGAAAAACTAAAGGAGCGAACAGCGGAAACCACTATGGTTTCAAACTTACCAAAAATACGCCTACCATGATGCAGTGCTTCCAGAAAGGCGGGACTTACCTCACCTATCAGGAATGCGCTCGAATCTGCACAGCTCTGTCTCCATGTCGTCGACCAGTAAAAAAGGGATATTGGAACTCGATGTACGTTTGACAAAGGACACTTGCTGTGAAAACTTCGCTGGGAATGCTGCTGTCTGCTCAAATTAAAAGGTGAAATCCAGTCGTGTGTGGCACCTCCTTCCTTCGGGTACTTTCGAGTGGCATTTGTTGCGGTCTGCCCTAGCCCCAAATGCTGGCCCACTGCAAATCAGCATTGCAGGTTCACATGCTCGTGCGAGTGGAACAACGTACCTGTTTGAACTAGACGCAAGAGTGGCAGCAGCTCAGCCTTGCTGGAAGCAGCAACCAATTGGGATTTTAAGAAAAACTAAAGGAGTGAACAGCGGCAACCACTATGGTTTCAAACTTACCTGAACTACGCATACCATGATGCAGTGCGCCCAGAAGGGCTAGACTTACCTCACCTATCGTGAATGCGATTGAATCTGCACAGCTGTGTCTCCATGTTGTCAGCCAGTGAAAAAGGGATATAGGAACTCGAAACGCGTTTAGCAAAGGACACTTGCTGTGAATGCTTTGCTGGTTATTATGCTGTCTGCTCAAATTAAAAGGTGAAATCCAGTTGTGAGTGGCGCCTTCTTCCTTCGGGTACTTTCGAGAGGCATATGTTGCGGTCTGCCCTGGCCGTGAAGGTTGCCTCACTGCAAATCAGCAATGCAGGTTCACATGCTCGTGCGAGTGAAACGACGTACCTGTTTGAACCAGACTCAAGAGTGGCAGCAGCTCAGCCTCGCTGGAAGCAGCAACCCATTGGGATTTAAAAAAAACTAAAGGACTGAACAGCGGCAACCACTATGGTTTCAAACTTACCTGAACTCCGCATACCATGATGCAGTGCACCCAGAAGGCCAGGACTTACCTCACCTATAGTGAATGTGATTGAATCTGCACAGCTGTGTCTCCATGTTGTCGGCCAGTGAAAAAGGGATATTGGAACTCGAAACGCGTTTGGCAAAGGACACTAGCTGGGAAAGCTTCGCTGGGTATGCTGCTGTCTGCTCAAATTAAAAGATGAAATCCAGTAGTGAGTGGCGCCTTCTTCAGGTACTTTTGAGTGGCATATGTTACGGTCTGTCCTGGCCCCGAAGGCTTACCCAGTGCAAATTAGCATTGCAGGTCCACCTGCTCGTGCGAGTAGAACTACATACCTGTTTGAACCTGACGCAAGAGTGGCAGCAGCTCAGCCTCGCTGGAAGCAGCAACCCATTGGGATTTTAAGAAAAACTAAAGGAGCGAACAGCGGAAACCACTATGGTTTCAAACTTACCAAAAATACGCCTACCATGATGCAGTGCTGCCAGAAAGGCGGGACTTACCTCACCTATCGTGAATGCGCTTGAATCTGCACAGCTGTGTCTCCATGTCGTCGACCAGTAAAAAAGGGATATTGGAACTCGAAGTACGTTTGACAAAGGACACTTGCTGTGAAAGCTTCGCTGGGTATGCTGCTGTCTGCTCAAATTAAAAGGTGAAATCCAGTCGTGTTTGGCGCCTTCTTTCTTCAGGTATTATCGAGTGGCATATGTTGCGGTCTGCCCTGGCCGTGAAGGCTGCCCCACTGCAAATCAGCATTCCAGGTCCACATGCTCGTGAAAGTGGAACGACGTACCTGTTTTAACCAGACGCAAGAGTAGCAGCAGCTTAGCCTCTCTGGAAGCAGCAACCCATTGGGATTTGAAGAAAAACTAAAGGATTGAACAGCGGCAACCACTAAGGTTTCAAACTTACCTGAACTACGCATACCATGATGCAGTGCTCCAAGAAAGGCAGAACTTACCTCACCTATCGCGAATGTGATTGAATCTTGACAGCTGTGTCTCCATGTCGTCGACCAGTAAAAAAGGGATATTGGAACTCGAAGTACGTTTGACAAAGTACACTTGCTGTGAAAACTTCGCTGGGAATGCTGCTGTCTGCTCAAATTAAAAGGTGAAATCCAGTTGTGTGTGGCGCCTTCTTCCTTCAGGTACTTTCGAGTGGCATATGTTGCGGTCTGCCCTAGCCCCGAAGGCTGCCCCACTGCAAATCAGCATTGCAGGTTCACATGCTCGTGCGAGTGGAACGACGTACCTGTTTGAACTAGACGCAAGAGTGGCAGCAGCTCAGCCTTGCTGGAAGCAGCAACCAATCGGGATTTTAAGAAAAACTAAAGGAGTGAACAGCAGCAACCACTATGGTTTCAAACTTACCTGAACTACGCATACCATGATGCAGTGCGCCCAGGAGGGCTAGACTTACCTCACCTATCGCGAATGCGATTGAATCTGCACAGCTGTGTCTCCATGTTGTTGGCCAGTGAAAAAGGAATATTGGAACTCGAAACACGTTTGGCAAAGGACACTTGCTGTTAAAGCTTCGCTGGGTATGCTGCTGTCTGCTCAAATTAAAAGATGAAATCCAGTAGTGTGTGGCGCCTTCTTCGGGTACTTCTGAGTGGCATATGTTGCATTCTGCCCTGGCCCCGAAGGCTGACCCAGTGCAAATTAGCATCGCAGGTCCACCTGCTTGTGCGAGTAGAACTACATACCTGTTTGAACCTGACGCAAGAGTGGCAGCAGCTCAGCCTCGCTGGAAGCAGCAACCCATTGGGATTTTAAGAAAAACTAAAGGAGCGAACAGCGGAAACCACTATGGTTTCAAACTTACCAAAAATACGCCTATCATGATGCAGTGCTCCCAGAAAGGTGGGACTTACCTCACCTATCGTGAATGCGCTTGAATCTGCACAGCTGTGTCTCCATGTCGTCAACCAGTAAAAAAGGGATATTGGAACTCGAAGTACGTTTGACAAAGGACACTTGCTGTGAAAGCTTCGCTGGGTATGCTGCTGTCTGCTCAAATTAAAAGGTGAAATCCAGTCGTGTTTGGCGACTTCTTTCTACAGGTACTCTAGAGTGGCATATGTTGCGGTCTGCCCTGGCCGTGAAGGCTGCCCCACTGCAAATCAGCATTCCAGGTCCACATGCTCGTGAAAGTGGAACGATGTACCTGTTTAAACCAGACGCAAGAGTAGCAGCAGCTCAGCCTCGCTGGAAGCAGCAACCCATTGGGATTTAAAAAAAACTAAAGGACTGAACAGCGGCAACCACTATGGTTTCAAACTTACCTGAACTCCGCATACCATGATGCAGTGCACCCAGAAGGCCAGGACTTACCTCACCTATAGTGAATGTGATTGATTCTGCACAGCTCTATCTCCATGTTGTCGGCCAGTGAAAAAGGGATATTGGAACTCGAAACGCGTTTGGCAAAGGACACTAGCTGTGAAAGCTTCGCTGGGTATGCTGCTGTCTGCTCAAATTAAAAGATGAAATCCAGTAGTGTGTGGCGCCTTCTTCAGGTACTTTTGAGTGGCATATGTTACGGTCTGTCCTGGCCCCGAAGGCTTACCCAGTGCAAATTAGGATCGCAGGTCCACCTGCTCTAGCGAGTAGAACTACATACCTGTTTGAACCTGACGCAAGAGTGGCAGCAGCTCAGCCTCGCTAGAAGCAGCAACCCATTGGGATTTTAAGAAATACTAAAGGAGCGAACAGCGGAAACCACTATGGTTTCAAACTTACCAAAAATACGCCTACCATGATGCAGTGCTCCCAGAAAGGCGGGACTTACCTCACCTATCGTGAATGCGCTTGAATCTGCACAGCTGTGTCTCAATGTCGTCGACCAGTAAAAAAGGGATATTGGAACTCGAAGTACGTTTGACAAAGGACACTAGCTGTGAAAGCTCTGCTGGGTATGCTGCTGTCTGCTCAAATTAAAAGGTGAAATCCAGTCGTGTGTGGCGCCTTCTTTCTTCAGGTACTCTCGAGTGGCATATGTTGTGGTCTGCCCTGGCCGTGAAGGCTGCCCCACTGCAAATCAGCATTCCAGGTCCACATGCTCGTGAAAGTGGAACGAGGTACCTGTTTGAACCAGACGCAAGAGTAGCAGCAGCTCAGCCTCGCTGGAAGCAGCAACCCATTGGGATTTGAAGAAAAACTAAAGGATTGAACAGCGGCAACTACTAAGGTTTCAAACTTACCTGAACTACGCATACCATGATGCAGTGCTCCAAGAAAGGCGGGACTTACCTCACCTATCGTGAATGTGATTGAATCTGCACAGCTGTGTCTCCATGCTGTCGGCCAGTGAAAAAGGAATATTGGAACTCGAAACACGTTTAGCAAAGGACACTTGCTGTGAATGCTTTGCTGGTTATGTTGCTGTCTGCTCAAATTAAAAGGTGAAATCCAGTTGTGAGTGGCGCCTTCTTCCTTCGGGTACTTTAGAGAGGCATATGTTGCGATCTGCCCTTGCCGTGAAGGTAGCCTTACTGCAAATCAGCATTGCAGGTCCACATGCTTGTGCGAGTGGAACGACGTACCTGTTTGAACCAGACTCAAGAGTGGCAGTAGCTCAGCCTCGCTGGAAGCAGCAACCTATTGGGATTTAAAAAAAACTAAAGGACTGAACAGCGGCAACCACTATGGTCTCAAACTTACCTGAACTATGCATACCATGATGCAGTGCGCCCAGAAGGGTGGGACTTACCTTACGTATCGCGAATGCGATTGCATCTGCACAGCTGTGTCTCCATGTTGTCGGCCAGTGAAAAAGGGATATTGGAACTCAAAACGCGTTTAGCAAAGGACACTTGCTGTGAAAGCTTTGCTGGGTATGCTGCTGTCTGCTCACATTAAAAGGTGAAATCCAGTCGGGTGTGGCGCCTTCTTCCTTCGGGTACTTTCGAGTGGCATATTTTGCGGTCTGCCCTGGCCGCGAAGGCTGCCCCACTGCAAATCAGCATTGCAGGTCCACATGCTTGTGCGAGTGGAACGACGTACCAGTTTGAACCAGACGCAAGAGTGGCAGCAGCTCAGCCTCGCTGGTAGCAGCAACCCATTGGGATTTGAGGAAAAACTAAAGGAATGAACAGCGGCAACCACTAAGGTTTCAAACTTACCTGAACTACGCATACCATGATGCAGTGCGCCCAGAAGGGCGGGACTTACCTCACCTATCGCAAATGCGAGTGAATCGGCACAGCTGTGTCTCCATGTTGTCGACCAATGAAAAAGGGATATTGGAACTCAAAACGCGTTTGGCAAAGGACACTTGCTGTGAAAGCTTTGCTGGGTATGCTACTGTCTGCTCAAATTAAAAGGTGAAATCCAGTCAGGTGTGGCACCTACTTCCTTCGGGTACTTTCAAGTGGCATATGTTGCGGTCTGCCCTCACCGCGAAGGCTGGGTGTTTAGAATGTGAGGCGGCTGTTTAGGTATTTCGGGCCCATGTCGTGGAGAGCCTTGTGTGCCTGGGTGAGGAGTCTGAACGTGATCTTCTTGCTGACGGGGAGCCAGTGCAGGTCTTTCAGATGGGCAGAGATGTGTCTGTGACGAGGGATGTCCAGGATGAGTCGTGCAGAAGCGTTCAGTATGCGCTGGAGTCTTTTCTGGAGTTTGGCTGTGGTTCCAGCATAGAGGGTGTTCCCGTAGTCCAGTTGACTGGTGACAAGGGCCTGGGTGACCGTCTTCCTGGTTTCGGTGGGGATCCAAAGGAAGATCTTTCGGAGCATCAGCAGGGTGTTGAAGCAGGATGATGAGACGCTTCTTCAGGGCCGTGATGTGAAAATACAAATTTAAAATAGGAATTAGAGAAGACGACACCCTATATTCCTATGCTACCTAACCAGCGAATCTGAGCGGGGCAGGTAATGGGCTGCAACTAAGGATAAATTAAGTTAACGCTTCACTACCACATGGTTAGGCCTAGGAAGCCAATCCATACAAATTGAGGAGTTGGAATCAGGAACTCCAATCGGACGTTCAAATAGGCGCTCAGATGCTCACACAATTAACTTTAGGTACGAAAGGAATATAGGGTGTTGTCTTTTCTAATTCTGCAGCGCCTCCCCCACGAAGAGCATACACCCGAAGATGAAGCAAGACACCTGCATGGGTGTGTGAGGGCACTTTTTCTAAAAGGAGAAATTCCCCCACCTTCAACGATATCCAACCGAAACCGCAAATGAGACCACACTCTTGAATCTTTATCAAAGCAACCAGAATAGGCTGCTCCGTCTCTCCATTACTGTGATATCAAAAACGAGGTGAGCCCTATTACTCCGAACGCATCTGGGCATATATAAACTTATAAATACTAAATAAAATGCGTCAGAATCAATTCTTTGATCACCATTACATGAATAGGAAAATATTAATTAATCCTTCAATAGAGTCAACTTCTCAAGACTATATGATATAAATAAATGTCACCAACACAACCGGTAGCTCTCCAAATTGATGTTTTTCCGTATAATTAAAAAAATCTTAAAAACATATTTTCAAATAGCAAATATAATATTTAACCACAGGCTAATAATCCTATGTATAGCCACAAAATCCCTTATTACCATATTCACTAATACAGATGCTACTCATATGTACTCAAAAGCAATCTGTTTTGAAATCGCCCCTTCTTATCACCAGGGAGTACAGTGATGGACAACAATTCATAAGTGTCAGAACTGTGCGAGATGGAAGCGGAAGAAGACAGAACATTAATTCAATCTTGATAGGAAAAGGCAAAATCTGTACCAGAAAATATACGTTAGGAAAAAACTCGCAACTGACTGATTCCAAGATGGCGGCAAAAGAGGTGTTGCCACAAGGTCAGGTTAGCATGCTAGTGTTTGGCCACAATCACGAAGACCCTAAGAATATACTATCCCCTTAATATTACTCAAAAGTTACACATATAAACACAATCAATATATAACTGAATCTAGGAAATTGGTATTTTTTATTACAAGTATAAATTTATGCAACAATATTATTAAAAAAATATAAAATAACATACCTGATTTAATAAAACACTTCATATTCCTTACACAAGAAATCACTGGTAAAATGACACTTGTACACAATTATGACCCGCATAATATGGAGACAGACAGAAACATGTAAGACATCAGAAAATGGTTCAATACAAATTGTTCATTCAATGTCCTGTACTGCCACTCTGTCGTGTATTAACCAAGTACAATTCAGAAGTCCATCACTTTTGTTGTAATATTGATTATATCTGAATACACGACAGAGTGGCAGTACAGGACATTGAATGTACAATTTGTATTGAACGCATCGATAGCAATGCCAGTGGGAGAGCGTCTGGCCATTTCAGTCCTGTGGTGGCCACTATCTTAGCTAGTTTTAGTTTTAGTGTGGCATTGTGTCGCTCAACAAGTCCAGCAGACTGGGGGTGGAAGACTTCGTGGAACTTCTGTTTTACACCCAGCCCCTTCAAGATGAGCTGGATAACTTCGGCTACGAAGTGGGGGCCATTGTCGCTCCATAAAATTCGGCAAAGGCCGTAGCGAGGGAAAAATTCCTTCAATAGTACTTTCGCAGTGGCCATAGCAGTGTTGTCACGGGTTGGATAGGCTTCCACCCATTTGCTGAATGCACACACCACAACAAGTACATATTTCAGGCCTTGGCATCTGTCTAGCTGGATGTAGTCCATCTGCAGGACTTCAAATGGGTGGTTGGGAACCCCAAACCCTCCCCCGGGGTACTACAGTTCCTTTCCCAGGGTTATGTTGCAAGCATATCAAGCATTGTTGGACCAGACGTTTGGCGGAGTCTGTGATTTTGTCGTTGTGCCAAACTCTGGAGACAAGTTCGATCATGGGGGCTGATCCTATGTGTGCAGGGGAGTGTGCCATAGTCAATATGGGAATCAGGTACGAGTCAGGTAGCAACCATTTATTCGTGTCTTTTGTTCGCCAGCAGCCTTCATCGTCTTTCAGTCCCACCCGTGCCCATTCAGTCAATTCGTGCTGTGAGCTGGCCATTGGAATGTCCCTAATCGTGTCCCTAGCGTTTGTCCATTTCTCTGCTTGAGACCTGGTCACGTACATGCGTGTCGTCGTCCTATTCTCGGCTGTGGTCCGGGCGGTTATGTCAGCTAGTGCATTTCCCTGTCCAATAATGTCTGTCACCTTCTTGTGTGCCTGGCATTTGATGACTGCAAGTCGTTTGGGGAGGAGGACGGCTTCGATCAGGGCGGAGACTAGATCTCCGTGTAAGATGGGAGTGCCGTGTGAGGTCAAGAATCCCCTCTCCTTCCAAAGGAGCCCAAAATGGTGAACCACCCTGAAGGCATACTGGCTGTCAGTGTAGATGTTTGCTGTGGTTTCTGCTGCTAGGATGCATGCTCGTGTCAGGGCAATCAGTTCTGCTGCCTGGGCAGATCTTTGTGTGATGCGGGCTGTCTCCACTACAGTTCGGGCCGTGGTGACCGCATAAGCAGCTGAGGTGGTGCCATCAGGGAGTTTGATGCAAGAGCCGTCCACCCACAGCTCTCCATCAGGGTCAGAAAAAGCCGTGTCTCTGAGGTCAACCCTACTCCTAGTCTGTTCGTCCGTGAGGGTCACACAGTCATGTACAGGGGACACATTTGGATCGTTCTCCGGTAGGGGCAACAAAGTTGCCGGGTTCAGTGTGGTGCATCTTTTCAGAGTGATATGGGGTGCAAGCAGAGTCATTTCGTATCCAGTCAGTCGTGCACTCGTCAGGTGTTGCGTCTTAGTTTGGTTCAGGAGGGTGTCAACTGCATGGGGTACTAATACAGTGAGGGAATTCGAGAGCACTTTGTCGGATAGAGATAGCAGCGGCAGCTACAGCTCGAAGGCAGGCAGGCAAGGCTCTGGCTACGGGGTCAAGAGTGGCAGAGAAGTAAGCGCATGGTCGTTGCTTTGGGCCAATGGACTGGGTCAAGACAGATAAAGCACACCCCTCCCTTTCGTGAGTGTAGACGGAGAAGGGCTTCGTGTAGTCGAGGGTTCCTAGGACAGGGGCTGAACAAAGGGCATCTCGTAGCTCTATGAAGGAGGATTGGCATTTAGGGGTCCAGGGGAGTGGGAAGGGGACATCTTTAGCTAGTAGAGAAAGCAGCGGTTTCACAATGAGGCTGAAGTTTGGTAACCACTGCCGACAGAAGGAGATGAGGCCTAGTAGGGAGCTGACTTGTTTCTGAGTCTTGGGGACAGTGGTCTCTAGAATGGTTTGGATTCGGTCAGGAGTAAGTTTCCTTCCATCTTTGGACAGAAGGTGGCCTAGGTAAGTGACCTGGGGTTGGCAGAATTGCAGCTTCTTTTTGGAGACCTTGTGGCCATTTTCCGCAAGGAAGTGCAGGAGTTGAATGGTGGCTGTGACTGCTAGTGGAGTGGTATCGGCTGCCAAAAGGATGTCATCGACGTATTGTATCAACACCACTCCATCGGGTAACTGGACTTCATCCAGTTGTCTCTTGAGGGCCTGACTGTAGATGCTGGGGCTTTCTGTGTAACCTTGGGGTGCTCGACAGAATCTATATGAGCGGGCTTTTAGGGTGAAGCCAAAGAGGTATCGGCTGTCTGGATGGATGGGGATAGAGAAGAAAGCATTTTTGAGGTCAATGACAGTAAAGGTGGTGGCAGTAGAAGGAATCAAAGTCAGGATAGTGGTGATATCTGAGACCACGGGGTACTGGGGTACAACTACTTTGTTGATCTCTCGAAGGTCGATGATGAAGCGGTACGCTTTCTCATCTCCCTCTCCTTGTTTCGAGGTCAATGACAGTGAAGGGAGTGGCAGTAGAAGGAATCAAAGTCAGGATAATGGTAAAATCTGAGACCACGGGGTACTGGGGTACAACTACTTTGTTGATCTCTCGAAGGTCGATGATGAAGCGTTACGCTTTCTCATCTCCCTCTCCTTGTTTCTTGATGATGGGCAAGATAGGGCTGTTGCAAAGATTGCTAACCACTTCCTCTACCACTCCTGCGTCTATCAGTGACTGAATAATCTTTACCAATGCCTTCTCGCCCTCGGGCGATATCCGATATTGTGGAAGTTTTGGGAGTATTGCGTCCTGTCGAACAGTGATGTGCACTGGGTCAATCATCATGCGTCCTACGTCCGAATCTGTTTTTGCCCACAGATACGGAGGCAGAGTGTCAAGTAGGGACGAGTCAGTGTCAGTGATGGAAAACATGCGTCGGGAAGGACAATGTCTGAGCAGAATTGGGTTGTCGTACAGGAAAACTCGAACTCCGTCTTGTGAACATCTAATAGTAGCTAGGAAATGTTTCAGCAAGTCAAGTCCCATAATGGCATCCGGGGTATTGGTGGAAAGCAAAAACGTCGTGTCAGTTGTATTGTTCTCTAAGTCGAAGGAGATCAGAGTGGACAAAGGGTTAGTGGAGGGCGTTCCATCGAAACCTATCGATGTTACAACCGAGCCAGACAAGGGTGCCCTTGGAATCAGTCGTTTAGATAACGCACTACATGTCGCGCCAGTGTCTACCAGAAATGGAGACTTTGTACCCAGGACCTTAGCGGTGACATAAGGACCTTGCTGGTCAACATAGAGCTCGACTGGATCCCTCCCTTGCCCTAGGCAGTCCTATGCGAAGTCGCGGGCATCGTCGCAGTCAGACTGCTGGTACTGGTTCTGTCGGGGACGGTCAAATGTATTCGGTCTGTTTGATCTATCGTTATTTGTGTCATTCGTGGACCCCCGTTGCTGTCCTCTATTTCTCGGTCCACCCGCTACGTCCTTGGGGTCCCCATTTCTGTTCATCTCCATCAGAACCGGACACTGGGATTTCCAATGGCCGAATCCTTTGCAGAATGCACACTGGTCCTCGCTAATGTCTCTACGTCCAACATGGGGAGTCGGGGTATGGTCTTTAGGGGGTGCGTTCCTAGGGACATTTGTCTGGTAGTTTCCTTTGTATTGCTCTCGTCCTATAGTCACCCCTTGCAACTGTGCAATCATCACCCTTTCTTTTAAGTCTTTCTTCTTTTTCTCTGTCGCTCTATCGTTTTCATTTTTCTGGTGCTCGTAATATTGGGCCATCTGGAGGATAGCCGCGGGTTTGGAGGCTGCCCAACTACTCTCACTGGCCTGCAGTTTCTGAGAGACCTCCTGTGACAAACCTTTTACATAATTCTGGACAAACAGATGGTGTCCGGTTGCAGTGGTCATGTCCTGGCCGCTGTAATCGGAGAACACTGTTTCAAACCGGGAGAAGTATTCCGATACGTCTTCCTGGGGTTTCTGACGACAAGCCGTTACTATCGACCAGTCCACTTTCTTTTCTGGGATCAGGGTTTTCAATTTCTGTACAATTTTGTCTGGGAGTTCTAAAATGGATTTCAAAGGCTTCTGTCCAGGTTCTCGTTGCCTATCTATGCCATCGAGTTGTGACCAGGTATGTCCAAACAGCTCAAGGTGGTCGACTTTTCGGATTTGCTTCCACACATCAGCTGGCAGACATAACCCGAAAAACAAGTCGATGTCAGCCAGGGTCATAATCGTTGAACCTAGGGCTGTACCTAATTCGGGTAGAAGGCAGTGGGGTTTTTACGTAAATCGGGCAAAGATTTCCAGAACGTCAGAATATCTTGCCGATCCCATGGCTGGTAGACCCAGTTGTACACTACCCTTCCTCGTACATCTTGGTGGTTGACGTCATTGTGTGTTCCTAGACCTCGTGGGGGAACCCAGTAGGGGGCAGCCTCTCTTATTGGCATCATGGTGCTAGCTCGCTCAGTTCGGGATTCGGTCGCTATGGGTGTTGTAGGTTTAGCTTCCGATTCTTGTTCAGTGAGGTGGCGGAAAACCTCAAGCGTACGCATAAGGAGGTCCGTCACGTCACACTCGCCCTCATCCCCAATATCGACCTTTCTATACAGAGTTGTTAGGCTCTCAGGACCTTTGTCTCGATATCGGTCCTCATACGCATTCAGGGCGTGATAACACAGTCGTACGGCAAAGTGCCATCTGTGGCTCCCTGCATATGAGTTGAACATATCCGTGATGTGCTCCTCACTCTCCTTTCTTTCTACCAGTGTCCTTACTATCTTGTCAATCCCTGATCGCTCATCTTTGCTCAACCTGTTCGTTCTCGTGGAATCTGTCCTTCGGGCCTCTGGGTCATCTAACTCTGTCACTTGTGCTGTATCTAGTACAAGGGGTTCGGCCGGCGCGGAGGCCATGGGGACCGAAGCTCTGGCACCATTCTCGTCTGTGCTCGGGGGTAGTGAGTGCTGTGCTAAAGGTTGGGAAGGGGCATATGGAGTGGGCATGTAGATGATCGGAGGACCTAACAAAAGATCATCGTTGACTCGCTGTTTCGAGGGTAATTCAGGGTAGAGCGTAGAGGGTGTTCTAACCGGACACTGACTTGATGTCCCTACCTCTTGTTTCTGTTTTGCTTCTTCTCTCTCCTTTATCTCTTCTTCTAATTTCCTAGCTGCTAGGTGGGCTGCCTTTCGCAGCTCTTTTCCCAACCTACTTTCATTTCACTTTTTACGTTGTTCAGTTTCTTTGCGCCACATGCCGAGACTATCAAGCATAGTGGGCGTTGTCCTGTGTTTCCCAAGGGCTGTTTCTAGCGTGCTTATTTTATCCTCATCGAAGGATCCTATCAGTGGCCACTGACTTTTCTGATCCTTCTTCGTATATTTATGCCACAGCTTGCTATAGGCTATAGCGATCAGTCCATGCTTCATAAACATGTCCTTATTAGGGGTGCCTTCCAGTGGAGCCGGATGGTTCATCTCTAATAAGCGGTCCGGGCTAAACAGGCTACCAATCAGTGGGGAGAAGATAGGCATGACAGATTACAACGGGGACAAAAGTCTGCACTACCTATCTTATCACTGCGTGCAAAGATTAGACAGAATATTTCTATTCTTCGTTATTTGCAGGCAGTGAATACCTCAAAAGAACCAATATCGAACAGTCAATGTTCGGTCAATCAAACAATCAATGGAGAGAATAAGTAGGCACGACGGGTTACAACGGGGACAAAAGTCTGCGTTACCTACCCTTTCACTACCTGCAAAGAGAGAACCTGTTTTTCCCTGTTTGCAGACAGAGAATCTCCAGAAAACAATCCGCGAACAACAGTTCGGGCCAAACAATCAATCAGTGGGGGAGGAAGATAGGCACGACGGATTACAACGGGGACAAAAGTCTGCGTTACCTATCCTTCGCTACCCGCAAAGAGAGAGAGCCTGTCCTTTCCGTTTGCAGACAGCGAATCTCCAAAAAAGAACCAACAATTCAAAGAGTAATACTAGTATTTTCCAAATCAAACAATCATTTCGCAATTTGTCGTGTTACACGACCTTACCAGGACCGCATGGACAGTTTCTTGTCTTCCGAATCCAGCGCCCGATCGTCCTCTATTCTTCGTGACCGTCGCGGCACTCCTGATGGTTCCCAGTCAGGACCGTAGATCACTCGAGAGAGGTCTGTTCGGAACCAGTGAAGTTCGGATGATCGGCTGTCAGACGAGGGTCTATCGGACAGGAGCTCTCCCGATCGTTGCAGTCGTTCACTCTGTCGTCAGGACCTCTCCCACTGGATCCACGAGTCACTGATGGGCCCCACGTTTGGGACGCCAATTGTGGAAAAAGGTACGGGCTGATGACCTTCTTCAGGGTTGCCCGGCGCTAACTGCCTCTAATACCACTCAAGTTACCAAACAAAGAGGCAGGCGCTGGAGACTGGAAGGCAGGAAACAGAAGTTTTATTCCGACGGAGCAAAACACATCAATTCAGACACCAGGGTATCTTCACGAGGTGCTCTAACCGCATCTCTGAGGCCTGGCCTCTTATACACAGGTTTATGATCTTTATTACAGTTTATTGCATGTGGCACATTGTCGTAAATACTTTGAAGTACGGAAAGGCATCCTCGGAATCCCCGCTTCAGGCCCGTTCCCACATACATTTACAGTAGAAGTCGCCACCCCGGTCACAACAGGTGACGATTGTCGCGCAGCTGGACATTCCGCCGATTCCCGGAATGCATGTGGTCGATCGGGTCTCATGGGGTGGGAGCTTTGATCAACTCGTGGATCCTTTGATGGGAGAAGCTTCCTACTGTATGGGGGCAATAAACAGCATCCGTAAGGCCAGGTGGCAGCCTGGGAACAAGCAATATAATTGGGCACAGAGGAAAAGGGGGGTTTTATCAAAGGACCCGGGATCATGAAAGGAGTGGAGGGAGGTGTTGAGCTGGGAACAGGATGGGGTTCCGAGGCAGGGTTGCGCTGAAGAGGGGTTTATGGCCCAAGCATGTGAGAGTGGGGGCTGTCAGCGCGCGGGGGATGCCTGCGAGGTCAGGAGAGAGAGAGAGAGATGCGCTGGCTATCGGCGATGGGCAGAGAGGTCATGGCATTTAAAATGGCTGCCGCTTACGCGCACGAATGGGCCCAAATAAAGGGAGCAAGATGGCGCCGATAATGTTGATACTGCAAGCTTGATTTTAACACCATATCTTTTCTTTAGTGGTCGCCATTAAATGCGCCCCCAGCGGCTTTGTGACCCCCATATAAGGGAGCCGCTTTATCTTCAGCTCCTTACTCTCTACCTTTTCTCCGCCGCCACCCGATGCCGGTTCCCCCGCCGCACTTCCAGAGGTTCCGGGCGTTTCCCCGGCCGCCGGCCCCACCGCACCCGTTGTAACTTTCCTCGCTGGAGCCAACCACACCTCCTCGGAACCTACCCCTTTATCTGTCACATACTTGCCTTTGCACAACCGATCCCCCCCGCTCCCCTGTCTCCCACCCCCACGGACACCGTGCGTGCCACATTGCTTTTACCTGGCACCAACGCCTCTCCGTGGCGCTCCACACCTCTCCGCTCCATCGCTGACCAGTCCCTGGTTTGTGTTCGGGCTGTTGTCGCACCCAGGCCCCGTGACACCTGCAAAAAAGAGCTCAAACCATTAACGGACCCCCGTCCGCCCTCTCCCTCCCGTAACTCTCCTTCTTCCAAACTCTCCTCATCACCCTCACGTAACTCTACCCCACCCCATCTATACACTTGGCGAGCCAGCGGAGGCGCCGACTGTACCCTACTAGCAACACACTCCCCTTCTCTACCACCAGACCATACAAAACAGTCCTCCTCCATGCTGCTCTCCGTCTGCCGTTGGACCCCAAGCCGTGTGGGCCCTGTGGGGTGATGGGCCAGCGAGCCCGCCAGGGGTCTTCGTGTGCCAGCCATGTCCTGTTCCCTCGCTGTCTCTGGGCCTGTTGCAAGAAACACGGCCCTCCCTTCACCTTGGCGCCGATCCGCCGCACCAAGCCTGGCCAAGTCTGCAGCCCCGCGCTGACCATCCCCCTGCAATAAAAACTGTACTGCTGATGTGCTGGGTCCCTGCCACTGCGCGGCTCCCCCGCCTTCCTGCCACCTGTCCCACGACCCCCCGGCCTCTCCCTCCAACTCCTCGTCGCTCCAAGCCAGATCCCCAACCCCGGACCCCCCTGCCCCCGGGGATACCTCCACCACCTCCCTTGCACCCCGACCCTCTGCCTGCGAGGTGCCCCCCCTTCCCTCACTGTCCTGCCCCTGCCGCCCCCTGAGCCTCTCTCAACCCCTCCTCCCAGGAATCAAACACATCCAGGGCCTCCCAGTCCTGCTCTCCCTCCCCCGCTTCTATCAATAATGGGGAGACCCAACCGCTCCCACTCGGCTCTTCCCTCCACCCCCGCACCTCCCAGCTCTCCTACCCGCTGCCTCCTGCCCCCTCCCATCCCCTGCTTCACACCTCCTGGTGCCCCTCTTCTGCTCTCCAGCCTTGCCTCTTGTCTGCCCCACCCCCCCTCTAAGCCGCCCCGGGCCTGGCTGGTGAAGGGCTCCCCCTCCTCCCCCCTGATATGTATCCCCTACCTGCCCTCTGTCGGGGGCCTGCTCTCTTCTGGGCCTTCTTGCCTCCCCGCCCTGCGCCTGCCGTAACTGTCAAAACGCCCTCCCCGCCTTTGCCCCGCCCCCCCCACTGCCTTCCTCTCTTGTTGCCGCCTTGCTCCTGGGTCCCTGTGTCTCTGGAGGATCTCCTCGCCGTCAGCCGATGTGCTGGGGAGATCCGCGTGCTGTCCCGGCTGTCTAACCGGGGCCTTCTTCCCTTGCGGCCTGCCCACTTGGCCCGCTCCTCCCTTCGGATCGCGGCGCTCCCGCAGCGGGGCGCCTTTAGCTGCACGCTCCCCCCCCCCCCCGGCGCTCCTGACATCGCTGCGGCCCCCAGCACCCACCTGCAACTTCTGAGATTTGCGCGGCGGCGAGCAAGCAAGAATCGGCGCCGCCACTCCTGCCGAGTTGCGTCGACGTTACCGTGCCCAGAAGGAGGTCCATCCGCCCTGCCTCGCCCAGCAGGCGGATGGCCTCCAGGACTCTAAAATCTCCATTCTCAGCCATGTTAACGTCCTGATACCACTGTTCAGAGATTACGCCCCGAAACGCCGACCAACGCTAGATCACCACAGCAACTAGAAACCTCAAAAACAAAAAACACCTCGCTCCGCTCCCAGCCACCAGGTTTCAATACCTAAAATGGTGGCTGGGTCACGCGGGAAGCCCCTTTTATCTTTGGGCCGGAAAACATGGGATTGGGCTGCTTTTGGGCTACACCCAAAGCAGGCGAAACGTCAAAAATGGGCGTGCCCATGCCTCTCTCCCTCCCCCTCCCAAAACTGCCCGGGGGCAGACCTCGCAGCTCGGCTGCCCCCCAAACCCCTCTTCTCCCAGTAAAGAAAGTGGTTGCTTGTTTATTTATCTAGACTTAGATTAACCCTCTAGCTTGCGCGGGTGCCCCGGGTAACCTAAAGGGGAAACATTTCTGTGGGATGAGGATATGCTGTGTTTACTCTGCTGCTGCCTCCTCAGTCATTGCTTCACTCCGAACAAAGTGAGTGTTCCAGAAACATATGTATTACACCCGGCCGTTCGGTATACCCTCTCCTGCTCAGACGCTCTCCGCCTCCCCACCCCGCCATGTGCAAGAAAAGCGAAATCACCCCTTGAAGAGAACAAGCACACAAGTGCCCCCATTCTCCCTGTAAAGAAAATAGTTATCACATACTAATTAAAGCATCCTGTATAACGCTGCCAGTAAAAGATCCAATCCCGGTGGGAGGGGCCAAAAGCATACAAGGCGGCAACAAGGAGGGACTAAGAAGCCTTCTTTACAAAGCCAGCATTTTGCATGGAAGATGACACTAGTCAATTAAAAAGATGGGCGGGGCTTCAATTTCGCCTCAGAGAGCTTCGGAATCTTTTGATTCCAATAAGCTCTCAGTTGCCGAGAGCAGCGCATGCACGCTGCTTTCGAAAGCTGAGACCGAAAAAGTGTGAGAGTACTAAATATTAGAGAAGAACTTTATAATTGTTGTCCATCGATGTACTCCACAGTGATGAGAAGGGGTGATCTCAAAACAGAATGCTTTTGAGTACATATGAGTAGCATTTGTATTATTGAATAGGGTAATAAGGGATTTTGTGGTGATACATAGGATTATTAGCCTGTGGTTAAATATTATATTTGCTATTTGAAATCATGTATTTAAGATTTTTTTAATTATACAGAAAAAAATCAATTTGGAGAACTACAGTTTGTGATGGCGACATTTATTTATATCAAATAATCTTGAGAAGTTGGCTCTGTGGAAGGATTAATTAATATTTTCCTATCCATGTAATGGTGATCACAGTATTGATTCTGACGCATTTTATTTAGTATTTACAACCCTCTCTCCATTAGGTACGAGGAAAGACAGGTTTTGAATGACCACCAATTAGCACTGCAGCTCAGGTAGCTGAGGAAACAAATTGTTTAAAATATGTAAGCCAGTTTTGAGCGCTAGTGTGGACATGGACAAGGAATGAGAGGTGGCCTAAATGAGGTTCCCTTGAGATAGATGATATTAAATATTTGACAGAGACTATGGAATTGTGGGGTGACGAGTCATGGGTTTTGCACTATATGGGTGATTGTTTGCAGCAGTAGTGTTCAAATGCTAAAAAGAGACCATTCCTTTAAAAAAACAAAAAGGCCATGCAAATGCAAAACAAGATCCCGGGGATTGTTCTGCAGTGGCAGTGATGAACTATGAATAAAATGGAATGGGAATTAGGGAAGAATTGTCCCACAACATATTGCCAACGTTTACTAGAATTAAGTAACTGTGTTAGCAGAGCAGTATTTTCGGTCACAGTGTGAACATGGTGGCTTGTCATCAGGTGAAGTAGACAGGGTAAGAGCAATTCCACATTTATCTCCGTCATGAATGGCCGCCACATTGATGAGTATTTGGATTCATAGGAAAGTGCACATTGAAATAAATAAATTGGATAAACTTTTTTTGGTTGCTAAACCTCAAGTCTTTTATGTCAAACAAGGAGAAGGAGCAGACAGTGAGCAAGTAGATGGGAGTGCATTGACTGAGGTGGAGATATTTTTTTCTAGCTGAGGAAGAAAGGAAAATACTGAGATTGAAGGCAAGTGGTGAATTCAATTTCTGGCATGAAGGTAGAGATGTTGGTGGGTGTGGCCACCTGACACAGAGACAAAGCAACTTTTCTGTAGGGACTGTTCTGCTGGCATCTCATTTTACAGCTCCTCCTCCCCCACCTTCCATTTATCTACTCTTCCAGGCTTCTACCTACAATCTGAGAGGAACAACATACACACACACTCACGCTACACCAGTGGGTTTAATACATGTCCCTTGAAGGGGATTTAACAAGAGTCTCTGACATGCCAGCTACCCTCAGAAAAAGTGGTTTCAGAACTCCCGGTCCTGAACAGACACATCATTTGGAAGGGATATGGCACATGCTTTTGAAACCCCTGGCTCCGACTTTGACTTTGTGACTGGGGAGGATTTAGGGCAGACTGCAGAAGATAAAGAAAATGAGGAGGAACATAAGTGGGTAGCTGAACTGAGGAGGGAAGCAGATGAGATCCAGGAGGAGTTGAATACTGATAGGGAGGAAATATAATGCTCCATTGACAAACTTCAGGGTAAGATAGATAACACAGAGCGAATGATACTTACACAGTCAAGCAGAGGGGCTCTAAATGGAAAGAGAGAGAACACATTTACTGGTGAACACTAAAATAACTGCACCATAAATAGTTTTGGTTGGGGTAGCCAATCTTAAAGCCATGGACTCCCTTATAGTTGACTAAGGATATGCCAGACCGGCTAGCAACCAATGTGAAATACTATGAAGTGCTTCATAAAATATAAATTGTGTACACCCCTCTTCCCAGAGATGTTGAAATGTTACTAAGAATATGATACAGGACTAGGTGGTCTTTGGTAAAAAGTGCATTCCAAATTCCACAGAAAAGAGATTGGAAAGTACTGATTAATAATATGAAAGACACAGAACGGAGGATGATTAATTGATTAGAGTCTGTATGGGATACAATAAATGGCTTGGCAGTGAAACATGGTGATTTCTCACAGGTTACGGCCACCTTGCAGAAGTCAGGTGAGTCAGTGGCTCATTACATTTTAAGGTACAATGAAGCATGGGATAATAGTGCAGGGGTACCTTGCACGACAGAGGTATATAAGATATTAGCTATTCAGATATTTAAGAATGGATTTTTAACATCGGTGGGTGATAGCTGTAAACTGCAACACCTCGATTGGTCTAATGAAGAATATCAAGAGTTGTGCATGTTTCTGATAACTATAGAAAGGGATGATAACTTCAAGGTAAAGAATGGCATAGCTTAAAGTAAAGTGACAAATTACCGCGTCAGCAGAGTGTGAAATGTAGTTGTTTATCATGTATTGTAAAATCCGCAATTGTTCGGAAATGTTTTAACTTGCCCTGTGGATAACGATATGTGCGATCTGGGGGAATGGGAGGGGGGAAGTTACAAACGGAGAGATGTTACATAAAAAGTGAAATGGTAGATTTGTTCTAAATGTACGGTCGGAGATATAATGCCATACGCTTCATGCAATGCTGTTAATTTGAATGTATGACTGTAACAATGACCGGCTGCAATAAAGAAATAAAAAAATAAAAAAAATAAAGTGACAAAAGGATGATGTTGCAGCAAGTGCAAAGAAAGGAGAGCCCAGAGGGAATGTACTAATATGGTGCACAGCATAGAGAGGAGGGTGGATAAGGGTACTAGAGAAGAAACAGCATTATGTTTCCCAGAATTAGGAGCACTGGGGCAAAAATTGTAGAAGTTCTTGAGGGAGAAAAAATAGGAGAGAAATATGAAGAAATGACAGAAATTAGAGAAATTACAGGAATGACAGGGATGAGGTCCAGCCAACGGCACCACCCTTGCCTAGAAACACCAAGAGGCAAATCACTCCATGAGGAACCATTACTGGGGACAGCAAGGATCAGCATAGGACAATGCAGAGGGAGAGAGAGAGACGGTGACCCAAACTGCAGAAACCCCAGTCCAGTGTTTTATAATAAAAGTGTCAGACATGCCTAAGAAGAATCCAGTGCTCCGCATTAAGGTAGGATGTAAAGAGCTTGATTTCTTGTTAGACAGTGGGGCAACCATATCATCAGTAAGGAAGATATTAGGCCCCAGCAGTAGCCAGAAGTGGCCACTGTGGCTGTGAATGAAATGCTGATGCATAAATAGTTTACAGAACCCTTACCAATATCTGTAGATGATTATTAAATGGTCCATCAGTTTCTCTTGTCACCAGATGCGCCCATCAAGTTGCTGGAGAGAGACCTCCTCTGCATATTGCATGCAACATTATATTCTTCACAAAATGAGATTTACTTACAAGTACCTGAGGATAGGAAAGAATTGGCTTATACTGCTCTAACTGCTGGAAAATTAAGTGGGATTTCTGTTGTAGGTGCAACCCCTGTCTTGTCTATCTCTCCAACACGATACTAATCAACTCCAATACAGGGAGATTTGTATAATGACATGTTTCAAGACTGTTTAAATACAATCCTGGCATTGAAATGGAGCTGGGCTCACATGTATTAAAGTTAACATTAGTACTAGGGCCGTGCCCTGTACTGCAACATTTTTTAAAGGGCCAGTGCCTGAATGGTATTTCTACATTTCAGATAAACACTTGTACTGGACAACAGAGTTGCTAGAGGGCACATTATATGTAGGCAAGGAAGAGTGTGCAATGAGCACTGAGCTAGGTACACAAGAAGAGAGTTTATTTCATTTGCCAGCTTCAGAACCACACATGTCTATAGCTGTAGCACTAGGTTTCTACTCTAAAAATGTGGGCCCCATGGCCTTACACCTTCAGGACTTACTAAGAACTAAGGATTTTTCATTTCTTTTGGGAATTGTGTCTGTGTTGGGAAATGGTGGAAGATGGTTTTGGACTTTGTGCATGCTCATAAATGACAGGACTGCAGTTTTCAATAAACCTGAAGGGACTATAGCTTTACAGATGACTAAAAACAAGGTTCTTGAGCAAGTGAACTCAGAGGTTTGGGAAAAACACAAACAGGAGGCAGGATGGTTGAAAACATGCCCTTCCCATAAAGTGACACTTAAGAAGAATGCAGAATTACTTTATGTGCGTCAGTACAGCTTGTCCCCCTCGGACAGAGGAGGACATTAAACAGGTGATTCAGTCCCTCTCACAACAAAGTTTCATTAAAAAGTACACTAGCCCCTGCAATAGTCCTATTATTCCACTGCCAAAAGCCAATGCAGGACAATATAGGTTCATATGAGATATAGGCCAGATAAACAACATTGAGGTTCCCTTAGCACCTGCTGTGCCTGACACCAATACTATATTATCTCCTGTACCTGTAGAGGGAGACTATTTTTTGGTCACAGATCTTTCCTCTGCGTTTTTTAATATTATAGTCCATCAAGAGAGTGAGTTCCTCTTTGCCTTCACAATAAAAGAAACCCAGCACACTTTTACATGATTAGTCCAAGGCCTCACTGGAAGTCCCATGGTCTATGTGCAGGAAGTAAAGATAGACCTCACAGCCTACACCTGGAAAGGGGGTAGCATCATGTTGAAGTATTCTGATGACCTCTTTGTGGCTTCTCCATCACTTGAAGTTGGTGAAGAAAACACTGTAGCTCTGCTAAACCACATCCAGGAGAGAGGACACAAAGCCTCATTGTCAAACTTTCACTGCTGCCAAACAGAGGTGACTTACCTGGGTTATGTGGTACCCAAAGGTTCACATAGTGTATCACCTGACAGAATAAAATTGATTAAGAATATGTAGCCCCCCTCCACCAAGAAAGGAATCATGTCCTTCCTGGGGATGATTAACTAATGCCGACAGTGGGTCCCTAAGTACAGATTCTATGATGCCATCTTGAGACAATGTACACTAAAAGATTCACCCAACAAGATTGTATGGACTAATATTTTTATAGATGGTTTCAAGAAACTGAATGAGACATTGTGTACTGTTCCAGCATTGGGGCTGCCTGATAACAAACTGCCCTTCAAACTCAATGTGTCGAAGGAAAATGGCATGGCAAATGGTGTGCTGAAACAGCAGCAGAGCTCTGGAGAAAGGTCTTTGGCATTCTACTCTGTGACTTTGCCTTCAGCAGTGAGCGGGCATCCAGGTTGTTTATGAGCGGCAGCTGCAGCAGCTGTGATGGTAGAGAGAATGGGTCCCATGGTGTTGGACTACCCTTGTATTGTTTATGTTCCACATTTGGTACAGTTGTTGTTGTCATCTGCAGCAACACAATGTTTTTCGGCTGCCAGGCGCATGGGTTATGAGGCCTCCTTGTTGTCTAACACTAATATCAACATTAAAAGATGCCCCCTGTTAATTTGGCAACACTATCACCTGCAATATTTGATTCTGAGGAGACTTTGAGTGGTACACTGACGGTTCATCCAATAGACTAACAGACACAGATTACAGAGCAGGATATGCTATTACAAAAGTTGACACCAGCTGAAAGTTCAGCTCTGCCACCTCACATGTCTTCCCAGCAAGCTGAATTGTATGCTGTCACAAGAACAGCACACATCCTAGCTTAGGGGAAACAGTTAACATTTACACTGACTCATGTTCTTCCTTTGGAAATGTCCATGATTCTGGCCAACTGAGGCAATATCATGGTTTAATAACTAGCAGGGTTTCCCATTCAAAATGGCGCTTTAGTAAATAACTTGTTAAAGGCAGTGTCACTACCACACAGGATAGTGGTCATAAAATGTGAAGTACAAACAGGAGCTAATACTACGGTTGGTAGAGGTTTACGTCATGGCTGACATAGCAGCAAGAGAGAGCATGTTGCAGCCAGTACAGATGGTGCCTTTAATGGCCAAAAGCATACCAAAAATTCTGTACATTCAGTGAAAATTGTTGCTAGCTGATGCGAAGGAAGCACAATGGTCTGCAACACCAGATGAGGTGAGAATATGGATTTATGCTGGATGTGAGAAAAATAATGAGGAATTGTGTGTCCACCATGATGGGAGGCCTATGGCCCTATGCAGTATGTTCTTTCCCCTACAATGCTTACTCATGGACCCATACACATGTCACAAGGTGAAATAAATGCTGTGATTCAAAATGAATGGTTTGCATCAGGGATTACAGCTTTCACTGCACAGTTCTGCTGCCAATGTCTTGTCGGTGCCCAACATTTAAAAGGCCAGTCCTCTGCTACGCATGATCACTTGCCGGTACCGCAGGGTCCCTTTATCAACTTAAAGATTGGTTTTGCTTATATGCCCCCAGTGAATGGATTGAAATATTTGCTGGTGTGTTTGGGTCAGTTTTCAAAATCAGTGGAGGTGGTTCCCACAATGGAGAATGATGTAGCAACTGTTGTGTGTAATGCTTTATGAATGACATCATACCCAGGTTTGGGATCTCCCAGAGCACAAATAGGGACAGAGAGGGTGAGTTCATAGTGCAGTTGTGCAAAAGATGTGTGACTGTTTGTGAATAGACTGGAAACTGCTTGCCCCTTATCACCCCCAAAGTTCAGTCCAAGTGGAGCAGATGAACACCACTGTTAGAAATGGGGGTCTCTAGTTGGTAGAGGTAGGTATCGTTGTCCAAATAGGGACCCTTGCTTCTAGTCAGGGTAACGAGGATACATGCTACAGATAACCCCATCTCAGCCCCTTGGTAGCTTGGCACAAGCAGACAGGCTTATCCCAAATGCAATGTGTAAAGTATTTGTACAAACACTCACGGTAACACAGTGAAAACACCACAAATGGACACCACACTAGTTTAGAAAAATAAAATATCTTTATCTAAACTAAACTAGACCAAAACAACAAAAATCCAACATACAGTTACTTAGTAGAATGTCTTTAAAAAGGTTGTTGCAAAAATAAACTTGTAGATGATAAATGCGTCACTTTAGTCTCAAAGTACCTGGGATGGGTAATGCAAAACAAAACAAAAGCGGCGCAGAGAAGGCGATGCGTCAAATTTTCCAGCGCTCTGTTCCATTGCGACAAGATGGCGCCTCTATGTGTTGCGACAAATGCGATGCATGCACGCTCGACGGCCCTGCTGCAAACTCTGTGGTTTTCTGAGCCACGACAGGCCACTTCTCTGGTGATGCGACGACACCTTTGGTGATGGCAACTAGCATCTCCGGTGTTGCAGCATCAATCAGCGGCGGTGCGCTTCCTCAGCGTTGTGATGGCCCTGCGGCACGCTTCTCCAGTGATGCAACGGCACCCTCTGTGGCGGCAGCACGCTTCTCTGGTGATGCGATGGCAAACAGCGGCAGTGGCGACACGCTTCCTTGATGATGCGACATTGGCTGCTGCTGCGGCATCACGCTTCTCTCTCGTTGCATCGCACTTTCAGCTCCCCACAGCAAAAAAGCCTCACACACAGTTACAGGTCCTCCTGGCAGACTGGAACTCCCAGCAAGGAAGTTCAGGGAAGCTGGGGGTGATGTCCTTTTGTGCCTGGGACTTCAGAAACAGGAGGCCAGCTCTTCTCAGGCCCGTGGAGACTTTTCTTCAGAGGGACACAGATCATACAACAAAGTCCTTCTTCAAGCAGGGGGCACAGCAAAGTCCCTTGGCCCTCTCCTCAGTAGAAACAGCAAACTGCAGGCCAACACCAGACACACAGCAAGGGCAGTACACCTCCTCAGTCTCTTCAGCTGTTCTCTTTGGCAACAGGATCCTCTTGATCACGAAGTAGTGTTGGAAACTTTTATATCCCTGTGTTTCCACAACAGGAGGCCAGCTCTTCTCAGGCCCTTGGAGACTTTCTTTTCAGGACACAGCACACAGCAAAGTCCTTGTAAAGCAGTGGGACACAGCACTCAGCAAAGTCCCTTGCCCTTCCTTTGGCAGAAATAGCAACTTCAGGCCAACCCCACACACACAGCAAGGGCAGTACTTCTCCATCATCTCTTCAGCTTCTCTCCTCAGCAAAGGTTCCTCCTTGGTTCCAAATAAGCATGGGCGAATTTTGCGAATCTCGCGTTCGCGAATTTTGCGGATTTGCGAACTCGCAATCCGCAAAATCCGCGAATTTGCGGATTTTTTTTTGTGTTCGCGCGGGTTTCTGCCAGTTCGAGAGGGTTTTGTACAATTTCGCAAACGCGAACTTACCTGTCGGGTCGCAAGTTTTGCGAACTTGTTGTTTCTACGTGTCCAGCCTGTTTGGGACACTCTTCTTCATCACTGCCACTCTCTGTCACCACTGCCACTCTCTGACTACTCATGCCACCCTCTGGCCCACCCATGCCACCCTCTGTTTCATCACAGCACCCTCTGGTTGTCCAGTGTACATTATTGTGGCAAAGCAAAGCACACCTTCCCTGCCTCAAGTGACCTGAATTAATTTGGGGCTGATTAATGTGTCACAGAATATTTTTTTAGCTGGCACCTGCTTCCTTAGTGCTTCCTGATTAGTGATCTTTTGCACTTGCTAAGTGCTTTCATTGTTGCAAAATTAGTTACAACACCTGCCCTGCCCCAACTGACAATAATGAATTAGGGGCTGATTAATGTGTCACTGGATTTGAACTTCCAGCCTGGCTCCTGCTTGTCTCCCTTAGCTGTAATTCAGGGGACCTTTGTGGCATATGTGTAAGTATTCTGAGGGTCAGAGCAGGGTCACATAATAGTTGCAAGTAGGCAACTGAACTCTGGAGGGGCCCCTCAGGAAGCACTACAGGAAATGGCTACTAATGATGAGCTTGAACTTTTGAACCTGGTAAGTAGTTTCAGTTTTGCTAAGATCGTATTTCTGTAATTTAGCGCTTATTCGCGGGGCGCGAAGTTGAACTGGGAAGCCGCGAACTCACGCAAACAGTGCGAGCAAGCCATAAAATCCGCTGCTCGCGGATTTGCGGATTTTGCGGGAAATTCGCGAATCTCGCGGATTGCGAATTTACCGAAAATCCACAAAATCCGCGAGCGGAACGGATTTTCCGCCCATACTTAGTTCCAAAGTAGTCTGATTTACAGGGGTCTCGGCTCTTACATTTATACCCCAAAAGTCTTTTTTCTCTATGTGTGAGGGGTCCTGGACCCAGTCCTAACCAGTTCAGGTTGCACTCAGCCAGTGCACAACTTCTTCCTTTGTGAGTGTGGCCAGGGCCATCAGACACACTGCAGGAGGTGGAGCCAGAATTGTGGAAGGCAGGCACAGCCCTATTGAGGCCCAGGTGCTACTCCTCCCACCACTCCAAATACAATTAAGTCTATTTAGCCTAGTGCTGACTCACACAGACTCCTGGTGCCACCCCAGCCCCTGTCACTCTCAAACCAGACAGTCAATCCACAAACAGGCAGAGGCACACAGAAAGGTTGAACAAGAAAATAGCCACTTTCTAAAAGTGCTATTTTCAAACACAGGATTTAAAAACCATCCTTCCTAAAATATGTGTTATTAAATTCTGAGTTCAGGGATACCAGGCTCCAATTTTCTATCTCACTCCTATAGAAAGATATGCAGGTAAGCATGTAAGACAGCTTTCCCTATTCTGGCCTATGGGCAAGATAGCCATTCAATAGTGAAAAGCACAATTGGCAGTATTTCACTATCAGGACATGTTACCCACCCTAGTATATGTCCTACCTTTCACATACACTGCACCCTGCCCAGGGGGGTAACTTGGGCCTACCATAGGGGTGTCCTATGTGTAAGAAAAGAGAAGGGTCAGGCCTGGCAAGTGGGTACACTGGCCAAGTCAACATGGCAATTAGCAAACTGTGCACAGGCACTGCTGATGCAGGCCTGAGACACCTCATTTGGGCTACTCATGTGGGGGGCACAACCATTGCTGCAAACCCACTAGTACCATTTGAATTACCAGCCCTGGCTCACTCAGTGCACTTTACTAGGGACCTACTGGTAAAACAAATATACCAATCATGGATAAGCAATCACAATAACAATTTACACAGAGAGCATATGCACGTTAGCACTGTTCAGCAGTGGTGAAGTGCCTACAGTCCTATAGCCAACGACCACAGGTCAGGAAAAACAAAGGAGGAAGAAGCTAAAAGTTTGGGGATAACCCTGCAAAAAGGGCCATTACCAACAGCCACAAAACAAAATAGATTAGCAAAGACAACTGATGCAGGTGTTAAATGGCCTGATGCTGTGCCTTTATTTCTGCATGCCATAAGTGCAACACCATCTAGAACAACTCTTTTGTCCATTCATGAGGTACTGATGGGGTATCTTATGTCAGTGGGGGTGAGGTTGCCTCTCAGAATGTCCCAAGCAGCATTGCTGTAGACTTATGAAAACATTTCTGAGTATGCTGTACAGTTGTCAGCAGTCTCGAGGCATCACCATCTGAAGGAAGTGACCCGTTTAGGGCCTCTCAGGTCACTAATGACCACCTCTCAGCCTTCCATACCAAATGAAGTGTCGGTCAGACAGTAGAGAATAAAACCAATAGCCATTTATTAGTATACACTCAGAGTGGAGCCCAGTCTGCCCAGTCACTAGGGGCCAGATGTAGGTAAATTAGATTTACCGATTTTTAATTACCGAATTTTACCGATTAAAAATCGGTAAATCTAAAGTGTGGATATGTAGGTATATCCAGATGTTCAAATACCGAATCTTTAACAATCGGTATTTACCGATTCTGTAAATACAGAATCGGTAATGCCCATTCATTCCTATGGGCTTCAAAGCCCATAGGAATGAATGGGCATTACCGATTCGGTATTTACAGAATCGGTAAATACCGATTCACACAAGGGTGCAGGGGGTGTCACTTTGACACCCTCTGGCACCCCCAAAACAGGCACGGGTGCCATGTGGCAGGCATACCTGCCCTAAGGGCAGGTCTGCCTGTCACATGGCATAGGTGTGCATGCACACATGTGCATGCACACCTGAATCGGTATTTTACCATCAAATTGGATTTGATGGTAAAATACCGATTCGTTAAGGCTCCTGGGGCTCTGAAGAGTCCCACCTACATCGGAGAATTACAGAATCGGTAAAAATACCGATTCGGTATTTTACAGAATCGGTAAATTTACCGATTCGGTAAATTTACTGATTCTGTAAAATTGTGCCCCTACATACCATTTCAGGTATACCGGTCGGTAACGGCCAAAAATACCGATTTTCGGCCGTTACCGACCGACCTACATCGAGCCCTAGGAGTGCTGCAGAGAGGACTGAAATCGACAGGCATAAAAATACATAATGTAAATTTCATAGCCGGCCAAGAAAACACCCACAATGGAATTTTCCAAGCAGGTGCAGCTAAACAGTAAAATATAGAAAAAAGGTTTCATCACTCCTATCTTATACAACATATCTCAATCCAAGGTCGTTCCATCGGGAGCCTGCCACCAGACAAGAGGGAGAAGGCCTCTATCTAGTGAGAAAGCAATGTGCTAATATGAACTGTATTCTTATTACTAAAACAGGACACAGAGGAAGAATCGACACTTACAGAAGGGCATTTCTCAGAATTGAACTGGATCAGTTTCGAACAGCCTAAAATGGCACCTGCAAGGAAAATGGTGCTCCGAATGCTAACTTACATAGGGCAATACGTAAACATAAACGTTTCTATTCTAACAGACCCTCGTTTTTGCATGAGCTAAAATATTTTCTAACAGCAACAAGAAAAAATAGAACTGCAAACGGTAATACAAGTCCCATTAATAACAGTTATAAGCCCTCCATATTTTCAACATCAGGAAATGAAACAGTAAGGAGGGGAGAATTCTGAAAAATTCCCTCATCGATGTTCATCATATCCTCAATATCCTTCTGGATCATAATGGATGGCGGAATTAGTGTCATGAATGGATATCTTCTTTTTGGGTGTAAGGAGTGTAGTACAGTAGGAGAAGCGAAAGGGAATGCACTGTACTAAAACACAGCAAAGGGCCAGTACCACCTTGAGAAAAATTGCTTTTTTGAGAATCCAACCCCAATTTCTAAAGAGAGACCAATTCCAATTTCCACTCTCCATTACTTTGACCTTCTCAAGGATGTCTAAAATGTGTTTGGTAGTATTCTTTTCCATATTCTGGATCCCGACCACTCACTGAACGTCCACTACCGCGCATACACGCTCACTCTTAGCTAAAATAGTATCAACACTTTCTAGAGAGCTGCATCATCTGTACCATTATGGACGATGGACTGTGTACCGATAGACAAAAAGTAAAACCCTGGCTGTGCATAAATCAGTCCTTCGTAATCTACTGTAGCATAGCTAGTGTTTATTCCAAAAGTACTTGGACCTTTATCATTCACCAAAGGCATCGTATTTTTGTACAGCACAATTCCAGAACAGTTGATATGCAAAGAAGTGTCAGTGCTATTCACAATGGGGCAGCAAGCAGGATAATGGCCAGCCTCCCTGGTGACTATCACAATAGGTTATCACAGCTTGGATAACCCACCCCTAGTGGCTTTCTATAATACAGACAGGGTCCCGAATAACTAAAACCAAATACTCCTTTTACTTCAGTACATTGGGGTGGCCGAGTATAAGTATAATTGACAAGTGACAGCGTATATGCGGTCCATAAACTGGTGACAGATTCAGTAGGGGAACAAGCTGTCCCTTCTCTGAAGAATCTCTTATGTGTGTCTAGAAATTCATTACTCGGGCTGTCCTTTTGTTTCTTTTTGAGGAAATAATCTTACCCTTGCTATGTAAAGGCACATTCTGATTGTTTTCAAAAATCCATGACAACCCTCACAATATTATTATTAACAAAATGAACAGAACAATGCATGCTAGTTTTCTTTTTTGGGTCCACACCATATCATGCTGAGCAACAACAGCCATTAGCTGCTTTTCCTCAGCAGCCTTTCAACCAAAACGATGCATTACGTATGATAAAGGGGCCAAAATGCAAAAGATATACATGTTCCCAGTGTCCGTTAGAGCCTCACTGGTACAGGCTCCTATTGTCCATCAATAAGTTGGTGCTCGAGTACTGGTGGTGGAGCTTGCTCTGTCCTAAGGTATTTTAATGTATCCCACGTCAATCCAGATGGTATACCTTCAAGGTATACCTCAGTCTTCCCTAACTAATGTCCGAACAACTAAAATAAAGTAAATAGGACATTTTCCACAAATTCCTGTTAATTCCATTGGTACTGTAACTCAGTACTAGCGATCTTACACAGTCCATCCCTGATCCTTTTTCTCCTTAGACTCACTATCTCTCAGCAGAGGGCACAAATTGTACCTGGCAGTCCCAAGCACTGTATGCTCAGTGAACAAATGCTCTTGGATAGCTCATATTTCTGGGGAACAGACGCATTCAAAGCATTCCCATTCTCCTCATCCGTCTGCGTCCAAGTTAACAGGGCGTCACTGAAGGGAACAAACCTGGACATCTGTTTGCACTCTGAGTCACCCATGCCTTCTTTCACCCATTGATCATAAGGTAACAGAATCCTCTGACAATGGGTAGCATGCACCCAGTTATTTCGACCAGCAACCTTTACAGCTGTCTGCGTCACCAACAATACCTGCTCAGGACCTTTACCAGCATGGCTCCAACCTTTTCTTCCTCTGAAAATTATGCAGCAAAATGTAATCACCAGGTTGAATGTCATGACCGGGTCCCTCAGGTTATGAATAGAACTTAAACTTTCTGTTAACTGGTCAAGGTAATCAAGCAACACAGGATACTCAATATCTGAGTACTTACGAGGACACAGGACACCCCAGACCTTTGCTGGGCACCCGAACACGACCTCATAAGGAGACAATCCTGTCCTAGAACGCGGTATTGTTCTTGTTGACAAAAGAGCTAATGATAAATCATCTGGCCACTTTAACCACTATTGTCTCTGAATGTTTGCCAGTTTCAGTTTGAGAGTACCATTGTTCACAAATTAATGTATTCACTTTCCCAATAAAATGACTTCCGTTGTCACTCCAGATAATTGGGGGCAATCTGAATTGAGGAAAGAACTCCTTCAGGAGTACCTTAGCAGTCATAATGGCTATGTTATATTTAGTGGGGTAAGCCTCAACCCATTTACTGAATCCACATTTGACCACCAAAACATACTTACGATTGTTGCATCTCTCTAGTTCAGTATAGTCCATTTGAAGAACTTCAAAAGGAAAAGTTGGTGTGGCAAAATTACCAGGATGGGATATTGGGGTACCCTTCCCTGGATTATGCATCAAGCAGACCATGCAATACTTTACTAAATGCACAGCTGTCATGGAGATATTGTCATTCTGCCATACAGGGGCTAACAATTGCCTTTTGCAATAATATGAGCTGGACCAGGTGCCATAGTACCACAGGAAGGACATATGCATCTGGCTACTTCCACCTCTGTATCCCTGATTTATCAATCCTACATCCTTCCTCATTCAATTGAGCTGTACTCTCCTGCCATTCTGCCAATTCTTCTATTGGGACTTTTTATCTCCTTTACACTCTCAATGGTATTCTCAAACATATCAACTTTGGGAACCCACCTAGCTGGACCTGCTGCAAACATGCATTTCATCTTCATTGGGCGATTTCCTTAGCTGTCTAATCTGCAAAAGCATATCCTTTACCCAAATCATCAGTAACCTTCCTGTGGGCAATAGACTATGGCCAATTTATTGGCGAGTGTTAAAGCAAAGAAAAAACCTCAACAGGAGGTGTCCATGGTAATCTTGGTGCCATGCGAAGTAAGGAACCCTCTCTCAGCCCAGAGTCAGACAAAATTATGCACAATTCTGAATGCATACTGGCTGTCAGTATAAATATTGACAACCAGTACTTCGCTCAATTTGCAAGCTCGAATAAGGGCAGCAAGCTCAGCAGCTTGAGCGGACTGATAGGGAACTCTGATGTCTCTACGACCATACGCAACGTTGTGATAGCATAAGCTACAGTCGTAGTGCCATCTGGCAATTTAAAACAAGAGCCATCAACATTTAGTCCCCCTTGAGGGTCAGATAAGGTAACATCAGTCAAGTCTACCCGTCCTTTCGTCTCTTCTTCCATCCAGAAGTTACAATCATGTTTGTCAACTGCATCATTCTCATAAGGGAGGGGTAGCAACATGGCTGGATTCAGAGTGGCACATCTTTTGATCATAATATGTTTAGCAAACAATGTCAAGTCATAGCCAGTAAGACGTGCACTGGTGAGGTGCTGTGTCTTCGTCCTATTCAAATGTGTATCCACAGCCTGGGGTATCATGATTGTGAGGTCAGTATTGAGTATGAGTCCAGCCGACTGTCTGATGGAAGTGGCCACAGCCGCGACCGCTCTCAGACAGCTCGGAAAGGATCATGCGACTGGATCAAGCACAGCAGAAAAAAAGAACAAGGCCTCTGTTTATCTCCAAATTTATTTGTTAGGACAGAGAGTGCGCAACGAGCCATATCATGAACATAGAGCAGAAACTGCTATAGGCAGGTGTGCCAAGCCCTGGAGCTGAGCAAAGTGCAGTTTTTAATTGCTATAAAGACTGCTGACATTCAGACATCCAAGAAAAAGGCTCAGGCACTTCTTTCATTGTTTATGCAAGCAAAGGTTTGAGTAGTAGTGAATATTTAGTTATACACTGGCGACAGTAGGACGAGATACCTATAAAAGTGTGCACATCTTTTTGAGTTTGAGGAATAGGCATTTTAACAATAGTACTAATGCGCTCAGGGGTCAACCTCCTACCCTCCTTCGTCAGTAGGTGACCTAAATAGTGACCTCCTGTCAACAATACTGAAATTTAGAAAGAGAAACCTTATGTAACAGTACTATCTTTGCAACCTTGTTCTGTATCAGAAGCAATACATAGGTCATCGCCATACTGCACTAATACATTACCTGGAGGAAGCAATAGAGAATCCAACTGACTTTTTAATGCTAGGACTCTCTGTATAGCCTTGAGGAGCATGACAGAATCTAAAGCTTCTACCGGCCAGTGTGACCCCAAAAAAATATTTACTGTCTGGATGAATAGTAATACTAAAGAATGCATTTTTCAAATCAATAACAGAAAAGAATTTAGCAGTAGAAGGAATCATCGTCAAAAGTGTGGTGATATCAGGAACCACTGGAAACTGTGGGACCATAATTTTATTAACCTCGCGCAGATCAATCACAAATGATAAACATCCTCATGGTCCTCAGAGAAGCCTGAGGGTGTCCTTTTAAGAAACAGAAGAATAGGACTATTACAGATATTAGCAGACGCCTCTTCAACTACTCAACTTTGTATCACATCCTGAATAATCTGGAGAAGACCCCGTTCTCCTGCCTGCGGTATCTTATACTGAGGAATACGAGGTAAAACAGCATTATCCTTAACTTAAATGGAAACTGGTGGTATATGCAACAAACCTACGTCTGTATCACCTGTGGCCTACAACATGGGTGGGACCTGCAGGGGATCAATAAATAGTAGCTTGCAATTTCTTTAACAAATCCAGACCCATCAAATTTTCACCACATTTAGATGTTACCAAGAACGGAAACTCCACAGTAAAAGGACCAATCGTCAATGCAAGGGGTCGTGAGATGGGGCTTACAATCAGTACACCTGAAAAACCTACCAAAACATTATTATGGCCAGACAGCCACCACAGGGACCATATCACGAGAAACAAACCAAACTCTTTGTCGCACCTGTATCCACCTAAAATTCCTTAGTCTTAGTTAGAACTGGTCCCTCGCCCTGTCCCTGGCTGTCCTAGCTGTAAGACATACCTGTTATATCACCCATGTCATAATCATCATGATAATACTGTACATTCCTGGGGTCATCAAAACTAATATTATCAGAACAGCCCCCAGGAGCAGCGGCATGCTGATTTCTATCGGTGCCATGGCCTCTGCCACCAGAACCGAGTCCTCTAGGAGATGAAACCTTCTGTAAAAGCACAGGGCACTGGCTGCACCAATGTCCTTCCTCCTTACAATAAGCAAACTGATTCAGCCCTAAAGGTGTCGTCAAAGGCTGCCTAGTACGTGGAAGTTGTCTAGAAGGACCTCCTCGTCCCTTATTATTTCTCCTGAACGCTTGCTGCAGCAATACCTTTGTCTTTAAGTCTTTATGTTTCTTGTCTGTCTTATCCTTCTCTTCCTGATCTCAATGTTTATAATATTGGGCCATATTCAAAATAAAAGAGGGGGAATACATAGACCAAGTACTCTCAGATGCTTGCAAATGAGTCATTATCTCAGAAAGAAGATTAGTAACAAACCTGTCCACAAACAAGCGAAGTCCTCCCTCAGTGGACATATCCTGCCCACTATAATCCAAAAATATGTCTTTTAAACGAGTAAAGAAATCTGAAACACTCTCATCCTTCTACCTACAAGCTGTCAACCTATCCCAACTTACCTTTTTAGGTGAAATAAGAGTGCGCATTTTGTAATAATACGACTGGGTAAAGCAAGTATCTCAGCTTGGGGCTTATCTCTCAGCTTTCTTTCCTGATCCCATCCTTTAATCACATCCCATGTACCACCCAATTCTGCAACTTGATCTTGAGTATGCACCTGCCGCCAAATATCAACCAGAACAAGAAGACCAAAAAACATTTTGATATCAGCAAGAGTCATTACCTTAGAAGAAACAACCTCTGTTAATTCTTTATAAAAAGCTGTTGGATTTTTCCTAGGGTCGAGCAATGTAGTCTTAAGGGCTAAAACCTCACTTCTTTTCCACGGAGTAGAAACTCATTGCTCCTGAAAACGTGCAGCCACGTCTGGTCTGGTGACATTACTGCGCTAATCTGTCAACTCAGGTATTTCAGGATGATATATCGGATGAACCTCATGCATAGGGAACTCAGACTTAATAATTTTAGTGGGACTCTTGTCAAACAATAGAACTCTATAAGAAACAATATTAGCAATATTTCCAAACACATGCCCAGAGGCCAGATCAGCTGTATAGGCACGATCCTTGATTTCAAATAACATTTGTGGGCCTCCATTTTAATGTGTGTGTGCCAAAGATTGATCAGTGCACCAGACATATGATGAAGAGTATGGTGCTGTAGAAAGGGCTCGAAGTCACGCATAACTTGCCAATGTCCTCAGTGCTATAGATTTGATTAGTAACCCACTGCATAGCCTGTCTTGCTAATACATACTTCTCATCTGCTCCTACTTCCGAGCGTATCAACTGACCCATTCTCTCCCTGAATTTTGCCCAATCCCTATCCTCAATCCCACGCACTGGCGTCTTAGCAGTAAGAGTGTCAGAGGATGTAAAACCATGGCAGAAGAAGCAACAGAAATAGCAAGTACAATTGTTGTTAACTCCTGCACCAAAGGAGGAAGAATGGAAGATGCTGGAGTTGAAACAGTAGATGTACTAGGGGTTACAGTCATCAAAGATGGCGAGGACAAAGAAGGGGCAGGAGGTGCCGTAGACAAAGCCATCAAAACAACAGCCATAGATACAGGAACAGCCAAAGCAGACTAAACAGGCTGCTGTTTCTGTAAGGGAACGGTGGGGTATATCCTCTACGGGGCATAAGGAGGTAGGGGTCAAGTATCTAACAACTCTTCCACCAAAGTTCAATTTTCCTCTTTGGCCAAATAAGATTTATCAATGTGCAGCCAAAATCTTCTATCTTCACATTTAACACCTACCTCCTGCTTCTCTCTATCATATGCTACAGCTTTCTGAGTCAATGTTTGCATTTTCCCTTTCCATGCGTCCCTTTCCATTGTTAACGGTCTTTGTCTAGCTTCCTTCTGCCAAGTTCGAAGAAAATCAAACATCAACTGCCTACTTCATCTCTTAACCAACTGGTCCTGAAAAAACCCAATCTTTTGTTCATCAAACTGCTCATCAACCACCACTGCAACTCAGCATTGTCCCTCGTATATTTGTACCATGATGTAATAAACATAATAGGGCCAAGACCATGTTTCACATACATATAAAAATTAGGGTTACATTCGGAAGGCGTCGACTGAGCTTCTCCCAATCCAGCATCTGCAGAACAATAACAACAACACATATTCCAAACTTTACTAAGGCCAGGCATTTTCAAAAAGAAAACAAGTTTGTTATTTTTACCTGGCAAAGTAATTGCAAATACTTTTTCTCAAGACAGTCCTCAGACCGTGCTAAGGTCAGCTCTAAGGCACAAACAGTCCACGCATAAGACTCCTACTCAAACGTGGGGGAGTCTTTTTAAGAGGACGGAATCCCAACTCTCACTGAGGTGGCATGCTTCATCATCTGGGATCTCCTCTGGGTTGCAATTCCTAGTGCAACCAAGGGCTACAACCCCCTCACTGTGAGGAACTCGTATGCGCAGAGTTTCTGCGAGTTCGGTGGAGTGGAGGTTTCTCTTGGGTATGTGGAAGGAGACTCTTTCGTTGAGGTATTGGGGTGAAAAGATGTTCTGGCTTGTTTCCAGTCCAGGGAGGACCTGGCCTGGCGGTTCGGGCTGGACTTTTCCCATTGGGCACAGGGTCAAGACTGATTTGCATATGGCTGAGTTCAAACTGGAATGGTATGAGGGGCAAACAACGATGGATTTAGGCCCAGATCTCTCTACTGGGGTGAATGTATGACATTGTCTGCATTCTGTCCAACAATTGTTGTTTTTGCATTTGTCACCCCGAGTGGGACGGGTATGCCCAGACGTGGGTCTCATGCTCTCCATGCCACTGAAGTCAAGCTATCCTGGCTGAAGAGGGGTGACCACCTGCCCTTTTTTTATATTAAATGTGCAATAAAAAAATTTTAAATCAGTCCAGCGGGACTCCCACTGGGGCATAAGGGGCCATTCTGCATTACACAGGACCACAAGGGGGCAGGATGTTTCCCACAAGACTTCCGATGGAGTTGTCCAAATCTCCTGTGAGAGACCAGAGTGACCTTCAGGCCCAAACGTTTTTTTTTTTATTGAAAGAAAGAATTGAAAGAAACCAAAGGGTGCAAGTAGTCCCTATGGACATGATGCAAAATTGAAGGTCTATACACAATCATGAACTGCTAGAAAGATGTTTGTACAACATGCTAGAAGAATTCATATATTACAAATTTAGCACATAAATTGCAAACTGGAACATTAAAATATTTACTTTCATGGGATTATGTATGAATCTGATATGTTCATATAAGATCTCTAGAAAGTAATAGTATGCGAAATGCAGTTGAGTACTAGAAGAATGTGTGTTCTAACATACCCTTCTGTTTTCCCCTCACATTAATAAACCATGACAGAGAAAATTAACTCTCTATAACATTGAATGACTAATACAAAGAAGTAATTTGAAGGGATGGTATTATGCATTTACCTGGCCACAGCTAGGCCTGGGCAAACTGTTTATTTTACCCTCCATAATTTTGGTAAATTTGTATTACTCTATGACGTGAAATTACTGCAAATTACATGATTTATCCTGTTTATGTAATTATGACTAATTTAACACAAACATTATACAGTAGGAACACAGGAACAATCAATTTTGTGAGTGCCAGTGACTGCTGTTCTTTTGCATTTAGTGCCATTTTTGATGCAAGGGTGAATTGTTGCCTAAGACAATAGTGCTAAATGCTGTATTACAATCTTTCCGTAATTCCACATAATCTTGCATAATTTTTCTGTGATTTTGCATAATGAGGCAACAGCAAATCACGCAAGTTATGCCCACACCTAGTCATAGGCCAGGACTTGTGGCAAGCTGCCATTGTGCAGGACATAGACTGTGCATAATGAGGGTTGGCCACCTGCAGTAGTTTGAGCGCGGGGGCAACCATCCACTGCACACTGCTGCCTGCTGTAAGCAGTGGGGGATTCGCACCCATGGGAAGTTGAGTGTCCGCGGGGACTGTTCTGTTACTGTGGTGGGGTTGAGCATTCTAAGGTCAACCCTCTGCGGCTCGCACCCAAAGTCCACACACAGCAGAGGATTGGGTGGTCGCAGGATTTGGACTCAGAACATGGCTGGAGAATCTCATTCCTAAAAGGTCCTTTTGACTGGCATTATCATCTTTCTCTGACCTCTCTTACCTTCAATTTCTAGGTTTAATGGGCAGCTTTTAATCTATCTGTTCTGGTAGTTATTTACTGCCCTTTTTAGTCTGTGGTTGCTTCTGTTCTTGTAGGTATGTACTGTCCTTTTTAGTCTGTGGTTGCTTTTGGATACATATTCCGAATAGGAATTCTCCGAAAGCAGCAACATGTGACTGAAGCCAACACAGTTTGTTGGAGTGTTACTTATTTCATACATCATCAGTTTAAGGTACTTCACCCAAAGAGAATTTGAGAGTTATGAACAGTGGAACTAAGCTAGAGCAATGTATTTTGTACTTCTTGTGCAGCATGTCTACAGTTTGGAATAACAGAAAAATACTAAGATAAGGGGCTTAAAAAATATCATAATGACTTTCCCTTCTTTCTGTCATAAAAGAGAACTAGTGCATATCTTTTATAGATGCAAAATGTCAGTAGCCAAGGAACTGCTAGCATAAGATCACTGTGAGAAGCTGACTTAGTATGTGGTGCTCACTTATGTAACTGTAGCAACCTGCACTAATCCAGACAACCCTTATGGTTATTTTAGTGGTCTTAGACAACCTTAGAAGGCTCTCTAAGTGGTAGCTGTGGAGAGCAGCCTTCAGGCTTAGTCCAGAAGGAGTGTAAAGCAGCGTGTTTTACGAGAGCACAATCTTATTTGTATAGAGTAAGTGAAAAAGAACCACACGGAGTAAAATATTTATTTATTATAAGGGACTCACTAACACATGCAAATATCTCCTACCCTAGATATACAAAGTGAAGACAATACTTTTGAAGGAAAACAGGTAAGATGCACGTATTACACAGTGGTCATTAGGGAGGGACCAAACCATATACAAAATAGTCGGATGCGAACGCCGACTCGAGTAAAGACTGTACCTAGAGGATGTAGAAATTCTGGGGACCCAAGGAACCACCCGAGGCAAGTAACCAGGAACCCCACGGAGGCCGTGTGCAGAGTGGGAACACAAACTCTGGCTCAATTCAGGTGAAAGGGTAAGTCGCTGTTGCAATTTTAAAGCAGAGGGACCCTTCCCAGTGGGCCTTGGAGAAACCCAGTGAAAGACAGAAGGTTGGAGAGCCACCCCACTCGTAAATATCCTAGGGACCAGAATACGTCCACCAGGGAAGCCAGGTGCATAGTTGTAAAGTGGCGTCGGAAATCGCTGTCAAATTCAATAGAGGACTTCAGGAAGATGCAGCTGGCGGAGAAGTGGAAAGTGAACGGATGGAATCCAAAGGTGGATTCAGAATGAGAAGTACCAGCAAGCAGAGAGGACAGAACCTATGCCACTCAGGAGTGACCAGGGGGCACAGACGTTGAATGCCCACCCATCTCAGGTGTTTCAGGTGAGTTGACGGTGACCTTGGAGCTGTAGCTGTGTGGACCAGGTGACACTGTAGAAGACCAGGAGCCATTTACAAGCTGTCCCACATATGTCAAGAGTGGAGGAGTCGGTGTCTGACAGGAGCAACAACAAGCTTTGGCAACTGCAAACAAAGTGGAAAGCAAAAAAAGGTGCAGTGTTGGCACCAGTGAGGTCCTGGTGACTCGCCACAAGCAGGGGAGTCAGAGCAGGCCTTAGGAAATCAGAGAAGCCCACTGAAATCAAAGAAGACCCTCAGGCTGGAGGCACTGGAGTCGCAAGAGGACCTTGAGCAGCTCCCCAAAGATGAAGGCCCACGGTGCAAGAGATGTGGTGAGAACAAAGATCATGGTCACAGGAGATGCTTGAGCCAGAGGCTACTTGGAGCTCGAAGATCTCTGAGGAAGAGAGCCAAAACGCCTTTGCAACAACATGTCAATGCTGCGCACAGGGGTTTGTTCCAGCAGCTACGATGAGGGATACTGGCCTCAAACGAGATGAGAGGACATGGAAGGGCTCGAGGGAATTGAAGAACTACCACCTGTGTTGTTGAGCCTTGCTGAGTCCGTGGGAGCCCAGGATCAGCAGACTGGTCAACTTTGTTGCAGTGCCTGCAGATGCAGGAAATTGACTCCTTCACTTCAAGGGAGATTCCTTCAGGTGTCTTGGATGCCCACAGGTCTTGGAAGGTTCCTGTATGGAGCACAGGCACAGAGGTTGCAGCAGACGAGCAGGGTGACAAGACCAGGAGCAGCAGGAATCTTTCTGGTTGCAGTCTCGGTGTCCAGAGCAAGGTCCAGCAAAGTCCAGAGTTACCAGACGGTCAAAGATAAGTGGTGTCTTGATACAAATCTTGTACCACTACGAATCTAGGACCCACCCACAGGTAAGCCCTTAAGTACCCTAAGGAAAGGGTTGGGACAATTCAGGGTTTTATCCTAGGGGAGGGGTCAGAAGGTGAAGAGGATACCCCCACGTCATTTGTCCATTTTCACACCAGAGCAGGAGACAATGGCTCCCAGAGCTGGTTTGAACTGGACTATGCAAGGAGGGCACCAAATGTGCCCCTCAAACATAGTGAGTGGCGATGGCAAGTGCTCCCCCCCTGCCCCAATACACTAAGCCCTGCCTGGGAGGAGGTCACATCCCCCTGAGATAGGATACCTATTGTCCAGGCATCCCCTGCTCGAGCTTGACTCAACAGCAGGAGGGCAGAATAGTGTCTCTGTTCGGCAGCAGCCAAGTTGTGCTGTCCGGGTCTAGAAGATTGGTACCAGGAGCACTGAGGGCCTCCCAGAGGAGCTTTACAGTGAATGGAATGATACCTCGGGGCATGATTCCAACTTGTCTGATACCACACTCGACAGGGTTCATAACAGCCAGTTTAGAGATGGTCATCTCGTAAGGACACATGGCTACTCTATGTATCATAATGGCTGAAGCACTTACTACCTAGGAGAATGGACTTCGAAGGTTGTAGGGGTGTTCTTCTCATGCAGAGAAACCCTCACACTAAGAACTGAGCACCCTGCCTTCAGGATTGAAATGCCTGACTTAGGGGTGACTTATAGGTTTTAAGTGCAGTGACCTCAGATATAAGGAAATCTTCAGCTGTCATAAGTGGTGCTAGCACCAGCTTACACAGGCTGCAATGGCATGCCTGTAGTCAAACTTTGAGTGGTCTCTCATGGGTGGCATAATACATGCTGCAGCCCATGGGAGACCCCTGGCGTACCTATACCCTTGGTGCCTCAGTACCATACACTAGGGACTTATAATGGTACACCAGTAGCCAATCTGGGATGTACCTAAGCACTCACCATAGACAATTTAAGGGAGTAACCACAGAGACTGGGGTCCTGGTCAGACTAGTCAGAAACAGCATTGCACCAGGCAAAAAGTGGTGATAACCATAAAAGCAGATGCTACTTTCTTACAATCACTCTTTCATAACCTTTACACGGCCTTTGCTATATCTGATTTTCGGAATGGAAGATAGTGACTGGATCAGCAAGTAAACAGGAATTTAGAAGTCCTGTTTATTTTCTATAATTCTCACTCCATCTCCGTCCTTTTTATCTCAGCATGTGAAAAGAAGGGTGTTAAAAAGCCAAATTCAGGGACACTCCCTTAACTCTGCGATGCCATTTGTAGTCAAAGGGTGAATGATGTCACACAGCTACACTTTGGTACCTTATTAAACTGACGTTCAACATTTATATGCATGTAGTAAGTAAGAACCATATGTATGAACGGACCAAATCTCAATTTCGATCCGTTAAAAAATGCAATACTGCTTTTCAAAATATGTACAAAGGCCTAAATGTGGTAGCAAAATGTGATTTCTATGCAGTAGAGATAACATTTTGAGCTTCTCTAAACAGGAAATCCCAAATAGGGATTTCCCATTTGCGATTTCCTAACCACATGTAAAAAGCATGTCCTAAATGTGAAATGGGCATTTACTAAATGCTCTTACCATTGACGCCAAGTCAATGGTAACCATGCGCAATTTTAAAAGTGCCAAGTAGCACGCGCATGCCCCTAGGGTATATGTGCGCTTTGCATGTGCACCACTTTTTTTGGGGTGTATCAAGGGCGGCCTTAGGCCCAAATGCACCCTTGGTTTTGCATTTCCTTATTTGCGATTTCATATTAGGATATCGCATATTTGGAAATGCAAAACCATTTGTGCCTATGGTTTAGCGTTTCCTAAATAGCGATTTCCTAATAGCTATCCCTACTCTGTAGGAATTGAATTAGGAAATCTCCATTTTTGTTCATTCCTTTTTGCATTTCCTAAATTGCTATTTCTTAGGATTCACTATTGGGGAAATGCAAACTGGAAGTTTCGTACATCTGGCCCTACGTCTTGTATTGGGTAAAAGCCAAACGTTGTGCTTTTCATATTGAGTATCTACAAAGTCATCCATTAAGGCTCGGGCGTTACATTATCGCCGCTTTTATCGGCACGAAACTGCTGATAAAGCGGCGATAATGGGCTTGATAATATGCTCTATGAATTCCATTTCATTTCATTTCATAATCTTTATTTCGATGATTGTTCATCATAAAAGATACAAAAAACAATACATTCATACAATATTAAAAATGGTATTACAATATTAAAATTCCCACAGTTAAAAGTATAAAACTATTTCAATCAAATGCTCAAGTTGACCACATTCTTAGCAAAATACTTCCTAGTTTCGAAGGGTTAGATTCAAACAATAACGCCTCCTATTCCAGACAGTGCCCAAGTATTTTGCCACAGCAAACACGATGTTTTCAGCAAGGTCAGTTTTAAGTACCCTGTAAGCCACCAGGCACTCAGAGAAGCCTAGGTTTTTGCACAGTGGGGCTATCCATTTCTTTCTAGCTCCAATGTACGCTGGGCAGAAGAAGAGGATGTGCATATCTGTCTCTCTATCCACTCCACACCCAGGGCAGCTACTCTCAGTGGGCTTACTCCATTTGCTTGTAAGGTCACGTGTCGGTAGTGACCCGTGCCTCCACTGCACATAAAGCTTCCTTATAGGAGACGGATAAATAATGTCTAAGACTGGTTCGATACAGTAGCAGTCTTTAAAGCGCAGAAAAGACTCAGTGCAGGACCCGATATTTTTATTTTGCAGTAGTGTCGCTAATTTATGGTCATTATAGATGTTTGCCAATCGCTTCTTGGGCAACACCGGACAGGTGACCAGAGGGTTAGACCATACAGTATGTAAGCCAAGGCTCTCCAACCCCAATTTAACAAACTTAAGCCAGGGAATTTTACCTGCGTTCGGCAGGGAAAGAATCTCTTGCAAGGCCTCCCTATAACTAACTAATTCTGGGGTTGCCCAAATCCTACGCCAGAACATCAGTGGTCTCAGAGATAATTCTTCATCTATTGGTCTCAAGCCAAGGTCTAGCCTCAATGGGGTTAAAGGTGTGCTAGGGGGAAGTAACAAGAGCCTCCTGATCATCTTATTCTCCACCTTTAAGAGATCTTTACAGGGTAGATGTCCCCACAGTTCGCTACCGTACATTGCTGCACCTTTAGCCTGGATCTTATAAATCTCTACGGATGGGCCAACGGGTCTCATCGATGACTTGTTATTTTCTATCATCTTTGAAATCCCACCTACACACTGCACTAATTTGAGGTGCGCTTTTTCTTGTTGTTGGCCCCAGGCTAAGTTTTCATTCAAGGTGACCCCCAAATAATCGAAGGTACGAACCCTTTCAAGTTTAACCGGGCCAATGGCCGGTACGAAACGGGATTTGGGAGTAGGATTAAAGACCATATACTTTGTCTTTCCGGTGTTAATTTCCAATCGAAGCCCATGTTAGATGTAAAGACATCTAACATGAGCTTCGATTGTAATTCCATAGAGCATATTATCAAGCCTATTATTGCCGCTTTATCGGCAGTTCTTGCCGATAAAAGTGGCGATATTGTAAGGCCCTTTCTTGATAATATGCCCCAAGGAATCTATTCAAATACATGATATTAACCAAACAATTTGTACAGACAGGGTGTTATTTACTATTTGATGATAAGTGAACTGCTCCAACTATAAATATGGAGTAGAATCCACCACCAGAACTGCATCCATCATTGGAAAAGAGTATCTTTAGGAAATTATTTTGCCGGACTTCACTCTGTCTTTAGATCTCGCTCCAGAGATTGGAATCTATTCAGTCACTACTTAAGTCGAAATCTCAGTCACCACTTATGTGGAAATCAAGGCACGACTATCTTGCATTGAAGATTTATTTTAAGAGCAGTAATTTTGATGGCAGAATGCCACTTAAAGACTTGAGATTTATGCTAATAATGCTCAATGCTCCCAAATATGTTAGAGATAGAAGTGGTGCATAATCCTGCTGTACGAATTGTAGGATTACATTAGTTATTTACCATTGATATGCCTAAGAACTCCTATTTCTAGGATATTTGGTGGACGTTTTTTCCACCATTTCCTCTCCAAAGATGGGACTCTTGAGAGATTCAGAGCCTTGTAAGTGGTAGCAAGTGCTATATAAATGGAACTCCAGTACAATAGAACACAGTTCATATTTACTATGCCACAGGAATGCAGTCCAAATACTAAAGTGCATATCCAACCCCAGGTTTTTGGGGACACAGAAATTACACAGATATTCAAACTGTAGAGAATGAATTTTTTAGATGTCTACTTGCCATACCAAGAAGCACATCAGTTTACGTATGTCGCGCTGAATTGGGGAAACAACACATTACAGACATAATTAAACTGCAACCAATTCTTCTCTGGTACAAGATCTGGACCTCGGAATATACAGGGCCATATTTATGAAAGGTGACGCATCGCTGCGTGAAAACAGCGATAAGTCACTTTTCACTGCGCCCTCCTTGCGACACCCATGATGCGTCATATTTACAGTATGACGCATCATGGCGCAAGGAGTTACAGATACGTCAGTATTTATGACGTATCTGTATGGCACAAAAGTGACGCATTGCTGGAGTGTGTCACAAAAGTGACGCAACTCCAGCAATGTGTCCTTTCTCATGGGGCAAGTCCCATGTGAAAGGGCCTGCATCAGTCTTACGGCTGCTGTGAGGCAGGAGTAAGAAATTGACGCATTAGTGTCCTAGAAGTGGCGCAGTGAAATCTTATAGATTTCCCTGCGTCACTTCTATTTCCCTTTCTTGCGTCAGAACGCCCCCCTGCATACATTATACCTGCCGTAGGTATAATGTAGCGCAGGGTTTTACAAAGTGACGCATCTACCTAGATGCGTCACTTAGTAAATATGGTGCAACAAGGCACATTTTTTACGCTGATGGTACGTCACAAAAAGTGACGCACCGGCGGCGTAAAAGTGACCCACAGCCTCATAAATGAGGCCCCTAGCGTATTAAAAAAAAGCTAATTTTAACCACTATTAATATGCAACCCTACCTCAAAGTGGTATTGAATGGTAGGCATAGATTTGTTTTGACCAGTCTAAGACTGGATATATTCCATAGACTAGTCAGCTTTCAAAAAATGAACGACTGTTCACCAAATCTAATTAGTTGCCCCTGTGAGAACATGATGCCCCGAGATATAATGCATGTGGTTCTTTCTGAAGTTTTTATAGTGATTAAAGAAACAGATATATCTTACCGTTTGTTAAACAACTTTGTTTTACACAATGCCATCCGGCCTATCTATATTCCCAATCATTGCCCACTTTAGAGATTTGTTGTAGTTTGTCATTCTTTTTATGGGAAGTATTTTACACCAGAAAGACAATTTTATTAACTTAATTAGAATAGGATATATGTTCCAGGTTCTCCATTGATCTAGGCAACACAATATACACAAATTATGGAATTTAGTAAATGATTTGTGAAGCGCAATGCACTGTATGATTTATTTTTAATATTACTGGCATGTGTAATAATATTTATTCACAGTTTCGATTACAACCTTTTTAGTCTATGAATGGATATTATTTATGTCCTCAGGTCTCTGACTAGTCTGTCGTCCGTCCGGACCCTATCAGCTGATTGGACATGAGGACGAGGGGGGCATATTAACAAGGAATAGGGAAAATTAACGCTAAGGGCGCTTAGCGTTAATTTTTTTAACGCCCGCTATCGCTGGATAATATTGCCTGGTTATCGTGTTATTAACAACGCTAACCGCCTAGGCGATAAAAAATCCAGCGTTATCAGCATTTTGGAAGGTTATCGCTGGTAATGCAGCGATAAAACTACAAGGATAGGGATATCCTTGTTGATACCCCATGGTGGATTTAGCCATGTAATCCATGGGTTAGTGACATTTCTCCTATTATTTTGCTCTGGAACGCCCACTTTGCATCTCATTAGAGATGCAAAGGGAAGCGTAGTGAAAAAGGGTGCTAACATGCGATTTTGCATGTTAGCACCCTGTTGTTGATAGGGCGATATTTTTATCTCTGCTTCTTTGTCTTTTAAAGCCAAAAAAGCGGAGATAAATCCCTTGTTAATATGCCCCCAGGGGGCATATTACCAACAAGTAGCGATATTTATCGCTAAATAGGCTTAGCGACGATTTTTTTATCGCTGCCTATCGCTGGATATGTTAGCGGAGAAAACATGCTATTAGCAACATTTTTCTCCATTGTGCTAAAATATCCAGCGATAGCGGCGAAATGCGTGAATATCGCTGAGAATACAGTGATATTCACTCATTAGCGATGAAATGCTCTTAGCCATGTTATCCATCTCCCATTGGATAACATGGCTAAGAACTGGTCTGGGCAGGTGTTAGTATTTGGAGATATTCGCGCTTAGCACAAATATTTCCAATGCTACGCCTGCCTTGCTAATAGGCGATAGCGACGTTAGCAACTGCTTTCAGTCGCTAACTGGTTGGGTACACCCACTTTGCATGTCATTAGCGATAAACATCGCTGACGTGCAAAGCGGGCCCCAAACCGATTGCTATCGCCTAAAAGCTGTCGCTAACATCAGTTAGCGACAGCTTGCTCATAGGGCAATAGAATTATCGCCGCTTAGCGGCCAAAACTGGCTGCTAAATCGGCGATAATTGCCTATAGCCCCTCTTGGTAATATGCCCCCAGGTTCTTTAGGTTATATTGTTCCCTCCCATTTTTGTATTGGCTGCATCGTATAATAAGTTCAAATATATGATCGTGGAATGACAAGGAACTGTAAAATCTGGTCATATGATGAAATCTGTACAAATGCTCACGTCATTACGTAGGTGCCTTACAAATTGTTTTTAGGGAATCTTTGAGTCCTAGGGTGCTTTTGTAAAGTGGGTAGTTAATTATCTTTTATTATGATACTCATATATGCATAAATACCTGCTGATAAATGATTATTGAATGACAACAATCCTGTTCCATCTTTTTTAACCAAGAGTGGTTATTTTTATTAATATTTAATAAGTACTGTACAATGCCGTTTGTTTTAAATGTTGCTTTTTATGGATGTGTTTTATACTTCTGAATAAAGTATCAATGAATGAGTATTTTCAATCTTAAATCTATATCTGTTTAACTTCTTCAGCAGAAGAAATGTACTAAATATCCCAAGTAAGGCGAGAGAGCTCTTGGAAAGATTTATGTTTAATTCATTTCACAGAAATACACAAGTCATGCTAAAGATCACTGGGAGAAAAACAGCCATTTATGAAAGCACCTGAGAGAAGATTAAAATTGATTTTGAATTGCCTTGTGCTCCTTCGAAATGCTTTACAGATGGACAACTGAGCATTTGTCTATTGATTGAGCAGTAGTTCTAGAAAGAGTACGTCCAGCAGCCTCATGTATACCTGCACACCTTCCTCAAGAAAGTATGATTTTTAAACAATTTAGCAGTCATTTGCCAGTTACAATGGGAGGGTATTTTTCAATTTTTGAGAGGGTAACACTCAAAGAAGGTTTTCCTGTAAATCCACCTGTATGTATGTGGATGGAAAGGAGACTTCCTGATTTCCAGATACTGCATTTTAGGGTAGGTGAAATAAAATGCGAATATCTTGTGAAAAATGGAACCTGAGGGCACACCTTGTAATAAGTAGTCAGGTACTATACAGACAGTAGATTGTTTTGAGGAGAAAAGTCTCTAAAATTGTATTTTACGTTCTCTTTTTTTTGCTCCAACTAGTCTTCTGGGAGAGAATATCACATAAAATGAAATGAATTCTCACGGACCTTTGCAAGATTTTGTGGTGGGAAAGGCAATTTCACCTGGGCCTAACATTTGCACACAATAAGGAATACAAACCTCTGGAAGTACCACACATCTGATGTGATCTGGTGAGCACAAAAATGACTAGTTCTAGTCATATACAGTTGTGACAATGTGACAAGGGCCCAGCAAAATAAATTACAAATGTATAAGAAATCTGTGCATCTTGCAGAAAGGTCAATGGTGAAAAGCCTGGAAACTATAGCTTCAGAAGTCACTCAAGCATGCACCAGAGTTAGAACTCCAAAGCTGCTACTCGCCTCCAAGAAAAGGTCATGCACGAGTTCCTATAGCAGGGAATAACTGAATCGTGCATTTTGCCAGTATTTCCCTTAAACTGACTTGTGACGGTAGCAATGTTCTGTCAAGACTATTGCATGTGTCTTTGAAAGGAAAGCAGTTATTATCCATTTTTCTGACTCTAGTTAAGGAAATAGAAAAAGAAAAAGAAGTACGTAACTAAAGACCACATGTGGGAATGAATTGCGACTTGTAAATCGGTTGCAAATTATTTTGTGAATGCAAAACAGGCTGTACGCGATGTACGACAACCATTTAAAAAATGAAAATAACGTTGTGGCTGATTTGTAAATTGTTATTTTTTTACGACCAAGATTTGCAAGTCGTAATTAGGAAATACCTAATTGGGAGTCACAAACGGTATGTTCCAACGAGTCGCATATTGTGAACAGTTGCAAAAAGCCATGTTTACACATTCAATTTAGCACCAATTCAGTTCAGGTGGTCGCAGGTTCTAAATTGTAAAAGCAGTCCCAGAATGCATTAGGGGCTTCCACAAAGGCTGCCCGTGATAGTGAGGAGGATGAGCATACTGGCTGCTCAGCAGAGGAGGCGGGGACAGGAGAGGATATTCAGGGTGTCCATGTTTGAGAAGAAAGAGGAAGAGACCTATGAACAATACAGGCTGATTAACAATATTATCTTAGAGCTAAGAGCCCTCTTAAAGCCTTACCTTGAAAGCAGTATGCCGTGCAGCAATGCAATCCCTACCCATGTTCAGGTGTTGTGCTCCCTCCACCGATCGACCAGTGGCAGCTACCAAAATGTGATAGCAGTGCCTGGAGGGGTGTCACAGAGTACGCTTTCGCATTTATTGCACACTTTCCTAGACCCTATGCTCCTCACAATACACCAACACGTTTACCTGCCTAAGAATGATGTGGAAATGCAAACTATCAGACAGCCAGATTCCCACATCTCATCTGGAAATATATCCAGGAACCACAAGAACACCTATTCACTGAACATCAAAGTGGTCTGCAATGCACAGAATATCATCACAGATATTGTGGTACAATGTCCAGGGAGCACACATGACTTCTACATGTAGAGGCACAGTGGAATTAACTAACGGCTAGAAAGAGGGGAGTTTGATGAAGCTTACCTTCTAGGGGCTAGAAAGTAATGTTAACACATATACATAATTGCCCATGAATCACTCTTTGTATGTTGTCTCCCACATATATGTGCTTTGTCAGTTGACAGAACTTATGGAGTGAGGCACTGGATCCTAACAGTCTACCTGTATCCCAACAGCCCACATGAAAGGAGCTATAACACAGCACATAGGCCCACCCGGTCAGTGATCGATCAGACATTTGGGCTCCTCAAATTCGGCTTTAGGTGCCTGCACAAGAGTGAGGTACCTTGCAGTATGCACCCAGGACTGCTTGCAAGATAGTGGGAAATTGTGCAATACTCCACAACATTGCCTACAGGAGAGCACATTGAGGAGTCCGAAAGTGAATTTGAGGTTGAGTATGAGGTTCCTGGTCCACCTGCCCAGGAGCCAATTGAGGCAAGCAGAGCAGCGGAGGGGAGAAGGCACAGGGACCACATGCGAGGCATTACTTTGCCCGGTAAGACATGTCCATATACACAATACTGTGAGAAAATGTCACAACCCGGCAGATTTTCTTCCAGGCAATGATTACTTTGAGACTTGATTATGCCAGAAATACATAGACTACAGAGAGTTCAGAATGCGGCCGCAAGATCTCTCCTCGGTCTGCGCAGAGCCTGCTCAGTGAATAACACTATTTGCCGTCTCCACTGGCTGTCTGTGGCTAGGCGCATAGAGTTCAAGCCTCTCTGTATAGCCTTTAAAGTCCTGAAATTTGCCTCTCCTAATATTTTGACCGACTTGCTTCTACCCTATGTTCCCTCCTGCCAGCTCCGCTCAATGGGATAACACCTGGTGGTAGTCCCTCAGGTTAGGAGGGTTCATGCCGGCGGTCGTTCTTTGCAGAACAGAGCGGCTATCGTTTGGAACACGCTGCTGGTCCACATTCGGGGGCTTAACCCCTTGCATGCTCATTACGAGCTCAGCTCGTCATGAGCTACAGTGCTCCGGTGCTCAAATAATTGCCTCCAGGACTTCTAATACAGAGATTTCTTGTTTATCGTAATAAGATGATTATGAGGATTGCAGAAAGAAATCGTGAGAAATACTATAAGGTTCATAATAAGGTTTCAACTGAAGACAAGTATATTTGAATAACGGGGAAGAAGTAAAAATGCTTTGGAGGAGAAAGAAAGAACTTCTCAAGGAGAGAAAAGCACAAGCAGGGAGTGTTCAATATCAAGTCATAAAGGAGCAAAGGCGGTAAGGGAAGTAAAAAAGCTTGTCTCAAACAAAAAGCTTCATAATAAGAACAAATCTGGAAAGTTAACACCATCCTCTGTTTTGACTTTTTAAAATGCAATAGGGATATTCTAGATCTCTTGTTTTGTCAAATAAAATGTTGAGAGAATAGAATCAACTTTAAAAATGTTTTAAAGAGAAATGTATACTGCAATCATGGACAAAATACACAACAGAATAGGTGTAATCATCATTTATATGGAGTCAAGACGACCCAACCAAGAAAAGAATAAAGAAGAGGACAATAATTTGTAAATTGTATTTATTCCTTCTTTCATGTTTATGGCGACCTATTCTTTAATAGAGATGGTGAACAAAACACCTAAGCATTTCATTTTAGAAGTATTCTAATGAAAGTCAGTATAATCAAAAGAATGTTTAAGACAAAACTTGGTGAGGCCTAAGACTTCTGTCTTGTCTGAATTTATTTTATAATCTGATACTAAAGAGAATTGAGATATTTCATGAAGCAGGATGGGAATTGAGCGATTAAGGTTGGAAAGAAAAAGAAGGTCATCTGCATATGCGAAGTACTTCAGGTGTTTCTCTTGGTACTGTAACCCTAATATGAGGCTATTATTGCGTATTTTGGGTAAAAAAGGTTCAAGGGCTGACACAAATAAGAGTGAAGATAAGGGACAGCCTTGCTGAACACCTCTTTTTAATGGAAAATAATGGGATATTTTTCCATTAAAAAAAATGCAGAGGCTGTGGAAGCTTTATAAAGAGGAGAAAAGTGAAATAATATAGGGACCAAAACCATGCCAAGAAAGAGATGTAAGTAAAAAGGTCCAGTCAATTCTGTTGAATGTCTTTTATGCGTTAAAGGCAACAGTAGCCAATGAGTAAGACAGAAAAGAATCTTTGTTTAATACATTAAAACATAGTCTAGAATTATCTGTGGACAGGCTACCCTTAATTCCAGTTTGCTCCATGCCTATCAATTTAGATTAAAAAAACTTTCCTGACACAAGGCTAATAGTTTGGTCAAGATTTTAGAGTTCATGATTACAAGGGCGATGGACCTATGGCTTTTACGCTTTGTAGGGTCTTGACCATCTTTATGGATAAGAAAAATGGTAGCTTCTTGAAAAGTGCCTCCAGCAGTACCAGAAGTATGAAAGAATTTAAATACTGCATAGGTTTAGGAAGAAGAATATTTGAAAAGTGTGAATAAAATTCAACCATAAAACTATCTGGCACAGACTTTACTACTGAACATCTACCTCCACAGAATTTTGTAGTCCATGGATATCTAGGAGGGAATATCAAAGGACAAAATATCAAAAAGTAGGTGCATAAAGGGAGTTATAGATTTAATATTCTTAACTTCACTTCTATGAATTTTGAAGATATGGCTACAGCAGAGGTACATATATGTGGAGTTTAGTATAGAAAATCTAGACTTACTTACCTGTTGAGGACCTCAGCTCCTCCGCGAGCTGAGGTCGGTGCAAAGGCAGAACAGCCTTTCCTACTATCCGGTGACAATAATGTTTGTGAAGTAGCAGCCTGACCCAGATTCCTATGTGGCATAATCAACTCGACAATCGAGTTTTTATTTTTCCTTTCTCCTAACTTTGGACACAAGGCCATCTGACTGTAAGTAGCAGTTAGGTTATAGGGGCCGAGGGTTGGATACACCTTACCGTGTGTATACGGCCCAGGTCTCTTTTCACTTGGTCCTGAAGAAAACCTGGGAATTTCCTATACAGGATGAAACATGTAGACCTTATTGCACCCACATAGTTACTGTCGGTCAATCTAACCAACTCTAGTATAATATTACTGTTTTTAACATTGTCCAGTAGCTTCTGCATAAAGTTTTTTCAGCGTAGTTATACTTGGCCAATTTTTAACTCACTTTTTTACATCACACTCACAAAAATCTACCTGCTCCACTGTAATCAGGTGTCGCAGCACACCCGGATGGCACTCGGCTGTCCGGGTGACACATTTTCATGACACAAACGTCAAAACTATTTTGTTTTTTGATGTTAGTGTAGATGTCCTGCGTGAAGTCACACAAAACCATTTGCCCCAGTCGGAACAGTAGCAACTGAGCTGTTTAAGTGGTTGGGGCAGAGTCAAACTAAATACCCCTAACCAGCCGCCACTGTAGCCTCTAAGGCTGAGGACTAAACTAAGTTTGCAAATTTCGGTTAGCTACTGCATTGTGCTCCAGTAAGAATTGTTTACAGACTTTTCTGTGCTGAAGGGTGAACAGGAGTCTTCGTCATGTCATCCTGTTGTTAGCCAAGATCCAGTAGGAGATCCAGTAGGGAAAAACATCCTGAGTCATGGAGAAATGAAAAGAAAAAAAAATAGGTCAGTGGCGCATGGCCTATGCCTCCCACCATGGTTCTGGATGCACGAGGAGAGTGTGCCCTACCATCAAAGATCATGATTCAGCAAACAGATTAACTAGCTGGAACCAAACGAGCTAGGATACACCTGTAAGATGTAATAGGGCAGAGGAGTTGGCCTAACGGCTAGGGTGGTGGACCTCGAATCTGGGGAACTGAGTTCGAGTCTCAGCAACGATGCTGAACATCCTGTGATTCTGAGCAAACCACTTAATTTCCCCGTGCCTAACAAAAAATGAATGTGTCCTCATGTAACGCAACTGGTGCTATGTAAAGCGCTCCGATACCCAACACCTTCGTGTCAAGTGTGCGCTATATAAAACTCCGTAAAATTAAAATAACACTTCGCACGATACACACCATTGAGCAAGTAGAATATGTTATATAAGAAATACTAAATATTGGAAGCACATATGGAACAAACAAACACAAATATGTTCTCCGTCTAAAGGGAGGCAGAAGTTAGAACAATAATGCAGTAAACTATTTGCAACATCATCACTAGCCCCCGAGTACTTGATCCGTCCCCAGGGGTGTACTTCCTTTCCCAGTGGTCATGTGCATTGAAGATCACAGATAAGCCACTATGGCAAAATATTTTGTACAAGGAAATGATTTGGGTCCGAGTTAGGTTTACAAGCTGTGGCTGAGTCCATGAAGGGGTAAATGTACGGCCAAGAGCAGTCACCGAATTAGCAATATTGCAAAAGGAAAATCATGCAAGCCTATTGGAAGGAATGAAAAATGTTGGAAGATGAGGGCCTCAGCAACTGGCATGAGTCTCAGAAGGTGGTAGATAAGTTAGAAGCAAAAGGAAGCAATTAGACAGGATCCAATACAGAACCGGGGCAGATAAATCCTGGGTATGAGAGTTAAGGATGTGATGAAACGGTCACCCTTCAAAAATCAGCACCGGATTCCACCGATTAAGTGTTTACTACTGGAGAACAACTGGAAAGGCCTGAGAGTCCCAATATCATTGGACAACCTCCACCAGGTTTAGGGCCCAACCCTTTGTCTTAGGAATGCCATTGTCATTGCCAGTGAGTGCCCTTTTGTGGCAGGGAGAATGCACTCAATTTACGTTTCCAAAGGGGTCAGTGACTGTGATTATTATTAATTAATATTTATAGAGCACCTGGCCACCCTTAGGCATCCCCGCACTATCCATGATAAATGGAGCATCGCAGCACAAAAGAGGGAGGCTTGAGTTAAGGCAGACTCTGAAAGAGCCAAGTCTTCAGCTGTCTCCGAAAAGAAAGATGGTGAATAGTTGCACGCAGCTGTGCAGGAAAAGTGTTCCATAGTCTGGCCGTGTTGTAGGAGAACCTCCCGATCAAGCTCTCTTGATTTTTGGAATCACTGCCAAAAACTGATTAGCTGACCGAAGACATCTTGTTGGTTGGTAGAAGGCCATCAGAGAGTGATTTAACTTAGGGCCTGTCCCCCAAAGTGTTTTATGTGCTATGCACAGGGCTCTACATTTAATCCGTTCTTCTATTGGGAGCCAGTGGAGTGTTTTTTTTAATACTGGCTTGACGGATTGTCAATCAGGGGTGTTATACAGCAACCTGGCTGCACAGTTCTGTACCACCTGTAATTTCCCTATTGTGGTGCCTAGGTAGAGGGAATTCCCATAATATAATCGAGGGAGCACTGAACTATAACTCTGCATGCCTGCACTGGGAGTAGTGGGAGGATTTTCCACAGCATTCTAATGATGCCAAAGCAAGCTTCATTGCTTGGCTGTTAAAATAAAGGGATTTTTCTAGCCAGATGCCCAAGCTTTTTATCTGATCTTTAGGGGTTGGCGGTGGACCCAAACATTTGGGCCAGTTTAGTCCCATTTGTTCCGTCGGCACACAGGGATGATTATCTAATATCATCAACTCCGTCTTGTCTCCGTTAAGTTTGAGACAAGACTGGTCCCTCCAGGTGGCCACTGTTTCCATACAGGACTCCAGATTAATTGGTATATTTTTGGGATGCTTTAATGCAACTACCAATTGTGTATCGCCTGCGCATGTGATGATATGGATCCCATATGACAGTACTAATTGGGCCAAAGGTTTATGATAAATATTAAAAAGGGTAGGTCTCAACGATGAGCCCTGTGGAGCTCTGCACACGAGTGGCAGACATTTGGAGGTGCAATTCCCCTCGAACACCTGGACTACTCTGTCTTTCAGGAAATATTTAATCCATATCATGGCTCATAATACAATAGAAAACTGGTAGCTTCCCAGTTCACTACACTAAGGGAATGCAGCTACCTGGGGACATTTGCTATTAAAATGTTTGGCCAAACCTGGATATCTTTCGAGTGATCATGTAGTTTAGCCATGTTGTTGGCCTTGCAAACACGGCACCAGCTCTTTTTCAAGTCTACCCTCCAAGTGCACTATCAGTAGATGAGTAGGAAAAGCCTCGGCGCTGAGTCGTTGCATTCTATCCTTTCTCCAGGAATCACTGGCAGCCAGAACAGCTAGACTCTCCAGAAGATTACAATGTGGTTTGCAGTCCACCAGAATTCAATGAAGGAGAAACCTACTCACTTACGCCATGATGTAGTAATTAGATGACCCAACTGCAAAAGCCAACCCAGAAAGCACGTAGGTCAGACTGCTTTCTCTCTGTCCATGCATGCACAACTTCAGGTGAAGCACAGCAGTTCCAGGGACTCAATGAAGCCAAGGATCTTTACCTCAGCTGTAGTCAGTTTGGTGAGCTCTGCTTTTGATGGATGTGATCCCGTCTCCATGGATCAAAACCAATAGGGTATTGTAATTTGTGGATCCTTCTCCGGTACAGAAGCATTGGCTGAAGGGAAAGGAATCCAGAGTCCTTGATGGGGGCAACAGTCTCAGATCCTCAGGCCTTCTTGAAGCTAGGAGTATGAAGAAAAGCCATTGCTCAGGGTGATATGCCATTAGTAATTTGATTCGCATATAGGCTCCTAAAGACTAACCGTAAGGTGCTACCCTTACACAGATCAGGGCCCACGTATAGGCTAGGTGTGTGTTTAAGTTTTAAGTTTGCTGTTAATGAAGGAGGGCAATGTCTCCCAACTTCCCAGACTTCAGTGAAGTTAAATGTAACTTTTTTTTACTGCAGTTCGATGTCTTGTCCAAAAAGAGCAGAATGTCACTCTGCAGGGAATTGGATCTCAGCTTTTCCCGCTCTGCCACTCGGGACTAACCTTAGGCATGAGTGGCAGCAGAGAAATCCTGCAGCACAATCTATCCCCTGCCCACTGGTGTCGAGTTTTAAGCAAGAGAACCTCCAGACAGTGGATAATGCTACTGTCAGGAGAAATGATGAGAAGAAAAAATCTGAATGGTCAAAGGGCAACCATTGAGTGGCTAGCAGCTTCAAAACATGAGCTGAGCTTTTTTTCCGCTACCCAACAGAGATCCATGTTGTCATCTTTTTTGCTTATTTGAAATGTCATCAGTCTTGTGCTTTACAAAGCCAGGGAAATTTTAAAAAAATACTATGCAAAGTTGCAAAGCTTTAAGCTTTGCAACTTCACGCACCATTAGGCCCATATTTACAAAGGTTTTGCGTAAGTGCTCATGCGACGCATAACGACTCGAATGATGTCAACAACTAACTTTCGCTTGTAAAAGGATGTTTTTGCATGGAAAGCTCTCCAAGGGCAGCATCAAATGGCATTGAGTTGCGCAGCAGAAACCCCAGCTAATGGATGCATAGTGGGGATTATGCAACAAAATTAAGCAAACACCCATAGAAGTCAAGCAAACCAATACCTGCTAAACTCAGGTAAATTAGTGTGACCTCGTGCTGTGTGGCATACTACGGCTAATGATTTTTTACTACATAATACATGTAATAATCACAAAAAAGTACACATATCACACAATTAACCCTTGGGCTTTTGGTGTGTGAAGATAATTTTACTTGAGGGTATGTTTTGAGTACAAGTCTTGAAAGATAACTCATTAGACTTTGCGCATTACTGAGACAGGAGATCGTGTTTAACGTCATATGAGGCCAGTGATATTAGCATATCTATCTGCTATCACTGTGATGCTTCTTTCCGGTCCAGGGAAGGCATGGCTTGGCAGTTCGGGCTGGACTGTTCCCATGAGGCACAGGGTCAGACTGCTTTGCTTATGGCCATGTCTGAACTGGGGTGGTGGTGTGAGCTAAGAATGATGATGGATTAAACCCAGATCAGTTGGCTGGGGGTGAGTGTTTGCATTGTTCAACACAACGTCCATCATCACCTTTGGTTTAACGTCATATGAGGCCAGTGATATTTGCATATCTATCTGCTATCACTGTGTGGTGTGTTGTAAATAATACACTGCAGTTGATGAAACTCAGTGCAACACAACGCATAAAGTTTGCGTGCAGTATTGTGTTGAATGAGTCTTAGTAAACCTGTCCATTCTTGTGATCCAAGGAGACAGTATTGGGTAATACTGAACACTGTCCCTTTGGACATACATGTCCTTGACCTAGGACTGACAAAGATCTAGAGCCTAGCTTACTCACCTCATTAGCCTTATCCTGGTTAGTGGCTGTGCATTGGCTCTGTGTTCACCTGCAGCCCTCACAGGCAGCGCTTTAAATTAGTAATTATTGTCAGGTGATGAGTACCTTCTTATACGTCCTGCTATAAATCTTTCTTATGTTTCTCTAGCACATAACCCCCACCTATAACCCCTATTTATGTCAGCTTCATTTGTATTTTTTTTGTAGCTCAAACACCTGTTGTTCGATCCATCAGCATAGCATATTGGGGCCAGTGGATGATTCGATGGCTGACCATTGGGCAGTCTCAGGAGAGACGTCTGCCCCACTAAATACATAGTTGAGTTCTTGTTATTAATCAAATTGCTGCTTATCTTACCAACTTTACTCGTTGATCTTCAGGTGCAATTCTGAGCAGAGGAGCACCTCTTATGAAGGGAGAGTACCAACACTCCTAGCAGCAAACAGGTACTCCAGGATACTTCAGGGTTTTAGTTGCAGATTCCTTTTCTTTTTACAGCACACAGTGTTGCCAATTGTGTACTTAGGTTCCAAATTCAGGTTTATTATAAACTGAAGCTATCAAAAACACTCATTTAAAATACAAAATGTAAATATCAATGTGGTGTTAAAAAACAGCCAACACGTGTTTTATCCTCAGAAGGTGCTGTCAAAGCTCTCAGTACATGGAACACAACTAGCAGACAAAACCACTGCATTCACTCAAAGTATTCTCCAACTATTTTGATCGAAGTTCTCAAATTAAAGTAGTCATCTAATAGAAAGCCACTCAATATATAGTGGAAAGAATAGTAGTCACTTCTTCTCAAGTTTCAAAGTAAATGTCTGTACCCGGACGGGTGCCCAGGGCGCTCTCCAGCCTTCACAACTGTGGAAATATTAAGGCTTAGCCTACACAGTAGAATGGTCTTCTAAATTGTGGCTATCACTTATTTAAGGTCAGTTTTTTCCTACTCCTGGACAGTGAGTACCTGCAGGTTTATAGCCCAGTTTCAATCTGTACACACAACTCAGCCTGAACCTTAGTGCCTTTTGGTTCGAAGGTCACCCTGTACCCTCACACTGGGATTTGACACTAGTCAGCTGACAGAAGTGGGGGCTAGAATCTTCAATAACACCACTAATGGGGAAGCACTGGGGCATATTACCAAGGGGGGCGATAAGCAATTATCACCGGTTTAGCAGCCGTTTTCGGCCGCTAAGCGGTGATAATTCTATCACTCTATTAGCAAGCTGTCGCTAACTGATGTTAGCGACAGCTTTTAGGCGATAGCGAGTGGTTTGGGGCCCGCTTTGCATGTCAGCGATATTTATCGCTAATGACATGCAAAGTGGGTGTACCCAACCTGTTAGCGACTGAAAGCAGTCGCTAACATTGCTATCGTCTATTATCACCGCAGGCGAAGCGATGAAAAAAATTCACGCTATCGCCAAAAACTAACGCCTGCTCAGACCAGTTCTTAGCCATGTTATCCAATGGGAGGTGAATAACATGGCTAAGAGCATTTTGTCGCTAATGCATGAATATCGCTGTATTCTCAGCGATATTCATGCTATCGTCGGAAAAATTATCGCTTTGGAGATAAACTTGCTAATAGCAAGTTATCTCAGCGATAATTTCCGGCGATGCTTAGCGATAAAATAATCATTGCAAAGCCTAGTTAGCGATAAATATCGCTACTCGTTGGTAATATGCCCCACTATTTCTAAATCAAACCTCTATTTTTTTTAACGAGCTTTGTAAAATAAATAAACTGGAGGGGACTTCATGGTCTAAAGCCAGGGATTATTTATTAACAAATATATTTTTCTACAACGGAACATTTGACAGATTATTAGACTGCATGGGGCGGATTCTAAAGTTAAAACTTTGAATTCCTTAAATAGCATGTAATGTGAGAGCTCTTTTAGCAGACCTGCTCGTATATCATTAAACAGTAAGGATTCCAGAACTGGAGTGCCGGGACCAGTTACCAGTGAGGTACCTGGCACTTAACCAGTGCAAGAGGATAACGCGTTCTTTTCTAGTTTGATAGGAGACCGTCTTCATGGCTCAAAATACAGACTGCTGTGTCTGTTACCTATCTTTAAAAAAGTCGATGTCATTTTTATCCGATGAGGGCATTTTTACGGAAATGCAACGATTCAAATATAGCACTAACTTATATTTATGCAGCGCTATATACCGCACTCCTGCTGTTTCTATGCACTGTAAAATAAAACGTTCTGTCACCCAATTTACAAACCTCAGTAGGAAGAAAGGCTCAGTCTGCTTTGGCAGGATTCAAACTTATGTTCCAGGACATAGCACTCCTCCTCACTGGGTATTATCTATTCAAATAGAATGTTTTACTAGGTAGGCACTTCAATTTATACAATCAAATTCTTTATTCGATTTTAAAGAATAAAATCATAGAAATTAACACAAAAGAGGAAACTAAATCATCACAGTCATTCATTTACACACTTACTACATTTGTGACATAAAAATATAAATGTACTCCATAAAAAGGGTAGTATAATTAGACAGGAATAAAAGACAACAGGAACCAACACCCTATTAACCTCCCCTAGCGTCCTGTACTATAGACCCCTTTAAGAAACCTTGATACATTAAAACATACTTTATGTATTGCTAACAGTTGCAAATGTAAAAGTGCAGGCCTAACCTGATAAAAATCCATAGTTAAAAAAAGAGGTTTTAAAATCTTATGTCAGAGAGTTTTATATAAAGGGCATATGAGTACAATGTGCAAAGTATCACATTTTCAAAGCTGATCATAAGAAGATGTGAGTAGTTCAGAGTACTTGTACCAAGTTCCCTCAGGATAAAACAGCTGATGAAACATACCCAGCCTGAAATACGTCAATAAATGACGCTGATGATTTGACATATCGAGTAGGTCTGGCTCTATCCTGGGTACTGTTTTCTACCATGATAAATTTCCCGTATGATGTTTTGGTCAAGGCTGAGGCTTCCTTTTATGCTGCCACCATGAGATGATATGTCTGTTTTAGCCAAAGAACATTTTTCTTTATGATACTCTGTGGGTTAAAAAATAACTCCGCTCTCCCCAGAGCTCTGAAGTTATCCTTAACGTAAGCCAGCCAGGGAATATTACACATGTTGTCCAGCTTCACTTAATCCGAAATAACTAACCTGTTGTCACATCATTTAGGCTAGTCCTGTCATGTATACACCTTTTTACATACATTTGTTGGGAAACAGCATTTACATTGCATGCTTTAGATCATATGCCATTACAACGCGATTGTTACAACAACCGTGTTATTTCAACGTGAACCATTACATCGCAAGTCATTACAATTACTTGCTGTAGGGGGCAGAAGGTGTTGGATTTACAATCCAGCACTTTCCCTGCTGTTGCACAAACTGGAGTAGGAATAGTAAGTTATACTTTTCAAATGTCCAGCGTGCCCCCTACAGCAAGTCATTGTAACGACTTGAGATGTAATTGTTCGCATTGTAACAACGCAGTCGTTGTAACTATGGCGTTGTAATGGCATGCGATCTAAAGCATGCATTATAAAGAGATATATTCTCATTTATCCCATCCACGCGACAATAATGATTCTAAGCAGGTGACCTTTTACCTAGTAGCTTGCTCCTGCATCTTCGACACCAGGCTCTCGGTACTCTATCATAATCCCTGTACCTGACGTACATAAGCATGTCCTCGGGCACTGTATAATTATACTGTATAAAGGTCACCACTGTTTCCATCCTTGGCCAACAGCCAGCCATGGTTGTTTTCAAAACATATCAATTCTAGAAGAAACCCTGGAGTGACCACTCTAGTATAAAAGACTATTTCCCCCCCCTACAAATTAGAGGAGAATTACTTCCAAGCTGACACGTGATCCTGCATGCTGAATCTTCGACACACAGTGGTCTGACATCCCTTGCGGGGTGTCATCCTCGAAGCAGAGATGAGGACCTTCGTTCTCAACCATCAGGTGAGGGGGCTGGTTCTTCCCAAGTGGTTTCTTGGCAACAGATAAACATGGCTACAAGCAATATACATGCTACACATACAGATCTAGGCTAGGTACATTTAGGCAAATTACTGAGGACGCTCATTTTAGGAATATGCAAGTGCTACTGTTTTTATCTGAACTGCTTCTGTTCATCTTATTAGCACTATGGTAGAAATGTATCTACTATTTACTATAGTGGTACTAGCAATCTCTTTTGTATGCTTCTGTCTCCTGATTGTCGTAGCACATATGTTTTACACAAGACTGTCGCTGGACCAATAAATACTTATTGAAACATGCTAATCGCCATCCTGCGTATTTTCTGAGAGTAAGCAAGCACAAGTATCTGAGCAAAATGTGCTGTTCCGTTTTCCATGATCCCTGAGGAATCAGGGTTGTCATGTTCAGTTGTTGCCCAAAACTACCTACACCACTGTAAGATACAGGGGGGTGGTAGTGGCACAGTGGAGCTAGCTGGTCTAACGGCTGTTATATCCTGTGGGAGTGTCCAGAAGCGGTTGGGACACCAAGCCCTCAGTTTTGTCATCCAAGGTCCTGGGGGATTCCTAGGAACTACACAACACTTTTGAGACTTCATATTTCTTTTAGCCAGACAACACACCACAACAAAAGAGGTTGCAACTGAATAAAGTCAGCAATGCAGCTCATAACAAGTTCTTCGTGTAAAATGTCAGTAAAAGGAACATTGCCCAACCCCTAAGAGGCCCCTAAAGAATTGATTTTCTGACACCACAATCAAGCCTAGATTTGTGTAGCCACAGCTCTCACAACCAAAAATGGAAATTGGAATACACTTGGATTTATATATCTCCAGCGTAGTTTTCAATGGCTTCTGACCAAAGAGGGAAGAGAAATAATTTATTTCAGCACACGCCCATTTGGGACTTTCAGTATTCTTTTTATTAAGGGCTCCCAGCTAAGACCTGAGTCTGTTAAAATCCCAAAATAGGCAAAATTGCCAACCTTTCTTAAAATCTGGCCCTGCAGAGAAAAGTGGCACTTTTCATGTTTTTCAGCCCAAGGACCATCACATGCGACTTTTCAAATTATAAAGTAGATCCAGGATGCCAATAAAATCACCAAAAATATCTAAAACCCACTGCAGGCTCCTGGCATTAAGGATAATCAAAACAGCAGTATCTTCATATGAAAGACCCGGGAGCAATTTTCCCCCGGCACTTAGGGCATCAGTACCCTGTTCAGAAAGGATCTTCTCTAAGCGATTAACATACATAATAAAGGGGGCAAATACAGACCTGCAGGACCCGCCTTCTGAGAGCAAGGTGCTTAGTGCATTCCCGGTTACTGCCATATCAGACTGAGGCCATCAACCCACATTGACAAAATCAGCCAAACTCTGATCCACCCCCATGGACCTCAGTTCCGCCAGAGCTTATTTCTGTTAACCTTATTGAAGGCAGAGCTGTAAGATGAAGGGAAGCCTTTTCAACCTGATATTTATTTTTTAAACATACTTTATTGATTTTATATAATGTTGCACCATGCTTAAGTGTCATTGCAGTTGGTACATAACTCTTATAGTATAGGTACACAGGCCTTGAGCATGATCTTCTTAACATTTTACATTCAAGTAAAAGTAATAGCCCATTTGGGGTGTTTGACATTTTTAGGATCGACCAATTGCTTCAGCTGTTTCAATTTTATGTTGTTGAACAAAATCAATGAAAACATAACATTTCTAAACTACCCACCCCCCTCCCCCTAGTCTGGCTCACCCTCAGTTGAGATGATTGGGACCTGAGATTCTGCCTTTTCCTTGTGTGTGCGTCATGTGGGGATCACTGTCTTAGGGATGTAATTCAGGTTGACAGGCCAAGAGTCAAACAGGGGTGGTTGGGGAAGGATAGCACAACCTCATGCTGGCGGAAGGGTGAGCTTTGCACTTTGCGCGGTGTGGCGTAAGGGAATCGGTTGCCTTAAAAGCATTCAGCATCAGGTCCCATTCCATAGAAATAGGTGTTTTTCGCAACCCTAGTTATGCCTCTTGTTTAATGATTACACTTTCTGCTCCGCCTATCGGGCCATCTCTGCATGCCGAGTACTGTTGGGGAATGGGGCCGAATTCCACCTCATTTTGATGGAGCGCTTTGCTATGAGTAGGGACAGATCAGCGAAACGGAGCTGCGCCTTCTGTGGTTTAGGGCAACGGAATAATCCTAGTATGCAATGCTCTAGTGTGTCCCACTTGGGGATTCCTTTGGTGTTTCCTATAATTTGTGAGACTGAGGACCAAAACCCTCTGAGGTGCGGGCACATCAATAACATATGCAAAATGTCTGCCTCCTCTGCCTGGCATCTAGGGCAACAAACACGCGTGTTGGGGTATATGCAATTGAGGTGGTGTGAGGTAAGATAGGCCCTGTGGGGGATCGTATGTTGTATTAACGGAAATTTTGTGTTGCAAGACACCTTCTTAGGGTATTCTAGGAGAGATGAGCAGTCCTTGTCTTTTAAGTCCTTTCCAATGTCTCTGGACCACTTTTCCCTAAGAGGTGTAAGGGAGGTCCCTGCGTGCGCCCAGGCGCCCCTGTACAGCCATCTAACGAGGTGGCGTCCCTCGCCCATCAGGTATACGGCGTGTATTAGCTTGTGTGTTAGGGGTTCCTCGCCATTTGGTGCCCAATGTTTCTTTACATACCAGATAATAGCTGCATGGAACATAAAAATAGAACGTGGGACTCCTTGTTCCCAAGGAAAATTTTCATGATCCCCCCCAACCCCCCCCACTGTGGAGACCCTCTCCCAAGACCAACAAAGTATACTCTGGCCAGTGATCAAGCCTGTTGTAGTGGGGATTCCAAGTAAGGGGGTGTTCGGTGCGTAAGGGGGCATTGCCCAGTGTATTGTAAGGCCTTTTTCCAATATGAAAGCGTTATTCATAACAACAGGGGGGAATCAGGGGGTATCCTGCTCAACGGTAATAGCAAGGTGTGCAGGGTGCCCCAGCTCAGAAATTGCAGCGTGTAGACAAGTTTGTGCAAATAGCGTTCTGCAAGCCAATATGACAGCCATTGTAACTGACTTGCAAAGCAGTAGGCTTGAAAATCTGGCACAACTAGGCCACCTTTGTCTGGCCTCAGCTGTCGATTAGGCAGTCCCATCCTTTGGTGCCCAGTTGCTAAGATGAGATCCAACAGGAGGTAATCCAATATTTTGAAAATAGAGGCGGGTAACATTACTGGCAAATTTGTGAAGAAATATAACAGTTGCTGGAGCACTCCCATTTTAGAAATGGCTATTCTTCCCATCACCGAGAGAGGTAGCGACAACCAAAAGAATATCTGAGTACGTAACACCCTGTCCGCCCTCATCATATTGCCCTCTATTAAATCCTGTGGAGTACCATATATTTGGATGCCCAGATATTTGAAAGTGTGTGGGGAAACTAAGAGGGTGAACTGTCCAAACGTACCAGTTTTGGGGCCCTCGCCTTGATGAAAGAAAATTGCATGGGATTTTTTCTTGTTTATGGTTAGGCTAGAGATACGTTTGAATTGTTCAAAAATATGTGGTATGGACTCTAGGTCCCTTGTCAAATCATGAGCGTATAAGATTAGGTCATCTGAATATGCTGACAATACGTGCATTGAGTTGCTCAGCCAGATCCCCAGTGTTTCAGCTTCCTTCCAGAGTCTAATTGCGAGGGGTTCTAGCGCCAGCACAAACAGCAGTGGTGACCGGTGGCAGCCATATTTATTTCTTGCTGTGTGTTCACTATGGTTCTGTCTAACAGGGCCACCTCGGGTAAAGGGGTGGGGGTGCGCATTTTGCAGAAATCGTGCCAGGAGTGCTCCCGATTCATCTGCCTCTGCATGTTTGTGCTGGGTAAATAATTGATAATCTATTACTCGGAGTCGTTCCAGAATGTCAGCATGTTGTATATGCGCCTCCTGCAGTGCCTCTTTTTTCAAGGAGTTGATGACCGCTTCCCTGTTCAAGCTTGTTTAAAGTGTCTTCTATTGATTTAGGATTATTGTGGATCTCCTGTCTGGCCCCCACAGTGGCACCGATAGCAACGCCCCTAATCACTGTCTTAAACGTGTCCCACTCTATGAGGCGTGAGGAAGCCAAATTAGTATTCTTATAGTCAATGCTATAGTATCACAGAAAACAGCATCTTCCAGCATATGTGGCCACAGCCTCCAAGTAGGGACAGGAGTGGGAATTCTTCCCCAGGATAATGTGATCTCTAGCGGGTTGTGATCAGAGAAGGTCTTCCCCAGGTCGGTGGTGTGGGACTCCTGGGTTGCTGTGAAAAGGGAACATAATATCCTATCTATCCATGTGTGTAATTGATGGGGCGGAGATTAGAAGAAATATTTGCAGCTGTTTGGATTTTTGAGGCGCCAGACATCTCCCAGTGACCAACCCGCCCCCCACACACGCAAGGACTCCGTCTGTCTAATGGAAACAGCTCCCTGGACGTCTGTGAGAGCTGTCCAGCTGGACATCTAGGACTGTGTTATATTTTTCCCCTATTACCCATGGGTAGCCCACCCAGTCTGCCAGCACTGTGTCGAGGCTTGCTAAAAATGTGTCCTGCTTCAAATTCGAAGCATAAATGCTACCAATGACTATATGTGTACTGTCTAGTGAGCCATGGATCATGACATACCTGCCTTGTGTATCAATATGCTGCTCCAGGGCCTCAAAAGGAACCCTGTGTCTGACCCATATGTCTGTTTCCCTCGCAAAGGCAGAATATGATGTGGTGAACACGTGGCCTCTCCATTGTTTGCAGAGTTTAACCGCCTCTGACTCTCTAAGGTGGGATTCCTGTAGCAGGGAAAACTGTGCCTTTTGCCTTTTCAATTGGGCATGAATCCAGTATCGTTTATCTACAGATCCCATCCCTCTGACGTTCCAGGTTTTCCTGCATGACCATGTTTTTGTATGCTCAGCTCTTGAATCTACCCAGGGTAGTGAGACGGGTAATGTGTGAAGTCGACTGGGGGGTAAGCCAGAAACCCAAAGACCCATCTTAACTCCCAATACTAGGACCAGCCTGTAAACTACGCTGGTCCAAACAATATACACAACTGTGTGAACATTCTTTCGATTCCGATATGCTTTCGCTACAGGGGGGGTGGGGGTGATTCCTGCTCCTTGCATAATGCACATGGTTGTGTGCAGTTATGTAACTGACAGGACCGTGATCCTTTATTAGGGGTTTCGAGAAGCTGTGGGGAAGGGTAAAAGTATATACGAAGCCTTACATCTCCACAATGAATTTTAAAACATCTCTACATCGATATGGTAGCAGCGTGGCGGGACACCTTCAACCAATTAGGTCATGTACAGTTAGTGGAGAGATACTGTTATCGGAGTCTGAGTGCATGATGGTGTCCTCTGAGGACTCTGGTGATGAGGGGAGTTGTGGTTTCTGAAGGAAGCCGCCGCTGCTAGGGCTGACTCTCTGCCCTGCAGGGCATGCTCCAGTGAGGTGCTCTTCGCTTTGGTTTTGCGAGTCACTTTGTTGCTGCGTGTTCTCTTCGCTATTGTCGTTCATGGCTCCTGACTTGTACTCTGTGACGATCTCTCCAGTGAGTGGGGGGAAAAGTAGCCTCCAGCCAGTCACCTGTGGCCTCCAGGTTGTCAAGAAAGTGTGTTTTTTGATCATGTTTAATCTTCAAGCAGGCCGGGAATAATAGAGCATATTTGAGGTTCAGGGCTCTGAGTTTGTTTTTAAGCATTTGATAAGAGGCTCTTCGGTGTTGAACCTGGACTGTGTAGTCCGGGTATAGTGAAATCCAGTGATTTTCATATTGTTAAGGGGATTTCTCCCTGGCCATTTGGAGCATAGTGTGGCAGTCCCTATAGTTGTGTATACGGGCTATCATTGGGCGAGGGGGAGAGCCTGTCACTGGTCTCCCTGCATGGATTCTATGTGCCTTCTCAATGCAGAAGAAATTGGACAGGTCCTCCAGGGCTACATGTTCTTACAGCCACTGTTCCATGAATTGGGAGGTGTTGGGTCCCTTCCTTTGGCGTGCTCACCCTGTCATGAAGGCCGGACACCTGCTGCTCTGAATGTTCCTTGTGTTGCAACAGCAGTTCAGTCAGTTGTTGATTGTTCTTCATTGTGGAGGACAACTTATCATGATCCGCTTTAAGAAGCGTGAAACCAATGGTCAAGGAAACTATTTGCTACTCTATGGCCTTCCGCAAATCCCTCACCGCTTGCAAGATGAGGTCCAGTTAGTCCGGAGCAGGTTCCAGGTTGGTGGAATGCAGTTCATTGAGGGTGTTTGGGCGGCACTGTCCTTGTCCTCCTGCAGCTGCGAGCCCGAGAGAAGCCATCTCTGGTGCTCTTTCCTTGGTGGGTCCCATGGTGTGGTCATCGAATGTCTGACATAATATCAATTCAACGGACAGAAAATCGACATACAGAAATATCGACGCAAGAATATCGAATTCAAGAATATCAACATCCTATCTACATTATGGTAAGTACAAAAATATTGAGAAGAAAATATCGATGTCAAAAATTTCGTTGTTAAAAATATATATTTTTTTTAAATAATGAAAAATTAAGTAAATAATACATATAATTAAAATAAACATATTTACAAATGTTAATAAATTAAACATATACATATAACACATAGGGGTCGATTCCGATTCGGGAAACGAATCCGTATGACGATTCGTATTCGTAGCCGTTTCCGTCCAAATCCATCCGAATTGCGTAGTACGATCCGTTGCGAGAAAATACGTCTGAATCATTGCGAACCGTATGAAAATGAAGGGTAAATCCGTACGACATCGACCCACACAGTGAACCGTATGATTCGTAAAAATTCCGTATGACCCGCCAAGCACGATCCGGATGGGGGAATGAGTACGCGATTCGTACAGTAAATGTCGTGTATGAGCAATTTGTATGGAGGGCAACACTATCACATACGCACCGTACCCCTAAAATCAAGGGGTGTACGCACGGGGTGTACGCACCGTACACCTACGACCTTGGGGTATACGAACCGTACCCCTATGGTCCATACACCTACGATCATGGGGTGTACGCACGGGGACATACGCACCGTACCCCTGAAATCCAGGGGCGTACACACTGTACCCCGATGCACCGTATCCCTGCAATCATGGGGTGTACGCACCGTACCCGGGGGGGGGGCAGTTTCGTATGCCATTTCGAGGCGACATCTGCTTTTACAGACGTTTTAAGCTCCCGTAGAAAAAGAGTCATACGGAGTGTTGTCGATACGATTCGTACTTGCTGGGTCCGAAAATGCAGCTTCGATCCGTACGGACATCGCGTACTGCGCGTTCCAAATGCGATTCGTACGGATTAGTGAGTGAGTTGTACGGTCTTCGGTACAACTCGTACGGCGAACGGCTTTGAGTACACATCGTACTACATCTTAGGTACAGGTACGGTTCTGCATACAATTCGTACGGGATAAAAGCTCCGTACGGCTATTCGGAGGGCATTTTAGCGAATCGGAATCGGTCCCATAATATATTTATACTTACTAATAATTTTTAATAATTACTTAAATAACTTATACTTTTTTAAATATTGTATAATTTATGAATACATCTATAAACATAAATCAATAATATAAAAAATTCAATAAATATGACAAATTAAAAAAATGTAAACTTTTCTTACTCTTTTTAATATTAATTATATACTACATTAACTAAAATAAACAAATATATTACATAGCGGAGGTAATACAATTACTATTTCAACTCCAAACAGTGCAACAGTAGGGAAAGTGTTGGATAGCATAGAGGTCAAAATTACTATTCCCACTCCAGTGAGTGCAACAGTAGGGAAAGTGTTGGATAGCGTAGGGGTTAAAATTACTATTCCAACTCGAGAGAGTGCGCCAGTAGGGGAAGTGTTGGATACCATAGGGGTAAAAATTACTATTCCAACTCCAGTGAGTGCAACAGTAGGGAAAGTGTTGGATAGCCTAGGGGTTAAAATTACTATTCCCACTCCATGAAGTGCAACAGTAGGGTAAGTGTTGGATAGCATATGGGTAAAAATTACTATTCCCACTCCAGTGAGTGCAACAGTAGGGAAAGTGTTGGCTAGCGTAGGGGTGCAAATTACTATTCTCACTCCATTGAGTGCAACTGTAGGGAAAGTGTTGGACAGCGTAGGAGTAAAAATTACTATTCCAACTTCAGGGAGTGCAACAGTAGAGAAATTTTTGTATAGCGTAGAGGTAAAAATTACTATTCCCACTCCAGGGAGTGCAACAGTAGGGAAAGTGTTGGATAGCGTAGGGGGGAAAAATTGCTATTCCCACTCCATAGAGGGCAACAGTAGGGAAAGTGTTTTATAGCGTAGGGGTAAAAATTACTATTCCCACTCCGTGGAGTGCAACAGTAGGGAAAGTGTTGGATAGCGTAGGGGTTAAAATTACTATTCCCCTGTTTGAAAAGGCGTGGCCAACAGCATGGCCGGATAAGAGGTGCTCCGGTGTAGCTCCCGATGAGCTGCCTTAAATCCGATGATTAAATCCAGTCCTGCAGCCCCAAGACGACGGAAACGAGTCCGGAGGGGACCAGACGCGCCCTGGGACTGATATACCGCCGAAATTGCAGTTTGAAACAGGGTAATTTGGCACAAAAGTACCAGCAAGCCCGGACGAGAGCCCCAAGATGGCGGCCGGCCCCGGAGAGACGGGCCGAGGGATGCAGTGAGAGACGTGCAAACCCCCAGGAGAGAGGCGGACCGCAGCCTGTAGTCTCGGAATCAGGAGTGCAGCCGGAGCGGGGGTGGGTCCCGGCGACATCGCTTCCGAGGCGGCGGAGCCGCTCTGAGGTGCAGAGCCATGCAGTGCGGCCCGAGTCCTGATCCCAAGCGGGATTAGCGTGCACCCCAGGCCCCGCTGACAACGGAGGGAAGGTGCATCACAGCAGAGTGGAGAGGTGCTGGCAAGGGCTGGAAATGCCGAACGCCACCCGACACAGGACAGAGGCCGCCAGCGGGAGTCACCCAAAGGATACAGGAAACATTGTGCCGGAGAAGACTGACCCCGGAGCCTGGGCCCTCAGGAAATACGCCGGTAAGGAGGAAGACAGAGAGGAGCGCTGCAGCCCCCCCACCCCACCCCAGATGCAGCTAAACTGATCCGGTTGCGTGGGGGCCTGCGGGGGGATCTTCAACACCTAGGCACGGGAGCGGAGACAAAGGGCCTGGTCGGACAAAGTGTATCCCAGCAGTGGTGGTAGGCCCCAGGCCGGGGGGGACTGCGGCACGGAGGGATCGGACCGAGACCGCAAGCGCGGATAGTGGCCTGCCACCCCCCTACCCCCGCCCCAGACGAGACCGGCCTGCAACAAAGATCTAACTGCTGCGAGCCCCAGAGACAGACCGGACCCCCCCCCGCCGCCAACGAACGGCCGAAACACCGAAGAGGCATGCAATGAGGGCTGGGGTCGGGCACCGAGGAGGAGTGTGAGACGCACAGGGCCTTGCGGAAGTGGACCGTCTAATGGTGCCCAGACCGGGGGAAAAAACCAGCACTGAAGGCAGGGTGCTGCTGCACCCGCTGGGAAGGATTAGCTCCGTCTCCCCAGCCAAGCACAGACTGGGCCCCACACGGCGCTGGCTTCTGAGAGGCCCAAGGAGAGCAAGGGGAGACACGGTGAAGACGGCGGAAGGGATACGGACCGAGGGAGAGGGTGGTGAGAAAACAGAGAATACGGGAATTGCGGAAGGTGGGAACTGGGAGAAGCCTCCGCGACAAGGGTGAACAGAAGACAACCCCTCCCCATGAACGACAAAAAGGCGGCGAAGGGTGCGCGAAGAAGCCATCCGAGCGGGTGAGCACACGGAGGGGTACGAGATGGGGAAGAGGGACCTGGCCGCTAAAGCCTCTAGGCAGGAGACCATGGACAACTACTCCACGGCTCGAACACAGAAAGAGGCTACACCTCCGGCCTCTGGCGCACGCTCGGACACTGAACTGCTAATGGGGGCGATACAAGCGTCTAGGACTGATATCCAAGAGTCCCGGGCAGCCTTGGAGGTCAAGATTGGCGAGGTAGGCTAGGAGGTGACATTACTGCGAGAGGATTTCCGTAACCTGACAGAGAGGGTGACGATGGCGGAGACGCGGATCAGTGAGGCGGAGGATTCTCTCACTACCCTCTGGAAAGACATGGCGGAACTCCAAGCATCGCACCGCCAACTGCTATGGAAGGTGGATGATGCAGAAAACAGGGCGAGACGTAACAACCTGCACTTTGTGGGCTTTAGAGAAGGCATCTAAGGGTCGTACATGGTGACCTACCTAGATACCTGGCTGAAGAAAACCTTTCCAAAAGCGCAGTTCTCGAATTGCTTTTTTATTGAACGAGCACACAGGGCGCTGTTGGTAAAGCCACCAGAGGGTGTGAGGCCGAGACGGGTCATTGCACGCTTCCTCAATTTCTAATACTCCGTGAGGCCAGAAAGCTGGGGGAAATCCGGCTAGAAAATACGAACATTATGATATTCCCGGACTACAGCCAAGAGGTGCAAAAACAGCGACGCTCCTATGATGCAGTAAAAGCGAAGCTAAGGGACTTGCACATAATGTACATGTTGCTCTTCCCGGCAAAATTGAAAGTGATATATGGACGGGTTGGCAGCCACAGGACTTCGGTGAAATCCTCCAAAGACCCAAATACCTAAAAAACCAAGGAGCAGGAGATGGATGCAGACAACACCTTATCCGGGATCCACCGCGTCCGGACGAAGGAGACGGAACTCAGCGTCACCCGAAGGAAGTGCAGCGACGGGTTCTAGGTTCAGTTGTCTGGAAAGGAATGCCCTTTCTAAAGGTGAAGAAGACACAGGGTCGATCATCCGGAGGGGAAGAGGAGGAGAGGCGCTCTTTGCATCCCTTGGTGACAGCAATCCAAGAACTGGAGCAGGAAGCGTCTGGTCTAGCGGAAGACCCAAGAACTGATACTCAGGACTCACATTCCTGAAAGGGGGCAGGACTGGCACCAGAGATTGCAGCTCATCGCTAAGGGGGCACGCAAGTTACAACTCCCCTTTACCTATTGTTTGCTATTTATTCCTATGTACTGTTCTTGTGACTTTCCAGGTTGATCGGGCAGGGATGGGCCACACACCCGCTACACAGATCGCAATTGCAGGTTAAAGAGGGGGGGTTCAGAGGGAGGGCGACAGACCCTCTCCGCCGACAGCCCTGTTTCTGTGGAAGTTGAGATTGAAGGGGGGGTGGTGGGGAGGGGGAGCGGGGGGAGTTATGGGTTTTCCTGTTTGAAGGAGTTGAGGGTGTGAATGGGTGGGTGGGGGAGAGGGGGGGAAGGCAGGGAGGGGGAGGGAACGGGTCATGTCAGAAAGGTCGCACATGCCGCAATGCAGGACACTCCACTAGAGAGCAACCAGAACACCACACACAGCAGGACATGGAAGGATGCCGGGTAGACACATAGAGCAGAGACATGACCTGGAGGGTCTCTCGATAATAACATGGTATGTGAACGGGCTGGGCAGTAGGATTAAGCGAGGCCTGGTGAATGCATACATCAAGAGGATAGGCCCGGATATCGTGCTGCTACAAGAAACGCACCTTCTGGGGGGCAAACTGCGGTTTCCTAGCGAGAGGGCAATATAAAGTCCTAGCACATGCGGGATTCACCAAAGGCTCGAGGGCGGTGGCAATACTGATAAGGAAGACCCAACCATTCCCGGTAGTATGGACCTGGGCAGACCCACAGGGGACATATGTTGGGGTGAGAGGCACCTGGAGGAGGAAAGACTACATGATAGTGTCGGTCTATGCAACACCCAAACTACAGGCGGCGACACTGAAAGGAGTCACAGAGGTACTACTTCATATGTCTGATACTATACAGGTGTTGGGAGGAGACTTTAATGACGTACTGACCCAGACCCTTGATAGAACGGGAGATAGGGGCAGAGACCAGAACCAGACCACTCTTTCTAGTGTAATTAATGCTATAGGACTGACGGATGTGTGGAGGTGGCTCCACCCGGAAGAGAGGGCCTATTCCTTCTACTCCAGTGCACATAGGGTCTTTTCAAGACTGGATTATATCTTCCTTGCCAGACACGCGATAGCGAGAGATGATTCTGCCGAGTACAAAGCTAGGGGGATATCGGACCACTCTCCGCTCATGGTAAAGGTGGGGAGAAGGACCCAGCGACGGGGGTCCTGGCGGCTGTCAGCTTGGGACCTGCAGAACCCGAGCGTATTGAAGGGCCTTCGGGCGGATGTAAAAGTCTGTATGGCAGAAAACGAGGGCTCAGTATCATCCAAAGTAGTCTTATGGGAAGCCTTTAGGCCAGTCATGAGAGACAGGGCCCAAAACAGGCTAGCAGAGATGTAACCTGAGGTTCAGAAAGAGCGGGAGACACTGGAAACCCAGATACTAAGGCTAAAAAGGGAATATCAGGACGGGAAAGCCGCAAGGATTCTCCGTCAACTAACAGACACTCAAAGTCAATATAGGGACCTGGTAACAGGAGAGGCAAAAAGCAGGCGTCGGCGACGCTACATCGTCTGTATGACGTAGGTGACAAATCTGGCAAACTGCATGCATGGTTGAGCAGAAGGGAGAGGGACGCTTGATGGATAGAGCAAGTACGAGACGCCCAAGGGAACCTGACGGGATCAGATGTCAAGATCGCTGAGGCGTTCGCAGCGCACTACCGGGCATTCTATGAGGTGAGAGATCTGGGTACTCAGGAGGATGCTCTGAAATATATGGAGCACCTTGAACTCCCGGTACTAACAGACACCAATGTCACAGACCTAGAGGCTCCCATCAAGCTGGAAGAGGTTAAACAAGCCATGGCGAGATTACGGGCAGGTAAAGCCCAGGGCCGAATGGGTTCCCGGCAGTTTTAAAAAAAAACGGCAGACCTTCTGTCCCGCCATCTACTGGGACTCTTTGAGGAGGCGAGGCAAGAAGGGACGCTTCCTCCGGACCTCCGTATGGCCACAATCATCCCGATTTTTAAGACATGTAAGCCACCGGACTGCACCTCATATCGCCCTATCTCCCTCCTAAACATAGAGGTGAAACTACTGGCGATGGTACTGGCGCTTAGTCTGCAGAGGGTGATCAGAGCTGGTTCATTTGGACCAGACGGGATTTCTCCCGGGTAGGGCTACAAGATTCAACTTCAGGCGATCCCATAACTGGCTGCAGGAGGTGAGTAGGAGGCTAGACCCCCATTGGTTTCTCTCACTAGACGCAGAGAAAACGTTCGGCGCGGTACACTTGCCCTTCCTAGAGGGAGTCCTGGTAAGACTGGGCTTTGATCCCAATTTTCGACAATGGATACATCTACTATATACGGACCCGAGAGCAAGAGTCAAGGTAAATGGGACTATGTCGGGGGACTTCCCAGTGAGATGGGGAACCAGGCAGGGATGCCCACTGTCCCCCTTGCTCTTCACGTTGACAATCGAGGTGTTGGCAGCGACGATCCGACAGCATTCAGACATCAAAGGCTTCCAGATGGTCCCAAAGGATGCAACGGAAGAAAAAATATCCCTATACGCGGACGACGTCCTCCTCTATGTTACGCGCCCCGAAACGACGATACCGGTGCTCTTTTCAGAGTTGGAACGCTATGGAGCACATGCGGGTTATAGGATAAACTGGCATAAGTCGGTACTTTATGACCCCAGGGGCCTAGAGCAATGGCCGAACCTACCTTAAAGGCTGCAGATGACAATGGAGGGCTTCACCTATCTGGGAGTGTTTATGACTCTCGATAAGTCCGCCTCGTATGGAAAAAATGTCGGACGGATACTAAGTACTTTCGTAGATGACGCGGCTAGATGGCGGCTCCTACCCCTCAGGCTCCTAGGTCGCTCGGCCATGTTCAAAATGATGACGCTGCCCAAGCTCCTCTATGCGTTTCAGAACGAATATTACCCTCTTCCTCGCAGGGTGTTTCGGGAAATAAACTCGAAATTCTGCTCCTATCTCTGGCTTGGTAAACAACCTAGGGTAGCTCTGTCGACCTTGCAAAGACACCAATATAGAGGAGTGATTTCACTTCCCAACGCTGAAGTCTATTATTGAGCAGAACACTTGGTAGCCAGAAACGACTTGTTTCACGCCCCGGCTACGCACCCCACATATGCACTAGAGAGGTATGCAATGGGTACCCGCCGCTACAACCACTACCTATACGGGGGCAAAGGGAAAGGGAGACTGCTGCCGGCCACCAGGCTAACACTGGTGCTGTGGCATAGAGCGAATAGGACCATCAGCTGGGAAAAAAAGCCCTCAAGACAGACACCTTTGTGGCACTGCACATGGCTACCAGACTTGAATAAACTAAAGGGGTTCAAGGGGTGGGATAATATAGGGATCTCGACGTTAGGAGATGTGATTGCGAAAGGGACACTGAAGTCGTTCCCGGCCCTTAGGGCGGAATTTGGCCTGCTTCCCACGCAATACCTTAAATATGCTCAGCTGAGACATGCTGGTGAGCGGAGGAGGTCCGGGTTGACACACTCCCTGATTATGCACCCCTGGAGGGCCGTCTATTGCTGTAACAAATACCAGAGAGAGCGGTGTCACTTACATACAGGACCCTTATGAATAACATGCCAGAGGACCTAGGGGCACTTAGACGTAAATGGGAGAGTGAAGTGGGTGACATGGACGAGATAGACTGGGACACTGTTCTCATGCATCCAAGGGAAGTAGCGATTAAATCCCGGTTAGGATTGATACAATTTAACGTCCTTCATAGGACCTATTTTGATAGGGTACGCCTCCATAAAATGGGAAAGATAGGAGATACGAACTGCCTAAGATGCGGCAGAGAGGGAGGAGACTTCTTCCACACACTCTGGTCTTGTCTGCAGATTCAGGTTTACTGGGGGGAGATTCTTAGAGAACTGGGTGAGGTGCTGGAAGCTCCTCTACTGGCTGACCCAAAATTGGTCCTACTAGGTATGACCAATGATAATGATCTCACCCGCCCACTTCTGATCTTCTTGACCCTGGCCCTGGTAGAAGCGAAGAGAGATGTGGCAAAATACTGGAGGGCAGCCACGACACCACGGCTGGAGGAATGGAGAAGAGGCCTAGACCTTTATATGGCGGCTGAAAGGGTAATGTACAAGGCGCGGGGCTGCCCGAAAAAATTTGGCAGGGTCTGGAGTAAGTGGAGGAAATACCATGGTCTTGACGGGGGCCTGTGAGCAGGGGGGAGGGAAGAAGGCGCATACACAGCTACGAGGGGGCCAAGGGAACTCTGGAGGAACACAGCAGACTGGGTCACAAACTGTGCAGATGAACTGGTGTAGGGTAAAGTATTGTTTTTAATGGTATGGATAGGGGGGTGGAGGGTGGGCAGGCGGGATATGAGGACTTATGATGACATGACTGTTTTGTTCTTATATGATAAAACGCAAATAAAAATGTTTAAAAAACATACTATACCCACTCCAGGGAATGCAACAGTAGGGAAAGTGTTAGATAGTGTAGGTGTAACAATTTATATTCCAACTCCAGTGAATTTTCAGCAGTGTTGAAAATGTGGATAGCTTAGGGGTTAAATTAACATACTTATACATTAAATATTTTTTGAAAAATAAATAACTTATTATTAATTAAATTAACTAAGACATTAATAATAAATAACAATAACATTAAATTAATATTTACTTAAATAAAATTAAATGACTTCCCACTCTATTCCCCCATAAACACACAACACATAAAAATAGACATAGTTAATTTAATTATCAATCAATCTATCTATAACAATTAATTACCAAGTATTAATAAAGTATCAATAAATTATTTAACAACAAAAACAAAGAAAAAAATAATAAATTAATTATAATTAATATAATTATAAATTACTCAATTATAAAAAATGTATTAGCAATTAATACTTGGTTAATAATAAATGAATTAGCAATAACAATAAATAAGACATATTAATCAATTAATTAATTATAAATAAATTACTTCCCACCCTATTCCCCTATTATCCCACAACCCACTACACATAAAAATTTACCTAATTAATGTCATTATCAATTAATCAATGAGTACAAATTAATTACCAATTAATAATTAAAGAACAATAAATTAATTACTGAGAAAAATAAATAACAAAATATTTATAATTAATATGATGATACTTTAATCAATTAATAAAAATGAATTGCCAATTAATAATTAAGTATCAATAAATTAATAATGAATAACAATAAATAAAAACATATTAATTCATTAATTATAATTAAATTACTTCCCATCATATTCCTCTATAAACCCACAACCCACGCTGATACTAAAACCCAAAATTGCCTTTTAAAAAAGTACTAATTTCTAAACATTTATTACATATATTTAAAAATAATAAAACTACATTACAAAAAAGGTTAAAAATACATATAAAATACATACCACTAATATAAATATCGATAATATTAACAACAACATATTTGCTTACGATATTACATATTTCGATATTATTAACTTTGATATTACTTACTTTGATATTAACTAAAAACGATAATACTTACCTTAAGGTCGATATTCTGGTCAAGGATATTCTTGACGTCGATATTCTGTCCCTACGATACAATTAACTCAATATTACTGTATGTCTATATTAACCCCTTCCGTGCTTCGAACGTCCAACGGTCGTCGCGCGCGCTACCTCGCTGGTGCTGCTCACGACCGTTGGACGTCCGAATCCCGTTAGCGCGATCGAACGTCCGCACTGGGGCGGAATGTTCGACGCGCTAAAGGGGTTAAGAAATCGAAATTTTGACTGCTCACTGTGGTAATCCGTAGGGCAAGTCCCTTCCCTAATGCCAGAGCAAGGTCAGTGGCTTTAATGTCACCAGGTGAGTAGAAACATTGAGGACCGCCGCCACATCTAGTCCGTGAGCCGCAGCAAGCCGCACCAGGTTTGTGTTCAAAGTTTAAGGGGATGCCCAGGTGGGAGCAGGATGTGTGGACTTTATGCGGCAGGTTAAGGTGGATGTGCCATTGGGTCGAACGACTTGGATACAGTCCTGCAGAATACCTATGTCTAAACAGAGCAGCCTTCGCTGGTGGGTTCCGCAGGGCTTGGCACTGTCACCTCTGCTCTTTAACATTTATCTCTAACCCTTGATTGAGGCCCTGGCAAAGGTAGACTGCCAGGTGTTTAACTACGCCGATGATACTCAGCTAATTGTCCGTGTTGACAACTCCGTGACTCACAGAGGAACATCCAGTATATCCTTCGGTTCACCATGAATTGGATGACCTCCAACTCCTTAAAGGTGAACCCTGATAAGGCAGTAGTTGTGGTACTCTCCCCAGCCTCCTGTCCCTGGTCCAGTCTTTTTTGGCACCAAGAGCTTGGCACTACTCCAAAGCCAGGGCCAGTGGTGAAAGGCTTGGGCATTAAATTGGTCTCTGGCTTGACTATGAAGACCCAGGTGTCAGCTGTTGTGGGAAGCTGCACGGGTTGATGCGCCAGCTCCGGAAACTATCGATTTTTTGTCCTCCACCACTATGCAGATGGTGGTGGCTTCTCTAATACTATCTCGGCTGGATTATGGCAATGCAGTCTACATCGGTCTGCTTGGCACTCTTCTGAGGAAGCTCCTGGTGGTGATGAATGACGCTGCCAGGTTGATATTCAAACTGCCCCGCAGAGCACATGCCACTCCCTTGCTGCGTCAACTGCATTGGCTGATAAGGGTTTGTGTATTGCACACAAATCTCTGTTTGGTGCAGCCCCTAAATACATCAAGGACCATTTTGAACCTTATGTACCGGCCCGTCAGCTTTGTTCATCACAGGCTAGTCTCCTTGCCTGTCTCCATGTCAGTATGGCGACTTTTGGTGGCAGAGCCTTTTCAGTCTGTGTCTCCCAGATGTGGAATAAGCTACCAGATGACATGCGCAAGGAAGATAGACTGTTTCCATTTAGGAAAAGGCTTAAGACGATGCTGTTTTTAGAGGCATTTGATTAGGTCCATTAGGTTCATCGCCAGGCTTCAGGGACACAATGGAACGCGGACAGCCACTCAATGACACAGCGCTTAGAGACCTTTTGGTGATTAGCGCTCTACAGATGTAATAAATAAAATACCTGCGGCCAGATGTGGGGGGAGGGGGCGCCTTGGATCAAGCAGCCACTGGAAGAATGTGCTTTAAGGAGTCGTGAGGCCTGCAAGCAGCCCTTGCGACATGCTGCCGAGGTTATTCACTAGTCAGGCTCGAGTTGAGGGGAAGGCGCCCCTCGGCAGGGCAGTGCCACAAGCAGTCTATTTCACCCCAGCATCTAGGTATGATTCTTCTTCTATTGATGCCCCAGGCACGCAGGAGGCCCCTGATGTGGCAGGCACAGCGCTCCCCCAGCAGCCTGTCCAGCAAGGGTCCAGGCCTAGCAGGCCACCACTGCCGCAGTCATGGTCAGCACGGGCCCGAGAGAAGTCCGCCTGCTGGAGCGCCGCACAGCAGGCACACTTGACTCACCGCCAGGTAGGACAGCGCTCCAGGACCTGCTGCATGACCAAATTCCCCCCTGCAGAACAAAGAGGGGTCAGTCCTGCTCCGCTTGGCATTCCGGGTTAGCGAGCGCAGCAATCAGGGACCGCTGACTCTTGTACACAGCCTGAGCAATGAGTGGGAGGGAGAGCCACTCCTGGTATGGCAGTTCTGAGCCACGACCCCCTGAATAACGTCCCTGGCCACAACTGGTTCAAACTCCACAGCACAGCCGCATTAAGGGGGCAAGGGCGGTAGGACGCCAAAGTCAGAGGCGCTGCTGCTTTCACTGGAGCGGGTCGCATCCTACACCTTGCAGGCAATCCAGCCGTTTGTCAGCTCTGGTCTCCGGTGCTATTTACAAGCCCGTTGGGGCCGCAGCTCTTGGCCCCACAGGACAGAGCAGGCCTCATAGTCAGTTCACAGGGCCTGAAGTGTGTGCGGCTGTCGTCCTCTGCATTCCAGCCATTTTCGTGTCACCAACGGCGTCGTTCAGTGCTGCACCACTTAATCTGTGTCTCTGTGGTCTTAAGTCACAGTGGAGTAGGTTTGTGTGCTATATGCCCCCCAGCTTCACAGATATTTGCCAGATAATTGGGTCAGGTCGTAGAGCTCCGTTAAAATGCGGCCGCCATGATCGGCAGTTAGCCACACCCTTTCTTTCAGTCTGATATATTTGTTGATTACGAGATGCAGGTTGAGATTCTGCTCCACCGCGCCCCTCTTCGAACACAACCCATATTGGATGTCAGACAATATGTTGTGTTCCTCTTCTCAATATGACCCTTCCTATGATCCTAACCTCAACATCAATTGAAGAGATGGGCCTTTAACAAGAAGGTTCATTCCTCTCCCCTTTCTTGAACAAGGGTACTTTGACAAAGGGACGCCATGACTCAGGAAGGGAGCGACTAATGCCGGAGTTAATATGGAGCGTAAGATCCGAAGAAACATTTCCTGATTCCTCAACTTTCCTCTTGATTACAGCATACCAATTACTTTGTGTTTTCCACTTTTCAGTCCTGACACGACCCTCCCTTTTCTTGACAATTTATAAACCTGCAGTTTTTCTTCACTATGATACATTTGTTTTTACTGGTTTATCTCCTGTGCTCTTTGAACATTGTAAAGCATATCCTTCCTTTCCTGATATTACTTTAGCCTGTATTTTTCTCGAATGTGTTATTTTTGTTATCATCACTCTGCTCTCTGCATACTTGTAAAGTGCTCTGATACCCACAAGGATCAAGTTTGTGCCATAAAAAACTATCCAAAAAAAAATAAGGAGACAATCCCAGAGATCCACAAAGGACTGACACAGGCTCCCGGGGACCCTATTTGCCCTGGGAGTCTTTCCCCACTGACAAAAACACCTTTGACCCTGCTTGCAGGCAGGTCGACCCCGCGCCGCTGCTCGTCATCTGCTGCTGCCTCCATGTTCCTGAGCTTGTTTTCTCACCTCCCCCTGCCCGTGTGCCAGTTTCCCCCTGCCCCCACTGCTCCCGTGCAGCCCCTTCCCGACGCTGCTTCCCTGCGGCCATGCCCCCTACACAGCCATTGGCCTTCCCGCTCCCGCCTCCTAGCTGCTCCTCCCTCCCAAGCCACCTCATACGCAGGCCAAGAAGCGGACGCACACTGGGCGTGCCGCTGGTGTGCCAAAGGCGCGCCTAAGGCGCCTGGACCGCACCCAGCGCCAGAACCCCTGGACCCCGCAAATGCCATGACACCAAAATCCACTACGATGCCAGCACCCTCCGCACACTCAACACCGGCCAAAACCACACCTGCTTCCAAGCCGCCCCGAAACAGACCCACGGACCCTTCTCCTGCCACACCTGCAGCTTCACCTGCGACAGAACCACCAACCCTCCAAAGACTGGACCCAACCAGCTCCGCTGCATACTCCTCAACACCTGCTCCACGCGCAAACATGCCGTCTAGCTCTGGGATCTGCTCGACACCTCCGCCCCAGACGTGGCCTTCCTGACCAAGACCTGGTGGAACATCTCCTCGGCGCCCGACATCGCAATAGCCATTTGGACAGCTACAAGATCAGCTGTAGGGACAGCGCCAATGGAATCGGAGGAGGAATAGCCATAGTCCACAAGTCCACCCTCAAGGTCGCCACCCAGGTGGACAACACCCTCAACACCGCCGAACACCTACACTTCCGGATCCACACAGACCCCAATACCACCCTCAGAGGAACAAATGCGCATGTCGGAAACTGGAGAAGACATGGCTCTATGAACGCACACCGGACAACCATGCAGCCCACAAGGACGCCACCCGCAGACACCACCACCTCATCAGATTAGCCAAAAGATCCTCCTTCAGAGACTGCTTGGATAACAACGCACACAACAGTAAAGAGCTCTTCAGCATCGTAAAGGAACTCTCCAACCCCAGCGCTAACGCCAACGACATCCCGCCCTCACAAGAACTGTGCGACTCACAAGCCATCTTCTTCCACCGCAAGATCGCTGACATCCACGACAGCTTCAACACCAAGAACGCCCTGACTTCGCCAGACACCACCCCCCCTGTGAACACGACCAGCACCAACCACCTGACGACGACGAGACACGCAAGGTCATGAACTCCATCCACTCAGGATCTCCGTCTGACCCATGCCCACACCACGTATTCAACAAAGCAGACGCTGCCATTGCACCCCAACTACGGAAGGTTATCAACATCTCCTTCAAAACAGCAAAATTCCCGGAAAGCTGGAAGCACGCCGAAATCAACGCCCTCCTCAAGAAGCCCAAAGCGGACCCCAAAGACCTCATTAACTTCCGGCCCATCTCCCTGCTCCCGTTCCCAGCAAACGTCATCGAAAAAATCATCAACATGCAACTGGCCCGCCACCTGGAAGAAGCGAAGAGCGTTGGAGCGAGAGACCGCGACTGCGGCTACGCTTACGATTTGCAGGGAATTGACAAACGCTGATGAATTTTCCCCGCGAAGGGCCACTCAATTATGCTACGTTGACCGCCTGATTTATCTTGTAGGGATTCCGCATTAACGCGGACGAACTCTCACCGCGAAAGGCCACCATATCTACACTAACCACCTGATTCATCAATAGCTGAGGGTGTTCATTTTGCCCTAGAAGTCCACCAATTAGGAAGGAAGGACATTAGCCTTAAACAAAGAAAGGAAATATTCGGCTCCAATAACTGCTGACTACACGGAAGTTGGTTCTTCAGATCCCTTACATTTGGCGCCGGCTGGCCCGAATATCCATGAATTGTCTTGCCCCACTATCCCTCTCGTCCTGATGAAGACCCCGTTGTAAGGGTTCAAGTCAACCTTCCATGTAGGCGTCGAAACGTCGACAGCTCTACCTACCCCATCATCCGGCACTATCCAAGATTAGATTACTTATGACTGTGTCCGTTGAATGATTTGCTTATTTGTTTCATTATATTGGCTTGAATAAGTTACAGCCTTTTATAATTCACAATGAATGTTTTGTATTTGAATATATAATTCGGTTTCTTCTTCTTTAAATACCTTACCCTTCTCATCCCACACTTCACACTTCTTTTCCCTCTTCTCTATGTTTGGGGCTTTAATGTTTTTATACTGCAAAAATTAAATTGAACAGACAGCACATTGTGATGCAATGACAATGTTGGCTTCATTAAATATGATGAATTCTACCTTTTTGCATTGATTTGATGAAGTAATTTACGTACTCTTATGTTACGTTTTCTTCCTGGGACCCCTCTATATATGTATTACCTGGAAGACAACAACAACTTGGACCCATCCCAGTACGGATTCAGACGAAACCACAGCACCGAGACTGCCCTCATCGCCGCCACAGATGACATCAGGCGCCAACTAGACAACGGCGAAACATCAGCCCTCATCCTCCTGGACCTGTCAGCCGCCTTTGACATGGTCTGCCATCGCACTCTAAAGACACGCCTCCTAGAAGCCAGAATCCAAGAGAAGGCTCCTGGCTGGGCCACGTCCTTCCTCTCCTGAAGAACCCAGAGGGTCCGCCTCCCACCCTTCTGATCCGAAGCCACCAACATGATCTGCAGCATCCCCCAGGGCTCATCCCTCAGCCAACGCTGTTGAACGTCTACATGGCCCCCCTCGCACAAGTGGCCCACCATCACAACCTCAACATCATCTCCTACGCCGACGACACCCAGCTCATCCTATCCCTCAGCAAGGACCCACACACCGCCAAAACCAACCTCCACGAGAGAATGAAGGCCCTCGCCGAGTGGATGAGGCGCAGCCGTCTGAAGCTGAACTTGGACAAGACGGAGGTCCTCATCCTCGGACCCACCCCCTCAGCCTGGGATAAATCCTGGTGGCCGACCACATTGGGAACAGCACCAACACCCACAGACCATGCACGCAACCTAGAATTCATCCTCGACTCCTCCCTCTCCATGTTGAAGCAAGTCAAAGCTGTCTCCTCCTCCTGCTACAACACCCTCCGCATGCTCCGCAGGATCTACAAGTGGATCCCCACCGAAACAAGAAGAATGGTGACGCAGGCCCTCGTCAGCAGCAGACTGGACTACGACAACGCACTCTACACAGGAATTCCAGCCAAACACCTACAACAACTACAACGCATCCAAACCGCCTCCGCCCGACTGATCGTCAACGTCCACCGCCGCAGCCACATCACCCCCCACCTGAGAGACCTACACTGGCTCCCCGTCGACAAGAGGATCACCTTCAAGCTCCTCACTCACACGCATAAAGCACTCCACAACGCCGGACCAGCCTACCTGTACAGTAGACTCAGCTTCCACACCCCCACCCGCCAGCTCTGCTCCCCCAGCCTCGCCCTCGCAGCTGTCCCCCGCATCCAATGAATGACCTCCGGTGGTAGATCCTTCTCCTATCACGCCGCCAAGACCTGGAACACCCTCCCTACCCACATACAGCAGACCCAAGACCTTCTCGCCTTCAGAAGGCTCCTCAAGACCTGGCTCTTCGAGCAGAAGCAGCATCCCCAGCCCCTCCCCTCAGCGCCTTGGGACCCTTACGGGTAAGTAGCGCACTTTACAAGTACGCTGATTGATTGATTGATTGATTGATTGAATAGCATCTCTAACCTCCTCTCAATGAAGCATCAGTTTAGCATCCCATACAGGGGAAGAAAATAGAGAAACTGAGTCTTCCCCCTGAAAGGGGAGGTGCAGTTCTCCTGATCATCGACCTAATCGAGTCAGCTATGGAGGTGTATTTTGGGGTCTCATCAGACACCACACATGGTCTCTTCATTATATTCTGAAGGTAGAAAGGTGATGTAAGTTGCTGATCCTTGGGCTATCATATTAGTACAATGTAACACACAAAAAGTGATGAGAGGAATGCTTGCAAATAGTCTAAACACTGGCCATCACTGGGATAGCCTTCTCACCTAACATTACTTTTATTGTGCCACTCTAGGCGTGGGCTCATCTTATGCAAATCAGTACTGCCCCTTCTTCATATAGAGCAGTCCATCCCGAAGTGCCAGGTGAGTCTAGCACCAGAATGGAACGTAAGCAGTCCCAGACCAGTTTCAGCCTTATTAGGCCTCATCAGTGAGGTGTAGCTTCGATCATGTGGCATGAGAGACAGACAATGTAGGGTGAGGGGAAAAGAAACATGAAGCTGAATCAAGACCAGAAGACCTGCTTTTTCAGCCTCCCCGGCATTCGCCAGTACCAGTACTCTGTCTTATGAAAAACTTTGGGACCCTGCCCATTATTTTATCTCAAATTGAATACTGCCCACGTCACCCCACCTCAAGTATGACAGGTGAGGATAGCCAGCACCAGACATGAGCTTTACGCCTGCTGTTATCTGTGCAAGAAAAAGAACAGACAACTCCGAAAATGGGCAGGTGGACGCAGGCCCTCTGGCACCTTTCAGCCACCTTTAGTCTCCTCTTATTGGAGATGCGAACCTGTTACCAATTTTTCAGTCCGGTGTCCTGCCTTTCCCTTTACACTGCATCAGTGTACCCACAAACGCCTCAAGTTAAATTAACTGATTGTGCCGCCCCACATAGAAATTGTACTAGCTCTCGTGAACCGCTCTCTGCACCCGCGCCCTAACGAAGGATTCATTTGATGACAGGAGAATTGAAAGAGTATGTTTCTGTTAACTCATTTTAAAGGCCAAAGATTGCTTATTCGCGACGTCAGGCTTAATTCAGAGAGCTGATGGGTCCTGTCAACACACAGCTCGGTGTTTTCTTTGGCCATGTCATGATGTAATCTTGGTAATCTCGAGGTTGTCTTTCTACGCAGCTCAGAAAGTCGCACCTGTCTGTTTTCTTACCTGCACTTCCACCAGCCTTCAAAATTGGCTTCTGACTACAAGGCGCACCTTGACAAAAGCCATTCCCCCCACCCTCGCTCCAGCTGTGAGAGTACAAGGTTTATTGGACATCGACTCCTCTGTCTCCCCGATGAACACCTTCCACGGTCTTGGCGCGCGTAATGCGCCTTGACAAGTCACGGCTGTTGTCGTCCGCCATCAGAAGGTGATAGACGGCCTCTCGCGCTCATTACCTCCTCCGTCCCGGCTCCTCTAGGGCTGGTAATTGATACGAGCCTGAGATTCTCACGTAGTACATCTTGTCAGAGGCGAAGGCCCGTCTTCCACGGCCTTGGCATAACACATGTAATTAAACCTGTTTCTCACCTTTGCGGTGGGCACACCTAAGTATATGTGTTTCTACTTCATTCAGTTGCATCCCGGTTCTCTTCACGCAGGTCAACTCTTTAAAGTTGGAATGCATGTCAAATTGTGTAATCCTTCAATCCCCAGCGACGGAAGGCGTTGTCTATTTTGTCGAGGCTCCTGTTTACACCGAGGGAATATCACCGTAATTTTTTTTTCTCAAACTCGCAAGTCATTAAGAGCCGAGAGGCGGAAGTTAAATAGAGAGACATTTTTATTAACAAGCACCCTGCGTAAAATTATCGCTGTTTTATCGACAGGAAACTGCCGATAAAACGGCGATAATGGGCTTGCTAATATGCGTTATAGAATTCCAATAGAAGCCCAGGTTAGATGTGCAGGACATCTAACCTGGGCTTCTAATGGAATTCTATTACCAGACCCCCCAGGATATAGCGGCATGGATTAGCAAATTTAGCGTCACAAATATGGAAATTTAGCGGCACAAATATGGAAATTTAGCGGCATTTTAGCGGCACTTTATTTTACTCATAATCATTCATTCTCAGCCTTAAATCAATGGAAACTGTTTTAGCAGAGTAGTCCGCTTTGAAATAGGCAACCTGGGATATGGAAGAGAGGAAGCAGCCCACAGGTGAAGGCTGTTATCCCTTGGAAATGCAATCCTCCATTAGAGGGGGGAAAGCCAGCAAATTATTAGAGAAAGCCAATGGGCTGACATGGCTCTAAGAACCTTAACACGATGCGCGCCATCATAGCGTTTGCCATGCATTCTGTGCAACAAACAGTATCTCAAAATATGATAAAGCCTCTTCAAAATTAAAAAAAAGTGTATTTCTTTAACACGTGGAAGAGTTTCACTGTAGTACATTAGGTTGTACCACTGCATTCAGTGGCATTGGTTAGAAGTGATAGCACCATATGTACTAAAGCATTTTCCCATAGACACAGAATGAGTAAAACCCTTTGGTACATCTGGCCCATAGTTTCTAGACATAAACTTAGAATCATTCATGCCACACCTCCAATAGGACGATGGAGCCAGTGGCCTGAGAGGCGAGTCAGTTCTCAGGTGCACCCCATAGTAGCCTCGATTGTATTGTGTTGTCACACTTGTATAGTGCTTCATGCCCTTTCTGGCGGATAGTACGCTGCTCTGTTGGGGGGGGGGGGGTGCGTGATTTAACAAGCGCTGTCTTCGGTGTGATGTCCATGGGTGTCTAGAAAGGTGCTCTCGTCGAGCAGTGTGAATGTGGAGGAGGTGTGAAAGACAAGTGCACAAATGATGACTATAATTAGGACTAAAACATATAGGCAGCTACACAGCTCCAGCCTAACGTGACGGACAGCAGTGTGTTGTGACTGTACCCCAAACAGGGGGTAATAATCAGGGAAGGCCCAGTAGTTCTTATGGCAACATTCAAAAGCTAGTGATGCTTTCAAATGAGTCAAATGATGCCCAATGGGCTAGAATGAACGTTGGGTCCAGACACCATTTTTAAAGGCAGAGATACTGGCCACTGCAGAAGAAAATACACTTCATAATCAATCAATCAATCAAGGACATTTATAGAGCGCACTACCTACCCATAGGGTCTCGAGGCGCTTGGGGGGGGGGGGTGCCGCTACTGCTCGAACAGCCAGGTCTTGAGCTTCTTCCTGAAGGAGAGGTGGTCTTGGGTCATAAGGAAGGAAACCAGTAGAAGAGGCATGAAGCTTTGCAAGCTGAGCAAAAACTACACAGTCATGAAAAGGCCAAGATCTCACCTACTCCTGCAAGGAGGAAGTGGAACATTTAAACAGGGGTTCACACTCCATGCCCTCTCATGCTCCAGAAGGTGGAAGATTCAGGCTGGGCAATCCATAGGCAGGCCATAGTGCAGACCCCTGCACATAGAACGGTGAGAAACAAAGCGCCTGGTAGATTTCTGCCCTGACAGTACAAGCATGAAACAGCCCCTCACGCGTTACCATTCTTTCTTTCAGCCCTGCCCTTTCCAAGGCTAACCAAATTCTTTTTCGCAGATCCCAGAGAACTTTGCTATTTGTACGTCAACACAAGGAAGCCTCCCCATGCCCTTTAAACATTTCAGAGCAAAATGTGTTTCTATTATACCACGTACAAGAAAGTTTTTTTGAGCGACACACTCCCACATGTCAACTTCAATTTCACAGGCACTCTAGTAAAAATCGCAGAATTTTTACAAAAGTACCGATTTTGCGGGCAGTTTTGTAAAAATGGTGGCATTTTTACAAAAGTGCTGATTTCACAGCAAACCGCAAAATCGCAAAATCCTGGAGGGTCTGTATAACGCATATTAGCAAGCCCATTATCGCCATTTTATCGGCAGTTTCCTGCCGATAAAACGGCGATAATTTTACGCAGGGTTCTGCACTGAATTACCTAAATGAAATAAGAAAAAAACAAATATTTATGATTTAATCCATGATGAGTGTGCCTCAAAGCCAGTGCTTTAAATGGGCTTGTACTGTCCGGTACGTTTTACTGGCAGTTTTTTTAGTTTGAGAGGCAAGAGTACCTGCACTTCAAAAAAACAAGCAGGTACTCTGTTACAGGGTACCTGCACTTGTATTTTTCCATTTTAAGCACTGCTCAAAACACAAATGCGAGGGCACATAGACACACAACTACAGGCGCATACACAATCTCACCCAAACATTCAACTATAGAATTTTCCATCATTTGTTTCATATACACAGAAGCACACATAGATCTTCACACACACAGACACACATGCGCGCACATATGCATAGAGACACATACACAAAAACACAGACACATACACGCTTAGTCAAATGCGGACCCATACACCTGCAGACACACACACACACACAAATGCACAGTCATTCACATATAGAATTGTTTTTTTTCTCATTTGCTTCACACAGTCTTACCTATACATGTAATATGTGAGATCATAAGCAGTGCATGATACGGCCGCAAGTTATACTAAGCTAAAATTTGCATATTTCTGCGTTTTTTAATGTTAGTTAATGTTTAATCGCAATGAAATATTTTTTTGTATTTATAGTAAGAATTAATGCAACAATAGATAACATATATGCGAAGCTGATTGCATTCATTTTAACCTCTGCAAATGTAGGCCTCGGTTTCAAAATGGATGTTGCTTCTTTCAGCTATCTTTTTAGTATGTGTTCATTCTTTTCACTGTCTCCATCTGCACACAGAAGATTCATGAATAAGAAACTTTGCAAACATCGCTTTGAGTTGTAATATCAATTTTCCAGGTTCAAAATGTTGATTCTTTAGAACTCAGTAGTACAATGTTCCACAGTAAGCAAATTGTTTCAAGGCATCACCTATTGAAATCATGGGGACTCCTCATAAGAAATTGTTTATGTATAATAAGTACAACATTTGTACTAACAATTTCGGCGTCTGGAGGGAACCAGGGATGCATACTGCCTTATGTGAATATTTGGGATAGTGCTGAATAATGTGATTTCTGCCTCTGTGTTGTTCCTCCTTTAATCTGATTGGTACAATTAATGTCATTTTAAGATAATTGTATTTGTGTACGGTTTTTAAAAGAAGGCTCATGGTCTCACTCTTCCTTGATCTTTAGGAGGCTACACTATGTTGGTCTGATCTCTGAATTATTCTTAAGAGCTGAGGTATATCTATTTCTGTTTGTTCATGTCCTGCATTTCATTCTGAGCATCATACTATCTTTTGTTTTGGATAACGAATTGACTGATTCTAGTCATGTATTTGCTTTGGTAATGATCTGAATCCATTTAATAAACCTTCAGGTTTTCATTTAAATTATTGTCTAGTTTTAATTGGAAAGTCTAATGTACTTTTCTATTTACATTGTAATTTGAATTGAAATAATTTGGACAGGTCTAGCTGAGGAGCAACAAAATCTTTAAGGGATTAACAACACTACCCGTCCATCAGTTGCGCTTTACAATTAACATTAGTAGGAAAAAGCGCCATCACCTTCACCAACACCTTTAATCATTGTTATATTCAGTTTTTTTTTCTTTTAACATAAATTAAGGTTATGGCACCTAACCTGCATATAAAGTCGCTTTTTTCAGTGAAAATACATACCTCACTAAATGTTACTATTTTAAAAGTAGGGCATTGTTAACCGGAAGTGGAAAGGGAATGCCACCACGTCTCTCTTTATTTTTAGCTCCTTTAAAATGCAGTATGACTCAAATTACTTAAAACCCATACCTCTCCTGACATTTGTAACCCACTGATTTCATGTCTGCATTAACATCCCAATGCTCACCTACCTTTGCCTGCTCCTCTGGAAAACCTTTAAATTCAACATCCTTTAGTCCACCAAATTGACACTCAGAAGTTTTTGTCTTGAATACAAAATGATAGCACACTAGTTGTTCATAATAACTATGTGGTGACACTTCTGGAGATTGCCATTGAATGAAATGACAGACAGCTGCTGATTTTGAAATTAATGTTTAACTCTGCATGTCAGAATATTTAACGGAAATGGATGAGGAAGATATTTTAAGACTCATAGAAAATGTGTCTTCATTTTAGCTTTCTAGAGCACAAGCCATAATTTCTAAGACAAAAAGCAACTCCTCCTTTCTGTATGTACTCTGGACTCTTCTGTAGGAATTTCCTATATGTTTCACAGCTTTGATTCCATCCAGATGGCATCCAGGGGTTCCATACGTTTATCAAAAATATTAAATGTTATAATTCTAGTTGCTCACCGGTAATCTGTGTGAAGCTGCAGTGGATCACTTGGAATTTAACAGGTAGTCTCACTGTAGCTGGTGTTATCTGGGACCTCCTCGATACCCTCTCGCCAGACGTCGCCTTCTTCACAGAAACTTGGACCAACTATTCTCTGCGCCCGACATCGCCACCGCCACCCACAACATACAAGATTCAGAGGAAGGACCACCCCAACCGCCCAGGAGGAGGACTTGCCATCACATACAGGAGCTCCCTCTAACTCACTACCTCCAGCTCAAGCGACAGCCCACCCACCACAGAACACCTCAACTTCCAGACCAGCCCCAGAACAACGCTATGGGGCACCCTCAAATACAGACCTCCCGGACCTCGAAATGCATTCACCACTACCATCGCTGACCTCATCGCGCCCCACGCCATGGCCTCCATGGACTACTTCTCATCGGAGACCTCAACTTCCACCTCGACAACCTCAGCGACCCTAACTCTGTCACCCTCCTGGACATCCTCACCAACCTCGGACTGAAACAACTCATCACCACACCCACCCTCAAGGCAGGACACACCCTCAACCCCATCTTTGCAGGAGGTAACCACGTAAACTTCAGCCACACCCTGCAACCCCCCTGGACGGACAACCACTGCGTTCATTCCCAAATCAACAAACTCACCGTGCCCAAACCTGCACATCGCACTCCACCAAGGAAATGGCGCAAGGTCACTGAGGAGCAGTTCAACTCTACCCTCAACTGCGCTGCCATATCAACCTCAACCGACGCCAACCTCGCAGCCAAAGAACTCCACAGATGGATCACCAACTGTTCAGACAAGCTCGCATCCCTACGTAACCCGACAGACAGTGCCCCAAAAAGGCCACCTCGTTCACCGCTGACCTCCAAGAATCCAGACACACCTGCAGACATCTCGAGAAGAATTGAAGAAACACGACTCCTCGGAAGACTGCACCACCTACAAGGACGCCATGACAGAATACCACCAACACATCAGATCAACCAAAAGGACCTTCATCCAAGAACCTCGCCAACTCCAGCAACTCCAAGGAACTCTTCAGCATCATCCAGGAATTCACCAAACCCCCCAGTGAAACCACGGACATCACCAGGACCTCTGCAACAAGCTAGGCTCCTACTTCTATCTGAAAATCAAGGGCCTCTACGACAACTTCAACGGCCAGACACCTGACTCTGAAACCACTCCCTCCTCCAGCAACATCAGCCATCCCACCATCTCCTCCAGGCCCCCAGTCACCACTGAAGACACTGCAGTAACCATGAAAGGCATCCACTCAGGAGCCCCCATGGGCCCCTGCCCCTGCACATCTTCCACAGGGCCGCCACCGCCATCTCACCAGAACTACGGCACACCATCAATGCCATCTTCAAAACCGGCACCTTTCCCGATGAGTGGAAATGCGTAGAAGTCAGACCCCTACTCAAGAAGTCGTCAACAGGTCCCACAGATCTCAAGAACTACTGACCCATCTTCCTCCTCCACTTCGCAGTCAAAGTCACTGAGAAGACAGTCAATGTACAACTAATGAAATTCATTGAAGAAAATTCCATCCTTGACCCCTCCCAATTCAGATTCTGCAGCAACCATAGCACTGAGACTGCTCTACTTGCCGCCACGGACGACATCTCCACTGTCCTTGACCAAGGACACACCTCATCCCTGATCCTTCTCGACCTCTCTGCAGCCTTCGACACCGTCTCCCCCCACACACTCATCGCCAGACTCCACAACACTGGCATACAGAGAAGTGTCCTCGACTGAATCTGCTCCTTCGTCATCAGCAGAATCCAAAGAATCAGAATTCCACCCTTCTTCTCTGAACCTACAGAGATCAACTGCGGAGTGCTCCAAGGATCACCATTTAGCCCCACGCTCTTCAACATCTACATGGCCCTATTGCCACCCTTGTCAGACAGCACAGACTCAGCAGAGTATCCTACACCAATGACACCCAGCTCATCCTTTCCCTCAACAAGGACCCCCTCACCAACAGGCTCAACTTCCAGGAAGGAATGAAGGACATTAAATCGTGGATGAGCAGCAGCTGCCTGAAGCTCAACTCAGAGAAGACAGAGGTCCTCGTCCTCGGATCCTCCCCTCTGCATGGGACAACACCTGGTGGTCCACTGCCCTCTGCAGCCTCCCCACCCCCATGGACCTCGCCCAAAACCTCAGCATCATACTCGACTCCTCCCTCTCCATGACCCGACAGGTCAACACCATCATCTCTACCTACTTCAACACCCTCCGCATCCTCCGAAAGATCTTCAAATGGATCCCCCCCGAATCAAGTAAGACTGTCACCCACGCACTCTTAACCAGCAGACTGGACTACGGAACACCCTCTACGCCGGGATCAACAAGTCTCTGTTCCACAAACTCCAGAACATACAGAACACCGCAGCTAGGCTAGTCCTTGGCATCCCTCGACACAAACACCTCTCCCAAAACCTGCCTAACCTCCACTGACTTCCTGTGGAGAAGAGAGTAACCTTCAAGATACTCACCTACACCTACAAATGCCTCCACAACACTGGACCCCAATATCTCAATGATTGAATCTCCTTATTTATTTATTCGGTATTTTATATAGCGTGGACATGACCCAATAGGGTATCAGAGCACTTCACAGTTACGTAATCTTAATCTTAGTACAGCAACTTTGAAACAAGCATAAGCAAAGAAAGAGCGTACAACACTTTGAGAGAAACAACTGTGCTTACAAGCTCATGTGTATGTATACATTAATTTTAGCGAGAAACTTTTGTGCTTTCATCACCATTTTCAGCATCATATATACAGGTCCTGATGACCACTATTGATCGATTTGTTTTAACTCGGTGTGCGATCTGGAAAGTAACCTTACTGAGTCTAGGCTACTATTCTTATGGGAGAAATTTGCTCACAACAAATGTCTTAGCTTATTTTTTAAAAGCTGAGGTGGACGCGATTTGCCTAATGTTCAGAGGGAGTGAGGTCCAAATTCTTGGTTTTGCACCAGAAAAAAAGCTCTGTCATATGTTCTCTTCTTTCGGAAGAGGGCAGGTTTCAGTAAGAGATCTCCATGGCTCTGAGAGACTGTACTGCCTCCTGATAATGTGATTTCCCGGGCTAGGTATAATGGTGTTTTATAGTGCATCGCTTTGTGTGTGATACATGCCATCATTAGTTGGATTCTTGCTTCGTACGGTTAGCCAATTAAGCATTTTCAGATGAGGGGTGATATGGTCAAATTTTCTGGAGCCTGTAATAAGTCTTGCAGTCACATTGAGATATGCTTTTAGTGGGGCTGTAGAAATCTTGGGTAGTCCTGCTAGAGTTGTGCATCTGTATTCGATCCCTGAGATGACTAGTGTCCGGACTGCCATTTTGAGGTCTGAAGTAGCTATGAAAGGTTTCAGTTTTCTAAGATAGCTTAAATGGAAGCAGGCATTTTTTGCCATTGCGTTAAGGTAGGTCCACATGTTCAGGTTTTTGTCTAGCACTCTTCCAAGAAAGTCTACTAGATCTGGAGTACAGTTTAACGCAGTGATCAGCTTGGTCCATTCCATTATATTTTTCTGGCTTTTTTGGGAGGAGATCAGAAGGAATTCCGTTTTAAGCGGGTTAAGCATGTGATAATTATTGGTTAGCCAATAAACGGTCCTTTTTAAGGCCTGGTTCATGATGCTGATCTCTTCCACAATGAGATCTTGACATATAGCAGTGTGTCATCTGCATACATGTGAAAGGAGATGTTTGCCTGCTGTAAGATTTCTGTTAACTGTTCTACATATAGATTGAATAGAGCCGGGGATAGTGTTGATCCCTGTGGTACACCAATAAGATTTGGAGATGATGCTGATGGTTTTGGCTCACCATGAATCCTTGTGATCTTTTTTCTAAGAAGGAACTAAACCACTCTAGGACTGTGCCCGCTAAACCCATCCTTTCCTCCAGTCGTTCTAGGATTTTTGCTTGGTTGACTGTGTCAAATGCAGATGAAAGGTCGAGCAGAATTAGGAGACAGGTTTCGTTACAGTCTAGGGCAAGTAGAGCGTCATCTACTATGTGAAGAATTGCTGTTTCAGTACTGTGGTTTGGTCTGAACCCTGATTGGTAGTCATTCAGTAGTTTGAATTGCGAAACGTGCTGACTAAACTGTTGTTGAACACATTTTTTCATAACTTTGGCAAGCATGGAAAAGTTTGTGACTGGACAAAAGTTGTTCGGGTCTGAGGGGTTCTCAGTAGTTTTTTATGATTGGAATGACTTGTCCTGTTTGTAGGCAGTCTGGCAATGAGCCTTGCGAAAGCGAATCATTAATAAACCTTGTCCAAAAGGGGATGAGTAGATGGTTAATTGTAGGCCAGCATTTTGCTAGTAGAGGATCATTGAAATGATTGTTTTGTTTTATGGTTGAAATAATTTTGGCAATATCTTTGTCATCATATAACTTGAATTCAGACCATAATGCATTGTTTTTGGGTGGTATCCGAGCTGGTTGAGAATGAGACTTAGTTGCAGTGCACTTTTGGAACAAAGGGATCTCCGCTGCATTTTTGAGCGCAATCTCCAAGGATTTGGCTTTGACTGTAAAAAAGGAAGAGAATTCTTTGAGGCTGATCCTTTCAGGTACCCAAGAGGAACCTCCGATCCGCCAACCTCACCCTTGCCGAACCCCCGCGCATCCGCAGAGCAAGAACGGGTGGAAGAACCTTTTCCTACAAAACAGCAAAGACCTGGAACAAGTTCCCGATTGACATCAGACGTGCCCCCACCCTGTACATATTCAAGAAGACCCTCAAGACCTGGCTCTTCGACTGACAGGAACTGGACCTCCCCCAGCACCTTGGGACCTTCATGGGTGAGTAGCGTGCTTAAACTCCCTGATTGATTGATTGATTGATTGATTGATTGATTGATTGATTGAAAAGTACATACTTCAGTCTGCATGTCAGAATGTTTTACTGCCAAGGATGAGGAACATAATTGAGAACTCATAGAAAATGTATCCTCAGTTTAGTTTACTAGAGCACTTAATATAATTTCTATAACAAAATGCCCTCCCTTATTTTATTTATTTTTAAAGTAAATGCTTTTGGTTTTACAGTTTTTATTCCATCAATATGGCATTTAGGCATGCCACATTTTGGTCATAAATGCAGAAGGTTAGCTCTCTATTTTTTCATAAGGACACTGTGGTGGAGCTGCAGTAGAACACTATGGTATCAACTGGCAGGCTGCTGCTACTGGTGAACGTATGTATTTTACTTCGGTATCAGACTTTGTTCTAGCATGGCTGAGGAAGATAGTATGGACTTATAGTGACTGTGCTCTTATTGTAGGCTCTGGAGCACCTTCCATAACCTCTAAGTATGGGCAAGATTTGCAAAATCGCGATCCGCGAATTCGTGCGAACTCGCAATTCGCAAAAATCGCAAATTCGTGCGAATTTTCTGTTTTTGCCAGTTCGCGAGGGTTTTTTACAAGTTCGGGAACACAAACTTACTTTTGTGGTCGCAACAGTCGCGACCATGTTGTTTCTACGTGTCCAGCCTGTTTGCGACCCTGTGGTTCATTGCGGCCACCCTCCGGATCATCACTGCCACCCTCTGGTTCACCAATGCCACCCTCTGGTTTGCCACTGCCACACTCTGGATCATCACTGCCACCCTCTGGTTCACCACTGCCACCCTCTGGCTCATCACTGCTATCCTTTGGTTCATCACCTTGTGATTCACCACTGCCACCCTCTGGTTCAGCACTGCCACCCTCTGATTCATTACTGCCACCCTCTGGTTCGCCACTGCCACCCTCTGGATCATCACTGCCACCCTCTGGTTCATCACTGCCACCCTCTGGTTCACCAGTGCCACCCTCTGGTTCATCACTGCCAGCCTCTGGTTGATCACTGCCACCCTCTGGTTCAAGGCTGCCAAACTCTGGTTCATCACTGCTATCCTCTGGTTCATCACCTTGTGGTTCACCACTGCCACCCTCTGGTTCATCAATGCCACCCTCTGGTTAATTACTGCCACCCTCTGGTCCACCACTGCCACCCTCTGGATCATCACTGCCACCCTCTGGTTCATCAGTGCCAACCTCTGGTTTGCCACTGCCACCCTCTGGATCATCACTGCCACCCTCTGGTTCACCAGTGCCACCCTCTGGTTCATCACTGCCACCCTCTGGTTCATCACTGCCACCCTCTGATTCAAGGCTGCCACCCTCTGGTTGATCACTGCCATCCTCTGGTTCATCCCTGCCACCCTCTGGTTCATCACTGCCACCCTCTGGTTCCACACTGCCACCCTCTGGTTCACCAGTGCCACCCTCTGGATTATCACTGCCACCCTCCGGTTCATCACTGCCACCCTCTGGTTTGCCACTGCCACCTTCTGGATCATCACTGCCACCCTCTGGTTCAAGGCTGCCACCCTCTGGTTCATCACTGCTCTCCTCTGGTTCATCACCTTGTGGTTCACCACTGCCACCCTCTGGTTCATCACTGCCATACTCTGGTTCATTACTGCCACCCTCTGGTTCACCACTGCCAAACTCTGGATCATCACTGCCACCCTATGGTTCACCACTGCCACCCTCTGGTTCATCACCTTGTGGTTCACCACTGCCACCCTCTGGTTCATCACTGCCACCCTCTAGTTTATTACTGCCACCCTCTGGTTCGCCACTGCCACCCTCTGGTTCATCGCTGCCACCCTCTGGTTCATCGCTGCCACCCTCTGGTTCACCAGTGCCACCCTCTGGTTCATCACTGCCACCCTCTGGTTGATCACTGCCACCCTCTGGTTCAAGGCAGCCACCCTCTGGTTCATCACTGCTATCCTCTGGTTCATCAATGCCACCCTCTGGTTAATTACTGCCACCCTCTGGTTCACCACTGCCACCCTATGGATCATCACTGCCACCCTCTGGTTCATCAGTGCCAACCTCTGGTTTTCCACTGCCACCCTCTGGTTCACTAGTGCCACCCTCTGGTTCATCACTGCCACCCTCTGATTCAAGGCTGCCACCCTCTGGTTGATCACTGCCATCCTCTGGTTCATCCCTGCCACCCTCTGGTTAATTACTGCCACCCTCTGGTTCACCACTGCCACCCTATGGATCATCACTGCCACCCTCTGGTTAATTACTGCCACCCTCTGGTTCACCACTTCCACCCTATGGATCATCACTGCCACCCTCTGGTTCATCAGTGCCAACCTCTGGTTTTCCACTGCCACCCTCTGTTTCACTAGTGCCACCCTCTGGTTCATCACTGCCATCCTCTGGTTCATCACTGCCACCCTCTGATTCAAGGCTGCCACCCTCTGGTTGATCACTGCCATCCTCTGGTTCATCCCTGCCACCCTCTGGTTCATCACTGCCACCCTCTGGTTCCACACTGCCACCCTCTGGTTCACCAGTGCCACCCTCTGGATTAACACTGCCACCCTCCGGTTCATCACTGCAACCCTCTGGTTTGCCACACTCTGGTTCAAGGCTGCCACCCTCTGGTTCATCACTGCTATCCTCTGGTTCATCACCTTGTGGTTCACCCCTGCCACTCTCTGGTTCATCACTGCCACACTCTGGTTCATTACTGCCACCCTTTGGTTCACCACTGCCACCCTCTGGATCATCACTGCCACCCTCTGGTGCATCACTGCCACCCTCTGGTTGGTCACTGCCACCCTCTGGTTCAAGGCTACCACCCTCTGGTTGATCACTGTCATCCTCTGGTTCATCCCTGTCACCCTCTGGTTCAACACTGCCACCCTCTGGTTCCTCACTGCCACCCTCTGGGTCACCAGTGCCACCCTCTGGTTCACCAGTGCCACCCTCTGGTTCATCACTGCCACCCTCTGGTTGATCACTGCCACCCTCTGGTTCAAGACTGCCACCCTCTGGTTCATCACTGCTATCCTCTGGTTCATCACCCTCTGGTTCACCACTGCCACCCTCTGGTTCATCACTGCCACCCTCTGGTTCATCACAGCACCCTCTGGTTCACCAGTGCCACCCTCTGGTTCATCACTGCCACCCTCTGGTTGATCACTGCCACCCTCTGATTCAAGGCTGCCACCCTCTGGTTGATCACTGCCATCCTCTGGTTCATCCCTGCCACCCTCTGGTTCATCACTGCCACCCTCTGGTTCCACACTGCCACCCTCTGGTTCACCAGTGCCACCCTCTGGATTATCACTGCCACCCTCCGGTTCATCACTGCCACCCTCTGGTTTGCCACTGCCACCCTCTGGATCATCACTGCCACCCTCTGGTTCAAGGCTGCCACCCTCTGGTTCATCACTGCTATCCTCTGGTTCATCACCTTGTGCTTCACCACTGCCACCCTCTGGTTCATCACTGCCACATTCTGGTTCATTACTGCCACCCTCTGGTTCACCACTGCCTCCCTCTGGATCATCAATGCCACCCTCTGGTTCATCACTGCCACCCTCTCGTTGATCACTGCCACCCTCTGGTTCAAGGCTGCCACCCTCTGGTTGATCATTGCCATCCTCTGGTTCATCCCTGCCACCCTCTGGTTCAACACTGCCACCCTCTGGTTCCTCACTGCCACCCTCTGGGTCACCAGTGCCACCCTCTGGTTCATCACTGCCACCCTCTGGTTGATCACTGCCACCCTCTGGTTCAAGACTGCCCCCCTCTGGTTCATCACTGCTATCCTCTGGTTCATCACCCTCTGGTTCACCACTGCCACCCTCTGGTTCATCACTGCCACCCTCTGGTTCATCACTGCCACCCTCTGGTTCATCACAGCACCCTCTGGTTCACCACTGCTACCCTCTGGTTCACCACTGTCACCCTCTGGTTTGCCACTGCCACCCTCTGGATCATCGCTGCCACCCTCTGGTTCACCAGTGCCACCCTCTGGTTCATCACAGCACCTTCTGGTTCACCACTGCCACTCTCTGGTTCACCACTGTCACTCTCTGGTTCACCACTGTCACCCTCTGGTTCACCACTGCCACCCTCTGGATCATCACTGCCACCCTCTGGTTTGCCACTGCCACCCTCTGGATCATCGCTGCCACCCTCTGGTTCACCAGTGCCACCCTCTGGTTCATCATTGCCACCCTCTGGTTGATCACTGCCACTCTCTGGTTCAAGACTGCCACCCTCTGGTTCATCACTGCTATCCTCTGGTTCATAACCCTCTGGTTCACCGCTGCCACCCTCTGGTTCATCACTGCCCCCCTCTGGTTTATCACAGCACCCTCTGGTTCACCACTACCACCCTCTTGTTCACCACTGTATATTAGTGGGGGAAAGCAAAGCACACCTTCCCAGCCTCAACTGAGATGAATTCATTTGGGGCTGGTTAAAGTGTCACTGAATTTGAGCTTCAAGTCTGGCACCTGCTTCCTTAGCTGTAATGCTTCCTGTTGCAGTTTAATTTTTTACAGGAGCATTGTGCCATACTTGTAACTATTATCTGACCCTGCTTTGAGGGTCACAGCAGGGTCAGAGAATAGTTGCAAGTAGGCAACTGAACTCTGGAGGGGCCCCTCAGGAAGCACTACAGGGAATGGTTACAAATTAGCTTGAACTTTTGCACCTGCTAAGTGCTTTCAGTTTAGCAAAATTAGTTTTTCTGCAATTTCGCGAGATTCGCGGGGCGCAAATTCGTGCTAAATCGAACTCGCAATCCGCGAATTCGTGCAAGTTTGCGGATTGTTGTTTTTTTGCGTGTTCGCGGGTTTTTTTGCGTCTTCGCAAGCCGCTTGCAGCGCACTGACCACAAACTTACCCATACGGTCGTACATGGGCGCGACCATCTTGTGTGCGTTGCATATTTCCGGTTCCGGGCGCTATTGTCAATCTCGCGTTGTGTACGGCGCACTATTACGAGTTCGCCTGTGTTTTTGCGTGCTCGCAGGGAAAATATCGCGCAAACTTACCCACGCGGTCCTCTATGGGCACGGCCATCTTGTTTTTCATTTATTGCTATGGTTTTTGGGCATGCTACCTTTCTATCCATCTTACATCTTTGTAATCCTATGTTTTTCTGAACTTTTTTTTGCTTTATTTTTGCTTATTATCTATCTCTGCAATTTCCTACATCTATATTTTGTGTTTTTTTAACTTTTTGTTACTTTATCACCTACTTTATTTCTTTCGCTTTCTCTCTTACTTTTTTTTAACACCTATTCTTCTTTCCTTTTTCTTGTGCCCAGGACCATGGCAAAGGGAGCTGACAAGGGCAAGGTGAAGGGCCTAGCACCCTGTACCCGGCTCCCTTACGGGCGTTTGAGGGGGAGCTAGTCCAGGCCAGGAAGATCTCTGCGGTGGAGGTGGCCGCCTTGATGGTGTTTGTGCAAGTCCACCTCCCTAAGACCGTGGCAGCAGGTGGGTGGATTTCTTCCGGTTACTTCCTCTGGGAGCGTCGCCAGCTGTGGGAGAAGGTGTGCCGGCTCATGTGTAAGGAGTCTGGGGTCCGGCGCACCTACCAGCAAGCGACGCACCGGTGGACTGACATCCTGGACCGGATGCATGATGTGGTCGACATGCTAGGATTGGAGATCCCTGGCCTTGGTAAGTAGCTATTTAATAACTACTTTTTTTTCTTTTGCTCTGTTATATTGCTAATCTATTTCTTTCCTGAAGAGTACGAATGCTGCTGATTCGATTACATTGCAGGTAAATTAATCTTTAAATAGCTTCTGTCATTGCAGGTGCTCGCCAGGTTATTGGCGTTGCTACTATGCTTACTTGTTTGCAACTTTTTACTCATTTGAGAGCATTACTGCGTAATGGTAGAGACAGTACACTCAAGTCTAGTCCTTCTTTGTACTCCTGCCTGCTGCTGCCACTTTGAAGAGATAGTGGTGGATTGATACGTTGAGGATATTATTTATTACTTGTTATAGTACATTTGTTAGTGGTCTGCAATCATGATGACGGACTGTGTCTGTCACGCGACGTCTCGTGCTGCTGAGTGATGGCAGTCGTACTAGAACTTTTTTGTCGTTGGTGTAGTTAGTGAATTACATAACTTTCCTATTAGACGGGCTGCGAATCCTGCTATACTGTACTCCTATCCTCCTAGTTGACCAGATCAGATGCAATTGTTAATTTGTTTCCCCGACATCATTTTAGATTGTGTTCAAAGAAATGAAATATTTCCCCCAAAAAAATCATCCATGTTGTGTTTCTTTATTTCATGTTCAACAGAAGCTCCCAGGGGCAAGGCGGCGATGGCGACTGAGACTCCGGTGGAAGAAGGTGGACAGGATCAGTCCCTTGCAGGCTCTTCTGCTGGCCCCAGTAAGTTGTTCTATTGTTATATTAATACTTATACTTCCCTGACGTTTACAGCTCCTATTCAATACAAACTGTTTCCTAATAATTCTATGTTTTACAAAATAGTCTTTGATCTTCTTCTAATGTAGACTACTTTCTACATTCTTATCCTGCCTGTACCATCACTCTCTGTGCTACTACTATTTACGATTATGAGTCGGTCTGTGTAGGTAGCTAAGCTTGCCCAGTCGGCAAACGGTGTGAAACAAAACTCTGGTCCAGCAATAGCTCTAGGCACTGAGTGTAGTCCTCTGGGTTGCCCTTGCTGTCAATTCCAGTCTTCTTAATGTAAGTGCTTTGACAATTTCCAACAACAAAATGTCATTGTTTACACCAAGTAAAAGGTAGCAGTTGCCTTTTTGATTTGAGAGGAGCACATCCCATACCGCTAGTGTTTCAGGGACTATTCTTCACACAAAGAAGTATGGATAAGAGAAATAGGACATTGTTGATGATAGGTGCAGTTCGACTTTTGACATAGCTCAGTCTGAACAGAAGTTGATCCCCAATCCCCTGACCGACTACCTAGTGTGTCTGACCAATGATTTTACGACCCCGAAGAACAGAAGAAACCTACCGCCGAGTCCCGGCCTATCTGAGTCACTGAAACATGACTGCCAAGTGCAGTAGTTCAAACCCTTCCGCTCACTCACTCATGAACAAAAACCACACAGTGTTTGTTAGTTTTAAAGTTTTATTTTCAATTAAGAAATGAAAACATAATTTTTTATTTTTAATAGCGTAGTATTCGGAGCGAGCAATGGTGATGGATGAAGATGACGTTAAAGTTTAAACAACATTCCCATGAATGAAATTAGTATTACTCAAACTTAATAATAGTTAACAGACACATGAAATTATTAGAATAACTGTGCGGGAGCCCCCACCTTCTTTAAAGTACTTAAAGTACTGCTGGTGATGACTTACTAGTAATTGGTGAATGGTCTGGCAGAAGGGCAATGGAATCTTCTTTCTGTAATGAGAAAAATGGTGCATGTTAATCAAGCATGTATGAGTTTTCATCAGAAGAAGTGCAACATTTAATGGAATAAGCATATAAAAGGTTAACACTTCCTCCCCAAAACCGTTACTTTTTTTCAATCCCAGTAATAAAAAATGTGTTATGTAACATTTTCTTCCATTATGAGATAAAATAGGGGGTTGTGTATGGCATCTGAAAATATGACATGTTTTTCCTAGACGTCACAACATCTGATGCGGCACAGATGACCATCAGTGCCGGGGCCAGCAGTGCGGAGGGGTCCACTCTGGATGCGGCGGCGCCAACAGGAGGAGCTGGGGGGAAGACTCAGCGGCGGCGGACGGTGGTAAGGTATTATACTCCTTACTCATTGAAATGTTTTTGAGTAGGCTCGCAAAGGAGTGTATGATGTACTGTACAGTGGTACACAGTACACTAGTATAAGTAGACTTTACTGCTAATAACAGTTACTAATTTAGAACTACTTTTTGACAGTCAACCTTGACTTGTACTAGCATTAGCTGCAGTACTTCTCGGGTAACCAATGGCCCCCTCTCTTTCACTTCAACTCAACTGGCAAATTTTTATTGTGAAGCCAAGTCATATCAGATGTAGTTTAGGGATGTGAAGAACAAAAAGTTAAAGAAGGGTGAAACGAAGGACGAGCGAGTCTTAATATTTGTGACTTTAAAGAATGGTTTTGTTGAATGCAATTCAAGATAAGAAGACAGCGGTTTCCAAAATATAATGAAACGGGTGTTAGTTGGTTGTTGACAAAAAGAAATTTTGGTACATTTGAGACATTAAAAAGAATCATAGACGTACTTTGGAAGCCTGGATGTTATCTTCTTTATCCTCATCGAGAGCAGAGGTGTATGATGTAGTAAAGCAGACGCTGAGTGGATGAAGTATGGCCAGTGGCAGTGCCACCCCTATAGAAAAGTAAGACATTCCTATCCCCACCTGCATGTACTGCTTAAAGTACTGCGAGTCTGCATCATCATGGCCTGTGTCTGTATTTCTTGGGTAAAAGCTGAGTGAGCTGCCATTATGGGGGCTACCACAAGTTCACGTACCAGTAATTTCTTTTGCAACACAAGAGAAGAAAAGTAAAAAAGGCCTTTTTTAGTACTCTCTGACTATGTATGTAGTAGTGAGTCCACCCATAGTGCTGCTAGTGGAATTCCTGAAACTCCCAGTAATGTCACAGGCTTACAAAGACGGCAGAAAGATACATGCCAAAATGTTATACTGTTACAACTGGTATCTGTGCACACGTTGCCTTTTACAGAGTAAATTCTGTAGGTAATCAAACAACACAAGCAATAGACAAACAATGTGGAAGCAGTCTTGATGGAAGTTTTTCTTCAATTCAGATTTTATTCACCACGCCCAGCCAACACGTGTTTCATCAGGGCTAGTAGCCCACGACTTCATCACGGCTCCCGCGGGCAGCGGTTCCAAAGCTATTGCCACAATGGCTATGTGCTCCCAGCCTGTTCTAATTCCGACCCGGCTACCGGGTACTGTGGAGGTTCTCGCTGATTCATCTCAGCCGTCTCAGCTTTCCAGCGTCTCCGCATGTAAATGACTTCCGCATTTACACGCGGAGACGCTGGAAAGCAGTACGGCTTAACCTGCCGCGCACAAGGATACTCCTATGGTGTGTCGCATCTTTGGTATTAACCATCACACGGACGGCTGAGACGAATCAGCGAGAACCTCCACAGTACCCGGTACTGTTGCTCCCCATATAACAGTTGTGGATCCCTTAGAGGACCTTTAGTTATCTATCTTGGCAGGGTGTTTCTCTTTCCATTTACATTGAATTTATTGTTGTTGTCAGTCACACCACGATGAAATACCACATAGCCCGGGGGAAGAGGGTTAGGGTTTGGGAATGGGGTTTTTTGCGAAAGTTTGGTAGAGAGGAAAAAAACACAGCATGGACAGTCAAACAACAAATGAAGAGAAACAAATCTTTGGATTTGAAGATATTGATAAATCTTTAAAGGGACATAAAGGAAGTGCACTACTGCATGCCAGAAGTTGTTTACTAAATGGATGGTTAGGTTACTGCAAAGTAGCACTACTACTTACTGCAGCTTACTAGTAACTACGAAGAAACAAGTTGAGAGTACAGGGCTGCAGTCATTACGCAATTTCACTTGCCTCTCTGCCCTCAGTGAGAATAAACACTTAGAACATTAAATTACTGTTAAACATAGCAAATTTAGAAGCAGAGAGCAAAGAAATGCAGAGTCACACTCACAGAAGTTCACAGCAATAACATTACTTAAAAGATAAGTAGAAATCAATGGATACTGTTACTGTATGTTGTTCTACTTGTCCTGTTGAATTTGGGAAGTTGCATGCATCAAGCCATTCCTCTTATTTGCGGTACTCCTCCGTTCCATCTGACGCTCCGTCGATCAATGTTGGTGACCAGAAGACACCCTGTCCACTGCCTGCCTGGCAGATGCTGAATTGCGGGTCACTAATGTGAAGCCTGACTTCATCCTTTTTTTTCCATTGCCAGGGTGAAAGCCGCCCTGTAAATGTTGATGCAAAAACAGGAAGTGATATTAAAACACCACTGAGAAAAAAATATAAGGTACGTACGCTGTGTAGTGCAAAAGTCACACTTTCAGTTTCAGAATCGACAGTACAATAGTTTTGAAAGGGCGTACTCTGAGTCTCCTTTAGAAGGATAAATAAGTATGGGCAAATCTTGCAGATCTTTCCCCTCAAGCTTGGTGTAGTGTAAACTACGATTTTAGAACAAAATTAGACCTTCCCAGCAGTGCTCCCAGACCCTTAAACACAGACGCTAAAATGTAGAATACCCCCAATCAGACCACAACAAACGTGCGATACTGCTACCTGTCTGAGGCCTAGTGGAAAATGGTGAGAAAACATTCTTTGAAAGTAAAGTAGGCACAAATCCCCCCTTTCTCACCATGGATTTTCTTCAAACCACTTGCAACCAAAATTAGACATTTCTCGACAAGTGCTCCAAGAGTAGAACCCAGAACCCAGTTGCCAAAATCTCGAACACCCCCAAACACATGCAATACTGCTAACCCTAACGAGCCCTAAGTTAAAAATAGTATCAAACGCTATCTTCAACTAGGCCCTAACTCCCCCTTAAAATGGAAAAATGCTTTCACCTCTGATTTTCTCCAAACCACTTTTATCCGGTATTAGACCTCGACAGCAATGCCCCCAGACCCATCAAACCAGGCGGAAACAGGTTTAACCCCCCCAAACAGCCAAAAAGAAAAAATGGAAAAATGGGCACTGTCAAATTTCTGCATATTTCCCAGATCACTCCGTGCGCGCTTTGCAGCTAGGCCCTAACTCCCCTTTGCCACCATGGATTTCCGTCAAACCACTTGCAATCAAAAGTATCCATACCCAGCGTTGCTCCAAGACCCCCAAACCCACCCACAAACACCAGTAACCCCCCCAAACACCCCCCCCGAAAACGCTAAAGTGAGCGAAATGCCTGAAAATGGAAATACTTTTTCACCTCCGATTTTCTCCAAACAACTTTTATCCGGTATTAGACCTTCACAGCAATGCCCACAGACCCGTCAACCCAGGCGGAAACAATTTTAACACCCCCAAACAGGCAAAAAGCAAAAACGCAAAAAGGGAGACAGCAAATTTCTGCCTACCTTCAATTCAGTCCAAATACGCTCTGCAGCTAGGCCCTAACTCCCCTTTTCCACCATGGATTTCCTGAAAAACAAATGCAATCAACATTAGACTGTGCCAGCAGTGCTCCCAGACCCCAAAACCCACCCCAAAAAACCTGGAAGCCCCCCAAACAGCACCCCAAAGACAGGCAAGTGAGCAAAAACGCAAAAACTTTTACATCATGGATTTGGTCCAAAACACTTGATTCCGATATTAGACCTTCCGAGCTATGCCCCCAGACCCCTGCAGCCACCCGCAAAAAAGCAGAACACCCCTAAACGGCAAAAAGCAAAAATGCAATAACTCATACTTAGAAAGTTTTCAGCCAACCAGTCAACATCGGTCCAAACGCGCTCTGCAGCTGGGCCCTAACTCCTCTTTCCCACCATGTATTTTCTTCAGATCACTTCCAATAAAAATTATGCTATCCCAGCAGTGCTCCCAGACCCCCACACCCTCCCCCACAAATCTAGAACACCCCTAAACAGCCCCCCAAAAACATGCAATACTGGTATATTCAAAACATGGCAAATTGCGCTGTTCACAAAACATTGCTGTTTTCAGCGCTTCCACTACTGTGATCCTCTTGAAACTCACCTGGACAGTCTCTTGTTCCAGCGATTCACAAGAATCTCAGCAAGGCAGAACAAAATCGAACCACTAAGCTCTTTGAAGAAGAAGAAGAAGGTCTACGACTAGTTTTCACTTTATTTTCACCCAAACACACACGCCCGCAAAACACCCGAAAAGGCCAAAATTCTGCCAATTCTGGACCAAAGAACACCAAACCCCCCTAAAACATTGCCAACATCATTATGAACGAGCCTGCATTGGGCCCGAGCCCTAGAATCAGCGTGAACCATACCAACTTAAACCCAAAAACCCTAGTAAAACGCACTGAACCCTAACCTGTAGATATGCGTTGTCTGTCTGTGTCAATTAGCCTAGGTATGCTACATCAGGAGGATGCTTCACTCAGTGGTGCCTGCCTTGACTGTCTGCATGGCCCTGCCGCAAGCATGGCCAAAAATCCGTTCCGCTCAAGAACTTGCGAATTTTCGGTACTTTCGCGAGATTTGCGAAATACCGAAAAACAGCAAATTTTGCAAACATAACGGATGTTTAGCCCAAGCTTGAGGCAGTGCCATGCAGAGGGTCAAGGCAGGCACCACTGAGTGAAGCAACCTGAGGTAGCATACCTAGGCTCTTTGTCAGACAGACAAAGCATATCTAATTGTATGCAGCAAGCCATATAGCCTCAATTTTACATGAACTGGTGTCTGGAGTGGACTCTGCCTGGCATAACAACAACAGTACACTGCCTCGCCCTTGACCAATACATACCACGAATAGACAGACATGTAGTCCTGCTGTAGTAGTTGTTGTAGACTGGTTTACCTGTTTGCCACTCACGAATTGGCCATAGTTCTTCCGTAATTCGACGCTCATGATCCATCCATCCCAGTGAGTGACTGTAAAGTAAAAAGATATATTATTTAATCAATCATCATGGTATATTGTCAAGTGAGTCCGCTCCAAGGACATTTTGCATATTTTGTGAAATGCAATATAGCGGCCCCTGAATTTGAAGTACAATTTTAATTAAACAAGGTAAAAAAAGAGTTGTTGACATGAGTTACAATTACTGTGTGAAAGATTAGATCATAACTAAGACAAGAAGACATATGAATCATCATTTCATGCACAAAAAACAAACAGCAATTGGTTTCATCGGAGCCAGACAGCCATTGCTGTCCAGTGCATGCCATCTTCTCAATTATTCATTACCTGTTCTACTTTTTATCCGCATCTTCTTCGGAAAGTGAGGGCCCACAGGGCAGCCTCTCCTGTCAATATCAAAAGTAACTCTGTCAGCAATCAGCAAGCATGTAGTCAGTCAGTAATTTCAGTCCCACTTGAGGGGACTCGTCGTAATCCATCCATCTGCCTTGAGGGAAATGGATAGGGGGAGTCTGGAGGAGGAGTATAAAGGAGCCTGATTGAGTTGTGAACTTGTGAACCTCAGGAATGCAGACTGCGGCCCCTTCAAATCAATAAGGAATATAAGATGAAGACAGTGCTGCTGATGGACTTGTTGTGATTAGGTGATTACAGTTTTGTTTTGGTAAAAGTTGCAAAACAAAGAAAGACACACTGGAAAAAAAGGAAGTCATTTTCAGGGCTCGGTGTCAGGGAAGTAGAGCTCATCCTCCAACTCCATGAATTGAGACGGGAGTAGGTCAGGTAACAGAGAAGAACTTCCGTCACCTAAGTCGGTGTCCTCTTCTTCCTGCGTGCATTCACATACTTGTAATCTGGTGGTATCAAATGCTGATTCATCTTGACCAGTGTTAACCTCCCACATTTTTCGCTGAGAGGCGGGACCTTTTTGAAGATACAATGGCACCAGCAGCACTGAAAACACGTTCAGATGACATGCTTGCGAGTGGGCAAGATAAATAATTTAGAGCCAGGTTGGTGATCAGTGGCCATAGAGCCATTTTCCTGTACCAATGCAGCAATAGGTTCGTAGTAACAAAGACCTGTGTTCGGTAATCCAGATAGGCCTGCACCATCAACTCAAGGTTCTCCACGGTTGCTCCACTTTGCGTACCATCTGTGGCCTTCTCAGCACTGGAACAAACAAAACCTTGATGAGTTAGCCAATCCGCTTCCGACAATATTATGGCTGGGCCTGGTGCAGGTGAAGATGATGATAGGGTTGCTGCTGGTGTCGTTAACAGCTGTGAGGGAAAGTTACTCCCTTCTCCCACAGATTCAGAAGTGGAACTTGACGCTGTATCGCCTGCTGATTCAGTTGGACTTCTGACGGCTCCTTGAATTTTCTGCCGATCTTTTTCGAACCGACTGGCTGACACAGCGATCCAATGTTTGTACTTTGAAACATCTGCCTCATCAAAAGGAATGAATGCTTTGCTGGCCACTGCCTTTTTGTACCGTGGATCTAGAATAGTGGCACAAATGTAATGTTGTTCGGTATGTATCTTTTGAAGCCTTAATTTGGCAACTAGGCCGCTTAATAAGTTCTTCGCCAACAGATATTGCGCTTGCTTTCCACCATCATCTCTCAACGTTGAAGACACCGCCTTCAGTTGGTGCTCTAGCAAGCGCAACAATGGGATAGCTTTGCTCAAAGAACAGTCCCCCTGCTGACTTCACGCGTGAAGACCTCAAAAGGACAAAGCATGTCTGTCAGGCTTTTAACTAGCTGCCATTCCTCCAACTCTAGCCTCAGGTCAATAGAACCTACTGTAAAGCTATAGTCATTGATTACCATGCACTGCTCAAACAGATGCTCAAGCATGTAAAAGGTTGAGTTCCAACGTTTTGCCACCTCCTGGATGAGTCCTTTGACTGGCACTTTACGTACATGTTGAATGCTCCTCAGCTGCTTCCGGGCCTGAAAAGAATGGCTGAAATGTGTGCAGATTCTTGGGCAGGTAGACAGTAACTTCTTGACTTGGTTTTCAGTTTTCAAGAAAGCTTGAACAACCAGGTTTATACAGTGCGCCAAACACAGCACTCTGAAATATTCACCGTCCTGTATGGCCTTAACTATATTACTGCATTATCCGTGGAAACATAACCAACTATGCGATTTCTTGGTTGCAGCCATTCAGAGACCTTACTGTTAAACTCATCCAAAATGTTTTTTGCAGTATGAGTTTTTTCCATGGCAAACATGGCTAATGTTGCATGTTTCCGAGTAGCTTGAAAAACTGTGTCCAGGTCAACAACTGCACTTGACTTTTCTCTAACCCCTGCAAAAGACCCTCCCTGCAAAAGAGACCCAGTGTGCAGTGATGCACATGTAATCAAGGGCTTGGCAACTGGTCTACATGTCTGTTGTCAAGTGGATAGTGTTGGGCGTGGACTTGAATCCAGGCAGAATTCCAATATCCTCGGAAGTGAAGATAGTGTCACTCTCTCTCAATAAGATACCACTCCTCAGGTGACTTTAAGAACACAAAAAGAGAAGATAACTATGTCATCAAAAGAGAGAGACCAAACCAACAGGTCTACCCAGGAAGGAGGGGTGTAGAGGAGACTGGGCTTCAAGTCAGTGCAGCTCACTGTAGTAAGAAAAGACACAAACACAATAGCACAGCTGTTAGTAAAATGATTCACTGAACAATGGGGTTTTAACTGCTCTACAATAATGTGCTGTCTCAAACTCACCAGACCTGTAGGCTCACGATGAATAAAAGTCATCTGATTAGATCCAACATAATGAAAACAAAAGAAGAAAGGTAAGTTTGTGTGGTCTCTGGAATATGTTGTATACTTTAACTCCAAGAAGCAGGGGAATCCTATAACCCAGAACTATGGCAGTAAGACACGTTCAATAGTAAGTTCAACCGCTGCGAGATTGCAGCTCAAAGTACAAAGGATAAGAAAAACGCTTCCTAGCGTTGGTCAGAATTCCGGCATGCAAAACAAAAGAAAAACACTCCTCGCGTTGGGCTAAATGTCAGTATGCCAAAAACAAGATAAATAAACGCATCCTCGCGTTTCTCTAACAATGGCGTGCACAATTTGACACAGAAATGCGGCTGCCCTGCCACACCGTCACAGAAGCTCAGAGGCTGGAAACACACAGGTGGGAAGCCAGGAGGGACTCAGTTTGTTGGCTTCGCAATGTGTGTAAACATGGCAGCTGGGATGTTGTCAATAAAGTTTTTGTTGAGGCCAACAGGGGTTGGGTAGCTCCGTGAGTTACGAGGCAGGAAACCGGGAAACGGAGTCTAGAGTTTCTGGCGTTGCAAGGGATGCGAGGAAGATCCCAGGACTGAGGGCAATAATCCTTTAACGGCAGCAGGCTGTTTTCCGATGAGGCGAAGCAAAAGGACGATGATCAGAACAAGGAAACGGGGAAACACAGGGAGGAATTAGGCAAGAAAACCAAGCGCCGCCATGTTGGTAGGAGGGGTTTATGAACCTCCCCTAATGTATGTGATTGGTTCCTTAGGCATCATGAGACTGCACACCTTTGCTCCCAACCCAAGGCATTCTGGGATTCGTAGTGCAGGGGGAGCAAGTCAGTATGAGACAGCACATTCTACCTCACTAATGAAGCATTATGGGATTCTTAGTACACGGATGGATACACGCTCCTATTCCTAACAGATAGTGTGAACAGCACTCTTCTGCAAAGCTGCCCCAATCACCTCCAGCACATCTTGATGTAGTGCTGGAACCGCAACTCTGGCAAAATAGGACCGGCTAGGAACCTTCCATTTAGGGCAGAGAAGCATTTGTTGCGTTCAAATGGTGCCTCCGACCAGAACAATCCGCGAATGGTGGGCTGGATCATTTTACGTGATGATGATGATGACGTCTTCAAACCAGTTAGGCCCATTGATGGAGTTTTTCGCATTGATTTCTCTACAACACTCTTTGTGTATCTCATAGATGTTGCAGGGGTAGAGGGCGATACCACTGCAGTGCTGCTGCCAGCAGAACTGGGTGTACCAGAAAAAATGTCTGTCGCTTCTTCACTTCCACCCTGCATGATCAGATTCTCGTCATCATCAGATGCAATATAAAGGGATACATTTGGATTTGTTTTTCTTTTGCCTTCCTCGATCTTCCTCATGTGTGCGTCCCAAATGATAGTGTGGTGTTGCTTGAGATGACCTCTCTGGCCTCCGGTACCATAGTTGGTACCAAGCTTACCCCGACTAACGGATACTTTACAAATCGAACAAATGACCATGTTTTCGGCCTTTGCGCTAACAGTAAAGAAGTCCCAAACTGGGGACTGGTGATGTCTGCTGAAGGTGGAGGTGCTACTTTGACTTTCAATGCCAGGTGAAGTGGAGGATGGGCGTGGCTGAATTAGTTTCTGTTGTTCACTTACAGCACCACTGCTTGAGGTCGAGCTGGATGGAGGTCCATGCCGGCCCTTCTGACTAAAAAAGATGGGAGCTGTAGGTCGTGTTGGTGTTATAGTTAACTGTGGTGGTTTCAGTGCCACGCCGCCCATATCCCGCTCAGCAGACGTTCGGGCTAGGGTGAAAATGTCTGTCTGCTGCATGCCTGCTGGGGCTGGAGTGACGACTGTGATGACTGGGTCATCGTCGGACTATTCATCAGCAGCAGAAGACACCACTTCTTGTTCGTCATCATCAGCCATAAGTGGAAGCTTTGCGGGAGCCTTCCTTTTAGGCTTAGCTACCTTTGTAGACTCATCATGGCGTGTCTCACTCTCAAAATGCATTTGTGGGTTCCAATCAGGATTAAGGTCATCGGAAGGAAGGGGGCTTGAAAAAGAACTTGTAGTAGTAGTAGCCCTCCTTGACCTTTTTTTTGCTAGGGATCTGGAGGACAATGAATCATCATCAGGAGGAGTGGCTTCCTCGGGTGATACCTCCTCTTGCATAGCAATTTCCTGATGTGCCCCTACTTCTGGAGGAACAAGCGTTGTGAGTAGTTGTGCCACTCCATGAACCTTTAGTCGTACCTCTCCATGCACCTGTCCATGCGCCTCTCCTTGCGGCTCTCCTTGCGGCTGTACTTGCGCCTCTACTTGCGCTTCTCCTTGCGGCTGTACTTGCGCCTCTCCTTGCCCATGTACTTGCGCTTGTACTACTTGCACCTGTATTTGTGACTGTGGTTGTTGAACACTCGTCAGCTGATTTACACCCGGCGTTGATTGGATGGTACTTTCTTGTGATGAGCCAAGATCACTGGTCGATGGTGATTCAACAACCAAAGTGGCTGCCGAAGCAGCACTCATGGTGGTCTTGGACCTAACTTGGCGTGGTGGCACTGAGCCCAATGAAGTGGAGGTGCTGCTTCCAGCTTGGTCCCTGGCGGACACCGCTGCTGCTTCAGGCGTAGTTTTTTTTCCCCAAAAAAGGTTTCGGTGGGAACACCAGTCTCCTTGGTAGGTGGTGCCACTTGCTTCTTATGTTCCTTCTTACTGGCAGTGGCACTATCATCTTTTTTTGCTGAGGCGCTACGGCCAACTTTCTTTGGGGCCATCTTCTTGAGAAGTCAGAACAGCAGGCTGCAGTTGCACAAGTTGCAGAGTTGTCTTGTCTGTGGCCACACGTGACGTCACGTGACGTTGTGCTGCATACACCGCTGCAGGACTTCTTTCTGGCACTGGTGGTTCTCTTGTGTACCTAAAAGCAATGGAAGCCAGAGGAACATCAGTTATACACCCCAAAAAGTCGAAAAACACTCATACATCACCACAATCCCATGCCATCCATGTCCTCAATGATGTTTAAATTCAAGACACCCCACAGAAAGACTAGGCCCATGCACCACTGAGTACCCCTGGGCATAATGGTTGAAAGCAAGGCAAAGTGGGTGCAGGCCTAAGCACCCTGCCTGGCTTAAAAATGGCCCCTTGACGCCCACCACATGGCCAGGCCCTGTCTGTACCAGGCCTCAAAATGGCCCCCACCCACATGGTCAGGCCCCAACACCACCCCAAAAAGTTGAAAACACTCAGAAATCACCACAATCCCATGCCATCCATGCCCTCAATGATGTTTAAATTCAAGACACCCCAGAGAAAGACTAGGCCCATGCACCACTGAGTACCCCTTGGGCATACTGGTTGAAAGCAAGGCAAACTGGGTGCAGGCCTGAGCACACTGGCTGGTTTAAAAATGGCCCCTTGACACCCACCATATGGCCAGGCCCAGCCTATACCAGGCCTCAAGATGGCCTCCACCCACATGGCCAGGCCCCAACACCACCCCAAAAAGTCGAAAACCACTCAAAAATCACCACAATCCCATGCCATCCATGCCCTCAATGAAGTTTAAATTCAAGACACCCCAGAGAAAGACTAGGCCCATGCACCACTGAGTAAAATGGCCCCTTGACCCCCACCACAAGGCCAGGCCCTGCCTGTACCAGGCCTCAAAATGGCCCCCACCCATATGGCCAGGCCCCAACAACACCCCAAAAAGTCGAAAAACACTCAACAATCACCACAATCCCATGCCATCCATGCCCTCAATGATGTTTAAATTCAAGACACCCCAGAGAAAGACTAGGCCCATGCACCACTGAGTACCCCTTGGGCATAATGGTTGAAAGCAAGTCAAACTGGGTGCATGCCTGAGCACACTGCCTGGCTTAAAAATGGCCCCTTGATCCCCACCACATGGCCAGGCCCTGCCTGTACCAGGCCACAAAATGGCCCCCACCCACATGGCCAGGCCCCAACAACACCCCAAAAAGTAAAAAAACACTCAAAAATCACTACAATCCCATGCCATCCACGCCCTCAATGATGTTTAAATTCAAGACACCCCAGAGAAAGACTAGGCCCATGCACCACTGAATACCCCTTGGGCATAATAGTTGAAAGCAAGGCAAACTGGGTGCTGGCCTGAGCACACTTCCTGGCTTAAAAATGGCCCCTTGACCCCCACCACATGGCAAGGCCCTGCCTGTACCAGGCCTCAAAATGGCCCCCACCCACATGGCCAGGCCACAAAAACACCCCAAAAAGTCGAAAAACACTCAAAAATCACCACAATCCCATGACATCCATGCCCTCAATGATGTTTAAATTCAAAACACCCCAGAGAAAGACTAGGCCCATGCACCACTGAGTACCCCTGGGCATAATGGTTGAAAGCAAGGCAAACTGGGTGCAGGCCTGAGCACACTGCCTGGCTTAAAAATGGCCGCTTGACCTCCACCACATGGCCAGGCCCTGCCTATATCAGGCCTCAAAATGGCCCTCACCCACATGGCCAGGCCCCAACACCGCCCCAAAAATTGAAAAAACACTCAAAAATCAGCACAATCCCATGCCATCCATGCCCTCAATGATGTTTAAATTCAAGACACCCCACACAAAGACTAGGCCCATGCACCACTGAGTACCCCTGGGCATAATGGTTGAAAGCAAGACAAAGTGGGTGCAGGCCTGAGCACACTGGCTGGCTTAAAAATGGCCCCTTGACACCCACCATATGACCAGGCCCTGCCTGTACCAGGCCTCAAGAGGGCCCCCACCCACATGGCCAGGCCCCAACACCACCCCAAAAAGTTGAAAACACTCAGAAATCACCACAATCCCATGCCATCCATGCCCTCAATGATGTTTAAATTCAAGACACCCCACACAAAGACTAGGCCCATGCACCACTGAGTACCCCTGGGCATAATGGTTGAAAGCAAGACAAAGTGGGTGCAGGCCTGAGCACACTACCTGGCTTAGAAATGTCCCCTTGACCCCCACCACATGGCCAGGCCCTGCCTGTACCAGGCCTCAAAATGGCCCCCACCCACATGGCCAGGCCCCAACACCACCCCAAAAAGTTGAAAAACACTCAAAAATCACCACAATCCCATGCCATCCATGCCCTCAATGATGTTTAAATTCAAGACATCCTACAGAAAGACTAGGCCCATGCACCACTCACTACACCTGGGCCTTTTGGCTAGTGAGGCTTTACAGGCACCCCAACATTTTTTATAAAATCAACATATAACAGTGAGCTAAAATTCCATGACATAAATGAGAATTAAGTTAAAAAACAAATCACAGAAACAGTTGTATCATGCACCCATGATTAACCCTGGGCCTACTGGATACTGTGGCTACCCACCACAATATATATTTAGTTAAAGTTGTGAAAAAAGTTTTAGAACTGTAGTTGCCTCAACTGCAATGCCCCAAACAAACAACACCAACTTACTTGTAAAAGCTCATGTCCGAAAGTGATCCAAACTCCAAAGTCCAAAAAGTCCTCAAATACAAATCCAGGAGAAGTCACAGTAAGTAATCTTTCCAGCTCAACATCCAAACGAAAAGTGACCAGTACATGCACAAAGCACTTGGAGGAGCCTGCTGGACAGGAACAGGAAGTTAGAGACTCTGAGGCACTTCCTTCCTCCCACCCCACCCCAAAAAATGGATTCCTGCACCAAAAAGTGCAGTCAAATGTTAATCTGAAGAGTTGTTCTGATCAAAATCATAATTTTCACAAGGTTTATGCTTCCTGCGGTGGATTTCTTGGGCAGAATTGCAATTTTTGCAATTTCGGGAATGCGAGCTGTTCAAATCTCCCGCTGCAAGTCAGCTGCGCACCGTTGCGGGCTTTTATGACGTACTCGCGTTGTCAAACTTTCGCCTTGCAAGATGGCAAGCCGCGATAACGTATTTTCATTCGAAAAACTCTTGCGCAGACTCACTACTCTGCACTCACTACTCACTACTCTACTCACTACTCTGCACCCACTACTCACTACTCTGCACCCACTACTCACTACTCTGCTCACTACTCACTACTCTACTCACTACTCTACTCACTACTCTACTCACTACTCTGCACTCACTACTCTGCTACTACTCACTACTCTGCTCACTACTCACTACTCTCCACTCTACTCACTACTCACTACTCTACTTTCTACTGACTACTCTACTCACTACTCACTTCTCTACTCACTACTCACTACTCTGCACTCACTACTCACTAATCTGCACTCACTACTCACTAATCTGCACTCACTACTCTACTCACTACTCACTACTCTACTCACTACTCTACTCACTACTCACTACTCTACTCACTACTCTACTCACTACTCTGCACTCACTACTCACTACTCTACTCACTACTCTGCACTCACTACTCTACTCACTACTCTACTCACTACTCACTACTCTGCACTCACTACTCACTACTCACTACTCTACTCACTACTCTACTCACTACTCTGCACCCACTACTCACTACTCTGCACCCACTACTCACTACTCTGCTCACTACTCACTACTCTACTCACTACTCTACTCACTACTCTGCACTCACTACTCACTACTCTGCTACTACTCACTATTCTGCTCACTACTCACTACTCTCCACTCTACTCACTACTCTACTTTCTACTCACTACTCTACTCACTACTCACTTCTCTACTCACTACTCTGCACTCACTACTCACTAATCTGCACTCACTACTCTACTCACTACTCTACTCACTACTCACTACTCACTACTCTACTCACTACTCTACTCACTACTCTGCACTCACTACTCTACTCACTACTCTACTCACTACTCTACTCACTACTCTACTCACTACTCACTACTCACTACTCTACTCACTACTCACTACTCTACTCACTACTCACTACTCACTACTCACTACTCTACTCACTACTCACTACTCTACTCACTACTCTGCACTCACTACTCTACTCACTACTCACTACTCTACTCACTACTCACTACTCTACTCACTACTCTGCACTCACTACTCTACTCACTATTCACTACTCTACTCACTACTCACTACTCTACTCACTACTCTACTCACTACTGTACTCACTACTCACTACTCTACTCACTACTCTACTCACTACTCACTACTCTGCACTCACTACTCACTACTCTGCACTCACTACTCTACTCACTACTCTACTCACTACTCACTATTCTGCACTCACTACTCACTACTCTACTCACTACTCACTACTCACTACTCTGCTCAATACTCTGCTCACTACTCACTACTCTACTCACTACTCTACTCACTACTCTACTCACTACTCTACTCACTACTCTGCACTCACTACTCACTACTCTGCTACTACTCACTACTCTGCTCACTACTCTCCACTCTACTCACTACTCACTACTCTACTCACTACTTTCTACTCACTACTCTACTCACTACTCACTACTCTACTCACTACTCACTTCTCTACTCACTACTCTGCACTCACTACTCACTACTCTACTCACTACTCTACTCACTACTCTAACCACTACTCTGCACTCACTACTCACCTCACTACTCTACTCACTACTCTACTCACTACTCTACTCACTACTCTACTCACTACTCTGCACTCACTACTCTACTCACTACTCTGCACTCACTACTCTGCACTCACTACTCTGCTACTCTGCACTCACTACTCACTACTCTACTCACTACTCTGCACTCACTACTCACTACTCTACTCCCTACTCATTACTCTACTCACTACTCTACTCACTACTCACTACTCTACTTTCTACTCACTACTCTACTCACTACTCTGCACTCACTACTCTACTCACTACTCACTACTCTCCACTCACTACTCTACTCACTACTCACTACTCTACTTTCTACTCACTACTCTACTCACTACTCACTACTCTACTCACTACTCACTACTCTCCACTCACTACTCTACTCACTACTCACTACTCTACTTTCTACTCACTACTCTACTCACTACTCACTACTCTACTCACTACTCTACTCACTACTCACTACTCTACTCACTACTCACTTCTCTACTCACTACGCTGCACTCACTACTTTACTCACTACTCTACTCACCTCACTACTCTACTCACTACTCACTACTCTACTCACTTCTCTACTCACTACTCTGCACTCACTACTTTACTCACTACTCTACTCTACTGACCTCACTACTCTACTCACTACTCTACTCACTACTCTACTCACTTGAAGAAGGAATTAAAATATTTAATAAATTCACTGTCATTTCACAGAAAAAAATTGTCAAAGGGGGTTGCTGAAATCTTTAAGAAAACTGGTTCTAAAGTGCTTTCCATTGAAATCTGTAAAGCGACTTTTTAGTTGTAAAATTACTCATTTCCCTTTTTAAAGAGCGGTCAGTAGACGAAAAATTGTGTCAAATGTATTATAACTTGTTTGTTTTATTTGTTATCAAGTTTCACCAATCACTTTGGATTTTTCTGGTGGCCCTAAGCATCGTTCTGTCGCACTGTTTGAAGTGTTAGCCCATCCTCCAATGGTTGGTAAATTTACACCTCCAAACATGCTCCGTTTTCTTTTTGTTTCCAGTTTTATCCAGTGCAAAATCAACCCCAGTATTAAGACTTCCATATACTGTCAGTATGCAGACTTAGGTGTCCTGTCAGTATGCAGACTTCCACGTACTGCCAGCATTCAGACTTCCATGTACTGTCAGTATGCAGACCTATGTGTCCTGTCAGTATGCAGACTTCCACGTACTGTCAGTATGCAGACTTCCAAGTACTGTCAGTATGCAGACTTCCATACATCGTCATCATGCAGACTTCTCTATGCTGCCAGACTGCAGATTTCTCTGTACTGTCAGAGCACAGGCTTCCCTGTACTGAGCGTGGACTCCCCTTGAATGCCAATGTAAAGCCTTCCACAACTTCTCTTATGCTGCCACTATGCATAGGCCCGTACAGTAACAGCACACAGACTCTGCAGACTCACCAGCACTGTCAATACAAAGGCTGCTATCCAGTACTACTAAAGTACAGAAGTACCTCTATTGTGTTAACTATGAATACTCTGTAAGCGTACACCCTTCCCTGTGCTGTGCTAGCAAAAAATGCAGACAGCGTCCCTTTTAATATCCGTGTGTAGGAATCCCTTCTGGCAGAGGGCATCTTTCCCTATGCCGGAAGACACCAGGGTTCATTGGAGGTTCCTAGACTGTGATCGCCAAGACTTCGACAAACTGACCTAGAGCGTGCTCCCTCGAGTGCCAGAGAGCAGGCTCCCGTGTACTGAGGGCCGGCTCCATCGCGCAGCAGAGTGCACGCATGTCCTCACTGCACTGTGAGTGCAGCGGCTTCCCTGAGCCCTTGTAGTCTCAGGGTGCAGGCTTCTCGGTGGTGCCAGAGTGGAAGTTTACACACAGTGTCAGTGTGCAGGCTTCGCTGTCCTCACCAGCGGACAGACATTCCTGTTGCTTGAGATTACAGACCCCCCTGTGCTGTCAGTCTGCAGATTTACCTACACTTCCAGCGTACAGACTTGCCTTTCTATCAGATGTGGTTATTGCCCCTTCTGGATACAGGGGGACGAGGTCACATGCCTCCGACAGCCGTGGGGGCCACAGTTATGACTAGGGGCCACGAGCCCACACGGCCCGTCTTGTTCAGTCCAGTGCTGCGGTACAAGACACTGCTGACCTACGATGATCTCACTCCTCCTGTTGGTGACTTTAAACTGACAGTGTGTATCACTCTTCTCGGTTCCTCTGACATTCAGTCAATAGATAACTCAGGCCATGATTACAATCTTTCCCACCTCGGCTAGGAGCGAATGGCTGGTACCTGCCAGCGAAGAGCTCAGCCAGGTTTGGGCACGGGCTGTCTGCACCTCTCCCCTGGTACGGATGTGCAGACGGGGTGCTGGTACCCGGAGGACTCTCTGATCTGTGCCGACGATGCCTGCAGTCCTGCACCAGTGCACCTCTCCCCTGGTACGGATGTGCAGACGGGGTGCTGGTACCCGGAGGAGACTCTCTGATCTGTGCCGGCGATGCCTGCGGTCCTGCTGCACCTCTCCCCTGGTACGGATGTGCAGATGGGGTGCTGGTACCCGAGGACTCTCTGATCTGTGCCGGCGATGCCTGCAGTCCTGCACCTCTCCCCTGGTACGGGTGTGCAGACGGGGTGCTGGTAACCGGAGGACTCTCTGATCTGTGCCGGCGATGCCTGCAGTCCTGCACCAGTGCACCTCTCCCCTGGTACGGATGTGCAGACGGGGTGCTGGTACCCGAGGACTCTCTGATCTGTGCCGGCGATGCCTGCAGTCCTGCACCTCTCCCCTGGTACGGGTGTGCAGACGGGGTGCTGGTAACCGGAGGACTCTCTGATCTGTGCCGGCGATGCCTGCAGTCCTGCACCAGTGCACCTCTCCCCTGGTACGGATGTGCAGATGGGGTGCTGGTACCCGGAGGAGACTCTCTGATCTGTGCCGGCGATGCCTGCAGTCCTGCACTTCTCCCCTGGTACGTGTAACCCCACTTGTCTCCGGGATGTGTGCCAGAGTCTTGTTTGGCCTATAAACTCTGCATAAGGTACTTATATCTCAGAATCTCAAAAAAATGGCCACGTAAATGACCCTGTATCTCAATCCCTCAGAGAGATGTGCGCATAAGTGCTGCAAGGCCACATGTACGCGCGTTCTACCTGCATTCAAACGACTTGGCTGGAACCTTTGCAGAATTATCTGTAATTCGAGAAATCTGCCACATTACGCAGTAGTTACCCGAATCTCTGCCAGATGTGCACAGCAGTAACGGCTATCTGTGAACCGTGTCAGATGTGTGCGAAGGTTACCTACAACTGTAAGGCGCCTGAAAAGACCTTAAGTTGCTGGCCCTGTGCTTTCCTTCGTATTGAGCTACATGTAGTTATGATTGGACTATACTGGTGCTGGTCTTTATTCATCGCCATAGATGTAGGACTACACATGCATGCATAGTAAAACACAAGAACCTAAAAGCTGCTCATTTCTAGGCAGAGCTGGCCTTATCTAGGATAGCGCCCTGGCCAGACAGAAATGCGGCACCCAAACTGATGCTAGTCAAAAAAAGATGAGGTGGGGGGAGGGAGGAGGGGGGGGGTCTCTTTTGTGTTGACCATCAATCCTCGCATGAGCAGTCCGTGGCCTATGAACACAAACATCTCCAGACCTCCACAGCTCACCTAAATCATCCACAGCTCACCTGTGTCACGCTGATGAGGGGTGTGTTGATATTTGCCAGCAGGAGTGAGAGGGAGGGCGAGGAAAGTGGCTAATAGGGTGTTAAAGCATCTTCTCCGATACAATGAAGGAATTAAACCGGTTTAAATGGGCAAATCTGACAGAGAAAGAAGAGCGCAGGGTCACACGTATGGCTGGATCAAGATGAGAGTGTCGCCTATTTTTTTTCTCCCCAATATTAACTGCATACAGCTCCGTGCGCCCTTCTGAAAATTGGCGCCCTAGGCCTGGGCCCAGCTCGCTCATGCCTAAAGCCGGCAGTGTTCATGTGCCAGCGTGAGAGACCTCACCCGCACCTTTCCCTTGCAGCAAGCTTTGGCCGGTGGTAGAAGTGAGCCTTACGTTTGCGCGGGACCGGTGGGCTCACAGCGGTGCCCGGATCATGCTGGATGGGGCAGAGGCCCTGTCAGTGGGGTGCGCCTCCTCCAAGAGGTGTCGATGTGTGGCGCTGAGATCCCTTCTCCACTACTCAGCCGTCACCGTACACCGCTCTTCAAGCCGCGACCCCCTCTCCCCCTTTCGTGATTACAGGGTTTCTACGCCGCGAAGCTGAAGTGGCTGGAAAATCCTGCAGTCAGGTCGACTTTCCAGTCTCAGGGTGAAAAGTCCCAAAGTTTTCACGCCTTCCCTCTCTCCCTCCGCCGGCGCTGGCCTGTCTGAGCTGGAGCAGAGGCCAGGATGCAAGGCTCGGAGGATGGCTTGTCGGTCTGCCAGGGCTCCCAGGCTGGGAGACAGCAGCCGATTAAACGTGCTGGAATGCCAAGAGATTTAATCAAACTCAGCTGGGGCAGGAAGCAGCACCTGGGGCTGCAAACAGGGAATGCGGCGTCTGCCTCCTCAGCACTGGGGCTCCCTTAGAACTCACAGCACAAAAGTGCTGGACATGTGTCCCTAAAGTGCCGGACTGGCCCTCCGTTCTGCCTACGACCATGTGCTGACGTCACGCATTGCTTGACGCGCGCCCGACAAACGCACTGCTAGATGGTTAACGCGCGCACAACATCTGGATTGCATTACACGGGCACTCTAACAGCTCCTAATTAAGATTAATCACTCTCCGTGCTCGTTCGCGCACAGAATATGCCAAATCGGGCACGCGTACATTATATACAGCCTATCACGTCAACGCTACTAAATACACAGCACAGCGAAGACGAATCACTAGACAGATGCCATAAAACTCTAAGGAATGTGCCAGCCTGGACCCCTTTCTGAATTCTTTTTTCGAATACTAAAGAGCTCGGAAGCTCCGCCCACTTCGTGGGGGAGGCCCGAGCCCTAAAAAAGCACGACTGCTGAGTAAAGTTCTAACTTTCTAACCATATTTTGTGTTATTTCGTTCAGCAAATATTTCTGCATCAAAGAGAAAAAGTTTCTTAAGGAAAGTGACCTAGGAAATTGCAATTTTGGATCCCCCAGTTTTTCTCACCCCTCCCCTTGATAGATCACACCAAAACTTTCCAGGAAGAAGCTGAGAGGATGAAATTTTTTAGGGGGAACATTTTGTGAAGATTTGTCAAACTACACAAAAGTTATTAGGACAAAAATGTTTCTTCCTATGGAAGCTCTAGTCCAACTATAACTACCAAGTGATGACCTCCACTAATATATTTATTACATGGTGGCAGTCACTACTGTGTAGCTATAGTTAGGACCAGGTTTACATAGGAAATTTATTATTTTTTCTGCTAATAACATTGGGGCTGTTTGACAAATCTTCACAAAAGTTTAAAGAAAAAAAGAGAAGTTTATACATCTCAGCTCCTTCCTGGAAAGATCAATCTGATCCATCACGTTTTGGGCCAAGAAAAAAGGGGCTACCAAAATGGGCATTCCCATTGCAAATATGGATAACTCTAAAGACAAAACTTGTGAACCGAATGACACCAAACTTGCCAGAAAGATAGATACACCCCAGAGAAAGACTAGGCCCATGCACAACTGAGTACCCCTGAGCATAATGGTTGAAAGCAAGGCAAACTGGTTTCAGGCCTGAGCACACTGGCTGGCTTAAAAATGGCCCCTTGACACCCACCATATGGCCAGGCCCTGCCTATACCAGCCCTCAAGAGGGCCCCCACCCACATGGTCAGGCCCCAACACCACCCCAAAAAGTCGAAAAACACTCAAAAATCACCACAATCCCATGCCATCCATGCCCTCAATTATGTTGAATTCTAGACACCCCACAGAAAGACTAGGCCCATGCACCACTCACTACACCTGGGCCTTTTGGCTAGTGAGGCTTTACAGGCACCCCAATATTTTAAAAAAAATCAACATATAACCGTGAGCTAAAATTCCATGACATAAATGAGAATTAAGTTAAAAAACAAATCACAGAAACAGGTGTATCATGCACCCATGATTAATCCTGGGCCTACTGGATACTGTGGCTACCCACCACAATATATATTTTGTTAAAGTTGTGAAAAAAGTTTTAGAACTGTAGTTGTCTCAACTGCAATGTCCCAAACAAACAACACCAACTTACTTGTAAAAGCTCATGTCCAAAAGTGATCCAAACTCCAAAGTCCAAAAAGTCCTCAAATACAAATACAGCAGAAGTCACAGAAAGTAATCTTTCCAGCTCAACAGCCAAACGAAAAGGGACCAGTACATGCACAAAGCACTGGAAGGAGCATGCTGGACAGGAACAGGAAGTTAGAGACTCTGAGGCACTTCCTTCCTCCCACCCCACCCCAAAAAATAGACTCCTGCACCAAAAAGTGCAGTCAAATGTTAATCTGAGGAGTTGTTCTGATCAAAATCATAATTTTCACAAGGTTTATGCTTCCTGCGGTGGATTTCTTGGGCAGAATGCAATTTTTGCAATTTCGGGAACGCGAGCTGTTCAAATCTCCCACCGGAAGTCAGCTGCGCGCCGTTGCGGGCTTTTATGACGTACTCACGTTGTCAAACTTTCGCCGTGCAAGATGTCAAGCCACGATAACGTAATTGCATTCGAAAAACTCTTGCGCGATCACGCAGCAAGTTTAAAAATGGCGCAGCACACGCAAAACCTGAAGAAAAAGAACTCGGCGGACTCAGAATCACGGTAAGACAAAGCCGTGCACGCGATATTGTATTTTTCAAGCGCGACCAAGCAAAATAATTTGTAGCTTGCAAATTTGTGGATTATTGGGTAAATACACGCGATTCGCAGATCGCGAAATCGTCAAAAATCCACAAATTCACCCGCGAAACAGATTTTACGCCCACGCTTAATAACCTCTATCAGAAAAACATGAGAGAAAACAGTTTTCTCCCAAATATGGTTCATAATATCTCAGAAAAGTGTCAGCATTTTTCAGAGGGTAAAATCATCTCAAAACTCGCCATAGTTCCTAAAATTAGTAACACACCCCAAACAACTGTCTACTAAATTCTGTTACCCCCTTTATATGTGTTCTTTTTTTGGTCCTCAAAGCCTGGTATTCAAAGGCTGCAACAATTTGTTGTCCATGTTGTGGCTGGCTAATCACCAGTTTACATACCCAAGGTTGTCACTGTATGCTCCACCCTTTATGTTTCTTTTAATTCATTTTAGGGACACAGGAACCATGGGGCATATTATCAAGGGGGTTTATCTCTGCTTTTTTGGCTTTAAAAGCCAAGAAAGCGGAGATAAAATTATCTCCCTATTACCTAGCTGTCGCTAACACCAGTTAGCGACAGCTAGTAGGAGATAGCGACCATCTTGGGCTCCACTTTGCATGTCAGTGATATTTATCACTAATGACATGCAAAGTGGGCGTGCCAAGATGTTAGCAACTGAAAACAGTCGCTAACATCGCTATCTCCTATTACCAACTTTTGGAAATATTCCCGCTAAGCACGAATATCTCCAAAACCTAACACCTGCCCTGAGCAGTTCTTAGCCATGTTATTCAATGGAAGGTGGATAACATGGCTAAGAGCATTAGCTCGGTAATGCATGAATATCGCTGACTTTTCAGCGATATTCATGCATTGCGGAGATTGTTATCGCATTTGCGATAAACCTTGGTAATACCAAGGTTTATTTGCGGTAAAAATCGCCGCAGCTCAGCGGTAAATGTTTGTCTCTAACCAAGCAATAACGATAATTATTGCTATTGCTTGGTTATATGCCCCCATGTCTCTGAGACCTGCAATGGTTACCACAAGATATTATTCATGTTGTGGCCAGGCAATCCAGATTGACTGATTCCCTTTAAACTGGCTAATCAGGACATATCTGGACACCATCGTTCCAGATATAGCTTACTTTTTAACCCCTTCATGCCCAATGCAGTCCATCTTTCAAGGCGTAATTTAATGCAAGCAGCGGAACAGATTTACCCCAAATCAAAAAAAGCATGACTGCTGAGTAAAGTTCTAACTTTTTAACCATATTTTGTGTTATTTCGTTCAGCAAATATTTCTGCATCAAAGAGAAAAAGTTTCTTAAGGAAAGTGAAATAGGAAATTGCAATTTTGGATCCCCCAGTTTTTCTCACCCCTCCCCTTGATAGATCACACCAAAACTTTCCAGGAAGAATCTGAGAGGATTAACTTTTTTAGGGGGAACGTTTTGTGAAGATTTGTCACACTACACAAAAGTTATTAGGACAAATATGTTTCTTTCTATGGAAGCTCTAGTCCAACTATAACTACCAAGTGATGACCTCCACTAATATATTTATTACATGGTGGCAGTTACTACTGTGTAGCTATAGTTAGGACCAGGTTTCCGTAGGAAATTGATTATTTTCTCTGCTAATAACATTGGGGCTGTTTGACAAATCTTCACAAAAGTTTAAAGAAAAAAAGAGAAGTTCATACATCTCAGCTCCTTCCTGGAAAGATCAATCTGATCCATCAAGTGGTGGAAATTGCAAACACAACAAGTGATGGACAGAATGTGGATCAATGTCACACACTCACCCCAGTCCAAGGATATGGGCCTAAATCCATCGTTATTTTGCACTCCACACCACCCTGGGTTAGACAATGGCGATATGCAAATCAGCTCTGACCCTGAGCCTCATGGGAACAGTCCAGTCCGAACTACAAAAGCCATGTCCTTCCCAGATCGGAATCAAGCATCCGAGGACGCACCCATCAAGTGGTGGGCCAAGAAAAATGGGGCTACCAAAATGGGCATTCCCATTGCAAATATGGATAACTCTAAAGACAAAACTTGTGAACCGAATGACACCAAACTTGCCAGAAAGATAGATACACCCCAGAGAAAGACTAGGCCCATGCACCACTGAGTACCCCTGGGCATAATGGTGGATGCAAGACAAACTGGTTTCAGGCCTGAGCACACTGGCTGGCTTAAAAATGGCCCCTTGACACCCACCATATGGCCAGGCCCTGCCTATACCAGCCCTCAAGAGGGCCCCCACCCACATGGCCAGGCCCCAACACCACCCCAAAAAGTCGAAAAACACTCAAAAATCACCACAATCCCATGTCATCCATGCCCTCAATTATGTTTAAATTCTAGACACCCCACAGAAAGACTAGGCCCATGCACCACTCACTACACCTGGGCCTTTTGGCTAGTGAGGCTTTACAGGTACCCCAATTTTTTTTAAAAAATCAACATATAACAGTGAGCTAAAATTCCATGACATAAATGAGAATTAAGTTAAAAAACAAATCACAGAAACAGGTGTATCATGCACCCATGATTAATCCTGGGCCTACTGAATACTGTGGCTACCCACCACAATATATATTTTGTTAAAGTTGTGAAAAAAGTTTTAGAACTGTAGTTCCCTCAACTGCAATGCCCCAAACAAACAACACCAACTTACTTGTAAAAGCTCATGTCCAAAAGTGATCCAAACTCCAAAGTCCAAAAAGTCCTCAAATACAAATCCAGCAGAAGTCACAGAAAGTAATCTTTCCAGCTTAACAGCCAACCGAAAAGGGACCAGTACATGCACAAAGCACTGGAAGGAGCCTGCTGGACAGGAACAGGAAGTTAGAGACTCTGAGGCACTTCCTTCCTCCCACCCCACCCCAAAAAATGGACTCCTGCACCAAAAAGTGCAGTCAAATGTTAATCTGAGGGTTGTTCTGATCAAAATCATAATTTTCACAAGGTTTATGCTTCCTGCGGTGGATTTCTTGTGCAGAATGCAATTTTTGCAATTTCGGGAACGCGAGCTGTTCAAATCACCCGCCGGAAGTCAGCTGCGCGCCGTCGCGGGCTTTTAGGACGTACTCGCGTTGTCAAACTTTTGCCGTGCAAGATGGCAAGCCACGATAACGTAATTGCATTCGAAAAACTCTTGCGCGATCACGCAGCAAGTTTAAAAATGGCGCAGCACACGCAAAACCTGAAGAAAAAGAACTCGGCGGACTCAGAATCACGGTAAGACAAAGCCGTGCACGCGATATTGTATTTTTCAAGCGCGACCAAGCAAAATAATTTGTAGCTTGCAATTTTGTGGATTATTGGGTAAATACACGCGATTCGCGGATCGCGACATCGTCAAAAATCCACAAATTCACCCGCGAAACAGATTTTACGCCCACGCTTAATAACCTCTATCAGAAAAACATGAGAGAAAACAGTTTTCTCCCAAATATGGTTCATAATATCTCAGAAAAGTGTCAGCATTTTTCAGAGGGTAAAATCATCTCAAAACTCGCCATAGTTCCTAAAATTAGTAACACACCACAAACAACTGTCTACTAAATTCTGTTACCCCCTTTCTTTGTGTTCTTTTTTTGGTCCTCAAAGCCTGGTATTCAAAGGCTGCAACAATTTGTTGTCCATGTTGTGGCTGGCTAATCACCAGTTTACATACCCAAGGTTGTCACTGTATGCTCCACCCTTTGTGTTTCTTTTAATTCATTTTAGGGACACAGGAACCATGTCTCTGAGACCTACAATGGTTACCACGAGATATTATTCATGTTGTGGCCAGGCAATCCAGATTGACTGATTCCCTTTAAACTGGCTAATCAGGACATATCTGGACACCATCGTTCCAGATATAGCTTACTTTTTAACCCCTTCATGCCCAATGCAGTCCATCTTTCAAGGCGTAATTTAATGCAAGCAGCGGAACAGATTTACCCCAAATCAAAAAAAGCATGACTGCTGAGTAAAGTTCTAACTTTTTAACCATATTTTGTGTTATTTCGTTCAGCAAATATTTCTGCATCAAAGAGAAAAAGTTTCTTAAGGAAAGTGACCTATGAAATTGCAATTTTGGATCCCCCAGTTTTTCTCACCCCTCTCCTTGATAGATCACACCAAAACTTTCCAGGAAGAATCTGAGAGGATGAACTTTTTTAGGGGGAACGTTTTGTGAAGATTTGTCACACTACACAAAAGTTATTAGGACAAAAATGTTTCTTCCTATGGAAGCTCTAGTCCAACTATAACTACCAAGTGATGACCTCCACTAATATATTTATTACATGGTGGCAGTTACTACTGTGTAGCTATAGTTAGGACCAGGTTTCCATAGGAAATTGATTATTTTTTCTGCTAATAACATTGGGGCTGTTTGACAAATCTTCACAAAATTTAAAGAAAAAAAGAGAAGTTCATACATCTCAGCTCCTTCCTGGAAAGATCAATCTGATCCATCAAGTTGTGGGCCAAGAAAAATGGGGCTACCAAAATGGGCATTCCCATTGCAAATATGGATAACTCTAAAGACAAAACTTGTGAACCGAATGACACCAAACTTGCCAGAAAGATAGATCTTTGCCAATAAAGCATTTTTTTTGTGATGTGGTGTAAATCTGTTCTGTAGTTTTTGAGAAATAACAGTTAAAATTGTATTGAAATCTTGAGATGCAGGAGTACTTCGGGATAAGCAGATCAAAAGCTAAAATTAGATTGACAGCCTAAAATCAGCAAAAATGTTGGCTGCCATTTTGAAGACTCATGGACTCAGTCCCTTGTCCTGAAAAAAAAAGATATGGTGTGAAGGACAGGGATACACTGACAACTATGCCATGTGTTTGGTTCCAAGGAACCGTCTCTGGGTCCAAAGGCATTGTTTTTCACAGTACTGAGGTACGGTACTGGAGAATTTTTTTTTCAAAAAGTGTGCCCCTCTCCCTTTTCAGTTAGAAAATTCATTTGAGGTGGGCAGGGAAGTTGATGCTCTGTTTTTGTGCATTTATTTATTTTTTAAAATGGATGGGGGTATGCCCCCCTCTCTAAAAGCCACCAAGTGCCTCCCAGGACCCCATACCCTCGGACCTGACACATACTTTATTTGGAGATGGGGCATAGGGCCCACTGCCTTGAGCCATGTAAGGGCCCGGTGGTCACAATCCCTGGGGCATGATCAATTATTTATTTGGGGATGGGATGAGGGGGCCCTTCGCCCTGTGCCATGTAATGGTTATGGGGACCTGAAGCAGGGCAGTGTCCCTGGGATCCCATCCCCTAGGACTCTGTGTTTTCTGCCTGTAAGATAAGAAGCAGGGAACACAAAGCTAACTCTCTGCCTGTGCTCTCCCAGGCAGGGAACATAGGATTCCCTGCCTGGACGAGAAAAAAACAGTCACCCAGGATAAATCCCCCACACCCATTCAGCACCCAGGATAGGTGCTGGCTGGGAAGCCAGTGGGGTTTTGGGGGCCATGATCCTCTCCCCTTGGCCCCCAACATTACACATAGTTGTTGGGAGCCCCGGATAGGACTGAGGCACCTTAACATAAATAAATATATTTATATTTTTAAATTGCACAAATGTGGAATAAGTGGAGTAGCCGCTCATTTCATATCCACTGCTCCTGCCAAGAAGCCCCCCATAATATAATTTGAAGGCTTTTTATTTATAGTTTTTCATCCTTCCTGTGCACCTGGAAAGGGCAGGGGCACGACAAAACATTTTCTTAAATGTTTTTGGGGACTACAGAGAGCACAGCAGCCCAACAAGAACCTTTATTTAAAAATCAAGGTAAGTCTACTTGGTCATTGAATACATGACCCCAGAAGAGCTTACTATGGGGCATATTATCAAGTGGCAATGATAATTATCGCTGGCCACTCTTAGCAAGAAACATTTTATCGCCGCCTCTCGCTGGTAATTATCGCCATACTAGCGCTGTTTTAACAATGTTTGCGCAATGGCGATAATTATTCCAGCGATAGAGGTGCTTTCCATGGAACATCGCTGGTTTTCTAGCGATGTTCCATGGAAAACGGCGATAACCTTGCTGATACGACCCTGTGGTCGTATCAGCATAATCCACCCCCAATGGTAAGCATACCTAAGCCAGCATTTTTGTAGATGTTAGTTTTTGGCGAAAACTGCGGTTTTTGCCAAAAACTAACATCTGCAAAAATACGTGGGCCTCCTTGTAAATATTGCGATGTGCACATCAGCGATAATTTACAAGGAGTACTGCCCAGTGACGCCCACTTTGCATCTCATTAGAGATGCAAAGCAAGGCGTTGGGAAAACGGGTGCTAACATGCGCTGAAGCATGTTAGCACCATGTTGTAAAAGCGGCGATACTGCTCTTGTTAATATGCCCCTATATTTGTTTTAAAGAACTATGAGCTGGAGCTGTATTTTATTCAGATGGAGTGCAACAGCCCCTTCTGGTTGATTCTATGGCTGTATTTTCTGGTCTTAAGAGTGTTAATAAAAGACTCAAAACACGCTTAAGTGGTTTTGAGCGAACGTTTTTATCTTAAAATATTTTGTCACAGTCAACAATATAATAAATACATACAAATGTCAATTCATATCACAATATATTATCTATGCTTATGTATCAACAGTTGAAAGGAAAGAAAAAATAAAAGTGAAAGAAATAAAAGCAAGTCTTTTATGCATTGGAGAGATGTGCTTCAAAAATGTCAAAATCAAAACAATGTAGAGTATATGTGACAGGAAAACAACTAAATAACATATTATCATTGGTATAAAAGTTCAATTACATAGGTAAGGAAATCAAGGAGGTTTAGAAACTTCTTCAGTTAAGGGTTGATATAAGTTAGTAGTTAGAGCACAAGAATCTAGGAAAAATGTTACCGTTGACCAAAGAATGTTTCTTTCGATAGCAAGATACTTTGGGGTAACGTATGTTGTGTCCAGTCTATTGTTATAACAAACACCATACCAACATGCTTGAAAACATATATTAAGATCATTTTCCCATTTTTAGTAATTTGCTGGATGCAATAGCAATTAATAAATGAACAACGTGCATGTTGAAAGTATAACCATGCCAATCGTCTGAAAGGCTACCTAAAAACATGTTTGCAAAGGAGAAAGGTATGTGCATATTAAGAATCGAATGAACTTGTGCTGAAATTTGTAACCAAAATGGAAAAGTGGCAGGATATCAAAAATAAAAATATGTTTCATATCTTAAACAGAGATATTACAAGACAAACATGAAGATGGGACAGAGGGATTAAACTTGTGTAAGGGAGCTGGAGTAGTCATAAGTCGGTTGTAACTGAGAAATAAAGTTTGAGTTGTGTTAGCTGCCCTGGAGGTTTGCGAATTTCGATCCCTATTTTATTCCATAGAGAAGGGGTAAAGAAGTGTGTATCTCAGTTTCCCATTGCAGCTCAGGGAAGTTTTCTGTTTAATATCGAGGGGGGGGGGGATGAAGCATGTATAGATACAGGAAGCTGTTGGGAAGGTTAATAGCAACGATTGTATAGGAGAATTGGAGGACGGGGAAGTGGTGAGTAGGCAAAGGGAAGAGTAGGTTCTGGAAATGAATGAGATTTGGGATTTAAATTTGTTTGTAAATGAATTAGGAAAATGAAAGGAAGATTAAGCTTGTGAAAAAGAGATAAGCAATTGATCTTGAATTAATTGATGAATCTATTTTAGACATTTTCAAGCCAGGATATCCAAAAGATAATTTTATTATTGATCTTAATGAGGGTATTGTATCAGACCAAGGATTAAAGAAATTGATCAATGACAGAAAGAGGAGAAATATCAACTGGATGCAATCATCCTTTTAAGAACAGTATTTTTGCACAGTACCTGTGACTTTAAGTATATCAGGGACAACCAATCGCTTAGCCAAGTGCCATGCATATGAGGGAAATGTGGATGTGCAAGTCATGAAAACAAACACAGCAGTAACAGCATTTGTTACACCTTTAGATAAGGTAGATGTAAGGTACATACACGTAAATGGACACGTACATAAAATGTCTACAAAGGTATGACAATTTAACACCCTCCATGAGTGGATAAACAAATATCTAACTTGCTGACAGCAGGCGGGAAAATATGACGGGAAACATACTCATCCATTCCCGACTAATGTGCTTTACTCACTTACATTTGCACCCATACAAACAACAACCTCTTTCTTTCTCAGCAGACAAACCTGGAAGAAGGGCTCAGCATGCATGGATGGAACATCTACAAAGAGGAGAGTAGTCTAGTCGCTCAAGTTGAGGAACTGGAAGTGGGTGGTATCAAGTACTCTCCAGGAACTTAACTTTAAATTACATGGACAAAGACACCCTGCACAGGAAATCAGAACCTGAGGAGGATCGCATCGGAACTGTGAAGATGGAGGACCATTGTGAAGGAGGCCCTGAGTTGTTGCCCGAAGGAGAGCGCACAGCAACTCCAATCATTTGGCAAGGCGAGCCTCAACAGTGCCCAAGAGAGCAGTTGCCTGTGGAGACAGGAGGACGCAGCCTGTCCCGGGTCCAGACCCATTGCGAGAAGAAGATGCACAGAGACACAGACCATCAGGAGACCTGCTGGGTCGACCGAGAGGCCACTTCAAGCAGCTTCACTCTTAAGAGGAGCGTGGCTTAACCAGGAGAGGGAACGTTTAAGGGGTTGGTCAGGGAGCGGGTAGAAGAAAGTTTGAAGGCCACTAAATGAATTGTCTTCCAGTACAGACAAGAGTGAGATTTGATTTAATTATATTTTTGTTTGATTTTCATATTATCTGCCGCATATCTGAGTGGGGAAAATTTTGACAAGAAACTCCCAATTAGCATACATGCCATAGAACTACTTTGAGTCCTTATAAGTCAGTAATTAAACCAAATAATCTTAAAGGCAGGATAGGAAGGGAGTGAAGGAGGATTGAAGACTGAAGATAAGAATCATTCAGAAGGTTAGAGTATCAAGGAAGAGAAGGGAAGCAGTGAATAAGATAGAAAGGAAATCTTTAATCATAGGTCAGTATTCTTACCTGTGGCTTACTTCTTCTCGAGTGTACCAGTCCGCCGCCTGTCAAGAGCAGACCTAAGAAAATGAGAGACTCTACTCTACAGAAGTATCCAATCTGTATGAACTATAAAGATATAAAACAAACTACAGACTAAAGAATGTTATTCTCTATGTTAACAGTTTCAAGAGTATTCATTCACAAGATTACACTTGCACACATCAAACACATATCCAACCTACTTCATGGGAGAAGTGCAACCTAAATGAGGTTGACAATGGCAAGTTGTAAAGAAGTTCAAACGTGGATAATAGGTGAAATAAGTATTTATTGTAGAATAGGATCCCATCCACAGGATAAAGAGTCACCAGTAGCAAGGTCCAAGCTCAACTGCCTAGATACTCTAAACATCACAACTACAGAATCTGTACAGGGCATTCTAATGCATGTGGCCACCTAGCAACAGGCTGCATCAGCAAGATGCTCAAGATGCCACACATCTCCCTCCTTATAACAAATAAGAATAAACAGAAAACATTATCTTACAAAGTCATTAAAACGAGTGGGCACACGTGTGATCCTTGAAGATTTCCTTGCGATGACAGGACCAACCACAGCCCGATGAGATGAGGAAGTTGTCGGAGAATGAATCACAGGATGATGAGATGAGATACCTGTAGGTGAAGAACTTGACATAGGAGATTTGGAATTGTCAACAAAGTCTTTCTTGATCACCACAACCCTGTTCAAGTTCCAAATGCGATGATCAGTTGTTTTGACAGCATTTCCTAGAACCTTGATGACCTGAATGGGCTTCAAAAATGAAGCAGATAACATCTTGTTCTTCTTACATGGATTTCTTATAAGAACCCAATCACCCACATGCACCACCGTGTGTTTTACAGAATGTTTCAAATCATGAATCCTTTTCCTAGCTTGTAACTTTTTCTCCTGACCTACCTTCCAATCCTCACTTTCATTAGAAACCTTGAGATGCAAATCATTTACCCAAGGCGGGGAAACCAAAGTATTAGGACATCTACCTCTGAAGAGCTCAAAGGGTGTTTTCCCCGTAGTGGCATGTGGTGATAACCTGTAAAGTTTAACTTTTTCAAAAACATCTGATCTCCAATCTGAACCTGCAGATTTAGACATTCTAATTGTCTCCTTGAGCACACGGTTAAATCTCTCCACGGTGCCATTCGTCTCTGGGTGATAGAGAGAAGATTTTTTATGTTTAACACCATGTTTAGACAAAAATAATTCCATCTCCCTAGAGACAAGTTGACTTCCATTGTCTGTCAAAATGATGCTGGGAATGCCCTCCCTAGCGAAAAGTTTTTCCAAAAAGAGTATAACATGTTTGGACTCTATGCCGCGAGTGATAGCAATCTCTGGCCACCTTGAAAAGAAGTCTATTAAAACTAAGACATACCATTCAGACCCCGCTGAGTATATAGGCCCAAGGATATCCAGGCCAACTTCTTCCCAAGGGCTACCAGGAAGTGTTCTGATAATCATGGGCTGAATTTTGGGCTTCGCCACTTTCTCACTCAAAGCACATTCCATACAGTCCCTAACTTTCCTCTCAATTTCCAAATCCATGTTGGGCCACCAGTACGACATCCTCAAATTCCCTTTTGTCTTTGAAATGCCCATATGACCACCATGAGCTAATGAAATGAGCTCACTCCTAATAGATATCGGGGGAACCAACCTAGTACCTCTGACCAGTAACCCATCATGTTCAGACAACTGGTCTTTAACATGCCAAAATTTCTCCAGTAAGTCTCCCTCTTTTGGCTTGACCTTCCATCCAACCTTGATCAATTTCAAAATTTCCATAAGAGTCAAATCTTCCTGTGAGGCCTCCAACCATTTACCTTTATCAATGACACCCTCACCAACTGAACAAACCATTTCATCCTCACCTTCCAAATCCTCCTCCAGATCTAAATCTTCCTGAGAGACAAGACGAGATAAGGCATCTGCTACCTTATTTTCAACACCAGGCAGATACTTAACCTCAAAATTATAATCTTGTAATCCTACCACCCATCTTGTAATCCTACTGGAAACAGCATCAATTCCTTTGGTTTTTAAAATTTCACATAACGGTTTGTGATCAGTTCTTACTTCAAAAGTACTTCCCCACAAGAAGTTTTTCAATTTCTTTACGGCCCAATATACTGCTAACGCTTCACGCTCTACCACAGAATATCTTAGCTCTGGACCCCTCAAGCTTCTTGACAAAAACAAAATAACAACCTCACTCCCTTCACTCTTCTGTGTTAAAACTGCCCCTAATCCTTTCAAACTCGCATCTGTTATCAGAACAGATTTCTTCTCTGGGTCAAAAGTATTCAATTTGGGGGCATTGTTCAACTTTCCCTTCAGGACAATGAATTCCTTTTCACATTCATCACTCCATACAAAGTCCGTTCCTTTCTTAAGCAATGATCTCATGGAAACACACAAGGAAGCAAAACCACAAATAAACTTGTTATAGTACTCCGCCATACACTTGCTTCAAACAAGGGTTCCCTGTCTACACAAATGAAACCTTACCCCTAGGTCAGGGAAATTATACAATGGAAAAAACAACCTAGGCGGAAGTCTTAAAATGCCTACACAATGGTTACAAGACAAAAACAAGGAAGGTGGGGGGGGGGGGGGGGAAGAAGATGGGGCCGCAGTTTCCAATAAAAATTATACTACTTATATATATATACTAAATAGATTTTATTTTTAAACAAAACAGTATAAAAATGCATATATTTCAATACAAAGTAAAAATGCAATTAATAAACAAGACAATGTAATAAAAAACACATATAGATTTCTTTTGCAAATTCCAAAAGGTGGTGTGTCAAGTTGAGTGTCAACGCGTTTCGGCGTCCAGCGCCTTTATCAAGACAGAGAAACACTCCCTGGAAATAAAAACATATTTTAGTACATAAATTTAAACCAGACTCTGACTACTTCCTATTACATGTATCAAGTCATTACATCAGATATAGTACAGTTAAAAACTGTGGAAACTGCGCAGAAATGGAGAAGGTTTTTGTCCTGTTATTTCAGGCAACAATAACGCCCTGAGGATGAGAGCAAGGGTTGATAATAGCCTCTACTGTAGCATCACGAACTCACTGGTCCGCAAGAAGATGATAAACAGAGGTATGCAGGGTACATGATTTACATCAAACATATTGCTGGTTCATAATGAGATGCATCTAAATTGATAAAATAGTAGACGGAAGTATGAGAGGCACTTAATTTACTTCAAACATACTACTGTGACATATTAGGGCGGATAAAGGTGATTGAAACATAATACTATATAAACGGGGATACACATATCAATGAACATCCACTGCTTTTTATCCTTTGTTTATGAGTTCTAAGCATATACTGATAACGGAAACAAGGTACACATTTCAATAAACATCTACTGTTTTCTATCTTTTGGTTGTAACCTATAGGGGTATACTTATCACAGAAATGCATGATTACAGTTTGACTAGCCAGCAAAACTTATTCCAGAACAGCCAAAGAGATTGGTAGATTATAAAGTAGGTATGAAAGTTGATAGAAGAGTAGATATAAACCTAATAGAGCTGCCTGAAACATTCTATCCTTGATATTAATTTTATTATTCATTTTTTATTTTTCAAAAACGGGTATAGTATCGGGTTTTTTATCATCATTTGTTCTGCTTACCTATAGCTGAAAGCAGCTCAGAATTCACTTACGAAGCTGGTAGTTTCTATAAGGTTCGTTTAAAATGATGAAAGGAATCTGTATATATAAATGAAAAAATATATATATACAAGAGATTTTTAACTATCCGATTAATTTTACAAAAAAAGGGAACAATTATTCCAAACTAAGGATTCCACATACCTACTCTCTATATAGTCATCTGTTATGCGTCATTGATCTATTTATTCTTTATTTCGATCCAACACTTTGACTCAGTGCTTAGTTATTCGATAAACCTTCAATGGATATATGAAGAGACAGAGGGGATGTTTTGTGGTTAATAAGCTGGTACATTTTTCCACTTCACTGCTTGTATTTATTTGATTAGTTTTTTAACTAATTTACCTGATATGTAAAAACAATGTGACGCCGCCTCCACGGGATGTAGCGATTCAAAATGGGTTTAAAAATGGAGTCTCTCTGTTGCACCTATGTTAAGATTATATATGAAAGGTGCGTTTTAATAATTCGGTTTATGATAAATTGCAGCGTTTTTCAAACATGCGTTGTGCTATTCTTACCCAAAATAATTAATTTCCTGTCTTCGAGTGGCAACGGATAAGTGCTCCTCGAGTTGTTGAGATTTAATACAATAGCAGCGTTGTTCTGCTCACGTCCCAAAAGAGGTCAGTACTAATTCGAAAACAAAAGTAAACAAAGGTTGGTTACAATATCCTTTGACATTGGGATTTGCCGTCTTGACAAATATGTTGCAATTTTTAACACGTGGGCGTACGTGGGCGTACCTTGTAAGCAGCAGGGGCTTCTGAGGCGTCGTCTTAATGCTGACAGACGCTGTGCGAGTTGAGGAATATTCTTGCTTTATTTTTTACCGGATTTTTTAAAAAAGATATAAAAGACAAGAGAGTCTTTTCAAAATAGTACAAAGATTAGGATATCCATTCCAATTCATTACAATCATTATATTCCAACTGCTCGTTAAAATATAAATTATAATAAGCATATTTTAACTTATATATTCCTTGTGGTCGTATTTCAAGCTGCTTTTGGGGACCAGATCTTAGTGCCACGTATTCTGGTGCGTCAACCCCTAGTAGCATAGATAGCTTTTTCCTGGTTATACACCCCTAAGAAACGAGCTAGCCACATTTGAAAAGTTAGTGGATCTACATCTTTCCATCATGCTGCCAGTATAATTCTGTATACTGCTGTACCAATGAACAAACATGATTCCTCTTCTATACTTAAATCCAAAGTACTATCGTAACCAAGAATATAGAGCGTGGGAGATTCTGCCACTTTATATCCAAACACCTCTTCCCAAAATTTAGACAGCATTTCCTTAAAAGATGCAAAATTATCACATTCATAAAACATATGTATTAAAGTAGCTGGGCTGGTCCACACCTAGGAAATTTGTCATTTAACCTTTTACCCCATGCATGAAGCTTAGCAGGTGTATAATGCAAATTATAAATGGTCTTATACATCTGGGCCTTCAGGTTATACCTCAAAAGCAATTGTGATGTTAATAGTAGACTAATATCAATATCAACATTTGGGTTAGCCAATTTATATGCCCATACTACCTCGGTATGTTCAAGATCGTCTTGAAGTTTCCCAAGTAGCATACTATATGTAGTACGAATTCTAGTCGTGCTTGATTATAGTTTCTAGCAGTGGGATCTTTTCTAGTGTAATATTTGGAGTTTTCAGACTCAGAATTGTATTCAATTGAATATATTTAAAATAATCATTATTGGAGACCTTAAAGTTTCTATGTAGGTTTAAAAATCTGACATATGGATCATCTCCAGAAAATTACCTGCTGTAACAATTCCAAGTTTTTCCCATTTCGTAGCGATAACATCATTAGGCTGCTCTGGTAATAGGAGGAGCGCCACAGGGGAGTATACCTGTGGAATTTAGGGATTGCCATGTATTTAGCGACTTTCCCCCATACCTTCCATGCTCTATTGATGACTTTAAATCTATTTTTTTTTTAATAACTTGGCTCAAGTTGTCTAAGCAGGAGCCCTCGGGCTTTCACTCAAATTGACAGTTCATAAATTTATGGTATTCCTGTGTCCCCTATATTCTCATAGTCATCAAAAGTGTTAAAAAGTGGAGCCATTTGTTGGAAAAAGGCAGCCCATAAATAGAACATCATAGTTGGGATAGCAAGTCCACCCCTATCTTGTGGCAACAATAAATATTTCAACGACCTCCTAATTTTACCGTATTGCCAAATGAAGTTAGCCATTTGTGATTCAAGGGATTTATTAATATTGTCCTCAATAAATAGAGGTATGGCTCGGAACAGATATAATACTTTGGGAAGTATATTCATTTTAAGATAGTTACCTCTACCAATAATTGATAGGTGTAGGCTATTAACTCACATTAAGTCTTGTTTTATTGTCGTAATTAAAGGTTCATAGTTTAGTTTACAAATATTTTGGATCTTTGTACTTATACATATCCCAAGGTAGGCTGCTGTTTCAGCTTTTCTGGGATCGCCATAGTCTATATTCTCAGTACATAAGATGATGGTTTTATCTATATTAAGAGAATATCCAGAATAAATTCCAAATGTCTGTGTAATAGCCTCTATTTCTGCAATTGCTTCAGATGGATCAGATGTTAGTACAGCCACAACGTTAGCATAAGCAAGTATTTTGGTATCAAATATACCAACATTGACTGTTTTTTTTGCGGGGGTCTGTATAAGTTTGACTATCAGGGGGTTAATATACATAGCGAACAATAGTGGGGAGCATGGACAGCCTTGCCTTGTTCCTCTTGTTATCCTGATTATCCCGGATTTAATGCCCATTACCTGGATCTTAGCTGTTGGTTCTTGATACATTACTCTAATTGCCTTAACAAATGTAGGTCTAAAATTATTCTGCTCCAATATACTCTAAAGAAATTCCCACATTGTCGAGAAGGTGCTGCGGCGCGCGCCGTTCCATAGGGAGCTCCCAATTTGGATATTGGCCCCGATACTCAAACTAGAGGAAAATATGTCCTTTCGAGAGTGGCGCTCGGGCGGCTGTGAGACCCTTACAGATCTCTACCCAAATGACTCCTTCGTGTCCTTTGAGGGTGCTGTGGACTCTTTTGACCTCAGCGAGGGCCAATACCTGCACTACGGAAGTCTTCGGGATGTGGCCAGGACAACATGGCCCCAATTCCCAGAGGCGCCCCCGCTCACTAATACCCTGGACATCATTCTATCCTGTGGGAGAGGTAAGCGCCTGATCTCCCTCCTTTACTCTGCCATGCGCAGAGACTCGATCCCCCCGTTAGCGCCGGCCTGGGTGGCTTGGGAGGCAGACCTGGGGATAGGGTTGGATCCTGCTCAGAGGAAGCGGATTAGACTGTTGACTCGCAAAGTCTCCTGCAATGCGCGTTTTAAACTTATACACTTTAATTTTGTCCACCACACTTACATGACACCTGTCTCCCTCCATCGTATATCGACAGATAAACGTCATAATTGCCCTAGATGTGGGATGGAGAGGGCGGGTTTCCTACATCTAGCGTGGGAATGTCCTTTAGTTTAGGATTTCTGGCGGAGGGTGGTGTTGTACATTGCCCGTGCCACACACCTTAGGTTGCATCTGGACCCACTCCACTGTCTGCTGGCGTTAGTGCCTAAGCCAAAAAAGAAAGGTCTGTCTTATAAATGTCTGCAACTCTTACTGGTTCTGGCGAGGAGACGGGTGGCCATTACTTGGATGGGTCAGAGGGCGCCTGAGATTTCTCATTGGTTGAGGGACGCAAAGGAATGGGCCTTAGCAGAGGAGACACACATGCAACGCACTCGCAAAGATGGGAAGCTTCAGGATGACTTACTCGCCTGGAAAACAATGTGTATGGAGGGGCTGGAGGGGGATGAATCGGACGCCACCAGCGCTGAGTTGTTTTCCTCTGCGTCCTCGGAGTCTGGCTGTGAGGGGGGAATCTGATGCGGGGTGTTTAAAAGCAGTGTAGGGGTCCCTTGTGGCCACGCCGATATTCCTTGATAGATATGTCTATATTTAGCTGTGATTCCCATAAGGGCACACTGAATTGTGATGACCACGACCTAGTTGGCCCTCGGATACATCTCCTACTTTACTTGGATCATCACTAGAAATGCCATTCATGGGGTAATTAGTTACTGTTAAACTGTTATGTAGTATAGGAGTTTTTAATGATACTTGGAGCACCAATGCAATTTTCCCTACTAACATACATGCTTTACTCCTGCGCCGCCCTGCCTCCGGGATGTGGGCCATATATGGCTGTGTATCGACATTGGGACTGCTTGTTCCTACTGTTTACATATCAACTGGGTTGATGACTGTATGCGTGTGCCTTTTTACTATCTTCGCCGCAATAAAAATATTAAAAAAATAATAATAATTCCCACGACACCCGATCGAAAGCTTTCTCAGCATCGAGTAGAATCATCAACATCCGTCCCCCGTCCCAGCCATGGCATCAAAGAGTGAGATCACTCTTCGAGTATGATCAGTAGTACCTTTACCCAGAATAAAGCCATGTTGCCAGGGGGAGACCAGATGTTCGATGACCTTCCCAAGCCGATTAGCCAACATCTTAGCATATAGCTTGGAGTCGGAGTTTATCAGAAAAATTGGGCGGTATGAGGATGGAAGATCTGTTGGTTTGTCCTTTTTTGAAAAGAGGATGATATTAGTTTCCTGCCACGAATCTGGTGAAATACCACTCCATTGTATGCCAATGAACAGATCCAGAAGGAAAGGCAGGATTTGTGCTCCAGAATTTTATATAGCTCTATAGGAATTCTATCGGGCCTGCTGCTTTTCCTGAGGCAAGGTTGAACAAAGCATTCTAGTAGGGTTATTTCTTTCTCCAGATCCACTTTCATTGTAGTATCTAAGGCCCTATTCCATCCTGTATTAGTTACAAATTAATTTAGAAATATTTCAATTTCAGCACTGTCAATTATTCTATCTGCTTGATATAATTTTTGATAATACTGCTGAAATACTTCAGCTATATCTGTTGGGTTAGTATAATCGTGACCTTCTGACTTAATGGACTTCATGGATTTATACGAGATCTTCTGCCTAGTGCGTAGAGCGAGTTGTTTTCCAGCCCTCTCTCTGTTCTCATACAGATTGTTTTGATGTACTAGATAGGTTTCTGCTGCTTTTTTTGTAAGTCCACTATTTAAATCTGTTTTTAATAGCAGCATTAGGCGCATCGTATGCATCCCATCCCCACCCGACCTATTGAAGCGACATGATCTTCCTCAGTTCTAGCTAACTCTGTCATCAGTAAGTGATTTTCATTGTCATGTTGTTTTTTAAATCTGGCCACATAACTAATAGTCTCCCCCCTTAAGGAAGCCTTAAAGCAGTCCCATACCACACCCCTTGAAACACTAAAGCGGTTTATATCGAAAAATTCTTGTGCCCAGTTAGTAACAATGCTTATGTAGTCTCTATTAACAAAAAGTTTTCTATCAAAAGTCCAGCTCGAGCGTTCTTTGGTGAACCTAATTAGATCTGTTGTATAATTTAGTGCATTATGATCTGATATTATTTTTGGCCATTTACGTATTGTTGCTTGATTGGGTAAGTCCCTTGTGACTAGTATGTAGTCTATTCTTATATCCTTATTGTGTGGATGTGAGTTGTAGGTATATCCTGGATCAAGTTAGCATTTATAATCCCAGAGGTCCACAAGATCATAACTGTCTCTAAGTTGGCTAATAACATTAAATACTCTTGGTTTACGGCCTGAATACCTTTGTTGAGACTGTTTTCTAAAAGCTGGCCCTAAAGAAATATTAAAATCCCCACAGAATGCAAGCAAGCCTGGCCAGGACGCAAATTCCATTTCTAGACTTTCAAAGACATAGGGGTCATCTTGATTTGACCCATAAACTGAGCAAATGGTTAACCCCAAGGCCAGCTCTACAATAGCCCATCTTCCCTAGGTATCCGCTGCCTTGCGTACAGCTTTTCCTAGGGGTATCTTGGCTAAAATGGCTACACCACGAATATTCGATGTTTGTGTGGAGCAGGACAATAAGTTGTAGCCAATCATTTTTAATAAATCCCTCCTCTCCCAGGGTAGGTGGGTCTCTTGGAGACAAATTATGTCGGCCTTATTTTGCTTAATTAATTCGATCAGCCGGGCACGCTTGTTTCTGTCATTAAGTACTGCCACATTCCAAGTACAGATCGTTATCTTCCCCATTTTAATCTGCTAAGCATTTTCCTCAGAACATGAATACTCAAACTAAACATCTCTAATTTGTGCATGTCTTTTATTAATTTAGCATAATCAGTAATACCATTATTGAGTTCCATTTCAAATTGGAGTTGCTTCTTTTTTTGTGTGTTTTTGCCCGCTGCCCTCCCCCCTGCCCTCCCAGCACCATTCTACCCCCTCCCCCGTCCTCCCTACCCTCCCCACACCCGGAGTGAGGCATACAGACTCCATTAGAGTCTGGTAGTGAGGAGCATGCAACACGTGCTCAGGGCCCAACCTGATATTCATTAATTATATACATTCAAATACCCAGTTACCCATATCATATAGATGCTGATATTAAACTTCATAGTTTTTTCCTTTCCACCCCATCTTACCAGAGTGACTGAACCATTCAAATAGATATATTACACACTATACTTTTCTTTTCATAATTTATATTATCATCACATTATTCCAGTTATGACCCGGCTAATTTTAGTTTAGCTTAACCCATCGAGGTATTCTTTGGCTTTAATTTCAGAAATAAAAAATGTTGTTTGACCCCCATAAATGGCTTTAAACCGTGCTGGGTTATTGAGGTAGGCCTGTGCTTTTTTATCCTGAAAGGGTTTGATTAACTGGCGTAACCTCCACCGCTGAAATCAGGACGCACAAAGTAGGATATCTCATTCCTGGTGCATTTTGCCTCAGGCCTTGCTTTTTCAAAAATTGCCTGGCGAAGCAAAAAATTGCCAAAAAATACTGGAATGGGGCAGGGGTATGCTCTGGGTTTCACTGGAAGCATTAGAGTGAATGGCATACGATGGGCGCGCTGAACCTCTACGTTCCCAATTCCAACTAGAAATTTCTGGTAGAGATTCCCGAAGAAGTTTTACCACAAAAAGACGTATATCATCCCCTTCCGCTGCCTCGGCAAGCCCCAAAATACGCAAGTTATTTCTGCGCTGGCGGTTTTCAAACTCTTCAAGTTTCCACCTTACGTCTGCCAGCTCAGCCTCGTGGGAATCTACCCGGTCTTGGTTCGAAGTAATACCTGATTCGTTAGAAACTATTCTGGACTCAAGTTCTGTCAATCGGTCTCCAAAAGTGCTGCAGGTCTTAATTAATTTACACACCACCCCTTGTACTTTGTGTAAGGCTGCCTGAGCCCTGCGCCCATCCTGCGAGGTTTCCTCGCGATGTGATGCAATGGCTTGAAGAACAGTGTCAAGGGTCGGGCCGGTGGGTCAGTGTGTACAGAATGCGGTGGTTGCCGTGTACGAGTAGGTAAAGATGAGGAACTCATGAGTAGATTGGTCGGTGTATATTCCCAGTCTAGGTCTGTCCCCCCGTTACACCTCTTTTTCCGCTTCACAGTCATTTTAGATCTAGAATTAGAAGTTTTTGTGTCTGTTTTCATGCCGCTAACACTTTTATCCGTCAAGTCTGATGTAGTGTCATCAGACCATTCTGCTTCCTCGGAAAAGGAAAATAAATCACTGGGGTCTTTCTCAGTATCAGCGTTGATCTCAATATTAGCATTATTTTCCTTCGGTCTGGTTGAGTCAGCCATTTCTTGCGCCTTGATGCCCCTTGGGGCTAAGTTTTGCGCGGTATAAAAACGCTATTCATTCATTCATTTCAATGTTATTAGTGCTTATAGCTACATTTATTGCAGCGCTAGGACCCGCTGTCATGGATTGGATTGGAGATTGGGGATTTTGAGATGTTTGAGGTTTTTCCGACCTTTGAATGTCTGAGGCCGATTCCAGGGGCCGTATTATATCTTGGTTTCCAGAATTACTAGCAATCAAACTACCTGCCCCCTCATCAACCCTGATGCCAGTGTCTTTATCCCCTATCGTAAGAGAAAGAGGAGGCTGCATACCTTCTTTCCCCCTGTCATCCGGTTCACGGGGGCGCTTCCATTGAAATCGGGGGCTGAAGCTTCCTCCACTTGCTCTCCTGTTATCACTGGGGTCGCCCCTTCCAACTGTGCACCCCCCACATCGAGGATTTCACTCACCGACTCCGCGGCTGTTGCTGTTGCTGTTCTGCGCCGGCGGTTGCGGGGATTGCAAACTTGTGCTTCCCGCCGCGATCCGGAAGCAGTCCTGGGGCCCTGTGTAGCAGATCCGTCACTGAAGGGCCATTCGGATTTCCCTTCCAGGTTATGGCCGCGGCTGCAGCTCCACCACGCTTTGGCATTACAGCCATCCTCCGTCCGTCTTGCCGGCCCGCTCCGTGATCTCTCGCAGAGCCTGTGCCAGTGCCTGTCTCGTAGCTCGAGCCCGAGCCGCCGCCGCTGCCGAAGCTGCTGCAATCTTAGGCACCAGATCCGTGTCACCTTCGGCTTCACTGCTCACAGCAAGGTAGGTACTTATCCTGTTCCCTTCACTCGCCTTAGAAATCGCTTTGTAGATATAGCGAAATACCGCCAAACCGATCACAGTACTGAGAGCGGTTATTCTATTATATGCCGGTTTCTCTGTTCCTTGGCATTTTTTCTCTGGCATACCAATCTCCAACTCTGATCGGGGGGCTCTTTATTAGCATCACCATATATGGCATTTATGGCATCAAACCATTTCTTCAGGAGGATTTGTCGGCGTGCTTTAGGCTGGCTGTCGGAGCCCTGAGCTTGCAATATCAGCCCCAATTGGAATTCATCCCACATATCCATCTATTGAACATCTACTCTTGTCCTGTGTGCCTCCAGCACTACTTCCACTGGCGTGATGTGATTAGCAAAATAGCGAGGAATTAAACCCAAATCTGTGACTGGGAGTAATTGTTTTAAAAGTTTCAATACTCTGTCTATCATTTTATTTTGCGATGTTGCTATGTGCACCCTAGTGTCTAAGGGTAAGCCCAGATGTGGGTACCTTGCTCTCTGCACCACTGGATTCAAACTAACCTGGGGTGATACCCCATAAATGGTCCCAGGATGCTTGTTTACAATCCAGGGAGGACCTGGCTTGGCAGTTCTGGCTGGACTGTTTCCATTGGGGCAGGTTCAAATCTGATTTTCATAAGGCAGGGTCCAAACTGGGGTGATGTTGCAAACAAAGTAGTGATGGATTAAGCCCAGATCTGTGACTTGAGGTGAGTGTTTGAAAAGTTTCAACACTCCGTCCATCATTTTATTTTGTGATTTTGCTATGTGCGCTTTAAGTGGCTATGGGTATGCCCAGATGTGGGCCCCCTGCTCGTTGCACCACTGGATTCAAGCTAGCCTGGCTGATGAGGGGTGATACCCCGAAACCAGTCCCAGGATGCTTGTTTATGGTCCAGGGATGACCTGGCTTGGCAGTTCCGGCCAGACTGTTCCCATGGGAAGCAGGGTCAAGACTGATTTACAAAAGGCTGGGTCCAAACTGGGTTGATGTGATGAGAAAAATGCAATGGAAAAGTTTCAACACTCCGTCCATCATTTTATTTTGTGAAGTTGCAATGTAACAAGTATGAGTCTGGCCAGGACTTACCTCCTTTTAGCTGCTGTTGGGCCCTTAACTGCCCATGAAGCTACGGGTAGGCAACCGCCAGTATGCGAGCCATTAGTGGGGTCAGGGTCCGGTGAGCACCATGTTCACATTGGGAGGACATGCCCAGCTGGACCTCCGTGATATTCCAGGATCCAAAGCCTCAAGTCCTCCCACCCTTTCTTGCAATTGATGCTGCACCGGAGATAAGCTCCCAGGGTCTGCACCATCCAGGTGATGGCTTTCAAAGGGGCTTGCTTTTTGATGGGCATTGACCTGAATGGATACAATAGATGAATAAACAGATTATTACTGAAAGTTTTTGGATATATGTTTGTTTGACATACCTTTTCTATACACGTAGCACAAGCATTAATCAATAGTTAACACACTACATGTGTAATTCTCACATGCTGAGCACTACAAAGACATGAATGTAGACTTTTGTAGTGATCTGTTGACTATCCTCAATCCTTGTCATGACATATTAAAGACAAACACAAAGGTGCACCACTAGACACAACAGAAAATAGACACCTAACAAATGATCAGGTCTGTGTTCAGAATATTCGTTCTTCAAATGTATTCTTTTATTCAGTTTGAGTTAAAAACATTAGAGGAAAACAGCTGACGCATTTCGTCCAGAAGACGGACTTCTTCAGGGCAATTAGACAATGTAGGCACTCCCAAATACTAATATTGTGGGAGTAACCGTCACATACGCAAGTTTCAGACAAGATAATCAAAGTAGTTTCACCAGGGTTTGATGGAAATGAAGAAAATGAATCCCAATGGATTTTGGGGAGGTCGATAGGTATGTAAACCAATTGGGCTGAGTCAACAGTCTCACCGGTATAAGGCAAGTTGGAAGTATCACACAAATTCACTGTCTCAAACCTTCAATGCGGACAAGCGGCAACCTGGCAATATCACGAACAGAATAACGACCTTGTTGTGACATACACTGACTAAGCCAGACCACTAACATCATCTAGCCCAGGGTCAACCTACATGTATGAGCTGTGAGCTGCTATGAAACACAACATGCCATTGTGAAAGTCTGAAGGGTAAACTACTTGTGCATGACTGTACAGACACTGTTACATCAAAGAAAAATCAGGAGGCCCCCTGAATTGACAAATTTGGGACCAGGGGAAAGATACTAGAAAAATCTAAAGTGTCCCTGCAGCATATATCTAGTGGACAGCTGAGCTAATCCAGAAGACTCTATGCATCCAACATAGGACTTAAAAACATACCTATTCCTTAGGTCAACCTCACAACCGCAAATAGTATGAACTTACTCATATATAGGGGGGCTAACAGTAGAGTGCATAGGTCAATGGTGTTAGCAATTTATGAACACAATTAAACAGAACAAAAGGTGTGCAAATAAGCAAAAGCGTATTGGCAAAAGTGTAGTTGCAAAATTAAAACATATATATGTTTATTCTATTTTATACAGTTATATTCGTACACAATAACAATTACATACAAGCATATAAAATACAGTACATCATAATGGTCATAAAAAGAAAATTAAAAACAGATTTACACATCCATGTATTAAAATTGTTCAAGAGAACAAGTGTCGACGCAGCGTTTCGGTGTTGAAAATAAGCACCTTCTTCAGGACTGTTTCTCTATAAAGAGAAATACAAGAGTAGAGCTTTGGAGAACCCTGACTCCAAGGATAGTACTCACAACATCTATAACCCACACAGGTGGGCCAGTCAGGTCTTGGTGGGATCTCTGATGACAGCCTCAGTGATAAAGACAACCTTCTAGCATAGTTAACCAAAAGATTAGACTTAGAGTCCAGACTCCTGGCTCTGGAAAACGAGAGATTAGAGATGGGCTTACCTCCATCAATTGGCCCTCTAGGGACAGCAAGTCCATATCACTTTTGAGAGCCTGTGACGGGAAGCTGCTGGACAGGAAAAGGGAGATGTCAGTGGCTCCCACAGGGTCTATTAGGAGGAAGGACTTGTGAAAACTGAGGCCAGAGACCCCAAACCTGTTGTCACTAGGAGAGTGGTAGTGCCTTAACTGTACAGGGATTTCTTGCTCACTTTGGCCCATGACATTCCCCCTAGCTGAGGACCTGGGTCTAACTAAAACTTGAGAAAGGCTTGTTAGCCTTTTCTACTGGCCCAGATGTCCCAGAAACTGAAAGAGTTTATCAGATCATGTTTCACCTGTCAAGCTAGTGGCAAAACAGGTGAACACCCAAAGGCCCCCTTAATTCAGCTACCAGTGTTGGGGTTCCTTTTGAAAGGAATGGTGTAAACTTGGTAGGTTCACTAGAACCACCCACGTCCCCTGGAAACAAATTAGTAGTAGATCGTGCTACCAGGTATCCTGAAGCAGTTCTCCTTAGGACTAGTGCAGCTCCTGCAGTAGCCAATGCCCTTATTGTGTCTGCACGAGGGTTGGGTTTCCCAAGAAGGTGGTGCCAGGCAGAGGTACCAACTTCATGTCTTGTAACTTGGCGCACATGTGGGATGACTGTGGAGTGAACTACAAATTCAATACACCTTACCACCCACAAACCAATGACCTTGTTGAGAGATTCAACAAGACATTGAAGGGCATGATCACAGGGCTCTTTGAAAAACTTAAAGAGGAAATGGTATGTCCTCTTGCCATGCCTGCTCTATGCTTACAGATAGGTGCCTCAGAAGGGAGTAGAGTACCCCCCTTTGAACTTCTGTTTGGCCATCCTGTGAGGGGACCACTTGCTTTTGTTAAAGAAGGTTGGTAGAGACCTCTCCATGAACCTAAACAACATGTGGTGGACTATGTATTAGGTCTATGTTCCAGGATGGTAGAGTACATTAAAAAGGCATCCAACATTTTCAGGCCAGCCAACAGCTCCAGAAGCTGAGGTATGACCAAAAAGCTGCACTTTTGGCGTTCTAACTAGGGCAACATGTGTGGATTTTGGAGCCTATCCACCAAGAGCCCTCCAGGACAAATGGAATAGCCCTTACCCTATCCTAGAGAGAAAACGTAAGGTCACCACTTGGTAGACCTGAGCAATAGCAGGCACCCCAAGAGGTGATCCATGTGAACCACTTTATTGTGATAGGGCTGATGTGTCCATGTTGTTGGTTACTGATGAGAATCAAAATAAAGAGAGTGAGTCTGACCTCTTCTCTTACAGTCTACAAGTTGGGTCAGTTGTCTATTCAGAAACGCTCACTGCCCAAAAGTAAGCTGATTGCAGTCCTGTCCTTCAGCAGAATGCTGGGCTCTTCTATTTGACCCCTTGAAAGACACACTGGTGTTCCCATGATGTGGACAGTGTGAGCCTTACAGGAGGTAAGGACGAATCCTAGGCACTCTGATAGGCACCTTAGTGCGTGAATATGTTCAATAAAGTTTTGAATTCAAGGTTGAGCGTAATTTGAGATTGGTTTATTTCAACAATCCTTGTTCATAATGGTATTCAGTTGATCACAATTCAATATTTCATCAGTCATATTCTAGTCATATGATCCATGAATTTATATTTTTACATTTCTTGTGAGGTTATACATTCAAGGCAGTCCCCGATGCATTTCGTGCTGCGAAGCACTTCTTCAGGGGGAATCTAAAAGGTAAAAGGAAACCATATGTAGGGCGCTGATACAGGAGTCCCAAAGACACAGTGTGAATAACTAAGCTAAACAATGGTGAATGGTAAATGGTACCGAGCTTTAACTGTGCAAGAGGATGAAAACCCAGAGTGGGTTCATCTTAGGTTAGTGGAAAGGGACGTGAGTGATAGAACGATACAAACGTAAAGATAGCATGCCAACATATTGTGTAAAAAGATAGTAGTCCAAGGTAAATGTTAAAAGGTCGGGGGGATGAAGGAAAACAACGGTGTTCGAAAATAGACATAGTGATTGGTAGACACGTGAAAGAGCGCTGTGAGAAAGTAAAGTACCCCAAAAAAATTTTACCCGAGTTGTAAACATGTGGGGTTGAAAAAGCGACGGTGCAATGAATATAAGTGATAGCTTAAACCGGTCCGAGAACGCGAAAGAAAAGGCAAGGCTCTTACCGAGTATGTGAAAGGTTAGACTTATTCCGCAAGGTAATCCAAGTGAACTCCGGGCTCAAATTCGAGAACCCGGAAGACGCCACGCATGCGCGTAAGATGGGGTTAAGAGCGCATGGAGTCGAGAGAGAGAGGACAGACTCGGTTAGAGTGATACTGAGAAACGCGAGTGAAAAAGAGAGTGCACAAATATAGTCACAAATAAATATGGGAAAGAATGGTAAATATAAACAGAGATTTATGCAAGTATATGAATTAATGATCAAAAAATGACAATCACCGTGAAGCGCAAACTGGAAACATGTACAGTAAGGAGGGAAATAATAAAGAAACAAAAAAATAGTGTAGGTTAAAAAAGTGGCATGTATGAAAAACAAAATAACAATAAACATAATGTAAGAGATAAAAGAATGGAAAAATGCAAAGAACAGGGGAAAAGGTCACAGATGGGAATAGAATAAGGCAAATATACACAAAGAGCAAATATACATAAAGGGTATCAATCAAATTAGCACATCATTTCACAGATAGAATCGATAAGATACCAGAACAGTTTTTTAAAGGTAACAGCTGTATTCTAATCTGTCATTAAGCCCTTTTGGATGCATCGCTAGAAGACGGTGTATCCAATATAATTCACGGCGTAGCAAGTTTTTATTATTGTCTATGTGAGGATATTTGTCCACTACTTCCAAAATAAGGAAGCGAATTTGGCTGGGATTGTGTCCCTGTTGCACAAAATGAGCTGCTACACAAGATTTGAGGTTTTTGGTGCGTATGTTGCTACGGTGCTCCGTCAATCTTATTTTGATTTTCCTTTCAGTTTTACCTACATATGGTAGGCCACACGGGCATTTCAGCATATATATGACGTTAGTTGAGTCACAGGTGGCATTTACTTTGAGACGGATGGGCGTCCCTTGAGTAGGGTGTGATAGACAATTTCCTGAAATGATACTGCTGCAATGGCCACAGTTGTGGCATGGTATAGTGCCTTTGTAGGTAATTTGTTTTTGGGTTGAAGATTGCTTTAACATGGACGCAATATTTTTAGAGCGTTGGTGTGCAAAAATTGGTGGGTGGTCGAATATCTTATTGAAATCCGTTTCAAGTTGTAGCATTTGCCAGTGCCTGCGAATAGATTGTTTGATTTTTAAGGATTGTGTTGAATATTTTGAGACAAATACAGCACGAGTGTCTGATTCTGAGGGTTGTTCTCTGGGTTTTAATAGGTCCTGTCTGGATTTATTCAAGACTCTGATTTTGGCTGTTTCTGTGATTTCCTCTGGGTAACCCCGTTGTCTGAATTTTGTGATGATGGTAGAACTGTTATAGTCAAAATTTTCAGGGGTAGATGCAATTCTTTTAGCCCGCAAGAGTTGCGAGTATGGCAGGTGTCGTTTCAAGCTAGGTTGGTGGAAACTCTTATAATGCAAGTAGTTGTTTCGGTCAGTGGCTTTTGTGTAGATTGAAGTGACAAATTGGTTGTTGGTTAATGTGATTTGTACATCCAGGAAAGATATGGATTTAGAATCAAAACTGTAAGTGAATTGAATGCGGTCATCTACATGGTTGAGATAATTGATGGCTTGATGGAGTTGGATCTCATTGCCTGTCCACACTAGGAAAATGTCATCAATGTATCGGTGATAGGCGTGTATGTGTGGTTGCCACAATTGGTGATTCAATACATGTTTGGTCTCGAATGAGTACATGAACAGATTTGCATATGCAGGAGCCGCACAGTTGCCCATGGCGACTCCTGATAACTGTTGGTAGAATTTGCCGGTCGATGCTTTGAAGTAGCTGTGATGTAAGATATATTGCATGAGTTCCATGATAAAAACTTGTAAATCCATGGGTTTTTCACTGTGTACCAAGGCAGTTTCTAGTGCTTCCAATCCCAAATCATGAGGTATCGACGTATATAGAGAGTTGACGTCGATAGTACATAAGATCACAGGTTGATTGGGTGGTATGTTGATGTTTTGGAGCTTAATAAGAAAATCTGTGGTATCCTGTATGTAGGTAGACATGTTTGTCACAGATTTTTGCAAATGTTTATCGATGTACTTGCCGGTTGGTTCATGGATGGAATCGCATGTGCTCACTATCGGTCTGAAAGGTGGCTTGGTGGCGTGCTTATGAATTTTGGGAACAAGATACATGTATGGTATCTGAGGATGATCTTTGACCAAAAATCTTTTGTCTTTTTCGGTGATGGTTCCAGATGAGACCGCTTTGGTAACAATGGTAATCAGAACCTGCTTGTACTCGTGGGTAGGATCAGTATTCAAGAGCAGATATAGATCAGGGTTATTCAAGTGTTTGTCTAAATGAAGGTTGTAGTAGCAGGTGTCTAAGGCTACTAGTGCTCCTCCTTTGTCTGCCTTGCAAATTTTTGTGTTAGTATTAGAAGCAAGTTGTCTTAATGCTTGAAATTCGTTAGTTGATAAATTGGAACGATGTTTGGGAGACGTTTTGAAGATAGTGTGAATATCTTGTTGTACTGCTATTTCAAACGTGTCCAACACTTTATGACTTGTAGGTGGGATGAAGGAACTCTTTGGTCTTAACCCCATTAGGGTACTTTGATCTTGAGTGGTTTGTGGCGGACATACATTGGTGAAAAAGTGTCTTAAACGCAAGGCTCTCATGAACTTGTAAAAAGAGATGGTAGTGTCAAGTTCATTGGTGTGATGCGTTGGTACGAAATTCATGCCTTTCTGGAGTACTTGTTTTTGAATGTTAGTTAATGGAGTTTGTGAAATATTTATAACTAAATTCTGTGACTCCTGGTGGATTTCGCCGGTGGTAAGTCGGTGGGTCCTGCGGGACCTCCTGGGTCTGTGGTTGATGCTTGGCCCACTTCTAAAAAAGAAGAGGGTGTTATGTCTGTGCGGTTCCTTGGGTCACTTAGTGAGCTTGAGGTTGACGGCTGGTCTGGTCTTGTGCGGTCAGATGCGCTGGTCCTTGGTCTTGGTTGGCCTCTGGTAGGTCCTGTTCTGGACGTGTCCTCGGATGATGAGGTGTCTCCGTCAGTTGATCTATTAGTTTGTGCGCGGCTTTGACGTCTGGCCGCGTAGATTTCAGCCCAATTGTAAACTTCTCCCAATTTATAGTCAACTGTGTCTCGTTTAAATTTTCTTATTTTTCTCTCATTTATTTCTTTCACGTATTTGTCTAGTTGACTATTAATGTCTTCCAATGTTGAAGCCAGTTCTTCTGGGGTGAGTTTTGTACTTAGGTCGTGTTTTAATTGTTTGACTTCATTATCAAGCTCTTCTAGTAATTTAGATAGTTCTTCAACTATGAGCAATATTAGATCGAGGGAGCACTTATTGAGTATTCCGTACCACTTCTCTGTGAATCGGGGATTGTTTTTACACAAAGTTGATTTCAATGGAATTCGCAAGCCTCTGGGAATGCGTTGTACCCGGTGGTATCTGATTAAGGTCGAAGCATGCAGTCTTTGATTGATTTCCCTTTTGGCAGTATATAGGAGTTGTCGAATATTAGCTTGTGCAGATCCAGTGCTGGAAGATATGTAGTCTGGCTCCTGTATTAGTGCGTATATACGATCAGTATCGTCCGTATTAAATTCAAAGGTATCCGCTTTATTTGTGGTTATTCCTGCAATGTCGGCGTAAGACATGGTCAGTGGGTGCACTGAGGGTTTGGACCGGGAGGGAATAGATGCTTTGTTAGGAACCGCTGCACTCCTTAGGGTGAAAAATGATAATTAAACTGAGTAAGGTCAGTGGTCTAGTTTATAGGTGCTTAGGAGGTCACCTTCCTGGTCCAAAAGGTGCATATCACTCACGTCCCTTTCCACTAACCTAAGATGAACCCACTCTGGGTTTTCATCCTCTTGCACAGTTAAAGCTCGGTACCATTTACCATTCACCATTGTTTAGCTTAGTTATTCACACTGTGTCTTTGGGACTCCTGTATCAGCGCCCTACATATGGTTTCCTTTTACCTTTTAGATTCCCCCTGAAGAAGTGCTTCGCAGCACGAAATGCATCGGGGACTGCCTTGAATGTATAACCTCACAAGAAATGTAAAAATATAAATTCATGGATCATATGACTAGAATATGACTGATGAAATATTGAATTGTGATCAACTGAATACCATTATGAACAAGGATTGTTGAAATAAACCAATCTCAAATTACGCTCAACCTTGAATTCAAAACTTTATTGAACATATTCACGCACTAAGGTGCCTATCAGAGTGCCTAGGATTCGTCCTTACCTCCTGTAAGGCTCACACTGTCCTTATTCTATATGCACCTTTTGGACCAGGAAGGTGACCTCCTAAGCACCTATAAACTAGACCACTGACCTTACTCAGTTTAATTATCATTTTTCACCCTAAGGAGTGCAGCGGTTCCTAACAAAGCATCTATTCCCTCCCGGTCCAAACCGCCAGTGCACCCACTGACCATGTCTTACGCCGACATTGCAGGAATAACCACAAATAAAGCGGATACCTTTGAATTTAATACGGACGATACTGATCGTATATACGCACTAATACAGGAGCCAGACTACATATCTTCCAGCACTGGATCTGCACAAGCTAATATTCGACAACTCCTATATACTGCCAAAAGGGAAATCAATCAAAGACTGCATGCTTCGACCTTAATCAGATACCACCGGGTACAACGCATTCCCAGAGGCTTGCGAATTCCATTGAAATCAACTTTGTGTAAAAACAATCCCCGATTCACAGAGAAGTGGTACGGAATACTCAATAAGTGCTCCCTCGATCTAATATTGCTCATAGTTGAAGAACTATCTAAATTACTAGAAGAGCTTGATAATGAAGTCAAACAATTAAAACACGACCTAAGTACAAAACTCACCCCAGAAGAACTGGCTTCAACATTGGAAGACATTAATAGTCAACTAGACAAATACGTGAAAGAAATAAATGAGAGAAAAATAAGAAAATTTAAACGAGACACAGTTGACTATAAATTGGGAGAAGTTTACAATTGGGCTGAAATCTACGCGGCCAGACGTCAAAGCCGCGCACAAACTAATAGATCAACTGACGGAGACACCTCATCATCCGAGGACACGTCCAGAACAGGACCTACCAGAGGCCAACCAAGACCAAGGACCAGCGCATCTGACCGCACAAGACCAGACCAGCCGTCAACCTCAAGCTCACTAAGTGACCCAAGGAACCGCACAGACATAACACCCTCTTCTTTTTTAGAAGTGGGCCAAGCATCAACCACAGACCCAGGAGGTCCCGCAGGACCCACCGACTTACCACCGGCGAAATCCACCAGGAGTCACAGAATTTAGTTATAAATATTTCACAAACTCCATTAACTAACATTCAACAACAAGTACTCCAGAAAGGCATGAATTTCGTACCAACGCATCACACCAATGAACTTGACACTACCATCTCTTTTTACAAGTTCATGAGAACCTTGCGTTTAAGACACTTTTTCACCAATGTGTGTCCGCCACAAACCACTCAAGATCAAAGTACCCTAATGGGGTTAAGACCAAAGAGTTCCTTCATCCCACCTACAAGTCATAAAGTGTTGGACACGTTTGAAATAGCAGTACAACAAGATATTCACACTATCTTCAAAACGTCTCCCAAACATCGTTCCAATTTATCAACTAACGAATTTCAAGCATTAAGACAACTTGCTTCTAATACTAACATAAAAATTTGCAAGGCAGACAAAGGAGGAGCACTAGTAGCCTTAGACACCTGCTACTACAACCTTCATTTAGACAAACACTTGAATAACCCTGATCTATATCTGCTCTTGAATACTGATCCTACCCACGAGTACAAGCAGGTTCTGATTACCATTGTTACCAAAGCGGTCTCATCTGGAACCATCACCGAAAAAGACAAAAGATTTTTGGTCAAAGATCATCCTCAGATACCATACATGTATCTTGTTCCCAAAATTCATAAGCACGCCACCAAGCCACCTTTCAGACCGATAGTGAGCACATGCGATTCCATCCATGAACCAACCGGCAAGTACATCGATAAACATTTGCAAAAATCTGTGACAAACATGTCTACCTACATACAGGATACCACAGATTTTCTTATTAAGCTCCAAAACATCAACATACCACCCAATCAACCTGTGATCTTATGTACTATCGACGTCAACTCTCTATATACGTCGATACCTCATGATTTGGGATTGGAAGCACTAGAAACTGCCTTGGTACACAGTGAAAAACCCATGGATTTACAAGTTTTTATCATGGAACTCATGCAATATATCTTACATCACAGCTACTTCAAAGCATCGACCGGCAAATTCTACCAACAGTTATCAGGAGTCGCCATGGGCAACTGTGCGGCTCCTGCATATGCAAATCTGTTCATGTACTCATTCGAGACCAAACATGTATTGAATCACCAATTGTGGCAACCACACATACACGCCTATCACCGATACATTGATGACATTTTCCTAGTGTGGACAGGCAATGAGATCCAACTCCATCAAGCCATCAATTATCTCAACCATGTAGATGACCGCATTCAATTCACTTACAGTTTTGATTCTAAATCCATATCTTTCCTGGATGTACAAATCACATTAACCAACAACCAATTTGTCACTTCAATCTACACAAAAGCCACTGACCGAAACAACTACTTGCATTATAAGAGTTTCCACCAACCTAGCTTGAAACGACACCTGCCATACTCGCAACTCTTGCGGGCTAAAAGAATTGCATCTACCCCTGAAAATTTTGACTATAACAGTTCTACCATCATCACAAAATTCAGACAACGGGGTTACCCAGAGGAAATCACAGAAACAGCCAAAATCAGAGTCTTGAATAAATCCAGACAGGACCTATTAAAACCCAGAGAACAACCCTCAGAATCAGACACTCGTGCTGTATTTGTCTCAAAATATTCAACACAATCCTTAAAAATCAAACAATCTATTCGCAGGCACTGGCAAATGCTACAACTTGAAACGGATTTCAATAAGATATTCGACCACCCACCAATTTTTGCACACCAACGCTCTAAAAATATTGCGTCCATGTTAAAGCAATCTTCAACCCAAAAACAAATTACCTACAAAGGCACTATACCATGCCACAACTGTGGCCATTGCAGCAGTATCATTTCAGGAAATTGTCTATCACACCCTACTCAAGGGACGCCCATCCGTCTCAAAGTAAATGCCACCTGTGACTCAACTAACGTCATATATATGCTGAAATGCCCGTGTGGCCTACCATATGTAGGTAAAACTGAAAGGAAAATCAAAATAAGATTGACGGAGCACCGTAGCAACATACGCACCAAAAACCTCAAATCTTGTGTAGCAGCTCATTTTGTGCAACAGGGACACAATCCCAGCCAAATTCGCTTCCTTATTTTGGAAGTAGTGGACAAATATCCTCACATAGACAATAATAAAAACTTGCTACGCCGTGAATTATATTGGATACACCGTCTTCTAGCGATGCATCCAAAAGGGCTTAATGACAGATTAGAATACAGCTGTTACCTTTAAAAAACTGTTCTGGTATCTTATCGATTCTATCTGTGAAATGATGTGCTAATTTGATTGATACCCTTTATGTATATTTGCTCTTTGTGTATATTTGCCTTATTCTATTCCCATCTGTGACCTTTTCCCCTGTTCTTTGCATTTTTCCATTCTTTTATCTCTTACATTATGTTTATTGTTATTTTGTTTTTCATACATGCCACTTTTTTAACCTACACTATTTTTTTGTTTCTTTATTATTTCCCTCCTTACTGTACATGTTTCCAGTTTGCGCTTCACGGTGATTGTCATTTTTTGATCATTAATTCATATACTTGCATAAATCTCTGTTTATATTTACCATTCTTTCCCATATTTATTTGTGACTATATTTGTGCACTCTCTTTTTCACTCGCGTTTCTCAGTATCACTCTAACCGAGTCTGTCCTCTCTCTCTCGACTCCATGCGCTCTTAACCCCATCTTACGCGCATGCGTGGCGTCTTCCGGGTTCTCGAATTTGAGCCCGGAGTTCACTTGGATTACCTTGCGGAATAAGTCTAACCTTTCACATACTCGGTAAGAGCCTTGCCTTTTCTTTCGCGTTCTCGGACCGGTTTAAGCTATCACTTATATTCATTGCACCGTCGCTTTTTCAACCCCACATGTTTACAACTCGGGTAAAAATTTTTTGGGGTACTTTACTTTCTCACAGCGCTCTTTCACGTGTCTACCAATCACTATGTCTATTTTCGAACAACGTTGTTTTCCTTCATCCCCCCCGACCTTTTAACATTTACCTTGGACTACTATCTTTTTACACAATATGTTGGCATGCTATCTTTACGTTTGTATCGTTCTATCACTCACGTCCCTTTCCACTAACCTAAGATGAACCCACTCTGGGTTTTCATCCTCTTGCACAGTTAAAGCTCGGTACCATTTACCATTCACCATTGTTTAGCTTAGTTATTCACACTGTGTCTTTGGGACTCCTGTATCAGCGCCCTACATATGGTTTCCTTTTACCTTTTAGATTCCCCCTGAAGAAGTGCTTCGCAGCACGAAATGCATCGGGGACTGCCTTGAATGTATAACCTCACAAGAAATGTAAAAATATAAATTCATGGATCATATGACTAGAATATGACTGATGAAATATTGAATTGTGATCAACTGAATACCATTATGAACAAGGATTGTTGAAATAAACCAATCTCAAATTACGCTCAACCTTGAATTCAAAACTTTATTGAACATATTCACGCACTAAGGTGCCTATCAGAGTGCCTAGGATTCGTCCTTACCTCCTGTAAGGCTCACACTGTCCTTATTCTATATGCACCTTTTGGACCAGGAAGGTGACCTCCTAAGCACCTATAAACTAGACCACTGACCTTACTCAGTTTAATTATCATTTTTCACCCTAAGGAGTGCAGCGGTTCCTAACAAAGCATCTGTTCCCATGATGTGGACACTAATGACACCTTGCCTACCAAAACCAAGATCTATCGACAGTCTGACCAAATCAAAGAGAGTATTAAAGCTGAGATAAGCAAGTTGCTGGAGATAGGTGTCATAGTCCCCAATCCTCACCCCCAGGGGGGAAAAAGAGAGATGAGGTTCTGTGTAGACCTCAGAGAACTTAATGCTGTCGCTAAGACAGATGTCACCCCATACCCTGGGCTGATGAACTGATAGATAAACTAGGGGCAATCTAATTTCTCAGCACCTTTGACTTAACTGCAGGGTAGTGGCAGATTGGTATAGCCACAGGACCAAAGTAACAAGCATTTACAATGCAATAGGTTTGCATTATTAAAGTTTGAGCTATTGGCATTGTAAATGACAATGCCTTTTATTCATTTGCATTGGTGCGTAAACAAGCACTTTGTACTTATAGTCCATGCTTATGAGAAGCAAGGCTGGCAATCTCTTGTACTACCAGCCTTGCTCATCCTAAGCAAGGACTATACATTCAAAGTACGTGTTTATGCACCGATTGCAGGGTTTAAAAACAAATTAATAAAAGGCAATGTCATTTACAATGCCAATAGCTCAAACTTCAATAATGCAAGACCTATTGGATTGTAAATGCTTGTTATTTTAACTCCACGTGAACTGGTTAGTCTGCGTTGGGCCTCTCTGCGCATGCATTATACCAGAGTCGAGCCCATTGGCTTTGTCAGTAAGGCAGACTGTTCAATGCGTCTTATTTCCCGACACACTTCTCACACGGGCATCCTCATTGCAGACACGGAAGGTCCAGCATTTATCACAGCACTACCACCATAGACCACCTTGTACCACTGGAGAGCCGACACACTACATCCATGCTTTCAATTATTGCGCCCGTGTCTGGGCACGATAATTGAAAGCATATGTCAGGAAATGCGCGTAATAAACACCAATAGGCCAGGGGCGGAGCTATGCGCCCGCCTCTGACCTATTGGTGTCTATTTTACAAAACAGCAAGAAGTAAAAGGCCAATAGCAGGCCGCAAATGGAAATTCACACGCACAAGCATGTGGAATGTCCAGGTCCATTTGCAAAACCTGGCCAAAAGGACTCTCTCTGCGCGAACATGGCTGCGCAGTGTATCGCTAGGCGCAAGACCTAAAAAGGGTGTTAAAGTAGGTAAGGTTTAGTGACAAACATGGGGTTTCACATGCTGTGTCTAGGGGCAAATTAAGAGTCCTTGGGAGCTTGGAATAACACAGCAATACTTATTCTGAAGCAAAAGCTAAAATAATTGCTTATATGCATACACAGACAACAGGGATGTTGATTCTGTCACCAGGACTGATGAATATCCCACCTTTTTAGTTGATGAGCTCCTTGTGAATCATTTGAGTAAACATGTAGTTCCCAGTAGAGAAGGAAAAAAATCCTAGACAAATGCAGCGAAAGAGCTCTATTTATCTTCTGTACCAGAGGAGCATCTACAATTTAAATTCTTGCTGTTTGGAGCAAGGAATGTCGCTAAAATATATGCCATATCGGGATGAAGCTGCTCTTCAGGAGGTTCATTCAGCAATATGGCTCCACTGTCAAAACCTTACTTCCACTTGAGGTTGAAGAAGCAATCAAGAGCTGGCATCCCCCACTGGCAGTTGCAGCTACACACTGCACCCACCTGAGGGGAAAGACCTGCCTCCTTCTCAAAATATGCCTGGTCCTCTTCAATGATATATGGAACTGCCGGTTCATACTACAGTTTTGGGTTTCACTTATTTGTTCTCCCAGATCAGGTTCAAACTGTCATGGTTTGCACTTGTGATAGGGAAAAGACATTGTTTACATAAAATAGTACACTGTCACTGTCAGGTGTACCAACTTTAGAGTGCAAGCATTCTGTTATGTTATATTAGCAGATTTATATAGCCCACAGCTGCCCTGGCAAAGGGGAGTCCCGGCGCAGATACTGCAGACTGCTAAGAAAACCGGGGAGGGAGTGCCAGAGTCCCCTCAAGCGGGGAAAAGATATGTTTTGATGACTTTGCGAAATTGAACATGATGGCTGATGTTCCTAATGCTCACAGAGAGAGAATTCAAGAGTTTAGCAGCGAGAACGCGGAAGGAGCATCCTCCTGCTTGGATCTTTCTCATCCTTGGGACAACAGCCAAGTGTTGGCCCATTGAGTGTAGACAGTGAGTGGGTACATAGGGTGAGAGGAGGTTCCCCAGGATATCTGTAGCTTGCAGATTCAAAATTCTGTGTGTGATGCAGAGGGTTTTAAACTCAATGCGTTTTGCCACTGGCAGACAGTGCAGTCTATGGATGGCGCTGGTTGTAGGACATGTTCTCAGAAGACTAAGTAACATCCGGGCAGCTGCAGTTTGCACCCTTTGTAGGCAGAGAATCTCAGCTTTGTTCATCCCCAAATAGAGTGAACTGGCATAATCCAACCTAGAAAGAATACTGGCCTGGACGATGACCTGCCGGATGGTGGGATCGAAAAAAACTCACAGTGGCTTGAGCCCAAGTAAAAGTCCAAAGCAAGTCCCGGCTACCACTTTGGTTTTGGCCTGAATGATAAGGGCAGAGTCCACCCACATTCCCAGATTTGTTTACTGCCTGCTTAGGGACAGGTGGCCACCACTGCTCACTTCATAGTGGAACGTCTCTCCCTACCAGCAGGATTTCTGATTTGCTTGCTTTCAGTTGGAGGCAGTTGGTAGTCATCCAGTCTGCTATGGCTGTAAAGTCCTCCCTGAATTTGAGCGCGTCCTGTGAGAAGTCATTTGATAGTGCCATGACTAACTGTGTGTCATCAGCATATGAAACCACAGTTAGTCCTCTTCTTCTCACCATTGCAGCCAAAGGTTGGATGTAAACGTTAAATTGGGTAGGGCTGTGAGACGATCCCTGTGGGACCCCTTGATGGATGGCATGCATGTTGGAGCTGAAAGGGGGCACTGATACTTGAAAAGTTCTCCTGGAAAGGAAGGAAACAAACCAGCCCAAGGCCAGGCCCCCAATGCCAGCCTCCTTCAGGTGCTGCAGTCGGATCTCGTGGGACACTGTATCGAATGCAGCGCTCAGGTCTAGCAATATCAGAGCTGATGTTCGGCCCGCATGTAGAGCGACCTTTAGATGTTCAGTCACAGCCAGGAGAGCCGTCTCCGTGGCTGTGATAATGCAGGAATCCATTCTGTGAAGGGTCAAGCAGGTTATTGCATTCAATGAACCGTGTGAGAATAGAATTAATATAAGCTTCATCAATTTTGGATGAAAATGATAGAAGAGAGATGGGGCGATAATTCTCTGGTTTAGAGTCATCTAATGTGGCTTGTTTTAGTAGAGGAACCACCTTGGCCAGTTTCCAAGCCCTAGGGACAACCGTCATGGACACGGACATATTGATCAGCTTGCAGAACAGAGAAAGGGGCAGAGGCAGGGATTTAAAGAAATTGGTCAGGTTAATGGGGTCTGCAGGGGAACCTGATTTAATTTTACTGCATATCGTGAGCGTTTCCTCCCCTTAGAGTGCCGAAATGGCCGAAAGAGTCTGGACAGCAGGAGACCCATAAACAGGGCCTTCCCTAACCTCAGAATGAGGAAAAGTTCCGAAGATGTGCTCAACCTTCTTAACAAAGAAGGTAGCCAGACCCTCACATTGCTGGTGTGAAGAGAGGGAATAGGCTTAAGGTTGCCCCAATGATTTAAGATCCTTAAGTATGGCGAAAATGCATTTGGCTGGGTTACCACTATCTCTGTTCACCTCTGCACAGTAATCAGCTCTTTCCCTCTGAACGGCCTTGTGGTAATCTTTGATAGCTGCACGATATTTCCCATTCAGGACTGGATCATATTCCCGCCTTCATGCCCGTTCCATACTTTTGCAGACTTTCCAGGCTGCAGCCAGATTGCTGTTATACCATGGGCTAGAATGTCTACTCCGGCTCTGTGCCCACTTGGTGGGAAGAAGGGTATCGGGGGAGTGAAAGATACAGTTAGAGAGGGCACTTGCGGCTCGTCAGACAGATTAGGTGTATGCATCAAAAGAAGCGCGTGGAACTGTTTGAAGTTTAGTTTATGCCATGGGCTTTTTAAGACTGCTTTCCGAGTAACTTCCTGAGTTGACCCTACTCCCAAAAGATGCAAAAACAACAGTTGATGGACAGAATGCAGAACAATGTCATACATTCACCCCAATACAGAGATTTGGGCCTAAATCCATCGTTTTTTTGCTCACCATGCCATTCCAGTTTGAACACAGCCATATGCAAATCAGTCTTGACCCTGTGCCCCGATGGAACAATCCAGCCCGAACTGCCAAGCCAGGCCCTCCCTGGACTGGAAACAAGATTCCTAGGACCAGGTTCGAGCATTCAGCCCACAGCAGCCGGGATAGCTTGATTCCAATGGCATGGAGAGCACGGGGCTCATGTCTGAGCATACCCGTCCCACTGGGGGAGAATGTTTGCATTGTCAGCATTCCATCCATCATTAGTTTGCTGTAACACTTTTTGCCCTAAGTGGGATGGGTATGCCCAGACATGGGTCCCCTGCTCACTGTGATATTGGATTCAAGCTAGTCTGGCTGAAGAAGGGTGACATACCCTGAAACTGGTCCAAGGATGCTTGTGTCCGGTCCAGGGTGGACCTGGCCTGGCAGTTCGGTCTGGACTGTTCCCATGGGGCACAGGGTCAAGACTGATTTGCATATGGCTGGGTCCAAACTGGGGTGGCGTAGTGAGCAGAAGAACAATGGATTTAACCCAGATCTCTTGACTTGGGGAGAATGTTTGCATTGTCAGCATTCTGTCCATCATTTGTTTGCTGTAACACTTTTTGGCTAAGTGGGATGGGTATGCCCAGACGTGGGTCCCTTGCTCACTGTGCCACTGAATTCAAGCTAGCCTGGCTGAAGAAGGGTGACATACCGTGAAACCGGTCCCAGAATGCTTGTTTCTGGTCCAGGGAGGACCTGGCCTGGCAGTTCGGTCTGGACTGTTCCCACGGGGCACAGGGTCAAGACTGATTTTCATATGGCTGGGTCCAAACTGGGGTGGCGTACTGAGCAGAAGAACAATGGATTTAACCCAGATCTCTTGATTGGGGGAGAATGTTTGCATTGTCAGCCTTCCGTCCATCATTTGTTTGCTGTAACACTACTCCTAAAAGAGTCATGGAAATCAGATAATGATCGGACCAACTCATCGGGATTTGCGTGTCCACCATGAGAGTAGATATGTTAGAAAAAAACGGATCCAGTAGGTGACCCGTAGAGTGTGTACAACGGAGGACCCGCTGGGTAAGCTGAAGGGCAGACAGCTCTGCGAGAAAGTTGCCTATCTCGCAGTCTTGAGCATTATCTAGATGTAAGTTCAGATCACCAGTAAAACTGAATTTGGATGATCTCATAACCGGTATGCCTGCTACAGTGGTCAGTTTGTCACTGAATTCTTTAGAGGGTCCAGGCGGGCGATAGATTAAGAGTCCTGACATTGTAAAGTTGGCATTCAAGACAATATCCACACCTGATGGGCATTATCAGTTTACTGTTATGCCCTTTGGTTTAATGAATGCCCCTGCCACCTTCCAAAGGTTGGTAAATCAAGTCTTTGCTGGGTTGGAGGCTTTTAGTGTAGCATTTCTTGATGATATTGCTGTCTTTAGCTCCTCCTGGCAGGATCACCTGGTCCACCTGGGGAAGGTTTTCCATGCCCTGCTATCTTCAGGCCTAACTATCAAGGCATCCACGTGCCCGATAGGGCAGGGAACTGTTGTAGACTTGAACCACCTTGTAGATGGAGGCCAAGTGCAACCTTTACAGCCCAAGATTCAGATAATTCTGGATTGGGAGGCTGCAACAACCCAGACCCAAGTAAGGGCATTCCTTGGCTTGACCGGGCATTACAGTAGGTTTGTTTGGGGACATGGGTCCATTGTGAACCCCCTTACAGAACTTATCTCCAAGAACATGCCCAAGAAAGTGAACAGGACAGTAGGCTGTCAATATGCTTTTAACACCCTGAAAGAGGCAATGTTCCAAGCACCTATTCTCTAAGCTCCAGACTACTCCAAGCAGTTAATTGCACAGACTGATGCCTCTGAGCTAGGGATAGGAGTAGCCCTATCCCAGACCAATGATGATGGCCGGGACCAACCTATTGCTTTTATAAGCAGGAGGCTACTCCCCAGGGATTAGCATTGGAGTGCTATTGATGTGGTTTAGTACCTGAAGATGCTGAGGCCCTACCTGTTTGAGACTTACTTCCTAATCCAAACTGACCAAGACCTCTCAGAAGACTAATGCACATGAAAGGTGAAAATGCCAAACTGTTGAGGTGTTCCATCTCCCTACAGGGAATGAAATTTACAGAGGAACAGAGACCTGGGACTGCCCATGCCAATGCAAATGGACTTTCCAGGTACTTCAACTTAGACGATGAAGACTGTCTTGGGAAAGGCTAGTCTCATCCCCTTTCATTAAGGGAGGTTGTGAATGAAAGTACCCCTTTTTGCATGGTTGACCCCTGACATTTTTCCAGATACCTGATGCCAATATGACTGAGTGTGTGCTAGGATCCTGCAAACCATGCCACAGCACCTGTGTTCATTCCCAAAACAGTATTTTTGTACCCACAAATGGCACACCTTGTAAAAGGTACCCCTGGTAACAAGGGCCTTGTAACAGAGAGGGCCACTGAGGGCTGCAGCATGTATTGTGACACCCTCAGAGAGCCCTCACCTTAACACCCCCACTGACATGCCAGGCTGCATGTTTTGGTGCAAACCAAACTGAAGAGTCGACATGGAACACACCCCTGTCTGCCATGCCCAACAACTCTGCCTGTGGCAGGGGTAAGTCACCCCTCTAGCAGGTCGTACAGCCCTAAAGTCAGGGGGCGTTATACCCAGGTGAGGGCATAGTTGCAGAAGCAATATGCCCCTACAGTGTCTCTGCCAGTCATAGACATTGTAAATGCAGTGTAGCCATTTTGAGTGCATGGGTTGGGAGTGTTTAAACAGAAACTCTACAGCTCCACGATGGCTTTACTGAAGCCTAGGAAGTTTTGTATCAAACTTCCCAGCACATTAAACCCACATTGATGCCAGTGTGGGATTTAATACAAACTGCACTCATAGCTTATCTTAGAGAGGCTCCCTGAAAAATGTCCAAACTTGGTGTGGTTTCTGACTGGCTTCCAGCCATCTGCCACCACCAGACAGGTTTATGGACCCCTGGGTAGGGAGCCTTCGATCTCTGAGTCTGAAAACAAAGCACATGCTGGGCAGAGGTGTCATGGGTCCTCTCCCAGGATGGGTAGGGCCCACGAAGAAGGAGCCTCAAAGGCCTGCCGTCTTTGTTAGCTGCCCCCAGCCTTCTGCTGCTATCAGCAACTGGCTCCCATTGATTCTGACCCCAATTTTGGGCATGAGAACAGGCAAGAAAACCTAGCCAGGAAGGCAGGTGTGGCCACAGTTGCCGACCCCAGCCCTCAGGTGGTAGAGGTGAAGTGAAGGCCATCTTGAAGTTGGGGGGACCCCTCCAATCAGGAAGAGACCTATGCCCCCTCCCACTGGAGGGTGGAGTACTAGGGAGCACAATTGGTCCCATCCTGCACACCCCTGCAACTCCCCAAAATCTAGTATTTAGGGGCACCCCAAACCTTGCATCTTCAGATTACACTTGACAAGAAGAAGAAGGACCAAACAGACATACTACAGCCTCTATAGGAAAGCATTGGGATTCTGACACCTCCTGAGCACCCTACACCGATTCGCCCCTGCGCTTCTGGTGGGGTGGACTTGATGCCAACCTGGGACCCCGTTTGCCCTTAACTTAACACCGGGAACTTGACTCCTGAGACCAAGAGGCCTTCCTCTGAGCAGCCCCAAACAAGGTGACCCCTAGAACCATTGGCTAACATTGGCACCTTGCACTCGTGCTACTGGTGGAGTGCCTTGAGTGCCAACCTAAACCTTGGGCTACCTTGGCTCTACCCATCAAAACTGCAGTCCTAAAACCATTTAATAATCTATAAACATAACACTTCATTTTTCTCCATAGGACTGTATGGTGGGTTGTCTCTGAAAAATCTTCTATGTGTTGAACTACCTTGTACTGCAACAAAAGTAACTTAGCACCTTCACAAAAGTAAACCTGTTTATCAATGTCTGGTGTTGCTTAAACTTTGTTAGGAGTGTCTTTTGATGCCAAACTAATCACAAAATAATCTGAAAGTAATTTTAGGTGTTTTAGAACAGTTAACAAATTATTTTCTTAACTGCAAAAGTAATCTGAATTGTTCTGCAAAACAGTGTTCACTGTATTTGGAAAAGTAACATTGTATGAAGAGTTTTAACTTACCTGCTACTAAGTAAATCTTGGTTCAAGAAATAAAACAACAAAATAACTTTGTATACAAGCAATTGGTCTGGATTCAGTCTTTGAGCGTGTGACATCATTTCTTGCCTGAGTGTGTACAACAAATGCTTAACACTACCCTCTGATAAGCCTGACCTCAACCACACTACCTCAAAAGAGAGTAAAGTATTATCTTCTTTAGCCTCCGCTATACATTTGGGGAGCCACTGGACTCTGTGCACACTATGCCTCACTTTGGTATAGTATATAGAGAGCTAGCTACCTACAACTCTGTCACCCAAACATCTCCAGGTGCTATGATTACACAACTAAACACATTCAGCCTTGAAAGTAACACAACCCTATATGTATGTATATGGCATTTCTATAGTGTGAACCTAGTCAAACCAGCGGAGCACTGCACATGGTCTAAGACAAGCAACCTGAACATTTGGATACCAAGTCCCTTATGAAAAATTGAAGGATTCTCCAATTGCGGTAATGTCAGGGGTAAGCCATTCCACAATTAAAGGACCAGGACAGGAAACAGTTTCCCACCCAAGTCGGCCCTTTGAAATGAGGGCATAACTAGGACCACAAAGATGTCTCCTTGGCCTATAATGCTGTAGACTAGTACTCACTGCCAAAGGGAAGTAACCCTTCTACACCAAAGGGAACAGGGTTTGAAAAGTAGCACAATAAGTATATTTCACTCATTTCTATAGGTTTTTTGGGATGTAAAGTATCTTGCCTCGCTCGAAAGTATCTCTGCTGTATACTACAGATAACACTTTTGTGCTTTTTTTAAATAAAAATATATCTGGCAATATTTATTTTTCAAACAACATAATCAAATATTAAAATAATTGCCTTCAATTGCATCTCTTAAATAAGCATATTTAAACACTACTTCACATTTTAGTCCAGATATTTTCCATATCACATATAAGTTCATTGTATGACAATGATTGTTTTAGAATACATGTGATACAAACTATGCATAATACCAATAGATAGGCAAACATTGGGGACGAGATTCATAGAAGGCTGATGCACCATAAAAAGAGCCTGAACTTGAGTTATGCAGCAAAATTGGCAGGCACAGTGGGGCATATTTACATGGAAATGGCACAGCGCTGTGCCGCAAGCAATTCGGCTGCACCATTTTCAAAAAGCTGGGTACGCCGAATTAACAAGAATAGGGCGCATCCCTGTGCTCAACCCTACGCCAGCCCTAAAAAAAGCTGCCTAGTGCCAACACAGGCAACCTTGCCTCATGGTGCAAGGGAGCCTGCATTGCAGGGGGGTTTGTGTTTCGGCAGGAAGGGACACCTTCCTGCACAAAAACAATCATTAATGGCATTTTGCTCCTTCTATATGTGCTGCAGAATGCAGCACACATAGAAAGCAAAAAGTGAGGAGAAATAAAAGTATTTCTCCTCATTGTGCCACATTAACGCCTTCTTTCGAAAGGCGCTAGTTTTTGGCGCTGCCTGAGATTGACAGATGCTTGTAAATCTGGAGCAGTCTCAAAATGCTGGGAAAACGACCACAGCAACACCCATGGCATGCCCCTTTGCCCCAGAAGACTGCGTTGAAGAGGGCCATATTTACAAGACGTGTTGAGCCACGCAAAGTGGTTTAGCACTGCCTTGTAAATATGGGTCTGGACAGAGGGCCACAGGAGCGCCCAAAAAAAATTATGCTTCGGTGGCACTAGGGGCGTGTTAATATTTCCGTATGACTTAAAGAGAGTCTCAGTAACATTATCACACTTCAAAAAATTATATTCTGACCATGTAAATAATTTTACATGCATATATATAACAAAAATCTTTACCTACCCATAAATCGGAACCATATTATCGACTCTCGAAATAAAGTCAGCGTCAGTGTAAGTATAAATGTAGTATTATTAACTCTACTTCGATTATATTTTGGGCTATACTATACGTTTGAGTATATATGTATATATAGTTCGAACGTGATAAAGTGACAAAACACCATCATGCTTACTTTACAGATCAAAAATGAATTTCCATTTAATGACCAAGAACATTTTCAACGTCAACGTCGCCAAACTGTTGTCAGAAGACAGATACCTAAAACATCTTTCTCTCGGTTTTACCTGAGGGCAACTGCGCACAATGCATAGACACATACCTTGTTATCATGAAAGGCAGCAAACATGTAAGGTAACCGTAACTTGTCCATCACCCTCCCCACAAATGCCCAAAGACACGCGTACAAGGATATGCCTGTGTTCCCTTTCACAGGTGATCATTAGCCTGTCATCGAGTCAACATGGCGAAAGAAGGCGCTGTCGAAAGACTCCTTTAGGACGTGAGGGCTGCTGATGGAGGAAGAGAAAGACCCGCCCAAGCGGGCTGTGTGCTAGAATGACAGCTCCTCAACCATCTTTCTAAGCATGACAGGCACTGGAATGTACCAAGTGTATATATGATGAAAGAGTCAATACTATGGTCTGAAAGTAGGCGACGAGAAAGCCGTCGCCACGAGCGGAATGCCCGTCTTTGTCAAATAAAGCCTCCATGTTCCTGTGTAGTGTCTAGCTTTCCAGCTAGCATTTTACTGCAGCGAGAGCCTTTTGCAGACTCCCATATTTATTCAGGCTTATTCGTTGACAGATGCACAGGTTTATATGACAACAGGTGACCGATGTATGTCAAGGAGGCCTGAGTTCACAGCTGAGGGAAGTGCTGAAAAATGAATCACTAGTGGAAGCTGCCTCTGTTCACCTGCTACATGACCAAAGAGAGTGTGAGAGTGTAAGTACATCCCTGAGCACCCCTCACTTTGCCAATTCTGGGGTCGATTCTGCAGCAATCTACTTTAAAGTAGCATATTAGCATAATAATAACACTAATAATAATAATTTGTTTTTAATACTATTTCATACGACATGTGTACCTTTTTTTAAGCTGCGTGGATAGCGTGTTATTGTGACCCAAGCTAGTAACACTCAATGTATCGATTTTTTGGAAGGATGGAAGTTAAACTTGGCTCGAATGAAATTAAATATGGCTCTAAGGTGTAGCAGACTAAAGCAATCGCAAATTAAATGTAAACAACTTTGCAAATAACAGATCTATAAATATTAATTCAGGTGCGTATAGTTTTTGCAGTTGGCACGCTGCATAGCAGCATGCCAGAGAGTTCTCAGTATGTTTGGGCCTTCAAAACATGTATCAACTACTTATGTCTAACTGTGTAATTTCGTTTAAAATAAGCCTAATGTGAAAAAAGCAGTAAAGTTTAGAATATGTTTGCTTCTGAAAATGCGCCTGGAATATGGAACTGGAATGTTTGTGTTGTAATTTACTTCTCTCTTGTTCTTTTCCACTCAAAAATGAGAAAATGTATATATATATATGTTTATACTTTGCTTTATAATATTGTAATTGTGATTGTAATTGTAATTGCATTTATATAGTGCTTACTACCCCTGACAAGACGTCGAAGCACGATACTCCAGAACCAAAAATGGATTAGTGGTGAATTAATAGAGGGAAATATGAACATAATTTGAGTGGTGTACATGTTAGTCTGCTATTTGGTTTGAAAAGGACATTGGAGGGATAGAAGAGGGAAGGATTTGCATTTATATTGCGCTTGCTACCTCTGATGGAGTGCTGAAGCGCTTTTAGGTGGGTAGCACGCTACCCCGGAACCCAAGCAGGATTAGTGGGGAGATTGGTATAGGGGCATTTGAAATTATTTTGAGAGGTCGACATGCAAGTTTGTTATTTGTATTGGAAAAGGATAGTGGAGGGATAGAAGAGGTAAGTGTTAGTATTTACATAGAGCTTTCTACCATTGATGAGGTGTTGAAGCACTTTTTGGCGAGTAGCAACCTACTCCGGAATCCAAAAAGAATTAGCGATGAATTAGTATAGGGAAATATGAAATTAATTTGAGCGGTGGACATGCTAGTCTGTTATTTGGATTGTAAAAGGATAGTGGAAGTATAGAAGATGCTTTAAGAGGTTTAAAAAGAAATAAGAATAAAAACTCTTTGTCATATATATATTGTTGGTGCGAGTTGTTCCTGTATATATATATATATATATATATATATATATATATATATATATATATATATATATATATATATACGATTCACAATCCTGCTCCGCTACATCAGCACAAGGAAGGAAATCCGATCTGCATCAACGGAAACCACAGGTACAGACCACTCCACAGCGCAAAGGGTAAATTCACAGTGGTTTATTTACACGCAATCGCCAGCATAATATATATATATATATATATTCACTGAAAAAACCATAGGTTATAGACCATATATAGTTTGGAATTAGCATTTACAAAACCTTATTTTACTCACACAAAACCATTGAAAATCCCATATATATATAGTTAGTTGCACTAACTATATATCACGCACCCGCAATCCACTGCTGATCATGTCACATATTACATCATTCATGACATGGTCAGTGACATCACTGATGACATCACTGATGACATCTCAAATGACATCACTGATGACATCACTGATGACATCTCAAATGACATCACTGATGACATCACTGATGACATCACTGATGACATCTCATTTGACATTACTGATCACATCACTGATGACATCATTCATGTGATAATACGATGAACCACTTCAGACTCTAATATAACCTTAGATACACTCAGTGTAAACAGACAGCCACCGACAGTCACTCATCCATGGAGTTACTCACACACCTAGTCAGTCATGCAAAGAATCAATCACAGACATTTGAGATGTCATCAGTGATGTCATCAGTGATGTCATCAGTGATGTCACTGACCATGTCATGAATGATGTAATATGTGACATCATCAGCAGTGGATTGCGGGTGCGCGATATATAGTTAGTGCAACTAACTATATATGGGAATTTCAATGGTTTTGTGCGAGTAAAATAAGGTTTTGTAAATGCTAATCCCTAACTATATATGGTCTATAACCTATGGTTTTTTAAGTGAATTTCAATGGTTTTTTAATAGCAAATATCAAAAGCTGTAAAATGTATTCTTCTTTTAAATGACACTTTTTCCCCAAACTGCCTTGGTATATTCCAATAAATGTCAAAGACAAAAATGTAAGTGGTCCAATCAATTTTTTCCACAATTTGAGGAAGCACAAAAACATGTGAATAAATCTGTTTCTGCTTACATGAGAGACTATGGAATGGGTTTACTATACAACAATAACTTGTGTTCCAACATTCAACACATCTACAGAAGAGATGGTGTGCACTTCTCTGATGAAGGGAATAGAATATTCGTCCTTTATTTAAAAGTGTGCATTGGAACCTACTTGTAGGTACCTAAATTAGCCACAGAACACAATAGCTCTTTTCAGAGCTACCCTACCTCTGATCATTCAAAACGTTTATCTTTTTCTAATTTTTTTTTCTTCCCCGGTTCGCTTACCGGTGCGCGTACCGGGCGCTCCCCCCGCGAAATTTTCAAAAATTTAATTTTTGTATTTTTCCATATATCAACGTCCTAATCCCCCCTCAGAAAACATAGAGGGTCATAAACTGTCTACCGTGCCCCCTTCTACCCATGCCGAACATTGTTTGTCCTCCATTTTGTGTCTCAATTCTACCAATACTCAAAATGGAGGACTCCCGTAATGCTGCCGGTTCGCGTACCGGGGAGCGCACCGGTAAGCGCTCGATAAAAAAAGGTGGGAAAGAAATTTACAGAAAAACCACTACAGACACTTTCTTCAAATATAGAATAGCCCCTACTACATAGCAGTCCCTACCATTTCCCCAAATTTGATGGAATTTCATTGTGAAAATTATGCTATAAGCCTGATTAAATATCCTGAGGTAAATTACCTAACCAAAACACTTATGAAGTGTTAGAATTGTCAACCAATCAAAATGCTACTTTCAATATCTTCTATTATTTCATGACATTTGATTGGTTATGTACCTGAATATATATAAAGAAAGAGAGAGAAACACAGCCATTTTGACAACTACTTCTTGAAGTACATATCAAGTACATTTCAACTGATAACTTAAACTTCTATTTGAAAGGTAAGATGTTATTTTAAAAACTGAAGTATGTTCTGTACTGTAAGTTAATTAGGAAAACATTTTCTGATAATTATATACAATCCCTCTGTAATACTTATAGAATAAAATAGACTTCTCTGTTTTAGTTATGGATGGAGTTAGACTTGTCTTGTATAATTAAGAGTTGACTTTGACTTTATCACATACATTTTTTGATATTTCTACTTCCAGTCTGATACCATACACTCCCCAACGAAAAAATCACTGTTTAAAAAACCAAACTACCTGTCTGTACTTAAACCCAACAGTGCCCTATCTGTACTGATATATTTTTTTAAAATTCATTTTACAGCACAGAAATGGAAGGAGAGCAGAAAAATAACGTGGAAATTGTTGCAGAATGCAACCAAGACAGAGAAAATGATTCAGAATTCTTTGATAAATCAATGGACATAGAACTTCTGCAATGTGTTGAAGCTGTGGATTTCTTAATTGAAAATGAGACAAAATCTGACCAAGAATTATTAGAAGTTCTTTTTAATTTTGAAAACAAATCAGAAAAATAAATTTATATATAATAATTCAAAATTTTTTGAGACATTATTCATTTTTATATGTATTTTTTAAACTAGTAGCAAATTGATTTTAATGTAAAATCAGACTTTAAATATACTGTACAACTTTAAGTTTGCTCATAGTTACTTCCTTTCTTCCACTATATCATCTCCAATGTGTATTTAACATCTCTTTATCATGTCCTGCCTCCATTGTGTTTCTGCTTTCCTGACAGACTACTCTATGAATTCCATATACCTCAATAACTTCTGAAACAACCTGCAAGATATCTACAAAGGAAACAATGTATTTTTATTTTTAGACTCTGCATTTGTACCTACATGTTGGTACTTAAATAAAATAAATTAAAAAATAACAATCAATAAACATACAATATTTGAACATTCTTTCATCCTATTTTCCCAATATTACGCTTCCCGGACCGCTTCCCGGTGCGCGTACCGAGCGCTCCCCCCGCAAATAAACGATATAAAAATTATTATTTTTTAACCCCGCGAGGCCCTTTTAAAGCCCCCTCTTCAAACCTAGGGGGTCAGGGAGGATGTACTCGGCCCCCTTATGCTCATTTCCCCCTTTGTTTTTGCCACCTCTTGTGTCTCGATCCTACCGAGACACAAGATGGCGGCCGCTCCGGACTGTTTAGAATGTTTACAGACACCGGAGAGCCAATCAGCTTCGCTTCGCGAAGTTCCGTTATGCGTCAGGTACGCGAACCGGAGCGCTAACCGGAGCGCTGTCACAGATATATCTGTTTTTTAAAATGTTAATTTCTCAAAATCTACTGGAGCACATATACTGAGACATAGCAAAGGCACATAGGGCAAACCATATCTACAATTTTGCCAAGTTTTGTGTAAACCCATTCAGCCGTTCGAGCTAAAAGTGAGTCCAACCGCCCTATGGAAAACTCAATGTTAAAAACGCATTTTGGGACCCCCCTTTTTTCTCGGCCCCACTTGACGAAACCCCCCCAAATTTTCAGGGGCTGCTCAGAAACAACATGTGCCATTTTCCTGAAAATTGCAGCCAATTCCGTCCACAAACGCCAAAGTTATTCGACATAGAATTTTCAAAAATTCCATAGGAAAAAAATCTTAACTATATATACCTACTGGCGACCGCCAGTAGGTAATATATATATATATATATATATATATATATATATATATATATATATATATATATATATATATATATATATGGAAATCCTACCCTGTGGCCACCAGTAGGTAGTTATATTTAGTAGATGATTTCTATTAAAAGTCTGTATTTCAGTTACTTACACCTTTGGTGCCGGTTTACAAATCCTCATGAAATTTTCCCCAAAAAGGTGACATTCACTTCAGTATCTGCCTGGAAGTTTTTGGGGTGTACCGCCAAGCAGGAGTCAAGAAAAAGGGGGGTTCCCAAAATGTGTTTTTTCCCATATTTATTCCCATAAGAGTTTTGAATATGACTACAGCCCGAACTGCTGGATAGAATTTCACCAGATTTAGCAGAAAGGTAGATTTTGTTCTGCAGAGCACACTTTCTGTGATTTGGAGTAAATCTGTTCAGAATTTTTAGCAATATTAGGCGGACAACAAATTTGTATATATAGGGATGCGGAGACTTCACAGATCCACCATGGGGTTCCGCAGATTCGTGCCCCACAGAAAAGTCCTGATTATCTGGTCTTACCTTCACAGAAAAGTTGCGGCTTTCATTTTGTTTGTCGGGGAAACGGTCCCCTGAGGCTGAAAATGTATTTGCAATTTGAATGAAGGGGTCAGGTGAGAGGTTCCCTGACCCCATGTACATGTTTTAAAAGAGGGCTGAGCATTTAGTCCTGAGGTAACTAATATGAAGGAAAATATGGGCCTTTCAGCCACCTGTGAGATCCGCAGATCCCTTGCGGGGCTCAGTGCACCCCCGTGTAACTCCATGCCGTTTATCCGGATTTAGCATGGCTGATAAAAATTCCTACATATATTTTTACACTTGCTGTTACTCTTGCACCCACTGACATACCCATACTGAAATGCTCACACCCACTCACATACTAATAGAGAGACTCTCACACTCACACTTTCACCTATGTAGACACTTTTGCGCCCACTCACATTCCCATGTACAAACACTGTCACACCCAATCAGATATCCTACATGCACTATAATACCCATTCAAAACCCGTACAAAGAGTCTCACATCCACATTTACATCCAAACAGAGACTTTCCCACCCACTCACATACCCATGGAGACCTTCTCACATCTCCTCTTACACCTATGTACAACTTTTACTCCCATTCACAAACCCATACAGAGACTCTCACACTTACATCCATACAGAGACTTTTACACCCACTCATATACCCACATAGACACTCTGGTGCCCACTCCTACACCCATGCAGACACTGTCACACCATTCACAAACCCCTACAGAATCTCTCACACCCATTCAGATATCCGACAGGTACTGGTACATCCATTCACAAACCCATATTGAGACTCTCACACTCACAGCCATACAGAGACTTTCACACCCACTCACATACCCATACAGACACTCTCACACACATACTTAGAACCACACAAAGACAGTCAAACAAACTCACATACCATACAGACACTGTCACACCCTTTCAGATATCCTACAGACACTGTTGCACCCATTCACAAACCCATAAAGAGACTATCACACCCACACTTACATCCATACAGAGACTTACACACCCACTCATGTACCCATACAAACCTTCTCACACCCACTCTTACCCATATACTGATACTGTCACACCCATTCACAAACCCATACAGAGGCTCTCATACCTATTCAGTTATCCTTATCCTACATACTCTGTTATAATCACTCAAAAAACCCATACAGGGCTGTAACACCCACACTTACATCCATACAGAGACTTTCACATCCACTCAAATACCCATACAGACCTCCTCACACCCACTTTTATTCGTATACAGACACTGTCACACCCATTCACAAACCCATTCAGCGACTCTCACACCCAGACTTACAGCTTTATAGAGACTTTCATAGCCAATCAGATACTGATATAGAGAGTCTCACACCTACTGATATTCTCATACAAACAATTTTACATCCACTAAGATATGCATTAAGACACTTATACACCAAAAAATGATATAAAGTAAGACACTGCTATGCCCACTATGAGATCCATTCAGAACTCTTTAAAAGAAATATTAAATGTGCTCTTTTGCATTAAATGTATGCCTTTGGTTTGCAGATCAGTGGATTTGATAATTAAAAAAAAAAGGTTTCCAGATGAAAATAACTGTTTGGAACATAGGGTTGCTCTTAGTAGAGCTGTTGAGTTTGTTGTGTGTATATGATTAGTACATATAGGAGCGGTTGCAGAATTTCAAGTTGCTCAGAAATACTCGGTTGCCTTCGTCCGTGAAGTGAACACTATCTCTCCTGTATATTCCATGCTTGTGGAAGCAAAGGGTATTATTGTATATAGAGTGCATGTTATAGTCCTTGAGAAATGCTGAAACAGTTTTAATAATATGTTTCCTGGCTTTCTCTATCTGTGGACAGAATTCAGAAGACCACTTCCATTTCTGACTATGCATATGTTAGAAAACACCAAGGCAGTTCGAGAGAATCATTGAATTAATTGTCAAAGTCATTCTTCTTTAGGATTTCTAGTCCTACCCCAATCAGTGCACCCATCCCAATGCCGTCACAGTGCACAATTATGAGGTTTGGATTTTGTGAATCCATAATGCTATCAACCAATGGAAGGAATTACTGCCATTTCAACCCTCCCTGGCCAAACCAACTAATATCCACATTAGGCAAACCCAGATCCCTATCAATCCCACTTTTCTAGAAAACCGTCTAGCACAAAACTATGTCTTACAATCCACACTCTAACCGTTTTGAAGGATGGAGCAGTAGCACACAGGAGTAGGCTGCAGCACAATTAGACAGTTTTCAAAATTAAGTAAGTTAAAATTTAAAAGACCACATTTGATTGGATGCTGTAATTGTTGTACTGTTTAAAACTAGGTTGTGGTATAAATTTCAAGTAAGTACATGTGTGATTGGTTATGTGGGATATATTTCTAATTGCATACAGTCAACCACACATGCTGTCTTGGGTTATGTTGCTGTAGAGAATCTTGTGAACTTGTGACCTACTGCTAGCAGAGAATGTTACAGTTTTGGTCACCATAAAAACAGAGCGATAGGAGTATGGGAGGATCAGAACAAGAAAAGTTTAGAATGTCAATGTGAGGGGACATTGTTCATAAAAGAAATAAAGAATAAAGATTGTTTGGGTATAAATGTAAGGATTTGTAGGAAGTAGTGTGCAAGTGGTAGTGTTTAGCACTAGTTTAAAAAAAAAGATTTTGTTTTGCTGCATGGATCCTCGGATCCACCGCAAGATTACAAAGGGGGCTTCACTGGGTGCCGCAGATCTGCCCGTTAATTGGCGGATCTCGTCCAAAACTGTTACCAAATTGGGCTCTCTTTAAAGGAGTCAAACAAAGGGTTAAGAAATGTGACCTTGAAAGCAAAGTTGAATAGGGTGTTGTTAATGGTTGCCTTGTTAGAAAATGGTTTACATTCTTCTGCTTGCTTTTTTGTGCTTTCTAGAGACAAGTTTGAGAACCTGTTACTGAGAAAGAAAAATACTTACCAACAATCACATTTAACAGGTATCTGAATTGAGCTGAAGAGAGTAGAAGATGAAAATAATATAAAGTGTGCTGATCAGAAATAATGAGTAAAAAGTGCTGAAGAAAAACAAACCACAGGTATACACCAATGTAGGGCGTGATACAAGAAGCAAAATGCTAACGTATGCAATGAGATATTAAGGTATTTTATCACATACACATTTAGGCAGATAATTGATTAAGATGAACTGGTTCACACTGATGCTAAGATAGCAAGGTATATATATTTAAATTTTCACACATATCTATCTAGCTATGCTCACAGTAGCAGACAAATGATAAAGTGATGTATACATTATCAGGGTCAGAAGGAAGCTGATGTGCGCCCTAAGTCACTCAGAGAAATATTGATTTATGTAGGTAGATATCTAGCTAAATCATAAAATGTAAGCTGAGGTACCAAGAGAGAAACTGGAGTATATAGCAGGACATGTAGAGACAGTGGAAAATATAGAGAGAAATTAATGTTCACAATTATATATACAGTAACCCACTTATAGAAAGAGGCACAGAGTAATGGCACTGTAACACGGGTATGACATACAAATAAGTACTGAGAGATCCTAAGCAGACATTATAACGCAAGGACCACCACTGTAGGACTTGGCCTTTTTGGTGAAAGTTCCCTAAACTTTTTGCTTTCCCCCCTAGACCGTTTTCCTGACATAGAATAGCCCATTTGGATGCTGTGGGCACTCTGCCACTGCTGATCAGTGACAAAGTATCAGAGTTCCCTGTTTAAAATGTAATGGTGATTGGATGGCCATGATTGGTATGTTTGCCTTACTAGTAAAAGTCCCTAATGATGTGCACCGTGTGTGCAAGGGCTAGTAATGCAAGGGCGCACAGAGAAGGGTACTCAGGCCTTCAGTGTTGGGCCCGTGCACAGAATGCTAAGTTAGCATGTAGTCCTGACAAGTGCAACCACTTGTGAGGCCTGACTTTCCCTTTTACATACACATGGGGCACCCCTATGGTAGGTACCAGGTAATCCCTGGGCAGGGTAAACGGCAGAACATAAACTGAGGAGTGTGTTATGTTCTGACAGTGAAAAAGTCTCCATTTAGTTTTTCACTGCTGAAAGGCCATTCTGCCCATAGGACAGAATGGGGGAGGCTGGGTGTTGTGTTTATTAGCCTAGTTTCCTGTGAGTTTATAACGGAGAGGTGAAGTTTAGTATGTAAAGACTCACAGTGTCATAATGCATCTTTCTGTTAAAGTGGTTTTGTCATTGTGTGTTTATAAACCACTCTTTTAGAAAGTGGCTGAGTTCTGTGCTGTGAACATTTCTGTGTGTCTCTAAAATGTGTATCGTCTGGAACTGAAAGATGAGAGGAGCTGGGAGAGGTCTTGACCCAGGGAGGGGTTGAGACGGCACCAGGCTGCCCTGCATCTGGAGCGTAGGGGAAGGAGAAGCCCGGTAGGTGAAAAGGCCTGGGCTGGTGCTATAAACCAATTGACCCATCTCCTGCTGAGTGATTAAGGATCCAGACCCCCGGTATCAAAGAGAGAGATGTAACACTGGGAGGGAGACACCCAAAACTGATTTAGGGAGCGGTCAGGGACCCCTGAGCCCATACAAACTTCAAAGTCATTAAGGGGTACAACTATGAGAGCTGAAACCCCTGAACGTTGGAATGAAACAGATATGAATTGAGACTGAATGGGCTTGGGCCCATTCTGTGGTCAAGAGGAACCTCTGCTAAAGAAGGAACAACTGAAGAGACTGCTGTGGATAGACCAATCCTTGCTTTGTGATCTGGGGCTGGTCTGCAGTTTGCTGTTCTAACTAAGGAAGAGGCTGTTGGGACTGTGGTTGGAGGCGCTGGGTCCCCCTGCTTGAAGAAGAGTGTGCTTTGTGCTGTGTTTTGTAACTCCAAGGGTCCAAAGTGAGTTGGCTCCCTGTTTGGAAATACAGGATCATAAAAGTTTCAGGAGAAGTCCCAAACAACGCGGTGTGTGCTTTTTTTTGCTGCTTGAGACCCTCAGAAGTTGTGCCTTGTGATTGTGGCCAAGCAGGAGTAATCTAAGTCTCAGACACGCAGAGTGCGTGTCGTGGTGCAGGCCAAGGCATTGGTGAGGAGCGTCTGGTCATGGTGTGCATGGGGAGACGAGGCGAAGTTCGGACGAGCAAGGGTGCATGTCGTGGTGCAAACCGGGTGTTGGTGAGGCGCACCGGAGCCTCGTGTGCACCAAAGGAAGAAGCAAGACTCTGACGCGCAGTGTGCGTGTCATGGTGTAGCCAGGGCGTTGGTGAGGAGCGCCTGGACATCGTGTGCACCAACGGAGGAAGTGAGTCTCGGATGCGCAAGGGTACGTGTCGTGGTGCAGCCCGGGTGTTAGTGAAGAGCCCCTGGGCCTCATAGGTACCAAACGAAGAAGTGAGTCTCCAACGTGCAAGAGTGCATTTCGTGGTGCAGCCAGAGCGTTAGAAAAGAGTACTTGGACATCATGTGCGCCTGGAGAAGAGGTGAGACTCAGACACGCAAGAGTGCGTCTCATGGTGCAGCTAGGGCATTGGTAAAGAGCACCTGGACATCGTGTGTACCGGGAAAAAAGGAGAGGCTCAAGTGCACAGGGTGCGTGTTGAGGTTCAAGAGGAGCGTTGGTAAAGAGTGACGGATCATCGTAAGCACCAGAGACGAGGCGAGTCTTGGACACACGGTGTGTGTGTCGAAGTGCCACCTGAGGTGCTGGTGAGGAGTGCCTGGTGAAGGTGTGCATCAAAATTAAGTAAAGTCTCCACAGTGCTGAGGGTGGGTCTTGGTATGGACTGAGACCGCTGGAGTGAAGGGCCAAGTCATTTGGGGCCCTAGGAGTCAATCAGCAGCGGTCCGACAGCCACAGAAGATCTGAGCTGCCAGTCTGAGTCCGCCGCAGCCCATGACGGAGTTCTGGAACAAGGCCCAAGTCGCTGATGTCCGGTAGGAGAGTGGGGTCAAGCCCCCCTAGGTAACTTGGATCAACACCTGGGGTGGGGTGCGGGCTCGCAGGTACACTCTCTCAGCCTCACGCTTCAGTCAGCTGCATAAGCTGTTGCTTCGGCTTGGATCCTTGCCCTTGCTGACCCAAGACGGGGCAGTACTGGGGCCGGAGTGGGAAGCAGTACTTTTTGTGTCATCATTTGATGCATAGCGGGGGAACTGTTAATGGAGCATGTAAAACTGTCGTATTACACTTTGCATTATTGCTGCTAAAGAACTAACGAACTATCGAACTGTCGTATAACACCTGACCTCATTTGTGCCTGACGAAATGTATGCTGGGTGCGCTACACACTGTGTTCTTTCTCCCTTGCATATTACCTGATTGTAACTTGGCACATTGCATTGTTTCTTCAGTGCACAGTATCTGAGTATACCGTGGCAAAGTGTATTATTTCTTCATTGCACTGTACAGCATTGTAGCGTGACGCATTGCTTTGTTTCTTCCTGGTACAGGGCATGCTGGTGGTGATATGCATTGCATTATTCCTTCAATTGCAAATTACAATGACTGCGGCACTACGTATGGCATTGTTTCTCTGTTGCCCAGTATAAGAGAATATCGTTACGCACTGCAGTATTGTTTCCTTTTGCAACATGTGTGATTCTAGCAAATACGACTGTCTTAACCTTTTGGGAGTGTGTAAGACGTGAGCTTAGCTGTTGGTTAGAAGTGGTGGTTGGGATTAGAACCTACCAACCAACTGTAAAGAATACTTCCGATTCTTATATGTTGATTTTGTATCATGTGGTCGATTCGTGTAATTGCTTATATAAAGATTATATTAAATTTATCATTACTAATGAGGTGTCTATTTGAGATGACATCATGGGCTTGCTGTGAGCGTGGTTGCACATACTGAACACTCACGCCTTGGAGATAAGCCTGGCTGCTCGTGCCAAGCTTCTAAGGGGGTGAGCAGGACTATCTCATACTGTGTACTTACTTAGCCTAACGTTGAAGTGAGGGGTTGGGAACGCACGCCTCCAGCATTTTGTGGCAGCGGTAAGCGACAGGAACCTCCACATCCAGCAACCACTTTAAAGTAAATATACCGCTAATGCCAGGAGGGCCACCGCTAACGCCAGGACACTGCCATCTTTACCTGCTCTATCGGTCCTGGGGGACTACGACACTTACCTCTGGTTCCCTGCTGCTCCCCCTGCCTTGCCACCACCAGCGCCGGTCGAAGGACTCCAAGTCCCGGCATCCCTCCTGTGGCGCCTGTCAACCACGCCATCAGCAAGCGCCAGGAGGCGCTTGATAAGCGGAGTAAGGCTCTCGCACCGCGGGATGCGCACGGGTGCGCACCCGGTGAGCGCCGGGCCAAGGGCTGGCCTGTCTGAGCCCGTCCGAGACTGGATGAGACTGGACTGGGCCACCCCTCTGACAAGTGGTGTAAAGTGAGTCCCTATGTGACTGTTTGAGCATTGTTAAACTGCTGATGTTCACAATAGTCTGTCGAGGGGTCTAGGAAGAGCAAAGATTTTGGCCATTAGCACTCAAAGCATTGCAGGGAGCGTGTTTGTTTTTTACTTGAACCCATTACCCTTTTCTTGCTTTGAGCATTCTTAGCTACCGCACAAGCATGGGGGAGAGGCCGCCTCCGCCTGCAAGGCCTAATACCCGATATAAAGCCTCTGTGCGCACACCCATCTCAAAACCAACAGCTATCGATAAAATGTTATGGCAGGCGATTTGGGCTTTCTCTAATGAGATAGAACGCACAGAGCGCCGGTTCTCCTTGACACCAATAATTCCATGCTCTCCCATGGTTTTGGAAACAGGAGTTTCTGACTTGCCCCAGATAGTAAATCTGTCGAATGCTCCTGATCTAATGCCAGTTTTGGAAAGGGTATCTCCTGTAACTGTTGATAAACCTGACACGGGGGGGGACAACTAGGAAAGGAGGTCAAAGGAAACAAAAAGTACACAAGGGGGGGAAGCAAGTGAACTCTTCCTCTCCCTCAGACTGAGGGCAATATACCTGGTGGAAGTAGTCCACTAGCATTGGAGCCCTCCTTATGGGCAACAGATATGGCAAGAGAAATTAAAACCCATATGGAAACCTATATTTATAGTGAGCTAGAAGTTCGTAAGAAACATTTAGAGAAGCTCACATTGCTGGTTGATTCATGGGGGAGCAAAATAGACATCCTTTCTAATACTTTGGTCAATTCCAAAATTCCAGAACAAGCTCCTACCCATCATAGCAACCGAGCGACCATATCTGCCCACACTGCCCTCATAGAGTCTAATGCTGTAACGGGGCCTCTCTCCCTAGTTAATCAATCCACAGACCCGGGTGGGTCACAACCTGGGGCACCAAAAGAGGGGGTTGATGGCCAAGGCCTTTTGACAATGTGTACAACTTTGGGCCCACACGTGGAACGTAATCTTCCCAGTAACAGTAGAGGAGATTATGGAAACAATGGCCATTTCAATAGAGCCACACTTAAATCCAATTTGCAATGTATAGACCTACCTCCGGCCTCGACTCCCTATACTGTTATTTTAACTGGAGACCCGGAGCTAGAAACAGATAGAGGGGAGTCATATCCTGAATTAAAAAACAAAGTCATTTTCTGGTTAAATAAACATAAACCATTGCCCTCTTCAATCCAGAGCGAAATTCTCTTTACTAGGCGTGTTAGTTGGTTGGGACAGAGGAAGAAAGATATCCAGGGAGATTGCGTTTTGATTAATTTCAGGGACACCAGGGCGGTCCAACATATTCTAAATTGGGACTATGTAAGGTAGACGGATGTATGAAGTTACAACACATATTTTCACAACGCATACCATCACAACGCAATTTTTACAACGCAAGATCCATTACAATGCATGCCATTAGAACGCATGCCATTACAACGCAGATGCTATTACATCGCATGCCATTACAAAGTAAGTATAGGTAAGTATATCATTTTATTAATAATAATTTAATTTTAATTTAATTACATTAACTTTATTAAAATAATTCAAGCGATGAAGACTCTGTTTGGTCAATCCCTGAGTGTAATATATACCCAACAACGGGGCGGTCCCCCCTTGTTCCTCAGTTCACTTCACTTACACTCACTTATTCTCTTAGGGCCTGTGATAGTCGATTCCCTTCAGATAGCCCGGGAAACCCAACTTTTATTAAAATAGGACAAGCCTCTACAATTAGTTATATTTTGGTTGATGTTGGTTTTGGTTGATGTTGAGAATTAGTCCAAAGTCAGGGATTTCACTGTCCAACCACGATGTGAAAGTGATCATAACCCATTAATACTTGAGATGTCCTTCCCCCAACTTGGGAAAGACCAGGGCCAGCCAATGCAACCCCCCCCCCCAAATTTAATTGTATGAGAAGGTGGCAGAAGAGTTCACTGGGGCACATTAGCTGCATCAGATGAAAAAATGGGCTCCTTGTACACTGAGATCATCCCTTTTTTAGAGTTTGTTTTCTGTGCGACTGAAAATTAACAAGGCCAAGAATCTATGCAGTTGATAAAAAACAACCACTGGGATGTGTTTTTAAAGCTGGCAGCCTTTTTTTATAAACATGAAAATAATAATAAGCTTGACCCCAAACCGAAACACCCATGATTTAATAAGGCGTGCAGGGAAGCTAAAAGCGCACTGGTACACGGAGGTAAGAATAAGGATGTCCTAGGTACCAGAGCTAATTCACCACAAAACAATTCTGATTCTATTCAACAGAAAAGAGGATATTTAATTTCATAAGTGATGCATTCATTAAATGCTTTTATAATTCAAAGCATTAACCCCTTGCATGCTGATGACGGCCCCCATCCGTCATGCACTACGGCGCTCGTGTGCTGATGATGGCTGGGGGCCGTCATAAACCCGCCCACTCGTGATTTTGCCGCACAGGCGCGGAATAGCGGCAGCATGCAAGGGGTTAATATTACTCCATGTATCGACTTAGATATATTCATAGTGCATGTAATATTTACAGTGGTCACATTGTGATAGAGAAGAGGAAGGTATTTGGGTAAAGGGGGTGAGTAGATGAGCGAGGGACAGGGTAAAGGTATAGGTACATAGGCACAGTTGCATTCATATACATTAAAACCTTTACAGCCTAGTGTTGGTCCACAGTTCCCCTATATTCATAACACATAGGTACATATTAATCGGCTTATTCTATTACTATGGGTTTGAGGGTGTTTGTTAGTCTACATTTCGACCCCTGTTGGAAAGAGAGTGGTTTGTTCCTCAATGTGGGGTCTTCTTCAGGACAGGGTTGTGTAGGGAGCACCTGGAAATAACAGAAATGATTCAGTGCATGAAGTACAATGTAGTGAAAAAGTCAAGTAGGTAACCGTGTAGGAACCTACTTGTGGTAGGATGAAACAATGAATGAACGATCATAGTGAGCATTCACTAGCTCCTTGGCATCTGTAGTGGGATAAAAGGTCTCAGTGTTACAATGAGGTGGAGACAATCAGGGAACCTCATGTACTCTGTGTGTGGTTCAAAGACTCACTTTCATGAACAACAGTCATCCAGGGTAGTGAATCTCCCGATGTACATTGCAATTAGTCAACAGGACAGGGTCTGTGGAGAAGAGACAGGGGGTGTGGATCAGGGACAAAGTGCATCGGATTAAGGATAAATTATGGCTCAATGGGGGTGAGTCGGCACCTTCTACACGGCGCCATTTTGTGAGGTGGAGCGGGCGCCACTGAACGTTGAGAGTCTCCTCAATTTGCCGCCGGTCAGGGCGGCCCTATACTCAGTGCCTGATCTGCTAGTCTGAGCTGCATAGACACTCCTTAGTATCTTGCTGCCGGGATCGGTTGCAGCCTGTGGGGGCCTGGTGCAGAGGAGGCCCTGTGTTGGGGATGTTCGGTGACTGGGTGCCATACTGTGCAGCACTGGGAGCAGTGCCTGCGGCACGGTGAGTAGTGACTCGGAATATCGTCTCAACTCCCCTCCGACTCAACGTTTGGACATCGTGACTTTGAGACACTCTGGCTGAGCGCAGCTAGCGGAGGTACAACACTGAGGTTTCGCCATGGGCCGACCGGATAGAACGCAGCCTAAACTGACTTTTGATTCAAGTAAGAAACCCAAACCCCAAGACACCCCAGCCCGAGAGGAGGGCGCAGGAATCAAGAATGCGACGGGGGGGGGAACGTCTGAGCCGGATCTACGTAACATCTTACTAGCTATGGAGAAGAACTTGCAGGGCGGCATTGCATCTCTGGGGACCAAGATGGACGCCCTTACGTACCGCATGGACCGCATGGCAGAACGGCTCGATAAGCATGCCGAACTCCTGGACATGTCGGAGAGGTGTATTAGTGAAGTTGAGGAAGCACAGACATCCCTGGACACAGAGCACAAACAGCTAGGCAAGGTGATCCACCTTCTACAGGATAAGGCCAAGGATTTGGAGGCGAGGTCCCGTAGATGTAATGTACGCATTACAGGCCTTCCAGAAAGCACTCAAACTGGCAACATGGAGCTATTTGTGGAAGCCCTCTTAAAGAAACAGTTGGGGGAGACTACTTTCTCCGGGATGTTTGTTGTAGAGAGGGCACATCGCACGCTGGGCCCGAGGCCTAAGCCGGGAGCTTCCCCTCGTCCCATTGTGGCCTAGCTTCTGAATTACTGGGACCGTGGCATCGCTCTGAAGCTAGCCAGAGAGAAACAACCACTGCAATATGAGGGGAACACACTTTCCCTGTTCCCGGACTTCACAGCCAGAGTGCAAGAGGCACGTCACCAATTTGTCCCTATGAAGCATCATTTGAGAGAACTTGGGGTTGACTATGCAATGCTCTACCCTGCTAAGCTTTGGGTCAACAGACAGTGGAGGTCTACGATGTTTACGGACCCTAAAGCGTTACAGAAAGCCATGAAAGACTGGCAAAGGGACCGACACCGCCCTGCGAACGACGATCTATCCGAGGGGGCCTCGGGAGGGCCCATGGAGGAACAGGAATGACTCTGTGACATGCTATTGGTTATACTGCTGAATCACTGTGGAACTAATGTGAATTGAAATTCCACGTGTGGCGTCGGATAGTGCCACATTGCAGCTGGACTGCAGCTATGCTGTACTGATGTATCGTTGTGGATTACTGAGCTGTCGCAGGGTAACAGTGAGTCTGAAATGAGGTGGGGGCGGGGTGATTCTCTCCTTTGGGGGTACAGTTGTGATGTTGTTATGTTCCTGCTGTGGCCCCTATTGCACCAAATATCAGTTGCGTGTGACTCCGCTGTTGATAGGAAAAGGGGCACTGGTACTGTGTAAAATATACGAATGATGGCCCTCTATGACGTCTGTCTCGGAGAGGCACTAACAGTTTGCGATGACAGCTATGGCAAGCTGGGAGTATTCCCACTGGACATCGGGTACACATTGAACCTTACAGAGGGGTCCAATTGCTGTCTAATACTATATTGCCTGGACGGGGGTCGGGACGGGGCGGTGAGGTTTAATACCAAATCTTAACATAGACAACTTGTGGGCAGGCTACCTATGCCCCTGTGTGTGGAACACCTCCCCCGCCTTGCCATCTTGGCAAGGGGCTCTTTTTTTTTACTGTGTTTGAATTCTTGACTGCATTTGCTTTCGATGTGGGGATGCGGGTAGTAGGGTGGGAGACAGGGGGGGCTTAGCAGTTATCTTAGGGTGGGGGGAGGCGGGGAACTAGGGCGTGGCCATGTTGGGGCTGGGCAAGCGTGGGTTGGGGGATGGGCACAATTGCATGATTCTTTCTTGTTGTTGTTTATGCAAACGGCAGAATGCATTATTGTTACAGATGCGCTAGGGAACTTTGTTGGCAAGGACGTTGGCAGTTGTGCGTGTTGCTTATTGACATATGGGGATACACTTGCTGACACACACTCACAGTACCCCTGCAATGGCTCAACATTTACACGGCAGTGATGTATCCCAGTCATGCTCTACATCCCCTCACCTGACACAACAGACGCGGGACAATGACACTATAACTCTGATGACCTGGAACGTTAGGGGACTAAGTGACCAGAGGAAAGTCAGACGTGTACTCCAATACCTCTCAAGATACGCAATTGACATTGCCTTGTTACAGGAGACCCATCTGCGACCGGACAGTCCGACACTACGCTATAGAGGACTTCATAATCGTGTGCACGCTGCCGGCTTTACCTCGAGCGCCAGGGGAGTACTGATGTGGGTGAACCCGAGGTCCCCTCTGAAACTCACGCCGATTGAAACGGATGCTGAGGGACGTTATGTGATCACGAAGTGCACTGAGAAAGGTATGACATTCCACGTGATCAACGTATATGGCCCTAACTTTGACTGCCCCTCGTTCTATGTGACACTTGATAGTAAAATTAGAGATTTGGGAGAGGGACATGTCCTGTGGGGAGGCGACTTTAACTTGACACTACAGCCAGCTCTAGATCGGTCGGACGGTCCTAGCAGACGACCTTCGGCTTCATCTCAAAACCTGGATGCTGAGATGACCCGATTGGGATTACAGGATGTTTGGAGAACTAAACACCCAACACAAGGGGGGTACAAACACTACTCTTCACAATATGACATACACACGCGCATTGATTATTGGCTCCGTCCTCTCCTCGCATCTCCTCTCCTGGGTACAAGCGTGTGTGACCCTGCCACGCACTTACTCAGACCATTCCCCGGTGCTGATTACCCTTCGCGCCCTAACGCGTCGCCCCCCCCTTTTTCTTGGTGCCTGCCACCATACGTGCTGCTCGATGACGCTTTTCGCGAAGAACTGGCGACCGCCATTGAAGACTTTTTTAGCAGGAATGAGGGTACGGTGGAGTCCTTCCTTACCGTGTGGGAGTCCTTTAAGGCATATATTCGTGGTGTCATTATTTCTAAACATGCTGGAGTCCTCAAATCCATTTGGGATCTCCTGTCACTACTTGAGAATAGACTGAAGAGTATAGAGGCGCGTCTTGTGCGTGATCCAAATGTGGACCTGACACAGGAGCTAGCGCAAACAATCCGAGAATACCACGACGAGGCGGACGCTGAGGTTAAGCATCTTGGGAAGTATGCCATTGCCAGGTCGTATGGGAAGGGTGAGCGCCCAGGCGCAGTGTTGGCCAGGATGGCTAAACAACTCAGGCAAGCTGCGGCTATGCCTGCTTTGAGGTCTCCACACACTGGAAAAGAAATGACTGACGCTCAGGTTGCCGCCTATTTTCGCGAATATTATGCTGCTCTCTATGCCTCTAGAGGGCCGGTGTCCGAGGAACGTATCGTAGATTATCTCACGTATATTCAATTACCTTGGCTCACTAACACACACGGTGAGTTTCTTGTGCGGCCATTCGAGAGGGAGGAGATTGTCTGGGTGTTGTCATCTATGAGGTCAGGCAGTGCTCCAGGTGGTGACGGTTTCCCTGCCCATTTTATAAAACGTTTTCCGACCTGATGATCCCTAAGTTATTGAAGCTCGTTGAGCCGGTGGCGGAGAGTGGTGAGATGCCCCCAATGATGCGTGAAGCAATTATCATAGCTCTACTGAAGCCGGGTAAGCCTCCGGAGGACTGTGCCTCCTACCGTCTGCTGTCTCTTATTAATGTAGATGCGAAGATCTTCGCAAAAATTATTGCTAATCGCAGCAGCCCACTGATCCCGACAATTGTAGCCCCCCAACAGGCAGGCTTTGTCTCCAACTGCACTTTGACCTATAATTTGCGTACGATGTTTGCAGCATTCCAACACATCAGACAGGAAGTACCAGCTGTAGTGGTCTTTCTTAATATGGAAAAGGCGTTCGATTCTGTCGAATGGCCCTTCCTACGTGCGGTGTTGCAACGTATGGGTGTCGGGGATCTTTTTATACAACTGCTGAACACGCTTTGTGCATCCCCAACAGCACGCGTCCGTATAGGAGCGCTCACGACTGAACCCTTCCCTATAGGACGCAGAACTAGACAGGGCTGCCCCCTCTCCCCCCTCCTCTATGCCCTTGTCGCAGAGCCCCTTGCCTGCGCACTGCGGGAGTATCACGATCATCGTGATATCCGTTTCCCTGGGTACAATTTGATAGTGTCCACATACGCGGATGACACCTTGCTTTAGGTACGGGATCCGGAAGCCAATCTCTCGAGAGTGCTAAGAGAAGTGGTCCTGTTTAGCTCCCTTTCCGGTATCCATGTAAACTGGGGCAAAACCGTAATGTTCCCGCTCGCCACGGGTAGGGTCGACTCGGACTACCCTATACAATGGACCACTAACTTGATCCGATACCTGTGCATACGGCTTCACACGGATGCGGAGGTGGTCCTCATGGAAAATTATGGGTGGCTATCTCCAAACTGGAGGATGATGTGAAAAAATCGATTGGACTTCCCCTCTCCCTCATGGGTCGCATATCGTTGTTAAAAATGGTCGTACTCCCTCGTTTCTTATTTCTGTTTAGTAATATTCTGATGGTATTATCTAGCGTGTTTTTTAAACAATTGCATTCTCTGGTACTGCGACTGGTTTGGGCTGGTAAGCAGCCCAGAGTGGCATGCGATATCCTCATACGTCCTTATGAGGGCGGGGGCCTACAGGCTCCGGATCTGGAATTATACTATCGTGCTGCCCAGGGCGCCCAAGCGTATGGTTGGATGCATGGCCCGGTTACCGCCCGCACATACGTATTGAAAAGATAGTTGCCGACCTGACACCATTGCACTCTTGGCCCATCCCCCGATCGAAGAACGGGCCTCTTAGATTCGCTAAATGCTGATACACACGCCTGCCACCATCTTATGGACGCACAGGCCTGCTCGCTATTGTATGCCCGGGGGGGCAAGACTAGAATGGTGTTCGTGGCTTGGCCCATGCAAGGACCAGGGAGTCCTGTTGGCGCTTGCTAAGTTGAATTTTAAATACAATGGGAGATCTATTCCTTAATGGCACTGCTCGCCTGTGGGAGGAGGTAGACATAGGTGACGGACCGGGTGCTCCACCCCTCGCTCGCTTCCAGTTCCACAGGGTGAGACTCGCTCTCAGGGATTTGCTAGGCGAGGACATGGCAGAGCCCCCAACGGTATCAGCGTACGACTATGTAGTTACGGCTAAATTCCCTGCTCGTCTAATCTCGCGATTTTATCATGACACACTAGCGGAGAAAACAACGCATTATGCTAAACCTAGATTAGCGTGGCAGACAGACTTAGAGCTTGATCTTCCCGAGGAAAAGTGGAGATATTGTTGCGCCAACATCAGGAGGGTATCCCTTAACGGCCGGCACCGGTTATTGCATTTTAAATTCCTCAATAGGGTGTACTATTCCCCTGAGCGTCTGTACAGATACGATCTGCGCGAGTCTCCTAACTGTGAAAGGTGTTCGGCGCAATCTGCAGATTTTTTACACCTTGCCTGGCTCTTCCCTAAGATCGCGGATTTCTGGCACGCGGTATTCACGGAGGTGAAAAGGGTCACTGACTTATCGCTATCCCCCTCCCCGCTGCTTGCGCTGCTGAGATATTCCAAGAACATAGCACCTGATTTTCACAGGCTGGTGGATAGGGCTTTCCTTGTGGCCAAGCGCTGCGTAGCGCTCACCTGGATGAGAGGGCCAACCCCGACACTATCCAGATGGTCTCGTGATATGCTATACTGTTGCACACAGACGGGATTATACAGCGAGCTATTACCCCCCGTAATCGGCCAAAGAACTACTGGGCACTGTACCTGGAGAGGAGGTCTGTGGCAGACGACAGAGGCTCTGGGGACACACAGTCAAACTTGGAGACGGCACATGCACAACAGCATACCGGAGTAGATACATAGATTCATGTACATCTTGGATTGTCATTGATGATGAGTATGTATGTTTTGGGTCAAACATTTTTCTGCAATAATCATCATTCGTTGTTGTGCCTATATGTAGGTTGCGGATTGTATCTTCTGGACTGATGATTTCTATTCATGAAGCTGGATGGATGGATGGAAGTGGGCAGTGGTACGGGAGGAGTGCACACTGATTACGCTTATGTTGTCCTCTCTACGGAGACATGACGTGTTGGGGATTGCAGCGTCTGCTGGAAAGCAGATCTTGATGTTGATGCGAGTAATGCGCACATGCCAAAATGTTTTAGTGCTCTTATGCAGATATGGATGTCAGCGACTTTGCCATTTGATTGTAACTCTTTGATATGCCAATAAACAAAATAAAAATAAAAAAAACTTTGGGGCCACTGCCCATCTCACACCTCATTGGTGACTGAGAATACAGTTATTAGGCAACTGTTGTGTCTTCCAAAAAGTACGCCTTTAACTCCACTCATGATGGATTTGGGTTTCGGCCCCATTTCAGACCTAATTGCCTCTCATCCTTTCCTTTTCTGGCGTCGCATTTGGAGCATGCCAGAGTTAATCAATTATAGGGAGGAATTGCGGGATGTTATGTGCAAACTGGGGGCCATTAACCTACCATGGCTGTCCTATGTTAGTAGTGTCTGTTTTTCATTGGGGTGTGGTAACTTGTGGTTAAATCTGGAGGAGACCTGTTCCAGTACTTCCAAAAAGACTCTAGTTCTAGCTCTGAAGGAATTCAAATTTGCACAATTGATTAGAAGTACGATCTCTTACTCCTTGACATCAAGGTTTCTGGATATCAAGCAGCAGTACAAACTGGAATTGACCTTGGACAGTATTCAACCATTCATGGCAAAAAAATTGTTTCTACAATTTAGGCATGGTACACTTCCGTTACGTGCATTCACCAACAAATGGAAGGGTGCAGCCAAACTAGATTGTCCTGGCTGCTCCGCTTCAGAAGAAACAGAACTCCATGTAATGCTTTTCTGTCCTGCTTACCATAGGTCTAGATCGAAGTGGGTTCTCCAATTATGCAGAAATTTGGGGCTCAAAAACCATATCGAGGTTTTCAGGCTACTCAAATACGAAACACTCCCATTATTTGTAGTCGCTACCTCGATATTCCTCTTTGCAATGTGGTGCATACGTCGAGGAATCCTATAGGGGAAAGAGATGGGAAACAGTTAATGCTGCCCTCTATATGATATTTCTACTACCCTTTGCTGCTATATAGTGTCATCTAGAGAATTTGATGACAATAATTGATGTTTATTTTTTTGTGTAGGAATGTCATGTTTTTTTATTTATTTTTTTATTAAGAAGTTTAATCAAGTCTGAAATTGTATTGATACTGGTTTTTAATAGTTTTACAATCTTCAAGTAAGAGACCCGAGTTCTACTGACAATTTGCACTCCATTATCTTGGGGGTCGGGTAGTCATTTAATGACTGCTAAAGTTGTGGTAAATATGTAACTTACCTTTGTCTATGAAGGAATGGCTGTTTTGAATAACTACCCCTAATCGCCCTTTCAAGTGTGATATTCTATTTTATTTTATTGATTGTAAAATGTATTGTGCTTTTATGGCTGTATAGCCGAAATAAAGTATTTTTTGACTGACTGACTGACAGTAAATAGTATATTTTCTAGAAAGACAGCCAGCAACAAAATAACATTGGTATTTACAGGACAAGTTATACAGTAAGACACACAATAATAGATTAAGAGAAACAGTATGTAGTTATACGCATGTGCACACACAAATACCTAAAATGATACATTTCCTATATCTCTAATACCTATGTTTAAGAAAGGAAGATGGATAGACGGTTATGTGAGTGTACTGTAAGAAAGAGAGGAAAGAATAAAAGAACAGTATTTTTTGCATAAGTATTTACAAACTATAGAGTAGAACTACAGGGAAGCTTTGGACACAGAGCTGCGTTCACTAATACAATAACACACTCACTTGTGCATACAGTTACACACACTGGGAGGCATTGAGGCATACAGTTACACACTCATGGACACATTGATACACTCAGTGGCTCTGACATAGATAGTTATTTATTTAGACACTCAAAGACCCTGGGAGAGATTAATAAATACACAGAGGCAACCATGTACACAGTAATACACTCAGTGACTTGTTTATACACTAACTTATACACATAACTGCACACTCTGGGACATTGTAATACATACCCTGATACAGCAATGTATTCACTGATACACTCACACTGTCTCTTATACACACAGTTAGATACCCTGGGTATTTTGATATATACACTAGGACACCCATGTGCACCCTGATGCACTCCCTGACTTACTTATGTACTCAATGATACATATACCCAGACACTTTTGTAGACACTAATACATACACTGATACACTCAGAAACACGGTTATGCATTGAGTGACATAGTGACACGCTCACTTATACACACACTCAGACAACTTGAGAGAGCGATAGATGCAGTGAAACACTGACACACTCACTTATATAGACAGTGAGGTACTCTTTGACACACTGATACATACAATGAGACATTTGTGGATACAATGATGCAGTTACTGACTTAGTCACATACTCGTTGGTAAATACAGTGAGACATTCTGGGACAGAGTAATACATACAGTGACACACCCAAGGGCGCAATAATGCAGTCACTGAATCACTGACATACTCAGTTATACTTTGTGTATCTATAATACATATATCTAAAAGAGTTAAATGGATACAGAGTTATTTATATCTTTGTACTGTGGGAAGCAGAGTAAAAAATAAAAGGAAAGTATGCCATGTATAATTGATTATAAACCCTAGACTAAGGAATAACTTGTTAGTCACTAAATTAGTAGTAACATTATTTGTTGTAGATGTTAATGTATTGTTTTCTTTTTTACAGACATCTGATTTTATTTGAGAAGGAAGATTTACAATGCTTGAAAAAAGAAAAAGACGAAAAAAACAGAGAAAACACCAGTAATATGAACTGCAAACTCAGAGAGACAAACAAAGTAAGGGAGAGAATATCCAGAGGAGAAAAAGTTAACCTGGTAAGAGTACTAAGGAGTTTTTTTAAAACAATATGTTGTAGAACAGATTGTATTTCTACCTTGCAGACACAGGGAAGTGGAAAAGATATTATATTGATGCAACAATGATGCAGAGCTGACAGCTCAAAAATAGAAACTGAAATTATAAACTTCAATGCAGGACACATTTCAATTTATGGAAGAACGTACACAACACTGGCTATTATCTTTCATGAAGGACTTCGTAAAACTTCAGGACACTATACTCTTTATTTAAAAAAAAATCCTGGTGGATAGAATGCAACGGCAGCAAGCTCACTTTTAAACTAAAGCTTTCAAATGTATATCTCTTCTTTCTTCAACCAAAGTTCTAATGAAGAATAGCATTTAAAGAGTGGTATACAGTGATTGTTATTTAGGGATGATCATTGTGCAATATATAATTCGGCCTAGCAGGGGTGATATCTTTAAAATTGAGTCAGAAATTTGAAGACACGTTACATCTATTTCGAATAATAGACTATTTCAGTATCATATAATTTTTTGGGGTGAAAAATGTGTTTATATTAGTTGAGTACCTTTAGCTAGAATAATTTATTATGTGTTTGTCATGAGTGCGATGCATGGTACAACTTATTTGCAGTGAAATACGGTGCAGTTCTATTTTCTTCGACAATTTATATGATAGTTTTCCCCATTAAACAATGATTATTTATACAGTACACTGTGCACAATATACAAGTATAAAAGGTGAGAACAGTAGAACACAGAAAATTATATGTTTAAACAAATATATGTTTTTACAATGTTACAGTTGTGTACTGCTTTTATATTAACATAAATATTTTATTTCCAGAAATTTGAACTTTACTCAAACTTTTAAATATGTCATAGTAACAAGTAATTCTGCTTTCTCTCTTTTACAACAGATCAATTGATTCAATCGATAGAGTAACAGACACACTGGGACTCACTGATTTATACAGTAATATGCCTTTGGAAAAACTAATGCATTTACTCTCATCCTCACCCATTCACTTATACACACACTGACACACTCTGGGACTCCCTAATACATACACTAACACACCCATAGACACACTGATGCATTAACTGACAAACTCACTCACTCAGTGATACACGCTCTGACACACCCTAGGTTTTTACTAATATACACATCAACACACCAATGCATACACGAATGCATTCTCTGTCAAAATCACGGTCTAACTCATACTCACACTGCACTGAGACACTTTAGGACTAACTGATACATACACTGACATAACCATGGACTAACCACTCCATTCACTAACACATTCAAACAGTTGCTCATACACACCCTAACACACTCAAGGTCTAACTGATACATACACTGACACACTCATGGATTCACTAATGCATTCACTACCACACTCTCACACTTACCACACCCTGAGACAACATAGGACTCCCTAATACATACAATGACACACCCATGAACATACTAATGTATTAACTTATATACTCAATGACTCAGTCATACATATACCAACACACCCTAGGTATCACTAATAAATACACTGACTCATTCATGGACACACTGATGCATTAACTGACATTCACTCACTCAGTCATACACACAGTGACACACTCAACATCTCACTAATGCATAGACTGACACACCCATTGACACACTCATGTATTAACTGACATACTTACTCACTCAGTCCTACACATTCTTACATGACCTAAGTCTCACTAATACATACACTTCCCCACTCATGGACTCACTGATGCATTCTCTGACAAAATACCTAACTGATATACACACTGACATACCCATGGATTCATTAATGCATTCACTAACACACTCACACACTCTCTTCTACACACCCTGAGTCAACTAAAACTCCCTAATACATACACTAACACATCCATCAAAACACTAATACATTAATTAACATACTCACACACTCACTCATACACACTCTCACACATCCTAGGACAAACTGATACATGTACTGATACACCCATGGAGTCACTTATGCATTCAGTAACACACTCACACTCTTACTTCTACACACCCTGAGACCACTTGGCCTCTCTAATACATACACTGACACATACACTCACTGCGATAGTCACCCACTCATTCATTCACACATTGCGACACTGTGGAACTCACTCACACATACACTGACACATCCATGAACACACTGATACATTCACTGAGATACTCACGCACTCACTTACTCACACACTGATATACATTGACACTCTCTCATACATACACTAACACAACCTGGCTCACACTATTATATACAGTTACACACTCACATATGCACTATATTTGCAAGAAATGAATAAAAACAGAAACAGCTGTTTTTGCATGTTGTATGGTTCTAATTAGAACCTTTTTTATACTGTTCTTTATATTTTGTCAAATTATTAAACTAAAATACTGAAAAGAACATGGTACAAATCTCTAGTAAAAGAACTATAAAGAAAACAAACATGTTTTCAATCTTAAAGATTACACCCAAAAATTCGGGATGATGTGATAGTGCAAACAGTGGGTGGTCATATGACCAAAAGTAGGACAGTGAGCTTGCACTGTGGTTGTAACTCCATGTGCAGTTAATGTTGATGTCGAACCTTGAGCAGTAGCTTTCTTTTCATGCATCATTTGGTGGTATGCCTTCTCGTGAATTGTCTTCAAATGCTTTCACCTGGAAGATGTGCCATGATTGTATTTCTTTGATATTCCACATGATAGCTCCTAGCCGCAGATAGTACATGTTACTATATTTTCACACACATTCTTCTCAGCTGAAGGGATAGTGTAAAATCTCCAAACATCACTCTGCTTTTTAAATACTTCATCCTCCTCCAGAACAACAGAATCTTCCCCCCTCTGCACATGGTGTTGTTGCAGCCATTGGAACTGATTTCCAAATAATATAATGGAAGAACTCTAGAAACAGCAGTTACCAATCTGAATTTTCTTCTGCTGTAATCTTCTAATACAAATGATGTCTACTGGGTGAGGATTCACTCACAATAAAGTGTGGTCTCTAATTCACCAATGAAAGGAATACGTCTCACCATGTACAAGTGCTGCAATGCGGTGCAGATCGGCAGATTCAAGGTGCAATAAAGCAGCAATTCGAGTGAGTATGCATAAAAATAAATATGTTATGGTACGTTGTACACATCTAATATATATCTACCCCATATTGACTACATCAGAAATAGTGTTGTGTGTAGGAAGAATTTAATTTTTATAATTTTTGGGTGAATCCACAGTGCTGGCATTGTGGTTTAATTGTAAACACATGATTGGAGTACAGAATCTTGAAGTTGTGGCTGGCCAGCATGTCTTTAGGGAACCGCGAAAGTACTAAGAAGCTAAAAATAAAATAGAAAAGAGACCATCATATTTTCAATAACAAAAGAAATTACCAATTCTTTTGATTTGAAAAAACAGTTTAGAAATGTATTATAAGATATAAACGAGGTGAGCATGAGACATCCAGGTCCATTCATAACTCCTTACACGTTTTGGGCTACACACCCTTGATCACAGAAAATCTATGGAGTAATTCAACAAACATCGCAGTAACCATTTTATATTTCCAAATACACTCGCCCTCAGTGGGCGTTCTGCAAGTGCAAGGCATCATGGTATATATATACTACTGTAAACATTAGTCACAAGTGAGGTTTCTCATTACTCCAAAGCTCTAAAATGCCAGAAAAAACCACAGTGGGTGGATGAAAATGTCCCACTTCTCACAGCTCCACACATATCTGTCCTCCATCAGACCCCATTGTCCATAATTGGTGACTCTGAATCGGCATCACCATAGGTCTGCTACTCCTGCAGCGGTGCTTCCTCACGCTGGAACGGCCGTAAATATGAGAAGAAAAGGTTGCTCCCGGATCAACACACCAGTGGGTTTATATCCTTTAATGGAGGTTGTGGAGAGGTGAGCATGTGATATCCAGGTCCATTCATAACTCCTTATGCGTTTCTGGCTACACGCCGTTGATCACAGGAAAATTATGGAGTAATTCAACAAACATCGCAGTAACCATTTTATACTTCCAACTACACCAGCCCTCAGTGGGCGTTCCGCAAATGCACGGCATCATGGCATATATAGTACTGTAAACATCAGTCTCAAGTGAGATTTCTCATTATTCCAAAGTTCTAAAACGTCAGTAAAAACCACAGTGGGTTGATGAAAATGTCCCACTTCTCACAGCTCCACACATACCTGTCCTCCATCAGACCCCACCGTCCATAACTAGTGACTCCGCATCTGCGTCAGCATAGGTCCAATACTCCTGTGGTGGTGCTTCCCCACGGCTGGACCCTCCATAATATGGGAAGAAAAGGTTACCCCCTGATCGGAAAAGCACAAACCAGTGGGTTTATCATCCTTTAATGGAGGTTGTGGCGAGGTGAGTATGAGACATCCAGGTCCATTCATAACTCCTTACGCGTTTTGGGCTACACTCCCTTGATCACAGGAAATCTATTGAGTAATTTAACAAACATCGCAGTCACCTTTTTATATTTCCAAATACACCCGCCCTCAGTGGGCGTTCCGCAAGAGCAAGGCATCATGGTGTATATATAGTATTGTAAACAACATAAATGTTGATATATATATATATATACGACCAAGGTTCCCCCTCTAAGAAGAACGACACAGGCTGCCTTTGGATGCTTCAATTCGATTTATTTAGGGCACAGAATCGGCAGCTCCCCACCGACGCGTTTCGCCACTAAGGCTTGGTCACGGTTGACAACCGTGACCAAGCCTTAGTGGCGAAACGCGTCGGTGGGGAGCTGCCGATTCTGTGCCCTAAATAAATCGAATTGAAGCATCCAAAGGCAGCCTGTGTCGTTCTTCTTAGAGGGGGAACCTTGGTCGTGTACAATAGGGTGTCCGGCACCCACACAGGCTCGCCGTAATCAGAGACGAGGAATAGCCGGGAGCGGTGTTGGAATATATATATATATATATATATATATATATATATATATATATATATCCGCACTGCACTTTTCACTACGACTGTCTCCAATTACCGACTCCACACAGGAAAGAACAGGAAGACCCAAAATGCAGGTGAGTTTCTTTTATTCAACAGCACACCACGGCAGCATAACGTTTCGGCCTGCACAGAGGCCTTGGTCACATTCCGTTAAAGCCCCTGAAGAGAAGCAAATGGAGCTTCGAAACGTGTCGGGCAGATCCATTACAGAGCGGCATCTACAAGCGGATTCCAGTCCTCAACTACACATAAATTAAGTTGCTGCTCGTGTGCTACTCAAGAGGTGGACAATCTGGAGTGACAATTTACACGCTGCAGTCCAGCCGCGGAGTATGCACCACCCCGTTACCCTTGGGGGTCACGGAAGTGAAACAGCAGCCGTACATGGGATCGAGGACGGGCCAACTTGTGGGGTCCATACAGGACTTGATTGTGTGCTTTCCGCCCCACACTTCCCATAATGCACAGTCTCATCGGAGCCTCCCATCGGCGGGTGTGTCATATGGAAATTGGAGAAGGGTGTCAGCTGGAGCAATTCGAAAGGGCACACCACGATCCTCTGTCATCCGGCCTATTAGCCCTTGCACAGCTCCTCACCCACTCTCCATGTGTAACCTGATCCGACGCGTTTCTGGGCCATCTGCCCCTTAATCACAAGAGGCGTCAGAGCTCACCTTTGTAATCAATGCAGTTTTATTGATTTACTCCGCCCTAAGTGGGTGAGGCTAATTGTTCGTCAGACATATATATATACACACACAAAAGAAATCAAACAAGAAACAAAGTAGTTTACATTTATTAAAAGATAATAAATAATATTATTTATTTTTACAAATAAGCCATAAACGATGCAAGTATTAAAAAAATACAGTTGTAAGAATAATACCTTTAAAAACATCAAATTATTCTTGGAAAAACTGCTACTGCACTAGTACATAAAAGGTTTTAAAAAATCACAGAATATTGTAAATAATGTGAAAATTTAAAATAAAAACATTGAAATTCACTAGAAAAACAAAGGTTACAGGGATGTTAAAGTTAGGAAATAGAACTTAAAAACCTTAGACATTCACTGAAAAAAACAAAGGTTACAGTAACATTATAGGTAGGCTCACATTTCACTTGTACGAAACCAGAGCAATTAAGCAGTTGTAGTTAGCTGAGCTGAATATAAATTATGCCTCCACAATGCACTGATTATGAGCTTACATATTACATCACTAATGATATGGTCATTGACATCACTGTGGACATCTCCAAATGACATCACTGATGACATCATCTAGTGATTGTGACTCTTCACAAATAGTTTATTGGTGTTAAATATATATTCTAAGGCACTCCAAAAGTTAAATTAGTATAGTTTGTGTGTATTGAGTGATTAACAGTGTGCCTATGTGTATCTGTTTGTGAGTGTGTGTCTGAGTGGCTGCCTGTGTGTGTGTAGGTTTGTGAGTGACTGGATGGGTGAATAACTTGGTATGTAAGTGGCTGAGTGAGTAGGTATGTGAATGGCTCAATGAGTGAGTGAGTAGCTGTGTGAGTGGCAGTATGGATGGGTGAGTGGCTGTTTGAGTACCTGTATGGGTGTGTTAGTGGCTCTATGAGTGGGTGAGTGGCTGCGTAGATGACTGTATGAGTTAGTGAGTGTGTGTGTGACAGGCTGCATGGGTGAGTGAATATATGTGTGAGTAGCTATATCAGAGAGTGAGTGACTTTATCAGTGGTTGTATTGGTGAGTGAGTGGCTGTATGAGTGAGTGAGTGGGTGGGTTCGTGAGTGATTGCATAGGTTAGTGAGTGGCTGTGTGAATGTCTGTATATGAAAGGTTGTATAGGGATGCGCTTGAGGGTGTGAGTGCCTCTGTAGATTATTTTGTCAGTGATATCATCAGTGATGTCATTTGAGATGTTATCATTGATGTCAATTGAGATGTCATCAGTGATGTCTCTGACCATGTCATTAGGAGTGTAATATGTGAGGTCATAAGCAGTGCATTGTGGGAGCGCAAGTTATAGCGAGCTCAGTTAGCTAAAACCTCTGAATTTCTTTGGCTTTGTATGAGTGACATACAATAACAATAACAATAACATCCCTGTAACCTTTGTTTTTTCAGTGAATTTCTACGTTTTTTTAATTGTATTTCCTAACTATAACATCCCTGTATCCTTTGTTTTTTTTCAGTGAACTTATAAATATATGTATATATTACAAACATACATACACACTACACACATATATACTTACCTTTACTATACTTTCAAATCGTGGCAAAGGCATGCATGGTAAAAATTTGCATGGTAAATAATGCATGGTAAAGGCATTGCTTGGTAATGCCTTACTTGTAAAAGCTGTTTATAAATGTATATATTTACATATATGTATATATATTACCTACTGGCGGTCGCCAGTAGGTAGTTATAGTTAGGATCTACTTTCCATAGGAAATCCTCAACATTCTATTGGGAATAACTTTGGCGCCGGTGGACGAATCTTCGTGAATTTCTCAAAGTAGGTGGCCCGCTCCGCTCCTTCCCTGAAAATGTGGGGGGGATTCATCAAGCGGGGGCTGAGATAAAAGGGGGCTCCCAAAATGTGTTTTCTCCATGTTAATTTCCATAGGGCGGTCGAACTCACTTTTAGCCCGAACGGCTGAATGGATTTCCACCAAACTTGGCAAAATTGTAGGGACTGGTAGCCCAATGTGCCTTTGCTATGTCGCAAGATATATGCTCCAGTGGTTTTTACTAAAATTAGCTTTGAAAAAATATATATTGGGCTACATTGGGCTATATATATGTTAGAGCCCAAATGTAGCCCAAAGTAGTCCAATGTAGCCCAAAGATGGCCACCAGAGACAAAAACAAACAAATGTAGCCCAAATATCAGCCAGATGTAGCCCAACTATAGCCCAATGACAGAATGTCCCAGAGTGTTCTAAAGAACAACTAGAGCGCTAACAGTCTTACTTATGACAAAAGTATGGCACACCTGAAGTCATCATGATTGGAATAAAGTGTTAACACTTAAAACATTTAATTTGCAAAGGAACAAAATGATGGGGTTCATTTTGCCATAGAAATTATGATTAGTGCTGAAGAAAGAAAAATTAGGGCACATTTTGAGTGACTTCTCAAATCCTCTTATTTCTCATTAAAAAAATTCTGACAGTCATCTATTATACTTTATTTTCATTTCTTCTTCTTCTCTATTACAATGTATTTGCTACTGTTATTAGATATATTTACAGCTCTGTTTTTCAATTGTACTATTATTTATTTATATCCTAATAGATTTAGGCTTCCACACTTAGACTGATGACATTGTCTTCTTTCACATTATGTACATATAGCTTTCTTATCCTCTTATTTTGTTTTATATTGTATAGTATAGATATTGTCTGATTTGTCACGATCCATGGCCTCCTGACTTTCAATGCGATGTTTTTACTGATGGTGCTCTTCAGTTAATGAATGTCTGAATAACTTTATTTCATAATATATCATATGTAATATGTGACGTCATCAGCAATACATTGCAGGCGCACAAGTTACAGTGAGTCCAACTAACTATAACGTGGGAATTTCAATGGTTTTATGTCAGTAAAATTTCGAGCTAACTATAACTGGTGTGAAACCTATGGTTTTTTCAGTGAATATATATATATATGCAACACAACGTGAGGCCCAATACTGCTGACAGGTCTTTATTTCAGGTTTAAAAGCAGCACCGATTCCTTTCACCAACGTTTCGGCGCTCTGCCTTGATCACGGTAAGGAATCTATTGGAAGCAGGTGTGCCCTGGCGCGCTTTTAAAAAAAATGAGTACATCACATGACTGCTGTTACATTCCTACAGGTCCCATAGTGCACTGTGAAAAGTGTTTGCCTTTCTGCTGGAATTCCTCCGATTTTTTATCATCCAAGTGGAATTAATTTTCAACATCACAGGCACAGTTCATTAGAGGGCATTCCTGGAAAAGTCTGATGTATTGGAAGCAAAGTGAAATACTTAGCATTTTTTCACCAACTTGAACAAAAGTCCGTTCAGCAGCACGATCATTGCAGGAGGTCCCCTGCATAGAATCTCTTCCTCGCGCTTGCTTTTTTCACTCAGTGGCATTTCTTCATTAGGTTTGCAGCGCGAGTGGATCTGGCTCCTCAATTTAAACACACAAACAGTTCCCCGTTCTGGAGCTTGACCCTACAGAGTGGCCTCACAAAATAGGCACGGAGCAGCCCATTTTGGGCTGCTCCGTGCCTATTTTGTGAGGCCACTCTGTAGGGTCAAGCTCCAGAACGGGGAACTGTTTGTGTGTGTGTATATATATATATATATATATATATATATATATATATATATATATATATATATATATATATATATATATATATATCAAAATGTAACTGTTCGTTCGATGAAAATCGGGACACATTTGAATACGCAACTGTTTTTATATACACAATGTTGGATTCGGTTTGTCGAATATGTGCGTATTTTTAATCGAAAGCACAAAACAGACATAAAAATGTCAATGTGCGTTTGATAAAAATCTTAAATCTACTAAAGTTCTTCACCGATTGATTTGAAATTTTGACATAAAGTTGACTTCAAATAAGCGCATGTTTATATATACACAACGTTAGATTAGAATTTGCGCGTGTCAAATACGCGCGTGATTTTATTCTAAAGGACGAACAAGCCCTATTGATTGGGTTGCTGCACAACAACTACAATGGATGCATAGACAATAGTCTACATATATTAGGATGGACAGTTGTTGTCAGGTTGGCAGACTGGGAAGTGGGTGGAGGGAGGGGGGAGGGGTTGGTTCACTTTGCAACATTAGTACATGTTTATATATACACAACCTTGGTTTCGAATACGTGCGTGTCCAATACACGTGCGTTTTTAATCAAAAGGCCGAACAGACCCTATCGATTTGATAGCTGCGCGACAAATACAAGGGACGCATATAGACAATAGTCAACATATATTTGGATGGCAGTTGTTGTCAGGATGGCAGACCGGTAAGTGGGTGGAGGGAGGGGGGAGGAGTTGGTTTACTTTGCAACCTGAACAGACCCTATCGATTTGGTTGCTGCGCAACAAATACAAGGGATGCATATAGACAATAGTCTACATATATTTGGATGGACAGTTGGTGTCAGGATGGCAGACCGGGAAGTGGGTGGAGGGAGGGGGGAGGAGTTGGTTCACTTTGCAACATTAGCACATCAGACCGGGAAGTGGGTGGAGGGAGGGGGGAGGAGTTGGTTCACTGGCAACATTAAGAAAGGACGCATAGAGACAGTAGTCTATATATATTAGGATGGACAGTTGGTGTCAAGATGGCAGACAGGGAAGTGGATGGAGGGAGGGGGGAGGAGTTGGTTCACTTTGCAACATTAGCGCGTCAGACTGGGAAGTGGGTGGAGGAGGGGGAGGAGTTGGTTCACTGGCAACATTAAGAAAGGACGCATAGAGACAATAGTCTATATATATTAGGATGGACAGTTGGTGTCAGGGTGGCACACTGGGAAGTGGGTGGAGGGAGGGGGGATGAGTTGATTCACTTTGCAACATTAGTGCGTGTTTATATATACCACAACGTTGGATTTTACTACGCACGTGTCCAATACACGCATGTTTTTAATCGAAAGGCCGAACAGACCCTATCGATTTGGTTGCTGCGCAACATATACAAGGTACGCATATAGACAATATTCTACATATATTAGGATGGACAAAAACATATTGTATGCCCAAAAGCATTGTAAAATTAAAGATGTAAGAAACGTGCACTTACTCTTTTCTTTCGCTTCCATTTAACCAGACTGAGCCACAGCAACGCGAGGCCGGGTCCACCAAAGTGCCCTTTAGAATTGGAAGGGCACTCACAGAGCTTCGGGCAATTTGTTGATTTATATATATATATATATATATATATATATATATATATATATATATATATATATATATATATATATATATATGTATATATATATATACTATGTCATAGTGAGCAGAACCAAGCATGAATGCTTTAAAGCATTGCATTATTGCATTGTTTCAAGCAATTCATGATTAAATGTAAAAAGAAGTCTGACTAAAGTCTGCCCTATAGAGAGATGCATGTTGTTGATTCAACATACCAGTGATGAGAAAATATTGGGCAAATTCAAAATATGTGGCAAAAAAGACAAGCAAGAATTTTGAAAGAGTCTGTTCAAAAATTGTTCTTAGAGTTCAAAGTGCAGTGTTTGTGGTACATAAGTTGGATACATCTCTCTTGATGACTCAGGTGCTAATTTCAATAATCATCGGAGGACATGTTGATGCCTTTGGTTGCACACCTGGCATACAAGTGGTCATTAGAGAAACTGAATAATGCGTGTGTGTTGCCGTTAGCCCGCACTCTTGATGTACCAGCAATTGGTTGTACTTACAAGGCACTCAGAAAAATTCTCCTATGGAGGCTTGAACATTAAAAGTGAATCAAGTCACTCATTGAGTATTGCATCGAAAAGTGTCACTGGTGAGACTGGTCTATAATAATCAGCCTCCCGTGGAAGGGACAGTTTCATTGCTCGGCATTGTCTCTGGTGCTCTTGAAGAGATTGCAGCATTGCGTTCATATCAAAATAAGACACTAATGGCTGTTCCAAATGAAGGTCTAAAATTATTTCAATTAGACAGTTTATGCACCAGATTACAGGATTCACTCGTGTAGTATCCATTTTGCGAAAGGATAACATCCAGTTTTAGCTAAATTCCGGAAGCCAAGCATGTCTCAAAAACCATGTTAGAGTCCCTCTGCGTCTTTGTTTAGCTCGATACTGTGCACTTCATGGTATTGATTTCCTTGTTGGAAAATTAGGAAGATGAGAATACCACAGCCAATTAGTAGTAAGAGGGTTTGAAAATGTCCATAGAGTTTGGAGAACAAAGAATTGCAAAAGGATGCTATCTGTCCCAATACTGCTTTAAATCCAGTCAGAACCAATGTTCCTAAAAAGATGCACAACGCCAATTGTCAAAGATGAGTTGAATATAGTTTGTACAATATCAGCAAAATGCATTGGATATTGCATGTGTAACAGCCTTTGAATCTTTGAAGCAGTTCTGGCTGTTTAAGATTATATATTTCAGCCACAGATGTCAAAATGCCTTTTTTAAGCAAAACTGACAATAATGTGTTTAAGTCATCAAAACGCATGTCCTTCTTATTAATATTTCTAATTATGTTTTCAAGTGGTGAATACAAGGTCCCCCTGCAACACTGTATTGTTTTCAAAACTGTATGCACATATGGCTGGCTGGGTTCCAACCCACAACAAGTCACACTTGTTAGAAATAAATAGGAACCATTATTCAATGGTTCATGGTGTGTAAGGGTGCATGAAATGGGAGCTACTGATAAAACACAGCCTAACCCTGGCAACAAAACACCACACATTCCACGCACAGATATAGTATCAGATTGAAGGGAGTGTCCTTGGGGGTTTCTGCATTTTGCTGTACTAATATCTATTGGCTCATCCTCATTTTAATTTAAAAGCATGTAAGGAAAAGGAAACATATTGATTGGACCAATTGTGAATTGTGCATGGCTTCAAAACAGCCTACAGATTTATATTTTGGCAGTCTTGAAAATGAAACGTAATTGATAATTACATTATACAATGTATTAACCATGTCACTGGTGGTGTGCCACTATATGAAAATGCTGCTTCTTTCATGTGCTCAGTGCTCAATGGTGTGTATGTGGATTCTTTTTCTGCCATTGTTTTCTGTGTTAATGTTAAATGATATGGTTAAAAAATAACTGTTTTGTTTAAAAGTTGCCATTGCACAAAACCTGACATGAGTGTTTTTAATACCCAATGTAATTGTATGATAGCTTTTAACTGAGATTTTGTATGTTGTAGTAACCCCAAATCACATTTTACTAGGTCAAGGGCTGAGGACAGAATGTGATTTAATGAGAACATCCTTTTGGAAAGCGTGTGCATTCCATTGTTGCTAAATATTAAAACTGCTTGCAAATTCTCTTGATCTATTCACCTAATTCTTTATGCAGTTTCTTTTTCTGAGTATTTGTTCAGCGCATTGCAAATGGCATATACTGCTGTTGCCAAAAATCTTTTATTTCTAGTAGGACCTGGTCCTAGAAGAAAATCAGAAGCATCCATGTTTTCTTTAATTAAGGGAAAATGCTCTTTCACAGCTAAAAGACTCAAATGTTCTAAGCAACATTTGCATGTTTACCTACACTATGTGTTGCGACTATTGTGGGTGTTTGTGTGTTAGAACGTGGACAATTAGCTTTAGTTCCAGGAGTGTTGGGAAGAAAGCCTGCAGGTGTCAGAATCATACAGCCAAAAAGCCAAACCTTCAGTAGGGAAATGAGTAGAATTATAAGTTCCAATATGGATCATATAATGTAGGTTGGAGTCTGACATATTAATTTGGAAGTGCCAGTAATTCAACAGAGTCAAACCGACTTTCTGTATAGAGGGTTTCTTTTGGTCTTTCATAGCATCAAATCCAAGACAGGTAGTTTGCTGTATGTTTTTGTTAAGACAACTCATATCTTTAGGTAGTATGCTCATAATAAGGCTTCCATACCTTATATTTGCCAAAATGTGGCTTGACAAATACTTTTTATCAGTTTTGCTTCCCAATACTCATATCCTTGAATAGGCAGATTTTGACTAAACTCAGTGGTTTACAGTAGCTTGTTAGTGGTAGTTAAATGTTTCTGAAGCTGGTGTGGCCTCTGTGTAAAATAGAAAGCTGATGGATTTGATCTGTCATTACTCTGAAAAGAAGAACAATTCTTTGAGAAAATAAGGTGACTATTAGGAGGCCGATTCTTACCCTTTGTGTGTAGCTGTATAATTCCTTTTGGTAGATGGTTCTATGTATGTAAAGATGTTCATATTGATGATAGCAATACATTTCTTTGTAGTTTGATGAGTTCAAATCGGGATGTTCATTATTCAAAGTAGCATATGCCTGTAAATCAGACATTATTATTTTAACAGTCTTTATGTCCCAATCATCAGAAATAGAACCCGGAATAATAACGTAATTCATTGATAGCTTTAGAACATAAAGTAATTGCAATGTCTCAGTAGGTCCCATTATCTAGTTGGAACCTTTTTCCAAACTCTGACCTTGGGCACAGGATAAGCTGTGATGTCTGCAGTCCACAAACCAGAGGTGGCGCAATTACTTTTGCGGGGTCTAATTGTCCATTCAGGAGCAGTAGAACGATGATCATTGTGGATAACCACATGATGAAAAGGAAAATTCTCCAAAGCGATCCTGACATAGGACGAAGGTAGTATCAAATGCATATCATGAAACCAATGATAGGCGTGAAGCAACCTCTGGTGTGAAGTGACCGTAGAGTGTGTCGAAAAGTCCTCTGTACAATATCCAGAGTCATTTTCATAGGTACTTGGATCTTGAAAAGGCATCATCTCAAGTGATGTTGTCAGGTGGTAGTGATGGAGTGGAAGTTTGCGCCTAACGCAACCTGCTCTGCATATGAACCTCGAGTAAACCTATAACAGTACTAAACAACACTGTTCGTCATTAATATTTCCATTTTCCAGTACACGCGGGTGTCCTAGAGATGCTTGCCTATGTGTTTACTAATAGTAACACCGCTTGCATACTATAAAATGGCCGCTTCGCAGAAATTCAGTCTGCGCATGCGTCGGTCATACCCATGTGATGTGACGCACTCGCAGATTTGGAGGGAAAAGTCCGCTCATGCGCATTGTAGCTGACCTACCCGCTTTTTCTAACCATGCTCTGCGCTTGCTTAGGCTGCTTCGCATTTCTGGCTATTCTCGCACTAATCATTAATCGCTATAGTTATTATGAAGTAAGGGGTGCAGTGTAGATAATCATGGTGTACAGTGTGTTCTGTTTTGCTGTGTTATTAATTTGTTTTCGCTTACTTTTCATGTACCACGCATACATTGGCCTGGGTATGGGAGCCCGACTCCATCTTGTAACTCGTTCCAAACCTGTCACGTGATGAGGGAAAACCCACACTGCGCAGAAGCAAATCTCAGCCAGCTGGCTCCTGAAGCAAGATGCGCCTGAGAACCTACCTAGGTTCTTGTCAAAGATGCTGACAGTCACCTTGAACTGCGAAACATTGTATCAAACTGCTGTATACACCCATTGTTTTTTTCATATTCCTATGCCTGGGAACATGAACGCAGGGGGGGCGGGTATTAAAAATTAATATTAATCATGTGAACGTAGAATTTAGGAGGTAAAGGTGACCTAATCATTTCTCCTGACCAATCATAAGTTGGGACCCTGTAATTTGCAACATTTGTGGGTGGTCTGGGAACCCCAGAAGAGTATAACTAGCCTAGTCAGTTAGGGAGAAATTGTCCGACTTGTCCGAGTAGCAGACCTGTCACTGACCCCACAACTCTATAGGTGATTGATACAGAGAGCTGCGGAGCGCTCTGTCCGAATTTTCCACAAACTCCAAGGGGTGGAAATAGTCTTAAGTGCTGACGAAGCATTTTTTGCTAGGGATTCGAGAACCCAATCGGGGTTATTGGCGGATTCCGTGCAGTGAAGGGGTAACGTAGGCGTTGCATCCGAAGCTGTGGGGGTTGGTCGTGCCCTTTGATGAACCCAGTCCTGACCCAAAACCTGAGGGGTATCCTGTCCTGGTTTCCATGAGCTGCTACCTGCTCACCTACTGGTATCCTAAATCCTTGAGGGTCCTTGTCCTCGTCCTTCCCGAAACTGACCCGTGGCCAGGGTTAGTCTTCATCTTGCCTAGGTAAATATTACCTGTGGGTGTCCGTCATTCTATCCCTTTCCTTCTGCTCTTAATAAAGCCTCTATGCACATGATTTTAGCTCTGTTCTGTCCTCTGATGCATTTGCAAACTGTTTATTAGTATGTTCCAATTTTTCCCTTCCCTTAGGATGTATTTGAACTGTTTCTTTTGTATTATTATTGTGTGGTGAACTTTAGAAGTTGCAATAAGACTTTAGCTAGATAGAATAGGATTAGGGCTGAATTACATATAGGCTGTAGAATTCACTGACTGATGTGGTTTTGAACTTGCCGTCCCTAGTTTAAGTCTAAACTGAATAGCATGTTCCCTGTTACCCATACCCTTTAGAAAACTCTGTTTACCCTAAATGGTGTTAGCCTTCTTGCATAGCTACTTCATCTTTTTGATTCTGCTTATTGATGTCTTTATCAGCATCTGTCTCATAATCTTGTCACTTTAAATTGATATATAAAAAACCCTTAAAACGCCTCAGGTGTCTGTGGTCATTCTAAAAGGTATATCAAATATTGATTGAATAAATAAGTGGTGTATTTTGAAGTGTTATCACCTACCCTCGTGCTCCTGATCCATCAGGAGGAGTAAGAACCTGTGGTAAGTCCGGTACCATGACAAAAGTGTCACAGGAGACACACACGCAAAATACTGATAGTAGCGTGTAAAATCACCCGACTTGTAAATTGGGTTTTTCAAACGCATACATGGGCCCAAGTGCGTGATAATCTGGCAGTCTGTAGGGCCGGGTGACCTGCGCGCTCTATCAGTATTTCTGGTAGCAAGAGGATGGTTAGGACTAGATAGGATAGGTAGATAAGAGAGTTACTATTGAACCGTGTGAAATAAAATGTGCTGCTAAAAATTTATTATATGCTGCTATAAAAGATTGTTGGATTATATGAATGTCATAGAATAAGTTTGATATATTGCATGCATTTCTTAATATATTACTAACCAATTGGGAGTAAATGTTTTATGTTGTGGGGATCCCCGGGGAACAGAAATAGCAGGTGGTGAGCAGAATCCACTTGGCTGTAAGGTCACTGGCAAAGGGAGAGATTAGTGCATGGTTAGGCAGAACTGGAAGCGCTAATCAGGGTTTTCTTCTTTTTCAAAATTATCTGAAGTGTGTATGTTAGCTATCAGGACCGTGGTGAAACTCCCGTTGTGATATCATCTAGTAAGGGTCACGGACGGCAGGAGTAATAGGTTCTTGGAGCTTGAGTGGCAGCAAAGGAGAGCATTGGTGAAAAATTTGACTTAGTATATATCCCGGAAAGAAGTGGATTAGTCAAAAGAGTAGCAGGTTTTCTATTTGCTTGTGTAAAAAGGATAGGCGGAAGGGATCTATCCGTTGTGAATGAAAAGTAGACAGAAGTGGTTTACTTGCAGTAAAAGAAAGACTCTTTTCCTTTCTAAGACCCTTTGGCATAGTGGCAGTCGTTCTACCTTGTTAGCTAAAATCTGTACGCGCACTTTAGGAAAAATTCAAAGTTTCCGTTACCTTGTGAAGGAGGGAGTCGGTCGCAAGACTGCGCTGACGTCACTCCGTGCCGCGCTGGTATTGGAGGAGCCAGCGGGTGCAAGGCGAAGATAGAGTTGTAAGGGAGGGGTGAGCGCCGCAGAGTGAGACCGCGTTTCACAAAGGGGCCGCGCACCCATTGGTTGACAGATTTTGAAATCTCAGTGCTGATTGGTTGTCGGGAGTTGAACGACGTATTTGCATTGGAAGCACAAAAGTAAACAACATTTTCCGAACCGAGCTTGTAGGTTGTGTGGAGAGGTGTATGTGGTATCCTGAATTTTTGCCTGATCGCAGAAATTTAGGGTGTCATAGGGAATTGATGAGAAGAGGCAGACCTCACAATATGTACGGAGTTAAGAGAAAAATGTCCTTCGCTGAAAAGATAAGGAACTATTTTAAAAAAGATAAGCCCATTCGAACTAGGGAGGGAGTAATCATTCCACCTCCTAATACTCCCGCTTCATTCATGATGTTTGAAAAAGGGTACCATACCTGTGTGTGGTTAGAGAATTGGGTAAAATACACAGAAGAGGATGGAGTCCTAGCTTTTCCCCTCAACGGTACCTTCAATGGTAGGATCTTGTTTAATCTGAGAACCCGAATGGATGAATTACACCCCCGACCCAGACTAACACAGTATGAAGCTTTAGAGGAATGGGAGATTGAGGCTCTAGAGCGAGACAGGCCCCAAATGGAAAAAGGAGTGAGCAAATGGTATCCTAAGTTACACAAAGAGACTAAGGAACAAAAGATGAAATGGTGGAGACAGAATATGATGGTTGAAGGGCTGTTCCCGATGTTTGGGGTAACTGAGCAAACAGGTGGGAAAAAGACAGAGAAGAGTCGACCTTTAACAGCCATGGGGGACTCGGAGGATGAATATCTGGAGGATTTGCTGATGAAAAATCCACCTCCTTATGCTGAAGCTTCAGGAACTTTAAGTTCAAGAAATCCTTTTCTCCACCATGCTAGGAGTAGGAGGGCAAGCGAGACAGACCTAGCTGGTATCTGCAGTAAATCTAGCAATAGTGATGAATTTTGTAGACCTAGTACTGCAGTCCCAAATTACCGACCTTTTGGTGAGGATAGATCGGGGTCAGCCGTTCCCACCGCTCCGAATATTTACCTTCCTTTGGTGCCTCAAATATTGCATGGTAACTCATCAGAAAGGGTCTTGCAAGAAAAAGAGAGAGATGCCCTGATTAAACAAAGAAATGAATTGATTCAAACTATAGCTCAGATACATCCCAGCCCGGATGCTCTGAAAATACCTGTAACTATTGGTCCCGCTATACCCATTTATAGGGATAGGCAGACTAGTCCGAAAGCTCCAATCCTTACTCCAATGTCAGTTCCCCCACGAAAAGAACCACTTGTTATTGATGACCAGGCCAGCGAGTGTGAGTCTGTACTCTCTCTAATGCATCTGCCCATAAGAGAGCCCAGTACCGGTGGGTCTAGGTCAGGGAATCAGACCAAGGCCAAGGAAGTCCTCATAGAGACTACATCAGGAATCCGGAGTGCAACGGTGGTGACTCCAGAAGAACTGGATAGGTGGACTAAGGAAATGGATCGAGAACCTTCCTTGCCCAAACCTTTGGACATTTACAGATTAAGGATAGAGATAGAGGAGTTAATGGCAGGGAATGTCGGATTAGACAGGCTAAACACCCTTAGTGAAGAAGAGTTGCTGTTTATCAGTAAAAGCCTTACCCGAAATACTAGAGTACTCCATGAAAAACTAATGGATGCGGCTGCAGACATGGGAATTGATGTAAGTCAATCCAAAGTCCTGCAGAAACCGTACAGGGCAAAATTTTCAGACAAAGATTTAGAAAATATGAATGTGTCAGGAAAAAGAACCCAGATAAAAGAATTGTTGAGTGTGTTGCAGAAATGGGGAGATCTGGACAAGTGGAAAACTAGGTGGGCTAAGAAAAAGGAGGAGAGTAGGACCAAGCCCAAAGCTTCTGAGTTTGTGCTAAAAGAAGTAGGTCAAGCAGAAAAACTGTGTCCCATGAGGGAAGTGCCAGGGGGAAAATATGTACATGTCCCGTGGTCCCGGCATGACATTGTGTCATTTACCAATGAGTTCCCAAAATTAAGGGAGAAGCCCGTGGAGTGGTACAGGCAGGTAGAGCGATTTGTGAAGGTCCAGAAGTGCCTCTTGAAAGAGCTGGATGGGTTCTTTGACATTGTGGTTCCGGTAGACTTATGGACCGATTGCAAAATAGAGATTGATTGGCCAAGTGAAGAATTTCCAAGGGACCCACACACTGGAGCTCCTTCTTCAGAGGTGATGAGAAAGTATGACCAAGTCATACAATTTCTAAAGAAAAAGGTGCCAGCAAAAGAAACTGATTGGACCCGAATCGATAGAACCACCCAGGACCACAACAAAACAGTCCATTCATATTATGAGAGGCTATTGCAGGTATTCAAGACCTACAGTGGCATCGATAATATTGAAATGAAAGACATGACTCATTTTATTTATCGATTCGTGCTAGGGCTAAAACCAGAAATATCCCAGTGGATTAGAGATAATAAAATCTGTTGGCAGGGAAAGCCTATAGATGATTTTCTCAAGTACGCTAAGTACTGTGAGGATGAAATGGAAAACAAGAAAAAGGCCCTGAAGGAAAAGGTGATGTGGGCACACGTTAAATTGGCTGAGCAACAAGAAAAACAGTTGAGTAAAATGAATAGCAATGCTTCGAACAATGACTCGGGAGGGGGAGGGAAGCCTCGAGTTAAGATGAGCAAAGAAGAGGCTAAGAAAAAGTTCCCCTGTCACAGGTGTGGGCAGATAGGGCATTGGAGAGACGAGTGTCCTCATTTGCAAGCTGGTAACGCCCCCATAAATGGTTTAAATCCACAGGTGCAGAAAGAGGGGCCACGAAAGAATCAGCAACAGGTAAATCTACCTCCATTACCTAGAGCTCCTAGACCTAATTATAAGAATCAGGCCCCACAGAATGAGAGGGTTGAAGTGTGGGAAGGACAGAATGAGCGAAATCAGGCAACCTCGCAGTTCCTATTAAATGATACATTCCTCTGTGATGAACCAAACTGACGGGGCCTGAGGGGGGAGGAAGGGGAGTGCGTGCTTGGCGCATCCCTACCGGTAGACCAGTCAGGGCCATACATTGAAGGAAAGGTTGAAGGAAATGATGTCACCTTTCTGTTGGACACTGGTGCTACCCGTTCAACTGTGAGAACAGCGGACGTTCCTAACCTACCCCTCTCGGGAGAAGCAATCCAAGTAGTGGGCGTATCAAACCAGATAATTAGCACTCCTGTAACTGAACCCATGGAGATTTCTATAGGGAATTTCAAAGAAATGCACAGATTTGTGGTTTGCGATTCCAGTCCTGTAAATTTACTGGGACGTGATTTGTTATGCAAAATGAACTGTACCATCTTTTGCACGCCAAGAGGGGTTGAAATTCAGACCCCAGATGAAGATGGCCTGTACAAGCTAATGCTGTTAAGGCCTGATACCGAAGCCAAGCCCATAACAATTCTTGATTTGCCTGAAGAACTCCAGCAAAAGGTGATACCAGAAGTATGGGATTTTACCGGGAAAGATGTAGGATTAATGGCAAATGTGGACCCAGTCAGAATAGCCATCAAACCTAATGCTACCTACCCAAAAACAAAACAGTATAAAATGAGTGCAGAAGTGAAAGCTGGAGTCGCACTTGAGATAAACAGATTATTGGAGGCAGACATAATTCAAGAGGTGTTGAGCAGTCCCTGTAACTCGCCCATAATTGGAATTAAAAAGCCTAGTGTAAAGTACAGGGTAGTGCAGGACTTGCGAAAGGTAAACCAGATTGTTGTACCTTGTTGTCCCATTGTGCCAAACCCTGCTGTGATCTTGTATCAAATTCCCTGGAATGCGGAGTGGTTCACTGTCATAGACTTGTGTCATGTATTCTTTTCCATCCCATTGCATCCAGAAAGCAAATTTCTTTTCTCTTTTGAGTTTGACAGTCATGTCTATGTCTGGAATCGTGTCCCCCAGGGGTACACAGAAAGCCCCTCCATCTTTAATCAGATCTTAAAAAGATGTCTTGAATCTTTAGTTCTACCCAAGAAGTCTGTCCTGGTCCAGTACATAGACGACCTTTTGGTGGCGTCTAAAAGTCAAAGCGACTGTGTTACTGATACCATTGCTCTGCTGAATCACCTGGGCAGGGGTGGACACAAAGTATCTCCTGACAAATTGCAGTTTTGTAAGAATTCAGTAAGATATCTAGGGCACCAGATCGAGAAAGGTATCAGAAGAGTCACCTCAGAGAGAATCAGAATAATTCGGGATATGGAACTGCCCAGAACTCAGGAGGACGTTAGAATGTTCCTCGGAGTTGTAGGATATTGCAGACAGTGGATTGTGGGATTTGCAGTACTTGCCAAACCTCTGTTAAAAATGACAAAGAAAGGGGCAGACGATCCAGTCATCTGGGATGATAAAAGCATGACAGCTTGGATAAAATTGCGAAACAGTCTATGCTCTGCTCCTGCATTAGGAATGCCTGATTATTCAAAGAACTTTGAGTGATTCTGTGATACACGAGACAATTGTGCCCTATCAGTCCTGACCCAGGAGCATGGGTTGACTAGACGTCCTGTGGCCTACTTTTTAGCCACACTGGACCCAGTTGCTGCTGGGCTTCCGGGGTGTCTGAAAGCAGTGGCTGCCACATGCACAAGTCTGGAACAGAGTGAGAACATTGTCATGGGACATCCTGTAACGGTTTATGTTCCACATTCAGTTGTGATCCTGCTAACCCGAACCAAAACTCAATATCTCACTCCTAGTCGGCTGACTAAATATGAGAGAATTCTTATTGGTGCAGAAAATGTAATAATTTCCAGATGCAACATCCTGAACCCGGCAACGTTATTGCCCATTGCCCAAGATACAGGAGTGGAAGGTGAATTTGAACATAATTGCATTGATCTGACTGCGTTTAGTACTAAACCTCATCCTGACATAAAAGAAATGGCTCTTATCAATGCTTACATAGTGATGTTTGTGAATGGCTCTTGTCTGAGGCATGAGGATGGTGGACTGAGTGCTGCCTATGCTGTAGTCACTCTGGAAACCACCCTAGAAGCATCATATTTGAGTGAAGTCAAATCTGCCCAAGTGGCCGAGCTCATAGCATTGGCCAGAGCTTGCAAACATGGGAAGGGCAAACGAGTAACCGTATATACTGACAGTCAATATGGTTATGGGGTTGTTCATGACTTCAGCCAACTATGGCTAGAAAGAGAATTCATGACTTCCTCAGGTACCCCCATCAGAAATGGAAAGGTGGTGCAAAACCTATTGGAAGCAATCCAATTGCCCAAAGAATTAGCAGTGGTCAAATGTGCTGCTCACCAATCCGGAAAGGATCAAGTGGAAGCCGGAAACAGGTATGCTGACCAAATTGCTCAGTACTGTGCACGATACAAAATGTCCCTAAAAATCCAATTATGGGGGGGAAACAGCTGCCAACTTATGGTGTTTGAGAATGTATCTTCCTGGAAGGAACTGAGAGAGTTGCAACAGGCAGCAACCGAGGGGGAAAAACTAAGATGGGAGACTGAGGAATGTCAACTTAGAAAAAGGGATGGTATCATGGTGAATAAAGATGGTATGCCTGTGTTGCCAGACTGTATTGCTGACCCAATGGTTTGGATGATTCATGGAGACACTCATGTTGGAAGGGATGCAATGTGCCGTGTGTTCAATAAAGTGTTCTACAATTCAAAGTTCAGGAACATCGCGGATGTGTTCTGCCGGAGGTGCCTGGTGTGTCAACAGTTCAATGCAGGAAAGAGGACTGTGGTAGAGCAAAGCACCATTGGAAGGGCAGAAGGCCCTTTTACCAGATTGCAGGCAGATTTCATACACTTGCCCATGTGCAGAGGATACAGATATGTCTTAGTAATAGTTTGCCTATTCTCAAGGTGGGTGGAAGCTTACCCGGCCAAAAAGAATGATGCCATTACAGTGGCAAAATTGTTACTCAGATAGCTGATCCCTAGATTCGGTTTTCCAGAAGATGACCGGATTCTTGATCCAATAAGAACCAGAAAATATTTCTACTTAGATAGAGAGTGGGATAGTGAGGGTGAGACAGGACTAGAAGAGGAAGGTCAGGTTAACGAGAATCACATCAGACCTGATCAGGAAATAGGCCAAGTAGGGACAAACCAAGTCATCGACACTCCTCCAGAGACTCCAGAAACTGGAAAGGGACAGATAGTGGTCAAAGTTGAAGTTCATGCGAAAGAAAATCAAGGGGTCGAAGTGCATGAACAGGAACAGATAGAAACAGAAGAACGCGTTCAGGAACCAGAGTCCAAGCTGGTTGAAAATCAAGATCAAATACAGACCATACCTGAACAAGGCCAGCTTAGAAACCAGGCAGAAGAAACTGACGAAAGATCTGGACCTAGTCAGACAGGAGAGGGAAAAGACGGTGCCAGTACAATAGTGCCACACCAAAGTAAAAACAGGGGGATTCACGAGGACGGCCAAGTATCCTCGACCACTAAGAGGCCTAGAAAACAGGAGAGACCAAGATATATAAAGAGACTGAAACTAAGACTGAAAACTGTAGAAGAAAAATTAGAAGACAGAAAAAGAGCTGCAAGTGAAAGACAAAGAGACGAGGCTCAGCAAAATAGACTCAGATTTAAGAAAGCAAACGAGAACTATCGAAGTCCTGAATGGACCTTTTTGGTGTTGGAAGAAATTGACGACCCTGAAGAAAGTGACCGCAGTGATCACGATTCCGTTGTGGATCAAAGCTCTGAGGTAGAAGACCCACCCTGAAAGGTGAAACTGCGTTAGCCTCTTGAAACGAAATAAAGAGGGGTTAAAAGGTCCCAGAAACAAAAATGTCTGATTCAAATGTAAATGGAAGACCAAAAGGGAATTGTTGCAAAACTTGCTGTAAAATATGCTTATGCAGTATAGCAATAGTTATAGTAATATGGATAGGACTAACAGTCTTTATACCTTTCATGATAAGTAAAGATCCTAACCTGTACTCTACTAAACCAATGAACCCAGATCCAGTAGTTGTACATACTGAAGAAACACCACAAAGTGTAGAAAGACATGACAACTCAGTTAGCCTAAGACAAACACGACATGACTTAGAAGCACCAGATGAGGATGGACTACATTTTCACCACATGAGAAATCGATCACATTTAAATGTCTTTGCAAATCTTTTAGTGCATTACGTAGAAGCTATGGAAATAGAAGATTGTTATGTCTGCATGACGCTACCTACTTCTGTAGCTGAAGGCGTGACTTATCACCATTTGCCCCTGACTTATGGGATTTCCTGTAGTATATTAGCAAGCTTATTTTATAGAAGCACATTACAGTACTGCTATTCAAACACTGACGTGATTTTTTCTGAACTACCTGTTCGGGGGAACCTGAATATTGTGCATGTCAGAAGCGAGGTAACTAGATACATGGGAGAATACTTACTGACTATAGGTGACATAGACTTACATGAAGCTCGAAGAGATAATTTGACTTGCTCATTACATGAGCAAGAAAATATGTTTTTGAAAATGGCAGAAAAGAGAAGGGAGAGTTTCCAAAGAAAGGCTAATGATAAGAAACAGCAAACTCCTAAATGGGCTGAGAACATGGAAGGCACCTCAAATGGCAATGCAAGTCCTGCGCTGTTGTTGGATTTTGAACGAAAGGGGAAACTTTGTCTTCATAGAGAAAAGACTAGTTATTATAACAATGTATTCATCAGTTCCAGCGAATGTGACCATAATTACGAGGTAATTGGAGGTTGGGGTTTCAAAAATGGGTCAGAACCTGTGTTTCCCGGAATTTATTATATATTGGAAACAAGGCTTATTTCAAATTGCCGGATCACTGGTATGGAAGCTGCTATTTTGGCATTGTCTTCCCGAAAATATACCATGTGAATAACGCTGCTGGAAGCAATGAAGACACTAATGGCTTAGTGCGTAGTAAGCGTGAGAGTGTAGGAGAAATTATAGGTGATATTTTTAGTGCACTGATACCTGGAATGGGGGTAGTTCTGAATACTCACCGTATCTGCAAATTGTCTACGGTAGTGGATCGGTTATCAACTGACACTGCTGCTGGATTCCTGTTGGTCAATACTGAAATGGTTGCGATCAGATCAATGGTTTTGCAAAATCGCCTTGCTCTTGATACCTTACTGGCAAAAGAGGGCGGGGTCTGTAGAATGCTGAAGGCGCAACATTCCAGATAAAAGCATAGAAATTAAGAAATATGTGCAAAATATAACTAATTTGGAAAGAGAACTTAAACCATTGGAGGTTGACAGTGCCTGGAAGAGACTGACTGATGGTCTCTCTTCTGTAGGTAGTTGGTTCACTAATATAGGCCGTAGTCTAGTAGGTAAAATACTGATGCCAATAGCTGGAATAAGTCTGATTGTGTTTATTATAATAATTTGCTGCAAATGCCAAAAATGCAGAAAGAAGTACACTGTAAATAGGAGGGGAGTGAAACGGAATGTGGATGAACTCGAATTAGAAGAATTAAGGAGCCAGATCTATAAAAAAGCTAGAGAATCCCACCCAAATAAAGCTGCAGACAAACAGCATAATAATAAATTTGTGGAAATTGAAATGAGTGAGATGTAAGAAAAATTAAAGTTGGCGTCAGTTTCCATTAGTAGTGATGATAGTAAATATCATCAAAGAGGGGATTGATGGAGTGGAAGTTTGCGCCTAACGCAACCTGCTCTGCATATGAACCTCGAGTAAACCTATAAAAGTACTAAACAACACTGTTCGTCATTAATATTTCCCTTTTCCAGTACACGCGGGTGTCCTAGAGATGCTTGCCTATGTGTTCACTAATAGTAACACCGCTTGCATACTATAAAATGGCCGCTTCGCAGAAATTCAGTCTGCGCATGCGTCGGTCATACCCATGTGATGTGACGCACTCGCAGATTTGGAGGGAAAAGTCCGCTCATGCGCATTGTAGCTGACCTACCCGCTTGTTCTAACCATGCTCTGCGCTTGGTTAGGCTGCTTCGCATTTCTGGCTATTCTCGCACTAATCATTAATCGCTATAGTTATTATGAAGTAAGGGGTGCAGTGTAGGTAATCATGGTGTACAGTGTGTTCTGTTTTGCTGTGTTATTAATTTGTTTTCGCTTACTTTTCATGTACCACGCATACATTGGCCTGGGTATGGGAGCCCGACTCCATCTTGTAACTCGTTCCGACCCTGTCACGTGATGAGGGAAAACCCACACTGCGCAGAAGCAAATCTCAGCCAGCTGGCTCTTGAAGCAAGATGCGCCTGAGAACCTACCTAGGTACTTGTCAAAGATGCTGACAGTCACCTTGAACTGCGAAACATTGTATCAAACTGCTGTATACACCCATAGTTTTTTTCATATTCCTATGCCTGGGAACATGAACGCAGGGGGGCGGGTATTAAAAATTAATATTAATCATGTGAACGTAGAATTTAGGAGGTAAAGGTGACCTAATCATTTCTCCTGACCAATCATAAGTTGGGACCCTGTCATTTGCAACATTTGTGGGTGGTCTGGGAACCCCAGAAGAGTATACCCAGCCTAGTCAGTTAGGGAGAAATTGTCTGACTTGTCCAAGTAGCAGACCTGTCACTGACCCCACGACTCTATAGGTGATTGATACAGAGAGCTGCGGAGCGCTCTGTCCGAATTTTCCACAAACTCCAAGGGGTGGAAATAGTCTTAAGTGCTGACGAAGCATTTTTTGCTGGGGATTCGAGAACCCAATCGGGGTTATTGGCGGATTCCGTGCAGTGAAGGGGTAACGCAGGCGTTGCATCTGAAGCTGTGGGGGTTGGTTGTGCCCTTTGATGAACCCAGTCCTGACCCAAAACCTGAGGGGTATCCTGTCCTGGTTTCCGTGAGCTGCTACCTGCTCACCTACTGGTATCCTAAATCCTTGAGGGTCCTTGTCCTCGTCCTTCCCGAAACTGACCCGTGGCCAGGGTTAGTCTTCATTCTTGCCTAGGTAAATATTACCTGTGGGTGTCCGTCATTCTATCCCTTTCCTTCTGCTCTTAATAAAGCCTCTATGCACATGATTTTAGCTCTGTTCTGTCCTCTGATGCATTTGCAAACTGTTTATTAGTATGTTCCAATTTTTCCCTTCCCTTAGGATGTATTTGAACTGTTTCTTTTGTATTATTAATGTGTGGTGAACTTTAGAAGTTGCAATAAGACTTTAGCTAGATAGAATAGGATTAGGGCTGAATTACATATAGGCTGTAGAATTCACTGACTGATGTGGTTTTGAACTTGCCGTCCCTAGTTTAAGTCTAAACTGAATAGCATGTTCCCTGTTACCCATACCCTTTAGAAAACTCCGTTTACCCTAAATGGTGTTAGCCTTCTTGCATAGCTACTTCATCTTTTTGATTCTGCTTATTGATGTCTTTATCAGCATCTGTCTCATAATCTTGTCACTTTAAATTGATATATAAAAAACCCTTAAAAAGCCTCAGGTGTCTGTGGTCATTCTAAGAGGTATATCAAATATTGATTGAATAAATAAGTGGTGTATTTTGAAGTTTTATCACCTACCCTCGTGCTCCTGATCCATCAGGAGGAGTAAGTACCTGTGGTAAGTCCGGTACCATGACAAAAGTGTCACAGGAGACACACACACAAAATACTGATAGTAGCGTGTAAAATCACCCGACTTGTAAATTGGGTTTTTCAAACGCATACATGGGCCCAAGTGCGTGATAATCTGGCAGTCTGTAGGGCCGGGTGACCTGCGCGCTCTATCAGTAGTTCATAGTAAACCATGGAGTTGTGTTGAACAGTAGCACTATAGTGATGGCAGCATCAGATTTGTCTCTTGCACTTAATGCTCTGTATAGAATTGGAGAATTAGTGTGCTCTAACATCCCTGGCTGGGAACCCAATCTAGTAACGTAATTGGTGTGTTCAAGGGATTATTCTTTCAGAGGAGGGAGAGGCTGTGAGATTCAACTCTGAATATTTCTTGGTGTCTGTAAAGGTCTGTTGTGGAGGATCAGCCACATAATGCTTTTTCTCATGGTTGATGGACACATCTTTGATTCTCCATGAAAATGGACAAAGGAGGCAGGATGACAGTCCTTTTGTTGCCTTTTACCCCAGTAACTGAAATTGGTGATCTGTATGATGGGTTAAAAGCTTGTTTGTCAAGATGTTGTCATGAACGAGGTCGCCAACATTGGGAACCCACCTGTCAGCAGCAGTTATATCCTCATTACAGGTGACCTCGTCAGAGAGGTTCACATTATACAGTAAGTCTCTGAGTTCTTGGACACTCTGTAAAATATTCAAAGGTTTCTCCAAGTTAAATTTATCTTCATCCTCCACCTTCCCAGGATTCTCCAAGTTAGCACATATATAGGAACTCCAAGGAGAACCTCAAATCAAGTGCAGCTCCCCAATCCCTATCAAGGCAAGTTATTTAATGCTCTTTGGACTCCATACAGATTATGGTACCCAGTAAACCTAGCACTCTATCAGTGAAGGTGTATTTCATCATGCCATTAGCACGTTCAACTAAACCATTGGACTTGGCCCTAAATGGTTTGCTGAATTGCAGACAAACTTTGAGAGCAGACATTGAATCCCTGTCAGCCTTGGGATAGTTATCTGAAAGAAATGAATGAATTGCCCCCATCACTACCAGACACTGCAAATCCTTTATGACTGCTGAAGGATTAGCATTTGTCTGTGGCAACTCAACACCTATAGATATAGGAAACATGAATTGATTGTCACCAACATATATTTATATCGATTAAGAGAATGTTTTGGGACGATGAGGGTCTCTTGACAGTCGAAGGCTTAATGTGTTGACAAATGTCTAGTCTGTTTACATAAACCGAGCCACCAGTAGAGTTGCTATAGCATTGCTATTGTTGCATTGACTCCAGCTTGGGAAGATTCTAATCCCTCATGAGCTTCTTTGATTAAATCTAAACTAGCCAGCTTCTTAGGTAATATTCAGTCTCCCAATCTTGGTAGTGTGGCTATAGGAGTATGATCAGAATTAAGGGTGTAAGAGTGTTTGGGAGGAAAGCATGTGGGAGGCTTTCTACCTTGCTTGGTTGTCTCTCTTGCTGTTAAGATTCCTGTGTAAATCTTTGTTTGAGATCTGGTCAGGACTGCTAATCTAACATCCTGAATTGCAGCCTTCAGAAAAGTTCTCTGTGGGTTGAATGCCATCATGCTGATGGCCTAAAGTGGGCCTCACATGGGCCAGTGGAAGCTTGTCTTAGAAGACAGCTATCCTTCTCCAAAGTTGTTTATTCTTTACAGATTTTCCCTTTGAATCCTAGAATCCATGCAAATTGCAATGTAGTATGTCAAAATTGTAACTTTGCACACAGATGCACGAGTCAGACACAATGAGTGTGGGAACTGACAAGTCAGTATTTTGTGATGTAAGTAACACGGCATGAATTTGTGCATGCTGCACTGTGCTATCAGATTTTAGTATGGGTGCACTGCGGTTGGAATTCACAATCTTTCACTGCACCTTGCACCTCCATGCAGGCTGCGGAGTGCTTTAAATGTTGTTCCTACTGCTGGTTTTGCAGAGTCATCCCTATAGAATATGCTGTGATAAGACTCAATGGGCAAGATAGTCGAAGTTGGAGCAATGTTGTTCATATTGGAGAAAAGCTTGAGTATGAAGAGTGGGATCATACTGAAAGTTGACATCCACTGCACTCAAAGAAACAGAGTTAATCAAGCCATTCAAGGGCTTTACTTGCTCAATGTAGATTGTAAGTATGTGCAAAGTTGAGAAATGCCAGAAGGGATTGCAACTTCTTCAGTGTGCCAGAAGTCTGCAAGGTAGCACACTTTTGAAAGAAATCAGGAGCTAAACCCTTGCCCTCGCGTGATAGTTCATATCTAAGAAATGTCACTGTCAGGTAGGCAATCGTCGATTTTGTTTATAGTTAATCTCATAACCATGTGATGTTAATATGGTCACAATTCTGTCCACCCTAGGCAGGTGTATACCCAAATCATCATCTGTAAAATAGATATCCTTAAGGCATGGCAACACCTTGGGTTCTGGTTATAAGATCTCAGTAATTTGTTATGAGAATAAGCCAGAACTATCCTTATAGCCAATAGACAAATGTCGAAATGAGAACTGCACCAGGGCGATACTAAAGGAGGTTAGATATTCACTTTCACTTCCTATGTTTTGACTGAAGAATCCATCGGAAATGTTCAGGGTCGTTTTATATTTTTTCTGGACCAGGTTAGACATTAAACTTGTGCTATGAGCATTTTACACCAAGTAGGTCTCTCTATGTGTATTTTCATTTGTGACGTCTAACTGTATCCTGTAGGATCCTTCTGGTTTAGAGACAGGAAAAAGGGGCATGTTCATAGGTGACAGAGTAGGTGCTAATATGCCCTGATGAACCCTGCGTGAGCAGGTACCAATCCCTCATGACCTTCCTTGATCGAATCTAATCTGACCAGTTTATTAGATATTATTTTGTCTCCCACTCCAGGTGGTGTGATCACAGAATTATAATCTGAATGAAGGATATAAGAGTATTTGTGAGGAAGCCTTCTGGAGGCTTTCTACCTTGCTTGGTTGTGTAAATGACTGATACTGCAATTGATCTAATACTGCTTGTATATCACATTTTGCTCTGGCCTTTAAGGGTTTTGAGCCTGTGCTTGTGGTTCACTATGCAAAGAAATGATGTGTGGAATATGGTTTTTATCCCACCAGCTTGGTTTCTGCATGGAGCCGTTGCCTGTTTTACAGCCCATTCCCTAGGACAGATTTCCTTGATGTCTTCAGGTACTATGGGAGAAAAAGATACCTTCATAGCTTCCCCCCCTTGGGGGTCTTACTTAATAAATACTGGATGTCAGTTCTTTTCAGTTATGATGATGTCGTAGTGATAGGACAATTGTGACCAAAAGACTGCTTTAATGATACGTGGTGTATCCCCTTCAATTTGTATATTCAAATAATAAACTCCATCAGGAGAATCCACATGTTTATCTGGAGTCAGGATGTATATATAGTCATCAGTTAGATCCACAGCCAGAAACCTTTGAAGCATCTGATGCACTATTGTGACTTCTGCTGCGCTGTCTAGAAACATTCTTGCCAAGTCTTGTTTCATAGGAGGACACATTGGGGGGATATTCTGAAGAACGTGCGATAATCATCACCAAAATAGGTTAAAGCAATTCTTCATATCGCCGTCTATTGCGGGAAAATAACTCTGTGTTAACGTCCTATCCACAACACGGCAGTCACATCCGATAGTCTCCCAATAAGGCGTCAAATGTCTGCGGTAAAATGACCGTGAAAGCAATAAGAAGCCAAACGTGAAAAAAGTGGGCATGGGCCCAACGGTGATAAAAAAAATCAGCGATAAGCTGCACCAGGCCTGCAATTCACACATGTCAGGCAGGAAAAATCACATTAAAAATATAAAAATAAAAAATAAATAATAATAAATAACTGCGAAGCACAATGGAGGTATCCAGAGAAAGTACAGAGGACAACCAGAACCTCACAAGCCCCACGGAAGATCAGCCTGGGACCTCGGAGTCAGGGAAGGGTAAGGAGCAGAAGAAGCCGAAGACGCAGTTCAGTCCGCAGGAAAACAGGATCCTGATAACGGAGGCGATAGAACACCATCAACTACTGTTCGTCACCTCCACTGTGTTCTTGGCAAAAGAAATTGAATATGGCAGTCCATTGTGGACAAGGTGAATGCAGTCGGAGTTCTGCGGAGGATAATGGTAGAGGTCAAGAGACGCTGGAATGATGTGAAGCGCAAAACCAAGGAGAAACTCCGCAAGTACCAGAAAGCAGCAACGTAGACTGGAGGTGGGAGTCCAGCGCCACAGGAAGTGCTGGATTAAATTGAGGAAATGGTGTCCACAGTCATGAGTGGGGAGATGGTGCCAGGAGTTGGGGGACCTGACACTGCTCAACCTGACCTGACACAACAGCAACAGGGTGAGTAACGACCAGGGACTAGGGGACGGGGGAAATGGGCACAACTGCACACATGCACAATTATCTATAGCACAGTGCACACCCACAATGACTCTGGATCATGTCCCTGATGCCCTTGGCACACTGCAGCACACCTAGAAACAGCAAGTAGGCCCCCGCCGTTGACTATGTGCCCAGGAGGGGCCCTTCACACACACCACCAATCTCACAACCGACCAATGCACATGTGCCAAACACAGCAAAGTGGCGTGTCTGTGAACCACACTGACAATACAAGTGACACTGCATAACGAATAGCATGGCTGCAGTCAATATATCATGACATGTTGCACGCCACGACACTGAGGTGGCTGAGTGTGGACCACACCCGTAAAGGCGCAGGTCACACTCTGACACATCCACTTGCACAAACAACCCCTGATGTCAACAACACATCTGCGGACAAACAATGCCCCAGAGTCACAACTCACACCAAGAGCCCAATTTTCCCAAGTACGCAACAGCTCAGCACTGTATAAGCACAGAAGTCAAAGGCACTCAACCTGAAAGGGATAAGTGCCATCAAAACCAGGGCTGCAGGGCTGACACTCCCAAAATGCAGCACCCACACATAACATTCAGAGCACATCAACATTGACAACAATGTGCTACAAACTGTAACACGTTCACAACAGAATAAAGGACACAACCGCTGCCGCTTGTGTGTAGAAACTGGCCAATCACATTTGGCATAGCAGGGAAAGATGATAATGTACAAGTACAAACACACATCTGTGATCTTGTCAACATGTCCACTGTCCTGCATTTAATAGGCAGCTACTCCCAAACAGTCACAATGTACATTGTCATGCAGTCTGTATGTAAACTTGTACAACACGTCAACATACATGTGAACACAATGTTAAACTGCATCTCCCCTTCACATTGCAGAGGGAGAATCAACAACTCCTGCAGAGCAGACCGTATATCTCTTCACTGATGACAAAGAGGACTTCCACACCTTCGACAACGAAGCCCTCCAAGAGCTTATGGACAGCTTTGGCACATCGAGGAGACCCCATCCCTGCACAGACGACACAGCAGGAGGCTTCCACCACAATGGCTGCCTCCCAGGACCCCCCAGAACTACACATGGGCCTTCCAACGCCGTGTGTTGGGGTGCTAAGAAAAGTTGGCTGATCAGGTGTGGATGGGGTTCGACCTCAAGGCAGCCAAACTAGATGACATACTAGGGTGTTTAAGTCCCATCAGGGACCACTTACAGTCCCTAACGGACACCTACAGTCCGCTCCATGCTCTCCAATGATCCATGGCTGACATCGCTGGAGTCCTGACTCGGAGACAAGAACAACTGTCTAGTCAGAGTGGCTCCAGCGATGTCAACGGGGAATTGGGGCACATGCAGAGGATCATGGAGAACAATGAGCTGATGCAGGCGGAGAGAATGGCTGCCACATGTTGCACACCAGCGAGATGTAGCTGGGGTCTACCAAGCCCTGAATATCCTCATCACGGCATTGCTGCCATAAGGCATGGTGCAGATGATTGCTGCTGCTACTACTCCATCCACAATCTCCGTCCCCTGATGTGTCAGTGCCTCACAGTGCGGCAGCCATTCCTCCTCCGGCTCCTGATGTGTCACTCCCGCACAGTGGTGCAGCCCAAACACCTCCACCCACATGTGAGGCACATGATACATCAGAGGACGAAGATGCAGAAGATTCTGCCTCAGTGGTAAGAAGCACGCAGTAGAATTCCTCTCTGCCATATGGCCTGTTCCTGCTTGGTTCTGCCCTCTGCATCATCACCTTCCACTGTCCCCCGATACACTCTGTGACACTCACCTTAGACCTCGACAGGGACTGCCATATTCTGGATTGTTACCAAAGACACAGCAATCAGACTGTAGACTGAACTCTTCCTCTTCCTCTTCTTGTCAATCCCTAAAGGACTCTGGCTGGCCCTCCATAGAGCAACGATGTAAAGTGGGTTTTGCATGGCCCTGTACTGCTCCAGCTTCAACACTCCACCGAATGTGAATATAGCATTCTAATTCACACAAATGTATCATGTCTATGATCATTCAAGTGTGAAAGTATGGATGAATGTAGGGTCAGTGATTCCCCCTAACGTTCATGTTGCTCTTGTTGTGTGACTTGAGTCACAGGGTGCAATATTGCTGATTGTGGTCCGGGTGGCGCTGACACTACAAAAGAAACACACGGATTAGTCACTTCCTTGACCAGCCGAGAACTGAACCACGCCCAGAGCCCTGGGCTCATTGTTCACACCCCTACGATGGACTAGCATACGCCAGCGCAGCCCAGCCCACTCCGCTTACGCCTACACGGGGGACAACAAAGCTACATGTCCCAGGTCTTCCCTGTAGTGATCTACTGATCACTTTTCTAGTTGTTAACATGCCACAGCCACTCCTTGAGGGCTGGTTTACACCCACACCACACCCATCCAGCACAGGCGTTACAGGACATGTGACCCTGTCAATAAAAGGGGCCTACCACATCACATTCCCCACTGCCCGAGGTGACATGGTGGGGTCTGCACCATGGGACTCAATCATAATGGATCGATGACTTGCGTTGCACAGAGTTGGTGGCACCTGTTGCACAGTGGCCAGCACTGGCCCACCGCCATGGGATGATGACTTACGGTGCACAGAGTTGGTGGCACCCGTTGCACTGTGGCCGGCACATGCCTACCGCCATGGAATAATGACTTGCGGTGCACAGAGTCGGTGGCACCTATTGCATTGCGGCTGGAAGGGGCCTACCGCCACGGGACAGTGACTTGCGGTGGTTGGAGCACCTGAAGGGCTGAGCGGGTGTGCAGCCTGCGATGATGCTTTGGCCTCGGCATGTGATGGACCCTCTTGGAGGCACGCCAGTGGCAGGAGGTGAACATTGAGGCCTGTCATCACTGGGCAGCAGACGGGTCTGGGGACCAGGGCGGGGGTGTTTGTGAAAGATGTAGGAATCATGCACACTGCCTGGGAAGTTTGCAACAACATTGGTGAGCAGGTCACGGTGGTCCACTTTTGCCTGCACATTGATGGGATGTGTGTGGTTTCTGTTGCGGTTATTGTGTGCAGTGCCGGCAGGGTGCACAAGTAGTACATGTGTGCATTCAATAACCTCCAACATGTGTGGGAAGCCAGCATTGGTGTAGTTCCCTTGCTCGGTCTCCAGCTGTTCCTGCGCAGTGTGGGGAAAGTGAAGGTGCAGGGGTATCAAGATGATACAAACCGTGATGCTTACAGGTATGATAAATCCTGCCTAATGTGACCGTAACAGAAGTTCATGTGGTCGTAACCTTCCTTTTCTTTCCTACGAAGGTTATGACCACACAAACTTCTGTTATGGTCTTTTTGTGCAGGATTAATCATACCTGTAAGCATTCCAGTTTGTCCAAGTGCAATATACTGTATCAGATTACGTTTGTGACTATACGGACGCTTGACCATTGTCACCATTTATCCAACAGGTTTCTGAATACGGACTTTCGGATTATGGAATTGTATTGGGGAGTTTCCAGATCATATGCAGTTAATTGGATCCACAAGTTGCCCTGATGAAGTTCCCCGTTGGGAATGGAACACGTTGGCTGATATTTTCGTGTTGTTAATTTATGTTTTTGTAATAAAGAACTATTTTTACACTACGGCTGACTACCGGACTTCATTAACTGGCGCACACCCATTTCAGAAACTACAATCATGGGTCTGGAGAACAGAAGTGCCAAGCAACGGCTGGGTTTGGGGTTAGTTGTGCAGGAACACTACGAATTGGGACTAGCATATGGTGCGGATACAGGAGCCCGCCTTTTGTGGACGTGCATCTAAGACATGTGTAAGGAAGTTTGATAGGGCAGGTTGTGAGACTCCTCCAGCTCTGACTGTTGTTGATTGGAAGGTACCAGAGGCTAACAGGTGCAGGACCGCCAGCAGCTTTGTCTGCGGAGGGATGTTTGTAGTCCGCTGTGTAGGTACTTTCAGCCTGTGGGCAATGCCGTCAGGAAGCGGAGGATGCTTGTACTTTTGAGTCTTTAGCAAGCAATGGCATCCTCTGGCATTGATTCCCTGAGGTTAATTGTAGAATTGAAGAAAGACACTTCAATGTAGGTTGCAATGCTGGTTTAATCCTTAACAAGCAGGTGCACAGCTGACAGCGTAGTCAGTCAGCGTCAACTGGATAAAAGTAGAACACAAAGAGGAAAGTAGAACACAGTACACGCAATTCCAAAGAATGTGGAATGTGCCAGGTTAAAGTTACATTATGTTATGTTATGTTAATAACTTTTATTCGGCGCACAGCTGCCCCAGCGAAGGGGCGTCCTGGCGCCTGATCGAGTACCACAACACAACAGATCAATGCTGGAAAGAAAGGGAATCAGTCAGCGGAGGCAAACAGGTGAGTTTTTATAGCGCGTCTGAAGAGAGTCAAGCTATTTAGGGCACGAATATGGACAGGGAGGGAGTTCCATAATCCAGCCGCCAAAACACGAAAGGAGCGGCCTCCCATCCTATTCAGTCTGAACCTAGGCTTAATCGCCAGATGACGAGATTCCGACCTGAGAGACCGCGTGGGGACATAGGAAGAGACAAGGCCCGCAAGGGCAGGAGGAGAGGAGAGCTTCAGGATCTTAAATGTCAGACAGAGAGCCTTAAATTTGATTCTCTGTCTGACCGGCAGCCAGTGAAGGGAAGTCAGGACTGCAGAGACAGAACAACGTCTCGGGAGGCCAACAATGGCCCGTGCAGCGGCATTCTGCACCCTCTGCAGCCTAGTGGCCTCAGCCTGATTAACTCCCAGAAGCAGTGCACTCCCGTAGTCCAGCCGAGAGAGGATGGAGGCCTGGACCACCAGTTGCCGAGTAGGAGGGTCGAAGAATTTGAGGATTGGTCTCAGTCCTCGCAGAATACCATAACAGGTAGCTGCAATCTTCTTAGTGTGGCTGGTAAAAGAGAGGTTAGGATCCAGCCAGACCCCCAAGTTCTTAACTTCGGCCGCTGGGATGGGGGACACCCCCAACTCAGGAGGCCACCACTGATCTCCCCAAAGTTCCGCCTGCTTCCCTAGAATCAGGACCTTGGTTTTCTTGGCATTTAGCTGTAAGCAATTGCTACGCATCCAATTTGCCACAGCTTTAAGTCCTGCACGGAATCTGGGCGCAGTCACCTCAGGGTCCCCACTGAGTGTCACCGCCAGCTGCGTGTCGTCGGCATACGATGTCATAGTTAAGCCACATTGCCTGACGACGGCAGCCAGCGGTTTCACATATAAGTTGAACAAAGTGGGGCTCAACGCAGAGCCCTGAGGGACTCCCAGTCCCAAAGGATAGAAAGAGGACTGACCAGGTGGAATGGCAACTTTGAAAAACCGGTCCGAGAGGAAAGAGCGGAACCATTGAAGAGCCTTCCCCTCAATACCCACTTCCTCCAAGCGCCGCATCAAAATGTCATGAGACACCGTGTCAAACGCGGCGCTCAGGTCTAACAAGAGGAGCGCCGCTGTCTGCCCCGCATCCAGCACTGAACGCAAGTGCTCGGTCATAAAGAGCAAAGCAGTTTCAACCACTCTCGTCAAGAATATTATTACAAGAGAGGTGGGCAGACAAGATGGAGTTCATGTGTGCCTCAGTGACCTTGGCGGTCCAGGGCAGGAGGGAGATGGGCCGGTAATTCTCAGGGAGCAGGGGGTCAAGGTTGGGCTTCTTCAAAATGGGGCTGACCACTGCTTGCTTCCAGGAGGAAGGAACCACGCCCTCACTGAGCGAGAGATTAATCAGGTCTAGTATGGGCTCACGGCAGAGGGGCGGGAGAAGAGTGATAAGCTCCGGCTTCAGCGGATCTAAGGGAGAGCCAGATTTAATTTTGAGGCTCAGAGTGTCAAAAACCTCAACAGACATGGCAGGCAAGAAGGGCAGAGTTTCGGAAACCGAAGCCTTCACGTCACTAGGTTCATCCCCGGGTATAGATGGCATAAAACCTCGGTAGATTGCCTGCACCTTCTCCACGAAAAAGGATGCCAAACTTTCACAGTGAGAGTCCGTGCAGATTTCTAGCGAGGTGGCCCGTTTCCCCATCAGATCTTTGAGCACCTTAAAGATTAACTTGGATGGGTTAGGGCTGTTGGAAAACTCAGAGGCATAATATGCAGCCCGGGTTTGACAGATAGCTCTGTGGTAGGTCTTAAGCTGGGCAAAATACAGCGATTTTAACGTGGGGTCAAAGGATTTCCTCCAAGCCCTCTCAGCTTGCCGGCATGTTCTCTTGAGCTCGGCAAGAGCCTCATTATACCATGGGCGGCGCATTTTGGCGTGACATTTTGACCAGCGCATAGGTATGAGAGAGTCGAGGGCAGTAAGGACCCAGTTACAAAACTGTTCGTAACCCTGTTCCAAATTCGGCAGATTGCCTAGGGGCTGCGCCTCCAAGATCTTGACAAACTCCTCCAGTTTGAGCTTACGCCAATTTCTTTTAAGGATCAGTCTATCCACAGGTTTAAATTGTGGCTCATCTAAGGGGCATGACACTTTAACCAACAGATGGTCAGTCCATCCTACCACCATCGGGTCAGATGTCCTAGCCCGAAACAAGGTGGTGAAGAAGGGATCAAGTATGTGACCTCCTATGTGGGTAGGGGAGGTAACTAGTTGGTTCAGTTGCATGGCTTCAAGGTTCGCTAACAGGGAGCTGATGGGTAGAGATGACGTCTGATCAAGATGTATATTAAGATCACCTACGATGTTAAAGTTAGCACATCTAGGAGCTAGCGAGCTAACCACATCAGCAAGGGCGGCCTTGAAGACAGTGTCGTTCCCTGGTGGGCGATAGATAAGCAAGCCGCTAAGGGTGAATTGATGACTGACAGTAACCTTAAAAGAGGCGCTCTCGCACATCGGCAGATCAAGAGCTTTCCAGTCAACCGGAAAGCAGGATTTTGTCGCCATGGCTATGCCACCTCCCCTAGACGAGCGGTTCAAAGTAAACACCGTATAGGTGGAAGGGAAAGCCAGATTTATTATGGCAGTCCTGCAACCAGGTCTCGGTGAGAAAAATAATATCAGGAGAGTCCTTATCTATCATGTCCCGGAGGGACTGATGGTGCTTGACCAATGATCTAACATTCAAGCTCCATATGCTGAGTACTCGCTCAGTGCAGTCCATATGAGTACTTCGGGCAGTCCTTTCAATAGAGGGCACCCCAATGGGGGAAGCCAAAGAAAAACTGCCACAAACACAATCATAAGGTCCCGAAAGAGGAGGTAACGGATCATGACAACACGCCAAAAGACTGTCTCTAATAGAAAAGAGATCGGCGCGATTGTACCTGAACGTCGCTGTATTACACATGGTGGTATGATGGCTGGAAGCCAGAGTCCATAGCCCGCATCCGCTACCTCAACGCGGACGAGCGCAGACGGGCAGGACTCTGGCAGGACTCCGGCTAAGCGACGGCGTCCCACTGCGCGTTCCCGCTGCGCGGGAGAGGACGACTTTAAATAGGCGTCTCCCTGAGCAACTCGAGCATTGGGACGCTCCAAGATGGCGCCCGTGAAAGATCACACTCACCCAAACTAAGATGGCGCCCACAGGAATCCAGCCCCGGGACCCGGACCCGCCAAATGGCGGTGCGTGTTCCTCAAATTAAATGCAAGTATAGGGACAGAAGCCCAGACAGAGCGGTAGGTTAAAAACAGGGGAGAAGTAAAATAATGAAAACCAAAATACAGTAAAGGCAAGTTAAAAAGTCACAGCCCGCTGGCAGCGCGACCTGCGCTAGTGCAGCACTGATCAGAACGAAGAAACGCACGAGTCCGCCTTAAATAGGGGTCTCCCTGAGCAACTCGAGCGTTGGGACGCTCCAAGATGGCGCCCGCGAAAGATCACACTCACCCAAACTAAGATGGCGCCCACAGGAATCCAGCCCCGGGACCCGGACCCGCCAAATGGTGGTGCGTGTTCCTCAAATTAAATGCAAGTATAGGGACAGAAGCCCAGACAGAGCGGTAGGTTAAAAACAGGGGATTACATAATATACAACATAACACATCCCCTTCGGAACCCAAAAACAAAAAAACAATAAAATAGTTATGACAAGCATCATCCCTTTTCTTGAAAACTAAAAAAAAAATACATTATAAATAAGAGAAAGTGTATAAACATACATTTATGTCTACCTTTATAATGGAAAACTTTCAGAAATATAATCAGCTAACCAAACTGGAGGCTTTTTTTCACGCCTGGAATTCCTGTTGGTGTTGGACGCTTCCTGACTGGCACAACTCGAAACAGGAACACTGGGAACAGTCAAACTTGTCAAAACATCTTGATTAGCTAAACCTGATACACTAGGAGCACCTAAATTAGAGCTAACAACAACCTGATTAGAGACATTTACATTAGAAGACTCAGATGAAGTCGAGCACATCAAATCCTCCAAGTCAAATAAATTAGAGGATTTGCTAACAGGCTGCAAAGAAACAGAATCAAACAGATCAGAAGATTTTTTTTTGTTAAGGGAATCCAAAGGATCACAACATTTAGCTATCCTTTTAAGGTTCCACTCCCGTCCATCAGCAAGACGAACAGCATTATTCATGATCTTCACAACTTGCATAGGCTCAAAAAAGTGACTTTCTTCCTTTGGAGATTTGTTAGGTTTTTTAACTCTTACCCATTGACTGACAGCAATGTCAACATCTTTAACATTATGCTTAGAATCATATCAAACTTTACTCTTGAGGTGAGAAGCCTGACTTTTTTCTTTTACAAAATCTTCAGACCAATTAACAAAATTAGATTTGAACAACCACCCAGGAGTGAATTTTGTTCGAGGATTTCTACCACGCATAAGAACAAAAGGAGGAAACCCCGTGGCATCACAAATAGAAGTTCTGTAGGACCAAACCATTTTTAATACCTGAGTTTCCCAATCCTTGCTACTAGCAGACATCTGAATGGTGTTTTTTATGACTCGGTTGAAGCGCTCAACCATGCCGTTACTGTTTGGATTATACAAAGCAGTGGTTTTGTGCTTAATACCTAATCTATCAAAGTACTCTTTTGCCTTACAAGACATAAACTGAACGCCATTGTCACTTAATAGAACAGAGGGAATGCCTTCCAAAGTGAAAGAATTATCTAAAAATTGTAAAACAGCATCAGTATCTGCTCTATTAACAATCTTTACAAAAGGCCATCTTGAGAAAAGAATAAGATCCATCAACACCAAAATATACTTCTGGTCACTACCAATGGGACCCATAATGTCAATAGCTGTGTGCTCCCATGGAGAATTAGGTTCCACCATAGTGCCCATAGGAGGCTTACACATGACTAAAGATTTATCAGCAACTTGACATGATTTACAATTCCTCATAAATTTGTCAATATCTGCGTCCATTCCAGGCCACCAAAATGAAGTTTTAACAGTGCGTTTGGAACGAACAATACCAAAATGTCCTTCATGACATAAAGCCATAATAGATGAACGCAATGTTTTGGGAGGAATGACCCTTTCACCAAACCAGATATTCCCTTCTCTGATACTTAGATCAAACCTGCCCTCCCAAAAAGACTTTAAAGGATGTTTGCTATCCACTTTTTTAGGCCAGGAACCAGCTAGATGTGATTTCACCAAAACTAAATCATTATCATTAAGATATTCTTCGTCCCACTTCTCTTTCATAATGCCAGTACCTTCCAGGTCTTTCACATACGCAACTTGGAAAGAATTCCACAAATCATCTTCACATTCTACAAGCTGTTTTGGCATTCTAGACAAAAAATCATCTATGCAATTCTCTTTCCCAGGTACAAATTCCATCTTATAACAAAAATCTTGCAATTTGATGGCAAGTCTGGCTACTCTTACAGAAGTATTTATGGTTCCTTCAGTAGTTAAAACTCTGAGTAAAGGCTTGTGATCACAACGCAAAATAAATTTTGTACCCCACACAAAAGCTCTGAAATGATTCACAGCCCACACACATGCTAAGGTTTCTTTTTCAATAGTCGAATACTTTTCCTCAGTAGGTGATAAAGACCTAGACGCATAAGCCACTATTTGTTCTTTTCCATTCACCCCAACTTGAGATAAAACTGAACCTAGTCCCTTGATACTAGCACCGGTAGTAATAATGGTTTGTGCTTCAGGATTAAAACTCTTTAAAGAAGCAATGTTTGTGATGCAGCTTTTTATGTCCTCAAAATCTTGTTCACACTCCACAGACCATACAAACTTAGTTTTGTTTTTTAAAAGTTGTCTGATATTGTACGTTCTGGTTGCAAAATTAGGAATGTATTTAGAACAAAATTCAGCTAAACCAATGAAAGATCTAACATCATCTTTCCCTTTAGGAGAGGGAGCGCATTTGATAGCGTCAATGAGGTTAGGTTTAGGTTTGATCCCTTCACAATCAATAACATGACCTAAATAGGTAACATGATCACTGGCAAAGGTACATTTTGAAAACTCAATTGTCAGACCCTTTTCCTCTAAATTGCTCAATACTTTTTCTAGAGTTTTATCATGCTCCTCCTTTTGTTTCCCAAAAATGAGGATGTCATCCTGGAAAAACTTTGTGTGTTTAACGGTGGAAAACAACCTGTGCATTAAGCGCTGAAAAACAGCAGCTACTGAAGCTAAGCCGAAAGGCATTCTCTTGAACTGAAAACAACCTAGCGGAGTTATAAAAGCACTGTATTGCTTACTGTCTTTAAATAAAGGAATCTGGTGGTATGCAGCAGATAAATCAATTGTGGTGAACCACTTAGCACCATCAAGCAAAGCTAGCATCTCATTTATTTTTGGTAAAGGAAACTGATCCACCACAATATTGTCATTCAAATGGCGCAAATCTACACAGAGTCTCAATTTACCGTTAGCACGTTTCACTACAACCAAGGGAGAAACCCAAGAAGATGTCTCAATTGGCTCTATTATGTCAGAGGAGACTAATCTATCAAGCTCAGACGCAACGTCTTGTCTTAAGGAAATAGGGATGCTTCTGACCTTATGAATTTTTGGAACCGCATCATCCTTTAAGATTATCTTATGTTCAAAATCCTTTAATTTGCCAATTTTCTTCTGAAAAACAGAAGGTAATTTCCATAGCAGTACATCACCGGTCTTGGTCCCTTCATCCATAACCAGAACCTTTTCAACTGAATTGGGATCAAGAATTATATGTAATTCACCCTGATCTTTCCATCCTAAAACCGATGGTCCCTTTTTCGAAATGTATTACTTACTAAAAGATTTGCGATTCTTGAATTCTAATTTTAACCAATGAAAACCAATAATATCAATCTTCCCACCATTATAACCTTCAGGGTCAATATCAGGAGAAGATAAATTTGAACCAATTCGGTCGACAAAATTGCTATGCCAAACATCCTCATTGATAATAGTGTAAGGCGAGCCAGAATCTGCATAAACTTTCACAAGCACACCTCCAATGTACATCCAACATTCAGGCTTATTGTCAACCAATAGACATCCATCTCGAATATTGAGAAGGAGTTTCTTTTTTAGGACTACTGAACATTCAGAGGCTTGATCATCACCACTGGAACTATTATCAGATTCTATATCCTCTTGAATGCTTTTGACAGTCTTAGTCCTCCTTCTACATGCTTTGGTATAATGGCCATATAAACACAAAACACCACATTTGCTCTTCTTAGCCGGACACGACTTATCAAAAGCCAAATGCTCAGAACTCCCATACCTGTAACATTTAGGAGTCTCACCAGTCATTTTAGGTTTTGCCCATGTTTCATTCTTTTGTTTGAAATTGCTGAATTTTTTATAATTGGAGCTAACTTTAGCAACAATATCTTTAGAAGTGCTATCGGATTTCAAGGCACTAGCACATCTGCTAGAAGTTTCAGCTTTTACGGACTAAGACTAAGATGTCATCTAGACAAGCGTCGCCATTCATCCATAAACGTTCCTGAATAGCAGGATTGTTTGCATGCATTACAACTTGATCACGGATCAAATCATCCAGTAACACACCAAACGCACAATCATTCCCCATCTTTTTTAACTCACCCACATAGTCATCAACACTTTCATTCTTGGATTGCTCCCTCTGAAAATATTTATACCGCGTAATACCAATACAAACCTTGGGAGCAAAATACTTATCTAAATTTGACAGAGCAATAGTAAAAACGTTACTGTCACCAGCCCCAACAATAGGTTTGTTCATCTGATTATAGCACTTAAGACCTTGTGGACCTAAAGAGTGCAAAAGGATGAGTTTCTTCTGTTCTGCAGACATTTTGCCATCAGAGTCCACAGTCTCCATGTAATTCAGAAAGTAGTCCTTCCACTCTAACTATTTTAAGTCTGGTGAAGAACCTTTGGACCAAAAGTCTTGCGGATTACTCAAAGAGAAAGTTTGTTGACTCATTTCCAAATAATATTTTTAAAAAAATGTGATGAAATCTGATGGAATTGTTCAGTGAAAAAGAAAAATAATTAAAAAGAATCACTTGAGATGTTAGAGATAGTCTTCCCTTCACTGTCCTTTCTTCACCACCAGTGAATTTAAAATCCAGGAAATGTCAAAGTGAGTAAAAGTAAGAGAAATGCCAAAAATGCAAAATCGTAGAATTTCTTAAATAATATTATAAATGGATGAAAATACCTTTAAAATGCTTTAAATAGTCACTATCCTGTGTGACAGAAACAGCTGAATTCACTCGCGTCAGTTAAATGATTTTCCGATTGTGAGTAGGCTAGACCAATCCAAAATGGCCACCGCGTATGACGCACACGTTCACATTGAACGTCTGACGTAGGAGTAAAGACGCTGGAGATGGCCAGGGAACTTGCGAGCGTGCAGATGAAAACAGCATCAGAGGCAGTCACGGCCGAAGGCTCCAATTGGCATTATTCAAAATGCAACGGTAAGAGCTCCGAATTTCAATGCGAGTTAGCTCTGGAAAGTGTAATTTCGCAATAAAATAAATATTTAGCGATCCACACAACACAGGAAAAGTGCTCACCGCCCAACAACTCGAAGTCCTTTGAAAATTTTTTAAAAGCGCCTCCAGATACTCCGTAACGTCGTCTTTGCTTGTCGATTACAAAGGACTAAATTAATTTTTATATAAAAAAAAAATACGTAGAATATCCCGATCATCGCCACTTGTAGAATTGAAGAAAGACACTTCAATGTAGGTTGCAATGCTGGTTTAATCCTTAACAAGCAGGTACACAGCTGACAGCGTAGTCAGTCAGCGTCAACTGGATAAAAGTAGAACACAAAGAGGAAAGTAGAACACAGTACACACAATTCCAAAGAATGTGGAATGTGCCAGGTTAAAGGTACATTACATAATATACAACATAACACTAATGCATTTTTGGACCGTCCGCTGTCTTGTTCTGGGCTGCCTAGGTGGTAGTCTGGGGGTGGGGGTGGTCGGGGGGTTTGATCCTGGGGTTGATGGCAGTGGGTGTTGTGGCCCTCTTGGGTCTCCAAGCTGCATGATCATTGGCTCCATGGCATCCGTTGGTCTTCAGATTTGGCTCTGGGCTGGGCTGGGCTGGGCTCCCTTTCATAATGCAGGTTGTCGTCCCGCTTAACAACAGTAAAAGGCAGTTGTTAAATCCCTGCTGCTAACGAGCCTTATCATCTGTTTTTGGATCACATCACAGATCTGGTCATTGAGAATATCACGAAGTGACGTTATTGTGAGTTTTTTGCAAGGGAACGCCTACACTGCCTCTCATTAGCGTTAGTTGTCGCTCTCATACATGGTGATGTTTTTTGCGGCAGCTATCCCTGGAAAACTGGCGATATCGGCAGTTTGCACCAGCTTGAGAATAGGTCCATAAATCCATCACAACTTTTGCGGCGCTAAAGTGCCGATAAGTCCTTGAGAATATGCCCCATAGTTGTATCAGCATGTTTCTTAAAATGTCATTGTAGTTTCAGAGTCCAATCCTTTCTCCCCCCTTTACGCTGACGTCAGCCTCACATCCTGCTTCACTTTTCCTTTCCATACTCCTCCTTTTTTCAGTATTCAGATCAACTCCTTTTCTCTATTCTTTTAACACCAGTGTCCTGAAAAGAACGTGAATAGCAGCCTACAGAATACTGACATTATTCAGGCTTTTTATTTTATCGTGGTCTCTTCAGTTGCAACTGCCCCCATCAGATTACTGAGATGTGGGTGATCCAGTCCGTCTTTTCTATTCCTCTCTCTGTTTCTTCTTCCCGTCCATTGCAGATTTCTCTTAACAGAGCCCTCATTATGATTCTCAGGTTTTAAATGTGGCTTAATGGGTCGTGTACCTAGGATATTATGTCCCACAGAAGTATATACTTCCACAAATATTTTCTGTAGTTTTCTTTCATGATCTGGAACCTGAACCACTTCTGTTCTCTGAACCGAAGCTTCTTCCTTAATGTTGCCGAGGATAGTAGAAGAAACTGTTCAGAGGTTCCCCAGTAACTTCTTTTCTAAGTCAAGAACTTGTGTAGCTCAATGCTCATTTTGTACCTATTTAAGCATGCAGGGAGAACTGCCAGTGAAGGTGTGCTATGCCTACTGGTGTAAATGCAGGTAAACATGCTTGCTCAGGTCTTACACTCCTCTACAAGGACACTATCTCTAGAGAAAGACACATAGGCAGTATTCCATGTTTGTCTTGGGGTGTATTGTATGGCTACATTGCTTTTAACCGGTTTGCCTTACAAACAACTCAGAATGCTATTTCATCAAGCTCTTCCCAAGATAGTACTAATAGTCTGTGGACTAATAGTTTGCACTTGAGTCAGAGTGACTGGCCCCACTTCGAGAGCAGGTCTAGAGCTCAGTGTACATTGAGGAAATTATACAAGCCTCCTCAGACTGGATAATTTAAAATTCATATCACCTCTACAGGTGCTAGGTTGTGAAGGTGAGGTACTGGTGTGTAGCCAGCCAAGACTGTCCACGTAGCCCCTTCATTGCTCAGGGGCCCCAAGAGGACATTTCGGGGCGCATGTGACAATTGACCAATTCTGGTGTTACTAGTAAGTCAAATGGATTTGCAGATCTTGGAAATCCCTATGATGTACAGGCTGTGGCATTGCTTTGTTAGCTGGAAACTGCCCTGAAGCAGAATCAAGAGGCTCAAATTTCACAGATGAATAGAACGTCTCAAAGGCAGATACGGCATGTGCAGCTATTGCAAATGTAACTGCCTTCCGCATCAGGGACACCTCATATTTTGATATACTGAATGACCGCTTTCCTGTAATTGGCTCCTATCACAATACGTGCCACCATGAAGATTGTATTCAATTGAAAATGGAATCAAAGAATTAGAAAACCCACGCAATGGGGAATAACCCTTTATGAGTCAATGTTGACAAAACTATGGACATTGGTGCTCCCTTATCCCCAGTAGAAGGTAACAAGAAGGACTATGAATGTCTCTATAATGGCATAATAATGGTTCAAGTGTGTGTGAATAGTAAAATAAACTGCTCAAGCGTAACTGTAAAATATGAGCCCCACTTTGGGGGCCACCTGCTGTGTTAACTACAACTCTGGAGTAGTTCTACAAGGTTTGCTTTCCCAACCTCGGGTGACACTTCTGAACTAGGGTCAATGCACAAACGCTCAATGTGAAAGACAGGTTATTGTAGCCCAGCGGAACCCCAATCATTACATTGTTGAAGTGGAATCATTGCTTTTGGGTTACTAACAATCCCTAAACCGAGATCTGGGGCACCGTGGTACCCAAAATAAACCTGTTTCACTCTTTATATTATCACGCACACAAATTGCACTAAGAAGAATAGACACTTTTAACTAAAAGCATCAATTACAACAGGGTAATCCTGTTTGTCAGCACGTCTAAAATAACCACACAGGATAATATTACAGGCATTGGTAAAGCCAATAGGACTTGCCTTTGCGAGAGGTTCTCTAGTTATTTTCTCTATTCTACAGTAGTTGGGTGGGTAGTAAGTGTAGATTGTTTGTGTTAATAAATAGTTTGTAATGTTTTGCATGTTGGATGTTTTGTCTTTCACAGTAGACTTATTGGTTTTGCAAATGTTTTTTGTCGATGTTAGCCAGCTGAAGAATTAATGCCCTGCACTACTTCAATGGCATTGGAAACCATTACTGTAGATTACATAAGCTCTCTTTGTCATGTGTTCAGCGAACTATAGAACATGCTTTTGTTTTCAGACAGTAAGAAGTCCCTAAAAATGGTGCAGATGTAAATACAGATTCTTCTTTAATAAGCTGGCCATGCACTCCTTACTAAAGATTAGTGTAAAGACCGGACCTGCTCACCTTTAAACCCCCATGCTCTCAGTTGATTGACAGCAATTAAATAATAAAGAAGCTGTTTGTCTCATGTCTCACTTCTTACTTTTTCTCTCATTCTCTATCTTATCCTTCTCTCTTCATTCCTCTCTCTCTTATATCTGTCCATTTACGTACCGCTCCTGTCTATTCCCATGCTGTCTTCTTCTCCTAAGTCTACCTCACTCATAGCTCTAACTCACATCCTTATAGTGGTTAACACACACTCATTTAGGTCTCCCAAAAGGCCACCCACCAGCCTCTTGGGCAGACTGCCTGCTGACAGGTGACAGATAAGTGCAGCACAACAGACACCGTGCATCAAAGCAAATTTACCATGGAAAACATGACTTCATGCTAGAGTTGATGTTTATTCAGTGCTTCAAATGAGAACAAAGATATCTAACATAGCAAAGCCAGTGTGCTGTAATTACAGAGCTTCGGAAATGCTCAGAAAAATAAAATAATTTAGTATTTAGGTACAAAAATGGCAGCCTACTGCCTGAAGTGATTGTTGGCATTACATGAGACCACATCTTGAAATCTCATTTGCCAAACGGCTGTAAAAGAGTGAATGGTGCACCTCACCTCTCTCTTAATCCATCTGTATCCCACCTTGTTCTTCTTCTTGCACTAACTTTCCTCTCTCTCTGAATATGTCTGCCTCTCTAAATCCTCTCACTCAGAAACTCTCTCTCTCTTTATCAGCTCTATTTCTCCATTTCACTGCTGCTTTCAGTTCAGATCTGAGCTATAAAGATTGAAAACTGGTATTAATCTGTGCCATATTTATAACAAGGTGATGGCGCGCGGGATTACCAGCTCAATTAATCATACTCACCTGGCCCATAAACATTCGCACATTTGAACCAGTAATCCTTCTTCTACTTACTGCCTATCAGAATTTTTTCAGGACTTATACCTGTACACCATGACTTACTAATCCTTTGTCACCTATGCTATAAGTCCTAGGGATCGAAAAGGGAGTTAGCATAATAGCTCTAGTGGGCACCTTGCACCAGTCTAATCAACCCATATTGATGGTGGTTGTAAAGTCAACCTTATAGAAAGCTATCCTAGTGGTAGCATGAACCAGCAGTCTTCAGGCTAAGACTTCAGAGAGCGTATTAAGCAAGTTGTTTTACAAATTATAATCCCTTGAGCACCAAATGAAAGCACACCACACAAGGTATATATCAAATATATATGTATTCATTCTAAACACAACCCTTTTGCACTCTTTATGAGGTCAGAGGTAAAAGTACAATACAAGTTACTTAATTAGCATACGATAAGCTGAACAGTATACATTTTTCCCTAGGGCCTCACGAACCATATAATAAAATAGTGGTATAAGAACCACGTGAGAATTAGAAAGCAGGCCTGGGGCCTGTGGAATCGCTGGGGCTACTCTAAACAACCAAAGGTTAGGAAGTAGGAGGCCCACGGGAGACGCGTGCAGTGTCTAAACACAGCCGCAGGTTACCATTGACTTTCTATGGGAAATGAACAAGTTACAATTTTACAGTTTAAGGATACTTCCGAATAGACTACGATGAAACCCTTTTACACTTAGACACTAGGAGGGCAAATACCCTAGAGACTACCAGAGTACTTGTGTTACCTCACCCACGGAAGCCCCCTGTGTATAGGTGTCTTTTGGTGTCTGGTTTCGTCGTCGATTTCAATGGAGAGCTGCAAAGAAGTGCTGCAGGCGACCAGAGGAAAAGTGTCAGGGTGGATCGAAGATCTGAAGAACCTGAAAGCAGAAGGGACAGAGTATGGGTCACTTGCCAGTGACCAGGATGGCGATGGAAAGCTGTCAGCCAATGTTGGGTGATTTCAGGTGTAAAGGTGAAGTTTGTCTCTTCAGCCACGAGGACCAGGAGGCATTGACAACAACCAGGAGCTGGATTCAAACTGTCCCACAAAGGATCAAGTTGACTGCGGTGTCGGTGTCTGGATTGGACCCACCAAGCCTTGGCAAAGGTAACCCATGCAGGATGTCAAGATTGGCTTCAGTGAAGACCAGGAAAGTCTGTGGCACTTCTCCTTTGTAGAAAAGCTGGAGCTAGTCTGGAGCAACCAGGAAAGCAAATTAGATTCAAAATGGAGTCTTCCGGGGACTCACTAGCTACTGGACTAGGAACCGGGAAGGTGTGTCAAGCTGAAATGCAAAAGCAGGGCCCACGGGACACTCGTGGAGTGGGGGCCTCTGTGCTTTGGTGCAATTGATGGTCGGGTCTGGGACTTCAAGTACCCCAATGCATGACTTTGAGTTTTCTCGTGAAGTGAGTGCAGCTTGCAAAATGCAGGATGTCCAGGAGTTCTGGCCCCACGTCTCTCGTGTCTGCAACGGGTCTCAGCTTTGCTGTGAGTAAAGGTCAGGGTCAGATATGTCTGGAAGGTTGTGTCTTGTGTCACAGATTCTTCGGGATCCGGCAGGAGCCTTAAAAATGCAGACTGGCAAAGTTGTGGTTGGTGCCTGTTTGAACAGGGTGGTCACTCCTTGACCACAAGGGAGATGTCTTCCATCTTCCAGTCGAAATGGAATATCGAAGGTCCAGGATATATGTTTCAGAGTTTAGTCCAGGGTAATCTAAAGTCCTAGGGACTGGGTTCCTATACTTATGCTACGTTTAGGGGCTGGACTATCTTTAAGGTCCCTCCTATGGGTTGACCTGAGAAGGGGGTGGTTACACTCCTTTCCCTTTGTCCAGTTTCACACCAGAGCTGGTGCAGAGTGCCCCAGCAACTGGTTTGACGCAAGTAATCTCACAAACTCTAGAGAATTTTGGAAAATAATTAATGATCTTAATAGATCTAACAAACACGTTCTAGCCTCACCAATAACGGAAGAGGATTGGGTAAGATTCCTTAAAAAGACCCTATTTGCTGAATCAGAATTCAGCCCCAAGGAGAACAATCAAATACTGAAGACCGAAAGAGGGCAAGAAATGGATCTGGTAAAAGTCTTCTTAGAAATCGAAGTAGCCAATCTAATAAAGAAACAAAAGGATGGAGCACCGGGACCCAACGGAATACCATTTGCACTTTATAAGGAGGACCCGGCTCTATGGGCTACTTACCTGACAAAGGTGTTTAATGAAGTTGTCGAAACAAGGCAAATACCGGAATCCTGGAGAGGATCATTAATATCTCCCGTTTACAAGAAGGGTAATTGGCAACTACCAGAAAATTATCGCTTGATCACACTCCAAGACACGGATGCAAAGCTATTTGCGGGTCTTCTACTAGCAACTCTGTTAGATTGGGTTAAAGAAAAGCTAATATTACCCCCAAACCAAACCGGATTCATTAAAGGTTTAGGTACTGCAACAAATATTTTAATTCTATCAGTTTTAACGGATAAGGCACTTTTATGTAAACAGTCCCTCTATTTTTGTTTCATCGATTTTAAATCGGCATTTGATCTTGTAAACAGGTCTCTTCTATGGAAAAAACTTGAAGATTATGGAATCCCGGGCTCACTACTGAACCTTATTCAATTACTGTATTCCGAAAACTGGGTCAGGGTGAGGATCGGTGATGGGCGAACCTTATCCAGTAAAATATTGGTGACGCGTGGCCTTAAGCAGGGTTGCGTCCTTGCTCCATTACTTTTTACCTTATTTTTAGCTGACCTCACCAATGCACTAAACGAAGTGAACTCACATCCACCAAGGCTGGCAGGAACACAATTATCAAATTTGTTGTATGCAGATGACGTGGTGTTGTTGAGTCAGACAAAAGTAGGACTGCAAAGACTAATTAATCGAACACTTAGTTATGCAAAGGATAATCAAATGGTAATAAATGAGGCAAAGACAAAAGTAATGGTGGTTACAAGGAATAGAAGACAAAAAAACAAATGGATGCTGGGACAAACTCAGCTAGAGCAAGTTGATAACTACCGATATCTCGGCGTTCTATTTAATGAGAATGGAAGTTTTCTCCCCCAGAGGAAAGATATCACTAGAAAAGCAAATAGCTTGATTGCGGCTTTTAGAACCATACAAAAGAAACTAACTGCCTTGACATACGGTCCTTTACTAAAAATCATAACTGCTAAACTATTACCGACCTTAACATACGGTGCTGAAGCCCTAAATGGTAAGGATGCGGACTTAATTAACAACGCAGTGGCAAAAACATACAAAATACTATTCCAGCTACCATGCAATGCCTCACAGGCACAAGTAAGGCTCGAGTTTGGGATAAACAATCAACAATACGCCCGTCAAGGGCAAATTTTGAAAGTCTGGAACCGTGTAAAAAATGACCAGGATAATCAATTGTCCCGAGCCTTATGGCAAGAAGTAAGAGACAATCGTAAACTTCAAGCCTGGGCTTATCTAAATAAAGCAAAAGAAGAATTTGGAATAACAGCAATTTGGGAAAATGCAATCACCCAGGAAAGCTTTAAAAAAACAATTAATAAGCTGGTTACGCACTTATCGCTGCTAAAAGATAAAGAATTATTGGTAAAAAGGAAGCATGCATGGCCAATTATAAATGAATATAAAAAAAAGCAAGTCCAAAAATACCTTGAAACTCCATGGTCCCATCAAAGTAAGCGATCATTTATAAGTGTACGCTTTGGACTCTGACCAGGCTTGTGCCATCTTCCACCATGGAAGGCCATTGAGGGCAATAAGACATGTAGGCTATGTAAACTGGGACAAGAAGATATTCTGCACTTGGTATGTCTTTGTTCTGCAATGGATACAGAAAGGAAAGCAATCCTCAGGAGGTTATTTATTGCCCGAGGTATAAGGACTTGTAGACAAGCAGTAATGGCTTGTCTAAACCCGAAAGATCTACCAATGAACTCTGCTTTTGTAAAATTTTTATCGGTGATTGTGAAAAATCTTAAGGAAAATTTTAATTAGATTTTGTTTTTATGAAATGCATGACGTTTTTAAAAATCTGATTACTTAAAGATATTTTAAATATATATCTGTTTTGTAAGATTTTAATTAATCAAACAAATAAACATGAATTGAACTGGTTTGAACAGGGAAATTCATGGAGCACCTTGTGTGCCCCAGGCAGTGTCTGGGAAGCAATCACTGAATGCAGCCCTCCCTGCCCCAATACACAAAACCCTGTCTGGGGAGGTGCCTGAACCTCCCTGGACAGGAAACCTATTGTCCAGGCCTCCCCTGCCGGAGTTTTGTCCAACAGCAGGAGAGCAGACTCGTGTCTGTGGCAGCACCACCCATTTTGTGATGCGGAGGCTCTGTTTAACTTTAACTGGGTTTACCAGTAACTACATGTCTTCTCCCTCTAGAAGGGTGGAATGCTACCCCCGCTGCCAGAACTGGCAGGGTGAGTAGTATTCCAAAGTGTTTGACACCTTACACAACATGTTTTGATAAAGCCAAACCAAATTTAGCATTAACCGCGAGGATTATAATGCACTTAAGAGTATATGGTATGGGTATATCATAGAACAGCTATAAGGAGATGGTTCCGAAAGCTGCAGAGGGGCTCATCTCATGCTAGGGCACCCTCTCAATTCGGATCACTTCCATCTCCTTCCCCAAAGAACCACTGACAAAAAGTCAAGTTTGAAAATTTATTATAAAGCCAAAAGCAATTGTGTATATAAACACCTCAGTGAAAGGTTCAGCAAAAACACAGGTACTAATACAAACATAATCCTACGGAAAAGTCTCAAACGACTGAGAAACAGCACTAATATAATTTCCAAGACCACTAAGCTTGCAATAATTGCTATGATTTGAGTCTTGGTAGGCATGGAAGAAAGGATGAAATACACCAGGATAAGTCTATCCCTACACTATACTAAGTGTCATCCCTACAACCGGATCTTCCCTAACAAAAAGGTGTCAGACGTGGTGACTTCTAAAGAAGTTCACTCACTCTGTTCGGACTTAGCCTCTTGAGTTCATCTCGCAAGCAGCTCTCTGCCTACCCAGCATCTTTCTTCGCCCTTGTGCGCTTCTACTCTACTCTCCTCCCGGGGTGCTGTCCCTAATACGAAACCCACAGTTTGGTTGATACGCCCCAAGGGACGCCCCCCTCCGAGTGTTAGTTTTCAAAGGGTCTTCTCCTTGATGTCTTCATCCTTGTTCGTTGATAAATGGCCTTGGGTCCCACAATCGTCTCCGCTTGAAGTTGCTTCCCTAAAATTCCGCAGCCACTCCTCCGGGTCTGTAACTATCATTCTAACTCTCATATACAATGGGCCCTTCTCTACTATCTTTGGCTAACCTTGCACCTGCAAAGGAACGCACATAAATTGGTTCACGACAACATGCTACTTGCAATTAATTCTTTGAGGCAACCTTCTAGGAAAAAGGCAGTTCCATGATTTAAAGTTAGCAGACACATTCCTAACTCAGCCTAATCAATCCGTTATCCCCACCTGGGCCTCTGCACGTTTCGAGATGTCACCCCCTTACTTTTGGCAAACAGTTTTACTCGCTAGGCCTACATCATTATAGCAAAAGAAAAGAATACATTTCCCAACTAAACACTTCTATGTTGTTACATGAATACAATAATGAATTACTAAACATACATTGGAATACATGATGCTTCTTCAAACGCTCTTTTAACTGAACTAGCATTACTTTCACAAATACATTTCTAGATTACATGGCATTAATATTACAAAGACACGTTATGTGGCAGCTATGGAAAATTCTGATACATGAGTTCATAGCCTTGTGACACACTTAAACATGATTATAAGCCTCTATATATGCGAATGCGGATTACTTGTAAATATGATGCACCCCTACAAATTTCTAACACAGTTTTACGCTCTCTCAGTCCCCCCTTTGATGACCTGTGTCATCACCACCAACCCACATTCCTTAGGGTAGGGATCGATTTTAAACAGTACTTGTAGCAATATTTCCTCGCCTGAGCATTTCCAAAGCTCTTAAACTTCGGTATTGATTGTCCTGCAACTCCTCCATTCTCTGTGCCTGTCCCCTCACTGTTCTATCCAACCTATTGGACCTATAGCATTTGTACAATCTCAACAAACCCCATATTCCAATCACACAGGCTACTATGATGAGGAGAGGCTCCAAAATGTATTCAACAAAACTCCTACCCAGGTTTTCAAACCAATTTCCAACACCTCCAAGACCCTTGCCAACCTTCTCCCATCTGTTTTCTTGTGCCAAATCATTAATCTCATAGTGGATAGCAGTAATGTTGCGTATATATTTCTTCAGATCTTTAGAATTGTCCGGTATATACGTGCAACATTCCTGAACCTTCAAAAGTTTACAGACTCCGCCCTCTTTTGCTAAAAGGATGTCTATGGCAAGGCGGTTTTGTAAAATCATCGCTCGTATCGACAACATCTCACCATGAATCAACACCAATGATTTTGCCGTGCTCATCGACAATTCATCCACCACTGTTGCTAATCTTCGTATCTTTACATCATTTAAAATCACTCCCAGCATTGGTATGGCAGCTCCAAATACATCTCCCACTATTGCAGCAGCACTTTCTCCTCTTTTCACCCTTGTCAACTTGCCACCCTCAACTTGAGCAAAATCCTCAGTGTGATATATCTTGGGAAGATAATCGCCAGGTAACATGTCCCATACCATTTATCCGGCAATCTCACGTATGCATTTCTTCCACAAACGAAATACACTGTAGGAATCACTTGCACCACACTCTTCAGGAAATCTTTGGTGTAATATTCTAAATTGAAAGTGTGTTCACAAGTTGTCTCACCCACATACACATTTTCATAATATGTCTTTGGCCTATGCAAACACAATTTTCCCTTCTGTACAACGTCTAAGGCTATCGGACCATAACTTCCTTTTGACTTGTGTCCAAGCTCTTCATCCGTCCAATCTACCTTACCCTGACCTGACGTCTGTAACTGCTTCTGTTTTTGATATCTATCCTCGACCTGCTCCACAAACTTCTTCTCTACCTCTGTCAATGAGCAGGTCAAGTTGTGTCGATGTGCATATGAGGTATCTATGGTTTTCGTTGGAATGAAAAAATATCTAAGTCTATCCTCAGACTTATAATAATCCCACTTGTTCAAATGCTTATAGTTTGGGACTTCTGGTAACACAGCATCATAATTCGAAAAGAAATATTCAAAATGTGACCTCCCATAAAATATGCTAAGCAGCAAACTACATGAAATTCCATACGTTAATGGCAGGTGATGGTATCTAATACCCTCGTCTACTGAAGCTGGCAATTGCATACACACGTAACAATCTTTCGCATCCATTGTGTCAATATACTCATACAACAATTTAGCATAAGCGTTCTTCCCAAAGTTTCCTTTGGACAGATCAGCATGTAATCTACGGCTTTCTTCAGCTAGCAAAGCTTTCTTGGCTCCTATGTTTACCTCCTTGTGGCTAGGAGTGGTAGGTATAGGACACTCTTCTTCATCACTGCCACTCTCTGTCACCACTGCCACTCTCTGACTACTCATGCCACCCTCTGGCCCACCCATGCCACCCTCTGTTTCATCACCACACCCTCTGGTTGTCCAGTGTACATTATTTTCGGCAAAGCAAAGCACACCTTCCCTGCCTCAAGTGACCTGAATTAATTTGGGGCTGATTAATGTGTCACAGAATATTTTTTTAGCTGGCACCTGCTTCCTTAGTGCGCCCTGATTAGTGATCTTTTGCACTTGCTAAGTGCTTTCATTGTTGCAAAATTAGTTACAACACCTGCCCTGCCCCAACTGACAATAATGAATTAGGGGCTGATTAATGGATTTTAACTTCCAGCCTGGCTCCTGCTTGTCTCCCTTAGCTGTAATTCAGGACCTTTGTGGCATATGTGTAACTATTCTGAGGTTCAGAGAAGGGTCACATAATAGTTGCAACTGGCAACTGAACTCTGGAGGGGCCCCTCAGGAAGCACTACAGGAAATGGCTACTAATGATGAGCCTGAACTTTTGAACCTGGTAAGTAGTTTCAGTTTTGCTAAGATCGTATTTCTGCAATTTAGCACTTATTCGCGGGGCGCGAAGTTGTACTGGGAAGCCGCGAACTCACGCGAACAGTGCGAGCAGTGCGAGCAAAATCCGCTGCTCGCGGATTTGCGGATTTTGCGGGAGATTCGCGAATCTCGCGGATTGCGAATTTCCCGAAAATCCGCAAAATCCGCGAGCGAAACGGATTTTCCGCCCATGCTTACCCTTGACCCTCCTCAAATAGTTGTTTTCCCACCAACGGATGCCCCATCACAATGCTCTCACAACGCTCAATGCTGACACCTGTTGCAGCAACGGATTTGAGACATCCGGGCAACGCTGCAACTACTGGATCTAAAGTAGCCGAGAAATATGCAACTGGCCTACGGGCACCTCCGTGATCTTGGGTCAAAACTGCTAACGCGCAGCCCTCTCGCTCGCAGCAAAACAATGAAAACAATTTTGTGTAATCAGGCATTCCCAGGGCCGGAGCCTGACATAAGTCTTCTCTCAACATTAGGAAAGCCATCATGAAGTCTGTGTCCCATGGTACCACATCACTCACGTCCTTGAGCGTCAGTTTCTGTAAAGGCTTTGCTTTTAGGGAGAAGTTTGCAATCCACTGGCGACAGTAGCCAACCATTCCCAGGAACATTCTAGGTTCTCTTTGTGTGGTAGGCACCATCATTTTCATTATTGCCTCTATTCTGTCTGGGGACACTTTTCTTATTCCCTTCTCTATTCTGTGTCCCAAATACTGTACTTCTGGAAGACAGTATTGTAGCTTGCTGGGAGATACCTTATGACCATTTTCTGCCAGATGGTTCAACAAAGCCATGGTGTCTATTCTACAGGCATCTTCGGTCTCTGACGCAACAAGGAGGTCGTCTATGTACTGTACAAGAACCGAGTTCTGGGGCAGTACTAGACTTTCAAGATTCTTCTTCAATGATTGATAAAAGATCGATGGACTTTCTGTATACCCCTGTGGGATACGGCACCATGTTAATACACGGTTTTCCAGCTTAAAAGCGAAAAGAAATTGGCTCTCCTCATGTAACGGTATAGAGAAAAAGGCCTGACACAAATCAATCACGGTGAACCACTCAGCCTGTGCTGGAATCTGAAACAGTATCACTGATGGATTTGGTACCACTGGACAGCATGGAACAACAATGTCGTTTATTTTTCGTAAATCCTGCACAATCCTGAACTTCCCGCTAGGCTTTTGCAAGCCCATAATCGGAGAGTTACACGGACTGCCCATTATTTCTTTTAGGATTCCCTGCTTTATCATGGACTCAATCACAGGTTTTATTCCCATAATTGTTTCTGGGGTCAGCTTGTACTGGGGTGTTCTTGGAAATTCTGCATCTCGTCTTACTTGTATTCTGACTGGTTCTACGCCCTTGATTAGTCCAATCTCTTCTCCTGTGAAATCCCAAACCTCCTGTCTGACTGTTTCCCTTAAATCCCAGGGGAGTTCCTCCACTGTGAGTGCAGGATACAATTCTATACACAGGCGTGTGTTTGCAACCTTAAAGGCGGCATCATCGTCATTTGTCTCCAACTCTACTCCCTTTGGTGTACAATAGATGGTGCAGTTGAGTTTGCACAACAGGTCCCTTCCTAGCAGACACACAGGACTAGAATCACATACCACAAATTGATGGTTGTCTCTGGAGTTTCCTATTTTCACTGGAACTGGCTCGGTCAGTGGATTCGTCATTTTCCTATTCGCTACATCCACAACTTGAATGGTCTGTCCCGACAGAGGCAGGTTAGGGACCACTGCGGACCGTACAGTAGAACGAGTTGCACCCGTGTCCACCAGAAAGGTAGTGGGGTGTCCAGCTACCTCCGCATCCTCAAAGGGTCCTCTCTGGTCTATCTCTAATGCTGCTCCCAAGGTGCATTCTTCCTCTCCATCCAGACACCTTCCTGTCACTGAGTTAAAGGCATAGTACTCGTCTCCGTCTATCAAAAGAGGCATCTGTTGGTATATCTTGTTCCCTGCTCCGATCTTCGGTGGCTGGGGAACGGGGGCTCTAGGAGCGGAAGTCCCCCCTTTTGCCACTTTGAGCTTGACTACTGTTGTTCTCCGAGTTTGGGGAGTCTGATTCTCCTCCTCCTCCTCCTGCACCTGATTCTCTGGGTTATGGGGACACTCACGTCTCCAGTGCCCGATCTCGTGACACTGATGACACCTCGTTGTCTTTTTCAGAGTCACCAGATCCACCCTTGGCCTTGAGCCCTCCTTGCTGTCCCTTTTCTGGCTGTTCGATCTTCTCCCCAACGTTCCACTTCCTGACTGACCCTGTCCTCCTGATTGCATTTGAACTAGCATCAGCTTGTCTTTGAGTTTCTTAGTCTTTGAGTCTATCTCATCACTGCAGTATCTCGCGTACCTCAGGATCTCGTCTAGAGGCTTGTTTTGCCAACAAATCAGATGTTGCTGTATCATTAGACAGATCTCAGGTCTTAAGCCCAAAACAAATTTGGACACAAACTGTCCCATATCCTTTGGATCCATCACATCCAGACCACTGCACTGTTTGAATATCTGTAGCAGTCTCTCATAATACTCATGCACTGTCTCCTTTGGTTCTTGTCTAGTCCGATCTATTTTTACCCAATGTATGTCTTGCACTGGCACCTTGTTTTTCAACCACGTAATCACTTGCTCATATTTTACCATCACTCTTGGTGAAGGTCCATTCGTGTGTTCATCCCGTTCGGGCTCCTCTGTGGGCCACTCAACACTGACCTTGCACGCTACCCACAGATCTCCCGGCACCACAATGTCGAACAGTGTGTTCAGATCTACCCACAGTACCTTAGAGATTTTGACAAACCTCTCTACCTGCTTGTACCATTCCACCGGGTTTTCTCTCAACTTTGGAAATGTGTTCGTAAAGGCAGCCAAATCTCCCCTACTCCAGGGTACGTGCACATATCCCCCCTGGGCGACTTCTCTCAAGGGGTATGCTGCTGCATGCATTAGCCCCGTTCCTGGAGGAGTCTCTATGGTGCTCCGTCTAACACTTTTTTTCTTTGACCACTTCTCCTCCCATTTGTCCAATTGAACCCATACCCGGATTCCCACTACTAGTTCTCTGATGTGGGTTTTTAATCCGATCACTCTCTTCTCGTCAAGATCTTGATCTGTATACTGCAACCTATGGCCTCCTTGGAATGCCTTGGTCCTGGTCAAGTCCACTGAATATTTGTTTGCTAATTCCGTTAGTTTCTCATGAGCTGCCCTAGCTCAACGAGTAACATTTTTCGCTACGAACAGCAGTTCATCTGGTTCGTAAAGTTCTATCCTCTCCAGGGGTATTGTACCTTCCACTATCTCTTCTACTTCCGACTTCAGTCTTAACACATCTATTCTCCTTGCCTTTATCACTGCTCTCAATGTGCCTTGGCTAGAAGTCTCGCTTGGGTCTTTCCCTTTACATTCCTGACTCACCCTTCTATCTTCCTCAGGGGTCTTATGGGGAACACTCCCTCTCTCCCATCTTTCACAGTCCCACTCTTGTCGTCTTTCTACAGTTCCAGGGGTGAACGTACCTCTATTTTCCTCACTCCCCCGGTCCCCATTCTGTCTACTTCCATTAGACCTGCAATGGGATGTTTCCCTGTTCTCTGAACTCCACTGTCTGCACTCGTCTCTTGACCTGTCACTCTGGTTATCCGCAACTGTCTCCCAGGTCCTCAAATCTGGCCTCAATTCTCTAATCAACCGGGCCGTGGTCCTCTCAGATCCATCGGTCCTCTTAAGCCTCCCTGTTCTCATGAGGAATCTGCTGATGCCGCCAAAGGGGTGCTCCTTTTTACCGGTCTGGACCATTGATTCCACTCATCTGCCATGTTACTCCTACCCTCGTTGGTATTTCTTTCCCTGTCCGTCTGTGGCAGACTCTCGGTTTGGGTTTGTTCTGGATTGTATACTGACACTATCGGACCTATGGTAACAGGTACCGTGAGGGCATCTGGTAATCTCTGAGCATTGACCCCCTCTTCACAGTGTACCTTCTGTACAGTGAATCTTCCCACTACTCTTGCTTCCGGGGCCAGTTGAGGTACTTCACTTTCCACTGAGACGGTGTAACGACCGGATTCTCGAACCAGATGGGATCAGCTCCTGAGAGCCCCTCTAACCCAGTCGGAACGTAATCACCTCCCTCCTTAGAACGTATTTACAATGGGTATATGTATATGTATGTACATCTCGTACCTAAGGATGGGGAAAATAGCAATACACATGCATAGGTTTTCTACAATACCAACTAGTCTCACGGCCACTCATGCCCAGACTAATCTACCCTGGGGCAGTTCTGATTATGTACCATTACACACTGATCACCCTCAGTGCTCACTCGACACGCAATCCGGCGTGCCATACACACTGAGCTGCAGCCCCAGTGCTCTCTTTTTATCCGGTCCACAATCGGGCGGACCTACACACTGGTTTCCTTCCCAGTGCTCGCTTACTTACAACGCGATCCGCAATCCGGCGGATCTAAGCACCAGTCTCCCACCTGGTGTTCTCATTAACGCCGCTTACCAACGACGATCACTCTCCTATGAATACCTTTGGAAGGAATCTCTCATTGGCTACTCGGGATGATACTACAATAACATGAATTAGCACAGCTTTCCAAATTGAATCATGTACCTTCTGCTCTCAGCATCAAATGGTCCCTTTCTCCCTCATTATTCAGTCACCTCTTGCCTGACCGGGATTTACATCCGTTCATGAAAACGATGTCTGACTAAGCCCTGATCTAAGGAAAAGGGTACGAAAATGCACTACTGTGCCTTATGAATAGGCCCCGTTTATAGTTCTAATCCCTGCACTAGGAGGGTAATAGGCTGGAGTCACCTTCAATCATTCTCCCTCAAAGGAGGGCTGAAAAAGTCGGTCAGAACAGACGGCCCTGTTCCCTACCGGACCTAAGTCGCTCTCTCTTAGGATACCACCGTCCACTGCCGATGTTCTCCTTTCTGTGGGTGGCGGTGAGATCCCTTCTATTTCTGGATTATATGGAGGTGGTCTGTCTGACAATAGCCTCTCTATCAGACTATCTTCCATTTCACTGTCATCGTCTTCTGTATTCCTTTTCTGTGCTTCCTTCTCACTAACCAACAATGGGTACAACCTATCCCCTTCTATGGTCTGTACTCTCCATCTCTTGGCTAGTGCGTCCCACCTCGCATCCTGCACTGCCCTAACTGATCTGTTCACTCTTTCTTGTCTCCTGTCCCTGTTTTTTTCGTGGGCTGCCCTGATCCATGCATTCAATGCTTCGAACTGTGTTGGCCTAGGCAAAGGTCGCAAAGAAGACATAATTGCTTTGAGCTGGTACAACACCTCTAATCTGAATGTTCCGTACTTGGGAAACGTTAGTACCTCATTCCCCTCAGTCATCTTACACCAGTTCTCAAGCCACAATATAGTTTGTAATCCAACGTTTGTAGCCATGTAATGAGCTGGCGTATCCTCGGGTGGAGCCTCTTCCCCACCCGAGGTTCTAAACTCTTCTCTCCAGAAAAACAACTTCGCAATCCTTTTAGACATTTCATGATGAAACTCACAACATTCCTTGTTTACTACGCTCGTTTACTTTACAATGACAATCCACCAATCCCAGCGCGGCTTTACTCTAGTCGCCCTATCCCAGCGCGGCTCTTTTCTGACGTCATTCACTTCCCGCTAACCGCCCAATCTCAGCGCGGCTCCACACTAACCGTCCTATCCCAGCGCGGATCTTTCTGACGTCACTTTCCTCCTTTTGCAGCAGTTCCCCTCCTTTCTCCGCTCGTCTCTCGGTCATGCATGCGTCCCAATCATACACTTTGAAATGATCACTTCCGACCAAGTAACCACTTCTCTGACTGTACGTCCACAGTCTGACTGTAATTGTCGCCGACTGGCAAATGTCTGTCCAATTAAAGAACAACAATCGCCTCTCTGATAGGTTTCATACACACGGTAACTTCCGCCCAGCGTCCGTTACCCACACACTCACACATTCGTTCCCCCTATCTCGGTCCTGCGGGCTATCAATGGTACCTCATGATCCCCTTTCAATGGTCGACAATTACTGTGAGTGTTAGATACACCCGAACCACTTAAACTCTCCTTGAGCTTAAGATTTTCACCGGTTGCGCGCGCTCACAACCTGCTCTCCTTTCACACTACAGGCATTCAATCTTCGCTAGACAATACAATACAACAACACAATACACACCGCAATCTAACACGCATGACCATTTTTATACTCACACTCTTACGATCTGCTGCTTTCTGCCGCACCGTCACTCTCCGTCATCTTCCGTGGATCGCCATTCTCCGTCCGCTGCTCTATGGACGCACATCTTCGGAATTCTATGGGCCTTGGGGGATATCTTAACCTATGTGGATTACCTTCACTCTAGAAGATAAACCATCCTACTCTGCTACCAACTGGAAAGGCGGGACACTTAATCTAGAATTTAAATAGATCTCTAGAATCCCTTCACTGGTCGACTAGACCTTTGTACCTGTCATAGAGTGTAGAAGGCAATCTTTTTTCAACAAGTCAATTCGGATCACTTCCATCTCCTTCCCCAAAGAACCACTGACAAAAAGTCAAGTTTGAAAATTTAATATAAATCCAAAAGCAATTGTGTATATAAACACCTCAGTAAAAGGTTCAGCAAATGCACAGGTACTAATACAAACATAATCCTACGGAAAAGTCTCAAACGACTGAGAAACAGCACTAATATAATTTCCAAGACCACTAAGCTTGCAATAATTGCTATGATTTGAGTCTTGGTAGACATGGAAGAAAGGATGAAATACATCAGGATAAGTCTATCCCTACACTATACTATGTGTCATCCCTACAACCGGATCTACCCTAACAAAAAGATGTCAGCCGTGATGACTTCCAAAGAAGTTCACTCACTCTGTTCGGACTTAGCCTCTTGAGTTCATCTCGCAAGCAGCTCTCTGCCTACCCAGCATCTTTCTTCGCCCTTGTGCGCTTCTACTCTACTCTCCTCCCGGGGTGCTGTCCCTAATACGAAACCCACAGTTCGGTTGACACGCCCCAAGGGACGCCCCCCTCCGAGTGTTAGTTTTCAAAGGGTCTTCTCCTTGATGTCTTCATCCTTGTTCGTTGATAAATGGCCTTGGGTCCCACAGTCGTCTCCGCTTGAAGTTGCTTCCCTAAAATTCCGCAGCCACTCTTCCGGGTCTGTAACTATCATTCTAACTCTCATATACAATGGGCCCTTCTCTACTATCTTTGGCTAACCTTGCACCTGCAAAGGAACGCACATAAATTGGTTCACAACAACATGCTACTTGCAATTAATTCTTTGAGGCAACCTTCTAGGAAAAAGGCAGTTCCATGATTTAAAGTTAGCAGACACATTCCTAACTCAGCCTACTCAATCCGTTATCCCCACCTGGGCCTCTGCACGTTTCGAGATGTCACCCCCTTACTTTTGGCAAACAGTTTTACTTGCTATGCCTACATCATTATAGCAAAAGAAAAGAATACATTTCCCAACTAAACACTTCTATGTCGTTACATGAATACAATAATGAATTACTAAACATGCATTGGAGTACATGATGCTTCTTCAAACGCTCTTTTAACTGAACTAGCATTACTTTCACAAATACATTTCTAGATTACATGGCATTAATATTACAAAAACACGTTATGTGGCAGCTATGGAAAATTCTGATACATGAGTTCATAGCCTTGTGACACACTTAAACATGATTATAAGCCTCTATATATGCGGGTGCGGATTACTTTGGGAATATGATGCACCCCCACAAATTTCTAACCCAGTTTTACGCTCTCTCATAGGTACATAGATATAGGTATACCATATCTAAGTAAGGGGTGAATACACCACCTTACCCAGGCTGTATGAACAGACCTGTGGTGTCAGTTTGGAAGGCAAACCAGGGGTGGCACACTACATGCTGCAGCTCAATTCAATTCAATGTATTTATTTATTATGTTTTGGCACTCCGAAGAGGTCCACATAAAACAGAATACACACATACAAATACACATTCTCAAAAGTAAAAGTGACAAATACAACTTTTTCCACTAAACAAGGTAATCAGCGGCACAAACCTTTATATTTCATCAATAAATAGCTAAAAATCCTTTAAAAAAGTTAAAAATATTGAAGCAAAACATTTCATTTGGGGGAAAAAAAAGGGTCAGTAGGAAAGAATTCACATTAAGAATACCCAATTGCAAACAAATCGATCTTAACCACTTCAACCGAAGTGGGCGCAATGCAGGACATATAAACAGTACATGAGAACGATCCTGAACAGACATATTACAAAAGTTGCATGTGGGAGAGGACCCATACCATTTTGCCAAAAGGATGTTTAGGGGTAGCAAATCCTGCCTTAGAAGGAACCAAAATCCCCGCACACCATGTGGTAAATTCCAAGTGACATAGGGTTGGGCAAGCTTCATTGAGTACGTATTAACAAGGAAATCACCTCCCCTCTTTGCTTGCATGGACTTCTTGTCTGACGTGAAGCAAAAGTCCCATGAAGCCTGTTTGAAAAGAGATTTTAGCTGGGAAGGAGAGATAGTAAAAAGAGTACTCTCTTCCAAATCAAGAAGTCCCACAGCTTTTCTAAATTTTTTAACGATTTGGGAGTATTCTTTTAAACTACCCAACAATTCCCCCTTAAGAAGGGCTCTCAAAGACCCGTTTCTCCTCTAACCAGGCTAGCAACCCATCGAACTAGAGCGGACAGGCCCTGTGCCCAACTGCTACGAAGACCAAATTCAAGTCTACAAGCGGCCACAGAGCAGGCGGGGTTAAGAGAATTTATAGACCTTAACAATCTTCCTTCTATTGTCTGTAAAAAACCCCAATGCTTTAGGTCAACCAATTCCATTCCATACAAGAGGGTAGATGGAATTTTTGCCCTGAAAACCTCCAGTAAACAAGCAAAATGTCTTCTCCCAGTGGCGGAATATAGGGCACTCAGACTTTTGCCTTGGGATAGGGCTTTACGGGAATTAATATCGATATGAGGCTTCTCACTCAGGTTAGCAGAGATTATTTTTCCTAAAAAGGTGTATGTCTTAACCACCTCCAATTTCTCACCACCTTCTGTCTAACCATGATTCTCAGATTTAGATTTTTTCTTCCCTGTAATGCACATAATTTTGCTTTTTGTGGCATTTATCCTCATGTACTGGGACTCTGCAAAAAGATGTAAAGCCTGCAGGCGATTAGCCAGTCCCTTGGGTGTTAAATCTAGGATAAGGATATCGTCTGCATATAGTAGGCAGGAGATGGAAGAACCCCCTACTCCCGGGGCTATGCCAACACAAGATGAAAGTGAAGCTGGGAGATCAGCGATATACAGGGAGAAAAGTAATGGGACCAGGAGGCAACCCTGTTTTAATCCATTAATGGAGGGGATGACCCGCGATAGACCCCTTTCTCCACCTTATAGTACTCGGCACCAAGTGTCCGTGTGAAGAGACCGCACCAAGTCTAATAGGAGGGGAGGCATACCCAAGTCTGATAGCTTTCTCCACAGCAAGGGACGGTCAACCTTGTCGAATGCTGTGGAGAAATCAATAAAAGCCGCATACACTCCTCCCCCGCGGACTCTTATATATTTATCTGAGATAACCTGAAGGGCAGTGAGATTGTCCAATGTGCCATGCCCTTTCCGGAAGCCAGTTTGTTCAAGGGGTAATATCTGATTCTCATCCACCCAATCAGTAATTAACGATTAAAGACATTTTCCAATGGCATCAAGAAGGGCTATCTGACGATAATTTATTGGACTGTCCCTATCGCCCTTCTTGAATAGTGGAACCAATATGCTCCCCTTCCAGGAAGAGGGCACGATTTTACTAATGAAGCAAGATCTAAATAATGGAAATAGAATCTTGCTCCATGAAACAGGATCCTGCTTCAATACTGATATGGGAAGTTCATCAGGCCCCATAGCTCCCGAGGAACGCATGTCCTTAATGGCCAATTCAATGGATTTCTCTGAAGGGGAGTCAATAGGAAATTAATTTTCTTTCATAGTCCCCTTGCCTTCTACCCTTCCGCCATTCCCAGCATATAAGTTGGAAATGAAATTGACCCATGACAATTCAGCAAAGGGAATAGGGAGAGGACTAACTCTTGCTCCACACCCCTCACCAATGAGTGACCAGAATTGTCTAACTTTCCCATGAACTGCGGCCTCCCGTAGACTTATCCAGAGTGAATCTTCTTTTTCTTTTTTAAGTTTCTTCCTAATTCTGCTTCTCCTTCTTTTTAACAGATATATTTTATTATTTATTTCAATAGATCTACGCAAAAATTGCTCCCGCACTAATTTATTTATTTCCTTATTTAAGAGGGTAATCGATCTGGGGACATAAATCTTTCTTACAGAGGGGCTAGACCTTTTGGCAGTGAGGATGACCTAAGTAAACAAAAACTGAGAGGTCAGGTCAGTCTCAGAACTGCCACAAAGACAGAGCAAGATGGAGAAGAGTCACACACTCACTCTGGGTGAATTAGAAGGCCTCACACACCGACCTAGTCAGTGTCATGCTTCATCACTGGGCCCCACCAAAGAGGCCGAGTGCCTCTTTGGTGTGCTGCGACGCCAGAAAGACTGCGGAGCTGGTTGTGTGAAAAGGACGTGACGTGAGGGTAACTACAATTAAAAGTGCCTAAAAGGGTATCGGTAAAAAAAAAATTTAATGAGTGATCCCTAAGACACAAGTGAAGAGTATTTATGTGTCTGAATTTAGATGCCAAGGTTTTAGGATTGGTTAAATTCAGAGAAATACAATAAGTCAGTCAACATGTTTCTGCCATACGGGTGGTTTCAATTTACCAAGGACTATACCCCGGCGGTATGGACTCTCTAATCGTCCACCCTGACCTGGGGACGTGAAAGTGAAAATAAAAATAGTGAAAAAAGTGCTTGAAAAAATTAGAAGAGCAAGTCGCTCATTCCAAAAAATGCTCCAAATTCTGGAGTATCTCAGCACTTTAAAACAGGGCGCTACTTGCACCATGGGTCTCGGGAGTTGGGTTGGAGCGTGCCTGGCACATCGCCCTCAACACTCTGAACCCCGGTATCACCTCAAAACCGGACCCGACCAGTGAGGATGACCTCCTTCATAAAATTCTCAAAATGAATTATTTCAGAACCCTGCCAATCATTCAGTTCTAATATTGTTTTTCCTAGAATACACTCCAAGCCCTTCCTAGCTTTAAAATTCCAAAAGCATCTACTAGAGTCCTTATGAAAGTTACCTACATCACTGTTAAGGGACCAAAAATCGGGAATAGGAGGTTGTAATGAGAGGGTTATAGTAATCACATTGTGGTCGCTAAATAATGTCGGAGAGACCACCAGATTTTTCACTAAGGAGAAAATACAGTAGTCAGTGATTACATAGTCTAGAATTGACTCACTTTGAGAGGATCTATGAGTATATTTAGCAGGTACATCGGAGGGGAGCCGGCCATTCACTATTAACCCCTCCGCCGCAGAAAGTTCTTCTAGCAACAGTTTCCCTCTCTTATTAGTTTTAATTTTATTGGGAAAGAGGGATTGAGGAATAAGATAGGCTTCTTCTTTAAATTTGTTTCTGAATAGCTTTAAGCTACAGTTAGAAACCTTGCAATTAAAATCACCTACTAACAACACATATGGCGGAGGTTCTAACTCTTTAATCTGTTTAATATATGAAAAGACTTGATTCAATACAGTATTAAAACATTCATCGGGGGGAATGTAAGCATTTATGATTACTAAAGATTTATTATTTCCAATACCGGTTAAACTACTAAGGGTCACCGCCTGAAAGAGGTTGCTTGGGTCAACATAATGGGAGAAATTCCACTTTAATTTATTGGTCAAAAGGCATGCAATTCCCCCTTTTGCATGCCCTTTCATTGATGGAGAGGCCACTGCCTCAAGAACAAAATAATCTCTCCCAGCACACAAGCTACAGGAACACCAAGTCTCTTGGATGCAAATCACACTAGCGTTCAAAGAGAACAAATACTGTAATTTCTCTGGACTATTATTTATCCCAGCGGCGTTCCAAGATAGAACTTTCAAATTACTGTTAAAAATGTTGAAAAAGTTTAGGGTTGTCTGAGGATTTACTAGACAAAGCGCCAGGCAGCCAATTTCACCGCTGGTTGTCTTCTATTGGGAGACTATTCTGAATTAACGCGGCAGGCATTACGTGCGTCACCAGGCGTGTGCTTTTCGATACCCATATTTTTAAGTTATTAAAAGAAGATGGGGGACCATCTTGACCAATGCCCTGATGAGAAAGTCTATTATGAGGGAAACTATCTCTTTTGGAATACAAAACAGGTAATACATCAATTCCCCTACACTGAAAATTGTCAGCCTGTTGCAATATAAGATTTGCTATAAGTTTTGAATAAAACTTTGCCCTAACAGAAGGTGCAGCAGCTGTACCAGATAAGGAGACTAGATCAATATCGTTAGATTGAATTAACTTTAAACACTCTATACCTTTAAAGCATTTAAGTACCCTTGCTCTATTTAAAGTCAGATCAAAATCAACTAACGATAGAAAATCCACAGTCAGTGTATCTACAAAAACTTCTGGTACTTTTATAGGCACATGATGAGGCCATACAACGTCATCACCTATGGCGTGAAAAACAGGAGCAGAGGGATTGAGAGCCACAGGTGAAATATGGACTGACTTTTTCATCTCTACTGCGGGGATTGGGATCGTCAGTCCTCCTACATCTAATGGGGGGCCTCCTACAGGAAAGATAAAACAATTGGAAGAAATTTTAATGTCTGATGTAAGGGGATTCAAATTATCGGAAGAATAAATGGCAGCTTCCTGACTCAAAGACCCATTCACAGGCTCTTCAATGATAGGTTCATTGATATCAGGAACTTGAGAATCCTCAAAAATTATTTGTCTCTAACTTTTCTTCCTGTATCTGCGAATTGGTTTCCTCTTTCTTCATTTGTTCTTTCTTTTGTTTCCAGATTTTCCTATTTCTTCCCCCCCTATCCCTTGAGTTTCCGCCACAAAAATTGGAAATAGCGCTTTTTCCAATTTTGGGGCGGTAACATCAACACTTTCTTCTTCAATTTCAAGGGCAGAATTTCTTACACAGTTAGATGTGGGCAGTGTGGATATTAAAGATGGCTCATTTTTAGGAATAGCCATGGCATTACTTTGGACTGAGTTAACATTTCCAGCTAGATGGGCATTACCCGACTCGGCCCCTGTAATCCAGCCTTAGTATCTAAATCAGGGACCTTTTCCGGGTGCTTTAACAGTAGGACATTTAGTATCTGTGTGACCGATTCCAAAATACAATCAGAACTTCCCACAAATTTACCCAATAACAGTAAAATAGAAGTCAGCAAATGTTCCAATGCAATCAGAGATTCGTAAATCGGGTTTTCAGATTTATCAAATCCTGGTGGACCAATGGTATCAATGCCGGATACATGCTGCAGCTCCTGGTAGGCCTAGGGTGCACCTATGTCCTGGGTACCTAGGGTACACTATACAGGGTCTCACAAGGGTGACCCAGTAACCAATCTGGTATGTACCTAAAGTACATGGTATCAATTTAGAGAGAGAACAACTAGGCTGTGGTCCTGATTAGCAGGGTCTGAGGACCAATCCTGGCTACGGGCTGGGACAAAGAAAGGCTCCAGACTAATCAGGTGCCAACGGGACAGGACAGGTGCAAATCAGGATAGATGACCTCCGCTAAGTGCAACATCAGCGTCACACCCCTCTCAATGGAAATTTGGTACCCCAACTGGGTAATCATTACTTCTCCCTCAGCACACCCCGATTCTTCTGACAGAGTGCTTCGCAGCACCTCTTCTCTCGATTCTCCTTAAGCATACGGTGGGTCAGTGACAGGTCTGTGACAAGTCAGATGAATTCACTAACTAAGCCTACCTTAGTTATACTTTTTTCTGGGCTATGTACCACCCCTAAATGTTGCAAATTCTATGTGTTCCCTTAATTTGTTTGGTCAGAAAGATGAGGAGAGGTCATCACACCATACTATGATGAGGTAATTTTCATTGACTTAAATTGATCAAGTTCCCACCCATAATTTACTTTCTAATGAATTTTATTCCACCCAGCAATATCAATTCATTTTAATATACAAAGTTTTATAAAGTTGCAAGTTGTCTTCCTTTCCCAGGTTAAGGGTTGTGGTTCCCAGGCGCCCTGCCGGAAAGACAGTCACTGGCAGCAGTTCAATGTCAGTGCTCGAGGTCTCTCAGAGTTCCCCACACCTGCACAGAGCGGATTCAATATGGCTGCTCATGTCACCCTCAGGCCCAAATACGAGCTATTAATAAAGTCAAAGACAGACACATTAGATTATAACAAGCATTTGCAATGCAATAGGTCTCGCATTAGGAAAGTTTGAGCTATTGGTATTGTAAATGACAAATTTTTTATTTATGTGTTGGTTTTTAAAATAGCAAACTTAATAGCTTTGTCGTTTACAATGCCAATAGTTTTAACTTTCGCAAATGTGACACTTATAGCATTTGTAATGCAATATGTGTTGTATTTACGTGACTTAGATGTATTGATATTTCAAATAACAATGGCTTTTACATTTTTTAATAATTAATACTTAAATAAAAGTTATTGTAATTTATAATAGCAATAGCTTAAACTTTTGGTAAAAAGATTTGTGAAGATTATGTAAATTGTATTTTCTTGTAACGAAAATCCAAGAACAGATCTGCCTGAAATGCGACTTATCAAGATCACAAATAAGGAATAAAACGGGGAGTAACATGTTTAAAAGGATTGGGTCGGTCCTTACCTGCACCAATCGGGCCAATCAGAAGTGAAAAAGTCAGCCAAAGAGCCATTATATTCCTCACTTATGGAGCTGCTCAACCATAACAAACAGAAGCAGATTTGCAAACAATCTGCCTGTGATATTAATTCCTTCACAGAGCGGAGACGGCCTATCATGGAGAGCAGTGCAGGCGGTGGATCCAAACAAGGTCCCGGTGTTGGCAGCACGGTGGTCACTCCCACCATGTAAATGAACTGCAAATCTAGGACTATGTGACGTCAGAACGTGACGTTATTAGCACTATCTTAATTTTCACATCGCACTCCACCACAAGAGTATGCAGTCGATTTATAGCAGACGCTACCATGAGCAATGTGAGTGATATGCATGTTATCCAACATGGGAGTACGGCGGACTTAGTCTGCCATTCCGAGGTCACTAACGGGTTAAACGTAAATCTCTTCAATGAGCGCATTAACCCACTGAGCTACTTTTCCAACTAAACTACTATAATCCTCTCCTGCTGAGGTGTGTGAATGTTTGCCAGTCACTGAAATAAGACTGACACCGTGTAAAGGCGCGGTTTCGTGATTTGTGCACAATTGTGGGGGTGCAGCCAAGACACACATTTGCGAGGCACAATCCATGCATTTTGTTGCGTCATGTCTCCGGGCACCCTCAAACCTGAGCCGTGCACGACGATTCCACCGGACAGTTGGCCTGCCACTCACTCGGAACAATGTCACCCGTCCAGCCTGGCAGCTGTACAAACTAATGACGAACTGTAAACTACTGTGTTTTAAACATTTACTCGCAACAACACGCTAGCCCCGCATCTTTTCTAACACTAACAAGCACTGATGAGACGATTGGCATAGGATGTGAATCAAACAGAAACTGTAAAGATTTAACAGTAAGAGTTGGGGAGGGGGGGGTACGTAAAAGTAAGTTTTGAATGTAACAGAGGTGTTTAATGAAATTTAAGCACACTTTTCAAGCATGAAAATGAAAAGGGTTCAAGTGACTGAGAAGCAGCACCCTGTCTTTAAAAAACAATGATTTTATGAAACTAGAGCTAAAAGCCTTGTGGTTTCTTTTCGTACTTTAGAAATTCGGAGCTTTATCATATCACACCGCCACCGTGCCTTTTCCAAAATTCACTCTCTCAAAGCTGTTTCTTAATCCTCTCTCGCCGTGCAATTCACGGCAATACAAAGATGGGTAACTCTGCGCTGCACATGTCCAGTAAACTGAAAAATGTCACCATTTATTCGGCGATACCTGGTTTTTGATGAACTTTGCTGTGGATGTGGAAGCTCTGACTCAAGCTAGACCCGGACTCCTCTCCGTGCTGCAGCCTCTTGCAGACTGGCAAGACGACGCGAAGTCTGCCTTGGCTGCTTATCGGCTGCTGCACTGCCCCCTTCACGTGCACACCCGCAGGCGGCCAATCAGAGCGCAGCTCGCGCTCCTGCCAGGCAATCAGGCCGCGGCTCGCCTGCAATCTCCAGATCCTGGGAGCATGATCGGGTTTACAGGCTGGACGTCCAGCTGTGATTGAAAGGACGAGCTCGCGGGTGGGGGAGGTTGTTTGTGTGAGACCTGAGCAGAGAACAGCGTACGCTATTTAAACAACTACCGGAAGACTGAAGGGAAAGTAAGAATGAGGCGGAGGCGGGGCGGGGGGGGGTCGGGTCTCTATGTGTGTGTGTGTGTAAGTGTGTGTGTACGTGTAAGTGCGTGTGTGCGCGCGTGTGTGTGTGTGTCTGTGTGCATGCACGTGCGTTAGGCTGACTTGCTGGGAATGTGGACGGAGCCGACGGGCGCGTGCACGAGGTCAAATCCAGCGGAAAAGCGCGTGGCACCCTCTTGTCCGTCATTCCCCCGAAGTCGATAACTATAGTTGTCGATCTGGACTGCATCCTAAGGATGCTTACCAGCTCGACCTAAAAATGAATGAATGCACTGAATTCCACTTATCTCTACTCTACCCCCATTACTTAATTTTAACTGTAGCATTAGTGGTTAAGCTAAACACACAAGTTTTAATACAAGCAGGAGCATGTGCATTAGTATGTGAAAGCATGAAGCGGCCATCTTGGCACTAGTGCGCAGATGCAAGAAGTTCCCACCAGAAGCGAAAGACGTCACACCAAGTAGATGTGGCAGACGCATGTGCAGAAAGTTTCCCACATTTTTGGCGGTCATTTTAAGCATTCGGGTTACTGTTAGTAAAAACATATATGCAAGCTTCCCCTTCTTACTAGAGATGTCGTGAAATGCAAGTATTAGTAATCTAAACTTGTTGATTCATTAGTTAGTGGTTATTTCAAGAGGACTGAGTCCAAGCAAGTTTCTGTACATATGAAACCTTGCTCCATTAAAGGTAAACATGTTAATGATGGATGCATTAGGTAAATGTACCTGTGGATTGAGCATAAAGTTTGATAGTCTGCACATTTTCGTGGATTGGTGAAAATGTTAGACCTTATGGAAAACAATTTTAAAGACTCTTTTGTTAAAATACAGCATCAGAGAACGTAGGCAAGCAGTGCCACTCTTAACTGACATGCGATATCTGGATGTGAATTGTACCGTAGGGAGATTTGAAGTAACTGTTATAGGTGTTTTTTTAGATTTTTTAATCGTTTTATTTGGTTTTTAAATATTCTTTTAGGGAATGTTCAATCTATCATGGAAATTGTACAATGAGATTTTATATGTGTACATAAGTATTATGATGATTCATTTTAATATTGGCATACATATAAATTATATGAAGAGATTTTACTTGCACGTACACGTTTAACGATGATTAACTCTAGCACTGTTTTATGTTAATTCAAGACTAAGATCTGAATAAACATTCTTTTTGACTGACACTGCTATTACATCGGAGCTACCAATGTCTCTTCCCCATCTACTTACCTCTCTTACTACCATCTCTCACATTACTTTACCTGACCTCTTCCTTCACTATTTCATCTAACCCTCTCCGTGTCACCTTCCTCTCGCTACCTCTCTGTAGATAATCTAGCATCACCTCTCTGTCTCTGCCTCGCTACCTCTTAACCATCACCCCAGCTAATTCTATCTTCCTTTCTACCTCTGTCTGATCCTCACTTCTCTACTTTAACACACTTCTGTCTCTACGTCGCCTCTTTTTTCTCTAAACCCAGTGCTTGAAATGGAAAAATAGAAGTGCAGGTACTCTGTTGCAGAGTACCTGCTTGTTTCTGAGAAATGCTGTTACTTTCCAATTAAAAGTATAGCATTTCTCTTGAGAAGTGCCGGTACTCTCCCTCCCAAAATAAAAAAGTGCTGGTACTCCGTACTGGACAGCACTAGCCCATTTTAAGCACTGTACTAGACCTCTTCATTCTTTTATCCTTCGCTCCTCTCTCGCTTCATTGCTTTCCATCTCACTTCTATTTGAACCTGACCTGTCTTTCTCTATATCTTGTCAAGTTGTCACTCTCTACCCCAGTACTCTCTCTACCATGCATCTCTCTAAATTTATCTCAGTAACTCACCTGTCTGCCTGACTCCCTTTCCCTTTTTAGGTCTCACCTAGCTATTGCATAAGCAATCGCTATGCAAGAGATATAGAGGTGCTCCAGGAAAGCTTACCAAGAGGGCTTTGGAATGCGGATTATGGACAGTGCTTGTGCCCTGGGCGCGCGCTTGCTATTTGCTCCCCGCCACTTCCCCATCAGACTTGAAAGGAAGCCGCTCGCACACCACCATTCCACCATTTGTCTGAGCCTCGGCATCAGACTTCAAAGGAATGCCTCCCGCTCCCCCGCCCCCCCCGTCACAGCAATGCCGAGAGCTTGTTTTTCCTGAATGCACCGCAGCTCCGACATGCACACACATTCCCTCATTGGCCCATTTACCAATCCATATTGATCGATAAATACAACATTTCAGGTTGATGCCATGAAGTTTGCAAACAGTGCGTTTCTTATTTAGTTGGAATCCCTCATCAAAAACTGGTTGGAAACAATGCGTTTCTTATTTAGTTGGAGCCCTCTCCAAAAACATAAAATATAAAAACACGTCATCCCACGCTCTTTGTTGCTGTCTCCGTGTTATAAAATCTCTTCCGTGCTTGTCTGCCCCAACGCACCCCCCACCACCCCACACATGCACACACATTCCCTCCCTGGCCCATCTTGCTTTATCCTTCATGTGCTTCGCCCCAACCCCATGTAGATTTACCCTTATCTGATGCTTTTACCCTACCACGCCCACGCCCTGTTGCTTTCCCCACTCGCTCCTTTGTTGCTCCATCCCCGCCCTTTTAAAAAATATATATGTATATGTTTCATTTTTAATTAAGAAAATTGCTGAGAACACTTCTGGCTTTTGTTGCGTTTCTTTTTCATGGTTTTTAATTTACCAATCCATATCGGATCGATAAATGCAACATTTCAGGTTTATGCCATGAAGGTTTGGAAACAATGCGTTTCTTATTTAGTTGGAAGCCCTCGCCAAAAACATAAAAAAATTAAAACATGTCACCCCACGCTCTTTGTTGCTGTCTCCGTGTTATAAAATCTCTTTCGTGATTGTTATTATTTGATTTCGCAGCCACTGCTTGTTATTAGTACATGCCTTTGAGTAACTTTTTGTGGCATTCACTTTTTAGCCTGCAGGGCTTTGTTTACGGGTATGGCTTTTGAAATCTTCGTAACGCTTTGTCTTTCTTCCGTTTTAGCGACAGCACTCATTTTTCAAATGCGTCTATGGTACAATTCTAACTAGTATTTTTTAAATACCTACGCTTAAACAGTATCATAATACCCCATAACTATATCAGTTTTAAACTTCATGCAAACACTATAACTGTTAAAGCAGGAGAAAACATACAAACAGCACATTTGTTGTATTTTATTAGTAGCTTCTTCAGCCTCTTTCTCCCCGACCCACGTCTGCCCCATTCCCCGTCTCTCTTCTCTCGACTCTTTCTTCCGGATTCTCCTCTCTTCCTGTGTATCCTCTGCCTGCATTCCACAGTCTCTCGCTAACCATTTGCTTTCAAGCTCTCAATTACCCTACACTCCTATCGCAGTATGCCCTTTTCCATAGGTCTTTCATCTCTGTGTGCCCGCTCTGCCTCCTCAGTTTCCTTCTCTGTTTCACTGCCAGTCTTTCTTATGCGACCTTCTCCCCCTACCTCTTTCCTTTCAGTCTACACACTATTTACTTCACCCTCATTTCTCTTTCGCCGTGTGCCTCGCTTGTCTCCCTTCCTATCTTTCCTATTACTCTGCCTTGAACCTCGCTCCATCCTATCTCTCTTCCTCTGCCTCTTTCTTATGTCACTCTCTGTTTCACCCCCTTCGAATTCTGGAGTTTTGCACTTCTTTCTCCAAGTCGCCTCCCCGTAACCTCTATTTAATTTTTTTCATTTTGTCTTTCTCTCTATTTCATCTCTCTTGGTCTCATTTTATTTTAATCTTTCTGTTCAGGCCTACTTACGACTGACTCTTTAACATCCCCGCCTCACACTACTGCACGCCTTACACTGCTGCACGCCTCACACTGCTGCACGCCTCACACTGCTGCACGCCTCATACTGCTGCATGCTGCACACTGCTGCACGACACACTGATGCACGCCACACACTGCTGCACACCACACACTACTGCATGCCACACACTGCTGCACGCCTCACACTGCTGCACGCCTCACACTGCTGCATGCCTCACACTGCTGCACGCTGCACACTGATGCATTACTCACACTGTTGCATGCTGCACACTGCCGCACGCCGCATACTGCTGCATGCCTCACACTGCTGCATGCCTCACACTGCTGCACACTGCTGCAATACTCACACTGCTGCCGTACTCACACTGCTGCATTTCTCACACTGCTGCATTACTCACACTGCTGCATGCCTCACACTGCTGCATGCCACATACTGCTGCACGCCACACACTGCTGCACGCCTCACACTGCTGCATGACACACGCTGCTGCACGCTGCACACTGCTGCATTACTCAAACTGCTGCATGCTGCACACTGCTGCACGGCACACTGCTGACCGCCTCAAACTGCTGCATGCCACACACTGCTACACACTTCTGCATTACTCACACTGCTGCATGCTGCACACTGCTTCACAACACAATGCTGCACGCCTCACACTGATTCACGCCACACACTGCTGCATGCCACACACTGCTGCACGCCACACACTGCTGCACGCCACACTGCTGCATGCCTCACACTGCTGCACGCCTCACACTGCTGCACGCCTCACACTGCTACACACTGCTGCACACCTCACACTGCTGCACGACACACTGCTGCACATCTCACACATCTGCACGCCACACACTTATGCACACCACACACTGCTGCACACTGCTGCATTACTCACACTACTGCATGCTGCACACCGCTGCACGACACAATGCTGCACGCCTCACACTGCTGCACGCCACACACTGCTGTACGCCACACACTGCTGCACACCACACACTGCTGCACGCCTCACACTGCTGCAGGCCACACACTGCTGCATGACTCACACTGCTGCATGCCTCACACTGCTGCATGCTGCACACTGCTGCATGCTGCACATTCCTGCATTACTCACAATGTTGCATGTTGCACACTGCTGCATGCCTCACACTGCTGCACGCTTCACACTGCTGCATGCCTCACACTACTGCACACTGCACACTGCTGCATTACTCACACTGCTGCACACCTCACACTGCTGCACACCACCCACTGCTGCACCCCACACACTGCTGCAAGTCTCACACTGCTGCACGCCTCACACTGCTACACACCTCACAACACCACCACATCACTCAGGGACACCACCATATCACTCTAGGACACCACCACATCACTCTAGGACACCACCACATCATTCAGGGACACCACCACATCACTCAGGGACAACACCACATCACTCAGGGACACCACCAAATCACTCAGAGACACCACCACATCACTCAGGGGCACCACCACATCACTCAGGGGCACCACTCAGGGACACCACCACATCACTCAGGGACACCACCACATCACTCAGAGACACCACCACATCACTCAGGGGCACCACTCAGGGGTACCACCACATCACTCAGGGACACCATCACATCACTCGGGGACACCATCACATCACTCGGGGACACCACCACATCACTCGGGGACACCACCACATCTCTCAGGGACACCAAAACATCACTCAGGGACACCACAACATCACTCAGCCGCACCACCACATCACTCAGAGGCACCCCTCAGGGGCACCACCACATCATTCAGGGACACCACCACATCACTCAGGGACACCACCACATCACTCAAGGACACCACCACATCACTCGGGGACACCACCACAACACTCGGGAACACCACAACATCACTCAGGGGCACCACCAAATCACTCAGGGGCACCACTCAGGGGCACCACCACATCACTCAGGAACACCACCACATCACTCAGGGACACCACCTCATCTCTCTGGGACACCACCACATCACTCATGGACATCACCACATCACTCAGGCACACCACCAACTCACTCTGTGACACCACCACATCACTCGGGGACACCACCACATCACTCAGAGACACCACCGCATCACTCAGGGGCACCACTCAGGGGTACCACCACATCACTCAGGGACACCATCACATCACTCGGGGACACCATCACATCACTCAGGGACACCACCACATCACTCGGGGACACCACCACATCACTCAGGGACACCAAAACATCACTCAGGGACACCACAAAATCACTCAGCGCACCACCACATCACTCAGAGGCACCACTCAGGGGCACCACCACATCATTCAGGGACACCACCACATCACTCAGGGACACCACCACATCACTCAGGAACACCACCACATCACTCGGGGACACCACCACATCACTCAGGGACACCACAACATCACTCAAGGACACCACCACATCACTCGGGGACACCACCACAACACTCGGGGACACCACAACATCACTCAGGGGCACCACCACATCACTCAGGGGCACCACTCAGGGGCACCACCACATCACCCAGGAACACCACCACATCACTCAGGGACACCACCTCATCTCTCTGGGACACCACCACATCACTCATGGACATCACCACATCACTCAGGCACACCACCAACTCACTCTGTGACACCACCACATCACTCGGGGACACCACCACATCACTCAGGCACACCACCAACTCACTCAGGGACACCACCACATCACTCTGTGACACCACCACATCACTCAGGGACACCACCACATCACTCTTGGGCACCACTCAGGGGAACCACCACATCACTCAGGGACACCACCACATCACTCAGGGACACCACCACATCACTCAGGGACACCATCACATCACTCGGAGACACCACCATATCACTCGGGGACACCACCACATCACTCAGGGACACCAACACATCACTCAGGGACACCACAACATCACTCAGCGGCACCACCACATCACTCAGAGGCACCACTCAGGGGCACCACCACATCACTCAGGGACACCACCTCATCACTCAGGGACACCACCAGATCACTCAGGAACACCACCACATCCCTCTAATACAACACCACATCACTCTAATACACCACCACATTACTCAGCCCAACCACATCATCACTCAGCACCACAACAGCACTGTCCTTGCTTGCTACCAACAAACATTGCCATAGCCAATAGGACTCGCATTAGGAAAGTGTAAGCTATTGGCTTTGTGAATAACAATGCTATTAATTTATATATTTTCAAATCCAACACATATTTTAAAAAAAATTGTCATTTACAATACCAATAGCTCATACTTTCCTAATGCGAGACCTATTGCATTGCAAAAGCTTGTTCTGCCTTTACCACCCTCTATCTCCCCACTTTTTTAACCTTAACTCTTTCTTTACCATCAGGGTGTTGCCCCCACCTTTCTCTTCTGCATTTTCTTCTTCCTATATCTCTCTTTAATATCTTATTTATTGAGGTTGATGTACTTGTATTTCTCCAGCTACTTATTCTCTTTCTAATGTTCTATGTCTATCTTTCTGACTGTATTCTAGTTCCCAAATTCCCTTATATGCGTTTCTAACTCGCTTACCTCTCTACCTCATCTCTAGCTCTACCTCACTTCTGCCTCTACTTCACCTCTCGCTTTACCATTCTCTTTCTGCTCTGTTCTTCACCTTTCTACCGTGGTCTTGCATTTCTCTTACTGAGGGATCTCTGTCTAGCTAGAGGGGAAATGTTCATAAAGAAAGAGGAGGAGGCACAGGACAAGAAAGATCATTAGATTCCACTCTATGGAATGGTAAACATCCTTAGAGCCAGGGCTTTAAGTGGGCCGGTTCTCACCGGTGCTGAACACCGGAAGTTTTTTAAAGGGGGCCTCGAAACGGGTCTCTACCAGGCTCTGTTTTGTACCCTGGCATAGGCGGTCCATTTTTTTTTCCGGACTGCAGTGACAGCAGGCACATCGCTGTGTACATGCTCCTACTTCTCACTTCTCACTAGTGGAGAAGTTACACGGCATGACGTCATTCTGGTGAGCATTGTAGGGGAAGGGAAATCCTTTAAAGAGAGTCATTTTCTCGCTGGATTTCCCTTCTCTTTTTGAAACTCAGTGGAAGCAACTTTGTCATAGTGTCACCATGGTTTTAGGTTGAAGCTTTTTCAATATTATATACAAGCCACAGTTGCTGCTTATTTTTCTTATGCAACTAATAACCACTGACAAAGCCAATAGTCCTGACTTCTTGTACTTATGGGGCTACTTGTTGTATCATATAGCTGGATGCAGTGACAGAAACAGCAAAATACAAGTCGGGTGGCACACTATGCCAAGCAACGATTTTTAGCTTACTTGTTTTTAAGCCACCCCCTTAAGCACATTGGTCACGCCCCTTTGAGAGACCCCCCAGTTTTTTCATCCCACTTAATGCCCTGCTTAGAGCAACACTCGTTTTTTTCACTGTTGAGGTAACAGTTCCAGTTGAGATGGGAATTTACTTGTCACTGCACAAATCCTGAAATTAAATCTACAATTGCAGGTTCTATGTGCGTGTCTTATGTTAGTATTATACACCAGTCAAGTAAACATCAACTAAGTGAGGTTTTTTTTGTCTTTCCAGCAATAGAAGAAAGACTCTTGTTACACAATTATATAAACAAAAAGTAGTGTTACTAGACCAAAAAAATTGATCCAAACATAAAAAAAAGACTTCATCAATAATTGTGAAGCCTTTTTGGGGGTTCGAATTGTCTGGCGGTCACCAGGCAGCTGTTTTGCGTCACTGTTAATGAAAGACTAACATTCAGTATTGTTTGGCCTCACGTGGTCTTGAATTAGCTTGCAATGTTTATTACTCCGAGTTGCCCCAAACATCACATAAAATGACACTGATGCTGAGAAATTCCACTCTGCCCTCTTAAGGCGGTGGAGCGGAGCTCGGACTCAACCACCAAATGGATCAAATAAACTTATTTTCAAGTCATTTATTTTCAAACCCTCGGACTAACACTTCAAAAAGGATATTTTTTTGCTATTTTTTTAAACAAAAAGATCTATCTTGTGTTGAAGAAGAAGAATTTGACGTTCAATTAATAAAACCTTACAATATGACACGTTTGTGTTCAAGAAGCAGCACCTGTCTGGCCTTTGGCGTGGGCGAGGGGCTGACGCCCAGAGCACCCACCTTCAGAGGGGCAAGTGAGCTAAAGGCAGAAGACACCCCCTGACATGGCTGTAAAGAAAAGCGTGTTAAGCACTTGCATCAATGTCCACATTTTTGTCTGTTTTTCTCCTCAAGGCCCTATTTTCTCTTATCCCCCTCACCTTCCCCCGCCCCTCCCATTTTTCCAACACGTCTACAACAGGTGGGACACGGCGCCATGTTTGGTTTCGCCTAGGGCACTATCTGTCCCATAGCCACCTCTGCTGGCTGCCAGTCTCGAAATTCCGGTTTCGCAGTCAACCTTTGAGCAAGAAACGAAGAAGGACTTCCTTATCTCACTCCGAGCGGCCTGCTGTCAACACATGTAAGGGCTGGAGCCTTTGATGTGGCAACGGAGAGGTGAAAGACGGGGTGCCCGAGTCCTGACAGCTCCCCGCCCGCCCCTTCTCAGAGCTTGGCACGGCGCTGGCAGCTGCTCAAGGAAACAACCGACAGCTCTATCCGATGGGCCTTTGATCTGGGATTAGGCCTCGCATTGTGCTGCCTGCCTTATTTAAGCATGATAAACTGCAGCTTAAGTTCCTGCATATGTCCAGGACAAGTATTCTAAAAGCTTTATGTTATGACAGTGGAATTTACAGGAAATAATTGCAGACAACAAGGTGGTTCAGTGAGTTCAGGCTTGCCACTGACGTCTGCAAGGATCGGAATGGCAAGTCTGAATCCTGGCGAGACCAAAGCAGCTTTTAATTGATCCTAGGTCGATAAATGGAGGAGGACCACTAGGTCGGTCATAGCAAGGCCTAGAAATACAGATATATGGCCTAACACACTGTAGCCGCAAGGATGGCTCAGTGAGATGAATGCTCACTTTTGACAAATGTAATGATATGAAGGGCATTACGTTGAATCTCGGCAACACGGACTTTCTGAAGTGGGTACAATGCACACCATGAATTACCTAGCGAAATTTATCGGTAATTTGCATCATTTAGAAATGGAAGAAGTGGTCATGGAGCATGGTATGAAAACATATGTTTATTACAATTAAAAAAACACGTTATTGCAACAATGCCATTTATGGCCCAACGTTTGAGCACTCGTTCGAGTTGCCCCATGGAAGTAAATGTAGACTTACTACAATAGGACTTACCTGCAGCAGGGGCCTGCTAGTTTCACAGGCTCTTGCATTGCACCTTCACAACTGATGTATGGCAAAATCCAGTTTTTATTGTAGGGGTGCATTATAATCACACGTGTAGACTGCATCCGCATATGATCTTTTGTCGTGTTCCCCTAAGTGTTAGAATCTTGTAACGTGATAACAATGAACCTGTCGTGTTTAGATCAAAATATAGAGTACGTTAAGAAATAATGTGGAAAATGAATGTAACTAGCAGAGAATATTAAGTGAAACACACGGGTTGGACCCTAGATGATTATTTCATTATCGAAAGTGCTTATTAATCACATAATTTTATGTTTAGATGAAATTATTAACTGGACATGCTTCAATTTCTATATAGCCTCATAAAGTCCATGTTCCATTTCTCTTATGTTAGCTGAAATTGTAGGCTTGAAAAGCATTTTCCCTGAAAGCTCTCGCATTAGAATTAATAGCTGTATTTCATGTCAGACATGCCAACCCTCCCGATTCAGGCGTGAGACTACCGATTTCAGGGCTAGTCTCCCGCCTCCCGATACCTTCAAGCAAAAACACGATTCCTCTGAGGTTTCAGCTGACTGGGCTTGGTATTGTGTAACAAGCTAATTCTTCCAGCAATTGTCAGAGTGGCGATGCAGGGGCTCTAGAAGGGGTGAAAGCCAACACAGCCCCATTAACAAGCGCATGGTCTTTTAAAGACCAGTGAAGTACTGGGGGCGCTGTGTGTGTGAGCCCGGGAAGCTGTTTTAGGGGAGGGTGGGGGGGGGGGGGGGGGTTGAATGCACTGCGAGCAACCTGCCACCTCTCTCTGCCTGCCATTGTGCTCCATGCTTCTGAAAGGTAAGATTAAAACGTGCATTTGTGTTTCTTCAAATGTCCGACCCTGCAGTAGCACACTTCCAAAGCCCATACATGACAGTATAAATCGATTAAAGGCCCCATTCTCCCGATTTAAAAAAAAAAATCTCCCACTTTGCTCTTCTGAAATGTTGGCATGTATGTCATGTTCATGTTGAATTCTGTTCTTTCTCTCAAATCTGTTGCAGGTGGAAAAGGTATCCTTGTTAGCTAGAATAATGTCTTTGTTTTAGGAGTTAGGCAAGGAGAGAAGGGGATACATTGTGTGTTGATACTGATTGGAGAACTGTTGTACTTTCTCACTGAAGAGAGTCTGGGAATCAAGGTCATCTCACCCCCACTTGGGAGCATCGCTCTCCAGTGAAACATAACCTAAGAGGATGTTGGCTGACCAGATGGCATGACCTGCAAAAGGATCTTGGGAAGTCACCTATGCTATTGATCTATGGTAATTAGGAAAAGAACCCTGGCACTTCTTCTCTGCCTCGGGAGAGAGAGCATCTTAAAACGAGCTCACTCTTAGTAGCTTTATGCAGCTTGACCCAACTAATGGGGGGGACTTTGGAGGGAGACCCCACATGCTGACACCTTAACTGATCCTGCCCAGCAAAATGGTTACCTTGAGATGTCACATTAGTGCTAGTGTAGGGACACAATAATGCTTTCTTCCCACAAACCTTCGATGCAGGGGAACTTGGACATTTGTTCCTTAATCTTTCGTATCCTGATTCTTGAACTAATTATCTTCTGCGTGTTGCACCACCTTCGTTTCATTTGTAGATCAGGCTTCATATTAATCCCAATGTATTTCTACACCCTCAACTTGAGGTGTTTGTATGTTCAGTTATTTTTGGCTTTGTAATAAACCAACTAACCCCATTTGGTAGTCTTTGATTCTTAATAGTTATAGCAAATTCAAATTGAAATGATTGACGCGCTAACGATTCCCCCCCACACTTTCATGCTGAGAAAAAGGACCATTGACTCGAGGTTCTAGAGCAGATCTAGAACATGGAGACTCGGCTCCTTTACCTCTTAGTGCTCCCATGGATTGCAGTGCTCTGATGCATCAGGACTATTCAGCTCCTCCCCCTTCCCCACCCCAACCCCGCCAGCCCGACCAATATCAGGGAAAGCCATGGAATGGCTGGAGAGAGTCGGAGCACTGGGGTGTGCCTAGGCTTAATATATTCATGTCTGTATTAAGGGTGGGGCTTCATTATACAAACTCCTCTGGATCACTTGCAATGACCTTTCAATCCAGACAGAGCTCACACCTCCTACCCCTCAGGTGCCCAGAGGAGACAGTAAGCAGCAAACTTCAGACTTACCAAGTCACTCTGTGCCCCATGTGTCACATGATATCGACACCCTTAACATGGCCACCACGTTCAAGACCAAATGTTACACAGTGAACACAAGGTGAGCTGGAAACCCTCACAAAGAGTATCTTTCCATTTTCTGTATGGAGGCTGGGTGCCCCTCAATCAATCATGGTTTATTTAGCACAACTATTCTCCCTTGCGGGTCTCAAGGTGCTGAGGACTATTCAACATTCTGCAACCCCCCAGGGGCATGAAAGATGGTCTGAGAATTTTGTGTACATTGAGAAGCTAGCAGATTCAGGTCAAAGAGTGAAATGTTCATAGTCCCACCCCTTATCAGACTCCACCCCCTCCAAGGGTCCACCTTCTCAAATCATGAAAAAATGTTCAGGTTGGCAGGCCGGAAACTCCTATACACTACCCAGCACATGCTGATAGGAATACAAACATTTTCACGCTAGGCACAGAAACCAAACCAGCATAGAGTTCGGAGTGATGGTAATCAATCACCGTCAGGGGTACTAAGTGCCATATGAAATGTAGTAACAATGCAATCATAATCAGTTTTAAGCACTTTGCCAAACTTTAACTTAATCAGAGGGCCTGTTTTGAAGTTGAATAGTAGAGGAAAAGTCTTTGGATTCAGACAGAAGTGCTACATCTATAAGAATATAATCCAGGGGAGTTTCATCCATTATATGTACAGTACCAGGGGAGAAGCTCCATTGGCATATTTAGTTTTACATTACCACACAATTCTAAATCAGGACATAGATACCATTCATCAATTCTCCAAAAGTCTGAGGAGTTCTCATACAAAGCTTATTTTGATTACAAGACCTTCGTTAGAGTTTTAAGAATGTAAACTAGCGCAATCTGTTTTGCACTTACTATTGAGATCTCTGTGTAAAATGGAGACCACAGGTTCTGTTTTCAGCATGGCTGCTCAGAGCCTTTCTACTTTGTGAAGCCTAACAATTTAAAGTCACTCACAATGGCGCTTGTAGCATCAACTATACTTCTGAAAAACTTAACATCTGAAAAAAATGTGATCAGTGCTGGCCAACAAGAAGAGTATCTGTGCAAACACCAGGTTGGAAACTGAGAGTTTGGAAGGTCCTGGCTGTCCTTATCTGTCCTCAATTCTGTTGTTTCAATAGTGTAATAGTGAACTTCTTGTTTTCTGTGCACTGCCTTCTACACAACAACATTTCCCTCATTCAAAGTAGGGTGGTAGTTTGCCAAAGTTTGATGGATATTGCATCTTCCCTTTTTTCCTTCCGTACATAATTTAGACGTCAAGGAATGTGTTTTTTCTTTCACTGGTTCAACCATTGGAAAACTAGTGTGGAACTTACTTTGTCCGGAGTGGTGTCTGAGGGACCGCCCTACCTAGTCATTCCATTATGGCTGGGTCAATTGTGCTATCAGACAGGAAAAATCTACCAATATACAGCAGATACTATACGGAAATGCAAACAAGCAGGAGACATTGGTTAGTTTTTTTTTTCCAAAGGTGGACCCTACTTTAGAGATTTTGTTGTCAAAAGTGATAGACCGTCTGTCACTGGTTTTTTTCTCTCCCAAATGGCTTTTCCCAAAGAGTCAGAAACTGCTCCAGGGAGGTTAGGTGGTGGTGGTGGTGGCAAGGGGAGGGGGGGGGCGGCTTTTGTCTTAATTACTGCAGATAGCAAGAGTACATTCTACTATTTCAACCACTGTATTCAGATTATATTTTCGAACTTTACAAACACACCCTTTTCCTCCTAACTGACTAAAATAAATGTATAATATTAAAAGCAGATAATAGGTAACCTACATTAGTAATATGACACTATACTGCCATCTTGGTGATATTTACCTCAAGACTATTGGTTTATAATGTCAGAAGTAAACCTTGATATCAATGTTACCCATGATGTATCCTTCACCTCTTAATGTAAATTAAAAAAACACCACAGTAGCCCCAAGTCTTTGAACTACCTACTGGAATAGCAAAAGGGCCCCCGGCATGGCTCTATAGTGTGTGTGTCAACCTTGAATTCCCATACACATTTTTAATGTTTTGGATCCCTGCCCAGGGGCAGCTGGCATGGCTCGTAGGTGGGGAGGTGAGTATGGAGGAGGGGGAAGTGGTTTGCTTTAACAAACAAAAAAAGTAAAATAAAACACACCTTGCCGCCGTGTCCTGCGTTTTCTCTCCTGCTCACCTGAGTCCAACTCAGGTCGGAACAGGAAGCAGGCAGCCAGGCTCCCTCCCCTAAGCAAATGACAATGCTCCAATGGAGTGTTGTGATTGGTCTGAGTCCATGACACGGCGCTCAGCCAGGGGGTAATTCAGCCTGCATGGAGAACAGGGGAGTGCGCATGACTGTTTGGGTGGCCCGAGAGGGCTGACCAAACAGTCATTGCCACAGGAGTGTTCTACCACTCATTCCCTGCAGCTCCCCCCCTCACGCACTGCCGCAGCAGGAGGAAAAAAAAAATGATAATAACATTCCGTTAATATCATTTTATTTTTTTCTTTCTTTGCTCCTCCGCCTTAGCGGAGGAGCCCCCACTGTCCCTGGCTCAGCACACAAGAAGATATTGCGTACATTTTGAAGTAATTCCTTGATCTACAATGATACCCCGAGTGGGGGCTCTGTGGTCATACAGGAACATAATGGGCACCCTCGTTTTGTGGGTACGACTACTGTCACATCACCAAACTGTAGAGATTGACAATGGTGGCAGCAAAACTATTATAAGATGAGGACACGCCTATTTACCTGTTGCCTGCTAGGTAATGGGCCTACTGGCTTCTCTTGTGCTTTTTTAATTATTATACCAGTCTCCTGCAACTGCCTGCCCATTCATTCGAGACATGTCTGCTGTGAGAAAATACATCATTTGCGAATGCAGAGGATGCATGTGGAAAGTACATGACACGTGGCTGTGGCCACACTGGTCTCCATTTCTTATTGGCGATACTTTGGTGATACCTAAGATGGTGGATTGATAGGAGAGCCCCAGAGATCAGTTATGAATTGCAGGACTTCCCTCCAGAACATCCCAGTGATCCTTTGTAGTGGGTCAGACAGAGGCATAAGGAAGGCAACAGAAGACCCAGTCGAAGCTAGGGAGTTTTGAACTACCCTTTCCTGTGTCATCATTTTCTGAGAGGCTACCCTCCACATGTTAACATGTAGTTAAGAGGGACAGCCTTCATTTACTTTACACTGACACAGCGAGTTTCTCCTGAGAGGAGCCTTCCACCTCACCCCACTTTCCAGATCACACTTGTGACAAAGACCACATCTGGACCATTCAGTACGGAAATAGCAATAAAGCAGAACTGGCAGAATCAGTCATATAACTGAACTGCTGCAATACATTAGGACTATTTGCAAATTGGGTATAACGATGGGACAGAAAGCTCCAGTTAGGGTGCCAGGATTTCCTGACCAGAAGCCTGGAATCTCATACCAGTACTGACTGGGAAATACTTTGAGCTGCAGGGTTGGGATTCTGATCACCAACTCCTCTAGCCATATTTAGGACCAGTAACCTGGGAAAAACTCCATTAGTTTGCTGGAGGGAGGGTGGTCCTGGACCCTAATTTGATAGAACAAGCTAAACGACTGCTCAGGAGGGGCAATGGAGGTGTCCTTCCATGAAGGAGATGCTTCTCTGAAGGAGAAGCGGCCCTCTCTTGAGAATGAAAAATTGGCACCGCCACTGTGACTTGGGGCAAGACATTCACAGCTGCACCAAGGGTGAGGTCCAGGAATCCTGAGGTGTTCTTACAGCAGAGATGGCTATATTGACATTTGAGGGTAAGGGTGTCATGGAAATCTAGAGGGTGAGTTTTATTGCGCCAAGTAAAAAAAGTGGCCAAACACCAGGGGCCTTATTTATGAAGGACTTGCGCCGCCGGTGCGTCACTTTTAACATGGGAAAAAGTGACGCATCGGCGGCGCAAGTCCTTCATAAATAAGGCCCCAGAGGTCTACCAACCAGCATATTCAGTAGAGCTGCGAAAGAATTAGTGCAGACAGCGTTAGGTATATTTTGTGCAAAGATATTTTTGGGCATCATTAACAATGCGCAGAATGTATTTCTACACTTGATTATGCATGCATACATTGATATAGTAGTTATCTTTGAAACCAATGATCTACAATTTGTAGAAGTGTGGTTTCATGGCCCTTGTTAACTAGGAACTCAATATAGGTCTGAATATAATTTTGTCCACAGTGGAAGTCACCCTTGTTGTTCATGCTGCTTTTCATAAACATTTCCTGGCTCAGACACAAAACTGCAACTATTTCTTCAACATTCTTATTCTTTATCACTGTGCCCTATTCATTTATATAACAAATTGTTATTTATGTATTTAGTTTGTTTTTGTATCTCTGGAGGGCATTAACAAAGAAGGGGCAGAATAATTCTTCATGTAGTGGGTTGGTGTTTAGGTACTAAGCCAATTTTACTGTGCGCTGATTTGCAGATGTAATGACGCACTTACTCACATTACAGTGATTCTACAATTCTGTTAAGGTTATGTGCGAAAAAAACTGGAGTGGGCTGAAAGTTTCATTCCACTTGTGAATTGGCAGAATTTGGGAACGCCATGTTACACTTGTAATGCAGAGTTCTGGCCAAATTCCACGAATAGCCTTGTGGAGGAATTGTTTCCCTGCGAGGCTCCATAAATGCAAGCTGACAAGCATGAGCAAGATTTAGCATCCTCTAGTGAGATTTTCTAACATGGGCGGTCAGAGGGCTGCTTCTTGAGTAGATCTGTAGCTGCTCAAGTAGATTTTCAACTCAAGAGGCAGTAAAACCAACTCAAATGGACGTGCACTGTGATGTTCATGCTGATTCTTCAGTGCTGCTCACACTGCTGGCGCAAAATTTCAATGCAACATGCATATTTTCTGCCCATTGGCGGAACTATATTGAATCTCGCTGAGTTTTCATGTAACTCCATGGAATTCTGTGGAGTGAAACTGTGAGTTCCTTCCGCCCTCAATAAAAACCTTCAATTTTGGTGGTGAGCCAGAATACATTCCTTTTCTGCTAGGGATGCTGTCTGATACTCTCACGACTTTGCTGGTCATTTGGGACTTAAACTAATTTCTGGTTTAGCATTTCTCTGTCTCTGTATTGCCCTATTCACTGAGTGCCTTATGATACTGACTCTGTATTGCCTTGTAAGAAAAAAAACAACAACATTCAACACTTCCATTCATCTAGAACTCAGTTATGAAGTAGACCCATTTACTTAATTGACTGTTTTTTAGCTTTTTTATGCATTTGGAGGTGCCTTAATATGGGGAAACATTGCCTCATAAATTAGTGGATTATCACCAACTTTGAGCCAGAGAAATGAGGGGTCAGTCTGATTGCCATGAATTTTGAGTTGTTTACATATTTTAGGTATCTTGCGCCCACACTGGAGAGCTACCAACCAGAATCCATGGTAGAGCTTATGAATAACAAAGTGCAGAATGAAGACCGATATCGAAGAAGGAGAGTGCACATTTCCAATGTGTTCACTGCAGAGACCCAGGGTAGGCACCTATTTTGGTGTTTTTTTTTTATTGGGCTCGAGGGAGACCCAACTACAATATCTTCAGCACTGTAAGCACCCCAACTTCAATGCAACTATTTTTCACCTAGTGCTGGCATTGCAATCACTTACCTGAGGAAGTGGGTGCTCGTAACATGAAGTGTAACCCCAAGGGTTAGACAGGAGCAAGGACAGAAACTTCATCACTTGTTGGGCAGTTTGGAGTGAACACCACATGGCGTGGGTCTGCTGCCACTGACAACCACTCATTCAGATGTAACTTGCTTAAAAAAAAATCACAAACTCTTCACCAAGGACAAAGTGATACAAAAGCATTATACTCAAGAAGTGTAGGAGTGCTGCACATCTGTGTGTGTGGGTTGGTGGAGACCCTGGCCATCAGAGCGTGGTAGTGAACCCTTCAGGACTTGACTACCAATAATCCCACTGAGATTCCCATGGGACAAATCAAGTTACCACAAGCGATTTTCACGAGATAATAGTGATTTCAGTTCCGATTAGTACACTTAATGAAATCCTTCTGTTTGATATATACAGTATTTTTCCATTGTTAGCTTTAAATTACTGTTCATTTTAAAGCTAAATTAAAACTAAAACTAAACTACCTTAATTTATCAATTGTTACTTGTTTCATAATGAGTGGGGAGTTTCTAATCTCACACTACTTCCCTAATGTGAGAAGCTGGCTTGGTTTATGGTGTAAGCTTATATGAGACGGCACCTTGCACAAATCCAGACAACCCTTATGGTGTTTTTAGTGGTCTTCAAAAACCTTAGAAAGCTCTCTAAGTGGTAGCTGTGGAGAGCAGCCTTCAGGCTTAATCCAGAAGCAGTGTAAAGCAGCTTGATTTACCAGAACATAATCATGTAGGTACTGATTAAGTGAAAAAGAACCACCCAGTGGATTTATAACAATCTGTATTTGTTATAAGACACTCATTAACACATACAGATATCTCCTAGCTGGAGATATACACAATGCACACAATACTTTTCAATAGAAACAGGTAAGTAGCACAAAATCCACAGTGCTCCCCAGGGGAGACCAAACCATGTACTAAAATAGTGGTATGTGAACCATGACTCGAGTCAAGACTATACCCAGAAGACGTAGAAGTGCTGGGGAACCAAGGAACCACACAAGGTAAGTAACCAGGAGCTCCACGAAGGCTGTGTGCAGAGTGGAAACACGACCGTGGGATCAATGCAAGTCGATGAGTATGTTGCGGTTGCAATTTTAAAGAAGAAGGACCTTTCCAAGTAGACCCCGAAGAAACCGTGTAGAAGACAAAAGGTTGGAGAGCCACCCCACCCTTGGATGCCCTAGGAACTAGTATACCTACACCAGGGAATCTGGGTGCATTGGTGTGTATTGGCGTCGGAAACCACAGTCGAAGCGAATGGAGGACTTCAGGAAGATGCTGCTGCTGGAGAAGGTAAAAGTGTTCGGTGGAACTCAAAGGTGGATTCAGGAAGAGAAGTACCTGCAAGCAGAGAGGACAGAGTCTATGCCACTCAGGAGTGACGAAGAGGCACGGAAGACGAATGCCCACCGATGTTGTCGAGTGTTGCAGGGAAGCTGACGGTAATATTGAAACTACTACTTTGCGGACCAGGCGACGCTGTGGTGAACCAGGATTTGAATACGAGCTGTCCCACATTGGATGTCGCGATTGAGGGGCCGCTGTCTGTCGGGGGCACCAACAAGCTTTGGCAAATGCAACCAAAGTGGAAGTCAAAGAAGGCACAATGTCGGGACCAGCAAGGTCCAGAGGACTCACCATAAGCAGGGGAGTCAGGGCAGGCCCTGAGCAATGAGGGGAGCCCAAAGAATTCAAAGATGACTCTCAAGTGGACCCACAGGATGGAGACATTGGAGTCGCGAGAGGACCTCGAGCACCTCACCCAATTATGCAGGCCCATAGTGCAAGTGATGTGGTGAGGACAAAGATCTTGCTCACTGGAGATGCTTCAGGTTGGGGCTACTTGGATCCTGAAGATCTTGATGGAAGGACTCCAACAAGCCTTTGCAACTCCAAGTGAACTAGGTGCACAGTGGTTCAGTTCCTGCCGCTCCGATGAGGGATACTGGCCTCAAACACGGTGAGAGGACAGGGTGGGCCTTGAGGAATGTGAAGAACCACCACCTGTGTTGCAGAACCTTTTGTAGTCTGTGGGTGCCCAGAATCAGCAGAGATGCAGGGAAGTGACTCCTTCACTTCAAGGGAGATTCCATCAGGTGTCTTCGATGCCCACATGCCTTGGAAGGTTCCTTTATGGTGCACAGGCAGTGACATTTCAGCAGAGAAGCAAGGAGACAAGATCAGGAGCAGCAGGAGTCTTCTCATTGCAGCCTTGATGCCTAGAACGAAGTCCAGTGAAGTCCAGAGTGCCTAGACAGTTTGAAGAAGTGGTGTCTGAAATGAATCTTATCCCATGATCAATCCAGTACCCACCCTCAGGTAAGTTCTTAAGCTCCCTAAGGAAAGAGTTGGGATGATTCAGGGGGTCCTCCCTATGGAGGGGCTGAACAAGGGGGAGGATAGTCCCCTGTCCTTTGTCCAGCTTCGCTCCAGAGTGGGAGCCAATGACTCCCTGAACTGGTTTGAACTGGACTATGCATGGAGGGCACCAAGTGTGCCCTGCACAAAGACTAAGTGGGTGGCGCTGGCAAGCACCCCCACCCTGCCCCAATACACTAAACCCTGTCTGGGAGGTGGTCACACCTCCCTGTGACAAGATAACTAGTGTTCTGCCTTCCCCTGCCCGAGCTTGGCTCATCAGCAGGAGGGCAGAAACATGTCTCTGGCTGGCAGCAGCCCTAGCTTGCTTTCTGGGTCTGGAAGACTGGTACTGGGAGCACCAAGGGCATCCCAAAGGAGCTTTACGGTGAATGGAATCATACCTCCCAGGGGTATGATTCCAACATGTTTGAAACCAAACATTATAGGATTCGTTACAGCCAGTTTCGAGCTGGTCATTGCGTAATGACGCAGTGCCCCTCTATATGTTATATGGCTGTCTCACTTACAACCCAGGAGAATGGACTCCTTAGGAACTAGGGATGCCCTGCTCACATTTATAACCGAGCACCCTGCCTTCAGGATTGAAAGGCCTGCCTTAGGGGTGACTTATTTGTTTTAAGTGCAATTACCTTAGATATAGGGAAACCTATACCTTTTGTAAGTGGTGCTGGCACCAGCTTACACAGGCTGCAATGTCAGGCTTGTAGTTACAAATTGAGTGGTCTCCCATGGGTGGCATAATACATGCTTCAGCCCATGGGGAACCCCTGGTGTACCAATGCCCTGGGTACCTCAGTACCATATACTAACTAGGGACTGATAAGTTTACACCAGTGTCCAATCTGGGTTTACCTAAGTACTTACCAAACCAATTTAGGAGAGAATGCAGAGAAACTGGGGTCTTGATTAGCAGGATCCCAGCCAGACTAGTCAGAAACAGTGTTACATCAAGCAAAAAGTGGAGGTAACCATAAAAACCGATCCTACTTTCCTACACCTAAGTAATCCTTAACCAGCTCAACTTTGCTACCCTACTGATGAAGTGTAAAAGGGGTGTACTAGGTGATCAGTTCTGGGATCATTAGTAAGGCCAAGTATAGGATACCAGTGGTAAAATAAACGACCCCAATATTAGGGGGTCGATTCCGATCCTGGAAAAAACCGTCCATACGATTTGTATCCGGAGCCCTCTCCGTACGAATCATAAACATACCGTACGACCCGACGAGTATGATCTAGAACGGCATATGAGGACGTGATTCGTACAGTCCACGTCAGGTAAAGGCGATTCATATGGAAAAGCACACAATCACATACACACTGTACGGTCCGTACACCCCATGATCGCAGGGTACGGTGCGTAGCCCTGCGATCATGGGGTGTACGCACCATACCCCTGCAATCGCAGGGTGTATGCACTGTACACCCAGCGAACATGGGGTACGGTCCGTACACCCCATGATCGCGGGGTACGGTGCGTACACCCCATGATCGCAGGGGTATGCACTGTACCCCTGCGATCATGGGGTGTAGGCACCGTACCCGGGGGGGCGTTCCGTACCTGTTTCGAGGCAAACTCTGCTTTTACAGCTGTTTTCAGCTCCCGTAGAAAAAGGGTCATACAGTGCGTACCCGACACAAATTGTACTTGCTGGGTAGGAAAAACCAGACGCGAACAATACGGATGTCGCGTACAGCAGGTTCCGAGGGAGATTCGTACGGGGATTTGATTTGTACGGTCTCTGTACGATTCGTACTGAGTCTAGCTCCTGGTACAAATCGTACTTCGTCGTACGTACGGGGGACATTGCAGGGTACGATTCGTATGGGAAATACGCTCCGAACAGCTATTCGGAGCGTTTTTTCTTGAATCGGAATCGACCCCTAGGTGTTGAAGAATTCTCAATTGCAAATTATTTTACCAGTAGTTAGCATTATGCGTTGAATTTTTAGATTGGCTCAGCCAATCAGAATGCTTGAGACACAAGCATTAACTATTAATGTATTCTTGCATTCTACGTTTAGAGGGCGTGTGAAGCATAGCAATAGCCTCGACTGCACAACGCACCGTATCCCCGGTGGCAGCGTGATTAGGAGGTTGACGCGGCTTGCTGAGTATGGAGAACATCACCAACATGATGTCTCTTCGCCAAGGGCATTGGTGAATGAACTCGCTCCAATACTAGGTGGGTTTCCACATGACGGAACTAAGCACATTCTGAACTAGATGAACTTTTGGATTTCGAGTAGTGTAGATAGTTTGGCCGATTTTTGGTCCTGAAGAATTGCAGAGTATCAGTTTGAGCTCCCAAGCATGAAACATGTTGACCAGTTGATAGAGTAGGTGACTGCTTCAGCGGACCCCTGAGCCGCACCTAGCAAACGACTCTATTTGTTTGTTTTTTAACCCAGGTAGGTTACCACTTCATTAAAATATTTTTATGTGGACTACTCAACCTGTTTTAACATCACTTCAGCACATCTACACAACACACCCCTACTCTCGAGGGCCCTCACCCCCACTACACCACACGGAAGGAATAAAAGATCCCTGGCAAATAGCCCCTTTAAGGGTGCCCACCGCCGACTCAACAAGGGGCAAAGGCCATATGATAAAGCATGACACCTAGCTTGCTGGGTGTGTGAGGCCTTTAAATTCCGAAAGGAGTATTTCCCTCCGGTGTGTCTCCACTCACTTTTCCATTGTCAACTGTTTTAACGTTAAATAATTTTTGCATCTGGGGAACTGTGCATTTCCTTTCTGTTTGATAAAGCATAGCAATACATCAGACTACAGGTCGTTTGCCTTTGTTGGCTGGTATAAGACGGCAGGGTGCTTTTGGATGTAGTGCCAACTAATTCCCAGCCATTAACAAGTGTGAACTGCCATTCCTTTCCTTATGCACCCTTGACTTAAACTCCTGTTCATTATTGTGGGGCAGGAAATTAATAGTTGCTCGCTCCTTTATCTATGAAAGTTCACTGTTGTTAATCCTCTGAAGAGGTAGCAATAGGTTTATTTATTTCTGTTTCTGCTCATGTGTTTTTACACACAAAATTGAGATTCACTTGAAATAATTAAGTCAAAGTTCTATAAACGTGTTTTAGCTGACGTCAATCCTTTCAACATATACCTCTTCATGCAACAGGCATCTTGACATAACACTAACTATTCTGTCAGTTAGAAACTAAAAGTTATTATTTCCTAGCCCTAAAGGTGGATTAAGCCAAGTTATCCTCCACAGTAGTTCAGTAATAGACAATACATTTAGAGGAACATATATGAGACACGCTGTGTCGCTCATACACCACTCAAAATGGTGCAAGAACGACACATGTCCAAAATGTGATTTATAAAGCCAGGCAAGGTCACCTTGTGTGGTCCTGAGTGGCTTCATAAATTGGAGTAACGCAACACAATGCAAATCATTGTGTTGCATTACTCTGCCATGGGAAGGTATTCCACAGGCAATTTATGGGTGTTCCCATGCAACTCGCATGGTTTTTGAGCATTCCCAGATTTACCAAAAGTGGTAGACTTTGGAATACGTCAAAAAGACACTCAGGGGAGGCATAACGAGGAAAAATATTATGATTTCTCCTTGTTACTTCCTATTTCTATGTGTGCCCCTTCCTGCACAAAAACAATTGTGCATGCAACGGAGGCACCCTTGCACTATGAAGCAAGTGTGCCTGCATTGGCACTAGGCAGTCAAAATGGCACCAGCGCAGGGACAAAGGTAGGAATGTGCTGTATATTTTAAATGCTTCAGAAAAGGGTGTGTGGTGATGGACAGAGTATCTGAATTAAGCAGAACACTCCTACCCAGTCAACAGATCAGGGCTTGATCCATCACCGTTTTTTAGCTCACTGCACCATCCCAGCTCAGAACCTGGCTACATGCAAATTAGTCTGTCCCTGGCCCAGTGCATCATGGGAACAGGGCAGACCAAACTACCAAGCCAATTCTTTTACTGGAAAGGAAACAAGCTTCCGGGGACCGGTTTCTGGGATTACAGCCGTCTTCGGCTCGGCTTGCTTGAATCCTGAAGGTGCAGTGAGCAAGGGACTCATGTCTGAGCATACCCTTCCAAGCTTATGTTGGACAAAACGATTCAGAATAGGGGGTGTGGTGATGGACAGAGTATCTGAATTAAGCAGAACACTCCTACCCAGTCAACAGATCAGGGCTTGATCCATCACCGTTTTTTAGCTCACTGCACCATCCCAGCTCAGAACCTGGCTACATGCAAATTAGTCTGTCCCTGGCCCAGTGCATCATGGGAACAGGGCAGACCAAACTACCAAGCCAATTCTTTTACTGGAAAGGAAACAAGCTTCCGGGGACCGGTTTCTGGCATTACAGCCGTCTTCGGCCCAGCTTGCTTGAATCCTGAAGGTGCAGTGAGCAAGGGACTCATGTCTGAGCATACCCTTCCACGCTTATGGTGGACAAAACGATTCAGAAAAGGGGGTGTGGTGATGGACGGAGTATCTGAATTAAGCAGAACACTCCTACCCAGTCAACAGATCAGGGCTTGATCCATCACTGTTTTTTTAGTCACTGCACCATCCCAGGTCAGAACCTGGCTACATGCAAATTAGTCTGTCCCTGGCCCAGTGCATCATGGGAACAGGGCAGACCAAACTACCAAGCCAATTCTTTTACTGGAAAGGAAACAAGCTTCCTGGGACCGGTTTCCGGCATTACAGCCGTCTTCGGCCCGGCTTGCTTGAATCCTGAAGGTGCAGTGAGCAAGGGACTCATGTCTGAGCATACCCTTCCACGCTTATGGTGGACAAATCGATTAAGAAAAGGGGGTGTGGTGATGGACAGAGTATCTGAATTAAGCAGAACACTCCTACCCAGTCAACAGATCAGGGCTTGATCCATCACCGTTTTTTAGCTCACTGCACCATCCCAGCTCAGAACCTGGCTACATGCAAATTAGTCTGTCCCTGGCCCAGTGTATCATGAGAACAGGGCAGACCAAACTACCAAGCCAATTCTTTTACTGGAAAGGAAACAAGCTTCCGGGGACTGGTTTCTGGCATTACAGCCGTCTTCGGCCCGGCTTGCTTGAATCCTGAAGGTGCAGTGAGCAAGGGACTCATGTCTGAGCATACCCTTCCACGCTTATGGTGGACAAAACCATTCAGAAAAGGGGGTGTGGTGATGGACAAAGTATCTGAATTAAGCAGAACACTCCTACCCAGTCAACAGATCAGGGCTTGATCCATCACCGTTTTTTAGCTCACTGCACCATCCCAGCTCAGAACCTGGCTACATGCAAATTAGTCTGTCCCTGGCCCAGTGCATCATGGGAACAGGGCAGACCAAACTACCAAGCCAATTCTTTTACTGGAAAGGAAACAAGCTTCCGGGGACCGGTTTCTGGCATTACTGCCGTCTTCGGCCTGGCTTGCTTGAATCCTGAAGGTGCAGTGAGCAAGGGACTCATGTCTGAGCATACCCTTCCATGCTTATGGTGGACAAAACAATCCAGAAAAGGGGCTGTGGTGATGGACAGAGTATCTGAATTAAGCAGAACACTCCTACCCAGTCAACAGATCAGGGCTTGATCCATCACAGTTTTTTAGCTCACTGCACCATCCCAGCTCAGAACCTGGCTACATGCAAATTAGTCTTTTCCTGGCCCAGTGCATCATGTGAACAGGGCAGACCAAACTACCAAGCCAATTCTTTTAGTGGAAAGGAAACAAGCTTCCGGGGACCGGTTTCTGGCATTACAGCCGTCTTCGGCCCGGTTTGCTTGAATCCTGAAAGTGCAGTGAGCAAGGTACTCATGTCCTAGCATAACCTTCCACACTTATGGTGGACGAAACAATTCAGAAAAGGGGGTGTGGTGATGGACAGAGTATCTGAATTAAGCAGAACACTCCTACCCAGTCAACAGATCAGGGCTTGATCCATCACCGTTTTTTAGCTCACTGCACCATCCCAGCTCAGAACCTGGCTACTTGCAAATTAGTCTTGTCCCTGGCCCAGTGCATCATGGGAACAGGGCAGACCAAACTACCAAGCCAATTCTTTTACTGGAAAGGAAACAAGCTTCCGGGGACCCGTTTCTGGCATTACAGCCATCTTCGGCCCAGCTTGCTTGAATCCTGAATGTGCAGTGAGCAAGGGACTCATGTCTGAGCGTACCCTTCCACGCTTATGGTAGACAGAACGATTCAGAAAAGGGTGTGTGGTGATGGACAGAGTATCTGAATTAAGCAGAACACTCCTACCCAGTCAACAGATCAGGGCTTGATCCATCACCGTTTTTTAGCTCACTGCACCATCCCAGCTCAGAACCTGGCTACATGCAAATTAGTCTGTCCCTGGCCCAGTGTATCATGGGAACAGGGCAGACCAAACTACCAAGCCAATTCTTTTACTGGAAAGGAAACAAGCTTCCGGGGACCGGTTTCTGGCGTTACAGCCGTCTTCGGCCCGGCTTGCTTGAATCCTGAAGGTGCAGTGAGCAAGGGACTCATGTCTGAGCATACCCTTCCACGCTTATGGTGGACAAAACCATTCAGAAAAGGGGGTGTGGTGATGGACAGAGTATCTGAATTAAGCAGAACACTCCTACCCAGTCAACAGATCAGGGCTTGATCCATCACCGTTTTTTAGCTCACTGCACCATCCCAGCTCAGAACCTGGCTACATGCAAATTAGTCTGTCCCTGGCCCAGTGCATCATGGGAACAGGGCAGACCAAACTACCAAGCCAATTCTTTTACTGGAAAGGAAACAAGCTTCCGGGGACCGCTTTCTGGCATTACTGCCGTCTTCGGCCTGGCTTGCTTGAATCCTGAAGGTGCAGTGAGCAAGGGACTCATGTCTGAGCATACCCTTCCATGCTTATGGTGGACAAAACGATCCAGAAAAGGGGGTGTGGTGATGGACAGAGTATCTGAATTAAGCAGAACACTCCTACCCAGTCAACAGATCAGGGCTTGATCCATCACAGTTTTTAGCTCACTGCACCATCCCAGCTCAGAACCTGGCTACATGCAAATTAGTCTTTCCCTGGCCCAGTGCATCATGTGAACAGGGCAGACCAAACTACCAAGCCAATTCTTTTACTGGAAAGGAAACAAGCTTCCGGGGACCAGTTTCTGGCATTACAGCCGTCTTCGGCCTGGTTTGCTTGAATCCTGAAAGTGCAGTGAGCAAGGGACTCATGTCTGAGCATACCCTTCCACACTTATGGTGGACGAAACAATTCAGAAAAGGGGGTGTGGTGATGGACAGAGTATCTGAATTAAGCAGAACACTCCTACCCAGTCAACAGATCAGGGCTTGATCCATCACCGTTTTTTAGCTCACTGCACCATCCCAGCTCAGAACCTGGCTACTTGCAAATTAGTCTGTCCCTGGCCCAGTGCATCATGGGAACAGGGCAGACCAAACTACCAAGCCAATTCTTTTACTGGAAAGGAAACAAGCTTCCGGGGACCGGTTTCTGGCATTACAGCCATCTTCGGCCCGGCTTGCTTGAATCCTGAAGGTGCAGTGAGCAAGGGACTCATGTCTGAGCATACCCTTCCACGCTTATGGTAGACAAAACGATTCAGAAAAGGGTGTGTGGTGATGGACAGAGTATCTGAATTAAGCAGAACACTCCTACCCAGTCAACAGATCAGGGCTTGATCCATCACCGTTTTTTAGCGCACTGCACCATCCCAGCTCAGAACCTGGCTACATGCAAATTAGTCTGTCCCTGGCCCAGTGCATCATGGGAACAGGGCAGACCAAACTACCAAGCCAATTCTTTTACTGGAAAGGAAACAAGCTTCCGGGGACCGGTTTCTGGCATTACAGCCGTCTTCGGCCCGGCTTGCTTGAATCCTGAAGGTGCAGTGAGCAAGGGACTCATGTCTGAGCATACCCTTCCACGCTTATGGTGGACAAAACAATTCAGAAAAGGGTGTGTGGTGATGGACTGAGTATCTGAATTAAGCAGAACACTCCTACCCAGTCAACAGATCAGGGCTTGATCCATCACCGTTTTTTAGCTCACTGCACCATCCCAGCTCAGAACCTGGCTACATGCAAATTAGTCTGTCCCTGGCCCAGTGTATCATGGGAACAGGGCAGACCAAACTACCAAGCCAAATCTTTTACTGGAAAGGAAACAAGCTTCCGGGGACTGGTTTCTGGCATTACAGCCGTATTCAGCCCAGCTTGCTTGAATCCTGAAGGTTCAGTGAGTAAGGGACTCATGTCGGAGCATACCCTTCCACGCTTATGGTGGACAAAACCATTCAGAAAAGGGGGTGTGGTGATGGACAAAGTATCTGAATTAAGCAGAACACTCCTACCCAGTCAACAGATCAGGGCTTGATCCATCACCGTTTTTTAGCTCACTGCACCATCCCAGCTCAGAACCTGGCTACATGCAAATTAGTCTGTCCCTGGCCCAGTGCATCATGGGAACAGGGCAGACCAAACTACCAAGCCAATTCTTTTACTGGAAAGGAAACAAGCTTCCGGGGACCGGTTTCTGGCATTACTGCCGTCTTCGGCCTGGCTTGCTTGAATCCTGAAGGTGCAGTGAGCAAGGGACTCATGTCTGAGCATACCCTTCCATGCTTATGGTGGACAAAACAATCCAGAAAAGGGGGTGTGGTGATGGACAGAGTATCTGAATTAAGCAGAACACTCCTACCCAGTCAACAGATCAGGGCTTGATCCATCACAGTTTTTTAGCTCACTGCACCATCCCAGCTCAGAACCTGGCTACATGCAAATTAGTCTTTCCCTGGCCCAGTGCATCATGTGAACAGGGCAGACCAAACTACCAAGCCAATTCTTTTAGTGGAAAGGAAACAAGCTTCCGGGGACCGGTTTCTGGCATTACAGCCGTCTTCGGCCCGGTTTGCTTGAATCCTGAAAGTGCAGTGAGCAAGGTACTCATGTCCTAGCATAACCTTCCACACTTATGGTGGACGAAACAATTCAGAAAAGGGGGTGTGGTGATGGACAGAGTATCTGAATTAAGCAGAACACTCCTACCCAGTCAACAGATCAGGGCTTGATCCATCACCGTTTTTTAGCTCACTGCACCATCCCAGCTCAGAACCTGGCTACTTGCAAATTAGTCTTGTCCCTGGCCCAGTGCATCATGGGAACAGGGCAGACCAAACTACCAAGCCAATTCTTTTACTGGAAAGGAAACAAGCTTCCGGGGACCGGTTTCTGGCATTACAGCCATCTTCGGCCCAGCTTGATTGAATCCTGAAGGTGCAGTGAGCAAGGGACTCATGTCTGAGCGTACCCTTCCACGCTTATGGTAGACAAAACGATTCAGAAAAGGGTGTGTGGTGATGGACAGAGTATCTGAATTAAGCAGAACACTCCTACCCAGTCAACAGATCAGGGCTTGATCCATCACAGTTTTTTAGCTCACTGCACCATCCCAGCTCAGAACCTGGCTACATGCAAATTAGTCTTTCCCTGGCCCAGTGCATCATGTGAACAGGGCAGACCAAACTACCAAGCCAATTCTTTTACTGGAAAGGAAACAAGCTTCCGGGGACCAGTTTCTGGCATTACAGCCGTCTTCGGCCCGGTTTGCTTGATTCCTGAAAGTGCAGTGAGCAAGGGACTCATGTCTGAGCATACCCTTCCACACTTATGGTGGACGAAACAATTCAGAAAAGGGGGTGTGGTGATGGACAGAGTATCTGAATTAAGCAGAACACTCCTACCCAGTCAACAGATCAGGGCTTGATCCATCACCGTTTTTTAGCTCACTGCACCATCCCAGCTCAGAACCTGGCTACTTGCAAATTAGTCTGTCCCTGGCCCAGTGCATCATGGGAACAGGGCAGACCAAACTACCAAGCCAATTCTTTTACTGGAAAGGAAACAAGCTTCCGGGGACCGGTTTCTGGCATTACAGCCATCTTCGGCCCGGCTTGCTTGAATCCTGAAGGTGCAGTGAGCAAGGGACTCATGTCTGAGCATACCCTTCCACGCTCATGGTAGACAAAACGATTCAGAAAAGGGTGTGTGGTGATGGACAGAGTATCTGAATTAAGCAGAACACTCCTACCCAGTCAACAGATCAGGGCTTGATCCATCACCGTTTTTTAGCGCACTGCACCATCCCAGCTCAGAACCTGGCTACATGCAAATTAGTCTGTCCCTGGCCCAGTGCATCATGGGAACAGGGCAGACCAAACTACCAAGCCAATTCTTTTACTGGAAAGGAAACAAGCTTCCGGGGACCGGTTTCTGGCATTACAGCCGTCTTCGGCCCGGCTTGCTTGAATCCTGAAGGTGCAGTGAGCAAGGGACTCATGTCTGAGCATACCCTTCCACGCTTATGGTGGACAAAACAATTCAGAAAAGGGTGTGTGGTGATGGACTGAGTATCTGAATTAAGCAGAACACTCCTACCCAGTCAACAGATCAGGGCTTGATCCATCACCGTTTTTTAGCTCACTGCACCATCCCAGCTCAGAACCTGGCTACATACAAATTAGTCTGTCCCTGGCCCAGTGCATCATGGGAACAGGGCAGACCGAACTACCAAGCCAATTCTTTTACTGGAAAGGAAACAAGCTTCCGGGGACCGGTTTCTGGCATTACAGCCGTATTCAGCCCAGCTTGCTTGAATCCTGAAGGTTCAGTGAGTAAGGGACTCATGTCGGAGCATACCCTTCCACACTTATGGTGAACAAAACGATTCAGAAAAGTGAGCTAAAAAACAGTGATGGATCAAGCCCTGATCTGTTGACTGGGTAGGAGTGTTCTGCTTAATTCAGATACTCTGTCCATCACCACCCCCTTTTCTGAATCGTTTTGTCCACCATGAGCGTGGAAGGGTATGCTCAGATGTGAGTCCCTTGTTCACTGCACCATCAGGATTCAAGCAAGCCGGGCCGAAGACGGCTGTAATGCCAGAAACCTGTCCCCGGAAGCTTGTTTCCTTTCCAGTAAAAGAATTGCCTTGGTAGTTTGGTCTGCCCTGTTCCCATGATGCATTGGGCCAGGTACAGACTAATTTGCATGTAGCCAGGTTCTGAGCTGGGATGGTGCAGTGAGCTAAAAAACGGTGATGGATCATGCCGTGATCTGTTGACTGGGTAGGAGTGTTCTGCTTAATTCAGATACTCTGTCCATCACCACCCCCTTTTCTGAATCGTTTTGTCCACCATAAGCATGGAAGGGTATGCTCAGATGTGAGTCCCTTGCTCACTGCACCATTAGGATTCAAGCAAGCCGGGCCGAAGACGGCTGTAATGCCAGAAACTGGTCCCCGGAAGCTTGTTTCCTTTCCAGTGAATGAATTGGCTTGGTAGTTTGGTCTGCCCTGTTCCCATGATGCATTGGGCCAGGGACAGACTAATATGCATGTAGCCAGGTTCTGAGCTGGGATGGTGCAGTGAGCTAAAAAACGGTGATGAATCAAGCCCTGATCTGTTGACTGGGTAGGAGTGTTCTGCTTAATTCAGATACTCTGTCCATCACCACCCCCTTTTCTGAATCGTTTTGTCCACCATAAGCGTGGAAGGGTATGCTCAGATGTGAGTCCCTTGCTCACTGCACCATCAGGATTCAAGCAAGCCGGGCCGAAGACGGCTGTAATGCCAGAAACCGGTCCCCGGATCTTGTTTCCTTTCCAGTAAAAGAATTGGCTTGGTAGTTTGGTCTGCCCTGTTCCCATGATGCACTGGGCCAGGGACAGACTCATTTGCATGTAGCCAGGTTCTGAGCTGGGATGGTGCAGTGAGCTAAAAAAACTGTGATGGATCAAGCCCTGATCTGTTGACTGGGTAGGAGTGTTCTGCTTAATTCAGATACTCTGTGCATCACCACCCCCTTTTCTGAATCGTTTTGTCCACCATAAGCGTGGAAGGGTATGCTCAGATGTGAGTCCCTTGCTCACTGCACCATCAGGATTCAAGCAAGCCGGGCCGAAGACGGCTGTAATGCCTGAAACCAGTCCCTGGAAGCTTTTTTCCTTTCCAGTAAAAGAATTGGCTTGGTAGTTTGGTCTGCCCTGTTCCCATGATGCACTGGGCCAGGGACAGACTAATTTGCATGTAGCCAGGTTCTGAGCTGGAATGGTGCAGTGAGATAAAAAATGGTGATGGATCAAGCCCTTATCTGTTGACTGGGAAGGAGTGTTCTGCTTAATTCAGATACTCTGTCCATCACCACCCCCTTTTCTGAATCGTTTTGTCCACCATAAGCATGGAAGGGTATGCTCAGATGTGAGTCCCTTGCTCACTACACCATCAGGATTCAAGCAAGCCTGGCCGAAGACGGCTGTAATGCCAGAAACCAGTCCCCTGAAGCTTGTTTCCTTTCCAGTAAAAGAATTGGCTTGGTTGTTTGGTCTGCCCTGTTCCCATGATGCACTGGGCCAGGGACAGACTAATTTGCATGTAGCCAGGTTCTGAGCTGGGATGGTGCAGTGAGCTAAAAAACAGTGATGGATCAAGCCCTGATCTGTTGACTGGGTAGGAGTGTTCTGCTTAATTCAGATACTCTGTCCATCACCACCCCCTTTTCTGAATCGTTTTGTCCACCATAAGCGTGGAAGGGTATGCTCAGATGTGAGTCCCCTGCTCACTGCACCATCAAGATTCAAGCAAGCCTGGCCGAAGACGGCTGTAATGCCAGAAACCGGTCCCCGGAAGCTTGTTTCCTTTCCAGTAAAAGAATTGGCTTGGTAGTTTGATCTGCCCTGTTCCCATGATGCACTGGGCCAGGGACATACTAATTTGCATGTAGCCAGGTTCTGAGCTGGGATGGTGCAGTGAGCTAAAAAACGGTGATGGATCAAGCCCTGATCTGTTGACTGGGTAGGAGTGTTCTGCTTAATTCAGATACTCTGTCCATCACCACCCCCTTTTCTGAATCGTTTTGTCCACCATAAGCGTTGAAGGGTATGCTCAGATGTGAGTCCCTTGCTCACTGCACCATCAGGATTCAAGCAAGCCGGGCCGAAGACGGCTGTAATGCCAGAAACCGGTCCCCGGAAGCTTGTTTCCTTTCCAGTAAAAGAATTGGCTTGGTAGTTTGGTCTGCCCTGTTCCCATGATGCACTGGGCCAGGGACAGACTAATTTGCATGTAGCCAGGTTCTGAGCTGGGATGGTGCAGTGAGCTACAAAACGGTGATGGATCAAGCCATGATCTGTTGACTGGGTAGGAGTGTTCTGCTTAATTCAGATACTCTGTCCATCACCAGCCCCTTTTCTGAGTCGTTTTGTCCATCATAAGCGTGGAAGGGTATGCTCAGATGTGAGTCCCTTGCTCACTGCACCATCAGGATTCAAGCAAGCCGGGCCGAAGACGTCTGTAATGCCAGAAACCGGTCCCCGGAAGCTTGTTTCCTTACCAGTAAAAGAATTGGCTTGGTAGTTTGGTCTGCCCTGTTCCCATGATGCACTGGGCCAGGAACAGACTAATTTGCATGTAGCCAGGTCCTGAGCTGTGATGGTGCAGTGAGCTAAAAAACGGTGATGGATCAAGCCCTGATCTGTTGACTGGGTAGGAGTGTTCTGCTTAATTCAGATACTCTGTCCATCACCACCCCCTTTTCTGAATCGTTTTGTCCACCATAAGCATGGAAGGGTATGCTCAGATGTGAGTCCCTTGCTCACTACACCATCAGGATTCAAGCAAGCCTTGCCGAAGACGGCTGTAATGCCAGAAACCAGTCCCCTGAAGCTTGTTTCCTTTCCAGTAAAAGAATTGGCTTGGTTGTTTGGTCTGCCCTGTTCCCATGATGCACTGGGCCAGGGACAGACTAATTTGCATGTAGCCAGGTTCTGAGCTGGGATGGTGCAGTGAGCTAAAAAACAGTGATGGATCAAGCCCTGATCTGTTGACTGGGTAGGAGTGTTCTGCTTAATTCAGATACTCTGTCCATCACCACCCCCTTTTCTGAATCGTTTTGTCCACCATAAGCGTGGAAGGGTATGCTCAGATGTGAGTCCCCTGCTCACTGCACCATCAAGATTCAAGCAAGCCTGGCCGAAGACGGCTGTAATGCCAGAAACCGGTCCCCGGAAGCTTGTTTCCTTTCCAGTAAAAGAATTGGCTTGGTAGTTTGATCTGCCCTGTTCCCATGATGCACTGGGCCAGGGACATACTAATTTGCATGTAGCCAGGTTCTGAGCTGGGATGGTGCAGTGAGCTAAAAAACGGTGATGGATCAAGCCCTGATCTGTTGACTGGGTAGGAGTGTTCTGCTTAATTCAGATACTCTGTCCATCACCACCCCCTTTTCTGAATCGTTTTGTCCACCATAAGCGTTGAAGGGTATGCTCAGATGTGAGTCCCTTGCTCACTGCACCATCAGGATTCAAGCAAGCCGGGCCGAAGACGGCTGTAATGCCAGAAACCGGTCCCCGGAAGCTTGTTTCCTTTCCAGTAAAAGAATTGGCTTGGTAGTTTGGTCTGCCCTGTTCCCATGATGCACTGGGCCAGGGACAGACTAATTTGCATGTAGCCAGGTTCTGAGCTGGGATGGTGCAGTGAGCTACAAAACGGTGATGGATCAAGCCATGATCTGTTGACTGGGTAGGAGTGTTCTGCTTAATTCAGATACTCTGTCCATCACCAGCCCCTTTTCTGAGTCGTTTTGTCCATCATAAGCGTGGAAGGGTATGCTCAGATGTGAGTCCCTTGCTCACTGCACCATCAGGATTCAAGCAAGCCGGGCCGAAGACGTCTGTAATGCCAGAAACCGGTCCCCGGAAGCTTGTTTCCTTACCAGTAAAAGAATTGGCTTGGTAGTTTGGTCTGCCCTGTTCCCATGATGCACTGGGCCAGGAACAGACTAATTTGCATGTAGCCAGGTCCTGAGCTGTGATGGTGCAGTGAGCTAAAAAACGGTGATGGATCAAGCCCTGATCTGTTGACTGCGTAGCAGTGTACTGCTTAATTCAGATACTCTGTCCATCACCACCCCCTTTTCTGAATCAAATTTTTAAAATGCAGCACATTCCTGACTTTTCCCTGTAACTCAGCACAGCAAGGTGACTTGCTGCGATGCATTGCGTTACTTTCCCATAAATATAGACCTGAATGGGTATTGCACCATAAATTCACTTCCCATTTTCAGTGTGATTTTTCTGAGTTACCAAATGAAAAGATTAATCTCAGTGTTTAAGGATAGAACCTAAGGGCCTCTCTCTGGATGTCCTCTCTTTTTGTATTCCCCTAGAGTTCCCCTAGTATTATGCTATTTTGCTACCAATTTTCATTATAATCAATACAAATTATAAGCATGTTAAAATAAAAATCCATACAAACTTCTCTCTCAGCTCTCATTGTGAAAAAAAGAGAAACATGGCAAATTAATATTTTAACTGAAAACAATTCAATGAGTCCAAACATTCACAACGGATGTACATATTTCTTTATTGTCATCTTTATCATGTACCTATTCTGCACCTTTAACATTCCATAATAAAACAGTACATTTGTTGGACTTCCAGCCTATCCTCTGGAGTTTCAACATTCTGACATATTGGCCATCATACTAAAGGGGCAACCAGCCAGTGGCAAAGCTGGGAGGGGGTCGGCGGACGTGGACAAGTTGTCTGTCTACTACCACCCCTGAGAACAAGTCATCTGTGGATCGCCACCCCACCCGCTCTTATCTGCACCAGAGGGCAAACTCAGGCACCACCCGGAGGGCAATATGTCTATTTATGCCACTGCATCTAGACTTGTATCCCTTCAATAGGGCCTTCATGATTGTTTGTGGGTTATTTCAATAGAATCATATGCTTAGCATCCTACACCTAGTAATAGGCAATCTTTCCTTAATTGAGATTGGTAATGACTTCTGTAAAACCATACTTCACAATTTGTGTATCCCTTTTAGACATCTCGGATAACTCTTTGCTGACTTTTATCTGGGTTCCAATCTTTCAGGGTTCTGTACATAAAGAGATCAGAAAAATTAAGAGATCACAAAGTAAAAAATGTGAGCTGTCCCTATTTTTTATGTGTCATTATCTGTGGTTCTTGTTTATTTTCTAGGTGACAATGTGTTTTGAGTAAATATATCTTCTTTCTCAACATGTTCAAGCATAATGCTCACCCCACACTTGAGGGAACAGGAATCACCCTCTCTTTCTGTTTCATTGGACAGTACTTTGGGAGCATCCAAGTTACTTGAATGCACTGAATAGTGGTATCTGGTACACCTGCTGCTCTTAACCTGGCTAGTGAAAGTATAAAGTTGTTCTGGATATTTGATGAGCCATTTCAAGCATTTCAACAGCCAGTAGTTTTAGTGACATTCTATTTTTTAATAGGATTACATTAGTAGTACAAACGTTTCCAGATAGTCTTCATCAGGTTCGTCTGCTGGGTTAATAGGTCTTCCAGTTGGCTCTCTGTGCTACACTCTCCTGTGTTATTGGGCGGTATCCTCCTTAGCCTTCTTCAGTTTTGCTAGGACAGGCAAACTCTTTCTTGTGCATATTCTGACTGATAATCATTGTCTTTCAGTTTCGAATCTAAAAGAGTTATCCTGTATACTGTGTCATGTGCAGTCAAAAATGTCTAATGGGTGCACTATAATGCCTAGGAAGTCAGACTCTTCCTCCCAACTGGGTCCTCTTTGCTGTTTAATGATATTATCATCAGATGTTGATGGGCACATCCACTTCCAAGCAAAGACATTACAATTTTGCTGACTGGGCATACCTGATGGGGCTGTACACCTTTAAAGATTAAAAGCAAGCACTGGCAAAGTCAGTGGGTTTGGTGTTAGCTACTAATATTTGGCTTGTCAATACTTGTTTTGCTTTGATATGTTTCTTGTAAAACTTTATTTTTGGGAGAGCTTCAGTGCCCTCATTCTTACAAAAATACATGAAAGTTGCTGAAAGTAAAAATATGTATGGCCTCAAAAAGCACACATTGCTGCAGTCTCTGGCACTTAAGAGAAATATTTTGTGTGCAAATGCGCTACTTGTGAAAAAGCAGAATGCCATCACTCACTGTGAAGGTTAGAAAATGTGAGACCTAATCACACATGAGGCAGCATAAAAACGAATTTAGTCCCAGGTCAGGTTGACCACAGGTAGAATATAAGGCAGCTCTACATGGATTCTGGTCCATTAATTGCAGATGTTTAATGGTCCTCTAGCATGAATGCTACTGGTGCCCTTCTACACAGACACTCCTTCTCACTACCCACTAATGCTCAGAATCTTGAAACAAAGTAAATCATCAAAAAACAACCTTAATTGTTAAGCTGAAATTCCAGTCTGTGAGATGCTCTCATCCTTTAATATGACTTGTGACGTGGCATCTGATACGCCATTGCAAAGCTGCATTTGTAAAAAACCCTCTCAAAGCTCCTAACACAATATAGTTTCCTGCATGAAGTATGAAAAACATTGTCTACAGTAGCCTTTCATTCAAGATGCCCTTCTCACTACATATAACAATACTTCATGAGTTAATGAAGTCCATAGAGTGTTTGAAAGGAGATAATAAAGGCTGTTTTACAAGCACATCATAGTGCACTCATCTCCAGTCTGAGGTACAGCGTATAAACATACAAATTTGAGAGCATTGGGGAGCTGAATAAACAGCTAATTTCTTTCAGTAAAATTATCCACACTAATCCAAATGTTACAGGTTGACTTACTATTTTATTAGCCAGATATGAACCATTCATATTTTTCTCCTGTGCAACAGAACAGTTGCGCAATATTCTCCTTGCCACGCTTTATCCCATAGCAAAAACTATGGAGGCCCCAAAATCTGACTCATCTCATTCTTTACTCTTCTGAAACACTACTTTTTTCACCATCTGAAGAGTCTAGGCTCAGTTCACAAAGTTGTTGGTGTGAATTTCACTTGTAGTGCTGGCAGGAGTAAGCCAGAAATACTACAAGAGTGACTCACACTTCCTCTTGGTAATGTTTTGTAGATCTCGCCCTGGCAAGACTTGTGATGTTCTTACTAGCTCTGCTGTGTTTGTGAGATTCTCGACTTCAGTTCTTGAGGGTTTCTGGTCTGTCCGAGGTAAGGGCGACCCTTTCTGGTAGCCACGGTGCTGCTGACAATGAAATAGCCAAAGCAGACCGTGCCCTCCAAAAGGAGTCCCAAGAGGAGAAAGCCCTGCAGGGAAAACCTCTGGTGGAAGTGGAAACCCCTGGAATTAAGAGAAAGGAAAGAAACCTCCAGAAGGAGAAAAAGAAGGCCAGGAATCCGAACCGGAATAAAAGGCTAAATCAAGAACAAGGTAGGCCAACAGAAATCACAGAAACACCAGGCAGGAGCATAGGATATCAACAAGAGCGAGGACATACCAGCAGGAGCGGAGAGTGTTGCAACGCAAGGAAATGAAGTATCCAGCCCTTTAAATACCCATGAACAGGAAGTGACGGAACACAGCGACCAAACAGGAAGTAAGTGACCACATCTTGGATAAGGAAAAGGATAGTGGATGGATTAGGAAGGTAAGAGTATAGTGCCCAACATGTGAAAATAAGACGCCCCAGCTCCAAAACCAGAACTGCAGCATTCCTGTCATGCAAATTGTTAGATAAAGGGCCGCTGCGTAGGTAGGCGGCGTGCCCGACTCAAAAAGAGAGCAGGCACAGGGGAACGCTGACGCAACGCCAAAACAGCAACAGTGGGCCGCCGCACAGCTCTGCGATGTGCCCGAAGAAAAGAGGGAGGTGCCGCGGGCTGTATTGCAGCCCGCGAGGAAATAGCAGGCAGCACCGCGTGCCGAATCATGGTCTGCGGTGCAACAGGCCCAGTTTCTGAATTAGCACATTATTTCACTCCATTTTAAGCAATTGTCGTCGCAAAATATTTGTCTTTAATAAATATTTTTATATGAGATATTCTGTCCTCAATAATGAATCCCATCAATATCATGGTTTTGCTATTTAGTGGATACAGCAAGGGTATGCCTCTTCAATATCGAAGCTAGAATATCAAGGTATACAAATGTGAAGTTCCAAATATAAAATCCAAAATATCAAAAGAGAACAAAATATATACTTTCTATACCTACCTTCTGATGTAGGTATCTTGATAATCTATAGATCTAGATCTTAAAGGTATGTAGATGTGGAGTTAGGAATATTATACACTTATTTCCTCTATATGTGCTTATCTTTTGATATTTTGGCCTTCGATATTTTGTCCACAATATTCTTGTACCTTGATATTCTTAGCCTTGATATTCAGTAGTACAATCAACTTGAAAAGGTAATAATTAGTCTGCTTCATTCCTCCATTGAAACATACAGACTAGACCAAGTAAAGGTGACTTTGGCTCAAAGAGTCATTGAAGACATCGTGCCAGAAATAGATAACTGTTTGGTCGAGCCCCTCACCCATTGGACCTTGTTGTAACTTTTGACATAGTTATGCAGCAGTCAAGACTCACTTTGCAGAGGCAGATTAAAACAATTATGATTGAGTCCTTGGGGCATGGAAGTTGTGAACAGGTTTTGCACAACCTGCAATCACTATATACCCCAATTATTTGTGCCAGGGTGAGTTATTTGCTTAAAGCTGCTATTCTAACCAGGAAATCTATGGATGAACAATACTGCCTGTCTCAAAGAATCATTACTCTGGTTTTAGATAATTATTGTTGTTGTTTATGTTGCACTTTTGTAGTTGCACTATGCACTTTATACGCAAATTGTTTTAATGGATTTATGTGTTATCGTTCTAATGGGTTTATGTGTTATTGTTCTGATATCTCTGAGCATTAGCTATTATGATTTTTTGGTCATTGGGTTATCTGTTTTTAATGTCAAGTAATTAAGTTGTGGATGATGGACCTACTTTAATTTGCTGTATGCTCATTTAACTGTTCAGTATTGTTCTTGTCTTTCATGGCCACATATGGCTGAATAAAGATTAAAGATTGATTGATTGATTGAGTCTAATGGCAACCTTAAACCATGGCCCTTTCTTTATATTAATTTCAAAATCTGACTTTGGCCTTTTGAATGCTACATTAGTTAGATATATTCCTTATTGGTACCTCTGGCTTGACAGTGCATATAAAATATATAGAGTGGGAGCTTTGGCTCCACCCAGAAGAGTATTTCTCTCTCATCAGATGTACTTGATTGTTTGGTATATCATCTGTATATCATTTCACTTTACTGAATCATAACACATTTAATTCTTTGTCACAGTGGCACACTCCATACAGAAAACAATCGTTTGGTTTTGTTTTTCCAGTGCAGCAGACTTTTTAATGTTTTATTCAGGGCTCAAAATGCAGGTCAGACCAAGATTTGCACTGCATACTTGAAGAATTACTCTCAATCCCTGTCAAAAATATTTTACCGTCATGGCCTGATATTTTACACCTAGTTGGTAGATATGCCCATGGTGGTACAGCTGATTATCACAAATATAAACTTTCTATCTCCAGTTATTATGTGCCTAAAGGAAATTGTACAAAGAACAATTGATGGACAGAATGCTTCACAATGTTAAACATTCACGCCAGTATAGAGATCTGGGCCTAAATCCATTGTTTTTTTGTTCCCTATGCAATTCCAGTTTAGCCCCAGCCATATGCAAATTAGTCTTGACCCTGTTCCCCATGGAAACAGTCCAGCCCGAACTGCCAGGCCAGGTGCTCCCTGTACTGGAAACTAGCACATTGGGATTGAATGGTTGATAACCATCTGATGCTAGCAAAGTAGAGTTTAATGTGGTCATCCACAATGGCCTTTTGTGACTCCTACTTTCTAGCACCAACCATTGACAGGTATCCCTCACCAGTACCAATGGCTAAGAACTCTACTGTTGAGGCGAACTATTACCTGTCTGTCATTCAGCCCAACTTGGGGAAGATCAAGATAGCTGGCTACATTAAAGGGTCCTGAAGCATGCCTTTCCCACAAAGTGTAAAGTCCACATTTTCTTTAGCAACATCTAGACTGGACCGTGGCAATGGATTATTTTTTGCCCTTTTAAAATATTCAGTGACCAGAGTTCAGTCCACCACTATCCACAATATACTGTATTAGTCTTGTCATTTTTAGGGCTCGTCCTATTAATCCCGCAAGGGATAATAGGACGAGAGTATAGCCGTCAAACCATCGGCCGGATTTTCAAGAGTGCATGTGCTCATGCACGAGCTTGCCATTTGCTTCCCAGCCTCCTTGCATCAGGCAGCTGGGCCTCAGGCATTCACCCCAGCGAGCGCTAATTACATTTAATTAATCCCTGCTGTTTCACACTTCCATTGTTCAACTGTAACCTTGTCGACTGTGTAGCAACAGTGCCATCTACTGGCTTTAATTCAACTTCTTTTAAGACGGCTTCAAATACAATTGAAGAAATAATAGAAGAAATAATAAACATCTGGCTGGCTGGCAATCTTCAGCAGAGATCCGCATCCTATTTTCTGACTGCTCGCATTTACTCACTGCTCATGACAGGTAGTTCGGCTCTGCACTACAGTCAGATGGCTAGGACGTACCATCTATGTGAGTGTACCTGGCGCAGGATCTGTGTGATATCCTGTGTGGATTTCCTTGGTGAACCCACACACAATTTGTGTTCATGCTCCACTCCACTCCACTCTTGGCCATCAGTGTCCATCTTTCTGGACATTTCCTCACCTTCTGCGAACTGCTGGGGCATTCCTGTCTGTTGGGGGTATACCCATGAGGGTCACTCTCTTACCATTGTGATGGCACTGCTACCTCTGCCCTAGATCCCTCCCTCGTCAGTGTGGGCAGAGCAGTGCTATGATATGTCACGGCCCTTGAGATTCTGATTGCCCCTCCAGATGTAATTGCCTTAATTAACTTCCCCCACACTGGCTCCTACTCGCACTCAGCGCAGGCAGCCGTAGCAGCAGGAAGCGCTCCACTCTCCGTTCCTGGGCCTTCATTCAGTGACCTGGGTTCATCCTAAAATATTAAGTAAATCTGCCGCCTCTGCTAAAAGTGTGGCTCCGAACACTTGAGCCCACCTGATCCTTTTACACTTGCCTTTAATAGATTAATCGGCTCTGAGTTTCGAACCCGAACAATGCAGCTGTTTTTCAAGATACTGGCATTTTAATTCAGCCTTCCCAGTAAGTGCCCCTTTACTCTACGCTGCCTAGCTTTCTCACAGAGACCCCATGCACCTGATTTTAATTGGTGCTTTTTCCTTCCTTCCCAGTCTCTATCTCGAACTAACGTGAAGTCTACTGTAGCGCTCCATAGGCTCTTTTCATTTGATGCTTAATTATACCGCAAAAACACATGAGTATGTCTCAGATCTGTTAGTCTCATTGTTATGCGCTGTCCTCCCGCTTCTCTCGTAAATTCCCATCCATCCATCCCCCCACTCCATCCATCCATCCCACTCCATCCATCCATCCCCCCCACTCCATCCATCCATCCATCCATCCCCCCACTCCATCCATCCATCCATCCCACTCCAATCATCCATCCCACTCCAATCATCCATCCCACTCCATTTATCCATCCATCCATCCCCCCACTCCATCCATCCATCCATCCCCTCCATCCATCCATCCCCTCCATCCATCCATCCCCCCACTCCATCCATCCATCCCCCCACTCCATCCATCCATCCCCCCCACTTCCCCCACTCCATCCATCCATCCCACTCCATCCATCCATCCCCCCACTCCATCCATCCCCCCATTCCATCCATCCATCCATCCATCCGTCCCACTCTATCCGTCCCACTCCATCCATCCATCCCCCCACTCCATCATCCATCCATCCACCCCACTCCATCAATCCATCCATCCCAATCCATCCATCCATCTCCATCCATCCCACTCCATCCATCCATCCCCCACTCCATCCATCCATCCCCCCACTCCATGCCCCCACTTATCCATCCATCCATCCATCCATCCATCCATCCCACTCCATCCATCCATCCCACTCCATCCATCCATCCATCCATCCCCCCCACTCCATCCATCCATTCCCGCACTCCATCCATCCATCCATCCATTCAATTTACTCCATCCAGCCCTCCCCTCCCACACTCCAACCCTCCCCCGCCCCACACTCCATCCCTCCCCCGCACCACACTCCATCCCTCCCCCGGCCCACACTCCATCCCTCGCGCACACTCCATCCCTCGCCCATACTCCATCCCTCGCCAACACTCCATCCCTCGCCCTCTTGCCCTGCCTTTATCTCTCACCCTGCCTCTATCTCTCGCCCTCCCTCTATCTATCTTTCGCCCTCCCTCTATCTATCTATCGCCCTCACTATCCATCGCATCACCACAGCATCACTCAGGGGCATAAGAACATCACTATGCGCTACCAGAGCATCACTGAACGCCACAGCATCACTCGTCGCCGCCACATCATTCAGAGCTACCACAGCATCAATCTGTGCAACCATTCAACAACAACTGATTCAAATATGTTCTCTCAATGTTTCAAACTTTATTACAAATGTCACAAAAAATGTTAATATTTCACTTCTGTTCTTGTATTTTCATCACAATAAAATACACTAAACATAATCTTCCAAAAAGTTATTTGCAAAAGTTTAAGCTATTGCCATTATAAATTACAATAACTTTTATTTAAGTATTAAATATTGGAAAAAATACAACCCATTGTGTTTTTAATATTAATACATCTAAGTCATGTAAATACAACACATATTGCATTACACGTGCTATAGGTGTCACGTTTGCAAAAGTTAACACTATTGGCATTGTAAATGACAAAGTTATTAATTTCACTATTTTCAAAACAAAAACATAAATAAAGAAATTGTCATTTACAATACTAATACCTCTAACTTTACTAATGCGAGCCCTATTGCATTGCAAATGCTTGTTTGGTCAAGGTGGCCTTGCAGTATGGGTCTTAAATAGTGAATCTACAAAAACCCCACAACAATTTGACATTTAGACTGAGAGTGCAGCTAGACTAGAAAACAGATATAACCCTTTCAAAGTCTGCCCTCAAGCTTAGATACATCGTTAATGTTCCATGCTATCAAAGACCACCATGGGGGATCCCAGGGAGGAGTTGGAGGAGCAACAAAGGAGCTGGGGGATTTGAAAAATAAATTTTAAAAAAAGCAAAAAGCCAGAATGGAGAGGGGGGAGGGAAGCAACAAAGCAATTGGAGATCTAGGACGGGGAGGACGGAGCAACACAAACAGTGCAGGGAAGGATTTGAGTACGCAAATGCACTCCCACGAACTGCTGACAAAAATAAAGAAAAAGTATTTCCCTGAATGTAAGCAGTGGAAGAATGCAAGCAGTGCTTAATTTGAATCTGGTTTCAGGTGGGACCCACTAACTTATTTTTGGGTACCGGCACTTATTTAACCTCATCAGACTTTCGTTCAGAGCAAGTGAGAGAAAAACATAAAAGTGGGAAATAAAGAGGAAGAGAACCATGGAAAAACAGTGGCAAAGGAAAAAAAAGTGAAAAGGAAACTGCAAGAGTGAGATAAAGGGGCCGATAGTGCATAGTGGTGGATGTAAGAGGTACAAGGTGCTATAAAAACTACACAGCCAAGGTGTTTGGCAACCCGGCCTTCGATAGAGCTCGCTTCATGCCTCTGATCAAAGTTTGGGGCCCGGGCACTTACTGTTTCACACAATTAAGCACTAGAAAATAGCCAAGTAATTAAAGGATAGTAAAGAGGCTATTCTCCATGTGGAGTGACATACACAGGAAGAGGAAGAAAATCCATCACATGAGATGCAAGTAAATGAGATTGACAAGAAAGAGACCCAATGGTAAGAAGTGGGCTGACCCAAAGCCAGCTGTATGTCTGGGTATTGCAAATACTTATTTTTGACAAAATATAGCGAAAACGTATCTATTGGTGAGACCTAAGAGCAATATCTATGTACCTAATGGTTATTTAAAATCTATAATTAAATGAGATATGTTGGAATAATACATTTGTAAAGGGGCCAGCTATGCTCATGACATCCGATTCCCCTACTGTGTCTCGTTACACCGCAGAAGGGGGACTCTGGGGCATATTACCAACAACTAGCGATAATTTTTGTCTCTAACTTGTTTAGAGACAAAAATTATCGCCGCACATCGGCGATTTTTATCGCAGATAAACCTTGCTATTAGCAAGGTTTATCGCAAATGCGATAAAAAACGGCCGCAATGCATGAATATCGCTGAAAAGTCAGCGATATTCATGCATTATCGAGCAAATGCTCTTAGCCATGTTATCCACCTCCCATTGGATAACATGGCTAAGAACTGCTCAGGGCAGGTGTTAGCTTTTGGAGATATTCGAGCTTAGCGCGAATATCTCCAAAAGTTGGTAATAGGAGATAGCGATGTTAGGGACTGTTTCCAGTCCCTAACATCTTGGCACGCCCACTTTGCATGTCATTAGTGATAAATATCACTGACATGCAAAGCGGGGCCCAAGATGGTCGCTATCTCCTATTAGCTGTCACTAACTGGTGTTAGCGACAGCTTGGTAATAGGGAGATAATTTTATCTCCGCTTTCTTGGCTTTTAAAGCCAAAAAAGCGGAGATAAACCCCCTTGATAATATGCCCCTCTGTTGCCTACACTGACTCGAAACAAAGAGTGCTAGATACAAGGCAGTACTTCGCCTTACTATATTTTCACTTCATTTTGTAATAAACATGCTAAAATGATTGATGAAAAATTTTGGGGGAATGGCTAGAGGGTACATGTCCTCATTTTTGCCCTGGCGGTCAAACTACATTGGAACTGCCCAGACCGATTGTGCCATACATGTCCAAAGCACATGTGATGCTTTGTACATTGGGCACCGAATGAGAAATTGTACAAAGGAAACTCCGGTTTGACTAAGTGGCTTTGGACATTTGAATGCATAGTTTTAACGCCTCATTCCTGCAATGGGAGGTGAAATGGGTTGTTGACAGCCATGAATGTCACCTGTGCCGTCAGTCTCGCTGTCCTCGCCTAATGACAGGCAAGTGCAGTGATTACGCCGAGCAAGACACGCACATAGCAGCGCTTGTTTGTGTCACTGTGAGGAAACTCGAGCCCTCTTCCGAGCTCATCACATCCAGGCACGGTTCGCCCTCGGTCTGTTTTTGACCCTTCCCAAGATAACATTTCACTTTGGAGTGACGTGCAAACACCACTGCGCTTTGCAAGGCATCCGAACAGCGGGGGAAAGAAAGCGGCGACTTGTGGGCTTGCTTTGGATTATGCAGGTCACGCTCCAGGGCGTTGGATTTACAAAGATTTTACTCCAAGTTTCCGCAGAAAAATAGCTTTTATCTTTGCTAAATCCGCAAGATTTTATCTTTCAGATGGTAATACGAAATACAAGAATGGTGAGCACAAAATATTGAGGGCCTCATTTATGAAAAGTAAGACGTCGCTGCGTGAAAGCAGCGATGCGTCACTTCTTAGTGCGCACTCCTTAAAACATTCCTGATGCGTCATATTTAATGTATGACGCATCATGTCGCAAGGAGTTACAGATACGTCAGTATTTCTGACGTATCTGTAAGCGCAAAAGTGACACATTGCTGGAGTGTGTCACAAAAGTGACGCAACTCCAGCAATGCGTCCTTTCACATGGGGCAAGCCCCATGTGAAAGGGCCTTCGTCAGTCTTACGCCTGCTGTGAGGCAGGCGCAAGATTTTGACGCAACAGCGTCCTAAAAGTGACGCAGTGAAATCTCATAGATTTCACTGCGTCACTTCTACGACCCTTCCTTTCATCAATACGCCCCCCTTGCATACATTATACCTGGCGCAGGTATAATGTGGAGCAGGGGTTTACAAAGTGACACATCTACCTAGATGCGTCACTTTGTAAATATGGCGCAACAAGGCACATTTATTACGCCACTGGTGCATCACAAAAAGTGATGCACCGGCGGCGTAAAAGTGACGCACAGCCTCATATATGAGGCCCCTAGTGTGTAACAAGAAATGAAGCGTGGAGAAAGAGTGGGTTGTATCTTGTGCCATTTCAGTGATAATGTGACAAGAACACAGTCAATGTGCAAATCTATCAGAGACGGGACAAGATTCTAGAAACGTATGATGCGGCAAGGCCAGATGGCTAGCTTGTTCGTGCGGCTACTCAAAGTGCTGGGAAACCCCTACTTAAAAGAGAAAAAAGGCGACAGTGCCAGAAGCATCTTTGTGACAGCAAAAAACTGTTTCCACTGCTGGTGAATGGCCGCTCAGGGCAAAATGGAGACAAAAGTAGCTTGTTAGGCGTCCTCCCATTCCCTGCTCTGAGTTCCCTCCCTCTCAGAGAGATTCCCTTCTAGTCCAGCCAAGCAGACACCAAGGCCCTCATTATGATGCCGGTTGGACTGCAACCTACGGCCTGTCGGTTGCGGTCCGACCGACATCTAGTGCTGTGGTCCGACTGCCACATTAAGATGCGCAGGGGTCAGAGGCAACGTGTGGAGGGACCAACTGATGATTCCACCGGGCTCTGGGAGCCCGTCCGACCATTGGTCGGAAAGTAATCCCTTGCAATGGGGCAGTGGCTGCTTATGCTGCCATAGGGATTAACAATGTCCCTTTCAGGCAGCCTTTCAATGGCAGTCTGACCGCCTTTGAAAAGCTGTCAGAAACTGACTTTGGGGGTCCCTGGCAGGGCCTCCGTTCCTACGTGGCCTTTGCTATGAGACCTGGGGGCTGTGGTGGTCACCAAACATCAACACCCAGCCTGCCAGGCACCACACGGTGCCTGGCACACGGTGCATTAATGTTAACAAACATCAATTTTTCCAATGCTGCTTGTGCTGCGGCCCTCCGGACGCTACACAAGCCACACTGGAAAAATTGATGTTTCTGATCACCTTATGAATGGTCACATCCTAATTCTTTTTTTCCCCCGGAGTTTTATATAGCACAAACTTGACCCAAAGGTATCAGAGCGCTTTACATGAGCACCAATTGCATTACAGATGGGCACATTCATTTTTTGTTAGGCACAGGAAGATTAAGTGATTTGCCTAGAATCACAGAATGCTGAGCGTCCGTGCCGAGACTCAAACCAGGTTCCCCAGCTTTGAGGTTGAGCACTCTAGCTGTAAGGTCACATCCACTCCCTTAATTTGTCAAATGGAACCGCCAACTACTAGTCGGCCGGTTTCCATTCCGGCACGATGCCAGTTGAATGCTCGTCTGACCGACATCGTAATCAGGGCTAAAGAGTTTTTCCTAGCCAGCATGCTGAAAACCAACCCACACTCTTCGTGGTCCTGGCAACTTGCCCTGTCCCAGGTGATACCACACCAGCACCTACTGTGGTTTTTGGAGAAGATCCACCTTTCCAATTTGCCATCCTGCCCCAGGATATTCCATCCACTGATATCCTGGAGCAGGGAAAGGTGCAAAAAGAGGGAAAACAAATATATGTGTCTGAGAAAAGCAAAATGTTTGACCGAATGACTGAATTTCTGTCATCAACTGGTAATTACTATGGTCGCTCTACAGTGCATATATATATATATATATATTTTTTTTTTACAACACGCCACTACAGACAGGGACCAAGTTTATTCAACTCAATCATGGTTCCATGGCTCTGCTCCAATAGGAAAAGTGCACCAAAAGAATAGGCAAGGCCCCCTCGTTATGAGTAAGCTGCAACTAATTACCTACAGCACAGTAAGTGCAGGACTCACGTCCATGACAGCACTTTGGATGTAGATTTTTCATCTTTTTGTGAGTCAGGCACTAAGGCTTGCAAGAGCCAATCTGTAAAATCCTCTTTTCCCATGTATTCAGATATACCCGATTCTTGCAAGTTTTAGCATTACCTACAGCCTCATCTTTTATTATGCTGTAAACGGTGTCATTAACAGAAATGTTGAGGTTTGAGGATCTATTGACCAAGTAATCACTTAGGTGTGGTAGTGGGTTATCTTCAGAAGAGGTATTAGATAACCAAGTAATGTACTCTTTATTTATTTTTCTTGATTTAACTGTTTAGGTTTTGTGAAATGTATTAATTATTTGGAGGAAGCTTTCTTGTGGGTTTTTTGTCAGATCTTATACTTTCTGTTTGTAATGTGTGCCATGTGTTCTGATGCTTGATATTATCTGGCATATTAGAGCTAAACAAATAAAACAAGTAAGGTGTGGTATGCATTTCAGATAGACAAGGCCTTACAATACACCCAAAACTATTTTTACTTTCAGTGGCCATGTATCACTTCAGATGAGTGACACCCTGTCATAAGAAAGCGTTGCTGTGCAAATGTGCTTCCATTTTGCCTGGAACTTGGTGTAAACAACTCTAGCCCGGTTACTGTTGACTAGATTATCAGGAGTAACCTTTTACTTACTCTTAAATGATTCTGTATATTGTTCCTGAAATTTCAACTCCCTATCAGCAAAATAGTAAAGAAGGCACAGTCCTTTCTATATGTATTAGTGGCATATTACCAGAATATTCCCATTTAGATGTTTTGAAGCAGTCACAAAGTCATTTCGGAATATGTAATAGAATAAAACAGGAGTATTCTTTTAAAGACAGGTATGCTTTTATGTATTAGCTCCTTTGTCTATAAATAGGGTCATCTTGTACATACTATGCTGAGGGCTGTCTCTTACATCGAGTTGAGGTAAGAAGTTTTCTCTTGTACATTTGCAGCTTCACCCTATTAATAATAAAGAAGTCTAAATGATGGCAAGGATGATATTTGTGGCATTTTACCGGATTTATATTAGGGTGAAATTTGCGTAATGCACTTTGCAGAAATTACACAAAAAGCTCAAAATACCTTTTCGGCTTATGCATTACTAAGTGAAAAGCTGGCACCTACATTTTGCACTTTTTAAAAAGTGAAATGTGTCCCGCATTCATTTTTGAAATTTCGTTCTTCAAAAAGTGCAACATCACAGACAACTCGAAAAACAGCGACTCCCGGTTAGTTTGTTTGCTCCCTTCCACTGTACCATGATAGGATTTTTACCTGAACCTTTATCTTTCATGTGACCTGGCGCAATGGAGTAATCTCGGGCATTTTACCCAACGTTCGTATTCGTAATGAGAAATGGTGGAAATTACGCGAGATTACGCCTGCATCGCAAGCACACATTAAATTTCGCCCAGGCCAATTTATATCTGTCACACAAGGGGAAAACATTGCCAGGAGACTCCTCGGGGGTCGCTATGTTCAAAGACTAGAGCTGGTACAGGAAGACTCAACCTGTTTACTGCCTACTCTCTCTGTTCTCTAGTCTATCAACAAGTTCCCTCTAAGATGTAAAACCCCACACTGCAGCTTGATAAAGAACTGAGAATCCTGGAGCCAGGGAGATACTGTCTCAGTCTGCTCCGTGCTCCATTACCCTTGCCAGCTGATGGAAATGCAGATTACATTTCACAAAACATCATAAATCACGACTGAAGACAAAACAGCCGCTGGAACCTGCTTGTTTTTGGATGATAAACAAGCCCAGAGCTTGGGTGGCCGAGTGCACGTAGGGTAACACAACTCTCTTGAGGAGAGATAGAAGAGAATGTCAGGCCAAAAGAGGAAACCAAAGCTAGGTTTACACGTCACGATGAACTGATAAAGAACTCGTGCTGCTGGCATGATCAGTGCCACATATTAATCACTCACTGCTATAATCTCTCTCAGAATCAATGCTTGCATGTCTGCAGGTTCTGTTTCCACTTGGTGAGCAAATATCACAAATTCTTCCAAAAATAGTTTTGGAAACTGTGAGAAAAATACCTGGGCAGTTTCCACACTTGTTGTTTCTGCGGCGCGTGTAATTTTGGCTCTGCCACCTTCCGTGCGCATTTTACAGTAAGAGCCTTCACTTTTGTTGCCCCTTTTTGCTAGATGATTCAGAAAAGGGGGTGGTGATGGACAGAGTTTCTGAATTAAGCAGAACACTCCTACCCAGTCAACAGATCAGGGCTTGATCCATCACCGTTTTTTAGCTCACTGCACCATCCCAGCTCAGAACCTGGCTACATGCAAATTAGTCTGTCCCGGCCCAGTGCATCATGGGAACAGGGCAGACCAAACTACCAAGCCAATTCTTTTACTGGAAAGGAAACAAGCTTCCGGGGACCGGTTTCTGGCATTACAACCTTTTTGTTAGAAGCATGAAACTCTATAAATTTTACAGTGCAACAGAATACAAAACCCAATACCTCCTTGCATGGAAATCCCACTTTGATGACCACCTCACCACCACAAGTTTTGTTCATCAACCATACAGGCGGCATAATAGTTCTCTATACCGCTACACACTCTTGCACTCACGTAAGATAAAACTACTAAGGGTCACGTCCATCACAAAGAACTGTACAAGTCCACAAACATTAAACCACCCATAACCAACTGAACAGGCATGGGATACATCAAGAGATCTGCCACATGCTGCTGCCCAATGATGGACTTTAATTTAGTCCACCCGGCACGTCCCAATAAGCTACATGCTATGACCACACCCAGACATCTCACAATGTAGTCAGGTATGAGAAGGTATTAACAATGGCCATACCAGTTGATCCCTCACGTGTTTCTCCCTCCAACCTATGCCTGCTTAGGATCATAAGCTCTAAATAAAATATCTCAGAATGGACACCCCAGAACAGCTAAGTGGACTGTGATCACAAGAAATAACATATAGGGACCTGCAGAGCTGCTGTCAGCTTACTGAAAACCATAACCTGTGCACCTGTCTCCCACACTTCTTCATCCATCACCCTGCTTACCTCCTTTTTCACAAGACATGGTAACCAGACTTCAGTGGTCATCACGCACAATATGGAAACACTTCCCACAGAGAATCAAAGCAAATCAACACATTTCCAACCATACACCATACAGGGTGTAGCATGCTACCCAAGTAGGAAAGTACTTCAGTGCCCCACATAGGAGTCATAAGCTCTGTAAAAAATCTAAAATACAATACAATAATGGCTATACTACACTTTTCATATCCATTAACAATATTGATTTATCTGGAGTTTAGGACCAGTGGCATAGCTAGATCTTTGGCCGCCCATGGCTGTCCCTGTGTTTGCCGCCACGTGACGGCCGCAAGAAAGAGCATAGGGGGTGTAAATGTAAATGTAAATGTCATGGTACTTATAGAGCGCACTGTCACCAGACGGTCACGGTGGGTGCTGGCGATCCCTGCTCTTGCAGCAATGTGTGCAGGTAAGAACGGGGGGTAGGCTGACAACCCAAAAAGGACTGCTCCCCCCTGCTAATCCATGGTCTAGGACCCCCATGTTGATACATTTTGTGTATGCAATATGTGATGACGGAAGCAACATAATGAAACTCTACACTGTGAGCAGTGCTTATCTTAGAAGAAATGCAGGGGCCCAAGTTTCCCTTAGGTGTCCTCTGCGGGCAGTGCTGAATGCATGTGTTGCAAAATTGCAAGGATCTCTACAACCTCAAGTCTATTCTTTCACCCACTACCTGCAGGTTCCTTCTTCCTTTGTCACTATTTTCCTATATTTCTCTTCCTTCTTATTTGTCAGTTTTTGTCTTTCTTTCCCTTGCTCTGGGTCAAAATCTGAAGATGAAAAAAACAAACCTGATCCCCAAAATTGAGCATCCAGCAACCACTGATACAAATTAAACGCTGCATTGTGAGAGCTTTTCAATAAAATGTTACCTTTCTGGGGCACAGCTTTAAATTCAGCGAATTTGGTATTAGCTTTTTTTTTTTTTTTTTTTTAGTCCTCTAATGATCACTAACAGGGGATTACAGTGAAATGATAGCAAGCCAAGATAGGTACACATTTTTGAGGTTCCTCACTGAACAACCACATCAGGGGCGAGATGTAGGTAATTCCCATTTACAGACTCTTAAATACCGAATTTTACCGATTCGGTATTTAGGAGTCTGTAAATGGGAAGGGGGCAGATGTAGGTAATTTTAAAATCTGAATTACCGAATCTGTAAAATTCGGTATTGACCGATTCTGTAAATACAGAATCGGTATTTCCCATTGATTCCTATGGGCTTAGAAGCCCATAAGAATCAATGGGAAATACCGATTCTGTATTTACAGAATCGGTAAATACCGAATTTTGCAAGGGTGCAGGGGGTGTCACTCTGACACCCTTTAGCACCCCAAGTACAGGCTTGTGTGCAATGTGGCACACATACATGCCCTAAGGGCATGTCTGTGTGTCACATTGCACAGGTGTGCATGCTCAGATGGGCATGCACACCTGAATTCGGTATTTTACCACACAATAGGATTGCTTGGTAAAATACCGACTCTTAAGGGCCTGTGGCACTGTAAACTGTGCCACCTACATTTGTAATTACAGAATCGGTATATTTGCCGATTCGGTAATTTACCGATTCGGTAATTTTACTGAATCGTAAATATACCGATTCTGTATTTTTCAGCCCCCTACATCTGAAAATCCTAATACCGATCGGAAACGACCGAAATCGGCCGTTTCCGACCGGTATTAGGGCTCCTACATCTGGCCCCAGATCTCTTACTACACCAGAGAAAATGGCAACCAAGTTTTTATAATTTAAAGCCAAGTTCTTTGCCTCGCAGGTATTTGGTAAAGCTCTTCCTGTGTGTAACTCCTGTTGCTCGTTTTGTGGGCACAGGTTACTATCTCTTTGAAACAGTTGATGTACTTTCTGCACCTGACTGCTTCTACCTTAAAGCCATTCTGGACAACTATCTAGCATGAGAGCTTCTGAGCTCCAAACATTTCCCCGGCTCATAGTTGTTTGAAGTTAACTTAGAGTTAAAATGTATTTGCAAAAAAAGTACAAAAGTACAAAAGTACACATGCATATAATTCAAAAAACATTCCTTAAAATACATAAGAAAAGTTGAACATTCCATTTACTGGGGAATGATAAGATTTAGAACTACAAAGCAGTATAAGCATAACACATTAAAACCTTTACAATCAACTTGCAGTACAGTGTAAGTATACATCATTAAAAGTTTTGCAATCAATTTGTAATAGAAATCAGGGGCATACCAGCAAGGGCATTATTGCCGCTTTAGCTGAACTTTTTCCCACTAAAGCAGCAATATTTTTATCGCCCTATTAGCAAGCTGTCGCTAACAGCAGTTAGCAACAGCTTTTAGGCGATAGCTACAGGTTTGGGGCCTGCTTTGCATGTCAGCGATATTTATCGCTAATGACATGCAAAGTGGGCGTAACCAAACTGTTAGCGACTGAAAACAGTCGCTAACACAGCTATCGCCTATTAGCAAGGCAGGCAAAGCGATTAAAAAAATTGAGCTAAGAGCGATTATCGCTATAAACTAACGCCTGCTAAAAAGTTGACTTACCGGTATAGTCTATGGGGGGTGGATTATCAGATTAAGCCCCCATTGGCGTTAATGCGAGAATATCGCTGGATTTCGAACGATATTCTCGCATTTCGCAGCTATCGCTGGATATTTTAGCATAATGGAGAAAAACGTTGCCAGTAGCATGTTTTCTCCGCTAAAATATCCAGAGATAGCCAGCGATAAAAAAAAAAGTTGCTAACCACGTTTAGCGATAAATATCGCTATTTCTTGCTAATAGGCCCCTTAATGTGCCCGATTCCAATGGGCAGGGTGATGAAATGTCTTACGGCTGTAAAAATTGGCCTAGGTTACATTGGGTTCATGTTGTGAACCCATAACCAACTCATCACCTTATCAGCATACACAATACTAAGCCACTTCTTCATAAACCTCCACAAACGAGCATGCCATTGTCAACAGGACCAACGATCGCAAACCTCACAGCCTCTGAAATACTGAAATACACCCAAGACTAGCCTATGCATGGCACAATAGTACCAGCCAAGAAAAGCCAAGGGACACTGTCCAATTCTCATGCCTTAACCAGACTTACTTTCACCGCCATAAACTTTCAGATAGTGCATTCTCCACAGAAACTACCCTCTAAAAAGACTGCCTTGGTACTCACTAACATTATTAGCGGCATTAAAGCTTGGCTTCACTTCTATTACTGGACTTTACCGCTACAAATGATGACAGCCTATTGTTAAACGGTAACAAAGGACTGGGTGGGGGTGCTGCACTGGTAGCTTCAGATTCCTTATTACACAAAGCTCTCAAAGTATACATCGCATCAGCTCCCTCAAACAACTTCTGGTAAAAAAGTGTTACATCCCCAATGTACTCCTTCTACACAGTCATCTTGGACCCTCGAAAAAACCCTGCTCGACCTTCTTAAGTAATTTGCTTGACCTCACCCAACCCTCTTTCTTTGTAGTTATGTATTGACTTCTTTACTGATTTTAACATAGCAGTAGGCAATCCCTTCAATGCTTATGACCAAGTCATGGTGGTTGACATCGAAAAAGTTTGTTTTGTCCAGATAGTGGCCTGACTATCATATGCTAGTTGCTGCATCCTGGGCGTCATTTTCACTCAAACTTTGGGAGCTATTAAGAAATCCATGACATGTTCACATGGAGGAAATGGAAATCAGGAAACAAATTACAGAATACAGCTTTTTGAAGAAAACCTATTATGTAGCTAATTTCTGTTCAGTCATAGCCTAAGGATTGCAACTGGCTACCATCTATACTGACATTCCTTCTATTAAATGTCCACTCACTTCTCCACTAGTTTTGGTAAAATATTCCTGGGAGGATATAGGTCTACACAAACACACCTTTGTTTCAGATTCCTGCTTGTCAAACTTCATCTCCCTTATTCCAATGCAATACCCACGTTCATCTGACTGTTCGTAATCAGGGGAAAAGCATGTATCATTATTCTATGAGTCTCAACCCACGTTAAGGAAGCATGTAAACATTTAGGGGCAGATGTATCAAGATTTCATTTTGCGATTTCTAAATAGCGATTTTTAAGGAATCGCTATTTAGAAATCGCAAAATGGAATGTATGTAGAAAATAGCTATTTTTTAGCAATTTCTTAGTCTTCCTTATTTGCGAATTCGCATTTTGCGAATTCGCAATTAAGGAATAATTTCCCATGCATTCCTATGGGCCAGGAGGCCCATAGGAATGATTGTGAAAATATTCTCAATTTACGATTCACAATTTGCTAATCGCAAATTGAGAATGATTTCAAGGGTGCAGGGTTGTCTCAAAGACACCCTGCTGCACCCCTGAAATCTACATGTGTCTGCATATGGTGCACATACATGCCCTATGGGCATGTATGTTCATCACATGCCACCTTCACAAATGCCAAATTGGGCATTTTTAAAAGAATTTGCAAATTACCACCAACTACAAGTTAGTGGTAATTTGCGATTTATTAACCCAAAATCGCAATTTGGAAAAGCTACATACATCGCATTTAGGGAATCGCAAAATTTGCGATTCCTTAAATGCTTAAGCAAAATAAGGAATCGCAAATTTTTGCGATTCCTTACTTTGTGATTTTTTAATACATGTCAAAAAATGCTAAAAAGCCTTTTGCGATTCGCAAAGGCCGGAATTCGCAGAATTCCGGCCTTTGCAAATCGCAAAGGGCTTGATACATATGCCCCATGGTATGGATAATAAATTGATTTGAAATGTAATTCAGATGTCCCATTGTAAACATTTCAAAACGTGGGCTCAAGATCTATGTAAAACTCTACTGATCCTGTACAAGCCTCATCAAAGCACAACAAGCTTCGGCATATGGACATTCAAAAACCCTTTTCAGTGCACCTCATTTCTGACCTTCAGCATACCCTTCTATGCGACTTTTGCAACCTCATAAAACTCTGACACTGCACCTTAATCTCGACCAGCACAATATTCTGACCCGGTACCAAACGTGCACACCGTTGTATCAATTTACCTGCACTTAAATGTTGACATTACACACATAACATCTCATGCAGTGTCTCGCAATACACCCAATTCTTGCCCTACAAAACCCTCTTCTATTCAAATGTTGATGTCAAACAAGTCATTCAAGTATTTTGTTTCTTTTCAGCTGGACTACAATCTAGGGGGCTGCTTGTAGGACCTCATGGGATGACATGTTCGAGCCTGGAACACACCTTTGGCCTAATAATGTCCACATATCCGTGCCAGTGCCCACACCAAACTAGGAGGCTGTCTTGCTCCACTGACTCAGAAAAGTAGCCATTATACGTAGCCTGTTTGTCCAATGACACCCATCTACAATCTACAGCTGACACAGTACTACAGTGCTCATGAATGCACATGTGTATGAAAGTGTTAATTATGGGTGATCAGGGACATCTTAAGGATTTTGGGGGCCCTGGACGAAACGTATTTTAGGGGACCCTGTTCGGAACGGCTTTGAATTTAGGATCCAATTTCAGCTCTTTCATGGCCCTCTTTACCAGGTCACCGGCAGTTCACAAAAACACTTGCCCAAATGATAAATATGCTTGCATGTAATATTCAGGGATAGTGAGTGGTTTCCAATATTGTAACACTGCAGCAGCTCACTAATGTTACTGCAAATATTCTCTGTGACATCTACCAATTTCTCATATGTGAGGTCCTAATTTGAAAGAAACCTTTTATTTGTGGATGTTGCATGATACATAAATATATAAATACACAGAAACCTGGGGGTCTAGCAAGAAACAAATGTGTTTCAGAGACCACACACAGTATAAAGTCTATGGAGTGTTAGTTGAATAACAGAATGGTCTTTGTATAAAGTTTAACAATCCAACGCATGTAACCACCTGCAAAAGTAGGTGAGACCCAAGATCCAGAGATGGATTACCATCAAAATCTTGTTGGTGATCTGATTTTTCCGTAGACTTTATACTGTGTATGGTCTCTGAAACACATTTGTTTCTTGCTAGACCGCCAGGTTTCTGTGTATTTATAGATTGTATATTAGGGGATGATAACCTGGGCAGGTCTTTAAACTTCCCTTAGACCCTCCAACCCCCGTTTATGTTTTCTTAGCATGATACATAAACACAACATTGGGTCTGCAATAAACTAGCACTCATCACCCACATTAAAAATCAATTAAAGGAAAAGGGTATTTAAAGAAGTATCCTGGAATAGCAGGCACATTTGGTCAACAGCAGCAGCAAAATCAAAAGTATGGCAGGGAAAGAAGGAAACCAATCCCAGACACCTACCATTGCAAAGTCATACTGAGCAGAAAATCTTAGTATGGGTTTGGTGGATGGGCAGTATATCTCCAAGTGCATGCAGGCATGCGCTCCAATACTCATTGTAATCCTGACACCTATGAGTAGGAGGGAGTGGAGTGGAGTGGAGTAGAGTGGAGCAGAGGGTTTGAGTAGTGATGCCACTAAGAAATTGAGCTTTAGGTATTCGGGCAAATGTGGCCCCCTAGAGTTGGACCAGTAGTATGTAGCTGGTCAATGTGGACTCTGGCATGATGATGGTGCGTTAAATACTGGACAAAATGTGCATGTTTGCATTGCAGTAATGCTTTGTATACGCGAGAGATGCAGATTCTAACTTGGTAGTACATGTAAACTAGTGTTATGCAGCCTGCGTAATATGTAACCCGTGTTGCTCATGGCAACACACTGCAGAGCATTATTGTCATCCTGAGCAGACCATTAACACAGTCTTCTGTCACAATGAGCAGCAAAGGCCTTTTTTGAATTTCAGACATCACACCTAAAAACCTGGATTTTTTATATCTACTCTGATATATATGGACTGTCCTCTTGTAACCTCGAATATAGAACATCATATCACTAGCAATACTTACATTTAATGAGCTCTTAACTGCCACACAAGCAATGATGGCCTTCATATCATTTCACCGTACTTTAAACTAGTGGCAGGTCTCGTTGCATAGGATTTTGTATGAGCACTTATGCAGATGGACATGCAGGCAGGGAGGTAATGCATCTTCCAATCACTGAGATATTTTGCTAGCACAGTATTTCTTTATAAAGAGATGCAAGAATTTCTACTTTGAAGAAACGTTGCTCTTGGGTACTTTGGAAAATCCTGAGGTGTTGCAATGTTTGATCAGTTTCTCGTTAGCACTAGGTGCAATTCATATGGCTTTTTAGCTAAGGTATTCGAAATATTGTGCTCTACTGTGCACCACTTGGTCCCATTTGTCGATCTGGCGCTCATCAAGACCGTTTGGTTTTCATGGAATCACATGTATAATCTATTTACGAGTAGGGGGGTTTCAACCAGCCCTCTGCAACCACTGTTCTGTTGTTATGTCATATTTGTATGTATAATATACTTATTGGAGTGTCAGCCAGCCCTACTCTTCCTCTGGTCTGTTATTGTGTCATTTTATATGTATAATCTATTTACTCATTGAGGATTCCAGCCAGTCCTCTTCATCCATTGATGTGTTGTTGTGCCATTCACGTTGCCTTCAGCAAATTACAGCTTGTAACATGGGATTATGGGTCAGTCCACCTCAGCCACCGGCTTACATCACTTTCACATTCACACACACAATAGTTCCATTCAGTGCCAGGGACTACCATGGCTGTGTGTGCGTTTTGAGTCAAGATTTTAGCTTTTAGCCAATGTTTCTTTTTTAGATTGAGGAGGGCCCAGCAGCTTCCCAACAATAATTGCAAAAACAAGCATTGACTAAGCTAAAAGCCTGGCAGCCAATGTCAGCTCTATAGCCAATGCTTTTTCTAAAAATGTATTTAAGGGAGATCCTGTCTCCAGTTCACCTTGGAGATAGACCCGTCACTCTCACTCAGATCACTTGTACTGGGTGATGTGGGGCTGGCTTTGAATTTTTTTTTTTTAACCAGGACTGGTTTTAGTGCTAACACCTGTTGTGGCTAAATCAAGATGAACTGTATACAAATGAAGGTATTGGATCCTACAACTGACCAGCCTGGATCTCAACAATTGAAAAACAGAAAAAAGTGGCTGATCAGGATTATTTCAAGGAAAATCAGGACACACACAGCCAATATGTACTGCGTGGCCAACAGTTTTATATTACAAATGAATTTTTTTCATTTATAATCAAATTTCATTGGTTCATCTAAACATGACATCAAAGGAAAATTCTGTCAAAACAGTCAGTTCAAAACAGGCAGGCAGGCAAGCCCATTCCACCTTTAGATCCGCCTGTCCACTGGTATTCTAGTCAAAGGACTGGTTCCTTCCCATTTGTAAATATTGTTCCCCGTGTAAAGGTTGTTCATGTCGCAAACAGTTTGGGATGTAATTTGTATTAAGTGTTATGTTGGTGTTGTGAAATCTTGAGTATTTACCGTAAATGTCTGTATATTTGTATATATTGTACACATAACTGTACGTTTTTTGTACTGACTGTTTTGACAGAATTTTCCTTTGATGTCATGTTTGGATGAACCAATGAAATTTGATTATAAATGAAAATAAATTCGTTTGTAACCACGCAGTACATATTGGCTGTGTGTGTCCTGATTTTCCTTGAAATAATCCTGATCAGCCACTTTTTTCTGTAAATCAAGATGAAGCCATTGAAATACAGTTAGGTCCTATTCCAACCAGTAAGAACTAGTTGAAGCACTAAGGACCAGTTAAACCTATAAGTACCTGTTAAGACCAGCAAAAAATAGTTTAAATATCTCTGCTGCCCCATCTCACAATAATCAAAGGCTGTTGTCAGAGGGTGACCTTTGACCACGCCTTGTGCTTAGATATGCACCTACGTCATTTGCTCGTTATGGCCAGAGACTGCGTTGAGGAGACAGAATCCCATTGCCCAATTCTGTTAACATAGCACTAAAACAAGGGGCCCAAAGCTGAGTGTCTCTAAGTTTTGTCATTTTATCACCTTAAAACACATTGCCCATTTTGTCTTTGTAATTTTTTTTCTAGCCTTCCTGTCCTGTTTGTAAAAAAACAGTTTTTACACGAATCGTTTAATGTCTGTAGCCAATGGAAAATAAACATTTATCGCTCCGAGTCAGCTTCTTGCGGTTTCTTAATGTACTCCTCCCATCTTTATAGCCCACAGGTACACACCGACATGCCCAAAAATAAAATTAAGAAACATAAACATACAGCAAGGCTCTTTTGTGTAATGCATGTAGCGCACTGAAGCTACACAATTGAGGACGAAGGGCCTCATTTCTGAAAAATGTTGCATTACTGCGGTAAAGCAGCAATGCAATACTGTTCACTGCACTCTCCTTGCGACACCATGGATGTGCTGTATTTACTGTATGGCGCTCCTTTTCACAAGGAATGACAGATGTCTCAGGAATCTTGACGTATCTGTTGGCGCAAAACTCACGCATTGCTGGAGTTGTGTTGAAAGCATGATGCAACTCCAGCAATGCATGGGGAGGCCTATACACATTGAACTCCGGCACCTTATGCCTGATATGAGGCATGCATACGGTTTTGACGCTGTGGTGTCCTAGAAGTGTGAAATGCACCACTTCTACGAGGCTTTCTTGAGTGGCAACGCCCACTCTGCATACATTATACCTCACACAGGCATAATATGGCGCAGGGTTTACAAAGTGACGCATCTGCCTAGATGAGTTACTTTGTAAATATGGCATAAAGTGGCGTATTGTTCACTGATACGTCATGAAAAGTGACACAACTGCGGCGCAAGTGTGTCACATAAATTAGCCCTATGGTGGGGAATGCGTAGATTTCCACACACCATATTATATCAGCGCACTTTAAGATGTACAATATGGAATTAATTTGCTTCCTTTATGCCCTCTTTTGTCAGTCTTATCATAACCTATTTGAAACTGGCATTTCATTTTTAAAAACCTCACACAGGACGCTGAGCTACCATGCTGGGAAAGCTGAAATGAGTGAGAAACGCAGAATGTCACAGCTGGCTACGGGGGAGTGTCGGAGTCTCGGTAAAGTGTACCGCAGCGGCTCTTCGGGTGATGGTGAGATGTCATGAGAAAGAGGTTGTGTGACATCTCTCGGAAGTGAGGATTTAGGAAAAAAATAGGTGCGGAATTAGAAAGTGCTATTTGACCTGCACTAGAAAATACTTTGCTTGAAATGTGACAAATCGAAAAAAATGCCCTTGACAGGAAGAGTGAGAGGCACTTGTGACAGGTGACAGATGTACTTATGAAGGCAAGGTGACTAATGCTTACTGTGGAAAAGCAATACCTCCTAGGGGAAGGAACTGTTGAGAAAGCTGCACAGGAAACCAATCTTACTAGAAAACAAAAAATAAATGGAGCAGAAGAGAGTTTGAAAGAACTATGAAAGCCTAGGTGCACCGAGAATCTAAGCCTGTGTACTGCGGGATGCACACATGCATCTGAAGCGGACTCCATAAATATTCAACTAACCTTGCCGCTGTTAACCAGCTGATCAGCAAAAAAAAACATTGGCAAAGCCAATAGGCCTGGATTGTATTTTGAGCCCTGATTAAAATACTTTGGAAAGTCTCTTGTTCTGAAAAAAAAAGAAAACAAAACCAACAGCTGCCTATGTACAGTGCATCTATGAAATAGTACACCTAATAAATGATGATTCAGTGTACTTGTGTGATGAAGATAGTCTTTCATGCATTGCGATAAAAGAACTCTACAGGCAGCAGAATAATATACAAAACATCCAAAAGCCTGAAGAGAGAGGAGAATGCTCCTGTGGGACAGACACAAACCCTCTAAAAATATTTCTGAAATAATTGTTAGCAATACGTGTTGCAGACATCTTCGCTGTTTAACCAAACCTTAAAAATTGATCTGGTTGGGTTAAAAACATACCTCTTATAGGAATGTTAGAGTGGTTTTATGTCATCATTTCGAGGTCGATTATATCGACCTATAATAATACTGCCTCCATCACAGTGACCAAGACCCTACTTGGCAGGAAAGGTACATATTTACTCTACGTAACCCCACATATTGTTACCAAAACTTACTCTGCGATGTAGTGATTTGGTCAATGTAGTGAACGTGATCATATTGTCATGCAATATACTTACTTTGATAACTTTATTTCGGTCTTAGACCATAAAAGTGCAATAAAGTATGTAAAAGCACAGTGTTAAAATATAAATACATCAAGTTAAAAAATATTAAACAGTAGATATCAAAGTAATAGTTATAAATGAAAGCGGTCATCCCTTAGTCCTTGTGGATTATTACAGATCTTCTCCTCCACATACCGAGAAGAAACCTGGAAACAGCGAAGACAATGGGGGGGGGTAGTATCATAAGTTAAGACTCTACGGGCGAGAGCACAGTGCCTAAAGCCCAAATTCTTGCAAAGTGGAATGATCCAACACTTCCTAATTTCGCCATATGCTGGGCAGAAAAAGAGGATGTGTATAATGTTTTCCCTATCATGATTGCAGGCAAGGCAGTTAGGTTTTGTCGCTTTGGCCCATCTTGAGGTAAATTCTCCGACTGGTAGGGAGCCATGTCTCAGTTGAATGTAGAGCTTTCTTGCCAGTGGAGGTTGCGCCAAGTCCAAAAACGCCTCCATCCTGAATTCATCTTTGATTGTAAAAAACTCATTGGATAGTCTGCCCAGGGATTTAGAGGAATGTAGCTTTTTGAGGTTATACGCTTTAACGGCTGCCACCAGGACAGACCTTTGGGTCCTCAAACAGCTCTCCTCCGGTGTGTCCCAAAGTTGCGGAAGGCCGATTTGGTAGAGAAGGGACTTAACATGTGTTAGTCATGGTATGTTCTTGGTCTTTAACTGCCCCCAAATGTTTTTAAATTCTATTCTAAACGGTTCCAGCTCCGGGACAGACCAGAACCTTCTCCAATAGAGTAAAGGTCGGGCTGCCGCCAGCTCAGTAATAGGTTCCAGACCCAAATCCAAACGTAGTGGGAGCAAATGTGTGCTTTGCGGGAGATCAAACAAATGCCGCATGAAAGAATGTTCTGCTTTCATCAGGTTACATGTGTTAGTATGTCCCCAGAGCTCGGCTGCATATAAGGCTGCAGACCTGACCTGTATTTTATATATCTCTAGGACAGGGGTAACCGGTTTAAAGGATGAGGCACTGCAAAATCTGCCTATGCCACCCACTATCTGTGCTAATCTCAGGGAGGATTTAGAGACTTGCTGGTCCCAAATGAATTGTTCTGTCAGAGTCACTCCCAGGTATATGAAGGTCTTAACTCTCTCAAGGGGGGTTCCGTGTAGTGTGGGGTTGGGGTGGGTGTGCCTCGGGGGGTTGAAGATCATAAACTTGGTTTTCTCCAAGTTGATCTCCAAGCCTCGCGTGGCGCAAAAAGATACAAACCCATCCAAAACCTGCTGGATGCCCGATGATGTCCGTGACAGCAACAAGGTGTCGTCCACGAACATCAGAGCGGGCACCCTACCAGTGGCCAGGCGTGGTGCATCATTGTCCTTGACACAATGAAGTCTGTCTATCAGGCCGTTAACATATAAGCTGAAGAGGGTAGGGGCTAGTACGCAGCCCTGACGTACTCCTCGTGTGACAGGGAAACAATCAGATAATTCCCCGTTCTTCCCACACCTCACCTGGGCATAATTCCCAGTGTGGAGCCGGATTATGGAGGGCAGTAAGTAGGGAGGGAGACCAAGATCCTCCAGGACCGTCCAGAGCCTCTCCCTCGGGACCAGATCAAATGCGGCCCGCAGGTCCACAAAGACAAGGTAGAGGCTGCCACCCTCTACTCTTGCAGTTTTCCAGTATAGGGCCTGGAGTCGAAAGATCTGGTCCAGGGTCGAGACCCCTGATCTAAAACCGGCTTGGAGGGTGGTCAGGATTTTGTTTTCCTCCATCCAGCCCAATAGCCTCTCCAGCAGAATTTGGCCCATCAACTTCTGTGTGGTATCGAGTAGACTAATTGGTCTATAGTTTGATGGAGCTAGTGGACAGCCCTTTTTAAAAATCGGAACAATCTCTGCCCCCAGCCAGGTGTCAGGGACTGGGGATCCCCGTATAACAGCATTAAACAGAACCAACAAATATGGAGCCCAGATCTTTGGCTGGGATCTAAAAAGATCTCCAGGGAGCTTATCCAAGCCCGGAGCCTTATTCGGAAGCAATTTCTCAATTGCCAGTTCGACTTCCCTGAGTGTGATGTTAATTGGACAGTAAGCGGGGGCTCCAGTAAGGGCACCTATTTTTACAGTTGCAAGGCAAAGTCCTGGTCCAGGGCCCAAGGCCCCCGGCAGTCTACACTCATGCGGGGGGTCCGGGGCCATTGGGAGCTCGGGAGCTCGAATAGAGCCATGGGTTCTATGAGGGGAAGACCCTGTGCCCGGGGCCCCCCGCAGTCAACACTCTTGCAGGGGGTCTCGTGGTATGCTGATGCGGGTATTCGAGGTCCCAGGTCCCAAGGCCCCCGGCAGTCGGCTCTCGTGCGGGGGGTCTGGGGCGACCGAGGTCTCGGAGGCCCGATCAGAGCTAGGTTCTGGCAAGGGCAAGGCCCAGTGACCGGGCCCCCAGCAATCCACACTCATGCAAGGGGTCCCGAGTCAAGCGGGTGCAAAGGACCAAACTCTTGGTCCCCGGGGCCCCCGGCAATCGACTCTCATGCCCGGGGTCCCGCGGCACAACATCCCTTGTAGCCAAAGCCAATTCTGAAATCTCTCCCTGGGGCAGCCTCCCACTCTCCTCCATCTCAGGGCTTGTGTAAAGTGACTTAAAGTGAGCCTCCCACACTATAGGGGCAATATTCGAGACCCCAGTGTCTCTCTCACCTATTGCTGAAGAGGTGACGATTAGCCAAAAGGTCTTGGAATCTTTTAAAAGTAGTGCCTGTCTCAGCTCCTCCCACCTAGATTCCTCCCACTCGCTCTTAGCTCTAGTAAGTGCCTTCTTATACAGCAGTCTAGTTGTTCTAATTTTAGGCACCTCCTTGGATTTAATAGCCATAAGAAGGTCTTTCTTAAGATTTTTGCATGTGTGGTTGTGCCAGGGATGTGTTTTATTCCGGTGCGGCTTGGACCCGCAAACCGGATAAAATACCGCCCCTAGACTCTCAACTAGCTTACTATGGATTTCTATAGTCTGCCCATGGGAGGTGGAATTTCCCATATCGCTTATTAATGGGACAGCGAGCTGATAAATTTGTGCAAGTCGGGTAGGAGAGTCTAGGCACGAAGGCCATTTTACTCTTCTCCTATTATTAGATAAAATATAAGGTGGGGGGGCCAGGGTGGAGTTGGAGGCAGGATTAGTCAACCCAAATGCACCGGGTTTAAGCGACAATACCAGGGCATTGTGGTCGCTATCATGCCTTGGGACAACTTCAAAATCTTCAAACTTGCCCCAATCTTTAGCCTCCATCATAAGATAATCGATATTGGAAGTTCGATTAATCCGGTTATATGTGGGCAGGACAGTATTTTTATTATTGCCCCTTCCATTGTATGCCTGCAGAGACATTGCAAGGGTCAAGGCGTTAATTTGTAAAACTAGCGGGGTCCAGGCCTTTACTGGGGTTATTTTTGAGGCTGGAATTTGCCAAAGCAAGTCCACCTCGTCATGCAATATAGCACATGCAATATTATCTTGTAGCACACTAGAAGACTTAAGGCAACATTCAGGATTGTTTCAAGCTGTATGTGGGAAAGCTAAAAAAAACACACAATTGGTTCACGGCCCTGACCCAAAAAGACAAATTCTTGTGCAAATGGTACCACACCTGTGTGCACATTTTTAAATATGCACACACAGACTGGTGATGTGCAAACATTGTGTATAGGAACACAACACGAAATGCAGCTGATACAGAAGCGTAATAGAATTCACCTGCTTCTGGTGTTGCATTCTGCACAGATATTAACTCCCCCTTAAGCCAGTTATGACCTGGTGCATGACTGGTTCTGGGTAATGCGCAGTATGGACGTTAAAAATGTATCCGGCTTGCATTGTGGACTCAAATGCACTAGCACGTATTCAGAACATAAGTTTGCACACTTCATATCATGCTAACACTTCAATTCGGGTTAAAGAAGTTTGTCTTAATTCCACATACAGGTTCAATGATGCTTTCCTTCACCCATGTGAATGATGAACTATAAGAACGCTCAGAAATGTGATATAGAGCATCTCACCCCTCAAAGGCCCAAATGTTTGAGGTGCCTGCCATATTTGACAGTGTTGGGCTCTTTACTATCTTTTCTGCATCTCCGCCATTTTGAGATATGCTCTACTGTCCGTCTCCTCTCTTCCTTTGCATGGATCATGGGTTTCAATGCATACTGAAGCATTGGGTATATGGTTGCGACTTTACAATGCATGGATGACAGGGCTGCAGGCTCTGCCGATCTCGGATTTTATCCTAGCAGCAGTGGCATAATGAAATTTGAGGAGGGTACCCCTGCAAAGTACATGGAAGGGTCCCCCACGCTCCAGACCCAGTGAGGATCTCTCAGGTCAAGAGCTCGTACACAGTTACAGATAGGGTCCCCTGGAACCTGGGGCCGCCCACCTCGCTGGGGCTACTGCTACGCCACCGCCTACCAGAATACTGGAAGTTATTGATGTGTAGAAATATTCTGACTTACCTATCGACTACCAAAATTCCATAATGGTTAGAGCATGAAGGTATGTACACATTATCACGTGCTGGTACTTTACTTCTTTTAGGATGGTAAAGTGTTGATGTGCCCAGGTGGCACATATATATATATATATATATATATATATATATATATATATATATATATATATATATATATATATATATATATATATACATATATATATATATATATATATATATATATATATATATATATATATATATATATATATATATATATATATATATATATATATATATATATATATATATATATATATATATATATATGTATTCACTGAAAAAACCATAGGTTTCACACCAGTTATAGTTAGGTGAAAATGTTACTCACATAAAACCATTGAAATCCCCACGTTATAGTCAGTTGGACTCACTATAGCTTGCGCGTGCAATGCACTGCTGATGACGTCACATATTACATCACTCATGACATGGTCAGTGACATCACTCATGACATCACTGATGACATCTCAAATGACATCACTGATGACAACATCCTTGTGACAAAGTGGCAGACCTCCTATCAGCATAAAATAACCTTTGACACACACATTCAAAAATAGAAACTAACATTTTCTTAAAAAAGGAGAAATCAATACCAATTACAACAACTTATTAGGTAATTCCAACATCTACATACACATCCACCCATTCACCAACAGTTCTATATAGTCACTCATGCATGTACTTACTCATCATATGTAGTCATACACCTATACATCCTGTTACACACTAATACTCATCCATATAGTTACTCACACACAAATTCACACATGCAAATAAACTATCAAAAAACCATTTACTTGATTATACTGCTATATACACACCACTACACATACTTCTACAGAAACGGACACATATTTACTCTCTTAAACAATCAATTATAAAAACACATACTCACTAACCCACCCATACACACAATCATCCACCCATACAGTCTTGCAGACATGCTGTCTTCAAAATACATACAAATAGTGAGTCACTCATTCATGCATCTGTGCTCTAAGTAATATCCCCCACCGAACCATACAGACACTAATACTGATACTCAAAAAAACAACTAATAACCCATATACACACTCATGTAGCTACTCACCAACCCATGCAGCCACTTATACACAAAGTGAGACACAGATACAGATATTTAAATATTTAAACATTACTCGCTAATATATGTATTCACTAAGATACATTTAATAAGTCAGTTAACCAATCAATTTTACACAAAAAAATCCATTTAGAAATGTATTTACCCATTTATTCTTCCATCAACCTTTAGATTTACATATATAAAAAATATTTATTTTTCAGAAAGATACACATTCACTGGATGATGTCATCAGTGATGTCATTTGAGATGTCATCAGTGATGTCATGAGTGATGTCACTGACCATCTCATGAGTGATGTAATATGTGAAGTCATCAGCAGTGCATTGCAGGCGCAAGTTATAGTGAATCCAACTAACTATAACGTGGGAATTTCAATGGTTTTATGCGAGTAAAATTTCCACCTAACTATAACTGGTGTGAAACCTATGTTTTTTTCAGTGAATTGGATTGGTTTTTTAAATGCTAATTCCTAACTATAATTGGTGTGAAACCTATGTTTTTTTCAGTGAATATATATATATATATATATATATATATATATATATATATATATATATATATATTTTTTTTTTATTTTTTTTATTTTTTTTTTAAACAAAGGAGGCGGCACAGTCAGAGATCGATTTAAAGCCTTATTTATTGCAAGACTTCACCCCACCAACGCGTTTCGGCCTCACTCGGCCTTGCTCACGGTTGGTTAGTCCCTCTACAGTGTTTGTATTTATACTAGCCCATTTGTAGCCATTTATGAGGCATTATGGGAGATGTAGTTTTAGTGCAATTAAGTGATTAAATAAAAGAAAGACTTTGCATGCTTTTAGCACTTAAATAATAGTCATTGTTCAAAATGAGGGGTTTAGTACCCATTGTCTTGATTCGATGTTTTTATTCGTTGTTGTTCCGGGTGTAGTACCCATTTTTGTACTGAGGTTCTTATTCCAGATGGACATGCAGATCCTCTCCAAAGTTCATCCCCTTCGGGTGTTTGGTTCGGAGTCTAATTATCATACGAGACTCCATCTGTCGCAATCTTCTGACCACATCACCTCCTCTTTCCATTTTGTCCAGCACTTTTGCTCCGAAGAAATGCATTTGCCTCCAATCACCATTTTGGCATGTACTCATGTGCTTCGCAGTGGCATATTGCATGTTGGCATTTTTTACTGCTCGAATATGCTCCAAAATTCTTTTTTTTTATTTTTTTTTTCTTCAACATACACGTGGTACACCCCACATATTTCATTCCGCATTTGCATTCGATTATGTAAATGACATTTTTTGAGGTGCATGAGATTTGTTGATCTATTCTCATCAACTTGCCATCTGGTTCTTCGATTGCTTTCATACTTTTTCCAATCTTGCAGGCTTTGCAAGTATTGCAGGGTTGGAATCCTTTTCGCTGCATTTCTAGCCAGTTCTGTCTCGGCTTTTCTTGGAAGTGGCTTTTGACCAATAGGTCTTTAAGTGAAGTATTTTTCTTGTATGTTATTTGCGGTGAGTTGCCAATGGTATTGCCAATATCAGGATCATTTTTCAAGAGATGCCAGTATTTTCTCATTATTCGGGCAATGTTGGAACTTTCTTTGCTGTAGGTCATTATTAGTCTTGGAGGTGTGTGGGTTTCATTCTTTTTCGGTTGTTCCATCAATGTTTGGGTGCGTGTTTTTTGATCAATTTTCTTTTTGCAATTCGTCAATACTCTTTCTTCATAGCCTCTCGCTCTGAATCTGCATTTGCTTTCTTCAATGATTTTCTCCGCATCTTCAGCTACTGAGCAATTCCTTTTTAGTCTTGTGAATTCGCCATACGGTATACTACGCAAAAGTGGCGTTGGATGGAAACTTGTCCCATGAAGCACACTGTTCGTGGCTGTCTTTTTTCGAAATAGAGTTGATTCCAACTTTTCATTGTGCACATATATTTTTGTTTCCAAGAAATCTATTTCTTTAGTGCTGGTGTTGCATGTGAATTGCAATCCGACATTGTTGTTGTTGAGTTTGTTGAAATATGTCTGAAATTGCTCATTTGTGCCGTGCCAGATAATGAACAGGTCGTCGATGTACCTGACCCATAACATTATCCTTTCCAGATCTTGGTGATTTTCTTCATTCCATGCTATGGTCTTCTCCCACCACCCCATGGTGATATTGGCGTAGTTCGGTGATAGAGAATTGCCCATAGCGGTGCCCCAGGTTTGTCTGAATAGTTGCTTGTTGAAGAAAAAAACATTGTTTTTCAAGCATAGATCAATCATTGATATTAGCATCTTCGAATGGTCCAGGTATATGATGTTTCGTTGTTTGAAATAATATTCACAGGCTTGCATTCCGATATCATGGCGGATTGAGGTGTAGAGTGAGACTACATCAATAGTTGCTAGCAAAAATTCAGGGTTCCAGGTCACATTCATTAGAATTCTCAAAAAATCACCAGTGTCTTTTATATACGATGGAAGACTTTGGGCAATGGGGGCCAAAAATGTATCGACATAATTGGAAATGTTTTCGTATAATGATCCGCATGAAGAAACAATGGGCCTCCCTGGTGGTTGATTTAAGGTCTTGTGAATCTTCGGGAGAAAATATATGCACGGTATTATTGGGTGGTCGATGGTTAGGTACTTTTGTTCTTCTTCATCTATTAAACCATTTTTGTGCCATGTTTCCAAATATTCATGCAGTTCTTTTTTCATCTTTTCATACGGGTTTGTTGTCAATTTTTGATAGTTATTTGCCTGGTTTAATTGTCTCATTGCCTCTTCTATGTAATCAGTTGTTTTCATCAGGACAATATTCCCCCCCTTGTCCGCGGGTTTTATGGTGATTTTATCATTGTTCATTAATGTTTTGATTGCTGTACGCTCACTTTTCGAGAGATTTTCCCGTGTTTTGTTCTTGACTTTAGTGAGATTGTCCAGTTCTTTTACTATTGCTTCCGAAAATAGGTCTATTTTGTTCCCAGGTGACAATATCGGATAGTACCTTGATTTCCTCTTTAATCCTGTTGCTGGTCTGACGTCTGTTGGGATATTGAGCTCCTCTAACAGTTCAGCATCCGATATAGAGGTACCATCTAAGTCAAATAATGATTCAAAACTGTTTTTCATGTCTGGGATGTCTGCAATGGTATTGAAAGGAACTTCCTCTATGTTGTCATCTACAGTGTTGATGGGCTCTGTTTGTTTGTTGGCGTGCACTTTTGCTAGTTTTAACTTTCTCACATATTTGTAGAAATCTATCCGAGTTTCCGTATAATCAAAATGTGCCTCGGGACAAAATGATAATCCTTTATTTAAGACACGCTTTTCAGTCTCTGTCAGTTGGTGGTCTGAAAGATTCACTATCAGGTTGGCCTCGGATTGCGATTCCGTAGTGGGTACTGGCGTTTTTCTTCGCTTGGCCCTGCGGGTTTTTCTGACGCTGATGTGGGGGTTGCTTGATTTTGTTGCCCCCTTCCTCTTCCTCTTTGTCTTTGGTTGGGGTATGGTCGTCTCCCCCTTCCTCTTGCTCTTCCTCCGCCTCTCGCAATACTTTTTTCCAGATTGACCAATTCGACCTCCTCTAAAACTGACCAGTTTTTTGACTGGTAGGTGCTTCGTGTTGATCCATCATCACTAATGCTGGATTCACTTGCGCTTGATGTTAGTTTTTGTATTGGATAGTTCTTTTTCAAGTTATCATATTTTCTAGCAAAAGTCAATATTCTGCCATGAATGTAGTCCTGTTCATCCCTTTGGAATTTCCGTTCTTTGCGTTCTTCGATTTCATTTTCATAAGAGTCTAATCTAGTTTCCATTTCCTTGCGGAGTTTGGTAACTTCATCTTGATTGGTCTCATTTGAAATGTTGTCTTCCAGCTCTTTGATCTTTAATGTGATCTCATCCACCTCAATGCGTGCATGTTTCACAAGAATGCGCATCATATTCAGAGAGCACTGGGTATTATTGTCCATCCATTCTTCAATTAGTTCTTTCTTTACCTCCGTATGCGTTGGCATTGTGAATATCCTGAGCCCTCGAGGGATGCGTTTGACTTCTAAGTACTTTTCTAAAGCAATTGCCTCCCAACTTTTATTGATCTCTTTCTTGTATAATTTTTCTAAAGCGTTTAGCTGCTGCTTTAGAGTATTAACAGGTGTTGTGGACGTTGTCGAGGTTACTGGAGTTTCATCTGGTTTACCCCCAGCTTTGAACATCGTGGTTACTTTTGTAGCTCTTTTCGCTATACGAGCCTCCATTGTTGTAGTTTAATGGTGTGCTTCATGCAATTATACCTTAAAGGGTGAAACAATGTTTTCAGTCTCTGTCACTTTAAGGCTCGATCCTGACCTGACTGTTCTTCGTGAAGCTGCCCGTTATGTTCACGGAGTCAGCATTTTCCTACGTAGATTTAGTCAGCCACTTCAAATTCCTGCTTGCATTCATGGGAGTTACACTCCGCTTACCTTGTGCGGGACTGCTTCGCTCGGAGATCGCGCTGCGCAGCTTCTCCTTCAATCCGGCAAGGTAATCATTCACACGCAGCCTTTCGGTGCAGGAAGTTGGGCGCGTCACTCGGCTTCATTTCTCAGCATCCAAAGAGATCCCATAGCCATATCGATTTAAAGCCTTATTTATTGCAAGACTTCACCCCACCTCATTTTGAACAATGACTATTATTTAAGTGCTAAAAGCATGCAAAGTCTTTCTTTTCTTTAATCACTTAATTGCACTAAAACTACATCTCCCATAATGCCTCATAAATGGCTACAAATGGGCTAGTATAAATACAAACACTGTAGAGGGACTAACCAACCGTGAGCAAGGCCGAGTGAGGCCGAAACGCGTTGGTGGGGTGAAGTCTTGCAATAAATAAGGCTTTAAATCGATCTCTGACTGTGCCGCCTCCTTTGTTTCAAAAAATTACCTGGGTCAGGATCCGACCCCTGGGCAGAGCACACACTGCAGAGCGCGCCCACATGGCTATGGGATCTCTTTGGATGTTGAGAAATGAAGCCGAGTGACGCGCCCAACTTCCTGCACCAAAAGGCTGCGTGTGAATGATTACCTTGCCGGATTGAAGGAGAAGCTGCGCAGCGCGATCTCCGAGCGAAGCAGTCCCGCACAAGGTAAGCGGAGTGTAACTCCCATGAATGCAAGCAGGAATTTGAAGTGGCTGACTAAATCTACGTAGGAAAATGCTGACTCCGTGAACATAACGGGCAGCTTCACGAAGAACAGTCAGGTCAGGATCGAGCCTTAAAGTGACAGAGACTGAAAACATTGTTTCACCCTTTAAGGTATAATTGCATGAAGCACACCATTAAACTACAACAATGGAGGCTCGTATAGCGAAAAGAGCTACAAAAGTAACCACGATGTTCAAAGCTGGGGGTAAACCAGATGAAACTCCAGTAACCTCGACAACGTCCACAACACCTGTTAATACTCTAAAGCAGCAGCTAAACGCTTTAGAAAAATTATACAAGAAAGAGATCAATAAAAGTTGGGAGGCAATTGCTTTAGAAAAGTACTTAGAAGTCAAACGCATCCCTCGAGGGCTCAGGATTTTCACAATGCCAACGCATACGGAGGTAAAGAAAGAACTAATTGAAGAATGGATGGACAATAATACCCAGTGCTCTCTGAATATGATGCGCATTCTTGTGAAACATGCACGCATTGAGGTGGATGAGATCACATTAAAGATCAAAGAGCTGGAAGACAACATTTCAAATGAGACCAATCAAGATGAAGTTACCAAACTCCGCAAGGAAATGGAAACTAGATTAGACTCTTATGAAAATGAAATCGAAGAACGCAAAGAACGGAAATTCCAAAGGGATGAACAGGACTACATTCATGGCAGAATATTGACTTTTGCTAGAAAATATGATAACTTGAAAAAGAACTATCCAATACAAAAACTAACATCAAGCGCAAGTGAATCCAGCATTAGTGATGATGGATCAACACGAAGCACCTACCAGTCAAAAAACTGGTCAGTTTTAGAGGAGGTCGAATTGGTCAATCTGGAAAAAAGTATTGCGAGAGGCGGAGGAAGAGCAAGAGGAAGGGGGAGACGACCATACCCCAACCAAAGACAAAGAGGAAGAGGAAGGGGGCAACAAAATCAAGCAACCCCCACATCAGCGTCAGAAAAACCCGCAGGGCCAAGCAAAGAAAAACGCCAGTACCCACTACGGAATCGCAATCCGAGGCCAACCTGATAGTGAATCTTTCAGACCACCAACTGACAGAGACTGAAAAGCGTGTCTTAAATAAAGGATTATCATTTTGTCCCGAGGCACATTTTGATTATACGGAAACTCGGATAGATTTCTACAAATATGTGAGAAAGTTAAAACTAGCAAAAGTGCACGCCAACAAACAAACAGAGCCCATCAACACTGTAGATGACAACATAGAGGAAGTTCCTTTCAATACCATTGCAGACATCCCAGACATGAAAAACAGTTTTGAATCATTATTTGACTTAGATGGTACCTCTATATCGGATGCTGAACTGTTAGAGGAGCTCAATATCCCAACAGACGTCAGACCAGCAACAGGATTAAAGAGGAAATCAAGGTACTATCCGATATTGTCACCTGGGAACAAAATAGACCTATTTTCGGAAGCAATAGTAAAAGAACTGGACAATCTCACTAAAGTCAAGAACAAAACACGGGAAAATCTCTCGAAAAGTGAGCGTACAGCAATCAAAACATTAATGAACAATGATAAAATCACCATAAAACCCGCGGACAAGGGGGGGAATATTGTCCTGATGAAAACAACTGATTACATAGAAGAGGCAATGAGACAATTAAACCAGGCAAATAACTATCAAAAATTGACAACAAACCCGTATGAAAAGATGAAAAAAGAACTGCATGAATATTTGGAAACATGGCACAAAAATGGTTTAATAGATGAAGAAGAACAAAAGTACCTAACCATCGACCACCCAATAATACCGTGCATATATTTTCTCCCGAAGATTCACAAGACCTTAAATCAACCACCAGGGAGGCCCATTGTTTCTTCATGCGGATCATTATACGAAAACATTTCCAATTATGTCGATACATTTTTGGCCCCCATTGCCCAAAGTCTTCCATCGTATATAAAAGACACTGGTGATTTTTTGAGAATTCTAATGAATGTGACCTGGAACCCTGAATTTTTGCTAGCAACTATTGATGTAGTCTCACTCTACACCTCAATCCGCCATGATATCGGAATGCAAGCCTGTGAATATTATTTCAAACAACGAAACATCATATACCTGGACCATTCGAAGATGCTAATATCAATGATTGATCTATGCTTGAAAAACAATGTTTTTTTCTTCAACAAGCAACTATTCAGACAAACCTGTGGCACCGCTATGGGCATTTCTCTATCACCGAACTACGCCAATATCACCATGGGGTGGTGGGAGAAGACCATAGCATGGAATGAAGAAAATCACCAAGATCTGGAAAGGATAATGTTATGGGTCAGGTACATCGACGACCTGTTCATTATCTGGCACGGCACAAATGAGCAATTTCAGACATATTTCAACAAACTCAACAACAACAATGTCGGATTGCAATTCACATGCAACACCAGCACTAAAGAAATAGATTTCTTGGACACAAAAATATATGTGCACAATGAAAAGTTGGAATCAACTCTATTTCGAAAAAAGACAGCCACGAACAGTGTGCTTCATGGGACAAGTTTCCATCCAACGCCACTTTTGCGTAGTATACCGTATGGCGAATTCACAAGACTAAAAAGGAATTGCTCAGTAGCTGAAGATGCGGAGAAAATCATTGAAGAAAGCAAATGCAGATTCAGAGCGAGAGGCTATGAAGAAAGAGTATTGACGAATTGCAAAAAGAAAATTGATCAAAAAACACGCACCCAAACATTGATGGAACAACCGAAAAAGAATGAAACCCACACACCTCCAAGACTAATAATGACCTACAGCAAAGAAAGTTCCAACATTGCCCGAATAATGAGAAAATACTGGCATCTCTTGAAAAATGATCCTGATATTGGCAATACCATTGGCAACTCACCGCAAATAACATACAAGAAAAATACTTCACTTAAAGACCTATTGGTCAAAAGCCACTTCCAAGAAAAGCCGAGACAGAACTGGCTAGAAATGCAGCGAAAAGGATTCCAACCCTGCAATACTTGCAAAGCCTGCAAGATTGGAAAAAGTATGAAAGCAATCGAAGAACCAGATGGCAAGTTGATGAGAATAGATCAACAAATCTCATGCACCTCAAAAAATGTCATTTACATAATCGAATGCAAATGCGGAATGAAATATGTGGGGTGTACCACGTGTATGTTGAAGAAAAAAAAAAAAAAAAAAAAGAATTTTGGAGCATATTCCAGCAGTAAAAAATGCCAACATGCAATATGCCACTGCGAAGCACATGAGTACATGCCAAAATGGTGATTGGAGGCAAATGCATTTCTTCGGAGCAAAAGTGCTGGACAAAATGGAAAGAGGAGGTGATGTGGTCAGAAGATTGCGACAGATGGAGTCTCGTATGATAATTAGACTCCGAACCAAACACCCGAAGGGGATGAACTTTGGAGAGGATCTGCATGTCCATCTGGAATAAGAACCTCAGTACAAAAATGGGTACTACACCCGGAACAACAACGAATAAAAACATCGAATCAAGACAATGGGTACTAAACCCCTCATTTTGAACAATGACTATTATTTAAGTGCTAAAAGCATGCAAAGTCTTTCTTTTCTTTAATCACTTAATTGCACTAAAACTACATCTCCCATAATGCCTCATAAATGGCTACAAATGGGCTAGTATAAATACAAACACTGTAGAGGGACTAACCAACCGTGAGCAAGGCCGAGTGAGGCCGAAACGCGTTGGTGGGGTGAAGTCTTGCAATAAATAAGGCTTTAAATCGATCTCTGACTGTGCCGCCTCCTTTGTTTCAAAAAATTACCTGGGTCAGGATCCGACCCCTGGGCAGAGCACACACTGCAGAGCGCGCCCACATGGCTATGGGATCTCTTTGGATGCTGATATATATATATATATATATATATATATATATATATATATATATATATATATATATATATATATATATATATATATATATATATATATATATATATATATATATATATATATGTATATATATATATATATATATATATATATATATATATATATATATATATATATATATATATATATATATATATATATATATATATATATATTCACTGAAAAGCCATTGGTTATAGACCATATAGAGTTAGGGATTAGCATTTACAAAACCATAATTTACTCGCACAAAACCATAGAAATTCGCATATATAGTTAGATGCAATAACTATATATCGCGCACCCGCAATCCACTGCTGATGATGTCACATATTACATCATTCATGACATGCTCAGTGACATCACTGATGACATCACTGATGACATCTCAAATGACACAACTGATGTCATCACTGATGACATCTCAAATGACATTACTGATGACATCACTGATGACATCTCAAATGACATCACTGATAACATCTCAAATGACATCACTGATGACATCACTGATGACATCTCAAATGACATCACTGATGAAATCATTTATAACATCTCATTTGACATTACTGATCACATCACTGATGATATCATTCATGTGATAATACGATGAACCTCTTCAAACTCTAATATAACCTTAGATACAATCAGTGTAAACAGACACTCACAGACTGTCACTCATCCATGGAGTTACTCACACACCTAGTCAGTCATGCAAAGAATCAATCACACGTCCATTTCCTCAACTATACAGTTATGCACACCTTACTTATTCAAACATATACTAACACATATTTACTCTCTTATACAATCCCTGATACAAGTTTATAATGATCCATACAGCCACTCACACATTCCCTGGCTCTTATGCACAGTTATTTATATATGTCAACTCTCACATGTACTGTGTTTTACATATGTACTTACTTTGACATGTAGCACTGAGATATCCATTCACTCACAAATACACTCATGCACACAGTCAACCGCCCATACAGCTGTTTCCACGTGCACTTTTGAACCCATACATCTAGTGAATCAACTGCTCACACATCTATGCACAGAGTCACACACCTCCCAGCCACCCCCACACACACACTCACTCTCCCATACAAATACTTGGGCAACCAATCAATAACCCATATAGTTACTCATATAGCTACTGATCAACACATGCAGCAGTTTACAGAACAACAGATATAATGATGCACAAATTAAGACAGTTTAGTCACTAACCCATGCACTCAGTGATACACATTTAATCTTTCTCTCATACAGTCAGTCATGCACCTACTAAATCCTTCATCCAGACACTTATACATCCACTCATTCTTCAATATGTAAGACATATTTTAACTTTACAGAAACATACAATCACTGGATGTTGTCATCAGTGATGTCATCAGTGATGTCACTGACCATGTCATGAATGATGTAATATGTGACAACATCAGCAGTGGATTGCGGGTGCGCGATATATAGTTATTGCAACTAACTATATATGCGAATTTCTATGGTTTTGTGCGAGTAAATTATGGTTTTGTAAATGCTAATCCCTAACTATATATGGTCTATAACCAATGTTTTTTTCAGTGAATTTTCTTGGTTTTGTACATGCTAATCCCTAACTATATATGGTCTATAACCTATGGTTTTTTCAGTGAATTTCATTGGTTTTTTAAAAGCTAATATCTATAGCTGTAACATATATTCTTATTCTAATTCACAAATATATTTTATATATATTTGTATTATATTTTTTTAATTCAATTTATATTATAGTCTAAATTATTTTTTCTTGTTTCGCTGCCGGTCCGCAAACCGGTAAACGTTCCGTTAGTGCAAATACCGCGTTAGAAAGGCACATCGTGACGCGTCCCGTAAACGCAACATATCGCGTTACTACGTAATGCCCCTTATGACGTGCTGCGTTAGCGCACCCAGAAGCGTTCTGGAACGCGAACCAAGGTGCGAAACGTAAAGCCCTGGAATCGATCCAAGGCGCGGCGCGGAACGCGGAACGTAAGCATAATAGGTCATGTGACTAGTTCATAAAACTTTTCATTGGTTCATTTTACTTTTAGTTTCCTAATGATGGAACGCTTGATCATATGACGTAAAATAAACACTTTTCATTGGTTTAGAACATTTTCTTTTCTCAAATGATGAAAGTCCCACCTTTTTTCCTCACTCCGACTTTCATTTTTATGAGAGAAAGACCTGTTTTTGTTTGCTAAGACATGGCATTTGTATTAGCTGCAGCTGGTGGATCTCCACCACCTCCACCACCACCAAAGAAGAGAGGACCGACTAGCCAGGTCATCTTCGACCAGGAAGAAGAAGAAGAGGAAGACGAGGAACAGGAGCAAGGGACAAGTGGCTTTCTGAAAGAAATGCCAAGAACGTCCCATGTGAAAGTGAATTTTATCTGGCAATTTTTTTCTTTTCCTTCTCATGAAAAGAAAGTTAATGCCAGGTACGTTACCTGCCTCATCTGCAAAAAAAACTCTCGAGAGGGACCGAAAACAAATATAGCTATGGTAATCATACCATGCATCGGCACATGGAGAGTTTGCACCCTCTTAATTATTCTAAAGCACAACTTCGAGATTTGGTGGATAACCCCCGACCGGCTAAAATATCCACCAATGACTTAGCAATAAGTGAGTCAGAGGCAAGGGAAACGGTCCCAAATCTCCAAAAGAACTTTGGGCAGATGAGATTGACATGTGTAGCATGTGGAAAATTAATTTCATGCGGAGAGATGAGTATTACTTTAATAAATAGATCATTTGAAAAGCATCAATGTCCAAAACGTCCAAGAAAGTAATTTTTTTTTTGTTGCTCCTGTTGAGCCCTTTGAAGTGAATCATTTTTGTTTCCCCTTCCTCAAAAAAACCACAAAAAAAATATAAAACATCAAAAATAATAAAAAAAAGTTATTTTCAGAACTATCTTCCCTTTTAAAAAAAATTGCTAGAATGTTTAGCACTCTAGCATCCTCTATTTCTTTTGATTCGCTTCCCGGTTAGCGTTCGGGTACGCGAACCGGGAGCGAACTAAAAAAAATTTTTTTTTTAAAAAAAGACGAGTAAATAAACAGAGAGTAATATGAAAAGAAAGACAAATAGAGGGAGTAACACACAGTTACTGTTGAAAGAGGGACTGATAAAAGAAGTGAAAAGAGTAGTATAAGTAAGTAAAAGAAAAAGAAATGAAGGAAGTAGCAAAGACAGGAAACTAAGGGTTAAAGAAAAGAAGCAGTGGAACTAATAAAAGTTAAATCTGATAGACATGTAACGTAAAGAGTACTAAACTCTTACCTTATAATTGTCATTACCGTACTAAATTATCTTTTTTATACTTTTAATCTGTGTAAGAAAGAACAAAAACATTTAAATTAATACAAGGTGGTAAAAAAAGTGTGAGCATGAGACAAAATGAATGTTAAACGTTAAATGTGGTATACTTGTAAAGCGCACAGCTGCCCCAGCAAAGAGGCGTCCCGGCGCTGTATACCGCTGGGGAACCCTTCCTGGCTTTCCCTGTGAGATGGTCCCTCCTGGGCATCCCCAAGGTGAAGCCAGGCATCCCCGGCGCTGATGGGGCCGTTGGTAGAGATTAAGCAAGCTATTGCCCAGAGTTGCTGAGTGGGACCCATGCTTGGAGTAGGCACCGAGGCGAGAATTATCGAGTCCGCTGACCATGGCCCAAGACCCTGCCACGTCAGGAATCGAACCCTGGTTCCGAGCCGACCTCTGCTTCCGGGTCTGCCGCCTCTAACCAGTGAGCCACACCAATCCATATACATATTAGAAATCACAATTCAAAGTAGAAAATTAATTAAACATATTTAATGGTTTATTTTTGCTGTTATCAGAAAATATCAAATTTCACTGAAAACAGTGAGTTGACAGTATTCATCATATAACAGCGGGGAAAAAAAAACACAATCAAAATGATGGTGTTTAAAAAACCCAAATAATATAAATAAGCAGAAATAGGAACTTCTCCAAAGTAACTTACTTTCTATGACGTCAAAGGATATCCTATGAACAGCTTATACTCTGTTGTGCTGTTACTATTTTCTGCCCGCCACTTTCTGAAAGATAAACTCAATTGTTTTAAGAAAACTGAGACATACAAAGCAATTTAAAACAGCACACTAAGTTACAGCAACACCTAGAATCATTATAGTCCAATTACCTACCCTAAATTCTGACTTCAAAAATCAAGTCAAAAGGCAACATTGCTTCATACTCAATTAGTAATGTTTGCTGAAAGACTAGCCATTTTTAAATTTCAAATAAGCTGTGTAATATCCAGATGTTGTCAAAGGACCACCATATTATATAATAGCTGCAGTTGCAAATGTTCTTCCTGAAATCGATGACTGTGTTGCCCAAATTTTTTTAATTAGACTTAACAACTTTTTTTCATCCAGTTTATGTAGTTCAAATTGTAAAATGACATTTCACCCATAAGTTTCCATAAAAAATATGGACAGCATTGCAGACTTACATTTCCTCTACTCTTTATTTTGATCTGCTGCTTGACTTAGCTTATAAAAACAAACAGTTTTCGCTCTGTACTACAATTATCCACAAGGCCATATAGAGTAGGAGCCATTAGAACCTCTGTAAATTCCTCTAAACAAATCCCAAGCTTCCTTTCCTAAAATGTTGGTTGTAAGAACACCAGGTAAGAATTTTGAAGGTGGAAAGGCAATCTTTTTTTAAAACAGAATCATTGCAGAATGACCAACCGTTTCCAGATTTCAAATAAGCTGTATAATGTCCTGAATTAGTTGAAGGACCGTTATGATATATAATTGCTGTAGTTATAAAAGTCCTTCCTGATATTGACAACTGCGAAGCCACAAAATTATTAATTAAAGTTGTCAATTTAGTTCCATCAGGCCTACATCGTTGGAACTTTAAAATGACATACTGGACATAACTTCGTAAAATTAACGTGGACAGCATTCCAGACTTACATTGGCTGCACTCCATGTTTTGATCGGCTGCCTTTACTAGCTTATTGGAGGATACTGATTTACTGTCAGGCAAAGTTAAATATATAAATCTTTCTGAGTCTACACTAGTAATACTTGATAGCCTACAGTTCTCTCAGTCATGCTGCCATTGATAAGAAAGGCCAAATAGATAATCTACATCTACACCCTCATCTTGCAATACATCAAGCATATACATTAAAAACTCCTGACAATCCTGCTGAATATTTTCAGAGAATTCTGTTTGACCTGAACATTCGTCTAACAGAAAACGAATTTCAGACACACTTTCTACTCTGGTTCTATCAGCACTACATTTCTCTAACACAGAATTCAACAAACAGCATAAACTTTGTTCCGAATTGATCACAATCTGTTCTTTGAAAGTCTCTAGTGAAAAGAGAACATTAACAACTACATTAGCATAGCAGTTGACACCAGCACTATTTTCAAATTTAAAACCAACAACATTTTCAACAGAATTCATTTTATTCCTGCTTACAATTTTGGGTTCATCGACTTTTGGTCTTTTTGCTACAACCTCCCTACTATTACTGATATTTCTTCATTTCGGGCCTACCACACGTTTCTCAATCAAAGGATATTGAGGCAAATGTGGCGCATACTCTCTTCTTAACCTATTGTATTCCTTAACACAATCTAGATCCGCACAAATGTTTGTGACATCACAGTCAATCAAGTACAAACCCGATAAAGTTTGACTCGTGGCAATGCTACATAAGCCATACCCTCTTTGAATACAGAACTGGCAATATTCACTAAAGCAGTGTCTACACTTAAATCCTGCGATTTATGAATTGTCACCGCATATGCCAAGCAAACAGGAAACTGCTTACGGCGAACATATAAGTCTTTAACAAGCAAAAACCTAGCAGAGCAACGACCAATTAGCTGTACTTCCTCAATGCCATCAAATTTAATTTTAAAAAATTCAATTCCATCTCTACTTCTGTATTTCTCAAAATCAATAACATTACCCATTGATCCATTTACCAGACCTTTTTCAACATGTAAATTCCTTCTCAAAATGATTCGGCAATTTAAGCACACATTCAAAGTCTTTTCAAAACCCGCAGTTTTAGATATAGTCTTCTCTAATGAATCCAATTTAGATTTCAAATTCTCAGACAAAATAATTGTTGCTCCCATATGCTCTATTTTGTCAATAGCTTCCAGTTTCACAATCTCTTGTTTTTCTAAATTCAACATTTTGTTGTTGAAGATGGAACATTCTGCAAGAGTTGGCATCAAACATATTCCAGATTTCTTCACAGTAATTTTCTGAAAAATATCCTCTGGCAAAACGTCTTCTTCTGGATATAAATTTGACAGTAAGCGCGCATGTAAAGCTTCTTTACCACGCTCAGTCACTTTCCCGATTCTAATATCTTGTAGAATATTCTTGTAATCTTTGTCCTTCGCCTGACGCATATTTTCATGCAGCTCAGCATAACTGAAGTTTAACCATATGTTAACGTTGCCAATGCTCCCTAGGCACTTCTTGGTATCTTCATGTGTAAGCAGTTTAAACACTGGTTGTCCTTTCACTGGTGTCAGCTGCAGAAGATCACCAAAAACAATGATGTGTTTGCCACCGAATAACACATCATACTCTGTTTTAAGAACTTCCTGCATTCTCAAATGCACAAAAGCAAGCATGACATTTGAAACCATGCTTACTTCGTCAATAATAAGAAGTTTCATCTTCTTCAGGACTCTAGATACTTCACAACAAGCATCTCCAGATAACTTGTGGTATTGTAATTTGTTATCATGCTCCACTGGCAGTATCAGTAACCAATGCAAAGTAATCCCTTTAATGTTATGAGCTGCCAGTCCAGTTGGAGCGGTCACAACACAAGACAGCGATGACTCAGTCCTTTTCTGCAGATAACATGAAATTGCTTTAATAAGGAAACTTTTTCCAGTTCCTGCTTCTCCACTCACGTACAGTCAGACAGGCTTCAACGACGTACATGAGCACTCTTCCTTCTCATGACTTAATCCATGCTCAATTTGGTTGGTAACTTCGTCATATATTTTCCTCTGCTCAACGTTAAGTTGTCTTTCCAATTCTTCTAAGTTAACCGCATCCTTCTGAGCATGTGCCATGGCTCTTTCCACTTCAATCATGGCAGTGGCAGCTTCATTTTCAATAACTGGTTCTCCTAGTGGATCCTGACTCAATGAAACAGAACTCTGACTGTCCTGAGAACTGTCTCTAGCAATCTCGGCTGCAATTGTTGCTTCCTGCTCAATTTCTGCATTCAACATTTGTAGATATTTTGGAAAAACAGGACATTCTATGGACTCCTTGGCTGCATTGAAAGAGTCTTCGTAATAGAGGAAATCCCCAAGCAGTTCCTCTTCTGCACGCCAAGGCTTGAAAAGTTGCAAAAGAGCTAAATAGAAAAACTCTTTTCTTTAGGGAGATTCGCAATCCAATTTTCGATGATTTATCAATTGACATTTTTTTTGCTTGACCAGACATCCCTCACTTCCAATTACAGCATACACTCCTTTATCAATATCTTCTTTGATGTTCCTCTTGAAAACGTAATTTTGAAGAACATCATACAGACAAGCATTCTCCAGGTGACTGCTTCCATTTGGATAATATGTATCCAACATGTTGCTCTTCAAAATATCTGTACTGTTTGGCTCCTTCTCCGCCAAATACTCAATTTCCCGTACTGACCGTGGAAATGCAAAACGACATTTGGTGTAGTACTTGTCCTTGTTTCTGAATTTACGATGACAGTACTTTCCACAACGATGGCTTTGAAACCGTAAAACTTGTTCTTCGTTTGTCTTTGGAACAGCACATGTAGCATACTGTTCTATGAAACTCATCACTAAGTCATCCAGATCTGTTCCAAATTTGGGTGCATCTTTGATCCATAGCAGCATATGTATATGAGGAGCACCTCTTGCTTGATACTCCTTTCTCCAGAAGAAATCCAACACCTCTCCAAGAGGTGGATTTTTCTTGTTCGTGATGAAAGACATCATAGCTTCAAATCTATGATTGAAGTACCTGCATACATTCACTGGATCCAAAGAGCACAGTTCTCCGGGTGTCTTGAATTCAATATTTTCAATGTTTCCATTTACCTCTCGTAGAAATTCAAGTAAGTCTTCCCAGCCATACTCAGCACAACTGAGAGTGAGGAACCATGTGGGAGTTCCTAAGTTCCTCAGCATACATTTTAAGTCACCATGACGGCGGTACCAATACTCATTAGTACCACGCTGACAAGCCATGAGATTAATCAGGTGAGAATCCAAAATACTGTCTTGCACATTGACTTTATCCATAAAGTCCCTTGCCGAGATATTTCGCAGGTTGTACACCACTTTTCAAGATGTGGTTCACTGCATAAGACAATCCAGAGAGATCACTTTCAAACAGTAGATGAAATAAATAGGGAATGCATTGTCGAAACCTAGGATCTTCTGTATACAATCGTAAAGTCCGGTATTCTGAAGCAGGAATTTGAACAGGTCGCTCATCATATCGTCCTCCTCGACCTGTGGGAAATAACTGTGGGAAACATCGAGCTTCCAAACTTTCCTCCCAAACACTAATGGGACTCCCTTTGGCTTGTTTCATTTGAAACAACTCAATAGCATTCCCCATGACTTCCTTGGAATGCAAAGGATAAACACTATAATGTTCATATATTTCTTCCTTTTTAGAGGCTTCTACTTTCTCAATTTGTCCAGGACACAAATCGCTGTCCTCTTCTTCACTTACTTCCTCTTCTGCAACACATACATTCTTGTAGTACTTATTATTTTTTATCAAATACAATGTTGCCTTTTTGACTTTCCTAACATCCACTAAATCTTGCCAGATTTTCTTACTCTTTGTCGGAACACCATTAACTATGATAACCAGAGGTTCCTCTTCCACTTTCTCTACTCCATTTGTATTAATGTTTTTCTTCAAATCCAAAGGCAAATAAACAACCCTTCCCTTTAATCCTCTCTGTAAATCTGATGGAGGCAACTTCCCTGTCTTTGGCTCCATTCGTACAATAGCCTGGAAGGGATGGACACTTTGAATCAAAATAGATTCATAAGTATTTAAATCCTTCAATTCAGAAGGAATGTCATCTAATTCCAGATTATTATAAACCACTCTGGCAGGCATTTGGTTTTGGTTTAATTTGTTATAGCAATAAGTACACATACGTTGGTCCGCTCCCAAATCAAAACAATTTTCTACCATCAAGTATGTGGCAAAATCCTTCCATTCACTATTGTTTTCCATATCACTTTTAGCATATATATCCACTAACTTAGTCTGATTCTTATAATAAGTCCGTCGACAACACACACAAGTGAAATTAGGCCTCTCACTTGATTTCACCATAAACGTGGAAATTTCCTTGTGAAACTTATCTGTACTGAAAATCTGTACACTGTCTTCCACATTACCTTCTTCTAGTGGTTCAATATCAACATTGTTCTCTTTACCAGCAAAGTAACAGAACTCAATTTCTTGACAAATATTCTTCACATCTACTTCAGAACCATGCAAAAGAGCTCTGCTTAATTTTTTAAGCATAATTGCTGGACTCTTAGCATAATACAACATTCTAACTAATTTCCTTACTTTATTATGATGCACTGCTAGCATCCTGAAATGATGAAATACACTCTGATATACTCTCCTAGAAAGACAAGCCAGTGAATGACCAGGCAAACCTGTCACTTGTCTCACTCGGCAAGGATCTAATTCTTGCAACAACTTTATTTTTTGCTTTACACTTTTCTTATGAAATGTCCGTATAAAATCACTAAGCAAATTGATGGAATCCTGTCGCACACTGCAAATAGAACTACACTTCCAGGTGTACACTGGTCCCTTAGGACGTCTCCCTAAAACCTCATCACTTAGCGCCTCTTCTGCATCTGCAGACACAAGTATTTCTTTTTCAACCGGATGACCATCTTTTACCTCATATGCTCGACCACTGCTGTCAACTGCATGCACCAAAACATTGTCCTGAAAATAACTCTCCTCATTAAAAAACTGCCTCACTCTTTGAACTATGCATCCATTCTCCTAAGAAAACTTCACAAAAATTACTTCGATTAACTTCTCTCTTCCATCTACTATTAGATTTGAAAACATAGATTACCTTGTTTAGTTTCCTAATTCTATTAATTACCAAAATAAATAACTTTCGCTTAATTTCGAAAGCCTGATCAATAATTTTCTCTACATTTTTCTTTTTCTTATAAAATGACACTTTCTGTTGACCTTTTTTAAATTGTTTTAGCAAATTGACAATTACCCTGTTGCGGAACATTCGCTTACGAATGTCCCTGAATATATTATCCCTTCTACTGCCATGCACAGAGTTATCTCCTGCTCTAGCACAAACTTTTTTGACGGGCCTTTCCTTTCCATTTAAATTGGCTCTCTTTTTCTGGACTAAAACTTGTTCTGTAGTTATACTTTTGTTTCTACAAATGTTTCTAAGGAATGATTTCGTTCTCTTACCCGGTGTTCTCTTCGTCCGTTGAGGTAATTCTAATGTAGAGGACTGCTGCAAAATGTTAGTCAACTGCTGTCTTTGACGTTTCGTAGCCTTTCGAATTCTATCCTTAGACGGCATTGTCTAATTAACAAATAATCTGCAGTTGAATCTGTGGTGAAATATAATAAAAAATGTTATTAACCACTATTATCAAACAGTAAATCAATAACAGTAAGAATTTGATTCAACAATGCTATAAAAATGAATAAAATAAAAGAATTCACAAGGGTGCAGGGGGTATCACTTTGACACCCTCTGGCACCCTCAAAACAGGCACAGGTGCCATGTGGCAGGCATACCAGCCCTAAGGGCAGGTCTGCCTTTCACATAACATAGGTGTGCAAGCACACTTGTGCTTGCACACCGGAATCGGTATTTTACCATGAAGTTTGATTTCATGCTAAAACACCGATTCGTTAAGGCCTTTGGGACTCAGAAGAGTCCCCCTTACATAGCAAATTTACAGAATCGGTAAAATTACCGATTCGGTATTTTACCGAACCAATAATTTTTCCGATTCTGTTAAATGTAGATTTACCTACATGTGGCCTTGGATTTAGGCCCCTACATACCGATTGGCCATTTACCGGTCGGAAACGGCCGAAATCGGCCGAAACCGGTCGGTAAATGGCCTGAAACGGCCACCTACATCGGGCCCTAAGTGTGCATGCACTTGATTTCAAAAAAAGTTTTTAAACCTTTTATGTAAAACAATAATACACCTACATTCATGGGGAACAGACTTAAAATGCCCTAATACACATGAAAACGTTTTTTTAAGGAACTTGCACCTGTTTTTCAATAACTTTTAACATGGCTATGTAACTCAAACAATCAAAATGAAAATTTGCCAGGCACACATGGGGGCGTATTTACAAGGGCCTTACACTACGAGGAAAGTGACTTCAAATGACCAGACACACATGGGGACGTATTTACAAGGCCCTTGAACCTGGGGGAAGTGACTTGAAATTGCTAAGCACACATAGGAGGGTATTTACAATGCCCGTGCAACACTTATGCATCATTCTCTTTTAACATGGCTATGTAACTCAAACAATTAATCATTCCTATGGGCTTTGAAGCCCATAGGAATGATTAGGCATTACCGATTCGGTATTTACCAAATCGGTAATTAAAGAATTCTCAAGGGTGCAGGGGGTATCACTTTGACACCCTCTGGCACCCTCAAAACAGGCACAGGTGCCATGTGGCAGGCATACCTGCCCTAAGGGCAGGTCTGCCTTTCACATGACATAGGTGTGGATGCACACATGTGCATGCACACCGGAATCGGTATTTTACCATGAAGTTTGATTTCATGCTAAAATACCGATTCGTTAAGGCCTTTAAGACTCAGAAGAGTCCCCCCTACATAGCAAATTTACAGAATCGGTAAAATTACCGATTCGGTATTTTACCGAACCAATAATTTTTCCGATTCTGTAAATGTACATTTACCTACATGTGGCCTTGGATTTAGGCCCCTACATACCGATTGGCCATTTACCGGTCGGAAACGGCCGAAATCGGACGTATCCGGCCGGTAAATGGCCTGCAACGACCACCTACATCGGGCCCTAAGAGTGCATGCATTTGATTTCAAAAAAAGTTTTTAAACCTTTTATGTAAAACAATAATACACCTACATTCATGTGGAACAGACTTAAAATGCCCTAATACAAATGAAAACGTTTTTTAAAGGAACTTGCACCTTTTTTTCAATAACTTTTAACATGGCTATGTAACTCAAACAATCAAAATGAAAATTTGCCAGGCACACATGGGGGCGTATTTACAAGGGCCTTGCACTACGAGGAAAGTGACTTCAAATGACCAGACACACATGGGGACGTATTTACAAGGCCCTTGATCCCGGGGGAAGTGACTTGAAATTGCTAACCACACATAGGAGAGTATCTACAATGCCCGTGCAACACTTTTGCATCATTTTTTACATATACACCGTACCATTAACAACACAAATGCATCATATATCTGTTCCGCAAAAGCGACGCATTGAGTCACATCATTTTACCATCAAAAACAATTTCACCGATTCTGTAAATGTAGATTTACCTACATGTGGCCTTGGATTTAGGCCCCTACATACCGATTCGCCGTTTACCGGTCGGAAACGACCGAAATCGGCCGTAACCGGTCGGTAAATGGCCTGAAACGACCACCTACATCGAGCCCTAAGTGTGCATGCATTTGATTTCAAACAAAGTTTTAAAACCTTTTATGTAAAACAATAATACACCTACATTCATGGGGAACAGATTCAAAATGCCCTAATACACATGAAAACTTTTTTTTAAGGAACTTGCACCTTTTTTTCAATAACTTTTAACATGGCTATGTAACTCAAACAATCAAAATGAAAATTTGCCAGGCACACATAGGGGCATATTTACAAGGGCCTTGCACTACGAGGAAAGTGACTTCAAATGACCAGACACACATGGGGACGTATTTACAAGGCCCTTGAACCCGGGGGAAGTGACTTGAAATTGCTAAGCACACATAGGAGGGTATTTACAATGCCCGTGCAACACTTATGCATCATTTTCTCTTAACATGGCTATGTAACTCAAACAATTAATCATTCCTATGGGCTTTGAAGCCCATAGGGATGATTAGGCATTACCGATTCGGTATTTACCGAATCGGTAATTAAAGAATTCACAAGGGTGCAGGGGGTATCACTTTGACACCCTCTGGCACCCTCAATACAGGCACAGGTGCCATGTGGCAGGCATACCTGCCCTAAGGGCAGGTCTGCCTTTTACATGACATAGGTGTGCATGCACACATGTGCATACACACCGGAATCGGTATTTTAGCATGAAGTTTGATTTCATGCTAAAATACCGATTCGTTAAGGCCTTTGAGACTCAGAAGAGTCCCCCCTACATAGCAAATTTACAGAATCGGTAAAATTACTGATTCGGTATTTTACGAAACCAATAATTTTACCGATTCTGTAAATGTACATTTACCTACATGTGGCCTTGGATTTAGGCCCCTACATACCGATTGGCCATTTACCGGTCGGAAACTGCCGAAATCGGCCGTAACCGGTCGGTAAATGGCCTGAAACGACCACCTACATCGGGCCCTAAGAATGCATGCATTTGATTTCAAAAAAAGTTTTTAAACCTTTTATGTAAAACAATAATACACCTACATTCATGGGGAACAGACTTAAAATGCCCTAATACAAATGAAAACGTTTTTTAAAGGAACTTGCACCTTTTTTACAATAACTTTTAACATGCACAGCTCCTATATACATACACACCTTGTCAGTACTAATACTTTACATTATCTACAATTACAATTGGTAAAAGAATCCAAAATCCCCTTTGAAAGCAGAATGCAAACACTTGACGCAAAACATCATTTTAAATACACAGCTGACTTTCTTATTTACACAAAAAAGCATACTACTCTTTATCTAAAATATATAAACGATAACTCACCTTTACAAATTCTTTTTGAAATTCAAAACAGACTCAGAAACACACCAATTATTCTTTAGCAGAATTACAGGTATGCACTCCAGAGTCTGGAACCAACAAAGGCACCGAAACGCTGATATTCATCACACATACCTCTCATGTCAGCCAATAAAAACTCTTCCCTCACTTTTTTCAAATCAACACCCTTCCCCCCTCTGCCCTTTCTACCTCTTTTCCATAGCAACTACCGCCTGCCAGACCTGTCATGGTCACAAGTTCACACAACAATGTTTCAAATGAACTCTGAACTCTCAGTACACCTGCTAATCCACTGCAATCTTTCATAACAACATTTTTAAATAACCATTCAAAATACATCTTTCAAAGAACACATCCATGCACCCTAACTTTCTGTTTTCAGCAATGGAAATACACCAATCACTGCTAATGAATCATTTGCACTTAAACTCCACAGTTTTTTACATTACAAACATCACTATTTCAACTGCCATTTCATTCCCACACTTCATCTGACTGCAGCAAAAACTCCTCTAGCTATGTTTTCAGTCTGGATTCTTGGACATAGCTACATCCACTGGGCTCACAGGTATACTGATAACAGAAATTTACACAACCTCAATTTACAAAATGTGGAAATCAAATGGATTGGTCGAAGAGGATTGAAATGTCACCAATTGATACCATTGGTGAAAACCTTTTTACATTTGCCAACCCCTGACCTCATAATAGTGCACTGTGGAGGAAACGATTTGGGCACTTTGACTGGTGTAGGTCTGGAAATGCTTTTAAAGGACACCTTTGAGCAATTGATGACACTTTTTCCTCAAACTGCCTTGGTATATTCCAATATATGCCAAAGACAAAAATGGAGGTGGTCCAATCAATTTTGTCCACAAATTGAGAAATCGAGGAAGCATGTAAATAAGTCTGTTTCAGCTTACATGAGGGACCATGGAATGGGCTGCATCTACAACAATAACTTGCGTTACTACATGCAAGATATCTACAGAGGAGATGGCGTGCATTTCTCAGATGAGGGGAACAGAGTTTTCATACTAAATTTAAGAATGTGTATTGGTTCCTACTTATAAGTTTCTAGAACTTACACAGAACCCAAAAGCTCTTTTCAGAGCTACCTTAACTTAGTTAACTCTTTTGAAATTTCGAATATACGCTTTTTCTCTTATTTTCACTTAAATTCGCTTCCCGGTACGCTACCCAGTTCGCGTACCGGCAGCTAACTATGCGAAAAAATCAATTATTTTTTCTCGACATATTTGAGCCTCCTCAGCCACCCTCAGAAAACTTAGGGAGACAGAATACGTCTAAAGTACTCCAATCTACCCATTCTGAACATTATTTACCCTCCATCTTATATCTCAATTCTACCGAAACACAAAATGGAGGACTCCTGTAACGCTGCAAGTTCGCGTACCGGGAAACGCACTGACAAGCACTCGCTCAAAAAAGGTGGGAAAGTAATTTACAGAAAAACCACTGGAGACACTTTCACCAATTAAACAGTAGCTCATACTACATACCAATCCCTACCATTTTCTCAAATTTCGTTGGAATACCATTTAGCCATTTAGCATGTAGAACTCTCTAAAATCCCTTAGGTAAATTACTTCACAAAACATATCGGAAGTGTTGGAAATGACAACCAATTAAAATATTACTTTCAATTTCTACTATTATATCATGACATTTGATTGGTTATGTACCTGAATATATATAAACAAAGAGAGAGAAACACAGCCATTTTGACTACTACTTCATGAAGTGCAGAACAACTAAAAATCAACTGATAACTTCAAGTTATATTTAAAAAGTAAGATATTATTTATTAAACTGAAGTATGTTCTGTACTGAAAGCTAATTAGAAAAACATTTTCAGACAGTTATATTCTATCACTCTTTAATACTTATAGAATAAAATAGACTTCTCTGTTTTAGTTATGGCAGGGCCAGTCCAAGGATTTACGAGGCCCTGGGCTAAAAGGGAACGTGCGCGAGGCCCCCTCCAAATTACATAAGTGGCCACTTGCAAGGAGAACATTCACAGACACTGTGGGGGCCCCATTGTCCAGCATTTTGACGCCCCCACAGTTTTAACTTTTAATCCACACGCATTTCTCACACCTTCATAGGTATGAGAATTGATTGTGGTCTAAAAGTTAAAACTGAGGGTGCGCCAAAATGCTGGGCAATGGGCCCCCCACAGTGTCTGTGAATGGTCTCCTTGCAATTGAGGGAGCGTCTCCTTCTCCATCCCTTATACCTCCTGACACCATCCATGAGAGGCCCAAGGAGGGGGCCCCCTGCAATAGACCTTAATTGCAGGCGACACCTTTCTTTGTGATAGATCTCCAGGAAAACAAAAGGACACATCACCAGTGCGTGGCACCATGCTGGTGGGCTAAGTGCGAAGTCCTGAACGGCAGCCCACGCTGCCCATGCCTAGCGCCGGCCCTGAATTGAGGATAGAGTTAGACTTCTCTAGTATAATTCAGAATTGACTAAGAGTTTATTTGATAATTTTCTTCATATTTCTACTTCCAATTTGATACCATACACTGCCCAAAGAAAAAAACACTGTTTAAATAACCAAACTGCCTGTCTGTACTGAAACCCAACAGTGCCATATCTGTACTGATATATTTTTTAAAAATTAATTTTTCAGAATTCAAAATGGAAGGACAAGAAAACAACTTGAAAACTGAAGCAGAAAAACAAAAGGAGACGGAAGTTGACCAGGATTTCTACGACGATACAATAAACAATGAACTTGTGCAATGTGTAGATACAGTAGATTTTCTACTGAAAAATGAAGAAAAAAATGATCATGATTTTTTAGATTTTCTTTTAAATTTTGAAAAACAATCTGAAAAATAAATTTATATTTCTTAATTCAAAAATTGTTTGACACATTATTTATTTTTATATGTATATTGAAAACTAGTAGCAAATTGATTATAACGTGAAGTCAGACTTTAAATATACTGTGCAACTTTTTGGTGTTACATACTAACTTTGTTCATAGGTACTTCCTTTCTCCCACTATATAATCCCCAATGTGTATTTAACATCTCTTTATCATCTCCTGTCTCCATGTTGTTTCGGCTTTCCAGACAGACTATGGTATGAATTCCATATACCACAATAACTTCTTTAACAACAAGCAAGATATCTACAAAGGAGACGGCGTTAATTAGTTTATAGACTCTGCATTGGTACCTACATGTACCTACGTAAATAAAAATAAACAAAAAAAAACAACAAAACGAACAATTGATAAACATACAATAAGTTAAAAGTCAATCATTCTTGTTTCCTTATAGTACGCTCCCCAGACCGCTTTCGGGTACGCGTACCGGGCGCACCCCACGAAAAAAACATTTTTTTTTTTGGCACGGCGGGGCCCTTTTAAAGCCTCAACATCAAACCTAGGGGGTCAAGGAGGATCTACTATGCCCCCTTATGGGCATTTGCCCCTTCGTTCTGGCCTCCTCTTGTCTCTCGATCCTACTGAGAGACAAGATGGCGGCCGCTACGGACTGTTTAGAATGTTGACAGACACCGGAGAGCCAATCAGCTTCGCTTCGCAAAGCTCAGTTACGCGAAAAGTACGCGAACTGGAGCGCTATCCGGGACGCTGTCACAGATATATCTGTTTTTTTAAACGTTAATTTCTCAAAATCCACTGGAGCACATATATTGAGACCCAGCAAAGGCACATCGGGCTAACAGTCCCTACAATTTTGCCAAGTTTCGTGTAAATCCATTCAGCCGTTCGAGCTAATAGTGAGGCCGAACGCCCTATGGAAAAATGAATGGGAAAAACGCGTTTTGGGACCCCCCTTTTTTCTCGGCCCCCCCTTGACGAAACCCTCCCCAAATTTTTCAGGGGCTGCTCAGAAACAAAATGTGCCATTTTCCTGAAAATTTCAGCCGATTCCGTCCACAAACGCCAAAGTTATTAGACATAGAATTTTCAAAAGTTCCATAGAGAAAAAATCCTAACTATATATACCTACTGGCGACCGCCAGTAGGTAATATATATATATATATATATATATATATATATATAATTTCTATGGCAAAATGAAACCCCTCATTTTGTTCCTTTTCAAATTAAATGTATTAAGTGTTATCACTTCATTCCAATCAAGATGACTTCAGGTGTGCCATACTTTTGTCATAAGTAAGACTGTTAGCGTTCTAGTTGTCTTTAGAACACTCTGGGACATTCTGTCATTGGGCTATAGTTGGGCTACATCTGGCTGATATTTGGGCTACATTTGGGCTCTTTTGTCTCTGGTGGCCATCTTGGGAGACTGCATATCAGAATTTTTTTAATGAAATATAAGAGGATTTGAGAAGTCACTCAAAATGTGCCCTAATTTTTCTTTCTTCAGCACTAATCATAATTTCTATTGCAAAATGAACCCCCTCATTGTTTTCCTTTGCAAATTAAATGTTTTAAGTGTTAACACTTTATTCCAATCAAGATGACTTCAGTGTGCCATACTTTTGTCATAAGTAAGACTGTTAGCGCTCTAGTTGTTCTTTAGAACACTCTGGGACATTCTGTCATTGGGCTATAGTTGGGCTACATCTGGCTGATATTTGGGCTACATTTGTTTTTTTTTTGTCTCTGGTGGCCATCTTTGGACTACATTGGGCTACATTGGGCTACATTTGGGCTCTAACAAATATATAGCCCAATGTAGCCCAATATATATTTTTTCAAAGTTAATTTTCGTCAAAACCACTGGAGCACATATCTTGAGACATAGCAAAGGCACATCGGGCTACCAGTCCCTACAATTTTGCCAAGTTTGGTGGAAATCCATTCAGCCGTTCGGGCTAAAAGTGAGGTCGACCGCTCTATGGAAATTAACATGGGGAAAACACGTTTTGGGACCACCCTTTTATCTCGGCCCCCGGTTGACGAATCCCACCGAAACTTTCAGGGATGGACCGGAGCTCCGCGAGGCAAATTTGAGGAAATGTTCAGGCAGATTTGTCAACCGGCGCCAAAGTTATTCACAATAGAATATATCATGAGCAAATAGGAAATGTTACCAGCGATAGTATTTCTTCACTATTTGTTACATACACGTGACCTTGGTGAACACCACTAGGGGGTGGTGTTGGCATCACTATGAGTATAAAAAAGCAGTATTATTCTAAACATGTTGCAGCGTGAACAAGGGCTTTTCGCTCGAAACGCGTCGCTGGTTCTGTTGGAAAAATAAAAAACACCTTTTGCTGACTTCGTTGGTCCGTTCCTCATTTCTGCTGGCGTGGAGGCGGTGTCTGCGAGCGCAGAGTGAAGCTGAGGAGCAGCTTTTGTTTCATATGTAAACAGAAGTGGATTGGCTTCCGTAACGGACCCCTTCATCGTAAGCTGACAGCCGCTTTCAAATCACCTTCGTTGGATCTCGTGTGGGAATCTCCAGCGGCTGTCCCCGGTTGAACTGAAACCTGACCAAACTGCGATTGGCAGTTGGAGCGGCCCCATAGGATTGCGTCGGAGGACGCTGGACACGGAGCGGTTCCCGCCATCTACGTGCGGTGAGTGTTTTCAAACGCAATGCTACCCGGTGGTGAAGTAGTCAAGCAGCCGTAAAAAAGCGGGCATAAGAATCACGTTTGCCTGCTAAGTTTCCGGATCAATAACAGAACCGAAATCAACATGAATGAAGAGGAAATAGATAAACTGCAGGAAGAAGCTGCTCTTACATTGTTTGATGGGACTGACAAACCCACAAGTCACGACAAAGCACCATCCCAGGGTGACTATAGCAACACGCAAACAAGGGATTTGAAACATTTATTTAAAGAACTAGTGAAATTGCGCAAAGCAGAATGCACAAAATAGTGGGAACATAAATCCCTGAGTAAATATGAAGAAGTTGGTCGGGTCCCTCGGGGATTACATATTTTATTGGCCCCCAGCTTTGATAAACCTGACCCGGCGATGTTGCAAGAATGGGGGGAAAGCAACCTGGCCGCGTCTATGAATCTCGTCTGTATACCGATCAAATATGCTGTCAGCGATCGAGCAAAACTACTGGATCAGATTAAGGCTGTAGAAATGGAAATAAATGCTTGCCCGGAATCTCTAGAAATTAAAAAATTGACAGACAACATGAACGAACAATTACGTAAACATGAGGAAAAAATCAAAATCCGAAAGGCTTCTAAGTTTACCCGTGATGCCGACGACTACCGCTATGGCAGGATTTTTACATTTTCACGAAAGTACAATACAGCCAAAAGACAGGCATATGCTAAGAAGAAAAATGCTATGGGAGTCAGTGCTAACAATGCAACAGCAACCACCAGTGCTAGTACAGCTGTATCTGGCACTACTAACATCGCGGGGGCCGAGCAAACCAACGACTCGTCTGTAACAAGCGCATCTAGTGTGGAATCACTGTCATCGGGCTCCACTAGCTCAGATTTAAACTTAATGGGACTGGAAACACTGAATCTCCAGCAAGAAATGGATTTTGTGGTAGAAGAGAGGCTCCAAACTCTGAGGTCTTGGCAACCCAACTCACAAGCAGGCAAAGGAGGAACCAACGGCGGAAAGCACAACGGCGCAGAGGGAAACAGCGCCGGTGCTCAGCAACAACCAAAGAAAAAGAAAAAAACATCGGGGGAACGCCGTTAGTTGATAATACCATCATCAATCTCTCTAACGTCACCCTAAATAAAGCCGAGGAACAACTACTTTCGTTAGGTTTGAATTATTCTCCTATACAAAGTTTTAATTATGCCATGACCAGAGTGGATCTCTTTTGCTTTATAAGAAAACTAAAACTAAAAAAACATTTTGCCTTACAATCTGCTAAAGACCTCAATAACCCAAATAATCGGAATGAGGAGACTGAACCCGATGAGTTATATGCATTACGTGCGTCAGATACTCATACCTTTCTGGATGCCAATGACTTACTCAGTTCACCTGATACTTCAGAAACAAACCCTGAAGAGGCAACACAGACTCGTTTAAGGCAATTATCCATTTCTCAAAAAGGTGCTGGTTTAAGTCCTTTTCGCAGCAAATCAAAGTTCATCCCTTAAATGCCTAAAGATGCGATCAACATCTTTCCCGACTGCGTCACCAATGATATCAAAAGACTGTATACTAAAGTACATAATAAACATCGGAAAAAAGAGATACATATGAAATACGCTTACGATAAGTTGATGAGGAAATTGGATGATAATCCAGACATTGTGATCAAAAAATCAGATAAGGGGGTAATCTGGTGATTTGGCCAAAACAAGACTACATCAATGAAGCCAAACGCCAACTTGAAGACCCCTTATGCTATGTTAAAGCCTCACAGAAAGAATATGAGAAAGCTACATCTAAACTCCACAAGTCATTAAGTCAATGGAAAAGAGAGGGTTTAATATCATCTGAAGAATACAAATTCATGTACATTAATTTTCCTATCCTGCCTTCTCATTACCTCATCCCAAAGGTACACAAAGCCACGCAACCTACACCTGGCAGGCCAATTTTATCGGCCATAGGTAGTGTGGGCGAGAAAGTGGGGGAGTACATTGACTTTTTCCTTCAGGATTTTGTGAAACAACTCCCCAGCTTCACCCGGGATACCAGCGACTTTATAACACAAATTTCTACCATCAAGTGGGAGAGTGATATGTGGCTCATCTTATTAGACGTTGAGTCGCTATACACCAGCATAGATCACAAACAGGGACTTTCCGCAGTACAACACTACCTCTCCAGCAGACCGATAATGTACTATGAACATAATAAGGTCATTTTGTGCCTCATGGAATGGTGTCTCCACAATAATTCCTTCTCTTTTGGCAAAGAGATTTATAGACAACTCAGAGGAGTGGCGATGGGGGCCTGCTTCTCTCCCAGCTATGCGTGCTTGCACGTTGGCTGGTGGGAGGAGCAGGTCCTCAATGTGCGCCACAAGGCTTGGATGGAGGGCCATGTAAGTTGCTTTCTGAGGTACATTGACGATATTTTTATTGCTTGGAGAGGCAGTAAAGAGGAAGCCCTGTTATTTATCCAAGATATTTTTAACAATTCACTCGATCTCAACTTTACAGCGCACATTGATAAGAACCGAATTCAATTTCTCGATGTTGAGGTGTATGTTACTAACTGTACACTTAACACCACATTACACAGAAAACCTACAGCAGGCAATGCTACATTGCACGCAACTAGTATGCATCCCAAACATACTATTGTAGGAATCCCGTATGGTGAAATTCTAAGGTTAAAAAGGATCTGTAGCTCCCCTTTAGACTATAACATCTGTCTAGGGGAACTCATGATAAGATTAAAAGCGAGGGGCTATTCTGAGAGCATTTTAAATGCAGCCATGACCAAATCCCTATCCAGATCTAGGGAGAGTCTCTTCTACACATCTACTTCTGAGACCGAACTCCCTAACAGCATTGAATCCCAGTTAGATTGCCCGCGTCTAATTACTACCTACAGTAGAGAGGACAGAAAAATTAAGTCCATTATGAACAAAAATTGGCCTATTGTACTGAGTGACCATATACTCAATACCAGATTGCCTGCTTCCCCTACTGTGACTTTTCGACGCGCTAAAACTATGGGTAAATCTTTGGATAAGGCAGCCCCTGAACTCAAAATGAAAATACCTTGGTTACGTCCTACCAGAGGATTCTACAAATGCTCTAGTTGCCGAGCATGTAAATTCGGTACTACCACTACACACTATTCCACCCCTTTTTGTACAGTCGCCAAACCGATCACCGGTAACTATACTTGTAAGACAGATCATGCTGTCTATGTCCTGACGTGCACCTGTGGGCTTAGATATGTTGGCAGCACTAAGCTCCAGGTGCACATCCGGATACTACAGCATCTCCGGGCTATACTACACAGTGACCCGACTTACCCGGTCGCCCGGCATTTTAAACGGGTACACAGCAACGATCTGAATTGCCTCAGTTACTTTGTTATTGGGGCTGTACCACACTTAAAAAGAGGGGGTGACCGTCAACTTCAGCTTAGAAGACTAGAGTCCAGATTTATTCTCGAGCTCGATAGCCGTTGGCCTAATGGGCTCAACAATATTGAAGAAATGCACCATTTTCTGTAAATACTCTTTAGACAGCCACTTATCAGAGCTATCTGTTTCCATCTCGTCTTCTTATATGTGTGGTCCTTGTTCTCCTAGTTAGGTTCCCTATTAGGAGTTCCATCGTATCCCATTACCCACATAGCTGTTAACATAGTTTTGACATTGTACCGATTTACATAATAGTGGTGTTTAAGTGTTTTTGTATGTGACATTCTATATCTTATATGCATTTTTCTTATGCACACCTCCTTTTGCCATATTAGAACTGTATTATTTGAAAACCAGATGAAATATTTTCTATCTACTTTTTTGTATAGGTTTTGTATTGTACAGTTGATTTTGATACATATGTGTGTGTGAATTTATGTGTGTATATATATGAGATATGGAAACCAGATGAAATATTTTTCTATCTTTTGCATAGGTTTTGTATTGTATAGTGGCTTTTGATACATAAGAGTGTGTGTGTATATATATGAAATATGGTATTATTTTTACATATTGTCATTTTTAACCTTTTTAACATAGAATTTTACCATTTGTAATTTTTTAGAGAACCTTTTATTGAATAATATAGTCTATTATGAACTCAGTACATTATGAGTGTAGATTAACAAAAAGTATCAGGTATCTCTGTTCTGATGGTAATGCGGCTTATCCTTGCAATTTTGCACTTTTTTGAAACTCTTTCTCTTATGCACTTTTTTATACACTTTTTGCACTTTAACTTTCGCTGCTATGCTATATATATTTGCATATTTTGCAACATATCAGGTATACCATGGCCAATTGAATCTATTTTGATGGCATTTTGAAATGTTTACATTGAGTGATATTGTGGCCTGTTTTCTATCAAATTCATTATGTGGTTGTGTTGTTACTTGGATTTAACCAGTAATTGTATTATCTCGATATATCATGAGCAAATAGGAAATGTTACCAGCGATAGTATTTCTTCACTATTTGTTACATACACGTGACCTTGGTGAACACCACTAGGGGGTGGTGTTAGCATCACTATGAGTATAAAAAAGCAGTATTATTCTAAACATGTTGCAGCGTGAACAAGGGCTTTTCGCTCGAAACGCGTCGCTGGTTCTGTTGGAAAAATAAAAAACACCTTTTGCTGACTTCGTTGGTCTGTTCCTCATTTCTGCTGGCGTGGAGGCGGTGTCTGCGAGCGCAGAGCGAAGCTGAGAAGGAGCTTTTGTTTCATATATATATATATATACATATATATATATATATATATATATATATATATATATATATATATATATATATATATATATATATATATATATATATATATATATATATATATATATATATATATGCGCAAACAGAAGTCTTTCACCACAGAACCACCAGGCAGGCAGCAACGAGGAAAAACCACGCAAGTCCCAGTCTTCTTTCGGCAAGTTTATTTAAAAAGGCAAGTTCACCAAATCTGACGCGTTTCGGGCCTCCGCCCTTGGTCACAGATCGTCAGGCAAATGAAAGAACATCCCTTTTAAAGGGTACATTGCACGAATGTAATTAGTGATTTTTTTCTTTTTGCAACACCATGTGATTAGAAACTGAAAACTGAGGACACACTACATATAGCTAACATAGATAGTCTGTTTTCTAAATCACAATTTGATGTATAGATATATAAATCGAATAGCGGGAGGTATAATTACAATATTTACATTTTGTTGCCCAAATTTGTGTTAACATTCCATTGTGAGTTGCCATGTTACATATTTTGTAAATTTTGTATCAGACAATTATTGTCAGTGTGCATTGAAAATGGCACATGATATCCGCATAAATGCGCTTATATAGTAGATTGCAAAAAAAGACACAGTGTTACTGGTGGTCATTTGTCATGAAAAAGTGCAATGCGTGTAGATAAAGTGCAAATGCAATTGTGCAAATAATGCAAAATATTCTGTGCAAGCATAGCATATAAATAGATTTAAATATTTATAAATAATTTCATATTAAAATCATCAAAGCTTCTCAATTCCTGAAACCTGATGCTAGGCATATGACCATATAAAAATATCATCTATGTTTTACTCTTTTGCAATCTCTCAATTAACTGCATGAATGCAATAGACATGTAACGACAATATGGAACGTAATGATTTACAATCAATTCCTTTATATATATTTGGATAAAGCAACAAATATCGACCACCTTCCAAAAAAAATTACTCTATACGTGATTCAAAAGGAGGAAACAAACTAGAAAATCTATCTTGATGTCTGTGTCCCAAAACTTAAATGGGAAAAGTAATGTGAATCCATTGAACCAGTGAAAAAAATCAATTGTGCATGTGATACTAAAAAAAGGGACGATATACAGTATGTGTAATAAAATTCATAATGAAATTAACAGGGTAAAGGCAGATAAAGCAGATAATGGCCCAAAATAAATCATTGAACAGGGATTGGTTATAAAAAAACATGTAAGTCTTCCGTTGTGTTTAATCCATTGGGGAAACTGCTGTCTAACTCAATAATAAATTGTGACTCAAGTCTTCTGAGCATTTTTTCCCTATCGCCACCCCGTCTAGATTTAGGGACCGAGGCAATGACATAATATTCCAAGCATTGTAGGTTGTTGTTATGTCTTGCCTTGAAATGTCTGGCAACAGGATAAGTGCCATCGTTATTAACAATGGCACGTAAATGCTGGAGTATTCTGGCATGCACCTGTAGCTTAGTGCTGCCCACATATCTGAGGCCACAGGTGCATGTCAGAATGTAGACAGCAAAATCAGTTTTGCAATTAAATGTGCCCTTGATGTTTTTGGCAATAGGACTGAACGGTGTCAAGTATTGGGAAGTGTTTTTTCCAAATTTACAAGCTCTGCAAGTTGAGCAACGCTTGAATCCCGGCCGGGATTTCAACCAATCTTCTTGTTTTGCTAGCTCAGGGAATTCGTGACTGATCTGGGTTTTAAAGGAGGGTCCCCTCCGATAAGTAACCACAGGGTTGTCTGGAAGCCTGGGGGCCAGAACCAAATCTGTTTTTAAAACAGGCCAGCGCTGTTTTATGATGGATTTAATTTGTCTGGCCTGTTTGCTATACCCGGTGATAAGCCTGGGAGTTTGTTCCTCCCTTGAATCAGTTGATGCAATTGATTCACTGTTAGTAAATAGAGACTCACGGGTTCTAGCATTAGTTTTCTGGATGGCAGTTTTTAAGACTGATTCTTTGTATCCCCTACATCTGAATCTGTCTAGGGCTTCATTTGTGCAGGCCTGTAAATCAAGATCAGTGCTACAAATTCGTTTCAACCTGAGCAACTCCCCAAATGGAATGTTGTCAATCGTGTGTCGAGGATGTGAACTACTGGCATGCAAGATGTTATTGCCAGCAGTTTTCTTTCTATGTAGTTTAGTGACAAGACGGCCATCTTTAACGTATAGTTTAACATCCAAGAATTCAGCTTCATTTGCGCTTACATTAGAAGTGAATCTTAAATTTTCTTGGTTGTTATTAATACAAGCCAGGAAATTGTTGACACTTTCCAAATTGCCTCTCCACAGAATAAAAACATCGTCTATAAAGCGTATCCACTGTATGACATGTTTTCTGTACATTACACCATGGGTGTGCATGAGGACCTGTTCCTCCCACCAGCCTACGTGCAAGCACGCATAGCTGGGAGAGAAACAGGCCCCCATCGCCACACCTCGCTTTTGTATGTAGATGTTGTCACCAAATAGAAAGAAATTGTTGTTTAAACACCAACCAGTAAGTTCTAAAATCATCTTATTATGCATGTAGCATTCAACAGGTCTCTTACCAAGGAAATGTTCTAATGCACTCAAACCAGTTGTATGTACAATACTGGTGTAGAGCGACTCAATGTCTAGGGTGATCAATAAAAGATCGTCGCTCCACGGAACATCCTTAATCTTGGCAATGAAGTCTCCCGTGTCCCTTACATATGTTGGTAATTCCTTCACTAAGTCCTGTAGGAAGTAATCTATATATTCGGTAACATGTTCTACCATTCCCCCGATGGCCGAGATAATCGGTCGGCCAGGTACTGGTGTGACTAGTTTGTGTACTTTTGGGAGGAGATAAAGTCTTGGTATTATAGGAAATTCCACATAGAGGAAATCAAATTCTTGCTTTGAGATCATATTTTCCCTCTTCCATTTGTGGAGCAATTTCAAAAGTGATTCTTTGGCCAGATTGTAGTCCTTGCCTGAAGATTTAACATAACACGAGGAGTCATTTAGTTGTTTCATGGCCTCCTCAATGTAGGCATCTTGAGGCCAAATAACCACATTGCCTCCCTTGTCAGCAGTGGTAACAATATTTTTGTAGTCTTTACTCAGTTTCGAGACCAAGGATAGATATTGTTCCTCTTGTTGACTTTTATAACGCTTCTTGTGCTTGATCTTATATTGCAGTTGTTTTAGATCTTCCACAACAACGTCATGAAAAACATCTATCGAGTCTCTTGGCATTACAGGCATGAACTTTGATTTAGCTTTAAATGGACTGCTGTTTGCGCCCATCTGAGCCACAGAGGCCTCTCTTAGTTCTTCCTGGGTAGAGATTGGAACAGAATTGGATATGTCATTGTTGGCCAGTTGATGCAAAGTGAGAAATGCTTTGGCGTCTCGAGCAGGCACATTTAAATTTGCGGTGACTCCACTGGTATTGCTATTCGCGGTGTTGCCTGAAGGACCATCTTTGATATTAAAAAAATTTTGCAACTTACGTTTTCTAATAAAACAGTAAACATCAACCCGGGTTTTGGCATAGTTAAAGTCTGACGGCGGGCAGTAAGTGAGACCAAGGCTGAGTAGTTGTTTCTCAGCCATATTGAGGGACAGGCTGGAGAGATTGATTATAGCATTATTCTCTACGACTTTTGGCGCCAATATTGCTTTTTTGTTTTTTTCGGCGACTTTGTGCTTTTTTCTGCGTTCCCTCCTTCTTTTGTTACATCTTGACTTTTTTTCTGCTGCCTCGTTAGGGGCCTGAGTGTTTGCAGGCGGTCCGAGACTAAAAAATCAACTTCCTCTCCCAAGTCCAGAATCATTGCATTTGGATTTCTTGCAATATAATCACCATCCTCAGATGATGGACCACTGGTAAGTATTTCTTCTTCACTGACAATGTTGATGGAGTCAGTGGTCATTGATGTTGTAGCTACTGCTTGGCTGGTTTGTTGGGCAGCTTTAGTTTGTAACTGTGCAAGTTTATTACTCTTGGCTTTTTCATATTTGCGCGCAAAAGTGTAGATTCTGCCCTGCGCATAATCTTCCTTGTCTCGGGCGAATTTATATATTTTGCGCGCTTTTATCTTCTCCTCCTGTTTTGAAAGCCTTTCATCAATTTCTTTGCGTGTTTTGGTAATAATGTCCCTTGGTCCAAACTTTGCCAGCAGTTCATTGATTTCACTAATTTCCTTCATTAAATTCTCTCTATCAATGGAGGCATACTTAATGAGGATTTGAACCAGTTTAGCTGATGATTCTAGGTTAGTTTTACCCCATTCTCGTAGCATTTCAGGGTTGGGGTTTTCATAGCTTGGCGCCAGAAGAATGCGCAAGACGCGTGGAACACGTCCTTCCTCCAGGTCTGTCCATTCTGTCATTGGGCTATAGTTGGGCTACATCTGGCTGATATTTGGGATACATTTGGGCTCTTTTGTCTCTGGTGGCCATCTTGGGAGCCTGCATATCAGAATTTTTTTAATGAAATATAAGAGGATTTGAGAAGTCACTCAAAATGTGCCCTAATTTTTCTTTCTTCAGCACTAATCATAATTTCTATTGCAAAATGAACCCCCTCATTTTTTTCCTTTGCAAATTAAATGTTTTAAGTGTTAACACTTTATTCCAATCAAGATGACTTCAGGTGTGCCATACTTTTGTCATAAGTAAGACTGTTAGCGCTCTAGTTGTTCTTTAGAACACTCTGGGACATTCTGTCATTGGGCTATAGTTGGGCTACATCTGGCTGATATTTGGGCTACATTTGTTTTTTTTTGTCTCTGGTGGCCATCGTTGGACTACATTGGGCTACATTGGGCTACATTTGGGCTCTAACATATATATAGCCCAATGTAGCCCAATATATATTTTTTCAAAGTAAATTTTCGTCAAAACCACTGGAGCACATATCTTGAGACATAGCAAAGGCACATCAGGCTACCAGTCCCTACAATTTTGCCAAGTTTGGTGGAAATCCATTCAGCCGTTCGGGCTAAAAGTGAGGTTGACCGCCCTATGGAAATTAACATGGGGAAAACACGTTTTGGGACCCCCCTTTTATCTCGGCCCCAGGTTGACGAATCCCCCTGAAACTTTCAGGGAAGGACCGGAGTTCCGCGAGGCAAATTTGAGGAAATGTTCAGGCAGATTTGTCAACCGGCGCCAAAGTTATTCACAATAGAATTTTGAGATTTTGCATTGAAAAAAATCCTAACTATAACTACCGACTGGCGACCGCCAGTAGGTAATATATAAATATATATATTACCTACTGGCGGTCGCCAGTAGGTAGTTATAGTTAGGACCTAGTTTCCATAGGAAATCCACAACATTTTATTTGGAATAACTTTGGCGCCGGTTGATGAATCTTCGCGAATTTCTCAAAGAAGATGGTCCGCTATGCTCCTCTCCTTCCCTGAAAGTTTTGGGGGGATTTGTCAATTGGGGGCTGAGAAAAAAGGGGGGTCCCAAAACGTGTTTTCCCCATGTTATTTTCCATAGGACGATTAGACACGGCTTCAGCCCAAACTGCTGAACGGAATTACAAGAAATTTGTTAAAATGGTAGAATCTGATTCGCAGATCACACTTTTGCTCACATGGTGTAAATCCCTCCAGTAGTTCCTGATAAAATCAAAAGAAAAATATATATATATCTATAGGCGCATACCGTATGCTTACAGGTCCGTGTACCGTCCGCGTACCGTACGGGTACCGTACGCATACGTACGCGTACCTTCCTGAGCACGAGCTGCATGCTGATTGTCTGTCAACTGTCTGTCAACACTCCAAGCCAGAAATTGTTGGCAGCCATCTTGTGCCTCGGTAGACTGAGGCACAAGAAAGCAGAAAAACAAATGTGTAGAACTCGAGAAAGAGGCTGGGTAGAAGCACCCTGACCCCCTAGGCATGCCCAGGTGCTCCCACAAGGACCTTCCCGAGAAAGCTGCATGCTCATTGGCTGTCAACACTCCAAGCCAGGAAGTGTTGGCAGCCATCTTATGCTCGGTAGACCGAGGCACAAGAAAGCAGACAAACAAACGTGTAGAACAAAAAAAGGGGGCAGGGTAGAAACACCCTGACCCCCTAGGCCTGCCCAGGTGGTCCCACAAGAACCCCCAAGGCCCACATTTAAAAAAAAAACCTGGTCTGTTTTTTTAAATTACCCCTGGGGGGAACCAATTTGCGGGTGCATAGTGAAAAAGAAGTGTGGGGTGGCCCCAATCCCCCTCACACTGCCCCGGGGACCGCCACCCCCCAGGGTAAAGCAACGCAGCCCCCTGGCACATACTGGAGGCTCCTGGTGGGCTAATTGGCCCCCAGGGACCCCCAGTATGCAAGGGGAATTAGTTCCCCCTCTGCAAACGCGCCAGGGGGTTGCGTTGCAGAGAGGTGTAAAAAGAAAGGGGCATAGCCTCATTACACCTCTCTGCAATGCAGCCCCCTGGGGCATACTGGAAGTTCCAGGTGGGCTAGTTGGCCCCCAGGGACCCCCAGTATGCCAGGGGAATTAGTTCCCCCTCTGCAAACACGCCCAGGGGCTGGGTTGCAGAGAGGTGTAATAGTTAGTTGTACTCACTATAACTCGCGCGCCCGCAATCCACAGCTGATGATGTCACATATTACATCATTCATGACATGGTCAGTGACATCACTGATGACATCTCAAATGACATCACTGATGTGAAACCTATGGTTTTTTCAGTGAATATATATATATATATATATATATAATATATATATAGAGCAATTCCTGAAACCTCCACGTAGCGTGGCGAAAGAAGAGACGGACCCCACGGCTTCAGGCAAGATGTTTTTAATTGACCTTTCAAGCAACGCGTTTCGAGTATCAAGTACTCTTGATCACACACCTGATTGATGTGTCAGTTCGCTGTTTTAACTATAACTGGTGTGAAATCTATGGTTTTTCAGTGAATATATATATATATATATATATATATATATATATATATATATATATATATATATATATATATATTTACACACACACACATACATACATACATATATATACATACATGCATACATACATACATACATACATATATATCTGATATACATCGAAACCATGAAACTGGTTCTTTTTTGGTAATAGCCACGCAAATAAAGTAATCATTGTTCAAAGTCAACATGTCAGCATTGCCCTGATTGTCTGCCTTTGAAGAACACCACAGTTGACGCAGTATGCATTTGTTAGCCTCTCCAGCCTATCGCCATCTATAGCATGTGAATATTGGTGACGTGGGTGCTCTGACAGTGTATCTATTCTACAAACAAGCCCCTTTCCTTGTCTTTTTTTTCTCCCCTGCACCGGCAGGTGATTTGTTTAAGACAGTAATACTTTTTCTTTTTCTATCGACAGCTCTGCGTGCTTAGCGTAAAATCTAACACGTAGGCACATTTTTAGCTGATAATAATGTCCTACCGAGGTGGCGCTCCCAGCAACCTTGTTAAACAAGGACTTTATTTAATGGCATTTTCATAAAGTATCCCTTGTGTTAATTAATTCTACCTTTGTTGCTAACGAGCACTTACTGAGGTTGTGACCACATGATGAATCTTCCATTCCTTAAGTAATGATTGCTCAATCCCAGCTCACCTCGCGCTACAGCTTAAGTGATGCGAAGTGTCTCTAAAACATTAGGCAGGTCAAGAGGATTAGAACGTTGCTAATAACACAAAATGGCGGCAGCTCTAGTCGTCTAATCATTGCCTTTTGTGCAGCTTTCTAATCGTGTCTACTATCTCTAATATATTGTCTGCATGCTTCTGTGAATTTGTATTACATTTTTGTACTGTTTTTCAGAAACGCATGAGGAAAATATAGATGTCTAAGTGGCTATATCAAATTATTTTTCGGAAATTTCTAGTTAGATATTACCCTTTTCAAGACTGGGGCCCAGATTTTGAGTTGGGGTTGCGCCACATTTTTGTTGCAACCCGGACACAAAATCTAATTTGGGATTTACAAAGCCACACAAAGCCCGATTTGATTGGGGCATATTAACAAAAAACAGTTATGCAAAGTAGCGCATGTTGCTGCCTTCTGGCTTTTGTTACTTTCCATCAGGAAGACTTTATATAGGTGGAGCACGGGCGTTCAGGTGCATCCACCCATCTATATGGACGCAAAGCCATATTTACCAAAGTCAGTAAACATGGGTGTGTGCCAAAATGGTGCACCTACCCGATGCTGGCATAATGAGAAATACTTTAATTTCTCCTCGTTAATTCCTCTTTGCATTTGTGTTGCATTCAGCTGCACAAATACAAAGAGGAATACGCCTATTTGAATATTTTTATGCAAGATGCTACCCCTTCCCGCACATACAATATTCTGACCTCTGACAATCTTGTGTCGTGGCATACGGGTTACTGAATTGGTACCAGGCAACTACAAAGAGCTGCAGTCACTATGAACGAGCAGACATGTCCCATATCTTAGTCCATGAGGCACAGTTCTGCTCTCTCCCTTTCACGCAACGCAGCGTAACAACTTCCCTTGCTGAAATGCATTGTGTGAAATGTTAGTAAACATACCCCTAACATTTTCATTTATGCACATTCCCTATTGTAAAAATGGGAGCAAACATTATTTTCATCCGTTTTCACACCTTTAGGAGAAGATACATGCAAATTATGCTCAGCCCTGTGCTTGCGTGTGGCACTGAACAGCAGATTTTACGTGGTGATAATTGCCCTTACAAAACGGTGTGCCAAGTGTATTAACTTGCACAGTATGGAGGCCAAACCCATTTGCACAGGTCGTTCCCCTTTGTTTAGAGCATTTGTGAATACCTGCTCCAAAAACATACCTGAGCACAGGGTTATTTTTACACCCATTTTTTTATGGAATGGGTCCACAATGCTCCATAAGAGGGCAGTGTTGTTGCAAACAAGTGGACTCAAGTAAAGTCGGTGTTACATGTGGTAGAGCAGAAGTGTCCAGTGATGGTTCATAAGTGCTGCAGCCATGTCAGTTTTCAGTACAGTCACATGTAGTGGCAAAGATTTCCTTTTAGCAGCGTTTTATACTCACTGATCTAGAGATCCGCTCATTCTCAGGCCTTTGTTTTTTGGCTCAAATGGCCTCTCAAACAATATGTGAATAAGGCATAAATGGCCAGGCACCCCCTGCAATTAGATGAGGGGCACCATTAGTCGCTCCGTGGACGGGAGGCAAGGTGGGGAAGTCCTTCCTCTGTTTCCTCACAAAGAGGTCACCTGGCGTCATTGAGGGGCGTCGGTGACAGAATCTTTAAAGTGTTGAGAGGCTAGGGTTCTACCTCTTTTTCTCCCGACTGCGCACCCGCATACCAGAGCAGACAGGTCACAAAGTTTTCGCACATTTTGGGAAACACTAGGGCCTAGATGTATCAAGCCTTTGCGAATCGCAAACGGTCTATTTGCATGTTTTAGCATGCATCAAAAATTCGCAAATTAAGGAATCACAAACATTTGCGATTCCTTATTTTGCCATAGCATTTAAGGAATCGCAATTTTGCGATTCCTTAAATGCTTTGTATGTAGCATTTTTCAAGTCCGAATCTTGGTTAAGAAATCACAAATTAACACCAACTTGTAGTTGATGTTAATTTGCGAATTCTTTTAAAAATGCATAATTTGGCATTTTTTAAGGTGGCATGTGACTCACACACATGCCCATAGGGCATGTATGTGTGCCATATGCACGCACATGTACATTTCAGGGGTGCAGCAGGGTGTCCTTGAGACACCCCTGCACCCTTGAAATTATTCTCAATTTGCGATTAGCAAATTGCGAATCACTAATTGAGATTAATTTCACAATCATTCCTATGGGCCTCCTGACCCATAGGAATGAATGGGAAATTATTCCTTAATTGCGAATTCGCAAATTGCGAATTCGCAAAGAAGGAAGATTAAGAAATAGCGATTTTTTACATACATCCCATTTTGCGATTACTAAATAGCGATTCCTTAAAAATCGCTATTTAGAAATCGCAAAACAGAATCTTGATACATCTGCCCCTAGAAGAGGTGAGTCCTCTGGATGGGGGGCGTTGTGAGGGGATGGAGGGGGGACTGCCATATGCGTAGATCTGGTGAGGATGTGGCGTTACCGCTACAGCTGGCGACTTTCCTCTTGCTGAACCAGGTTGGAGTCCCAGCGTTGGTTCATTATCGCACACATTCACAAGCCTATCTGTAGGAGCAGTACTTGCCTTCGTAAAATGTAGCCACTTTCTGCATGTGGATGTGCTTTGCTGGTTTGGTTGCTGCACTACCAGGAGTCTACCCGGTGCGGCATGCCTCGTTATAATGCATGCTCCCATGGTCCTGCATGCACGCTTTAGGAACAGTGGGTGTCCCCTCTGCTTCCCTAAGGAACAGGACTTGCATTCTTTAAATGTAGTCACTTTTCTGCATGTGGTTTGCTGTTTGTTGCTCTGTTGGCCTGCCGTGCTAGCGGGAGTCTCCCTGGTGCGGCATGGCGTGTTATAGTGCAGGATCGCATAGTTCTGCATGCTTTATGTAGGGTGGGGCACCCCTATGCTATTTTGCAGGGGTGTCCGGCTAATTGATACTGCAAATTACGTAATGAAAGACTTCTAATTTGTATCATATTTTTACTATATTTTAAGAAATAAAGGTCGCTGAAACTTACAATGAAACAACCCACTTCCTAAACAATTGTGTTGGTAAGGTGCAGGATTTCGGTGCGAACTGTTCTTGCAAACAGGTTCCTTTGAAATGGCTGCTGCTTTTCAGACGAATGTAATTCTCCTTCTTTCACGTTCAGTCTACGCATGCACACTAACGGGCCTTCATATTTTGGGAATTGAGAGCCAATAGACTCCCTGATGTTATGTTATGTTATGTTAGGGGGGTATTTTTAGAGCGCACTGACACCGTGAGTTTCCTGGCGCTGATTGGGAAATCAGTGAGATAGCAGATAGAAATTAGCCGGATTGGGGGAAAAGCCAAGTTTTAAGAGATTTACGAAAAAGAATAAGAGAGTTAGCAGATTTAAGAGACAGGGGAAAGGAATTCCAGAGTGTGGGGGCAAGATGTGAAAAACTCCGACCTCCCATCCTCGCAAGTTTGAAAGAAGGGGTGGCAAGAAGATGAAGGTGGGAAGATCTGAGATTGCGAGTGGGGCAATATGGAGTAATGAGGGATTTCAGGAACCTAGGAGAGGGGCCGGTCAGGGATTTAAATACTATGCAGCCGATCTTGAAGGCTGCCCTAAGATTGACCGGGAGCCAATGCAGTTTGGTAAGAAGAGGCTTGGCCGACTGCCATTTAGGAATCCTGAAGACCAGCTGTGCCGCTTGGTTCTGAGTGATCTGCAGCCTGTAAAGCAGAGTTTTTGGCAGACCATGATATAGAGAGTTGGAAAAGTCCAAGCGGGAAAGGACCAGGGCCATGGTGACTTGAAGCAGAACTTCGGGGGACAGGAGATAAGCAACCTTCCTAATCCTGCGAAGCTGATGCATACAGGAGGAGACCACCGCCCCCACCTGGGCTTTGAGTGAGAGTTCGGAGTCAATAATAACTCCCAAACTCTTTACAGACGCCACAGGGGCGGGAGGGGGGCCAAACCCTGAGGGCCAAAAGTGGGGACCCCAATGGATGGAGCGCTTGCCTGGAAGAAGGAGCTCCGTCTTTCCAGGATTTAGTTTGAGCTGATTTTGACTCATCCAGAGGAGGATGTGGGACATGACAGCATGAAAGTTAGAGACAGCAGAGGGGGTAGAAAGAGGAAAGATGAGTTGTAGGTCGTCAGCGTAGTTAAAGACGGTGACGTCCCACTGCCTCAGAGAGAGAAGAAGAGGGCGAAGATAAAGATTGAAAAGAAGGGGGGACAGAGAGGAGCCTTGGGGGACACCGCAGGTGGAAGGTACTTTGGGTCCACGGAAGGGGCCCAAACTGACCGACTGAGCCCTACCGGACAGGAAGGAGTGGACCCAGGCCAACGCCGGGCCCTGGAGGCCGGCTTGTTCGACACGGCGAAGGAGGATGTTATGGTCCACCGTGTCGAACGCGGCAGACAGATCTAGTAATACCAGGGCCTGGGGGGTGCCCCTGTCCGCGTTGCCTCTCAGAGTGTCGAGCACGGCCAAGATGACTGCCTCCGTGGAGTGGCCGGGCCTAAAGCCGGCCTGATTGCCCTCCAGGAAGTTCGAGCTTTCGACAAACTGTGAGAGGCAAGCAGTGACATGGGCTTCTAGAATTTTAGAGAAGTAAGGGAGGAGAGAAATGGGTCGGTAATTAGCTGGGACCGAAGGATCAGCCCCAGGCTTCTTCAAAAGGGGCACGAGAACGGCCTCCTTGAAAGAGTCAGGTACCGTGCCCGAAGAAAGAGAAGAGTTTAGCAAAGGGAGGATACAGTCAGGGAGGGACAAGCAGATGTTACGTAACATCGAAGGGGGACAGCAATCATCCGGAGAGCCAGACTTGACTCGGGTGGCGAGTTTTGCTAGAGTGGCGGAGTCAAGAATAGGAAAGTTTGAAAGACAGGAAATATTGTGAGGGACGGGAGTGGTGTCAGCGTCAGGAAGAGGGGCAGAGATGGAATCCTTGATAATGGCGATCTTGTCCACAAAGAAAGAACTAAGGGTATTGCAGGATTCCTGAGTGGGGGCTTGAGTGGGAAGGGTCCTGGTGTCAGTGGTAAGTTCCCCCAGAACTCTAAAAATCTCTTTAGATTTAATGGGTGCGGAGAGGATTCTGTCGGTGATGTGTGCAGATTTGGCCGCAATAATTGCTTTCTTATACCTCTTGCGCGCAATCAAGTAGGTATCTCTGCTCGTGGCGCAGTAATCTCTTCTCCACCTGCGCTCAAGTTGGCGGAGTTCAAGGTGTTGCTGTTTCAGGCTAGAATTATAGCACTTGTGGGAGTGACTGTGCCGGGACCGAGGGAGTTTTGTTAAGGGGGCCAGGGCATCAGTGGCTGATAACAGCCAGTGGGAGATGTCATTGGCCAGCTTGCCGGTCCTGAGGTCAGGCGTGAGGGGGAGCGCGATTTTGAGAGGAGATCGAGAAAGCCCTGAGTGTCTACGGTCTTCCATTTTCGCGCCATGCCACCCTCTGAAGGGGGGACCTTGATATGGCCAGTGATGGTGAGAGTGGTCTCGACCAAGAAGTGGTCGGACCAGATGCAGGGAGTAACCACTGGGTGCGAGAGCTTAATCCCGAGGGTCCATATGTGGTCAAGAATGTGACCTCCAGTGTGTGTGGGGGCAGCTATGTGTTGTTGCAGATTGAGGGATGATAAGGTCTCGAAAAGCTCAGTGGCCTGGGGGCCAGCATCCTCATGCTGGAACCAATAATTAAAGTCCCCAAAGATGGCCACACGGGTGGAGGAAGTAGTGAGGTTGGCCAGCTGTTCAGACAAAGAGGAAGGAAAGAGAGGCATGGGGTAGGGAGGGCGATATAGTACCACAAGCGAGATGGCACCCTCGTTCGTGCCCAGGTTGATCACAATATTATCGACTGCTGGGAGGGTAAGCGAGGAGGAGGAAATGAGTTGTAAGTTTTTCCTAATTACTGCTGCCACGCCCCCTCCATGACGACCGTCCGATCTATTGACGTTCAGCATGTAGTAATCAGAGGGCAGTGCCGCTAGAATATCAGGAAGAGAATCCTCCGATAACCATGTCTCCGAGAGTAATAGTATATCGGGGTTCTCGGCAGTCAGTAGAAGGAAGACATCAATTTGATGTCTTACAAGGGAGCGGGTGTTGAGATAGAGTACACGAATGTGTGACTCGGGGGTGACTGATATATCTGGCCCTAGGAGAGGGGGAGAGCTTCCCTCAATTCCCAGCGAGGTGATGCGAGCCCAAATGGTGGGGTGAAGGGGGCAAGTAGGGAACTGCAGTGCTTTAAGAGCCGCTGCGGTGTATGGTATGGGGGCAGCAGCGTCTCTGGCCCCTGCGCCCGTCTGGGCACGGACGGGCACAGACGGGCGGGACTTAGGCGCGACTTCGGCGCGATGACGGCGCGCCCGCTGCGCCCATCCGCTGCGCTCCCTGAATGGGGGAACCATTTTATGGGGCCGAGGGCGGGAGGGGCCGAGCGCTGCACCGCTCGCCTGCTCCCTCCCCCAAGATGGCGACTCACCAGGTCACGACCCAGGCAGCACCTAGCTCGGCTGCAGTGGGCGGGACCGGGAGGCGGGGCAAGATGTCCGCTTGTGGGAGTGCAGCGCGACCGGACGGGTCCCAGCGCGCACTCGGAAGTCAGGAGCGGTTTCAGTGCAAGGCGGCGCAAAATGCAGTGAGGCGACTCCAAGAAGACCTGCACAACAAAAGGGGGTTAGTGATTATAAGTTTAAAATCCGGTTGTAGTTTAAAATTCGGCGCATATGCACAGCGCGAGTAAGCGCGCGGTGGGGCTGCAGGCTGTGTGGTCAAGAGCGCTGGGAAGAACATGCGGCGCTCCCGGGTTCCGGTGATCGTCTGGTTCACCCACAGACGCCCAATCAATGGTATTGGTCACCAGTCCAGGGTTTTTATGGGGCCGAGGGCGGGAGGGGCCGAGCGCTGCACCGCTCGCCTGCTCCCTCCCCCAAGATGGCGACTCACCAGGTCACGACCCAGGCAGCACCTAGCTCGGGTGCAGTGGGCGGGACCGGGAGGCGGGGCAAGATGTCCGCTTGTGGGAGTGCAGCGCGACCGGCGGGTCCCAGCGCGCACTCGGAAGTCAGGAGCGGTTTCAGTGCAAGGCGGCGCAAAATGCAGTGAGGCGACTCCAAGAAGACCTGCACAACAAAAGGGGGTTAGTGATTATAAGTTTAAAATCCGGTTGTAGTTTAAAATTCGGCGCATATGCACAGCGCGAGTAAGCGCGCGGTGGGGCTGCAGGCTGTGTGGTCAAGAGCGCTGGGAAGAACATGCGGCGCTCCCGGGTTCCGGTGATCGTCTGGTTCACCCACAGACGCCCAATCAAAGGGTTTATGTCATGGAAATAGAAAGAAGGTGGCAGTGTGTCTTTTCTGCAGATTAACATGGTGCTGTCGCCACAGAAGTGTAGTTTCAAGCGTTGTTCGTAACTTAGAAGGGATGTTTGTTGTTTTGAAATGGCTTTTGTTTTAGAACTAGTTAAAGTAAGCATCATCCTTCTTAAATAAGAGTTCATGATAAGAGAAGGGGCTGCCTAAAAGATGTAAGTAGCAATAGAGATTCTGACTTACAAACATTAATTTTTAGATCTAGGGTGGCCAACCGTCATGTTTTTTGTGCATGTTTGTCCTACATTTGGGTGGACTCCCACGTTGACCTCACTCGTCTGGTGCAGCAGACCACACGTCCCGCTTTTGCTGTTCTGAACCAGCTGTCTCATGGACAGGTCATGCCGCCTGGTAGGGTGCCCACCTCTCACTATTTCGGCCTGATGTGAGCGAGGTGCCTAGAATGTGAGTCTCCAACCCCTCTCTCATCTGGGCACATTGACCTGTTTTAATTGAGTCCTCGGGGAAAGGTGCATCAGCTCACAATGCGGGGATGAGCTCCACCTTAATTGCCAGAGGTAGGGGGTGGGATGCTCTATGGGGCAAAGTTCGGAGAGCAAACCTTTTTATATGGGGATCAAGGGAGTAGTGGCCCTTCTCGAAAAAACCCGAAAAACTGCGATCCGTTATTTGGCAGGACTGAGTAGCGCAGGCTAGTTCTGTGTTGCTAAAGTCAAGGACAGGTAGATAATTCTTGCTGCTTGCGAGGTACAGTAAAGTGGATTGTAAATGGGCTGGTTTCGACTGAGTCTTGGCTAAGCTAATCGAGCAATAGCTAATTACACTGGCTGTGGTCACATAAATGTGACTTCAATGCCTTGCCTTTTCATAAAAGGCACATTCTGTTTTCCTTTCTGTATCCCGCGGGTTGGATCTTTTTAGTGTGTAATCCCTTCCTGGCATCATACACAAAATTGGAGATTACCAATCAGAGAACAGTATGCTGTCCTAGGTTGGATGTACTGTGCTAAAATATTGCTGTTTTCTAACATCACTATAATGCCACATACTGCCTGTGAACAATATTGTTAAATATAAAATAACAGCAATCTACCAGAGGTATCGAAGTGTAATATCGTCCAGTTTTCAAATAAGGCAAGGAAACGCAGGTTATCAGAGGTCTTCCAGTATACACGGGTGTAATAATACTACATTTTCAAATATTGGTTGTAATTTAGGGACTGGGTGGGAGTTCTCGATATTGTTGCGCAGTTCAATTTAACTTGCATGGCAGACATGCAGCGTTACTCTAGCATTGACGGTATTTCAACTACGAATATTAGTTGAAGTATTTCCCTACAGTTCCAACTCTTTAATTCTTGCCTCTGTAAAGAGCTCTGAAGAACTAGGGCCTTGAATAGACAAAAAAAAGGGTAAAAGGTGCATTGAATGACCGTATGGCGTATGACCAGCGGGCAGGTTTAAGGCCTTTCCTCCCTCATTCCCCACCCTCAGTGGGAAGTTATTGAGTGGAACCAAGATCCCTTGATTGATCAGTTTCTTTCCTTTGGGTCCAAAGGTCCCTTGAATTATCTTTTGGGGAATCAGTGGGGATCCTCAGTAGGGAGGTCAAAGGATGTACAGCAACAAACCTTCAGTTGGGTATCTAGTAATGAGAGGCCCCAGTTTAGTACTGGGAGCCTCCATCTGATGAGGTGCAACATTTATGGATGTGCTTTTTGATGGATGGGGTAGGGATTGGCTGAGGCACTACCGGAAACTGGTGAGCCACCCCTTGTGTGAACAATCGGATCAGTTCAAGATCATACCTGGGTAAGTATAGCCAAGAGATTCAGGCCACAAGGTGCGGTGTCTCTTGGTAAAAGGTGAGTTCCAAGAGACAGAGACACATTTTTCAAACTCTCTGTCTACGTGTGGCAAAGCTATTGGTACAGTGGCAGGCTCCAGTCATGGAACAGGGAGTTAGTATCATCAGGGAAAAGTTGTCTCCGGATTCAAGAAAGCAGTGCACTCTGCCAGTGGTGGGCTCCAGCAGTCGGGGTGAGGAGTCCCAGAAAAAAGGGAATGCCAAAGGGGCTCAGAAGGTAACATCCATCTAGGGATGAAGGTAGATTAGCAAGGGCATGTTTGCATCCTAGTTGGGAGGGAACAGTGCCAGAATATTTACATTGCAGATCACACTGATACATGGCATCTGGAGTGGTCTGATTTCTGCCCCCTAGGGCTGTGGTACAGACTATAGTATGGAGCTGGTGTGGACAGCCACAGGCTATACACCCTTTGGTAAATGCTGTGCAGAGGTATGACCTAAGCACCCATAGAGAGGCGTCTTGGGGATGCAAGGGTTTCCCATAGTGATGGGGTACATTCGTCATCCGGGTCCTCAAGTTCTTCATCTGACTTTTGCACACTTTTAGGGGTCATTGCTAACGCCTTCTAGCGGTATCTGGGGGGAGGGCGAGATTGCCAGTCACTTCCTCAACCTGTGGATGAATTGCTAGAAGCAGAAAAAGGGGGCTACCCAAACATTTTGACTGATTTACTGAGCTGACCCCGTGGATGAGTAGGGATTTGTGTGAGCACTGTGCAGGCAGGACTGACCTGTTAGTGGTACTGGACCTTTCTGCCCTGCCCCAATATATCTGTATTTGAATATTTTTGGGGGAATTGCCTCGTGACAGGTACCTGGGCAGCGATGAAGTGCTATACGTGTCCCTGATGTATGTGTTGATATGTAACTGTGGGCATTGCCCATCCCACTAAGGTACACTTACCTATAATACCCGGGATGCCCTTGGTTGAGGGCATTAGAGATGGATAAGGAATAGAGGCCTGATGGCTCTATGCACTCTGGAGTGGTGTACTGTAGTGGAGTGTGGAGACAATTGTTGTATTGTTTGTACAATCTTTGAGATGTTTTGCTGATCTTATGACCTGTATTCTCATAACTGTTATGTCTGCTTAACTGTGGTTCTCATTTCTCACTCAACTGATGCTGTGTGAATAAAGATAAAGGGCTACTCCTTGGCTAAACCATAACCTAAGTTGTTTCTCTCCTTGTGAGTCTCCTCATTGGGGGCAGCGACTTACACGTTGTCCGAATACTAATTATATTCTGTTACACCAAGCAACATGGAAATCTATAGGTACCAAAGCATGCATGGAGACCTGTGGGCGATTCCAGAGTGAGACTGGGTTAGAAAATAGGCCCGGGCACTAAAATAAAAGTGTCCTCCAATAACGAATCAGGTGGCTAAAAAAGCAACCCACATTTGCAAATCAGGGAACTTTTGAATTTGTAAATGCAAGCTGTGTACGTATTGTGCAAAGTATAAGAGACAGCATGCATTTGTGATTGCTGCAGCCAATTTGTGCCATAGTATCAGAAGAATTGAAAGGTAAAACCGCCCACCAGATCATAAAACAGGTCCACAAACAGCCCTAAATCCAGCCCTCACACTGACCTGTCAGACCATCCATTCAGACACTACCAGATTGCCTTATAACAAAGTCCAACCCTGAATTGTGAAGAATCTGGCAACTCTGTGGAGATTGACAGGGCTACAGACACATGGAATGCATCTACTCTAAAGCCCTGAATATGCCTCAGTGTAAAACGCTGATAATTTCAAAAGTAGGATTTTTAGCAGGGATCGGATTTCCAAGTTCTCATTACTGTTTACACCTGACAGGTTTTGACAGGTAAAACCTTGGCAAATCCATCAGACAAAAGGCAGGGTAAAAGTGCAAGACAGGGATTTTGACCAGGGTTCTCCGTAGTCCGTCCTGGAGGACCGAATCCCCTTCAGATTTTTAAGATAGCTACATTAATCTAAATGGCCCTCGAGGACTGACCTTGAAGAACCCTGATTTGGAGCAATAAAGATTGAATTTGCATGTTTTGCTTTATTTCCAGGGCCAAAACTCAGAATAGGAGGTATTTACTGGACCAAGTCTATATATCCCCACCACGCATCAGTATTTACCTTGTGAGGTAAGTAGCACCCCTATTCCAACCATCTCAATAGGTCCTCAGTTTGATCATTGAGCCAACAACAAACTTCTTCCATTTCAGGCTCGGATACCAGTCAGTTTATAGATGGGAAATATTTAATTAAATGCACTGGGTTAGGGATTTGTAGACCGAGGATACAAATTGGAAAGTTGTAAGGATCACAATGAAATATGTTACTGGGATGATATGAGATTAACAGATTTCAATGGGAGGGGTCAATTGTAAACCCGCTGATATGATGGGAGAAAACTGACGATGTGGGTAATTTAGTAGGTAGACAAGTGTTTCAGAAAAAAATAAAGTGTCACTCAATACTTAACTAACCTGACCAAAATATATTAAAAAAGAGTCTATCAGACAAACCCCCCACACTGACACCACAAATCAAATTTACACCTCAGAATCAAAAAGTGGTTTATATTACCTACAAAGTGCTGATTACACACAGATAAGACTGCCCATTCTGATTTAAATATCTGTGACGACTGCACTGCCAAAGAGCACTACTGTGCACAACATTTAGCATTCTACACCTGCAAAGAATCTTCCCAGCTTGCATGACTTCAAGAGTTTGCCTTTAAAGAAATAGACCCTGATATATCAAAGGGTTTTTCCCTTTCCGTGTCTAACGGAAACGATTTCGAGCAAATGGGCCACAACTTCTAGATTATAGATCACCACTAGCTATCGGTTATTGCCAGGACTTAATCAAGGTTGGTCACACCCTAATATTGCTATCCGGCTAATTAATCTATTATTTAATTTATTTATTTTAGTATTTACATGATTTTGTAAAATATAGTTGGGATAAGGCAAACCAACCAGGAGTTATTTTACTAAATAGATGAATGAGGGAGAGAGACTGCATTCCTTTATATTGTGCCAGAGCTCTGAGGTGACTTGCAATATCCATTTGATGTGAACCGTTTAATGAGCTGGGCCTATTGATGGTTGCACAAGTGCTGCACTCCTAACATCCTTTTGTTATGAATATCAGTGTGTTGTTTTGAGCTTCACTGGGAGTGGCCTATCCACCCTGGGGAAGCAGCATTCTATCTTCATTTGTGTTAGTTGTGATTTTTCAACTTCCTTCACAAATATTTTACAAATGGTTAAACCAGTATGATTGATAGCACATTTATTAAGTAACATCATCTCATATCTGGATCATTCAATTAAGCTATGATGCCCAGGCTTCTTTGATATTTTATTTATAGCGTTTTATATAGCATGAACTTGATCACGGAGGATATCAGAGCGCTTTATAATTTGAGGCAAAGTTAACAAATCAGAACATTAGTCTAACATGGGGAATCTAATGGGCATTGAATCAACTAAAACAAACATAACAGCTCGATATAACCTGAGTGCATGAGTAGGAATGGGCGACACACCTATGTTCATGGTGGGGCTGAAGTGAACCGCCTTCTGCTCTCAAGGTGCTATGATGACTTTCACCGACCAATAGTTGGTTCCGACTGAGCAGAGACTACAAAGCTATGCTTCTTTTTTGTCTTTGTTTCTGAAGTTGCTTTTTTCAATTTTAGTCTGACCTATTAATATTCCCTTAGTGTATTGGCCAAGCCTTACTTTTAGGCTCTTTCCTGCCAGTCCTTTTGCATGGTCGAAGGAAAATTATTTTTCAACAATTTATTTTAGTTTTATGAAGTTTTATAAATGCCAGCAGATGATTTGCACCTCGGATAAGTGGTGAAAAGCAGTTCCACGGAGTCAGGGCAGTAATTCTAATGAGTTTGTTGCCTGAGAGTAATTTCTTGGGTTGCTGTTATCACAGTTGTGGCTTAAATCATAGGTTCTGGTTTGGCAAGAAGAATATGCTTTTGGCCAAATAAGCAGATATTTTTCAGACTCAGTGGTTTGGTAATACATTAGCATTCATACTAAATACTGTACTTAATTTGCATTATGGCATTTGGAGCAATATTGGGCAAATGTGATCTCAGCATTTGATAGCATGCATCCTGCTTGCAGCCAAAATCTCGACAAATTGTATGGCAAGGTGGTCAATCTCTTGAAGATATGTGTGCAGTGGCTGCCAGCATTTGAGAAGGAGTGTATCAGGCCTTGTACATTTTAAAGCAAGTGCTTTGTATTGGTCGTGCAAGGCTTCATAGGTTAGTAGTTGTTATAGAGTCAAGTTTAGCTACCTAAACCTGGAAATTCGTTCATTTAAAGAAAATGTGAATCTAAGTTCAGAGTTGTTGATAGCACTTGTGAAATGACGTAGGCGGTGATATGCCCCTCAACTCAATCTTATATCATCATTTTGCAACAACAAATTTCGCTTTGGACAATATCCTCAGCCCTGACAAGTTTCCCAGCTCCATGGGTGATGTGCTCCTCCAGTCCATTTTTTTTTCTTTGAATGTTTGGAGTTGTAGTCTTATTTGTTCCGTTAAAATAAAGGACAACAAGTCCAAAAATTCAAAGAAAATAGCCTGGACTAGAGCAGCACATCACACATAGACCTGGGAAACTTGGCAGCTATGTATCATTGATTAAGTACTTGTAGAAAAGACTCACCTCTTGAAACTGAGAATTACTCATAACTTAGCTGCTCTGCACTCAAACTAGGGAGATCATGTTCAGCTTTCTATGGTGCCAAAAACCATGGTATTTGTTTGAGATGCAGGAGAAAGAAGCATCCAATAATTTATTAGTGAAAAATTAGAGCTCACTGCTGTACACAATGATAAACAGATAATAATTCACACCATTAGGACAATGCAAAGAACCAAACACTTCTTTGCTGGCCCTAGCACCAGTGCGGTTTTACTTTGTTGTAGCTCCTTTCATTGACTTTGCTCTCTAGCTGATGTTGTTATTAAGAAAACACTGAATTGCTCTTGTGGTGTGTTATGTGATGCTCTCCTTTGCAGAACATGGCTATGTTTTTAGGGCCCTCCACGGTTCCGGCCCAACCCCTCTACAATCTAAGTTTGTGTGGTATATTCCTACCAGACAACTTCGCTCCTCGGATGCCAAACTGGTTGTCATCCCCAGATTTAGGAAGGTCAGAGCCGGAGGTAGATCCTTCGAGGTGGCCGCCGCCAGACTTTGGAACGCTCTCCCCATTGAGATTAGACACATCAATGAACTCCTACCGTTCAAAAAAAAGGTTAAAACTTGGCTTTTCCCGGGCTAGCCTATTCCCCTCTGGTCCACCTCCCGCTCTTCCTCAGACTCTGTCAGCGCCAGGATGCCTGCAATGGTGACAGCTTGCGCTTTATAAATTCTTTAAAATAAATATAAAATAACAGCAATCTATCAGAGGTAATGAAGTGTGATATCGTCCAGTTTTCAAATAAGGCAAGGAAACGCAGGTTGTCAGCGGTCTTCCAGTATACACGGGGTGTAATAATACTACATTTTCAAATATTGGTTGTAATTTCAGGGACTGGGTGGGAGTTCTCGATATTGTTGCGCAGTTCAATATAACTTGCATGGCAGAGATACAGCGTTACTCTAGCATTGACGGTATTTCAACTACGAATATTAGTTGAAGTATTTCCCTACAGTTCCAACTCTTTAATTCTTGCCTCTGTAAAGAGCTCTGAAGAACTAGGGCCTTGAATGGACAAAAAAAAGGGTAAAAGGTGAATTGAATGACCGTACGGCGTATGACCAGCGGGCATGTTTAAGGCCTTTCCTCCCTCTCTCCCCACCCTCAGTGGGAAGTTAATGGGTGGAACCAAGATCACTTGATTGATCAGTTGCTTTCCTTAGGGTCCAAAGGTCCCTTGAATGATCTTTTGGGGGAATCAGTGGGGATCCTCAGTAGGGAGGTCAAAGGATGTACAGAAACAAACCTTCAGTTGGTTATCTAGTAATGAGAGGCCCCAGTGTAGTACTAGGAGCCTCCATCTGATGAGGTGCAACATTTATGGCTGTCTGCTTGTGGATGGATGGGGTAGGGATTGGCTGAGGCACTACCGGAAAGTGGTGAGCCACCCCTTGTGTGAACAATCGGATCAGTTCAAGAGCATACTTGGGTAAGTATAGCCAAGAGATTCAGGCCACAAGGTGCGGTGTCTCTTAGTAAAAGGTGAGTTCCACGAGACAGAGACACATTTTCAAAATTCTCTGTCTACATGTGGTACATTTGCAGGCTCCTGTCGTGGAACAGGGAGTTAGTATCATCAGTTAAAAAGTTGTCTCCAGATTCAAGAAAGCAGTGCACTCTGCCAGTGGTGGGCTCCAGCCGTGGGGGTGAGGAGTCCTAGAAAAAGGGAATGCCAAAGGGGCTCAGAAGGTAACACCCATCTAGGGATGAAGGTAGATGAGCAAGGGCATGTTTGCATCCTAATTGGGAGGGAACAGTGCCAGAATATTTACATTGCAGATCACACTGATACATGGCATCTGGAGTGGTCTGATTTCTGCCCCCTAGGGCTGTGGTACAGACTATACTATGGAGCTGGTGTGGATAGCCACAGGCTACCCTTTGGTAAATGCTGTGCAGAGGTATGACCTAAGCACCCATAGAGAGGCGTCTTGGGGATGCAAGGGTTTCCCATGGTGATGGGGTACATTCGTCATCCGGGTCCTCAAGTTCTTCATCTGACTTTTGCACACTTTTAGGGGTCATTGCTAACGCCTTCTAGCGGTATCTGGGGGGAGGGCGAGATTGCCAGTCACTTCCTCAACCTGTGGATGAATTGCTAGAAGCAGAAAAAGGGGGCTACCCAAACATTTTGACTGATTTACTGAGCTGACCCCGTGGATGAGTAGGGATTTGTGTGAGCACTGTGCAGGCAGGCGGGGGGACTGACCTGTTAGTGGTACTGGACCTTTCTGCCCTGCCCCAATATATCTGTATTTGAATATTTTTGGGGGAATTGCCTCGTGACAGGTACCTGGGCAGCGATGATGTGCTATACGTGTCCCTGATGTATGTGTTGATATGTAATTGTGGGCATTGCCCATCCCACTAAGGTACACTTACCTATAATACCCGGGATGCCCTTGGTTGAGGGCATTAGAGATGGATAAGGAATAGAGGCCTGATGGCTCTATGCACTCTGGAGTGGTGTACTGTAGTGGAGTGTGGAGACAATTGTTGTATTGTTTGTACAATCTTTGAGATGTTTTGCTGATCTTATGACCTGTATTCTCATAACTGTTATGTCTGCTTAACTGTGGTTCTCATTTCTCACTCAACTGATGCTGTGTGAATAAAGATAAAGGGCTACACCTTGGCTAAACCATAACCTAAGTTGTTTCTCTCCTTGTGAGTCTCCTCATTGGGAGCAGCGACTTACACGTTGTCCGAATACTAATTATATTCTGTTACACCAAGCAACATGGAAATCTATAGGTACCAAAGCATGCATGGAGACCTGTGGGCGATTCCAGAGTGAGACTGGGTTAGAAAATAGGCCCGGGCACTAAAATAAAAGTGTCCTCCAATAACGAATCAGGTGGCTAAAAAAGCAACCCACATTTGCAAATCAGGGAACTTTTGAATTTGTAAATGCAAGCTGTGTACGTATTGTGCAAAGTATAAGAGACAGCATGCATTTGTGATTGCTGCAGCCAATTTGTGCCATAGTATCAGAAGAATTGAAAGGTAAAACCGCCCACCAGATCATAAAACAGGTCCACAAACAGCCCTAAATCCAGCCCTCACACTGACCTGTCAGACCAGCCATTCAGACACTACCAGATTGCCTTATAACAAAGTCCAACCCTGAATTGTGAAGAATCTGGCAACTCTGTGGAGATTGACAGGGCTACAGATACATGGAATGCATCTACTCTAAAGCCCTGAATATGCCTCAGTGTAAAACGCTGATAATTTCAAAAGTAGGATTTTTAGCAGGGATCGGATTTCCAAGTTCTCATTACTGTTTACACCTGACAGGTTTTGACAGGTAAAACCTTGGCAAATCCATCAGACAAAAGGCAGGGTAAAAGTGCAAGACAGGGATTTTGACCAGGGTTCTCCGTAGTCCGTCCTGGAGGACCGAATCCCCTTCAGATTTTTAAGATAGCTACATTAATCTAAATGGCCCTCGAGGACTGACCTTGAAGAACCCTGATTTGGAGCAATAAAGATTGAATTTGCATGTTTTGCTTTATTTCCAGGGCCAAAACTGAGAATAGGAGGTATTTACTGGACCAAGTCTAAATATCCCCACCACGCATCAGTATTTACCTTGTGAGGTAAGTAGCACCCCTATTCCAACCACCTCAATAGGTCCTCAGTTTGATCATTGAGCCAACAACAAACTTCTTCCATTTCAGGCTCGGATACCAGTCAGTTTATAGATGGGAAATATTTAATTAAATGCACTGGGTTAGGGATTTGTAGACCGAGGATACAAATTGGAAAGTTGTAAGGATCACAATGAAATATGTTACTGGGATGATATGAGATTAACAGATTTCAATGGGAGGGGTCAATTGTAAACCCGCTGATATGATGGGAGAAAACTGACGATGTGGGTAATTTAGTAGGTAGACAAGTGTTTCAGAAAAAAATAAAGTATCACTCAATACTTAACTAACCTGACCAAAATATATAAAAAAAGAGTCTATCAGACAAACCCCCCACACTGACACCACAAATCAAATTTACACCTCAGAATCAAAAAGTGGTTTATATTACCTACAAAGTGCTGATTACACACAGATAAGACTGCCCATTCTGATTTAAATATCTGTGACGACTGCACTGCCAATGCGCACTACTGTGCACAACATTTAGCATTCTACACCTGCAAAGAATCTTCCCAGCTTGCATGACTTCAAGAGTTTGCCTTTAAAGAAATAGACCCTGATATATCAAAGGGTTTTTCCCTTTCCGTGTCTAACGGAAACGATTTCGAGCAAATGGGCCACAACTTCTAGATTATAGATCACCACTAGCTATCGGTTATTGTCAGGAATCGCAAATTAAGAAGTGCAAAATGCTATGCATCATTGTTTTCGGTATTCATTTGGGATTCAGTAAAAATCGCAATTTTTACCGAATCCCAAATGAATACCGAATTCTTAAGTGCATTTTCGCAATTCCTATTGATTCCTATGGGCCAAAAGGCCCATAGGAGTCAATGGGAAGGCATCAGCAAATTGCGAGTGGCACTTTGAAAATGTCATGGGTGCAGGGGGGGGTCCAAAGGACCCCCCCATGCACCCCTGAAATGTATTTTTCGCATCATGTTTCACACACACATGTCCTAAGGACATGTGTGTGTGAAACATGAATGTAGAAAAAAAAACATTTGCAGCATTTTAAACACTTTTTCCAAATTTACCGAGTGGTTCAACCACTCGGTAAATTTGGCACCCTAATTGCGACTTTGCACTTGTGAAAGTAATGATGCATTGCTTTTAAGAAATCGCACATCTGCGACTTCTTAAAAGCACCCGCAATTTTAGAACTCGCAACAATGTTACGAATTCTAAAATTGCTTCATGCATCCCAAAAAGCACTTTTGCATTCGCAAACGGCCGATTTTAAGTAATCGCACCGTTTGCGACTACAAAAATGCTTGATGCATGTGGGCCTAGAACTCTACTCAGAAAGTATGCTTTTTACTATTTTGTGTAAATATCTTTTAGTGTTTACGATATGCTAAAGTTTAAAGAGGGATTGGGCATGAAAGGGCTAAAAAGTTCAGTATATCTGGTTCAGTTGGTGCCAGATGTGCTATGATTGGCCAATTTAGAGAGCACTAGTCAATCCTAATTTCTTGACTACAACATGAACAATATGGTCTTGCAGTCATTACAGGAGTCAAGGAAATGACCCCGGCATACTGGTTTTTTTTTTAAATATGGGCCAGGGTAAGGACTCCCTTATAGTGAGGAAGTGGTATTAGAACTTAGGAAATCAAAGATAAAATATAAGACAGTTATCAGAGATAAAAAAATGAGTTTTAAGGACAAATGTTTGGAGAACTTACTTGAGGTAATTGAAAGATAAAAATGTGAAAGGCTTTTGGAGGTTAATACAGGATTGTACGAGAAAAGTACAAGGGACCATGCAGTGCTCAGTGCCAGAGGACAAGTGGCTGACCTACCTAGATCAAATTTATGGTAAATGGCCAACGAGGGAGGGAACAATGGCAAATGTTTGGCCAGGAACAAGTGAAGAATTAAAAATCCACTTTTCCCCAGACCGAATTAGAGACATAATAACTAGGCTAAACTTAACACGGGCAGCTGGCCCTGATAACTTGCTAGCTGTCATAATAAAAACAAACATAGAATGGTGGGCTGAGTTCTTTTCAAATATATTTCTAGGGATCCTAAATTCTGGTGAATTCCCTGCAAATTGGAAAGGGGCTATTGTTAGGCCAATACATAAAAAAGGAGATGCAAACTCCCCCAAAAATTACCGTTTAATAAACCTTCTGGACATAGGCGAAAAGTTATTTTCCAAGGTAATTCTAGGGCTACTAAAGGAGTGGGTGGAAGACAAACAGTTAATACCTCCAGAGCAGGGGGGATTCAAAGAAGGCCACTCAACGATTGACCATTGTTTTGCTCTTTGGTCCATTGCACGGAAGTCAATTGATCAGAGGGGTAATTTATTCTGCTGTTTCGTTGACTTCCGTGCAGCCTTTGATCTTGTGGACAGGGAGCAGCTGCGGTCAACACTAGTAGGGTATGAACTACAGTGTGACCTGCTAGTCTTCATCCAAGCTCTGCATACAGAAAACTGGGCACAGATAATATTGGACACGGACTGAGGACTGACTGGGAGAATCCCAATTGGGAACGGTTTAAGGCAGGGGTGCGTCTTAGCCCCCCTGCTGTTTGCCCTGTTTTTAGCTGACCTACCCCAAGTATTAAGAGATGTCAGAGGGGCGAACTCGAAACTGGGAGGAAACCACATATCGTGCCTCCTTTATGCAGATGACCTAGTGATTATGGACCAGACGGAGATAGGCCTCCAGAGAAAATTAAATAGGTTTAAAGAATACTGCACAAGTAAAAAATTAGTGGTAAACATGGACAAGACTAAAATTGTACGCTTTGGGAGAAGCAAAGCGAAGTTCTCGTGGTATCTTGGCACAGTCTTGCTTGAGAGGGTGACCGACTACAGATATTTGGGAATGTGGTTCTCAGGTAACTTGAAATGGCACACACACCTGCAAGCACTAAAAATAAGGGCATTGGCGTCGGTTAAAGGCCTTAAAAGATTTAATAATACCTATGGTGAAAGGTCAGATAGGCCGGTCTTAAAAGCCTATCAAGCAATGGTTCCCCACAATTTTTGAATGGAGCCGAGGTTCTCTACCTCAGTGGCAAGATCTCCTGGGATAGAGAGGAGGGAAATCTACTAAAAAGCTTATTCGCGCTGCCTAAATCATCTATGGTGCAGGCAGCACGATTGGAGCTGGGAATCACCTCCTGGGCTATAACTGCTTGTATGAGCCTTGTACACTTCTGGCAGCGGTTGGGAGCAGGGGAACTTACTAAAATCTCCCAATGGGCTAAGGAGGAAATTGCCATTAGTGAGCTACCCTGGGCAAAAGAGGTGATAGCTTCAATAAGCAAGGCTTATGGGGTGCCTGATTTGAAGGTATGCTTGCCCCAAAACCCCATAATATTTGGAAAAAAAGAATTAAAGATACAAGGGGTCAATATGTCCCGTAGCTATGATCGGGACTACCTTGCACAAAAATCCTCGGTAACACACATGAAAGTGGCTTGGGAGAGCAACCAACATTTCCCCTATGTGGATCGGCTACCCAGCTATAGTCGCGAATTAGTTTAAACACAGGTTATGCGAATAACGGGGTTAGAAACCTAATGATGGGATGTAATGGGAAATGCACTTGCACTTTAGGAACTACCTGTGATATTTTACATATTTTATTAGATTGTATGAGATTTTTAGACTTTCGAAAGGAGTTTTTATGTCCGATTTTTAAAAAATATAAGATTACGCACAGAATGCAAGCTGCTACTCTTTTGGTGGAAATCGAGAACTTAGATATAGCCTGTGCATTGGGGAAATATATGAAAAAAGTCAAGGTGTTCCTCAAATGCGCAGAAGAGCACGTACAATGCAACCCCTTACCACAGAATAAAGGTAGAGATACTAAGGTATAACAGTAGTATGAGCTGCATGCTGAAGGAGTTATGTATAGGTAGGATTTAAGCGATTTTAATAAAAATAAATGTTATAATACGCCATTTTAAAAGGAACAAGAGAAGTCAAACTACACATATCTTGAGGTGTAATTGTTGTTTTATACTGTCATGTTATGCTGCTGTTCTTTCTCTTTATTTTATACTGTCATGTTATGCTGCTGTTCTTTCTTTTTTTCACGGAATGTGGAAAATGTACTTTTAAGGTTTTAACAAACCAAATAAAGTTTTGTTTGACTGACTGACTGACTGACTCCCTGACTCCCAAGGGTATATGGGTGTACGGTACTACTCCTCCGTTATATGGTCACAACATGGATAGCATGTTGTGGCAGCCTTTACAGACTTGGGGGCATGGTCCTGAATGTAATGCTTTGTAGGGAATACCAGATTGTGAGCATGCCACTTCTTCAACTATTTATTCACCCTACCCATCTTCTCATTGCTTCACAATTCCCTAATTTTGAAATGGTGATAATGTTGGTAAGCTACTTATTTTTTAATTTTTTTAATTTTTTTATTTATGCGTTTTTATACAACGCAGACTTTACCCGAAGGCGTCAGAGCGCTTCACAATAGGAACAGAAAATTACAAGTGAACAAATTACAAAAGCAGACAATAAGTTACATGAGGTAAAAGTGACAATTGTGAGCAAACAAAATATATGAGGTAGCAAACAGTGCATTACAGGAGGAAAGAGTGACAAGTGTGCAGGTTACAAGAGAAAACAAAGTACAATTAGAGGTAATATACTGCGATATATGCTAGACACTCAGGCACAAGAGCAAACGTTACGTAGGCAATGGTGGCACTTGTGCAAGTATCAAAAGCAAACAAAATGTTAGAGGTAGCAAACAGTGTGATACAAGAGAAAAGTGGCGTGTGCATGTTACAAAGGAGTACCAAACACAGGTACAAGGATAATACTGCAATAAATGGCATACACTCCAACCACAAGAACGCACTGGGAAGGCACTTCCATAGTCATGGAGAATAGAGTTTTCAGTAATGGTGGGGGCTCAGTGGGGGTTGGCCACCTGTGCAGGGTTGACCACAGGGTCTGGATCCCTGCCGATGAATCGGCGCAGACCCAATGGCCAACCCCTGATGCACACAGCCAGAGATTGCACACAGCAGGGCTTGGGAGCCTGCTGAGAATTAGGTGTATGTCCTGGTCTTGATGCCAGGCCTTTTGGTCAATGCCCACTGCGCACAACCAAAGGCGATGCACAACTGGGGTTGGGTGCCAGCAGAGGGTATTTAGGTAATGATAAAAAAAACTGAAATTCACTGAAAATACCAAAAAGAATGTGATGTTAATATTAGGTGTTGAAGTGAGATAAGAACTAACATTAAAAAACAAAAACACTGAAAGATATTAGTTGTAGTCTAGTCAATTACCCATAGACTGCACCCCATCACCCACTGCTTATGACCTCACATTTTGGTGAAATTTTGCATAATTATCCAAAAGCAAATTACGCACATTTTGCAAACCCTTATTGTGGATCGCCCTTTGGGAAAGTAAAAGGGAAATTTATTGGAAATACTAAAATAACAGTTTTCAGCACAGTAACTCATCAAATTAATTGTGTATAATAACACTAATGATTTAAATATATTTTTTAATTTAAAAGTATGCATTTTTAGAACCTAACTCAAACAATTCTACCCCTTACTAACATTTTTTGTATTTTTAGTAAACATGGTTAAACATCATGTATTTAATTCATTTGAAAATTTCTTGTTTTTTAAAATATTAAAGTTTTTTTGTAATCTTTATTGAATGAAGTTTATTATTATATTTTAAAATATACAATAATTATTCATAATATTTATCACAAAAAATTACATAATTTAAATGTCAAACAAATTGAGTTAATTTAGCTTTATTTTCCATGTGCTACCTCCATAGTTTTCTATCGGAGAGTGTTTGAGTTTCAGTGGCTGGCCATGTGTTATGCTTGTAGTGCTTGACTTACATAAAAGTTGGACTGGAGTACATTTACTACTGTTTTGGCACTACTATAGTACTACTTCATGCACTACAAAATTGTGAATTGTCCCCACAACGATTTTTCTTGAGGCACCAAATACACGTTATGTTCATAACTATTGCATAGATGCATCAAGCTAAAATCCACTCAAAAAGGGGGATTCTCAGAATCTGCCCCTCTGCGACCAGTATTTTTGCATTTGGGATGCATCATCCCAAATGCAAAAGTCGCAATTTAAGAAATCGCAAAATTGCGATTACTTGCAATTAAGGAATCTCAAATTGAGATTCCTTAAATGCAATGCATTAAAGTGAAAAAAATAGCGATTTCGATAATAGGGGTCGCAAATTACCATGAAGTTGAACTTCATAGTAATTTGCAAAAACTTTGAAAAATGCGCTAAAGTTAATTTTTCAAAGTTCCATTTTACACACAAACATGCCCTAAGTGTGTGTGTATGCAAGATGTACCCATATGAAGATTTTAGGGTGCAACAGGGTGTCCTTTTGACACCCTGGCACCCTTGAAATTGCAATCTCAATTTGCGATTCTCTAACTGAGAATCGCAAATTGAGATTGTCTTCCCATTCATTCCTATGGGCCTTCAGGCCCAAAGGAATGAATGGGGAGGTATTCCTTATTTGCGAGTCGCAATTTGCGAGTCGCAATTAAGGAATTTTAAGAAATCGCTATTTTTTAAGCGAGTTCTTCTTGCATAGCATTTTGCTATTCCTTATTAGCGAATCGTTATTTTTCGCTAATAACGAATTGCAAAATGGGTGCTTGATGCGCTGCCTCAGGTGAAAACACCCACCTGTGTCTCACGCAGGTTAAAAAAGTGTGCACTTTTCTCTATTAAAGAGGCAGAGGTATTCCTTTTGCAACTCTGGTGGTTTGAAAGTTTGGTAATGTAAATTCAAAAGGAGGGGGTTTTGTCTGTGGAGTTATTACTGATTTGCAAAACTATGTCCATTACACAAAATCATCATTCATCACTAGGCAAATCAACATCCTGAGACTTCTGATCAATGTGTTTTATGTAAGATGTGTTTATGGCTGGTTACTACTCAGAAACCGTTCACTATCAGTTTGTCTTCTTTATTGCTTTGTGTTCTCCAGCCTTTATAAAATAGAACAGAGTAGCACACAATTTCAATAGATATTTATAGAAAGGTTGCACCAGCAAATCCTTAAGCAACGAAGGAACGGGGAGGTAACTAATTTAAGTGTTGGTGTCCCCACACAAACCTCTTAATTATTTGTAAATTCATATTTGATGTCCAAGCATCAATTTATCATATTTCATTAAGTACTCACATCTACTATTGCCATAAATGGCAAAATTTTGCCTTGCTTCTCCATTTATCGCACTTCATCCCATGGATACTCCCAAAATGTAAAAAATGACCTACATTAGGAAAGGCTAAGGACTACAGCAAGGATGGGCATGATGCCATAAATGGCCCTAATTTACCAAGAATTACCATTGATATGCCAGGGACCGAGTTCGAACCACTGTGGGTCCCATCATGTCCATGGATGGCCCCAAAAAGCTAGGAATTGACATTCTACTGGTAGGGTCAGCTTCCAGCATACTTGCAAACGCATGCAGGCACATATACACACACTTATACGTAGCTGTGAACACACACACATTCTCAATTGCACACAAATAACACACATGATCTCTCCTGCTTTCACATGTCATTTTAGAGACTTTTTAGCATACTGTCTTCTATGTGCCTACAATGGTCCCGCTAAGGTACCTTCACTAGGTTGAAGCTCTCTCCCTTAGCCTCCAAAGTCCCACACAGCTGCTAGTCAGATACAATACATGAGGCCTGGTTTCACATGTCCTGTGACAATTTCACGGACTCATTAAGCTCTGCACTGTCAATCACATTGTAAGCATGACAGTGGGCTTTTTCATTCATTAAGAGCGCTGACAGGCAGCCTGCCATTAGTGTGGTGGATGACCCAATTGCAGGCCCGCCAATTCTCTAACAGAGCTCTGTCCGTCAGTGCTCTAAATACACAAACTGCATGTACATTTGGCCAAACATGGGGACTCAGCTAAGCAGACATGTAGTTTCATTTTCTTTTTTACTGTAACCCTCAAAGTCTAAAGATGCAAGCTACACAGCTGCAGACTCTTTGTCAAGACACCAACGATATCCACAGGAGTCGATGATGGTCCCAACGCCCCACCACCTCAACCACCACTCAATAATAAAATCAAAGTGATGTTTAAAGCAGAAGGGAAAGGGAAAGTGGAAGAAAAAAGAGAGACAGCCTTGATTGGAAGCGTCTCAGCTTCTTCATCAGTGGTCTTGGGAATACTGCAGTGTACCTAGAAAGAAGGCATGTTATAACAAACTACCTGATTCACACTTCTTTTACTACTAGGATGTTACTGCTAGAATATCTTACCCCTTAAAGACTAGGCTATTGCTTCTCTCTTAATGTAATGATGTTCTTATACCAGAATCCTGCAACAACAAGATACAACTATCGTCAATGGTTTGTGACTCTATAGTTACTCCTCTAACCCCCTTCAGTTCCACTCATTACCTGATGCTGATATAGAATAACCTTGACTTGCTTCAACTGGAAACTTGAGGAAATGTTGATGTTGCACCACAAAGAAAAATGAACCCTAACTATGAGTAAAATAAGTTGCAACAAATCTGCGGAGTCAGTTCAAAAGTTCTGCGACGACAGATAGTTCTTTACAGTTCAAGAGTTCAGGAATTTCCTACCGTCGAAAACACTGCTGAGTTCTTCCGAGTTACCTCACTCGTACAAGAAATTTCTGTCACAGGACACGGTGGCTCCCACGTTGCCCATGCGAAAATTCGAACGTATTTCTTTCTCTGACTTCTCTGACTAAACAGATATGAGTTCCGAATAGTGAAGTGAAGAACCTCTTCACCCGGGAACGGTTACAGTTGAAGTGCGTAGTTCACCTGTGGAACGTGCACCTCGTTAGCATTGCAGCGCTCGTGCTCTAGAACGCTAGAACGGTAACCTGACTCTTGTTGTGGCCATTCCGTTCCATCATTTAGCATTCTGTTTCTCCTCAACGCTGACAAGCACTCATTTATGAATAAAATAGATACTATATGTCTTCTTCTCCATCTTGGGTATCTAGCCTTATACTTGAATTGAGTACGAATCTTCGCTCCTGTGTAAATACTGTATGTTGTGGCCACTGCAGTCGTGACAGTACCTCTCTCCAAAGGGGGGTCCCCCAACTTTGGTTTTTTTAGGGTAAGCCCTATGGAAGCTTTTGATTAATCTTGGAGCATGAACATTTGAGGAAGGTTCCCATGATCTTTCCTCTGGGCCAAACCCCTTCCAATCTACTAAGTAATACAATCTGTTTCTGGAGATTTTTTAATCTAATATTTTGCTCACTTCAAACTCATCTTCTGACTCTACATTTACTGGCATAGGAGTGTTTTTAAGTCTAGCATTCATTGGACTTTTCTTTAAGAGGGAAATATGAAAAGCTGGATGAACCCTTAAAGACTTGGGAAGTTGCAACTTAACCACCACTGGGTTTATGATCTTTGAAACCTTAAAGGGACCGATAAACCTGGGTTGGAATTTCCTATTCCCTCTACGTCTCAGATGTTTGGTGGACAACCATACCTGATCCCCAACTCTGAAGCTAGCTCCCACTCTTCTTCTCTTGTCTGCCTGTTTCTTGTAGGTTTCTTTAGCGTTTGTTAAATTTCTCTGGGCCTTTTCATAAGAGGTTTTTAATTCTGTCATTACATCTGTGATGGCTGGCACAGCAACATCCTGTCTACCAATCATCAGACTAGGATGTCGGCCTGAATTCAAGAAAAATGGGAAATACCCAGTGGAATTGTGAAGTGCGTTGTTGTAAGCAAATTCAGCCGTCCACAACAAATCTGACCAGTTTCCCTCCTATAACCAGCAGGTAGAGACGCAAATATTGCTCTAATTCCTGGTTTACTCTCTTCGTTTGCCCATCTGTTTCAGGATGGTAGCTGGTAGAATATTGTGTGTCGATCCCTAAATTGTGCATGAATTTTCTCCACAATTTCGATAGAAATTGTGTCCCTCTATCAGATATAATTACCTGAGGGATTCCATGTGCACGAATGATGTGTTGATTAAATAGTTGTACCAGTTATGGGGCAGAAGGCACAGATTTTAATGGAACGAAATGACCCATTTTAGAAAAGGAGTCTACAAATACCAATATAACTGTATTGCCCTGACTGGGAGGTAGATCTACAATTAGGTCTAATGTCACTGTATGCCATGGATGTGGTGCATTGGGCAAAGGATGTAACAAACCCTGTGGGGCTTGTCGATTCGTTTTTTTTTATACAAATCTCACAGGTTGAAACATACTGCCCCACCTGAGCCGCCATGCCTGGCCACCAAAAATATCTCCTGATTAAAGCCAATGTTTTCTTCACACCCTTGTGTCCTGTTAGTCGATCATCATGACACCCACTCATGGCCTTTTCCTGCAATACCTGAGTTGGTAGGTACAATGTTCCTCCGAAGTATGGAAGACCATCAGTCACAGTTCTCTCGTCACCCAACTCTGCCCAATCTTTAAATTCATTACCCGAAAAGGCTTTTTGAACTTCTTTTGTAAATTCCTCCAAGTGGATTGCTCCGATGATTTTGTCGGCTGGAATAGTGGGTTCCTTCAGTAGAGCTCTCTCTTCTTCACTCGAATTCATTCTGGATAAAGCATCAGCCTTTCTGTTTTGGGCTCCCGATTTGTAAGTTATTACAACATTGAATTCTGAAAAGTACAAGGACTTTCTCAGCTGCCGGGGGGTCAAGGTTTTTGCAGATTTTAAGAATTGTAAATTTTGGTGGTCTGTAAACACTGTTACACAATGTTTGGCTCCCAAAAGGTAATGGCGCCAGTCTTGAAAAGCTTCTTTCACTGCCAACAATTCCTTGTCAGCTATAGAATAATTGACTTCGGCACCAGACAATTTTCTCGAACGATAAGCCACTGGGTGGAGCTCGCCCGATTGTTTGCTTCGTTGAGACAATATACCACCCGTAGCAAAGTCTGAAGCATCAGTTTCCACATAGAAGGCCTGTTCTGGATCTGGGTGCATCAAAACTGGGGCTGTGACAAAAGTCTTTTTTAGATTCTGAAAAGCTGCTTCAGCTGCGTCGGACCATTCGAACTTTTTCCCTTTTTTCAACAGTTGAGTGATTGGTGCAACCTTGGTAGAGAAGTTTGGAATAAATCGTCGATAGAAATTGGCAATGCCAATGAAGCTTTGTATTTCTTTCACATTTCTCGGCGATGACCAATCCTGAATGACTTTAACCTTGGACATATCCATTTCTACTCCCTCAGCTGACAGAACAAAACCAAGGAATTCCACACGCTCCGCGTGGAATGAGCACTTCTCAAGTTTGACATAAAGATGGTTGTCCAGCAACTTTTTCAAAATTGCTCTCACATGCTTAACATGATCCTCCTCGCAATCCGAAAAAATTAATATGTCATCAATGTATACCACTGCTACTCTGTCTAAAAACTCTCGCAGGACATCGTTGACAAAGTGCTGGAAAGCCGCCGGTGCGTTGCTTAAACCATAGGGCATGACTTGATACTCAAATAATCCGTACTTAGTCCTGAATGCTGGCTTCCACTCTTCACCCTCAGCTACACAGACCAAGTGATAGGCCCCTCGTAAATCCAGCTTGGTGTAAATCTTTGCCCCTTTGACCTGATCCACGAGCTGTGAAATAAGGTGCAAAGGGTACCGATTCTTGACTGTCACTTGGTTAAATGCTCGGTAGTCAATGCAGGTGCGCAGGGTCCCATCCTTCATAGGACGGAAAAACAAAGGCGACGACACCGGCGATTCTGATGGCCGAATAAAACCTAGCTTCAGGTACTCGTCCAGGTACTCTTTGAGATGAACATTTTCTGCTTCTGTCAAGGCGTAAATTCAGCTGCAAGGCAATATAGCCCCTGGTTCTAACTCAATTTTGCAATCATATTCCAGATGAGAAGGGAGTCTCTCAGCATTACGTTTGTCAAATACACTGGCCAAGTCCTGGTACTCCTTGGGAATATTCTGTGTCTCTAGAACACAAATGCTAGTAGTGAGCTGTGCTAACTCATGAGCGGCCGATGCTTCGAACTTGAGTTTTTTACCCCCAAAACAGTTCTTCACACAATGCTCTGAGTTCATTTCAACTGTCCTCCTCTCCCAGTCAATGGTGGGGTTGTGTTCAGTCAACCATGGCAACCCCAAAATTAACTGAAATTGTGGCGCATCAATCAAATTGAACCTTATGAATTCACGGTGTCCCTGCAAACCTTCCAACTCCAACGTCTCAGTCTCTTCCGTGATGGGGCCAGAAGTCAGATTGGTACCATCCACCGATTTGACCACCTCAAAATATTTTTTCCTGATGGCCTTGACTCCAATTTCTTTAGCATACCTCAAATCGCAAAAGTTTCCTGTAGCACCAGAATCAATCATTACTGACACTCCTGTGATTGTTTCTGATCCAAATTTGACTGTAAACGTGAGTGTCAAGTGAGGCTCCGCTGATTGCAAAGTCTTGACCAGTTGTTGATGATCTAGAGTTGACTGTTCTGAACATCCCATCAGGCCAACTCCTTCTACTGATGGGATTTTTCTTTTAACCCCAAACTGATCTTGGGTTTCTTCGGACACTCCTTCACAAAGTGACCCGAGGCTCCACAATACAAACATAAATTGTTCGAACGTCGTTTCTCCTTTTCCTCTTTAGTCAAGGGACCTCTGATAGAGCCTATCTGCATTGGTTCTTCTCCAGTAACTACGTCGGATTTGCTTTCTGGCTTGATGCGATCTAGACGAGGAATCCAGGTTCTAAAATCTTTTTTCTTCTCAGATCGCCTCTCATAAAGTCGATGATCTATTTGTAATACCAGATCTATCAATTCCGAAATTTCGTGCGGTCTCTTCGGTATTTGAGCCACAGCGTCTTTTAACTCATCTCGTAGGCCACGATAGAAAATGGCTGAGCGCTTGCTTTCGGGCCAGTCTGTTTCCACAATTAGTTTATTAAATTGGGCAATGTATGCTACCAAATCACGATTCCCCTGCTTAAGATCCAGCAATTCATTGTCTGTCGCTTGGTTGGCAGTGCGCCTATCAAAAATTCTTTCTTGAAGAGCCTGAAATCGTACAAGGCAGGGTCATTTCTGGAGATGAATGGCATAGACCAGGCTGCGGCGTCACCGCTCAAGTAGGACAGTATGAACGCAACCTTCGCTTGATCCTCTTTAAACACTACCGATCTACATAAAAAATGTAGAGAACACTGGGTGAGAAAGATTTGGGCCTTATGGGGGTCCCCACTAAAACTCTCAGGGTTAGCTAACGGAATGATTGGAGCTACCGAGTGTATCACTTGAGTTGTTGCTTCAGCAGCTGATTTACAAGTGGGATCCAACCCCAGTAAGGAAGTAGTACCCGCCAGAATTGCCTCCATTTTGTGTTTGATTTGTTGAGTCTCTTGTTGGGACCTTTTGACCTCGTCTTTAAGAACCCTATTCTCCTCTGACGTGCGAGTTAATTGATTTTGTAACCCTTCTGAAACCCCCGCCAAGGAGTTTAAATCCAAACCTTCAGCCATTATCGACTCGGGTGGATAAAAGAGTGCACTTCAATCTGTCAAGACACCAACAATATCCACAGGAGTCGACGATGGTCCCAACGCCCCACCACCTCAACCACCACTCGATAATAAAATCAAAGTGATGTTTAAAGCAGAACTGAAAGGGGAAGTGGAAGAGAAAAGAGAGACAGCCTTGATTGGAAGTGTCTCGGCTTCTTCATCAGTGGTCTTGGGAATACTGCAGTGTACCTAGAAAGAAGGCATGTTATAACAAACTACCTGATTCACACTTCTTTTACTGCTAGGATGTTACTGCTAGTATATCTTACCCCTTAAAGACTAGGCTATTGCTTCTTTCTTAATGTAATGATGTTCTTATACTAGAATCCTGCAACAACAACATACAACTATCGTCAATGGTTTGTGACTCTATAGTTACTCCTCTAACCCCCTTCAGTTCCACTCATTACCTGATGCTGATATAGAATAACCTTGACTTGCTTCAACTGGAAACTTGAGGAAATGTTGATGTTGCACCACAAAGAAAAATGAACCCTAACTATGAGTAAACTAAGTTGCAACAAATCTGTGGAGTCAGTTCAAAAGTTCTGCGAAGACAGATAGTTCTTTACAGTTCAAGAGTTCAGGAATTTCCTACAGTCGAAAACACTGCTGAGTTCTTCCGAGTTACCTTACTCGTACAAGAAATTTCTGTCACAGGACACAGTGGCTCCCACGTTGCGCATGCGAAAATTCGAACTTATTTCTTTCTCTGACTTCTCTGACTAAACAGATATGAGTTCCGAATAGCGAAGAGAAGAACCTCTTCACCCGGGAACGGTTACAGTTGAAGTGCGTAATTCACCTGTGGAACGCGCACCTCGTTAGCATTGCAGCGCTCGTGCTCTAGAACGCTAGAACGGCAACCTGACTCTTGTTGTGGCCATTCCGTTCCACCATTTAGCATTCTGTTTCTCCTCAACGCTGACAATCACTGATTTACAAATAAGGTAGATACTATATGTCTTCTTCTCCATCTTATGTATCTAGCCTTATCCTTGAATTGAGTACGAATCTTCGCTCCTCTGTAAATACTGTATGTTGTGGTCACTGCAGTAATGACACTCTTGAACTTGTAGGAGAAAAAATGAAGGGCAAAACCCAGATGGCCTAAAGAGCATGATACATGTATAGGTAGCTGCAAGATGGAAAGTGAGTAGGCTCATAATGGTTGGATAGATCCCAGGCTTTTGATGAACAGATCATAGGCTCAAAAGAAAAGAGTATGCCTTTAAATGGGTGAGTGGAAGTAGCCAGAGACTCAAAATCATTGAGTAGATAGGTAAAATACCTGGGAATTTGTGACCAGTAATCCACTACAGTGGAGTCAACTGAAATATGGAAGTGAATGGTTCAAAATAAATGCCTTCAACTGCTACTGAGAATGAGAAAAACTATTCAAGTACCACCATTTTACCAGGGTGTTTCAGCATTTAGTCCAGGGGTGGGGGTACCAAATGTGCAAACCACCAATATACCATTGGTGGACCATCATCGTGTCAAGGATTTAAAGAAATAGAGGAAGATGGATTTCCAGTCGAAGTATATCAAAATAATTTGGTAGTATTGAACCCCGAATTGGTATTATTGGCCAACTACATTCTGTGGGGGGCAAGGTGCCACCCTCCTTTAAAATGGCAGTAGTGGGCAGCTTTTTAAATAAAGACAAGGAGGATGCAAATTCTTATAGACCAATAAGTCTCCTAAACACTGACTACAAGACTATAGCTAAATTGTTAGCCAACAGAATGAGTAAGTGCATAGGGTCAGTCTTACACCCAGAACAATGTGAATTTATTCTAGGGAGGCAGCTATCTTTTAACACCACTTTCTTAATTGAGGTCTTAGATTATTTTACCTACAATAAAATTCCGGCCCAGATTATGCTGCTAGATGAAGAGAATACTTCCAATTTGGTTTGTTGGGAAAGTCTTTTCTGCATCTTGACTGCATTAGGTTTCCCTGCTAGATTTATTAGCATGAACTTTGGTTTTTATTAGCCCTGTTCGGATTCGTGGAGTTGCACTACGCGGTGCTACGCGAAGTGCAAAAAACAACTCTCTTGTACAATGCGGAGCTCCGCAAGCGGCGGAGTACGGTGGAAAAATGCTGTTCGCTGTGATTTCACAGCATCGGATGCTTGTCCGCACTGTGCAATCATTGCGAACAGCACCATGCATAGTGCAAGCTTACCTTTTCTGCCGCTTGAGTAGACTTTTACTCAAGCAGCTTTCTCAACGCAAACGGGCAGTTTCTCAATGCGAACGATCGGAAGGATATGCGACAACTCGCAATGAGAAACCTGAACGCTCCCCCCCCTTCCCGCATTGAGAAATCTCAACGGGAGGTTTATTTTCCACGCTCGTGCTCGCCAACTTGATGTTGGCAATCGCAAATGAGGAAAAATCTCGCTGGGAGGTGGATTTTCCACGCTTGCGCTCGAGTTTTTCAGAACTCCGCAAGCTCCGCATAACGCGGAGTGCGGGAAACTCTGCAAACTCCGCGAGTGGAGCGGAGTCCACTGCTCAGGGTTAGTTTTTATAGTGGGCCACAGCACAAATAATTATTAATTCTAGTTGTGTTGGCACCTGCAATGTACACAGAGGAGTAGGACAAGGTTGTCCTCTGTCAATGATACTTTTTGCTCTTTTCATAGAGCCATTAGCAAATGCTATTCGTTCGGGCAGCAACTTAACTTCTCCAATTCAGGGATGACAAATATAAAGCTGTACGCCGATGATATAGTTTTATTTCTTAAACCGGAACCTAGGACCCAATAAGCATACTTGAGATTTTTCACAGATACCAACTGATGAGAGACTTGAGATGAAAACAGAGATCCTGCAGTGTAATCCTACACCAGACACTTTACTACCATAATTTTGTTCAGTAGTTAATACCAGACCTAAGAGGTATTTGGGAATATATGTTTCAGAGAACATCAATGATTTATATAATTTAAACTTTGTTCCTCCGTTGTATAAAATCAAGAGTTTGTTTCTAAAATGGAATAACTTACTGCTGTCAATAATTGGCCGAGCTGCACTGATTCGTATTGTCAATTTTACCACTATGTAATTTCTTATTCTCTGCCATTCCAAGTACAATACAGATTAAACTTTTTAAGGAATTGCAGGATATGTTTGCAAGTTTTCTATGGGCAAATAAAGCACCTAGATTAGCTATAGATAAATTTTATATAGACCCAGTAGCGTTCGGTGGTGGGAGTAGCTGCCGGGCGATGACGTGGGGAGGGGAGGGGCAGGGTGTGGGGTAGTAATCTATGGATTACGGAGGATTACAGGTAAATAAACATATAAATAAATAAAATGAATTTCGTTGCATGCACTGCATCGCATGTGGGGATGCAGTGCCCGCAACAATATTCGTTTTATTCACTTATATGTTTACTTACCTATAATCCTCTGTAATCCATAGATTGCTACCCCCTACCCTGCCCCTCCCCATACCCTCGTCACCCCCGGCAGCTACTCCCACCACCGACCACTACTGTATAGACCTCTGAATGAAGGCAGATTGGCCTTCCCTGATTTGAGGGTATATTACTTTACGTCTTTTGGAAATACTGTGTACAGATCAGATAAAACTGTAAACTCTGACAGATCTGATAATTATTTTTTTAGATTTAATTTTTCAAGAATACAATATTACCAGTTGTATGCGATTAACCAAAACCCCCGAAAAGTCAGATATAAGTTTTACAATGGAATTTAAAACGTAGGCAGCAATTTTCCAGCTCCTATGATATCCAGATATTGAAAGTAACAACCCATTTATCAGCTATATATATTGGGAAAGTTCCCCTAATTAATAAGAATGGTGTGTTAAGCTGGTTGAGCAATGGGTACGAAAAGATACCAGATTTTCTGGATGGGAGCTGGGAAAAGTGGAACAAAATTAAACCCAGCTTTCAGCATAATACAGCATCATTACAATGGTCCTTTATTAGAATAAAGCACTTCTTACTGGATCAAAATCCCATACAGATGGCAGAATCTGCGGAACTGTTTTAAGATCTGATAGAATCCAGCACCCGTAGGTCAATTAGCTGCTGGGTTTCACTTTTACATAACTATGGAGCTTCTCAGCTCTAACTAAATAGCAGGATGAAAAAATCTTCAGATATCAGTGTCAGCCTGGGATAAGATAAACAAGTTTAATTTCTCACTATTAAAGGATGCAAATGTGAGTGAAAAGCAATTTTATACCAAATGGTTGCTATATTGAATTCTCGTATTCCTCCACAAGATTAACCAACAGATTCTGGCTAACTGTTTTAGATGCCAGGTTGAGGAAGAGGGAAATTGGACGCATGTGGTGTGGACCTGCCAAAGTTGAGTACGTTCTGTGATGAGATCAGTCAGTTTTGCTGTCACGTATTGAGGCTGCAACAACCATTAGACACACTCTGACAGCCGTTTACGGGTATTCACTCGAGTTAAAGGCTGATTGACTTTTGAAAAAACAACTCTATATTGTGACTTTAATAGCTTGATCCTTAATCCTTCAAAAATGTCTGCCCAAGGAAATGCCCACATTCCATCATTTTAGATCCAAAATAAATAAGATTAAGGAGTTGGAGAAAAGATACGCATTAAGATCTGGATAACAAAGTACATTTCTTAAGCTATGGCAAATATTTAACTAAGGAGGGGTTTTATGGAGCAAAATGCTGATAAAATGAAATTAGTTAGAAATGTTAAAGGTAACCATGTAATCGATTGTTTAAAATGATCTTCCTTTAGAATGTTCTGTCGTCATGTTTCAAACTTTAAGATGTGCTGTGAACATGAGATTGTGTCAAATTCCACTGACCTTGCTGGTGATAGGTTAATGAAATGTGTATATTGATGAAATCTAATAATAAATGAACAATCTTTTTTTTATATCATCGTGTCAAGGAAGATCACAATCTGTAAAAAGCCCAATTTAGACAAAGATAGCCTAATTATGCAAGGTTTACCATTATAACAGATGCAGATGTAAGCCACCATAATGGAAAGGAGGGCAACAATATGCAATGACTAACCATTGTGCCATTAGTAGCCATTATAACGTCACAAGTATGTTCACAGTATGAACGAGCCACCCGTGTGCCAGGCACTTGCCATAATATACCATAGACATCATTAAGTCAATTAGGACCACTATGTCAGGACCACCACTATGTCATGAGTAGGCCGTAGGCCACAGTAGGCGAGTGCTGATGCTATTCCAGGGATTGGTCATAACTTATAATATGTAAGGTACACCATTGTGTCACGTTAAGTCACAATATGGCAGTTTCACCATTATGCCAAGCTTCTTACTTACATTTTCATATAGACTGACACACACATACTCATGTATATGAAGGTAAGCTCACTCACACATAAAAGGTGCTCTCTTACACGTACACACACCAGAGACCACTTTAACATATGCACCAAATTACACACACAAACACACCCACGCATGCACACACACACACATGCACACAAAATGCCTATTGTCAGTCCCTGCCCACCTCCTCACTTACCAGAAAAACTGGAAATTCAGGGACTGTGGCTTCCAAACATTTCCAAAAGTTCCAGGCTAGCACAATGGCTTATGGCTCTCCATCATCTATTCCTGGCAGTAGCCAGGTGGTGAGCCTGGTCAGCCATGTGGTGCCTGGCCCACCCAGATTCAGGAAAAAAGATTTGTGGCCATCAACCCTCGGTATCCTGAGCCAAGGAGGTGCAGCACCTGCTCCCACGGGCAACAGCAGTAAGGGAACAGGTCAGGCCTGCACGATGGCGGTGAATCTGCATCCTCCGGACCGGTGGAAGCCACCGCCGGCCCGGAGGATGTGGATTCACCGCCACGGCATAGAAAACACCCACCGCCAGATTATGATGGCGGTGGGATAAGCGGTGGACAGCAAGTCCATCTGCCGCTGATCCGTGGGGTGTGGACCGCAATATGGTGGCAGTGTCTGCAAGACACCGCCAGCCACATTAGGAGGGGTGTGGAAACATGCTTTTCCGCTGCGGCTTTTCCGCCGTGGGAAAGCATGTGGACCTTTGCTTCTGGGGGCCCCTTGCGGGCCCCCAGGGGGGTGGGGGTGCACATGGGGGTTTACCTATGGTACCCCCCTGCTTTGGCATGCACAAGGTGGCAGGTACCACGCGATGTTCGCCACGTTGTGCATGACAAAGGAAAACATGCATTTTTCACTTTGTGGTGGGTGCTGCTTAAAGCAGCACCCGCCATAATGTTACATATTGCGGATGTGACAGCCAGGGTGGCTGTCACATCCTAATTCCAATGGAGGAACCGCCGCTGCCCCTGCGGACGGTCCCTCCACCTCGGGATCCGTCCGCCATCCAAATCGGCCCCTTAGCCCCAAATCATTGCTCAAATACTGATACTGCAAAGGGAGTGGTATCCTTTTGGGAATTGTGATGGCAGCTTCGGGGGCACCAGCGATGGTCTGAAGGACCCCTGCGAATTTACATTTTGCAATGAGACCTATTGGTATATAGTCAGCTTCAAAAGATATATTGCAATTTGCAAACCAAGCGGTACGCAGATTGCACATCCCTGGTTTGTGAATGGGACTAGAACATCAGGCCATATATTTTATCTTCTTACGTTTTTGTTGATGATGGTGAAGTGAATGGAAAGATTTTTTGGAGATACATTCTTTCATTGCCCCCCCTGTTGTTTATTGATCTCAGGTCCTTGAAGAACAGATAACAATGTCCATTGCAGTTAGCATCATGTTATAGGTGAAAGAAAAAACAAGCTAGACGGCATCGTTCACATGTGTAAAATTATCCTCAATGAGCTTTAAAGAATTTGAAAACGAACTCAGGATAATCTGTACAGCTTGCTCTTTCATATAGGTTTGATCAGTTTCTGTACTGCAAGCACAAATCCCTGCTTTTTGGAATTTAGCGTAAACCCTTAATTTGCCTTTACTCAGTCCCGTTATCAGTACAGCTATTCTAGCATATATCCTTGGAGAGATGTATTTTACAAATCACCTACCAAGTGCTACCCCTTGTCACACATATTTAGACATCTGCATCTTCGTCCATCCATACAAGCACACACTTAACCTCCCCTTCAAGCAAAACAGCGTCCACTTGTGCAACAAAGTAATGAATACAGAAAACAGTGACTGGATCTCACAGAAGTAGGATTTTGGAGTGCTGCAACTCACAACTACAAAAGAAACTGGTAGTGGAAATTAATTTGCATCTTTGTTTCGAAGTGAGACTAGGAAATGGGTGTCACAGAGGGTGGGAAGCTGATAGGGTGAGCTAATGGGTCGGGTTCTTGAATGAAATCAGACATACATGCAGCTGTGAACTGTAGGACATGAAATAAGTGGATGAATTAAACACTCAGTAAGGAAATGAAACTGAAAAAGGAAGCAGTAAACGTTCCAATATCCACCCATTGCAAATCCATCTGTCAGACAATCATTTCACTTCTAAACACACTCATGTGGTTGTACTTACCCCACAAATCCCTCTGGCTGCTTCCACATATTTACCCAACAGTGGACTCACAGATCCATCCATGTGTCACGTATTCACTCGTTCATTCATCCTTGCATCCACCCCACATTCAGCTATCTTCAAAACATCCACACATTCACAGGGGTGTCTATTTGTTCCACACTTAAGGCATACCTTTCCTGCAATTCACTTCTTAAACTAAGTTTTTATTAGCTCATGGCTCTTCTTTCAACACAATACACTGAGCTCCACGTACCATAGTGAATTGCAACACACATTCAGTCCTGAGGTCCTAATGTGATTCTTTTAGACAGCAGATGAGAGTGGGTCTGCAGTAGGTTCAGCGCGTTTATTTTCAATCTTCCTACAAGCAAACACAATTTCTGCTGTGAATTATGCTTCATCCTCATAAAGCTATGTTTATGGGATGAAGTGGGAGGATGGTTTTGGCCATGGACTCTTTTACTGTCCTATCTTGTGGTTATTTTTATGGCCCAGTGGTCTCAAAAATGCCAATGCAATCGGAAGAGTGAGGGGGGTAGGCGAATACAGAGACATTAAGAAATCCCCAAAAATCTGGCATTACTTTAGTGCGAATAAAGGTTTATTTCCCTTGTTTTGTTGTTGGCTCAATAAACTGTAAACCAGATGTCTACAGTAATAGCCAGAAGTAGGATTAGAGGAAAGCACAAAACCATAAATCAAGGCTAGCATTTGTTGTGGGTTTTTTTAAAATTATATCGAGAGGACAGTGGTGTTAACTCATCTGTTAGACATTTTCCCCTCACCGCGATTCCATACTCTGTTATTGCCAGCCTTGGAGACCTTGGATCACCTATCGCCCAACAAAACAACTATATTGAAGAGGAGGAAACATTTCTTGTAAATGTGTGAATGGAGATGCAAAATACGGTATTATGGATAGCAGCTGTTTCAGGGAAGGGAGAGACTTTTAATATTGTGTAAAACATTAGCTATACTACTGAATGAATCTATAATGCAGCTAGTTCCAAAATTGATGCAGGTATAAAGCTTAAAAAATGTTTATTTTCTCAAACCTGTTGCAATTTTGCATTTGTGCTGCATAGTACAGCACACATACAAAGTGGGAAAAGTGTTAAAATATGACTAAGCATCGTATTTTGTACTGGAAGGATTCCCATCCACTACAAAACCAAATATGTGACATCATATGCACTTCCTTGTACTATGGTGTAATGGTATGTGTGTTGGCACAAGGAAGCCAAAGTGTGCCAGTGCAGAGGGAAAGGGAAACAGAACCATATCTTAGTCAGGGCCGGACTGGGAACTGAAACCGGTCCTGGCAAACTGCTCGGCCGGCTTCCACTGGGTAAAGGGGCTGCAGCCGAGCAGTTTTTGAGGGCCGGTTTTGGCCGATTTTGTTACAGGGGGCCGATATTGCCGACCCCTGGTAACAAAAACGGCTCCCAAGGGGCCCAAAACTGCCCCCACCGTAGCGGCCCACCGGGGTAATGTCCGGTGCCGGCTATAGCCAGTCCGGCCCAAGATGGCTACGGCACTGTTCTGCTCTTTCTCTTTCACACGTTGCATGAAAACTTGGTAAAAGGTACCCTAAATCTTACAATGTGCTGAGCTGCTAATGTTTTTGTTCCTCTCAAAAATCCCATATTTCTAGTATAAGCATAATTATTGGTTCTAATTTATGATGTTTTCTTCACGTGAGTTTTCACATTGAAATTCAGGAATTGCAAGACTTTTAAAATTTGATTCTAGGAAAAAAGATAGCAGCTTCTTTCCAGTTTCAGAAACATGAGGAAAACCATTTCAAAGTTAACTAGCACAATATTTTCAGTTCCAAACAGAAAAAGTGAGAAAGTATTGCCCAGGGAGAATGGTTGCCTTCTGTCCTGGGCCTTCTGGAGCCTTGAGGGGCTGAGCAAGGACTCCAGTGATGGGATGGCAGCAGGCGTCATGGTGCTGTCTGAAGTCCTCAAGATGGAGTAGAAGTGAAGCTGCCTCTCCTGCAAAAATCCAGACCTTCCCATATTACCCTTTGGCCATGCAACTACACTGGGAGTCATTGATGGGGGTCAATTGAAAGCTCAGACACTTAGGGCCTGATCATGAGTTTGGTGGTCTGGGATCGGGCCGCCACACCAGCATCCCATTCCCACACCACCAAATTTCCACTGCCAGCTGCCTGCCAGATTAGCAGTCGTCTCCTTGTCTGGCAGGCGGTACGTTGGCGGTCCCAGGCAGTGAACCTTAGAAAGGCACTGCAGTGGTAACGGCAAAACCCGTTCCTGCACAGCATGGACTGTGAAGTTCATGCTATGCAGGAAAGGTTGTATACTTTTACAATGTATGCCTTCACCATACATCCAAGGTAAGTTCAGAGGTATGGGGGTCTCCCCCACAAATACATTGTGTATATATATATATATATATATATATAACCGGGATCCCGAAGAAAAACCACGCCGGGTCAAACACGGGCACAGACTCCTTTGAATTTGCAAACATGAAGATGTTTATTCCCATGAACATGCCAAAATGACACATTTTGATCGCAAGCCTGCCGTCTTGATCACATAATATATATATATATCAAGTTTAAATTTCGCCAGAACGCCGTACACCTGCCAATACGTGTCGGTGCCTGCCGAGGCGGCGAAGGGCAACAATATTTTCAAAAGTTCAAACCCAGGGAATGAGGCGGCACACCAGTGCGTTTATGAGTGATTTAACACCTTCGCTGCTAGGTGTTTTCCCCTCCGGTGCTGGACGATGCCAATTTCCATTGTTTCATGACGAGCTCAGCTCGTCATCAGCACAGCGGCCTTTGTTAAGTTGCCTAGGAAATACCAGGTAAAACTTTAAATACACATGACGTCACAATGAACATAGAAGAGTTGCAACAGCGTTCATTTGTCATTTGTAGAGAAACATTGTTTTGTCAATCTCTTACAATATGTAAAAAATAATTTTATGCAATTATAAATCTCACAAGTAAGAATAATAATAAACAGAATAAAGTGCAGAGGTTTTTACAGAATTATTAATGCTGAAATAGAAATTACACTATTCGCACCACATCAGTCATTCCTTCATACGTAGTGGTTAAAACAAATCCATAATGAAGCAACCTTTCTAATATAATCATAAAATCTGTAAATCACTCACAGTGATGCATATCACCTATTGCCCTGGATATTGTCGAGATAGTCTCATTCCTTGGGTTTGAACTTTTGAGAAAAAAAAAAAATTATATACCTCCAATTGAATGACCCAAACTGCTATAAACATTGTGATGTAGGTGCACTGAGAAAAGCACAATCAGACTTTCATTCCCTACTGATGAGCTGGCGATCAAGTGGGTTTATCAGCATGGATGAACTAAAATACCTAAAGAATGATCACCCAATTACCCCTGTGTTGTACTTAATCCCTAAAGTGCACAAAAATTCCATCAAGCCGCCTGGATGAGCCATCATTTCGGCGTGTGGGGGCATACTAGAAAAAGCCACTACTTACATTGATTCATTCCTCCAAGAACATGTTTTGGCACTTCCTTCCTACATTCAGGATTCCAGTGACCTCCTGAGGAAAATCAATGAAATACAATGGAATAAAGAGTATTGGTTGATCACTCTAGATGTCTCATCGCTGTATACCAGCATAGTGCATGCAGATGGGTTAAGGGCTGTGCAATTCTATCTGGGCAAACGCCCAATCAAACTAGCCGAGCACAACAAACTGTTACTTACCATGATCAGCTTCTGTTTACATCACAATTATTTCATGTTCCTTAATCAGTACTGTCAGCAGGTTAGTGGTGTCGCCATGGGGGCCTGTTTCCCTCCCAGTTATGCCTGCTTACATATGGGATACTGGGAGAGACAGGTCCTCCATGGTGATTACCTTGAAATCTGCACCGCCATATCATACGATGGTATAGGTACATCGATGATATTTTGATGATCTGGCGGGGGACACATGAGGAAGCTGTAAAATTTATTGCAAATCTGAATAACAATGCATATAATTTGGCCTTCACCTCCAATATCAGTCAGACAAAAGCACACTTTCTTGATGTAACAATAGAGGTCAGTCAGGACAGGTTAGAGACTAAACTCTACAGGAAGCCTACTGCGGGTAACACCGTGCTGCACGCAGATAGTCACCATCCTGCGCACCTAATTAGGAGCATCCCCTATGGGGAGATGCTCATAATTAGGCGCGTTTGCAGTGCAGATATCCACTGGAAAGCAGCACAAGCAGCAAGCAAACAGCGGTTTCTGGCAAGAGGCTATGCAGAAAACCTAATAGATATAGCCATCTACAAAGCAAATGCCCTGTCCCGAAACGATGCACTGACCCACAAGAAAGCCCAGAGGTCCACAGATTCTACTGTTTCACAGCCAATCAGGCTCATATGGACCTACAACAGGCAACACGAGGCACTTAGGAAGATTATTAACCAACACTGGAACTTGATCAAGCTTGACCCAGTAATAGGTGAATACATGGCCAGCAAACCAGCTATCACCTTCCGCAAGGCATACTCCTTACAGGATGCTTTGGTTAAGTCTAGTCCGGAGGTGGTTACCCCTAAAAACTGGTTGGCAGCTAGTCGAGGCTTCAGAAAATGCTCGAGCTGCAAGGCATGCTCACAAGAACTCAACAAAACCGAGTACCTTACAGCATTTTCCACAGTGCCCCCCAAGATCAACAAACAGTTGACATGCAAAACCAAGTACGTGGTCTATGTGCTGGAGTGCCCATGTGGCCTGCAATATATTGGCAGCACCAAATTGCAGGTTCACAAAAGGGTACTCCAGCATATTAGGGCTATCAATACCAACGATGTCACGTATCCGGTTGCGAGGCATTTTAGGGAGTACCATGATAACAACAGTGGACTCCTTAGGTACTATGCCATAGACACTGTGGGTCCCTTAAGGAGAGGGGGCAATAGAGAAGGCATTCTAAGAGCATTAGAGACCAGGTACATCCTGGAAATGGACAGTAAGACCCCCAATGGCCTCAACTCAACGGAGGATTTTTACACGTGCTTATAAATGCCTCCCCATGCCATGTGCACATATGTTTGCCCCTCAATATTTCTGTTTGGACATGTAGAGGAATTGCTTACTACCTAGTCCCCATTACTGGTTACTACTACAACTATAAATGTGTTAACAACTAGGTTGTATTGATAGTTACCGTTGTAATGTTTACACCTGGAAGGTTTCTGTCAGAAGTTGCATCAGGCAGCGCACATATTACATTTTAAATCACAAAATCTTTGGCTCTACCACATTTTGTTTAGTTTGTACACATAATTTTATTTTGGACTCTAATCACCAGTACTAATAATATGGCCCTAAAAAAGCGAGCATAAAATTGCGTAATACCATTGGTCTCCAATTTAGACATATGTAAGTTTCAATTGAACAATATCATTCTTATCTGTAATCTAGATTGGTGTGTGTAGAATAATGATGGGCAATTGGTTCGACAAGTTAATCTCTAGTTATCATATTTATACATTTCTGTATTTTGGTCACTTTTTGTACAAAAAGATGTAAAATATATGAATGAATTATTATGTAATTTTACAGTCAACACATGCTGATTGACATCAATGAGTTTTTCGGACCAAATTGTATTTAAACAGTAATCATCGCATTATGCAAAACATGAAATGATTTGAATTGCCTATGCACTTTACGCAAGCTGCTTTCCATGTTTACTATGGACATTTCCCTCCCAGTATACTGGCCAATCAAAATGTACTGTTCTGCATGCACTGGCACTTTAAATTTAGCTCACTTCTCTCGGAGCGTCATGTGACCAAGGCCTCTGTGAAGGCCGAAACGTTATGATGGCGTGGTGTGCTGAAAATTAAAAAGAACTCACCAGCACTCTGGGTCTTTCAATTCTTCCTTTGATGTGGCTCCGGATGGTGGGCGCGTTACCACGACGAAACACGGTCGCCAGTAGGTATATATAGGTAGGATTTTTTCTCTATGGGATTTTTGAAAATTCTATGTCTAATAACTTTGGCGTTTGTGGACGGAAATGGCTGAAATTTTCAGGAAAATGTAACATTTTGTTTCTGAGCAGCCCCTGACAATTTGGGGGGGTTTCATCAAGGGGGGGCCGAGAAAAAAGGGGGGTCCCAAAACGCGTTTTTCCCATGTTAATTTCCATAGGGCGGTTGGCCTCACTTTTAGCTCGAACGGCTGAATGGATTTGCACGAAACTTGACACAATTGTAGGGACTGTTAGCCCGATGTGCCTTTGCTCGGTCTCAATATATGTGCTCCAGTGGATTTTGAGTAATTTAGGTTCAAAAAAAGATATATATCTGGGCGGAGCCTAACCACACATCTGATCTGATTGGCTGTCAGCACTTCATCCAAGAAGTGTTGGCAGCCATCTTGGGACCAATATACATGATAGCACCTCATTAAAAAGCATTGTAGTTAATAGAGGGTTTTAGGACTTTAGTTACATTATAAATCATTTGTTGATGGTACCATACTCGTTTTAGGAATTGTGGTGGGTTCTAAGGTGATTTTACCATGTGAAAAAACCTTCTGCTGTGATATCATGAATATTGTTTGAAAGAAAACTAATATCTCATGATTTTCCCACAGTGGTTTGAAAGGGGATCTATAAGCTAAACTGAAAGCATATTTTCTGTAAATTCACATTATCTTTCTCAGTCATGTGAAAATGAAGTCTGACATTCTCAGTAAAACATGTACATCCAACAAGGACAGAGACTGTCAGTTGATTCCTTTGTGTTCTACTGCAGCCTCCTAGAGTGTTCTAAAGAACAACTAGAGTGCTAACAGTCCTACTTATTACAAAGGTATGGCACACCTGAAGCCATCTTGATTGAAATAAAGTGGTAACTCTTAAAACATTTAATTTAAAAAGAAACAACATGAGGGGGTATATTTTGCCATAGAAAGTATGATTAGTGCTGCAGAATGAAAAATTAGGGCACATTTTGAGTGACTTCTCAAATCCTTTTCTATTTCATTAAAACATTCTGACATGCAGTCTCCCAAAATGGCCACCAGAGACAAAAGAGCCCAAATGTAGCCCAAATATCACCCAGATGTAGCCCAAGTATAGCCCAATGACAGAATGTCCCAGAGTGTTCTAAAGACCAACTAGAGCGCTAACAGTCCTGCTTATTACAAAGGTATGGCACACCTGAAGCCATCTTGATTGGAATAAAGTGGTAACTCTTAAAACATTTAATTTAAAAAGAAACCACATGAGGGGGTATATTTTGCCATAGAAAGTATGATTAGTGCTGCAGAATGAAAAATTAGGGCACATTTTGAGTGACTTCTCAAATCCTTTTCTATTTCATTAAAACATTCTGACATGCAGTCTCCCAAAATGGCCACCAGAGACAAAAGAGCCCAAATGTAGCCCAAATATCACCCAGCTGTAGCCCAAGTATAGCCCAATGACAGAATGTCCCAGAGTGTTCTAAAGAACAACTAGAGCGCTAACAGTTCTACTTATTACAAAGGTATGGCACACCTGAAGCCATCTTGATTGGAATAAAGTGGTAACTCTTAAAACATTTAATTTAAAAAGGAACAAAATGAGGGGGTATATTTTGCCATATGAATTATGATTAGTGCTGCAGAAAGAAAAATTAGGGCACATTTTGAGTGACTTCTCAAACCCTCTTCAATTTCATTAAAAAATTCTGACATACAGTCTCCCAAGATGGCCACCAGAGACAAAAGAGCCTACATGTAGCCCAAATATCACCTAGATGTACCCCAAGTATAGCCCAATGACAGAATGTCCCAGAGTGTTCTAAAGAACAACTAGAGCGCTAACAGTCTTACTTATGGCAAAAGTATGGCACACCAGAAGCCATCTTGATTGGAATGAAGTGGTAAGTCTGAAAACACTCAATTTAAAAAAGGAACAACATGAGGGGGTTAATTTTGCCATAGAAAGTATGATTAGTGCTTCAGAAAGAAAAATTAGGGATCATTTTGAGTGACTTCTCAAATCCTCTTCTATTTCATTAAAAAAATTCTGACATGCAGACTGAAACATGCACTTTGAATACCAGCAGCAGACGTCCCTGGTGAGCAGTAGCTTTACTACAGTGATCTAATGTGCAACTAGAGTGCTAACATTCAGAATTGATGGCAAATGTGTGACACATCTGAATGCCTTCTTGATGGAACCAAAGTAAACAAGCATTGAAAATGCAATAGATCTCGCCCTCGTTTAAGTTAAAGCCATTCTTTTTGTAATGAGGTGGCTTTTTAGCTTTGCTTTTATTAGTGTTTTTTCAACTTTCATGTAAATAACATGCATCTGTATGCATATAAGCATATGTATGCATGCATTTATGTTTGTATTTATATAGATATACAGATGATATATGTTTATATATGTATGTATATATATATATATTCACTGAAAAAACCATAGGTTATAGACCATATATAGTTAGGAATTAGCATTTACAAAACCTTGAAAATTCACTGAAAAAACATAGGTTATAGACCATATATAGTTAGGAATTAGCATTTACAAAACCTTGAAAATTCACTGAAAAAACCATAGGTTATAGACCATATATAGTTAGGAATTCGCATTTACAAAACCTTATTTTACTCACACAAAACCATTGAAATTCCATATATAGTTAGTTGCACTAACTATATATCGCGCACCCGCAATCCACTGCTGATGATGTCACATATTACATCATTCATGACATGGTCAGTGACATTACTGATGACATCACTGATGACATCTCAAATGACATCACTGATGACATCACTGATGACAACATCCAGTGACTGTATGTTTCTGTAAAGTTAAAATATGTCTTACATATTGAAGAATGAGTGGATGTATAAGTGTCTGGATGAAGGATTTAGTAGGTGCATGACTGACTGTATGAGTGAGTGATTAAATGTGTCTCACTGAGTGCATGGGTTAGTGACTAAACTGTCTTAATTTGTGCTCATTATGTCTGTTGTTCTGTAAACTGTTGCATGTGTTGATAAGTAGCTATATGAGTAACTATATGGGTTATTGATTGGTTGCCCAAGTATTTGTATGGGAGACTGAGTGTGTGTGTGGGTGGCTGGGAGGTGTATGACTCTGTGCATAGATGTGTGAGCAGTTGATTCACTAGATGTATGGTTTCAAAAGTGCATGTGGAAACAGCTGTATGGGCGGTTGACTGTGTGCATGAGTGTATTGGTGAGTGAATGGATATCTCAGTGATACATGTCAAAGTAAGTACATATGTAAAACACAGTGCATGTGAGAGTTGACATATATAAATAACTGTGCATAAGAGCCAGTGAATGTGTGAGTGGCTGTATGGATCATTGTGAACTTGTATCAGGGATTGTATAAGAGAGTAAATGTGTGTTAGTATATGTTTGAATAAGTAAAGTTTGTATAACTGTATAGTTGAGGAAATGGAGGTGTGATTGGTTCTTTGCATGACTGACTAGGTGTGTGAGTAACTCCATGGATGAGTGACAGTCTGTGAGTGTCTGTTTACACTGATTGTATCTAAGGTTATATTAGAGTCTGAAGAGGTTCATCGTATTATCACATGAATGATATCACCAGTGATGTGATCAGTAATGTCAAATGAGATGTCATCAGTGATGTCATCAGTGATGTCATTTGAGATGTCATCAGTGATGTCATTTGAGATGTCATCAGTGATGTCATCAGTGATGTCACTGACCATGTCATGAATGATGTAATATGTGACATCATCAGCAGTGGATTGCGGGTGCGCGATATATAGTTAGTGCAACTAACTATATATGGAATTTCAATGGTTTTGTGTGAGTAAAATAAGGTTTTGTAAATGCGAATTCCTAACTGAGGGGGTCATTAGGATCGCGGACGGACTTGAGTCCGTCCGCGACCCCAGAGCATGAGGGAACGTCCGCATGGGCTGCGGCGTTCCCTCTGTGCAGATTAGGATGTGACCGCCAGGGTGGCGGTCACATCCTCTATTTTTAACATTGCTGCGGGTGGAGCTTCAAGCTGCACCCGCAGCAATGTTAAAAATGCATGCACAGCATTTGCGTGCACAAAGCGGCAGGCACCGCGCGGTGCCTGCTGCATTGTGCACGCAAATGCAGGGGGGTACCATAGGTACCCCCCATGTGCACCCCCACCCCCCACTACACCTAGGGGGCCCGCAATGGGCCCCTGCAGTGCAGTTACACATGCTTTTCCTCGGCGGAAAAGCCACCGCGGAAAAGCATGTTCCCAAGCACATCCTAATCTGGCTGACGGTGTCTAAGAGACACCTTCACCATTTTAGTGCTTTTCCGCCGCGGTTGTAAGCCAGCCGCGGCGGAAAAGCTGCGGACCTAAACCATGACCCACCAGCCATCCTAATGTGGCGGTGGGTCCTGGTGGGTCCGCAGAGGATTTTCCGCATCCTCCGGGCCGGCGGTGGCTTCCGCCGGCCCGGAGGATGCGGAAAATCCTCCATCCTAATGACCCCCTATATATGGTCTATAACCTATGGTTTTTTCAGTGAATATATATACGTATATATGTATATATATATATATATATATATATATATATATATATATATATATATATATATATATATATATATATATATATAAACAATGCGTGATAAAGGCATACGTTGTAAAATCATATGCGTTCTGAAAGAATGTTGGGTAAAAAATGAGTGGTAAAGGTATGCAGAGTAGTTCCTTTTAAAAGAACGAGACCCCTGAGGGATATCTTGGTTAAAAGTCACCTAGATAAATTGCCTGAAAAAGTAAGCAGCCTAAAACAGATGATGGTCTTTTTTCCTTGCAGTAAATGCAAGGCCTGGGCAAACAGCAGGAGGGTGTTGACATATAAAATACCAGATGCAGGGACTACTTAAAATATCCTGAAGTTTATCACCTGCACGACACCCTTTGTTGTGTATTGTTTGATGTGCCCGTGAGGTCTGCCGATATATAGGGAGTACCTCTAACCCAGTAAAGATGCGGGTGTTATAGCACATGCGGGCCATCGACAAAAATGACGAGGCATACCCGTTTGCGCGCCACTTAGCAGAAAAACACGGTAGGGACTGCAACCAGTTCCAATATTTTGGTCTGGATTTTGTAGCTCGGAGTCCGAGGGGTGGGGACAGACAAAAGAAGTTGCGTAGATTAGAATTGCGCTACATCACAGATCTGCACACCAAACATCCGTAAGGTTTGAATTGTGGAGAGGAACTGACAGTCTATATAGGTAAAAATTGAGGTAAATCTATAGGACAGTAGGAATTGGGCATTGGAGATTTTATCTTGAGTTTTCATCTTGGGTTTTACATCTTGCTTTACATCATAATCATGAACTTGATTAGAATGTGTTCAAATATTGGACATGATGAGAGTATCCTCGGAGAATGAATTACTATCTTTATGTGTTTTGATTAGTATATGCAAATAATGAACTGAGTAGTATATTAATGTGTAAATATTAGATAATTTCAGGTCTTGTTTTGATTTCACATGCACCTAGATGAATTTCTGCATAGATTAATAGTAATATGTTCACGCATTCCAACTGTCTACGATTAGTTATGTTATCTCGATCTGAGGTGTGATTGGGGTTGCATATGGAAGGATATTAGCTGATCCACAGCTCTATTAGTAAATTTACATCCATGGTGATGCATTGCAAAATTTGTTATTTTATTATGAATTTAACTATTTGCTCATTCTGATTCTAAAATTTTATTTATTTAAATAATGAATCATGAGACATCACCAAAATGATAAATTGTTGAATAATGGATGAATTGAACATGTAATATAACATGTTATAAAACGGCGCCCACATTAGTAGTGGAACGCGAGTCCTTCCTTAATTTTGACCGTTGGAATGTAAATAAAACATGGCGTTTCAAATGAGTGCCAGTAATATCGAGAAAGGCACTTCCGCCGAAACGCGTCTGTTGCTGTAAATAAAGAAACTTGCATTTGAAGCTGCCCGGAGTGCGGTTTTCCTTCGGTACATCAGTACAGTAAGGATTTTGAGCTGAATATATATATATATATATATATATATATATATATATATATATATATATATATATATAAACAATGCGTGATAAAGGCATAAGTTGTAAAAGCATATGCGTTCTAAAAGAAGTGGGGTAAAAAATGAGTGGTAAAGGTATGCAGAGTATTTCCCTGCGTTGTTCTGTCATACAACCCCTTGCAACACTATGGATGCACCGTATTCACACTACAGTGCTCCACTTGGCAGGGATTGACCAGATACGTCAGGAATCCTGGCATATCTGGTGGAGCAGTAATGACGAATTGCTGCAGTGTGTCGGTAACTTGATGCAACTCCGGCAATGTGTCATCATTACACATGGAGCAAGTCCCATGTGAAAGGCCCTGGGTCACTCCTTACGATTTGATGCAGTCAAGTCGTAGAAGTAGCACAGTGAAATCTCATAGATTTCACTGCGCCAATTCTACGAGTCTTTTTTACATGGCAACGCCCACCTTGCATACATTTTTTCTGACACAGGTATAATATAGTGCAGGCAGTTACAAAGTGACACATCTGCCTAGATGCGTCACTTTGCAAATAGGCCCAGTATGGTGCATTGATTATGTTGCCACTGCATCACTAAGAAGTGAAGCAACAGCGGCATAAGGCCTTCATAAATAAGGCCTCATATTGGGTGCTCTTATATTCCTCTGCACTTGCATTTTGTGCTTAGTGATTGCTGATCAAAATGAATTACATTTATTTAATCATGATTATCGTAATATTTTATTCTTCAAATGGTCTTGGTATACAAAAATGTCTTTTTAAATCTCCTTTTATGGCTCATGCCAAATAAAAACATTTTGACTGACTGTCTGACTTTACATAATATGACAGCAATTCCCTGGCTAGGTTACATTAAACAGTCTTTTAGCATCTTTGGGGCACCTGAGTTTTATTAACATTCCAGAATGTATTGATGCTTTGTCAAAACACATTGTAAATCGTGTGTTTTATAATACTGTTAGAAAAGGGAATTAAATATAGAAATAATCAAGCCCATGGTGTTCAAAAACACAACTTTAATAATGAATACAGTATTAGAGCCATATTTATCAATAATAAAAAAAAATGCTGCATAGGTATTGTATGATGCTCCTTAGACTTAATGCCTTGCATTTTCTGATTGCATTTCCCAGAAGGGGCACCTGGTTTGCAAACCTTCCCAAATGCCCTTATGATATTTTCTCAGCACAAAGCAGTCTACACCTGATGCTGTTTTGCACTCTGTACAGCGCTCATCAGAAACGTTTTCTATTTACAGGTTTAAGCGCTGCCAACATTAAACAGTATAAATTTGCTATGAGAGTTTTTTGCAACAGCTTGCCATAAAACAAACTTTTTATGCTGATCAGTTATATCCTATGTGCTGTGAAAATGCATGGTGCTGACAATTTAACCTCTCATTGCAAGAGAAAACGAAACTGTGTCAGGGTTGCACGATTTTTAATGGATTTTATTATGCTGCATTATTATGTTAGTTCTGGGCTATAATATGTATTTTTTTATTCTGCACTTTTATGGCTTTTTTAGATGCATAAAGATTATGATCGATGGAGTAAATTTACTACTGTTTGGTTAGTCACAAAATATATATATTCCCATGAATGCTTTTCAAATTTCCGTGTCCATCAAGAATTTTCGAGTGAATTAGCCAGTGGAAAGAAAGTAAACTGGGGGCGTGGCTAAGGCGCCCGGGAAGATGGACGTGGGTTCTGAGAGCTTCGTTGCGACATAATGTAACGGGAGCTCCTCCGTACTTTTCGGCGATTTCTTGGGTCCTAGCAGCAACCCGCTGTGCCCATGAACCTTTGGGGCATCGAATTTCGGCACTCCGACGGCTGAAGGTGAGACGCACATGCTTTTCTCGTCCTCTTCGGCAAGAACGCAACTCGGCTGAGGTGCGTCCGCCATTTTGTCGCTCCTCCTCAGCTGTCCACCGAGTTTCACGCCGGAACACAAATGTATATATATATATCTACTGGGCTAATGTAAACATCAATGCTGCTTCTGGAAAGGCTTCCTGTCACTGGCATTTAACCCTCCAACAGCCGCGGATACAACTATTTAGCTGTCTGCTTTATAATGTGTCCTCCATTTTGCAGTAAGCCCTCCTCAATCAGCCTTTTCTACATCGTGATGCCGATTCTTTAGCTGTATACTTTATTTTTATCATCTTACTTGCTACTGGACTGTTTACCTTATGATGAGGTTACATTTCAAAGACCTTTTGAGTTTTTCTTCACAGCGTCAACCTAGGTCTTCATTTTACCACAATTTGAGAATTTTTTTCCATTTGTATGCTTATCTCAATGCTGTGTTGGGTAAAAAATGTTCTCACTATCATCATAACTGCTACTCTTTCTTGTTGAATGAGGGGAACCCCTTGTCCGAGACTCATTCTTAAAGATTCACAACATTTTTACTAATTTTACACCACTGAGTCTCTTGGTTGTTTGGTCTTTGCAACACTTTGGACTTGGCAACACTTTGTTATTTTTCCTTGATCTCCAGATGGCAACGTCGCGACACAACCGTGTCTCCTCCCAGCTGGCTCATCCTTCCTCAATTTCATTAGAAGTTTCTAATCCCTTCAGTGTCTTGCAAGAGAATTTAGAGGATGCAACCAGTGACTCATCACTTACTAAGTGTTCCTCTCCTCATAATTCTCGTCAGAATACTAAAAATACTTCCAAAATACCATCATCATCTCCTTCTACTGGGAAAAGAGTCAAATTGAATCCCCCATCGCCTCCTACGACGATGTCTTCTATCTCAATGGAACTTCTTCTAGAAGAAATTCGCTCACTTAAGCCTCATATGGAGGAAATTCGCTCATTAAAACCCTACATGGCAGACACCAACGCTCGTCTTCAAAATCTTGAAGATAATTGGTCTCACATGGCACAAAAAGTGGAAGTTCTTGAGAAAACTGTCTCTTCAGTGCAAGTCTTTACAGATCAAGTTCCAAGTATACATTGAGAAATTCAAAGTCTCAAGAGCCAAGTGGAAAATTTGGAAAATCATAACAGACGCAACAACCTTCGAATTTATGGCCTTGTGGAAAGTCTTGAAGGATCAAACCCCATACCCTTTTTTCAAACCTTCCTGCCTCAGCTTCTTGGTCTTCCTACTTCTCCAGCCTTAAACATCCAACGAGCACATCGTCTAGGCCCTCCATCTCGAGTTACAACTACTTCCTCTTCTACTACAAAGCCTAGAGGTGTTATCTTATACTTTTTGGAGTATACTGATCTTCTCAAGGTTCTTCAAGAAGCTAAACAAAAAGGGAAATTAATCTGGAATGGCTCCACTCTCTTCTTTGCTCAGGAGTACTGCAGATCGTCGCAAGAGATTTTTGGATATGAGGACTGCTCTTCGCTCTATGAATGCTCGCTATGGTCTTTTCCATCCATGCCTACTTAAAGTGACTTATAACAATAAGACGATAATCTACGAGGATCCGCCCTGATCCAGAAGTTTCTTGACTCTTGTTCAAATGACTCGATGGAAATTCCGCATCCATGATTTCTCATCCATGACACATATACATCAACTGTCTTGATTTTGACTTGTTATCGCATCATGATGTCTCCTCCTTGCTTCCCTCACCTTTTGTATCTATATTTTGTTTTGTATTTGCATTTTGTTTCTCTTGGTACTTTGTATTCGTTACAGCTGTAGTTTTTATTTTAGTTTGTTAACATTCTTTCTTTTTTGTTCCCTTTTTCAGATGCAGTTTTTGTGATCCCTCTTCTCTGCATTTACTTCATGTTCCTTGGAGGATGTTTCTCCTTGCACGCATCCTTGTGGGCTCTCTGTTCCAACATGTTCACTTCCTCATGTGACTCCACCCCCCCATGCTCATTGTTTTTGTGTGGTATGAGCTTTTCTTGCCTTCCTTTGTTGTATTGCATTAGTATTGAATTACCGCTTAGACTTTTATTTTCCTGTCCTCTCAACTATCTTCTCCCTTCTTTTTCCTTTTCTCCCCCACTATCTTCCTATTCCTCTTTCCTATTATTCTACCTTTTTGGTCTTTTATTACCCTTGTCTCTACTTTTTTACCCTACAAATGCCTTCTTTTCTCTTCCTTTACTTAAAAATTCCTCTTCTTTGTTTCCTTACTCTATCTTTTCTATTTGAAATTAGTGCTACTGTTTTGCACTGTTCAATTGTTTTCTTATCCATTTCTTATAATATGATTCATACTTTTTTCTCATATATCTTTAGACAAGTTGTGCATATTTTTGCTTCCTGTAACAGTTTCAATATTTTGACACTTATTCTTAAAACTGTTTTTGTTATCATTCTAATTGCTGCTTTTTATATTGTTTTTATTAGTATCATATGTGCATACTTTACCTTACTTCTTTACATTTAGAGTTTTAACTTGGAATGTTAAAGGAATTAATAACCCTATAAAACGGCAACGTGTGTTAAGTCATTTAGCTAAATTAAATTAAATGCTGATATTGTTTTTATTCAGGAAACTCATTTATCAGAGCTTGAGGCAAATACATTGAAGAGAGGTTGGGTAGGCCATGTCTTATCCTCTCCTGCTCCTGCTCTTGGGAGGAAAAACAGTCTTTCTATTTTATGCCACAAATAACATGCTATTACTGTATTACATCAAGAAAATGATCTAGAGGGTCGTTGGGTAATTGTCAAATTACTTTTTGATCAAATACCTTTGGTATTGTTTAATATCTATGCTCCTGTTTCTATTGATAATTTGTTTTGGCCTTCAATCTCAGATAAGCTTGTTACATTTAACGATGATTATATTATCTTTGGAGGTGATTGCAACCAAGTTTTTGATCCCGTTTTGGACAGACACTCTACAGTTAAATTCTCCAACACTAGGATGCACTCACAATTCACCTCTGCCATCCGTCGCAAGGCCTTGTCGGATATTTGGAGGCTTTGCAACCCTGACCTACAAGAATACACTTTTTATTCTCCCCCTCATAATTCACAGTCTAGAATAGATTATTTTTTCTTCAGTAAACCCCTATCCCAACTTGTCTCACACTCTGAAATTGGTTCCATCCTGATTTCTGACCATGCCCCCGTTTTTGTAGACTTTGATTTGCTCCCCTTCTCTCCTCACTCTGGCAGATGGCGTTTTAACAACACACTACTTTCGGATCCTAATTTCACAGGCCAATTCACTTTTTTTGCGACTGAATTCTTCTCCCTTAACTCTACCCCGGACTCTTCTCCAGTAATGATTTGGGATTCTTTCAAGGCGGCAGCTAGGGGTTTTATTATTAACTTCATCTTGCGGAAAAGGAAATTCTTTGAAAAACAACATACTCAACTATTAGCTGAAATTAAAAATCTGGAATATTCTTATTACCGTACGAATTCTGACACTTCCTTAAAAAAGCTTATTACTGCTAAAATATCCTTTGATAAATCTTCCACAGAAGCTGCTTCCTCTTATCTTCTGAAAAGTAGTTCCTGATATTATGGTGGACAAAACAAGATGGGAAAATTGCTTGCCAACTATTTAAAAATTAGTAAAGAACGTACAAAAATTGACTCTATTCGTAACTCTGCTGGTGACTCATTTTTTAAAGACAAGGACATTCTCAATGAATTTGTCTCATTTTATAAGACTTTAAATACACCAGAACAACGCCCTTCTCCCGATGCACTCTCCGCTTTCTTTGATTCCCTTCTCCCCCCTTCATATCCGACCTTGGATTTTTCCTCTTTAGATTCTGACATCTCTTTATCCGAAATTAAAACAACTGTTTCCAAGTTAAAAAGGGGTAAAGCACCTGGCCCTGACCGTTTTACTATAGAATTATATCATAATTTTTCATCTTTACTGCTTCCTCACCTCCTATAACTTTTTCAATATGTTGTACAATGTAATTCTTCTTCTGGTTCTTTTCAAGACGCAGTGATTTGTTTAATCCCCTAAGATAATAAGGACCCTTCCTTATATAAAAACAACCGTCCAATTTCCTTGGTCAATTTAGATTATAAGATCTTTGCTAAACTCCTTGCTCTTCGTATTGACCCCATTTTGCCATATATTATTGGACCAGAGCAATCTGGCTTTGTTAAAGGCCGTCTATCTTCAGATAATTCCAGAGTCTTTTTTAATGTTCTCATTAAAGCCTCTTCCCTTGACCATTCCATTGCTGCTATAGCATTAAACATTGAGAAAGCTTTTGATAGAATTGGGTGGGATTTTATGTTTCAAGCTCTTCATTGGATTGGTTTTCCTCCCAAATTGATTTCTTTCATCTCAATATTGTATTCAGATCCAAAAGCCTTTATTTTTGTCAACGGGAAAAGATCCTCTTCCTTTTCTCTGTTTAGAGGCATACACCAAGGTTGTCCCCTTTCTCCTCTTTTATTTATAGTTGCCTTAGAACCCTTCTTAACGAGGGTTAGATTAGATGATAACATTTCTGGTTTTAAACTAGCTAACTCACACGTCATTGTCGGTGTATGCTGATGATATTCTTCTTTACTGTTCTAACCTCTCTACTTCTCTTCCGGCTTTCCTTTCCCCATTTGACACTTTTTCCCAGCTCTCTGGTTATTGTCTGAATTCAGATAAATGTGAGGTTCTTCCCTTAAATATTCTTTGTCTGAAACAGAATTTTATCTCAACTGGTTTTTCTTGGAAAACTACTAAGATTAAGTACTTAGGCTTGACGTTCTCTTCTTCCATCTCTGACACACTGAAAGAAAACTTTGATGCTCTTTCCAAAACGTTATCTTCTTCCATTGACCGTTGGCATCCACTTTTTCTTTCCTGGTGGGGACGCCTAGACTCCATCAAAAAATGATGTTTTTTCCACTCATCCTTTATCTCTTATCTATGATTCCAGTTCATATTCCTAATTTTTACTTTACAAAGATTGACTCCATTTTAAACAAATTCCTTTGGAAAAATAAATCTCCTCGTATTTCTCTTACTGCTCTTAAAGCTGATAAGCTTTCTGGTGGTCTTAAATTTCCCGAATTCAAATCCTATCATCTTGCTTTTTCACTTCGTCAAGCTTCCCGTTGGATTTCTTCTTTTGACCAGGATCAAGATTCTCCTTCTCCTCTTTGGTTAGAAACTGAAAAACATTTCATAGCACCTTTCCATTTTGATGAATCTCTTGCTTTTGCCAACACTATTTATTCCTTTCGTCCTTAAGTTATTTCTCATACACGTAAAATTTTAATGCCTCTTCTTCCATCCTCCTTCCCTGCTACCTCCTCGCTAGACCTTCAACCCATTAGCAATAATCATTTATTACGCATTAAAGGTAGAACCTTTTACTGGAAAGTTTGGAGAACTAAAGGTTTACTATGGATATCTCAATTGGTATCTAATAATCTTCCTCGTTCTTTTCTAGATCTTCAATCATCCTTCTCTTTACGTTCCTCCTGTAGATCTCAGTATGACTTACTCCTCCCCTCCCTCCAGCAATATCTTCTCTCCCTACCTTCTAATCCCAATATTTCTAACAAATGTACATTACTCTTTCCTTTATTATCTTCATCTACTTCTGCCTCATCACTTTATTGTAGTTTATTTTTCTCTTCGGATAGACCTAAAAGTAAATGTGAATTAGCCTGGGAAAAAGACCTCACGGATAGTTGGAGTACTCCCTTTTGGGATAAACTATGGTTAAAGATTCATAAGACGTCCGGAACAGCCAATACTTCACAAACTTTACACTTATTATACAAATGCCTTCTTTTCACTCTGATGAAACTAGCCTCCTTCTCTGCTGACATTCCCTCACATTGCTGGTCATGCAAATATCCCTCAGCGGATTTCAAACATATGTTGTTTGACTGCCCTTTTCTTTCCCGCTTTTGGCTTTTGATTTGGTCACAAATTAATAAAATCTTTCACACCCAAATTCCTATTTCTATCTCTAACATTTTCCTAGGCTCTCTTTCACCCTTATGGCCACTCCCTTCCTCCACTCCCACACTACTAGATTTGCTTATCGCAATAGCCTTACACCTAATTACTTCTAATTGTAAACAAGCTGACAAACTCACTTTCACGGCCTGGTGGAACGCTGTATGTTTCCATCACAGATTAGATACTAGTAATGTTTCCCCCATTTCTCTAGGTATTAAGAGAGATCTTTTGTGGCTTGCTTTATCATCCAATTTTTCTTCCTCAGTTTTAGCATCCACCTCTGTGATCACCTCAGAAGAAGTTAGAAAACCTCCATGACCTCTAATTTTGCTGATGCTTATATATGTTTTAATATTTGTTTTCCATTATAACTCCTTTTTCCTTATGGTGATTACTATATATTGGAATTTCGTTTTTCTTTTTATTGTTACAAATGATACCTTTGCTAGCATTGTAATTTTAGGTAATAATTTGACCCCCACCTCTTTCTCTTCTCTTCCCTTCCCTTCTCCCCCTCTCCTTTCTTTTCTTCACATTATGGTTATATTTGACTCCCATTGTAACGTATACATTTTATTGCAGATTGTTTCTATTTACTTCAATAAACTTCAAACTTAAAAAAAAGAAAGAAAGTAAGTGGCACGGGTCCGTATATCACCAGCAATCTTTAATTGATTTATTTACATCAAAGTGAAAGAATAATCGACCTACACATTTTTGGGCCGTAGCTTTCATCAGGGTCATAGAGTAACATGATGCAGAATTTCGATTTAAAGGGGCAATCCTTTACCCATCACCAATCAAAACATTTCAGCAACTTAAGCGCTATAATGTTAAATATTCATGTTAAATAATAATGTTAATTAATTTTGTTTTTTTTAAAAGGTAGTCCTAGAGGTAAAAGCTACAGCACTATTAATTTTATTTTTAATTCATTCTATCATTAACTACATAAGTAAATTAAAAAGATTTTTTGAAGTTTAATTTAAGTAATACATTCCTTACAAACAAAATGCTTCAAAACCATAAAAAACTATTTTTAGGATTAATTATAAGAAATTTAATTATATAATTAAAAGCAGATACTATCATTTTTTCATTAAAAAATGGTTGTGAAAATACTTTAAAATTAAATATTAAATACGTTACATTTACACAATTTTTAACATTATGTCACATGTATATATATTTAAAATGATTTAATTTAAATAAACATGATTTCCTAAGGGGTGTTATTTAAAGTCCCTATCTCCATTATTTTGTATGTGATGGTATAGAAGTTCCAGTGGTTGGCCATATGTGGTTCTTGACATAATTTTACTCTGGCAGTAGTAGCTTGTACTCCTAAAGGTGTCTACATGCCATTTTTCAAGCAGTGAAGGCATGTAAATGACACTTTTTGAGTAACTTTACACTCTGATTTTGTGCTCCTGCCAAGCTGTAGCAAACTGCAATATCCTGAGGCTGGGCTCCCCGGGACATTGCAATAGCTAGCCCAGGGGGGTGGCAGTCGCTAGGGCCAATATTGGCTCCAGGAGGGAGGCTGCAGTGCCCCCCTCAAATGTTAATTTTGCCCCAGGGACGTGGTGGGCCCAGTGGCTGTGGGGGTCTTGGTGCCCCAGTATTTAATTTGAAAGAGTCGCCCCAGGGAAGTGGAAGTCTCTGGGACTTCTGGGTCGCCCCATGGGCCCTTGCTCCGATTTTATGTTAGCCCCAGGGAAGTGGCAGTCCCCGAGGCTGTTGGGGGGATGTGCTGCACCTGCATACATGTTTTCATTTGCCCCAGGTAGGCGGCGGTCCCTAGGGCTGTAGGGGCGCTACATTAACTTAAGATTTTGCCCAAGGGAGGTCCCTAGGGTATAATGCAGCCCCAGGAGGGGGGCTTGTGTGCCCCCTCCTTTAGTTGTACACTGCCCCCGGGACCTGACCCATTTGGGACACAATTAATAATGAAGCGCAGGAGGCCGTGCTTTGTTTTTAACAACGTTTTCAGCTGAATTCGATCCAGTCTTACTCCTGCCATACATCTTTACAAAAAATGCATTTTCGCCCCTGCAAGTGTGCCTTTGGGACCCCGTCCCCCAGAGGCCTAGTGGATCTGGTTGTTTTCACCCTCACTTCGTCTTTTTCTAGGTTTTTGTCTGTGATTCGATTCAACTGAGTCACAAGATGGCTTCCAACACTTCCTGGTTTGAAGTGTTGGCAGCCAATCAGATCTCAGCACGAGATTAGAAGGGGTTGTGGATCCACGGCGTCCCTATATATAGAACTGGAAATTTCTTTAAATATCTTAGCAACCACTGAACAGATTTACATAATTTAACAAAAAGGTTGCTTTCTATACCAACAGCTAACTTTCTGCCAATTTTGGTGTGATTCTGTCCAGCAGTTCGGGCTGGAGCCTTGTTTAAAATGTCCTATGGAAATGAACATGAGTAAAATACGTTTTGGTACCCCCTCTTTTTCACCAGCCCTGCTTGATAGATCACCCTGAAACATTCAAGACAGCAGCTAAAGTGAGCGTCAAGCAAGTTTTGACAATTCCGCGAGGATTCGACCGCCAGTAGGTGTCCATACTAATATAATAAAGAGAGAGCCCACACTTTTGAGGCGGGTAATCTCAGGAACCACAGCACCAATCACAACACCCAATACATCATTGGAAAGGGCAGTTGCAGCAGAAGGACATAGGCTATGCAGACTCCCACCATATACATTTAAAAGGTAAAAGTACCGTGCCAGCAAAGTAGTCCCTTGTGGGCGTGTCTGTGTTGTGTTGTGGGCGTGTGCTGGGGGCGTGACAAACGCTGGGGGCGTGTGGTACATTCCACCCTTCATGCCATGTCTCATAATGTGTGCTAATCCCACCCTGCTCCCTTTAAATTCCCCTGCGCCCCATAATCATCACCCACCCTTACTCCTTAAAAAATCCTAACACCAACACCCTTAAACACTAACCCATCTTAACCCTATAAATATACCCTGTAGCCCAAAACACAAACCTATCCCTAAACCCTAAAAATACCCCTGTACCCCAAAACCCAAACTTAGCCCTGAACCCTATAAATACCCCTGTACCTCAAAACCCCATTCTACCCCTGAACCCTAAAAATACCCCTGTACCCCAAAACCCAAACATAGCCCTGACTCCTAAAAATACCACTGTACCCCAAAACCCAAACCTACCCCTGAACCCTAAAATATCCCTGTACCCCAAAACCCAAACCTAACCCTGAACCCTTAAATACCCCCGTACCCAAAAACCCAAACCTACCCCTGAGCCCTTAAAATACCCCTGTACCCAAAAACCCAAACATAGCCCTGAACCCTAAAAATAACCCTGTTTCCCAAAACCCAAACCTACCCCTGAACCCTAAAAGACCCCTGTACCCCAAAAGCCAAACATAGCCCTGAACCCTAAAAATACCCCTGTACCCCAAACCTAGCCCTGAACCCTTAAAATACCCCTGTACCCCAAAACCCAAACCTACCCCTGAACCCGAAAATACCCCTATACCCCAAAACCCAAACCTAACCCTGAACCCTAAAAATACCCCTGTACCCCAAAGCCCATACCTATCCCTAAACCCTAAAACTACCCCTGTACTCCATAACCCAAAACTATATCTGAACCCTTAAAATACCCAAACACCCCAAAACATATACCTCAGTACCCCAAAACATATACCCCTATACCGATACTTACCTTATCCAAACATTTTAAAAAAACATGCTTTTACCATTCATGTATTTACAACGAATTTCGTTGTAAATGTATGCATGGTAAAAGCATATAAAATGTAATGCCATGCATTATAATGGCATTGCGGAGTCATGGTACTTTCGTAATGAAAGTATGCGGAGTGCTGGTATGCGGAATAATGGGTGTTTACCCTCCCCCGGTAAGTACATTGGTGGCACGGCGGCCCACATCTCCAGCAACATACTCATATTTTTTCACCACCCATTTGAAAAATGCACAGGTCTCTCTCATTGATGGCCAGCTCCGACATACACTTTTAGACACACCTCCCGCCACAAGTTCTAGAATTGCGAACTTTAGAGCTGGGGAGCTACGTTCGAATCTCGGCATTAGCTCAACATCCTGTGATTCCAGGCAAATCGCTTTGTCTCCCCGTGCCTACCACAAATGAATGTGTTCTTCTGTAATGTAAATTGTGCTCATGCCATGTTGTCGAGTTCGCGCAATATAATAGTGGAAGGAAAAATAAAGTAGGGAAACTCGAGTTCACACACTACTGAACGCGCACTCTTAAGTGCATCAGCAGTGCACTGTGAATCGGAGCGTTTCACAGGCCTGTCACAGATAAGAAATGCTATCAAAACAAAATCTTACAAAACAATATACTACTGGTTGGCAGCAATTCATACCCGGACAACGTCGGACGGGTTGCTAGTTTTAAATATAGATAGATAGATAGATAGATAGATAGATAGATAGATAGATAGATAGATAGATAGATAGATAGATAGATAGATAGATAGATAGATAGATAGATAGATAGATAGATAGATAGAAAGAAAGTTATATAACTATAACGTACTGGCGGTTGCCAGTAGGTAGTTATAGTTAGGATGTGGTTTCCTTAGGAAGAGAGTTTTTTACTTGCCTATAACTTTGGTGCCGTTTTACAAAGCTTCACAAAATTTTCCCTAAAAATTGCGAGCTGTTTTGAAAAGGGCCCCTGAGAAGGCCAGGTCCTGGGGGGATTTTATAAAAAAAAGTGGGGGACTGATGGGACCCCCATCCTGAGGGCTTTATTTTAAATAATGAAGGTGACCGCATGAATCCCACACCCACAACCCCCTTGGGCCTTTTAACTTAATGAGTAGAGGGGAGCCGCAAGGGCCCCTTCATGGTCTGCTTCAAGCCCCGAGGACCACCACCTCTCCGGGGCTAATTCGATAATAGTGCCAGGGGCAGTGCGGACCCCCCACACCCCTGGGACCACCATCATCATGGGGCAATTTTTTTAATATAATATGGGTGGCAGCTCGGGTCCCAGGGACCACTACCTCCCTGGGGCTAATGTAAGTATAGTGTAGGGGCCACATGACACCCTACACCCCAAGGACCACCAACTCCCTGGGTCAAAAACAGATTTTGAAGTAGGAGGGTGGCGGCGTGACACCCCCTGCTGGGCCATATATGGCCCGGTCCTGGGGACCGCCACCCCCGAGTCAGCTCCTGCTATGTCCTGGGGTGCACTATATTTTTAAAGTGTCTACATTCACATGTATGTACATAATTGCATTTTTTGCTTTCTTTGCAGAACACTCTCAACTTTAGAAAGATTTTATGTGTTTGTTCCTCATATAGAGCCTTATTATTATTTTTTTGTAAATGCCATTTGATCTTAAATTACACTTAACATTGGACTGTTCCGAGCATATGCATGTGCAGCATATATAACAACCGAGGCCGAGAATTGGTTTGTTGAGGGAAACAAAGTGCATTTACGTGGATAAGGCTGGATGATGATCAGTTTAATGTTAAGTTTTACACTTTAAATGGCACATTTAGTATACCATGGTAACTAATTTTCATTCTAATTTATAGACTCTTTTAATACCAAAATACATCCCTGCTGGACACTCTGGTTACAGCTCATAGATTTAGAGCACTCTCCATTTGGGCCATATCTAATCTTGACAGAGTTGTCTCAATAAAATGACTAGTGGTTTTGCTAACCCCGCTTTGCCACCATGGAACAGAGTTTAGATCAATTTACATTACTGAAAGCGCTTGACAAATCCATAAATGCCATGTGTAATCGACCTTCTTTGCTTGTACACACTTCCATATCAGAAGTGATTTAAGTTTAAACATGCCTAAACGGTGCCCACGCCTGTTCTAAAGCCAAATTGGATGTAAGAAAAAATATTATTGCTCTCTGCCCAGTCCTCCAACCTCGAGAGGAAAACACTGCACAAAGTTTTTAGTGAGGAGTCCAATAAGGATATAATATGATAACATCAAAGTATATTCTTATTCCCTTTTTTAAAATTGTGACAGGTATTGCCTCTTGCCAGAATGGGTATAGAGGGGCATCAATCACTGCCCAGATCACGTTTGTCAATAAGGGAACCCAGAAGCCAGTATTTACTTTAAAAAAATGTCCACTGGTATGCCAACAGGACAAGGGATTTTCCCTTGAGCTTTTATCAATGGCTGATAAAATTTCCTTTACACTAATTGAATTACTTAAATCCTGGGCAGTCCCTAGATTGATTATCAAGTGTCCTGCTTCACTAAGCTTTGGAGTAGTGATATAGTTCAAATCAAAAACCTTTGAAAAATGTGAGACCCAAGTGTAAGCAAGAATTACACACTCAGAATTTGAAGCAGGACTGTCTGAAAAGTAGGGGCGATTCACTGTTTCCCAAAACTATCTACTATTCCTTGCATTCAACGCAGACTCTAAGTCGACCCAAGATACTCTATAAGAATCTTAATCTTTGTCACATGGGTTCGAAAAGCAGACAAGTTACCTGGGTAGATTCTCATGGAGAAGGAAAGGAACAAGGAAAGGGGGCTATAGAGGTACAAGTCAGATTATTTTCCTAGTAATAATTTTAACTTCTTGGTTATATAATATGCTTCTGACATTTTTAAGCATTGTGCATAAGAGATGTAATAGTTACCTAATGTTATTGCACATAACTTAATAGTCTTGAAATGAAGGAAATATGAGTCAGCCTTATTAGGAGACAAACTAATTAGACTGGAGATCACTGCATGTTTCAGTACTGAGTGTTCATCTCTTTGAGTTATCCTTCCAGCTCTTCATTAATCTGATTCTACTTTCCTCGCCTTATAATTATACCCCACTCCCCACAAAGTGTTGGTTCATCTGTAATTCAGAGAGAGCAAATATGTTTGTTGTGTACAAATGCAGAGCAAAGGGATTGTCTGACAGTATTAGGATCACATGGGCATCCTGGTTCTCAAAAATGTATGATGAAAAGTTATTGGGGCCCGATTAACCAAAAAAATATAAATGCTTGTTTTTTAATTTTTTTTATTCACAAACTTGCTCAGTAATCCACCTGTAAAGCTGTACAACTCAGCTTTACATGTATTCTGCTGGGAAAGACCAGTGATTGTTTCATGCATTACCATTTCCTGAAGCAAAAAAAGTATGCACAGTACAATTCTGCATTAAGGAAAGGTAGAGCCGCTATGCAGTTGCATATTGTGTCTTTTTTTCCTCCATGATGAAATCATTTTTGAGCCTCAATAAAACCCTTCTCTTGCACACCAATTAAGTTTAGGTCTGTTCTGTTCCTCTACCCATCCTGGGAAGGGATTTACTCTGCCCTTTGAATCTGCAACCATTTTCATTGTGGGAAAGGGTCGAAAAAGAGTTTGTGAATGCTCAGAGACAGTCATGTTTGTGGACATTCACAGAATTCCAAGGCATATCACTCCCACATTGCATGTGATTCATATCTACATAATTTTACACAACCATAGCATTGACCGATGCAAAGTCATCTACTGTGAATACCCTGCAATCAGACCAACTGTTTTTGGCATGGAAATGTATTCATGACAAAAATCCGTTTGTGAATCTGGTCCCATGAGTTTTCACTTTTATTAGAAGTGTTATGTAATGCAAGCCTATCTTGAGGAGGAGGACCATCCTCATAAATTGAGTACTTGGAAGGGAAAATCCAAATATTAATGGTTAATAGTATGGTACCCTGAAATGCCATTTCATAGAAATGTGCAGATCATTATTTTTTTCATGTTTACCGCTCCTGTAGATGAGTCTATCTCATAGGGCCACACCTAACTAAATTCTTCTTTTTTTTCTTCTTCTCAGAAATGGACCTTTGAAATGTGCATTAAGAGTCAAGGAGCAAAATTAGACATGTCAAATAACTTAAGTTCAGTCAACGAGGAGAGTTGTTTTGTCATTTTAAAGCTTTATTTCTCATTAAGAGATCAGTAAAGATCTTTATTTTGTATCCTAATTTAGTTAGTCCATCAAACAATATTATCACAGAAATCTCATCAAATGATAATTATTAATTCAGTTAATTAATAGAATCAAATGCAATTAATCATGTTCCATGAAGGAATAAGTTCCCTATTCTATAAATAAAGTTCAGAGCTTTAGGTTTCAGGAACCCATAAAGAGTCTGAAATCAAATGGAAAAGAGTTAAATCAAAGGAGCATAGAGCTTCAAAGTCAAATTAAGTAGTAGAACCCCCAATGAAGAAAAGTCCATGAGACTCAGTCAAGTCTTTGTGAATTCAGTTATATCAGCATAGAGTTGCTGTAGCAATTTGTCAAACCAAGAACACAGTTAGGCAAAGAGGGAAACAGTAGCGGCAGTCACCATCACCATCAAGAAATTGTGGCGATCCTCCAAGAAAAGCGTTAGCCTCTATCTAGGAACACTCACTAATATAAAGTAAAGAAAACATATCAAAAACATTGTAGCAGGCTGCTTTCTCCATGAACCAATTGGAAAACAGAGTTCTTCAGTAAGCTGGTTTTGCTCCTTCTTTCCCACAGAAACAAATGTGTATTAAAACTGTTATCATACGGTTAGCTACAGACCGTCTTGCATGGTTAGATTCTTTGAAAATCAGGCATAGTTCCCATAGGCCTTTTACAACAATTGACCTTCTATATCACTACTTGTTTCAATGTGAGAACAATGAATTACTAACAGAAAGACAAAGCACGGCTAGGTAATGCATTCCTTTACACTAAACGCCCATCATTATTGATTAAATGCACAAGTTTTCCGACTCAAGTAACTTAAGAAAAATAGGAAGTTCATGACATTCAAGAATAAATGTTGCTTAATAAGTAATACACTTTATTATATGAAAATTATTCCACAGTTATGACAACATCTTTAAGCATGTCACTCTAAGGTCAAGCTGCTAAATCGCGTTGTGCACATTTCAGCAATATCCAGCTTTTTTCTAAGTAGCAAAAACTTGTGGCAAGGATTGTCTGCAGCCTGAACTCACAAAAAAAGAGAAGGACTAAAAGGAGACTATGAAGAGGGCCAAGAATGCTAACCCTATTCTGGGTACAATTTCCTCGTCCCTGCCCTGTTCGTTCGATAGAGATAGTCAATTGAAGGAAAAACAAGGAAAATTCAAGATTCTTTTAATACTGCCCTCACCCACTGTGCAGTAGCATGCGTCATCATAGGGCCACTGAAATTGTCCAGTGCAGACCAACACACTGGACAGAGCGTTGTTTTTTTAGGGGGTGAGTGAGAAAAAGATAAAAAAAGATTGTGAGAGGGAAAAGTGTTACCCAGAGAAGGGATCTCTAGTGCAGAAAAGAAAAAAAGAAAACTGTCTAAGGAGATACCACTACGATACCTTTATTCCTGGTTCCCCTTGACAGGGTTAAATATGACTGTGATCTGGGGGTATACAGGAAGGGTAGATTGCCCCTCCAACCCCACTGCAAATACCAACATGTTTCAGCCTCCTGGTTTTACCCTCATGGGTCATAAGCCTTCTTCAGGGTGTGGATCCATTGAATAACGTGGTCTTGACCAAAATCTGTCCTTTTTATATAAAAAAAGCTGTATAAAAGTGTCAATGTACACCTTCTGCTTTCCTGTAACTCATCTGTTTTCTGCAAAGGAGACGAAACATAAAGATCCTGTTTGCTCCTTTCCAAAAAATCTTATGTATTAAATATTTCCCATCTTGTCTATACCTCTGTGTTTTCCCTGTGTATATTCATAAAAAAACACTAGCAAACCATCATGCCAATATATGTGCCAAGTACCTGTGAGGTTTTTATTGAACACTACAATCACCAGCCTCATTCAAAAGTGTTTTTAAGTTAAATGTTGAGGAATAGCGTGACCCTTGATTGGTTGACGCCCCCTAGTCACAGCTAAATCCCAAAAGGGTTGTAAAGTTCTTTCACATTTAAGGAAAGCGAATCTTCTAAAACAAATCCAAAACTCTCGTGTTCAACGATTCTTTATTCTTTATCATTGTGTTATTTTCATATCTTCAAGTCAGTTCAAAAAACAAATCAATGGCATCCAGCCTTATACCCAAAATCCCATCATCCAATGCATTTCGGCTAATGAATAGCCTTCATCAGGGACTGGGTTCTAGAAATGAAAAATATGTGATCTCGTATAAGGATATATCAGAGTACATGTATATTCAACTTATCTCATAGGTGCACACATATTTCTGAATAAAAATGCCCATTTGTAAGTCTATTTCGAGTAACACTGTTGTGAACATGGCAATGGTCGGGTGAATTAGTAAGAAAAGAAAGAACCACGTGAATTCGAGTAATATGATTGGGAAAGATGTGTGTTCCCATATAAAGGCCTGATCAAACCCTGATTCATAAAGGAGGATAAAAAATTAAATGAAAATAAAAACCGCCAGAGAATTATAGCGTCAAGTAAAGTGAAAATCAATCACCGATTCTATCATGAGTTATGCTAAAGCTCTTCACAGGTACCGTAATTCATCTGAAATCAGTAAGACCGTCTTTTACATAAAGCGTGTGCCCACTCACCAAAATAAAAGTTAGTAACATGCACTTACTCGTGGAGCCAAGGGTTACGAACGTTCATAACCGCCGGTTGGGAAGAACGCTGCTCTAAGGGTTAGTGTATCGGGGGATCCTAAATCGCCATTATGTTAATAGACAGTGAAAGCGGACTCAAAAATGGAAGGTCCCTGGCCGCCATCTTGGAAAGTGTTAAACGAACGCAAAATTAAACATGAAATAGACATACTATGTATGGGATCATGAAATCTAGATAACATTAGATGTATTATAAAGGAACAAAAGTTAAGTGAATATTGACATTAGACAGGGGAGCAATGAGAATTAACATGCAAACACTCTATTGTTTAAATATGTCAGTATGGTCATTATAGGTAACAACTGAATTCTGTGCGATCATTCATTCCAGTCGGTTTTAGAGTTTCCAATTTGAAAATCCCAAAATTCTCACGTTGCAACATGTTCTTATTGTTATCCACAACCTCTTTTTTTACCACAATTTCTAAAACAGTAAACCTCAATTGGCTGATATTATGTGAAGCCTCACAAAAATGAGCTGCGACTGTGGATTTCATCTCTTTGTTGCGAATATTCGATTTGTGCTCATTTAGTCTTGTTTTTATTTTTCTCTCAGTCTTTCCCACGTAACCTTGTCCGTAGGGACATTTCAACAGGTAAATTACATTCATTGAGTCACAAGTTGCTGACACAAGTAGTTTGATCTTGTATCCTTTGCTGGGGTGGGTAATAATGTTCCCTCTGATGATACGGTTGCAGTGACTGCAGTTGTGGCATGGTAGTGTGCTTATGAGATAAGTTGAATATACATGTACTCTGATGTATCCTTATACGAGATCACATATTTTTCATTTCTAGAACCCAGTCCCTGATGAAGGCTATTCATTAGCCGAAATGCATTGGATGATGGAATATTGGGTATGAGGCTGGATGCCATTGATTTGTTTTTTGAACTGACTTGAAGATATGAAAATAACACAATGAAAAAGAATAAAGAATCGTTGAACACGAGAGTTTTGGATTTGTTTTAGAAGATTCACTTTCCTTAAAAGTGAAAGAACTTTACAACCCTTTTGGGATTTAGCTGTGACTAGGGAACGTCACCCAATCAAGGGTCACGCTATTCCTCTATATATCAGTACTCCAGACGGAGAGTACACCCTAGAGCACGCAACAACAGATTGAACATGAGACAATTTAGTGTGCGAGCGTGACTAAATATACTTTAAGTTAAATGTTGCCAGTTTTTTTATAGGGTATGTTGTCAGACTCTTACCTGAGTTTCACGAGTAATTCTCTTAACCCGGGACCGTCGTGGGAACACCGCCTTTAGTCACAATCTGTATGATAAAACATAAATCTGAGCTCTTAGATTGCATCTCATTCTACTGTGTATCTGTCAACATCTCTCGCAATTCTGAACACATCTCCATCCTACAAACCAAGTGAAGTTGTATTGATATTCAAACTCAGTCTTACTTTTAGCGCACTCGGCTCAAGCTTAATATCAGGGTTATAAGGTCCTGTCATGACCCCTCTCTCATTCATAAATATTGTCACAAGAACAAGCTCCCACTCGACCTCTATCGCTTTACTATTGACTCTCAATACAACTCAAAGAGCCTGGGGAAATATCCAAAGATTATCTCAACACATCAATTTCTTTAAGTATTTTTTCTTTTCTTTATTTGTGTATATTTTTTGCAAAAATAGATTTTTTCACATATAATTATTTATATAAATATTTTCTAGTACAATTTTCCATAATTATGCAATTCTCAATTAGTTTGATCAAAACATTGCATAATGTTGTCTCATCATACTGTACATTGTTATTTACAGAGTCCACTTGTTGAAACATACAATGAGTAAATTAGAAAATGTAACAAATACAGTCCCCTTCAAACATAGCCCATTCAATAATATTCCACAGTCATACTACACACTCTCACAATCAAACTAACACCCAGACCAACACTACATGCACAGATGAACAAACCAAGGGGTGGCAGTATCCACCCTCTTGTGCTGTGCTGGAATCTGGGATATCAAACACTTCTGGCCGACGTACATTTCGATGGATCTAGTAATTAATTTCCATCTTCATCAGGGCCTTTACACAAATGATTATTTTACAAATATGTGCCGATATGTAACAGGTGATGAATATTGGGGAATCTACATGAGCAAAACACAAAAAAGGATGGTGGAGAGACATTACAAGTATTATCAGATAGCACTGTTTCCATCTTGTTAAAAATGCACATCATTGGAGTACTTCTATGTTTTAATACTTTGGAATATTTTAGCCCAGGAGTTTTTTGCATTGCTCCTCTAAATTTCCTGAAACTCATTACAGTAGTATATACAACATTACTCACTCATATACTGTACCATTTATTTACAAAAAACATTCCTAATACAAAAAACATTCCAGTGAGACAAACCACTTCTATCTCAACAGTGAGAATACAGCCCTAAAGAAATTTATACATAGTGATAACATAGTAAACTATAAAAAAGAGAGAAAAGAGATAGAAAGAAGAAAGTTGCAAAAAATAAAGAAAGAAAAAAGGAGAAAAAAGAAAAGAATCAGAATCTCCTCATCTCCTAGAAGATATGTATGCGTGGTAAAAAATGTATGCTCAGTCATTTCTATGTTAGAGCAACAAGTAGACTCTCATATCCATCTATCTCACTCATATACAAAATATGCTGAGTTTTCATACCTGAAATTAGACTTTGACCCAGCCTATGAACCTGCTCAATGTCAGCCGGATTGATAGGACTAAGCCGGGTGATCACTGCTGGGCCAGCCTGGCCAAGAAATGTAGGCTTATTTATCTCTACCAAAGCAATAATTAAAATCAGTCTGCTATACTTGTCCTACTCTTACTGTCTAATGGAACTGGCATGAAGCTACGTGGTAATGCATAGTTACCTAATATTGTATTGCCACGGGCATGATCTTACCTGAATATGGTTCTGCACATCTACCTCGGGGAAGGTGACATATATGTAATGTATGTAATGTCCCTAATCTTTATATCAACCAATCCTCCTGTGAACAAACAAACCTGATTAGGCTTAAAAGGTCACATCTAAAACGTTATGGACGTCAAATCACTAAATGGTCTACTCCTATCTTCAGTTACCTGCAATATTTTTCATTTAAGCCTTACACCAATAGACGTTTTTGTGTATGTTGTCTTCTTTTTCTTTATAAATATGTGGCCTTATGTATTTCTCATGGTAGGTCTCACAAATTTGATGAAAGGATGTCTGCTTGAACCTATGTTCAATATAACTCTGTACTAGGCTGTCTCACAGGTAATCACTTTGCAAGCATATATAGTAACAGTCTGTCCCTTATTTTCTTGTTCTCATTCTAGTTATCCAATGGTGACTCTATCTACCCGTCTATTAGGAGACCTCTAATGCACCTATTGCCGTGAGTGAAGATTATCACTTCGACTCATGCTTCATGACTTAAAATCAGCTACCGCGCTTACGTTGTATGCTAAGCATTAGCTTGTCATAATATATTGTGACCGTCCGCCAATGTGCCACAGAGCGGATACCAATGTATCTTCAAGGTATGGGCCTCCAGTCATGAACCCAACTATGCTCGTTGCAATCAGTTGAGCACTCATCTCATGGTGCTCTTGGCAGTTTGTGCTCCTCCTTGTATTCCCGTCTACTAGTGGGGGTAGCAGTGATTACGGTGGTACAAAGATGGAAAAATAAAGTAAATATCCCTCAATCATGCGTTATTCGATAGATAATAACATAGTGGTGACTACCCTTCTCTGGACACACTCTATAGTCCTGTCCTACGCTACGCACTCGCGCACTTAAGGCCATGTATCTTGTGCTCACCTCTCTCTTACAACAACCCTTCTCTAGACACACTCTATATAGTCCTGTCCTGTGTTTCGCACTCGCGCGCTTAAGGCCATGTGTCTCATGCTCACCTCTCTCTTGCAGCAACCAATCGCCTCCATGGTCACGATTCATTAAGAAGAAAAGATGGCGGATACTACTTAGAACGCCACCTTTTATCTAGTTTTGAACACTAGTAAGCGCTGCGTCTAGTCACGTGCTCTTATGTCTGTGTCCGACACGTATGCGTCATATTGTAGTTCTATACATCCCGGGGCTCTTTCTAACCTATTTATAGTTCTAAACTTCTCAAGACATTGCTTTTAATGAACTCTCGATCTTGCCAGATAATGCATCTCATGCCCATTTAGGACACCAGCACGTCTGCCAAAACAATTTTCTCGCACATCTTCCTGACCAGTCATCCCTCGGCAATCACGGTGGTGCAAAGACACAAAGTTACTCGTCCCCAATCATGGACTGATGAAATCATGGCTACAGCCACCCTTCATGTGGCAAACTCCACAATCCTATCCTGCACTACGCGCTCACGCACCTTGGACCATTTGTTTCCTGCTCACTTTCCTCTTGCATCTATCAATCGCTTCCATGGTTGCGATTATTTGAAAGGAAAAGATGGCAGATACTACTTAAGGCATCACCTTATATCTAATTTTAAACTCTAATTGACACTGCGTCTAGTCACGTGCTAGTATGCCTATAACCGACGCATATGCGTCATATTGTAGTTCTATACATCTCGGACTGGATCACTGACAAACTATCGACCTACATAATATCGACCTACAGGAATATCGAGTCAAAAATATCGAGGGCAAGAATATCAACATCCTATCTACAACATGGTAAGTACAAAAATATCGAAAAAATAATATAGATGTTAAAAATATCGATGTTAAAAATATCGTTTTTTTTTCTTTTAAAATATCAATGTGAAATAAAGTAAATAACACTAATAAATAAAATGTACATAGTTAAAAGTATCTAATAATGTTTAAAATTAATAAATAATACATATTTATTAATAATACATTAATTAAATATATACAGTAAATATATAATATATATGTACTGAACAATAAATAGTAATAATAATTTTACTAATTTATAATTTAATAAAATATATTCTAATTAACTAATACATTTACAAACATAAAACAATAACATAAATAAAATGTAAAAAATATAAATAATTAAATATTCTTTTAATATTTATAACATTAATTATTTAAAACATTGGATAGCGTAAGGGTAATAATTACTATTCCCACTCCAGAGAGTGCAACTGTAGGGAAAGCGTTGGATAGCGTAGGGGTAACAGTTACTATTCCCACTCCAGAGAGTGCAACAGTAGGGAAAGTGTTGGATAGCGTAGGGGTAACGATTACTATTCCAACTCCAGAGAGTGCAACAGTAGGGAAAGCGTTGGATAGTGTAGGGGTACAATTTACTATTCCCACTCCAGAGAGTGCAACAGTAGGGAAAGCGTTGGATAGCGTAGGGGTACAATTTACTATTCCCACTCCAGAGAGTGCAACAGTAGGGAAAGCGTTGGATAGCGTAGGGGTAAAAATTACTATTCCTACTCCAGAGAGTGCAACAGTAGGGAAAGCGTTGGATAGCGTAGGGGTAAAAATTACTATTCCCACTCCAGAGAGTGCAACAGTAGGGAAAGCGTTGGATAGCGTAGGGGTAAAAATTACTATTCCCACTCCAGAGAGTGCAACAGTAGGGAAAGCGTTGGATAGCGTAGGAGTAAAAATTATTATTCCCACTCCAGAGAGTGCTACAGTAGGGAAAATGTTGGATAGCGTAGGGGTAAAAATTACTATTCCCACTCCAGAGAGTGCAACAGTAGGGAAAGTGTTGGAGAAGCGTAGGGGTTAAAATAACATACTAATAAATAAAAGCTTTTTTTAGAAATTAAAATTTAAACTATTAAATAAATATAAACCATACACAATACCTATACATAATTATTAAAGACATGATTATCAAATTATATGTAGCCCAACTTAAATATTAAACAATTCCAATTTATATTATTTAATGACCAATTAATAATTAATTATCAATTATATTATTAACAAAACAATTAATTTAAATACATTATTACTTAAATACATTTAAATTACTTCCCACCATATTCCCCTATTAACCCATCAACCGGGAACAGAACACATTTATCTATTTATGAATTAATGAAAATTATTTACCAAATAATTAAAATTAATAACCAATTAATTAAAATTAATTAGCAATTATTTCAAATTAATTTATAATTCCAACTAATTAATAAATAATTAAACATAATTAAATTACTTCCCACCCTATTCCCCTATAAACCCACAACCCGCTACAAAACATATTTATCAATTAATCAATTAATTAAATTTTATTTCCAATTAATTAAAATTAATTAGCAATTAATGATAATTAATTTATAACTCCTACTAATTAATAAATAATTAAACATAATTAAATTACTTCCCACCCTATTCCCCTATAAACCCACAACCCGCTACAGAACATATTTATCAACTAATTAAAATTAATTTCCAATTAATTACAATTAATTAGCAATTAATTTAAATTAATTTATAACTCCTACTAATTAATAATTAATTAAACATAATTAAATTACTTCCCACCCTATTCCCCTATAAACCCACAACCCACTACAAAACATATTTATCAATTAATCAATTAATTAAAATTAATTTCCAATTAATTAAAATTAATTATCAATTAATTACAATTATTTTATAACTCCTACTAATTAATAATTAATTAAACATAATTAAATTACTTCCCACCCTATTCCCCTATAAACCCACTAACCGCTGCTGTACTAAAACATATAATTTGCTTATAAATAAATGTATTAATATATAAAATTAATACACATCTAATATTATTTATTTTAAATACTTAAGTAACACATATAACACATATATAATAAAAAACAAACAAATATCGATATTAGTGTCATCGAAATCAGTGACATCGATATATATGCTATCGATATTACTAACTTCGATATTACTTACATCAATATAAATAATTTCGATATTACTTACCTTAGGGTTGATATTCTGTCCAACGATATTCTTGACATCGATATTCTATACCTTCGAAATTTCTAACACAATATTTTGGTAGGTCGATATTTACAACTCGATATTTTGACTGTGTACCCTCGGGACTCTATTCACTATAATTGTAGTTCTGAACATGCCGAGATGTGACTACTACTGAACTCTGGATTTGGCCAAATAATGTATCTCGTGCTTGCGTCAGACACAAATATATAAACCAGAAATACGTTTTCCACATTGTCCTGGCTTAACCGCCCTTGTTAGGGACATGGAGGCTATTATTCAACATGGGCGCCATCTTTAAAGAGAGCTCTAGTCAACATCGATGGTACCGAGTAATATATCACCGTTTCATATTGACTACTTGCGGTTACCTGACTCTAAAGATATGCTGATACTGTCCTATCTTGCTAAAAATACAAGGTCCCCACTGTGTTGCACTGTTTATTAAGATTCTGGTTTATACAGTGTGTATCGTTATAGCGAAGGTGAACAAATCAAGAAAATAGTTTTGCCTTTTCCCCATATTTCATCTTAAATCCTTTTGTGTCAGTACTTTTATTGTTGTCCTACACTGTACTATTCTCTAGGACCCAGAGTGGAATCTGCACAGAGTGTAGCTAGTAGTTTCTGGAACATGCTGACTACTCTATTCTGTAGTTTTGCTTGCGCATCCAGCCGGATGCACATGTAGTCTTATTATAAATTGTCGGTACATATAGGAGGAGGTGTCCTAAGTTTAAACTCTCCTAGCATGTGCTATGGAGGAGCTGCCTCTCGGAATAGTAGCTGGAAATATATGGCTTGTGGCTGGTAGAGGGAGGCATACCAAATGTGAACTCTCCTAACATAGGCTATAGGGGAGCTACCTCTCAGAATAATTGCTGAAAGTATATAACGTAGGCCAGAGAGGTACCCTCCTTGCTGTTATGTCTCATTAGGGAAATCTACCTCTAGGTGATAGAAGTATCTCTTGCTATAAGCCCAAAGGAGGACTACCTACTGCCCTCACCTTTGCCTTTATGTTACCTGCCATATTATTTCCTCGTTTACGCCTTCCTTCACTGTGTCCAATTTAAAAATCCAAAAGTCTCTCTATGTTTGCATACTGCTGTAGGGTTTTGCCCGGGAATGCTCCTCACTTTCTCTAAAATGATCTATCTTAGTTCGGGTTCTTTGTGATTCCTTTCCTGGCAGTGCTGTACCATAGGTGATGCAAGTTTGCCTGTTCGAATGGCCGATTTATGTTCGCTGTAACGCTTTCTAAATTCACGGCCTGTTTCCCCTACGTACCCTTTGTCACAGGGGCAGAGGATAAGGTACACCAGGTTGGTACTCATGCAGTTAGTAAAATCTTTCAGTGCTCCTTTTTTGCCTCTGTATTCCCAAAACTGGGTAACCATGGCTGTGTCACATGCCACACATGTACCACATTGATGATTCCCCTTTATTGGAGGGCCTGTGATGGTAGTTTGTGTTTGGATCTTCTCTTGTTTCCCCCTAGTATGCACCAATTTATCCCCCAGGTTAGTGTTCCTCGGGTATGCCAAAATGGGTTTTGGCAACATTTCTTGTTCCTGCTCTACATTAAGTATGTGCCAATTCTTGTCTAGTATTCTCTTTACTTTAAAGTTAAGAGATGAGTGTGTGATAACACAAACTAGGTTGTCATTCTTAGGACGTGTGTTTCCTGTTAATAGAGCATCACGGTTGTAAAAACGTGCCCGTATATAGGCCAGCTTAAATGACCCTTTGGGATATCCTCTCTGTTGAAGTCTATCCTTCAACTCCTGTGCATGCTTTTCATAGACTTTTACATCAGAACAGTTCCTCCTGATCCTTAAAAACTCTCCAAATGGAATGGAATCTTTCTGACAGCTAGGACGGTAGCTGTCATGTTTGAGAATAGTGTTTTTGGCCGTTGGTTACGGTAAAACCCAACTTGGATACAGCCTTGTTGTTCCTTAATGACTATATCTAAAAATTCATCCTGTTCCCTACTGTGATGTACTGTAAACCTAAGGTTCTTATCGCTGGTATTTAGCCAGTCAATAAAAGATAGCAGAGTGTCCTCATCACCACGCCAGATGAAGAAAATGTCATCTATAAATCTATGCCACTGTGTGACATTCTCATAATATGGGGCTATTTCATTAAAAATATGCTTGATTTCATATTCATCCATATAGATATTGGCCACACATGGGGCGCAAGACGCGCCCATGCTGACCCCCTCAATTTGCTGATGTAATTTGCCCTTAAATTCAAAGAAGTTATTCTTTAATACAATTTCCAAGCATTCTAATATGAACTGATTAGGTCTCTCCTCTAGGGTTATATTTAAGAGGGCCGCTACAGCTTCCAACGCTCCTTGTTGGAGTATATTAGTATATAGCGCCTCTATGTCTAATGTTACCAAAATTTCTTGCAAAGAATTGAAAAGAACCTGTTCAATTTTTCTGATAATTTCCCCAGTATCTCTAATATAAGAAAGATACCTAGTGGTAAGGGGGAATATGGAATGCATCTATGTATTTGGATAAGGGTTCTGTGCATGAATTAACGGAAGACACTATTGTCAATAGTAAAGTGATAGAGGTCGGGTGGGAGCTTGTTCTTGTGACAATATTTATGTTTGATTTTCCACCTTCTCCCAGACCTAGTTTATATAGGGGGTTGTCTTTCCCATATTGCCGCTCTCTCATTCATAACATCATGCCATTAATGCATACAGGAGACTCTTAGTTACTTTCTCCCCTGCTTGGATCACCCCCTTTGGGATAAAATACAGCAACCCCCCTCTCATTTGCAATGCTTACTCCATCAAGGATCGGTGTCCGTTCACTCTCTCCATCTCGGGTAATCCGACGATAGTCCGGTCATGGTGGGCCTCCCTATTTATCTGAATTTTCGGCCGTCTTGTGACCATATCCGGTCACAAGTGTTTTTTCTGTTCCCACCTAGACTGCCTACCTGACTAAAATAACTGTCTACTATGAGTTAGCGCATTTCAAATGTGTGTCAGTTAAACGGTAAGTTTTACACTCTTTACGACACATTTAGCACACTATATGAATTTATTTTTCATTCTAATTCTTAGACTCTATGATATGTAACCGCTGACAGTGATCTTTTCTATTCAAATAGTGCATTGAAAAGGAAAGGCTATGCACACTATGATATATTTCTTGAGACTTTAGAGCTGCACTTTCCTTCTATATGCCTCTAAAATCTTGACCTTATCAAGCCAGCCCCAAACGCCCGCAGCTTCTTTCGAGTCAATGCTAGAATTAAATATGGGGAGAGTTTGTAGCCTTACGGCTAGAGCTGCCAACTTTGGAGCTGGGGAACCAGGTTCAAGCCTCAGCGTCGGCTCAGCTTCCTGTGACTCTGGGCAAATCACTTAATCTCCAGGTGCCTACCATAAAAATGGATGTGTCCTTGTGTAACATAACTGATGCTCAGGTAAAGGGCGCCAATGCCTTTGGGTTGAGTTTGCGCAATATAAGTCTGCAAAGAAAAAAAAAAGACCCCAAGTCATCACGTGGCACAAGTCCCCGAATATTTGCAGAAACTATCTCCACACTACAACCCAGCTTGAATATTTCCTTCATTATCAACCCATCTGATCCATCATCATTTCTGAATTTCCAACAAGGAGTCTGGACCCTGGGAGTACAAGGCCCCAGATTGTGGAATGCCCCAACACTTCTTTGAGGTCTGAGTTAACAAATGTATTTAGACTTTCAAATTATACTTTTTATTGAACTCCATTCACATTAAGGATCCCTCTGGGAGAATATCAGGCATGCAAACTCGGCCATATGATTGGACTCTAACTGAATGCCCACCCCCGTAGATTTTTACACACTCTGAAGTAATTTGACAGAAACACATAGGGCCAGATTTTGTAGTTAAATATTGATATTGTGGGGTGCGGTGTTTACCAGGTGCCCTAAGTAACACCTATCTGGAATTTTCCTTGTGAAAATGAGACATTACATTCAGAGTTTGGTGCTTTCTGCGTCACAGTGCCCAATGATCAGAATGTACTACATTTTTGACTATTCATAAGTCAGATTCTTGCGCAAAACCATCCTTCAACAGGGACTGGAATTTAATGCCTCGCAATGGGGGCCATTGTCCTTTTTAAAAACCTATAAATCATTGGCAAATTGCCCTAATCTATATGTGCGCATCTCCCTCCTGAGTTAGATACATTTACGTGTTCTTTCTAGAGGCTATGAGTTGCCTATGCAGGTAATCGCGTTTCCTCTTAGGCATAAACCGTGTTTCAATGATATTTCCAGGTTTCACAGATCATGCAACCCCCTCCGCCTGTAAGCTGAGACAGCGCTCGAACAGTCTGCTCTGATCTCTGCTCTGCTTCCATCCAAATTACATTTCGAGTTTTTTTGTACATCTCTGGCGGAGTGACAGGCCTGTCTTTTAATACACAAAAGCATAAATAATGCCATCCATCAGACCCGTCGCTCAGAAAGATAGATTGCTACTTGCAAGGGCCCCCGAATGACACAAAAGTGAAAGTTGGAATCCGTCTCTTTTCTTCTTTCCGCTTTTTTTTCTCCTTTCTGTGCCGGACTGCTTGATTCTGATTAATGGTGCTGTCAGGGTGGGATTCCAGTTCCTCCGGATAATGAGTCAGGAATGTATTCCCTGTCACAAACACGGCAGATGTCAGGGCCAGAAGGGCTCAGGAATGCCAGAAACAATATACAGTTTCTCCCCACTCCCCTGACAGGCAAATAGCTGCAGAAAGCCTAATGTATGTGGACAAAATGCAGGCGTGGGCCATGGCGGTGTGCTGCTGCTGCCGGGAAAACCGCTGCTAGAAGCAATCCTGTCGCACAATCCAGTCAGCTGTGGGTGTAATGAATGTGAGCGGAGGGACTTCGGACCGTACCTGACTGTGCTAACAAGAGTAGGCCCCGACCACTTTCACTTCATTAAATTGCACTTCAACTCATTACCGAATGGAATCAAACAAGGCGTGGAGCCTGGGTAGCTTTAATGACTTGATTAGGTTATTCAGTCATCTACATTGCCTCGTTTTGTGACTGAATACCGGCGCCTGCCCGCGTGCTGTCTGAGCGAGCCGTGCTAGGCCCAGGTAGCCTGCCTTGTCAGCAATTAGTCCCCCACGCGCTGTACACGTGTAAAGGCTCCTTCATTCGGACAGCCAGCCTCGCGGAGAGCTCGCGCTGAAAGGGATGCCAGAAACCTCAAAGGGGGATAAATGCCACAAAGCTGTGAGGCATAGAATAACGAGTTACCAACGAGAACAATTGAATACATCAATGGATAAAATCAGTAGCCATCATTATGCAGCCAGTATGTCGTGTCGAAACTCCCTGGCGCAGTCGCCACACCCTTAACATTATTTTTTTTCTTCAAACTACTACACATTTGTTTTCTTGTGCAGGAGACTCGTGTCACATGTCTCCTGACAGATGCTCCACCTGTTGTTTACTGTTTCCCACCAGCAGAGCACTAGTTTTGGTTTAGCAATAGGGCTATACTTCGATGGTTAGTCTGTTTATCATTGGTCACTCTGGTCCTGGAGTCACTAATAGTTGGTGGCAGTTCATTACTAGTGCTGGGGTACCGACCTTTTTAACAAAATCTCTGAGGCGATACTATTGGGTTTCTGTTACATCCAGAGAAGACAGATCCAGTCTTGTAGGTTAAAAGAAGATTTATTCTTATGAACAAGTACAGCTCTCAAACTGCCAGAGTGTCACTCTGTCAAGCTCCAGTCTCAATTGAGCAGCAAGAGCCCCAACATTCCAACATTGCTAAGCAACTATGACATAGATAAGAATAGCCTAAAGCAGAACTTCTAAAAAGAAAACACAATACATTAAGCAACATAAACAGTCAGGCAAATAAACTAAAGAAAACTAAAGCAAAGGATATAACAGTTTCCCTGTATAAAATAGGCGCAAGCTGTCATGACTGCCCCCGTAGTCCTAGTTGTCATGTTGAAAAACCAAACAATAAGGGAAATTCGGACCCCAGAAGCCGCTAGCAGGACTCTGGAGGTTCAATGCCACTACCTATGAAAGGAGGGCATAGGGCATGAAGGGAAGCATGACTTTCAGAGATACGCCAGCATAGCAACGACGTGGTGGGATACAAGGTCCCCGAAAGTAAAGGAAAAAGTTAGCAGCCAGGGGATGTATGAAATAAAGCAGTTATAATAATGCAGTACTTGATAGCATGGTTCTTTACCTGTACAGTCCTGCTGAGAGGACTAAAGAGGGCCAGGGATAATCCCCGGGGACGGACAATTCCAGAGACTGCTGACTGGCTGATCCACTAAATGACCCCTTACAACTGTGAGCCTTGAGTTCCGGACCAGCTGTTAAGCCTGGTATTAGTTTGGCAAATGGCGCACCTCTGGAACTGCCCCAAGGTCAGCTGTGAGTGTGCATGCCAAAATTACACTTTGAGAAAAAGCCCAACCGTCTTCGTTCCCATGATCAACTGCAAGTGCACATCCTAAGTGCAACACTCTGAGAAATGATTAAGCAGGCCTCTGGCAGCCAGAGGTACCAAAAGTGTAGCGGAAGGAGATATGGGGTACACGTCTGGCAGAAGGCTGTCACAGTCAGTGCAGCAATTATAAAGTCACTTGCTTGCAGGTGGGACATTGCAAGACTGAGCAATGCCTCCAGATCAAGAGTTGGAAGATTTTGTGTGATCAGGACCAAGATGTCGTAAGTCGTGGTAGTAGACATTTTGGAGTCCAAGGTACCAACAGAATAGTCAATAACACTCATATAGACAACCATTTTAGGATTAGCCACAAATGAAAGTGCTCAACAAACCCTTACACGCCCCTTGAGACTGTTTGGGACATAAATAATTCTGGATGAAAAGAAATTAAATAAAACAGCAAACAAACCATGAGCATTATAAGGGCAAACAGGTGAGGCATATGAGAATACGTCAAATAAAAGATAAAAACAGACTAAGCTAAGAATAATGAATTAAGGGTCAATGAAAATCCCTATTGACATCAAGATAAATAAAGGTTTAGTTGCATACTTGTGCACTCCAGAGCCATTTCTGATGACATCTCGCATTAGTCTGGTCCTGATGTAGAAACAAACGTTCAACAAATTTATTGATTTTATTAAAGGACCTGGGGGAAATAATGTGAGCCTGATACTGCTCACCATGAAAAATCTTTCAGGAAAATATAATAAAATAGTCAGGGTTTGGCCAGCAATAATGTCTGCAAAATATCAAATTCTACATACTACTTTAAAGTCCAGATTTCTCCCCAAAATAATATGGTCTACTCACAGTACATTTGCAATTCCATGATGCAGGAAAGAGGAGAGTACATTGAGAAACTCGTCACTTGAATGGAGAGACTTGTGTAGCACTGTTAGGCAACTTCTCAGCTGAAGAAGCAAATCACCTAAGGACAATAGAAGATTGTCAATCAAAATCTCTTTGTCACAGACTTCTAGAAAAAAGATCCACTGGACAACATCCTAGAAATTACTTGCATTGATAACTTTTGGTAGATACTGTCCTCTGCATGCATGCTGAATTAGTATATTACCCTTCCCTGAGTGCCAGACTGCATGTGAAACTGGTATCATGATTTTGGGCAGAGGTATCATACTAATATGGCGTAGTGCAAAAGCCTAGGCCGATCCCTGCCAATGCAAGTTCCAGGAGATTCTTGTTGACCTGGAGGGGGCACCAAGTGTGCCCTTATAGTTGAAAGCAATCTACTTTCCCTGGAAGTACCACATAAAGGACATAAAGGGGCACTAGCAGCTTACTGTGTTGGAATTTTAGTATGGCCTGACTTTTTCATTTGTGTCAGTGAGAATGTGGCCTGCTGAGCCCTCCTGTGTAAATATTTGCTGTTAGATGAAACCCAGAACCTTGCGCTGCCAACTAGGGTATACATCCTGTCCATATGTGTGTATAGTATGAATCTGGTATCTGAGAGGTAGTACAACTCTGGGTGAGTGCTGAAGCCAATAGGATCAGTTTTGGATGCTCCCGGCTATAGCACAACACAAGATGGAGGTTGAGGATAGCTTCCCCAAACAGCAGAATTGTATTGCCTGAATTCTTGTGACAGGAGGTCGAGGACATAGACACTGAAGTGAGGAGAATGGAGACAGGGCTATCCTTCAGAAATTCCATGACGACTTTGAAATGGGCGGAGGATTAGTTCTTATGTAGCATTTTCATTTAGTAGATGGTTGAGGCGACGTGGGAGTGCAGTTTCTGTTATTCAAGGTTTGGAAGGGTCTAGGCCAGGCCTGCTCATTTATTTGTGTCGTATTACTGCCGCAGAAAGGCTGATGACACCTGGGTGCAAAAAACTCACTCTTCATTGTGCCCATGCTGTTTGTGGGTGATCCTGCTTGCAGGTAGTCTCAGTGCTACCTGTTGTGAGAAGCATAACTTTACACAATGAGTGCGCTTGGAGAACAACCTGTGAAGAACACTAGAAAATAAACCAAACCAATTTGGTTCTCAAATTTGATACATGGGATCCACATCCCCTGGGTGGAAAATGTGTGAAAGGTGGGATCTAAACCATCCCACTGTATTCCAGTCCCAAATACTTCTTGCCTAAGGAACAGAGAGCTCTACAGAGTATCCAAGCTGCTATGTAACGACTAACGAAGAATGATAACTGCCTGACAGCAGAGGTTAGGGAACATACTTGAAGTCAATACCTTCAGCTGGAGGAACTTAGGATCTTTTTGACATGTCTAGAAGCCTATATATAAATAAAGAGAGGGGTCCTTCTCTGCCAAAGGGACGGGACACTAGAAATAGACACTATTACAAAAGCAAACTCCCTTTGGGTCTCTTTTATAGCATACACATTCACACTTCTTTCATACCAATTCAGTCAAATCACCAAAAGTTGAATAGAAACCAAAAGATTATAATACAATATATTTTTATTTCATCAAATCCTATTTATCTGTGTCACAATATTTAGCAGCCAACAATGAGGAAACAGACCATATCCCAAGTTGTGCAAATAGCAGTTATGAAGCAGCCGGGATGACATAGAGCACCTTCATGGATCAAAGTTTGAGATTAGTAGCCAGCAATGAGAGGACAGGGCGTATCATAAATTGTGCAAATAAGAAATAAACAGCAACTGGTTCATGTGCAAATTTACAATTTAAGGTTAAAAATTAGATTAGCAAGAGGCCTTTAGAATAGAAGACAGAACGATGCTAAATACATTCGTAATTAAGAGAGGATAAAATAACTACAAAGAAAGTCAATGATTCAGAAATTATATCCCACTTGGAAAATATACAGTTAAAATATGTACATAAATTCCTTAAAAAAGTTAAACAATTTTACGCACACTGCTTCGTTTTTGGGATTAAAAAGAAAGTTGCGAGCCGAAGCTACATCCTTAACACAGCCAGCGCCGGACAAACAAACAAAACATGATCCAACGTCTGGATGCTCAGTTCACAAAAATTACTATTTTTTTTATATTTCGGATTCTGAGACCAGTGTGCTGTTAAATCATTTAGAGGTAGGAGATTTAATCTAAATAAGGAAAACCAGCCTCTTATTCCATGATCTAAGTTCCAAGTTGAATATTTTTGAGGAAGTTTCAGGTAAGTAGTCCTTACTAGTATCTTTAAACTCTCTTTAGTATTAGAAAACTCAATATCTCTACTAAGCTGATCTTACTACTTGAGTTTTTCACGAAGGATTTAAATTCTGAAAGCGGGAGAGAAATCACAGATTCCTCCTGAACACAAAACAATTTTAGAGACAGAGAGAAATCTCGATTTAAAGCGTATTTCTCCCCGATTCCACCGAAAATTTCCTTACACATGAAACCTCTTAGTGAATAAAATTCACTATTTTTTAACTGGTAACCCCAGCGTAAAACTCTGGAAATGCCTTGAATATAGGTGCTCATCAGTCCAAATTCCAATCTAATAGCAGCTGAAGAAACTAGTGTATTAAAATTACACAATTTTCGTAAAATATGGCCTTCTATCTTCTCTAAAAAACTCCATTCCTTTACAGGGATTGATTCAATAGCATAAAGTAAGGTTGATGGAATTTTTGCTTTCAGCACTCTAAGTAGGTGTAGGAAATGCCTTCTACCCATTGTATTATAGAAAATGCTCAGACCAGTAGCGTGAGACATAGCTTTACTGGAACTGTGTTCAATATGAAGTTTATTCTTTGTATTGCTCGCAATTAATTTCCCTAGATATAAATATGAATCAACCACCTCCACATTTTCGAGACCAATATGCCAATTAAATGAACTTATTTTTCTGCTTCTATCACTCTTCATAATTAAAATTTTACTTTTGGAAACATTGATCTTCAAAAAATGAGCCGTCATATACTTCTGTAATGATGACACTAACTCCCAAAATTATTGGGCCCGATTCACAGAACTAACTTAAGCAAAATCTTAAACTTACTACCATTTTGGTATTCACAGAAGGCACTTACTCATTTTGGTATTCACAGTTTAGAAGTCCTAAAGTTAGGAGTCCTACCTTTACTACTCCTAAACTGAGAAAAATTCAAACTTTAAGACTTTTGGTATTCACAGAAGGCATTTAGGAGTCCTAAATTTAGGACTCCTAACTTCTGTGAATACCGAAATGATTAAGTGCCTTCTGTGAATACCAAAATGGTAGAAAGTTTAGGATTTTGTCTTAAGTTAGTTCTGTGAATCTGGACCTGTATCAGTGCCATTCAGTGCCAGACATATGTTCATTGTGAGCATCATCATAGCGACCTTTTGGGCATTCATCAGGGACTACTGGGTAGATCTTAAATAGCCTTTGTGGAGTAAAATAACCTCTATGTAGAATTTTAGATTTTATCAATTCAAATCTTGTATTGCATGAAACTTTAGAGAGATATTCAATAGTTAGTGCCTATTCCTTTAGAGGCGACTGTCTGCATAAGTCGCACTCCCAGTGCTCTTTTCAGCAGCAGCAGGGCCGGTCCTAGAACTTCTGGGGCCCCGGGCGAAAGGGAAGATGTGAGGCCCCTCTAATTTGCATGTAAAATCCAGTTGCGGCTAGCATGACTCGTGGGTGGGAGGTCTCACAGGGGTTCGCGCGCGGGGGGGTAATTTAAAAATAAAATAAACTTACCTTCCCAGGTCTCGATTCATCTCTGCTCCTGACCTGCTCTCTTTCTTTCCTGCCTCTGGCAGGAACAGGAAGCAGGCAGCCTCCCTCCCCTAAGCCAATCACAACGCTGCAATGGCAGCATTGTGATTGGTTGGGACACCGACCACCCAGGCGCCTATGGGGAGGCCATTTTCTTCATGTAGGGTGAATTGGTGGCTACATGGAGAAAGGCCAGAGTGTGCATGACCATACAGTCAGGGCCCTTAGCAGGGGGCAAGGCACTCCTCCCCTGCCCTAAAGCAGACCCGCCCGCCCCCAACCAAACACTTCTGCTTTCTCACAGTGTGAGTAGCAGAAACATAAAATGGTAGTTTTAGCATTTTATGTTTCTGCTTCTCCCTCTGCGAGAAAGCAGTGGGGTGACGCTACTCCACCCTAGTGGATGAGCCGCCTTGGTAACATCACAAGAAGTGGCATAACAGAAAGTTACACCGCAGGACTATTGATTTTATTTGGCATCCCTGAAGAGACCTAACATGAATATCAGTAACATGGACAAAAAAATAAATATACAAATTAAATAAGTCCATATATTTTAAAACTGTATTAAATGGATTACATTTGTCACATGATACAATTTCCAGTTCTGCCTCATAAAGGGGGGAGATCCTATGAGGTGATGAGGGGCAGGATCATTCAAAATATAAAATGACACAAGAGAAAACCTCACTCACTATGGATATAATTGCAAATTTCAAAAGGCTCCCTTATCTTTATGTGCCATTATTGGGCTACCTTATGATGACATTAATACTTCGTAATTTGTTTTACCATAAATCCTCTCCCTCACCAGTATCCCACACGCACACGCTAAGAGACGTAGGACGATATTTTTCGTGTGTAGGCTCTTTACTCGCCAGAATTATGTTAAGTGTAAAACACAACACATATAGTAAAAAACATAAGGCCCAAGGGAGAGAATGACATTTAGACATCGCAGAACAGGATCACGGCTGCAAGGTGTAAGAAAGCAGGCCAGCCGTCGTGCAGCAAAGCAAATTGTGACTCCCCACTACCCTCTGGTCACTGACTGAGCAGTAAAATACAGCCATCATTTGGGTGCATTGGACACATAACCCCACAAGACCATGGTCCCATTGCACTTTGTACACTATTGATAGCTATGCCCTTCAGATGTTGCCTCTTGCCCTAAGCATGGAATTCATGAATCTGTGCTGCCTCTCAGCATTGGACAATGACAGTGAGGCCTAGGGGAGGGTAGGCCTTCCGTGAGCTGCACAGCAGTACTGGATCATGGCTGAGCGGTGCAAGGGAGAAGGAACCAGTGACATAGTAATATTGTCATGGACCGTGATGCAAGAAAGAGACCTGGTGCCACTGCACCTGCTGCACTATTGTTAACTACACCTCCTGAGAGAGGATCCATGGGCATCATAGCCATGTTCCAGTGCTGCTTATCTCATAGGCGGGTGCCTTCTCTTGTGAGTGTCGAACCATGGCTGTGATGCCCATGGGAGGTAGGCCTCTCGCAGGCCTCACGGCTCTGTAAAATGGCTGTGAGGCCCATGATAGATAGGGCTGTAGCACACCAGTGGTGCCATGGTGCAAAGTGAATTTGCAAAAACAACAGGTGCAAAGTGAAAGCATCTCTCACCCTCGTCCACTGGCTACACAGTACAGTAAAGCATAATATGGGAACATTGAGCTCTTAATATGCCTGAGCCTGGTGCCACGCCACCTGCTGCACTTCCGATTGCTATTCCTCTGTTAGAGACACATGCAAGGGCCAGGGTCCAGCACTGTGAGAAAAATGTAATTGGACCCAGGGGTGGGGGCCCACACAATGTGCGCCCCACTCCTGTGCCTCTCAGACATGGTGTAGCATTGAGAGGATTAGGATAGACCCATAGGCCTATCAGCACTGAAGTATGGCTATGAGGCCCAGGGGAGAGGGGCCCTCTGCAAGGCCTTTCAGTGCTACAACATGGCTTCAAGATGTTGACCCCCCACCGTGAGCCGAGCTGTAAGGCCCAGGGGAGGGTTGTTCCTCCCCTTGCATGCACAAAGTTCCGGGCCTAAACGTAACTACTAATTAAAAGGTAACTTTTTTTCCCCTCATAGCTTTGGGGACGCCGCGTAACATTCATGCACTACTGAAATGAGGAGTAGTATGAACTCTCCACCAGTGGAGCCTGCCAAACATTTGCAAAACACCTAACATTTTTAACTGACCTGACACACAGCCCCTGGACTAAGAGAGCTCTTTGGAACTCAGAGATTGAAAGATATTTGCATCTAAATTACGGAATGTGCTCCTGACCCTGCATGGAGCATGCCCCCCTCGTGTGCTACAACGCCTTCCTTTCTACCAACTGACCAGCATCTCTTTCACAACTCATCAGCATCTGAAAGAGTGAGAGTTGCTTGTCTTTATAAATCATTACAACTGTCAGGCCCCAAAATGAGTGCTAATTGGCACTGGGGTGGGAAGTGGACGGCATCGCCAATCAGGGTCGGATTGGGATTGCAATTAGGCCCGGGCAGTCCCTAAAAAGTGGCCCACATTTGCAGGTCATGCTCTTTTAGAAAACATCATTTGATTAGTCTCATTGGACTCTTTTTTTAGAGAAATGTTTGGTAACCTTAGCATTTTTAAGCCTCTAGAATGAGTAAGATTGGTGAAAAATAGAAGCACCGCATTTAGACCAGGCAGGCTAGGTGAAATAAAATGGAACAAGGGCCACAATACCTGATTTGGCTGGGGTTGCCACCTGGCTGATTTTTTTACTGACATGACCTGTATTTTAATATCCTGGCCGGTGTGAAAATTAAGAAAAATGCGGAAGTCTCTTTTTTTTTCTCTGATCAGTATGTTAACAGTCAACGTAAGTTGAAAGCACTTTAAAATATGTTCTTTAGCTGCTTTACATAACTATAACTAATAGTTAAACAAAGACAGATAAGACATGTTAAAAATAATATTGATATTTATATATAAATAGTGCTCTCTAATTATCATGCTCTGGCCGTTGTAGAATCTTATAACATAAATAAGTTGCCGTTTTATTTTCTCTTTGCTTTGAATGCTTTGCAGCATTCTCTTCATAGACAGTTTCTGTTCCTACACTGTCTCTCCAAAAAAACACAGTTAATTTTACTCAGAGGCAACAAACATGCAAAGTAAGAACAAGCATTCCGACTTTTTGTTCACGTTTTATTTTTGTTAAAATACATAGTTGGAGAATAGCAAAGGCCAGTGAGGATAATGCACGAAGTGCTATGTGCCAGGTGTATATGCAAATCTACGTACGGTGCTATACGCATACATCGACACATTGAGCACAAAGCAAACTCAATGCAAGTGGAAACTATGGCTTGGGGCTTAAACTCCTTGTCTTTGCAGTGTGAGCAGATCAGGCAGTTAATGTGCATTAAAATAGCTGGAATTAAGTCAAAAAAATTGCTTTTTTGCGATTGGTCCGTGATTTTTATAGTAACATAAGGTGAACTCGGTGCTCGGGCATTGGGGTGATTTACATGGGCAACAGTTACACTGCACAAGATCAAATGTAATTTTACTTTAGTCTTTGGTGAGATTAAGTGATTTGCCCAGAATGACAGGATGTTGAGCTGATGCTGGGACTAGAACCTGGTCTCTGACTGCCAATGTAGGCAGCTTAGAACACAACGCCACATCCTCTCTAGGTTAATAAAAGCTTAACAAAGGTTATCTCACTGCGAGGCCCATGTAAATACAACCACACCCTCCAGGAAGGCTTATCGTAGTTCAGTCCTTCCCCAGACCTCCATATCCTCAAGGTGATGACCTTGCAGGGGAGGGGGGTCAAGAAAAAGGACACAGCTACTGCTGCTACCGTGGAGACTAAAGTGTCAATTACCCATAGCCAAAAACCTGCTCCCTCAGTGACGCCCCTGCATACTCCCACCTGCCCCCACCCACCATTGCCTGGCAGGGGAGCGGTCTGTGGCACGACACTTCTTTGCGGGGCCCCAATGGGGGTCTGAGGGAAGAATGACACAACAAATAGAGCAAACAACTGGCCACAATTACGGCATATTGCCACACTTAACACCTTCGCCCCGCACACCATAACCAGAAGTGTGATGACCTGGGAGGCAGGAATGAAGCTGAGGCCCTTTAACAACCAGCCCACATGTCACACATTTCAGCACCGGCCCATCGGCCAATGCCCGACTGCTTGCCTTTGTAGTCCGACCCTGTCCCCAATTAAAGGTCAAACCTGCAAATGCAGATGGGCCTCGCGCTACATGTGGGCTGCACGGCCCCTCGGGAAAAGGGCCCCCCTCCCTGGGGGTTAACAGCCATTGCCCAGTGCTGCGAGGCACAGGGGAGGGGTACCTTTTCACCTATTCCTACACATGCCTGCGAAGCCCAGGGGAAAGGCAGCCCTTCCCTGGGCCATGCGGTGCTCACCACAGGCGCGAGGCTGGTGGGGAAACACTTTTGCGAGGCCCCCTGTTGATGGGCTGAGCTCGGGGCCCTGGGCCGCCGCCCATGCTGCCCATGCCTAGCGCCGGCCCTGAGCAGCAGCTTATCCTCTTTAGTCTGGTGCAGGAGGCCCCTATAGAGGATTGTGGTCGCACTTTTCGTGGTGTCCTGTGCTAATACATTTCTAAGTATCAGAAATAGGAGGTTCAATGTCCTTCTGTTTCCAGATCAATTCGAAATCATTTATTGGGCACCAGAGGTTAGAAATTGACCCAAAGGAATTTGTGTGGCTGTGGTTTGCCTTAATTCATCACACGTTTATGTTTGTAGTGTCAAACAAATAAACCCTGCACCATAACGCTAGTTGTATCGCCGCATTCCCTAGCATGTCAAGTGCCATTTTCTCCTAGTTCAAGATGCATCCATAATGGGAGCTCGAGCGCATACGATGCAGCAATCTTAGTGAGACTGAGAACAAGACATTTTTCCAATGGTGCTTGGCCACTGCCAGCAATCAGGATTGATGAAGCCTTTAATCGGTAGGATCAAGCTCATCTGACACGTACTGCACCAGCACTCAAGTCTGCCATGGAACTGATTTCCGATATTTGTGTGATTCCCAGCCTCCCAGCCCCCCACTGGACTGTGCAGTTATTCATGCACCCTCCATCAAAGACAATAGTTGTGGTTTCTATAAGGGTACCTTTTTTCTATGACCACCACACAATAAATTCAACAGTGATTTATTTAAGTCTTGAAAAATCCTGCCAGGTATCACGAAAGCCACATTGGTAAAGAAATACAAGAATTGAGGCAGGTGTACTATTTTAGCCAAATCCAATTGATCCACTTCAGACGGTGGTAATTTATTTCAGATTTCAAAAGACTCTCTTGTTGTTATCATCCTCCAGCTCAGATTCCCCTTAATGATATCATCATTGTCTCGAAAACTCTTATCCAAAGATACTAGAATTATCTTGGGCTCCACTTCAATGGGCGCATGGGGAACTGGTCCTCACCAAGTTCCCTGTAGGGTCTCAATGTAAATGTCAGAAATTGGATTTTGGTAGGTGAGGGCATGTGCCAAAGCCAGGCAGAAACCACCACTCTAGTCAGGATAAGGCAGTTACACTCCTAAAATAACCCCTGCTCACTTCCTTGGTAGCTTGGCACGAGCAGTCAGGCTTATCTTAAAGGCAGTGTGTAAAGCATTTGCACATAACCAACAGTAATACAGTGTAAGCACTGCAAAAGGACACCACACCAGTTTAGAAAAATATCTAATATTTTTATATATTTAAGACAAGACCAAAAACGATAAAAATCCACAATATAGTACTTAAAAATCTTCAGTTATCAAAATAACCTTGAAAAACAGTTCCTTGAAGTCGATAGCTCCATCCCTAGGCTATCGTTGCGTTGTGAACAAACAAATCCAAACAGTTCTGGCTGACCGCAGCGTCGCGGGCCAGATATGGTGTCGGGAAGACACTCAAGCAGTACCTTTTAGAAATGCAGGGCGTCAGCGACCTCTTGTTGGGTTTACGAAAGCACGGCGTCCGCAGGCGTTGGTTCCGGAGGTAGGTGCAGGAATCGTCGGGCACTCTAAGTCACACGCGTTGCAGATCGAACTCCTCTCTGTTGAAGTCAGGAGCGCTGGCATCTGCAGGCATCGGGTGCTGCGGGGTGAAGTGCAGCAGTGTGGCGTGCTGTGCCCTCAGGTCGTGGTGCAAGCAGGGGGTCGGTGGCGGCGTCAGATGGCATTGTTGGTGAGACCATGGTCACGGTGAGAAGTGAATGCAGTGCTTGTCGCGGTGGTGGCAGGTCGCGGTTCAAGCAGCGGCGACATCATTGCTGGAGTGCTGTCATCTGGAGTCAATGGCACCAGCGTCGGTTGGCCAAGGCAGCGGTGCGGGATGAGTGTAGTGCGTCGTGTAACTTTATGAGCGGGGCCCTCGAACCACGGTGCAAGCAGTAGCGTCGATTTCGGCGTGGAGCGTCGTCGTTGTGAAGCGGTGCTCACGGGTTGCGGATCAAGCAGCGGCTTGGTGGTGGCGTCAGCAGGCATTGTCGGTGAGACCAGTGTCGTGGTGCAGCGTTGCAGTGCTGCCCTCTGCGGTGCCTTCAGGACACGGAGTCGGCAGCGGCATCGTAGAGGGCGTCGGGTTGCTTTTTCCTCTGTTGCAGCACAAAACACACAGTCCCTAGTGCTGAGGGTAGAAGGGCTTAAAGTCTTTGCTGTTCTTGAGACTTCTTGAACAGGGGGCAAGCTCTACCTCAAGCCCTTGAAGAAACTCACAAAAGTGGATTGCAGAAAGTACAGTCCATTCACTGCCAAAGACAGAAGACAGCCACTGCAGGCCAACACAGCAAAGCACACAGCAATGTGGTAGTTCATCCTCACAGCTTCTCCAGCTCTTCTTCTTGGCAGTCTTCTTGATCCAAAAGAGTTCTAAAGTTCAGGGGTCTGGGCCCCAATATTTACATCCTCAAATCCTTTGATCTCGTAGGCCAAGAGTGTCTGTGCCCAGCCAGAACCAGTACTGCCTTTTCTGGTGTGACTTCCTGGCAGGAGGTGGAGGCGGCATGGTCAGAGGCAGACCAGGCCCTTTGAGGTGCAAGGAAATCTCCTCCCCCTTCCCCAATTGCAGTCCAGGCCTATTCAACCCTTTCCTGGCCCACCTAGACTATCTGGAGGCACTCCTGCTCCCCAGCCTTTTGTCATCCAAAACCCAGACAGGCAACCCACATTCCAGCAGAGGCACATGGGATGACTGAGCAAGAAAATACCTACTTTCTAAAAGTGGTATTTTCAAACACAGAATGTAAAAATCACCTTCACTAAATGATGCATCTTCAGATTCTGAGTTCATGCATACTAAACTTTATTTTCCTACCTAATTCTCCGGGCCAGTTATGTTTATAAGATGTTATAAACAAACTCCCAATTCTGTCCTATTGGGAACAGGTAGCTTTGCAATAGCGAAAAACAAAATTGGCCTTATTTTGCTATCAGGACATGCCTCACACACCAGGGCATGTCCTACCTTTCACATACACTGCACCCGGCCCACAGGGGTACCTTCGGCCTACCTTAGGGGTGACTGACATGTTAGAAAAGGGAAGGCGAGGGACCGGCAAGTGTGTGCACTGGCCAAGTCAACATGGCAGTTACAAACTGCGAGCAGACTTCGCAATGGAGGGTCTGAGTTACCTTTTCAGGGCTACTCACGTGGGTGGCACAGTCAGTGCTGCAGGCCCACTAGTAGCATTTGATTCACCGGCCATGGCACACTCAGTTTACTTTGCTAGGGACTCACAAGTAAATCAAATATCCAATCATGGAAACACCAATCAATAACATAATTTACCACAGGAACACATGCACTTTACCACTGATCAGAAGTGAGAAAAGTGCACAGAAACACTATGCCAGCAAGAACAGAATCAAAACCGGGATGTCAGAAAGCAAAAACTCAGGGGAAACACGCCAAAAGATGGCAAGTCTAAGACATGTCGCCTCCAGCTGAAAGTAGGGAGAACTACCCACCCTCCCGGGAGTTCTCTTCACTAAGGCGGAAGAACCTGGACAGACCATCTGCATTGGCGTGTTCCGTGCTAGGACGTAAAATCCGTTTCCTGTAGGAAGATGGACCCCCTCAGCAGTTTTGGATTCTTACCCCTCATTTGCATCAACCATCTGATCGGCCTGTGGTCTGTCTGAACCCGGAAGTAAGTCCCAAACAGGTATGGTCTCAGCTTCTTCAGTGCCCAAACCACAGCAAAAGCTTCCCTTTCTATGGCACTTCAACTTTGTTAACCACAAAAGTAGTCCGAAGTCTATTCTAGGAGTGTTCATTAATGTATGAACACTCTAAGTCTCAAATGCTCATAAAATAGAGTACAAAAGACAAACAGAAAGGATTTATATAGAAGCCAGATTTGTGATGCAGAAACAGAGGCCACCAATCGCGCGACCAAAAGAAAATGGAAAAGAAACCATAAGAGATCATTGGTATCCCATCATTACACATTGCATGTCCAGTGTCATCATCTGGGATGCCAAAACAACTTGACTTCGCCTTACCTCCATCTTGGAGGGGGACAGAAGACAAAAGTTGTATCCTCTTATAGGAATCTTTACAAAAGAATAGTGTAAGAGGAAAGCTCTCATATATATAAGGTGCGGTGCAAAAAAAACAACGGGGAAAATGTGAGATTAAAAAGGATACACACCGGAGACTCAGAATCACAATAACTTTCTAAATCTGAACTCACAGATGTATTCCTATCTAAAAACAGTGAAAGAAATAATTCAAGAGCAGTTAAAGTGCAGCACTTCTCTTCTGGTTGACATGTTTCAGCTTACGGGGTAAAGACTCCTTAGCATTCTTCAGGACCTTGATGCTTCAAAACAGAAAGAAGCTTTGTCACTGCCAACAAGTAATTACTTATACATACTGTTTGTTGGTCGCATCTTTATGAAATCCAAATCCAAATCCTCTATGTGGACATGATGGTTCTGACATCAGTGCACCACGAGGATGAGACCTCATCTCTCTTGGCGCCAGCGTTTGTCAAAGAGGCCCCACTCTGTCCGTCGTTGCCTCCAACTAGGACAATGCTGCATTGTCCTAGTTGGAACTTGGCTGCTCCCAACCAATCAATGAGCTCATCAGCTCCGGGGATGGGGTGTGCATTAGTCCTGGTGACAGCATTGAGCCCACGGTAGTCCACACAAAACTGCAGTTCTGTAGTGGCACCGGGTGCAGCAGCCTTTGGGACCAAGACCACTGGTTTGGCCCAAGGGCTGTTGGAAGGTTCAATCTCCTCTAATGTCAACATCTTAGAGACCTCCTCTTTAATGCTAGCCTTGACCCGGTCAGTCAACCTGTAAATCTTGTGCTTCACAGGAGGGCTGTCACCGGTGTTCACGTCATGGGTACACCAGTGCGTAACACCTGGGGTCAGGGAGAACAGTGGGGTAAACTGTCCCAACAAATGGTGACAGTCACTCTACTGCTCTGGAGTCAGTGTAAGGGAGAGGATCACGCCTTCCACTGACCCATTGTGCTCCTTGATTGGCAGGAGGTCAGGGAGAGGTTCACTTACCACTTCCACCCCAACATCTGTCACCAAGAGCATGGTCACTTCGGACCTCTCTAAGTGGGGCTTGAGGTGGTTCACGTGGAGAACCCTCAAAGGGTTCCTTGGAGCCCGCAAATCCACCAGGTAGGTGACATCACTTTTGTGCTCCACCACCTCAAATGGCCCAGACCACTTGTCCTGCAAGGGACAAGGTTTCACTGGGGCCATGACCCACACTTTTTGCATTCTGGTCATACCACTTCCTCATTTCTTCCTGGCTTGCTTCAAGGTTCACCTGAGCGAGTTTCCTGAAGTGGGCAGTTTGGCTTCTGAAGGCCAGAATGTAACAAACACATCCTGGGGAGTTTTCCTGGGAGCTGCCTCCCTGCCTTCCTTCACCAAACCCAGAGGTCCTCTCACAGGGTGACCATATAGAAGCTTAAAGGGACTGAACTTAAGACACTTCTGGGGTACCTCCCTGTATGCAAAGAGAAGGCAGTGCAAGAGGATCTCCCACTTATGCCTCATGGGTTCTGTTAGACCCTTAATCATACCCTTCAAGGCCTGGTTGAATCTCTCCACCAGATCGTTACCTTGTGGGTGGTAAGGGGTGGTGAACTTGTAGGTTACACCACACTACTTCCACAGGGATGTCATATAATTGTATATGAAATTGGTCTCCCTGTCAGAAATCACCTGTCTGGGGAACCCCACTCGGGAAAATATCCCCATTAACACCCGGCCCACCACTAGGGCCGTCGTTTTCCTGAGAGGGATTGCCTCCGGGTACCAGGTGGCATGGTCCACCAAGACGAGGATGTATCTGTTGCCCATGGCTGTCTTGGGATCCAGTGGCCCCACAATGTCCCTTCCTACCCTTTCAAAGGGCGTTCCAAACACTGGAAAAGGTTGGAGAGGAGCTTTGACCTTCCTTCCACTCTTACCACTTGCCAGGCAAGTTTGCCAAGACCCGCAATGTCCATCTGACTGTCTTTGCATTTGGGGCTAGAAGAAGTGGATGACAAGCCTGTCAAAGGTCTTGTCCTCCCCCAAATGTCCTGCCAAAGGCATGTCATGAGCAAGACCCAGTAGGAAGGTCCTGAAGCGCTTAGGCGCCACCAACACATGGACTGACCCAGGCTCCGTGACCTTAGGCTCCCTGTACAGGAGATCATTCTCCCAGTAGATCCAATGTGAGCCAGACTGATCACAAGCTGCCTGGTCTGCAGCCTACCGCCACAGACCCTCTAAAGAAGAGCACTGTTTCTGCTCCTTGCAAAATTCCTCCCTGGCGGAACCATTTCTTACTACCAATGGGTCAGCTCAGAGATGTCCCCCGGTTTGGCTACCAGCTCCCCTGTAGGCACCAGGGTGTCCCCCTCAAGGTCCGCCTCCTCCCAGTCTGTAGGAACGTTAGGGGCAGGTTTCTCGCACCCCTTGCCCTTTCTCTTGGCAGGGACTTGAGCCACTGTTTCAGGCTCCAAGTCCGCTTGTTCACCCTTTCTGGCTGCCTTTGACCAAGTGGACACGCCTGCTCACTCTGGCAACCCAAGCATCTCCAAGTGAGACCTGAGCTCAACACTCTTCCATAAGGGCTGCTCCAGGTCGTTACCTGGCAGACAATCTACAGGCATGGAAGGGCCACCCTCAAGGGACCTGAGACCCCCCACTCAAAAGGAAGCTGCGCCACCAGACACTGTAGCTCTGAATTGTCCACCGCAATTACTTGGTGGAATGCCCCTGGGACTACCTGCTTCTCAGAGACCAGGTGACACCGGACTGGGTGCCACTGGCTCCAGTATCTCTGAGAACCTCTACCCTTTTCCCATTGATGGTCACTGAGGTGCTGTATTTCTTTGTGTTAGGGAGCACTGGGTTTCCTGGGACCATCTCACTGTCCCCTGGTGAGAGGAGGGTTATTTCTGCGGGGTCCCCACCCTCCTGTGGGTACTCCTCCTCCCCAAGCACTACACTACCCAACACCTCGGACGGCCCACCGTGGGTGACTGTGCCCCCTTAGGGCACTTGGGGTTTCCCTTCATGTGACCCACCTGGTCACATACAAAACACTTGCGGAGGCCGGTCTCAGCAGGCTTTCCTGACAAGACCCTTGTTTCTTATCTCCTGGGGGATGGGAACCTTTACCCTGTGTGTTAGTTTGGGGCCTTTTAGAGACCTCCTGTGTTTTACCCTCCCCCCCCACTTTTCTGCTGGGGACCTTGCACACATTTGGCTGAGTGTACCCAATACGCTTTCCTGTGGACCCTGGTACTCACTCAGCGGGCCGCCACCATAACAAGCTTCCTGGGGTCAGTCAGCTTACTATCAACTAAGTGCTGGTGCAGATCTAAAAAACATATACTAGACAAGTGCTCCCATGCAATCAAATTCTGGAGCCCCTGAAAACCTGTCACATTACTGCTCTTCACCCTCTGATCCAGCTCCTTTATCTGGAACTCATGCTCTAACATCATCCTTTTCTCCTCCATGGCTAACTTAAGCTTCTCCAGTTCTACTGCAACTCTTTACTTGCGTCCCGCCTGTCCTCCAGCTCTCCTGGGGACAGGCCACTGCTGCCTGGCCTGGAATGTTCCCCCCTCCCAAAAGCACATCCACCCTAGGATTAGGCTCCTCCGCCTCTCCACCGCGAACGCCAGACTGCTAACTGGCATGTCTGGCTTCTACCCAGGCCCTCAGCGCCTTTTGACTTGGACTTTTAGGTTTTTGAAAATTGATTTCTATTCACTAACACTGTAGGATTCCAACCCATCCTCAAAGGCAATTTTCAGGGATGCTATAGATGATGCTCTTGATTCAGGCATGATGAAGTAGGGAGTTCAAACTGGCAAGATCAAAAATAGGCCAAAAAGAAAAAGAACCAGTATGTGGCTTGTAATGATCTGCTACATGGTAGTAGTGCACACCAATCACTGTAAGTCAAGTGCAAACACAAGTCCTATCCTCACCGCTGACAAACAATGTTAGAAATGGGATTTTTGGTAGGCTAGGGAATGTTCCAAAGCCAAGCAGAAACCACCACTAAAGTCAGGATAAGGGAGTTACACTACTAAAAAACCCTTGCTCACCCCCTTGGTAGCTTGGTACGAGGCCGTGTGTAAAGCATTTGCACATAACCAACAGTGTTAAAGTGTAAGCACTACAAAAGAACACCACACCAGTTTAGAAAAATATCCAATATTTTTATATACTTAAGACAAGACCAAAAACAATAAAAATCCACAATACAGTACTTAGAAATCTTCTGTTATCAAAATGACCTTGAAAAACAGTTCATTGAAGTCGATAGCTCCGTCTAGGGATATCATGGCGTAATGAACAAGCAAATCGAAACAGTTCTGGCTGACTGCGGCATTGCAGGGCAGCTACGGTGTCGGAAAAACCTGCAAACTGTACCTTTTAGAAATGTAGGGTGTTGGCGACCTGTTGTTGAGTTTCTCAAAGCACAGGCTTAAATGGGGAATACGATTTAACCTGTCAGATTGGGAAAGGAGTGGAAGGTCAGCAGATTTAAAAAAAAGTATCTATTATTGAATGTCAAGGAAACCTGGTTTGTTACATAATGAGGAAAACGATTCATGGAATTCTTCAACAGACTCATGAGTAGATTAAGCAATTGTACCATTATCTCTATGGATTGCATGAATGTGAGTTCTATCTCTTTTAATGCAAAGATAGTTAGCTAGCAGTTTCCTAAATTTATTAACATTGAAAGAAAATTTAGCTTTTTGGTTTCTAAGTTGTAGTCCAGCTTTTTTACATTGTAATTAATAAGTCCTGGCTATCTCCCCAGTGGGCTGGACCGATCACTTTTTGGTGTCCGTCTGGCTACCTCTCCTGGAAACCCCCATCATTCCATCTCCTAAGTGGATCCCTCGGCGGCACTGGAATAAGCTTAGGCTAGAGGACCTACATCACATCATGGCTGAAGAGCCATTAGGCCCTCTGTTCAATGCCACCTTGGGCTACGACCAATTCTGCAGCTGGATTACCAAGGCGATCGATGTATTGGTGCCCATCATCTTAAGTAAATCCAGCTCCAGGCAGTCGAGTCCTTGGTATGACAGTGCCCTCCGCGCTCTGAAGGGTTCATGCAGACGGGCAGAAAGGGAGTGGCAAAAGACGTATGATGTCGCCAAGAAAAACGCGTATTTGGCTTCCGTCAAGCTCTACCATTGAGCTATTTGTAGAGCCCGTGCGGCGTTCTATGCGACGGAATTCCGTAACAGCCACAACCCATCGAAGACCATCTTCAAAGCCCTCAAAAAGTTGATGGCTAAGAGAGCGGATCCGCAAGTGGACGGTTCTACCTCCCACTGCGAGACTTTGGCCGCTTTCTTCTTGGAGAAAGTTAAGACCATTTATCAGTCGTTCCCCAGTACGACGCTGCCACTCATTCCTTTGAACGGCCCTAGCAGCTGCCCGGCACTACACTCTCTCCCTACGTTGTCCTGGGATGGGTTTGTCAAGTGGGCACAACGAGTCAAGTCCGGTTCTCCTGCGGACCCGCTCAGACCTACCCTCTTTAGAGATCCCGCTTTTCAGGGGCGCACTGTAGTGTGTTCGCTGATTAACCTTTCCTTGACTTCAGGTACGGTTCCTGCCAAGTGGAAGCAGGCGGTGGTTTCCCCGATCCTGAAAAAACCATCATTGGATCCTTTAAAACCGGAAAACTACCGCCCGATTTCACTGCTTCCCTGGCCGGCCAAAGTCATGGAGGCTCATGTCAACCTGGCTCTTTCCGAGCACATGGCCGGGCCAATGTCCTCGACCCTACGCAGAATGGGTTCCGTGCTGGTCACAGCACGGAGACCGCCCTTCTGGCAATGGTAGAAAATCTGCGGAGTGTGTTGGATGCAGGCCAAACGGCAGCGCTCATCTTATTAGACCTTAGCGCTGCCTTTGACACGGTGTCCCATCGCATCCTTCTGCACCGCCTGGAAGACATTGGCATCTGTGGCTCGGCTCTGCAGTGGTTCTGTTCCTTCCTTAGCGATCGCTCCTTCTGCGTTGCCACCCCTCCTTTTCAGTCCAAATTCCATCCGCTGGACCTGGGGTTCCCTCAGGGCTCCTCGCTGAGTCCCACGCTTTTCAACTTGTACGTGCGGCCGCTGGCTGATGTCGCCAGGCAGTGGGGCCTAACCATGGTCTCCTATGCCGAGGACACGCAGCTAGCGGTCACGATCAGCGGGGATGTCGAACAGGATGCCCCCAGGTTCCGAGATGGGCTGAGAGAGGTGGCCAGCTGGATGAACAACTGACTCCAGCTGAACGCGAAAAAAACTGAGGTGATGATCGTTGGCAGGGGAGCGGATTGCTGGGGGGACAACTGGTGGCCTCTGGAGTTAGGGCCGGCCCCTACACCAGTGATGGAACTCAGAAATCTGGGAGTGTGGTTAGACCACACCGTCTGCTTCACTACCCACACTAAGAGAGTGGCGGCATGCTGTTTTGGTGTCCTGCGTGGGCTAAGGCCGGTGCTCAAATTTTTTGATGCTCCGACGAGACAGTTGGTCATTCAAGCGACGATTATCTCCCGGCTGGACTATGCCAGCTCGCTCCTGCTGGGAGTTAACCAATCTGAGATCGTCCGCCTGCAGCGCGTACAGAACGCGGCTGCGAGAGCAGTGGTGGGTCTGCCGAGGTTCTGCCCCATTTCCAACACTCTGCGGTCCCTACATTGGTTACCGATCAAAAGTCGAATCCACTTTAAGGCCCTTAGCCTTGCCTTCAAAATTTTAAAAGGGTCGGCACCTGAGATTCTCAATAATCTCTTATCCGCCTATGTCCCGACTCGCTCTCTTAGATCTCTTGGGCAATCCCTTGCGGTTATCCCGCGTTTCAGGCTTAGCCGGATGGGCGGTCGCTCTTTTCGTGTGAGAGCCGCTGCTCTCTGGAACTCCCTCCCTTTGGAAATCCGCCTGTTAGAGGATCTATTAGTATTCCGTAGGGCCGTGAAAACTCACCTGTTTTAATTCTTCTTATATTGACTGTCTGCACTATTCTGTTTTCCTTTGCGTTGTGTTATGTTCACCTTTTCCTTGCGCCAGGACGCTCCTTAGCTGGAGCATCTGTGCGCAAAATAAATGATAATAACATAACATAACATAACATTTGTATCTGAGTTTTTGTAGTGTAGTTTTTCAAGCAATATTGTTAGAAGATATGAATAACCTTAAAAATGTTGCAATTTGTTTCTCCAAATCTAATAATTTAGCATAGAATGTTTTATTTTCGTGGGCCATTATAGAAATAGTAACCTGTCTTATATATGTTTAAAAACATCCCATTTTAAAAAAAGGTGATGTTACACTATCGGGGTTAAGATCAAATTAATCTTGAATAGCAGATACTATATTATCTTTATTAAAATTTTGAAGAACAACATCATAAACCATGCGCCATTGAGAATGAGTACTTGCAAGCATAGTGAAATCATTGCATGATTAGAAATTTTAATATTGCTGATGGAAGGTTGAGTTATAGATTTGACCAAGTCTCTGGGTGTTCTAAACGTGTATGAGAATTGTGAGGGTTGGAGAAAAAGGTAAAGTCTTTATGGGTTGAGAAATGTAATCGCCAAATGTCAAATGGTTTTGTATTTTAACAAATCACATTAAAATCACCACCACCAACAATAAGAGGATCATTTTCAAGTTAAATAAATGTGGTCCCAAAGCATAGGGTCATCAACTGTTGGGCCATAAATATTAATCATATGTAATACTGCAGTACCAAGTTTAATTCTTGCAAATAGGAATCTGCCATTTGAATCTGAATACTTATCTAAAAATGTGTGATCTGAATACTTATCTAAAAATGTGTGATTTAAGTTTTTAGAAAATAAAATTGCCACTCAATTTTTTCAGTCTGCTGGTGAAGAAAGTATATGAACTGTCCATTTATTTTGCATGTGGGCCAGGATTTTGTCATCACTATAGGTCTCTTGTAATAAGAAACAGATGTCAGTGTTATCTATAAATAAATAATCAATACTTTGGAAACCTTTAACAGGATGTCATAACCCTTTAACATTCAGAGAAACACTTTTAATTTTATGACTTTTATCCATAAGTCAAGATATTAAAGGATAAGTACAAACTGGTGACAGCACTAGGAAGGATAAGGAGGAAGAAGTGGAGACCAATGAAGTAGTGGGCAGCAGGCTCCTGAAGGCAGTCGGTATGCCAACAGACACCGGATGGCACTTGGCATGAAGAGAAGGCTTAGTAATTGTGGGTACCATTGAGGAAAGTGACCAGCAGGACACATAAGGGGATGGTACCCGTGGGAAGGGAACATGATATGTTATGTTGGAAAACTGCTTGTGTTTGGTTACAGCTATCCTTATTTCTTACCCTCATTATTCTCCTTTGAATGAATACAAGTACTGCAGTACAAAATGAAGTTACCACAACATGGTACTATGTGCATGTGAAGAGATACACATATCTACCCTATTGCAGGTCTCATTTTCTGGGAGGTATTGGTGAATTTATGTTTGCATCCGGCCATGCAGGTGCCGTGCTCGAGAGAAAAGGAATGACAAAAATTGATTCTGTTCCTTTGTCAAATCTGATTTCCAATGTGTGATAACCTACCTTCGATAGGAATGACCAAGAGATCATAAATGTGCTGGAATCTTCAAGAAAATAGCACCACCCATGTTCAAGAAAAGCAATGCCCTCCTTGAAATACCCATTCCTTTTCTAGTTTACCCCTTACCAATCTATTTGCCCTAGTGCAGGAATCCATTAAGATGTGCTCATAATCAACTGGATTGTGAAAGTAGCATACCTTGTAATTGGCACTAGCTTTGTGCCAATACCCCATAATTAAGATAACTACTTTTCTTAGTCAGTAGGTAGTTATCATTAGGAATTATCCAAACTTTTTAGGCATCAGCTGAGAGGGGCTTCTGGGGACTTCGGAGGCTAGACATTGCTCCCAAGGCTGGAATCAGGCTTATGACCCAAAATCAAAGCCCTCAATGTGACTTACTTGAGTCAAACAGGTAGATGAACAGTACTGCCTATTGTGTGCAGAGGAGTTTTGCCTTTCCAAGAGAACAAGAGCATGGCTTAGTGGACTGAAACCTATATGAAAATCATTGTCAGCCATTGAGGATCCCATGATCAAGGAGGACCTTGCAAACCTGTTGATGGGATTCAAAATAAATATATCAGCTTCCTAAAGGAATGAAGGACCTAAAGGGAGCAGTCCAAGTCTATGAGTGTGGTTGTATTATATAACTCTGTCCCATTTGTACAGCAAGAGATTTTGATGAAGTGTTCATCAGCATTATCTGTGTGGAGGTATCTTAAAAAAGTTTCCCATACACCCTTCCATTATGCTAGTGCTCTAATTCCAAAACTGTTTGAACCATTTATCCACATGGTGTCATGGTTTAAAGATGCATCTAGACCTAATACTATACACTAGTTCCCCAGTTGCCAAAGTTAAGCAATATGTCCAAAGAGTGTTCCTGGTCCTTAAACCCTAAAACATAAAACGTTCAATCACAAGTAGTTAGTAATGAGATACATCCTAATACTTTGTTGTTAGTGCGGTGCATACTATGAGTTGCTGAGTTTATTCTCTACACAAGCAGTACATTGTTTCAGAACTGAATTTAGAGACTAACTCATTTTGTAATAGCTCTCTTGCTGAGTCATCTGTTTCCCACTGAATAATGGCTACCTGAACACCTCTCCCACCTCATTCCTCACCCATTTTAAAAAACTGACTTGTGTTGGACTTAGAACACGTTGTCTTCTAGACAACCAGTGAGCGCTTTACCAAATATTTGGGAATATGATTCACTTTGGCTGGTAGTTTTGTTGTGACTGAGTTTTTGGAGTTTTTTCAGATTCCCAGTCGCCTAGGCTCAAACTATAAGAGCCACCTCCCTTAAATTGAGGCTGCTGAGAACCTAGAACATATAGACAAAGCACATTGAGACTATGTAGCATTGCATCTGTATATTAACAACAAAGGAGTGACTGTGATAGCAAAAATAAACTAGTGAGGTGTAATGTTAATCCGCTGTGTGCCGCAAATGTGATCACTACTCCCACACGTGCGTGCACACAGCGAAATCTCTCTATCTCCCTATGTACGTCCTTTAGGGTACTTCTCTAGGGAAGAAACCTGGTGGGCTTGTTGGTAACCCAGTGAAAAAGGGAGGGAAATAACCTTACTTGTTAGAAGGACCCTCACTCACCACTAGTTGGTGACATGCTTCATCATTGGGTCCCCGCTGGGGTGACCGAATGTCTCCCCAGCGTGCTACAACGCCTGGTTACAGCGGAGCAGGATGTGGTGAGTGCAACAGTGCCCAAATTAGGAGGTGACTAAACGTGAATGTGTAAAGTGTATTAAAAAATGCAGAAGTCGTGCCTTTACAAAAATCTTTAATAATGGCCAACTTGCATTGGATAAAAACAGAGTGGGCGGACTCCCCAGGTTCTAAGTTAAGGAACCGGAGTCCTAATTAGGATCAAACATTGGTCAAACATTGCATCTGTAACCTTAGGTGCAACTGACGGGGGACTCTAGACAAAATCCCAAAACATATCAGAATTATGATTTTACTGTAGTAAACAGGGGGATTTTGTTTGGAGCTATGTCCAAAATCTAAATCATTAACCAAACAGTGTATTTTGTCAAAACGGGCAAACATTTGAGCATGAAGGAAAACATTAACATTATCTTGTAGACTTTCTTTCCTGATTTCTAAAGTTTTGCAACCATGTCACATATTATCACACAATGAAGATCCCAATACAATTGTATCATAAGAACAAGTACAAAAACGTTTGTCCATCAACGCATTAGCTTTTCAACCTTTTGTTGAATAGCGTTCTTTGGTATGAAAGATTGCTGAACGTGTGGATTCAGGCGCTTTAGGAAATTAGATCACAGGTAAATTTGTAGCATGGTATCAGATTTCAGTGGCAGACAGCAGTCCACTAGAAGAAGTCCAGGTGATGGATGCTTTACAATAGATTTGGGGTCAGTGACTAATCATCTTTCAGGTTTGAAAGGAATCATATGGAGGAAAGATATAATTGATGTGATCAACACAACAGTATTTTAAATTATCTGTGTTCCCGGATTGTACTTGAATAGTCTATGTTTAATGCAAAGTTTGGATGGTACATTAAACATTGATTGCATGTTGACTAAAGTGATGTGCAGTAGGCACAAGTTATGTGTTGAAGACTGTTATCAGGAAGTCAACGGTACCTACATAGGAAGCTGCAGCTGTAGAGAGTCCTGTTTTTGGGAGATGATTGTCTATTGGTTATCATTTATAGCATAGAATCCAAATATACAAAAACAGTTAAACAAAACTGTGGAAGATCTAAGTGCGAATATAGCAGACAGTGCCCATTCTTGCAACTAAATCACAGAGTCAATTGCACAATATGATCCATCACATAACCGTATATGACACAGTAGCCATTGTACAAAGAAGGGCCTCCCACCAGTGGACAACACTGATCTATTCCAGAAGAACCCCCTGGTAAGAGAAACTATGGGTATTTAAAAAAAAAAGAGCCAACAAATGATGACCAAGGATAGATACCACACTGTTCCTTGAGGTTAGCCTTATATTGAATTGAGCCAGTGAGTAAATGGGTTCTGAGGTCAATCTCAGGTGTGCATGAGACAGATTTCATTCTTGAAGGACATAACCCCAAGCACAGCCAGAACTGTGCTGAGGGGACTGTGTAATATAATCAAAGAAGAATGTATTGGGGTACCATTGATGTTTGAGAATTCTGCTAAACTAGGGAGCATGAATGGTGAAGGTAAGGAATGAGTCATTGGTGGAGAGCACAGCTGGCCTTCATCAGCTGGTGTAATGTTTGCTGCACTGTGTGCATGTACAAAAGGTTCCCATAGATCCAACACTGTGGGTCACGGGGGACAAATTGTCTAGCTATTTTCATGAGGCTAAGGTGTCCTTTTGATTTATCGCCTGCCGGTTCTACCCATGTATAAAATGATTCGGTTATTTAGTCATGCATAAAGCAGGAAACAATTTGAGGGATATGGGTGCAGGTGGGCAGAGCAAAAATATGAGAAAGCGGCAATCTGGAGTTGCTGGGCTCACACTTTGACAATAACGCTCTTCTACCACTTGTAGACTGTGGAGTTAGTTTATTTGGGTAACCAAAACCAAGCATTTTCACACCTCTTTAGAACTTGATCCTCAAAATAGTGAAGCTCAGCAGTCCAAAGCTTGCTCACGAAGGTGAAGTGGGATAGAGACTCAGAATACAATGAGTTATATGATTAAAGTCAATAATTCATTACTCCACTGGCGCTTTTACTTAGAAGGACAATTATTTTTCTTTCAGCATGCAACCCAATATTGCGCATAAATGTCAGAGTGCAATGTTGTGTTATAACTAATACAACAACTTCTTAAAGTTAGTGGGGATAGCTGGTATTGATTTAGCCTGCTCTATTATCGATACAAGTCGAAACCAATTGCACTCGATGGGGAGAAAGACATTTTGAGTTCTAATCTGGTTGCCTATAAACCCCTGCTATACGATATTGATTGGGTGCAGCATGATGCACACACAAAAACTCTCTCTGCAGTGTGCTGTAATTTAACTGTAGCTTCTCTTCTGTTCTTAATTCCCTATAGGCAGGGACTCCTGGTTTTGCCTGGAGTGAAAGGCAGTCTTTCCTCTAGGTGGTGTATTGTCTTCATCACGTATTAAGCATGGCCGCACTGACTCTTCTCCGGCAGGTCAACATTACTGCAGTCTCTGAGGTGCACATGTTTACCTCAGATGGAAGCAGGTAGGGTGGTGTGGGCACTAGTGGAAGAGGAAGTCACAATCTGCTGATCTTTGTGGTTGGTTATCCTCAGGCCACAACAAATACCCACCTCCATAAGTAATGTGCAGTGCTCACCTAAGTCACAGTAGTGCTCCAAATGAAGGCAAAAGTCACATCCAAGTGTGGTGAATGTTCCAGGCCTAGCGCCATTCTTCTCAAGGTACTTTAGTTCCTTCGGATGTGAGTATCGTCTCTGTTTGTGACTTTTATTAACCCTTCCTTCACAGATGCTATATCTTTCCTGAGAAAAACCCATGGGAAATGCTTGTGGACTTTGTGAGTGCTCAGCTGGCATAGGCACTTCTGCTTCTGGGCACATTGAAGGGGCACCAGGATTTTAATGTCTTGCCACACAGCCTGGTGGAGCGAATTCTTCCCTCCTTTTCTAGGAAGCATCTTTCTCACATTACGGTACCTCCAGCACCCATCCTCAGCAGTCAGTCAGTACCATCTCTCAGGAAAGGATGTTCTTCACCTGGTAGAATTCAGAACTACGAGGTTCCTGTTCTCACACTTGGCTTAGAGGAATTGGCAGTCGCTGACCCCAAACCTAGATCACAGACGAATTTCTCTGTCTCTACTGTTGTGGGATGCCAGACTCTGGTTTCTAGAGACATCTCGTGACCCTGGGTGGTGGTTTCTATTTCATACTCCTATCAAACAAATATACATTATTTCTGCATTGCAAAGGTCTATTGTGGTATAGGTTTCAGGAAGTTTCTGAAAGTTTTGCATTCACCCCACACTGCTCCAGCTACATTCTTTATCTCAAAGTGTAAACAGGAAGGTACGGTGGGGCTTGGAGGTTCCAGTCAGGGAGAACCAATACAAAGGTACAAATGAAGCAGAGGCTTCCCCTATTACCTACCCTTTAAATTGTTGTGGGTAAAACCTTTGGGAAAGAATGGGGCAGAACAGTGGCAAAGGTTTCCCTTGCACGGTTAAATAGACCCACAGTCTCCGACACTCCACTCTCTAGAGTCCCGTCCTCTACAAAGGACCTAAAAAATGTTCTGGAGAAGCCATGAAATTCGTACTACTGTCCCATCTTGCTCCAAAACTCATTTTAAATACCCCTTAAGTTCAGAAAATAAAAATGTATTCACAGGTGGCCACAGCCATGTGTAGCGTACAGTTTCTATACACATTCTACTGCAGCTACAGTCACTGTTGGGACACAGCAATCTATCTTCTCTCACGTACTGACAACCTAGTGATGTCTTTTATGTCATGTGATATGACTAGCTGAGCAAATGGCATTGTACATAGGCTACTACTGGTTGATAATTGTTACAATACATCTTTCCATCGCACACCTGGATAGAGCATCCTAAAAATGTGACACACACATCACTGCCTAACTCATTTGACCCCCAACATTTATTTTGACTGAGAAAATGCAGCTTGTATAATCAACAAGGGGACCTGTTACAATTGTGTAATGCCTCAAAACAGAGCACACAGAGAATGAAAAGATTGAGGCATCCCATCTTATAACTGTGGATCAGACTGAGAGATTTCCTTGTCTAACCATTACCCCAATAAACTCTGGAACCACCAAAGATAATCCAACATTATTTCACATTGATGTGAATTTATGTATTGGAGGATCTAGATGCATTTTTTGAAGCAATGACAGATCCGGGGTGGGCTCAATGACGTAATGGTAGCGATCCACTGGGATTGGGTTTAGAAGGCTTCAATCCAGAAAATATCAAGCTCAATCGGGGAAATGTGAATTTAGAGACAAGTTTTGGGGAGTCTACACCAACTTCTGGGGTATTAGGAAATGTGAACCAAAATGAAACTAGTATCCCTGGTAATCATAACATCACGAATAACAAGGAGGACAAAAATCCAGTAGAGAAGGGGAACGTAGGAATCCCAATGAGTCACCTTGCGGCTCCTCCTGTAGTAACGGCTCCTGTAGATGGTTCTAGCCTGGGCAAGATGGTCTCATGGAATATTGCGGGATTAAGTAGTAAGCTGGAATCCCAAATTTGGATAGACTTCATCAACGGTTTTGATGTATGTCTATTCCAAGAAACATGGGCCTATGATCCCATATTCCTTCCGGGTTACTTATATTGTTCTATTCCGGCCAGCAAAGGTGCCAAGGGTCGACCTATTGGGGGTCTAACTATCTGGATACTCCAAAGTCTACCCGTTACAATTAAGTTGGTGGAAACGGGTAGCAATGATATCCAATTGATAAGAATGGTTTTAGACCCCAGGGGAAGATTAGATATTTACAATGTCTATGTGAGGGGCAATATAAGAGGGAAGTCACCTATCCTAGAGGCCCTGTCCTCTCTTATGGAAAAGCAGTCCTTGGGCAACAATGTCATTCTTGCTGGTGATTTGAACCGGACCTTTGAACCCCTAGATATCTCAGATGATTCCTTGGGGCGGGAGGAGGATACGCAATGGGGTGTACCAATTTTAGATCTGGCCCCAGTTAGACGGTGGACCATCGATATCATACGACTGAATGCCATTTGCCTGGAACAGGGTCTAAGAGCCCTAAATGGGAGAACGAAGAGCGACAGGGGAGGAGCCTGCACATTTGATAATGGTCACAGAAAAAGTAGGATAGATTATGTCTAATGAAAATTGACCAACAGATTACTTGTACATCAAGAAATGTGGTATACATTGTGGAATGTAAGTGTGGAATGAAGTAAGTTGGGTTCACCACATGTATGCTGAGAAAGAGGATTCTGGAACATATCCGTGCGGTAAAAAAGTCCAACATGCAATATGCTACCGCCAAACATCTGAGTACTTGCCAAAATGGAGATTGGAGACAAATGCATTTTTACGGAGCGAAAATGCTGGATAAAATGGAAAGAGGTGGTGACACAGTTCGCAAACTCCGTCAGATGGAGTCCCGAATGATAATCAGACACAGAACAAAACACCCCAGAGGAATGAACTTTGGGGAAGACCTGCATATTCATCTGGAATAAATGTTCAATAAACTGATCATGATAAGGGTACTATACCCAATAACTGACAATGATAAATAATAATCTATATGCCACAGTGAGCAATAAGTCACATCACACTAATGGTGTAAACGGAAAAGCACACACAATGTCTTTCTTTTCTTTTTTTATGATTTTGAAATGTTTGTAACTACAATTCCCAGAATGCCTCCTAAATGGCAGGAATGGGATAGTACAAAAAGCAACACTGTGGAAGGACTAACCGACCGTGAGCAAGGCCAGTTGTGGCTGAAACGCGTTGGTGGGGTGAAGTAGAAAATAAATAAGGCTTGACAAAGTACCCTGGTTGTGCAGCCTCCTTTGTTTATCAAGATTATGTCCTTTGTAGCCTGAACTTGTGGCACCTAGTATATGATATGGAAGTAAAGGGTAGATTGGAGAGTGACCACAATCCACTCTGTGTGGCCCACAATTGGTGGTTAGCCACAACAGGGAATTCCCAACCAACCAATGCTGCTCTGCCTGATATGACCAATGACATTTGTAGACTGAAATGGCCACGCGTACTGACTAATGTGGAATCCATGGCATTTATTAACTCTGAGGTGGACATTGCAATCACCGCCATGGAGGATGCAGCCTTAGTAACTCCAGGGTCAAGGGAAATATCCGAAATTCACGATAAACTTTTTTCTTCCCTAAAACCGCACTTCCTGAGGCCCTGTAAGATAAATAGCAAACATCCACCTAGACTAGCCAAATGGTACAATCATCAGTGTAGGGAAGCCAGGTTAAGCTTGGGCAGAGCAATTCAGAGTAGGGATGGGGTATCGATCAGTGGTGCTAGAAAGTATTACAAGACTAGCATATCCCTAGCTAAAAAACTATGGGATGAACAATACTGGGCCGAATTAAAGGAGGCCTCGGGGGCAAAGGATTCCAGGTTATTCTGGAATATTGTTAAATGGGGAAGAGGTGGAATCCCAGATAAACCCGGTAACAATGTCCCTGAGGGTGCTTGGGTAGATCACATCAAACCCCAATATGCAGAGACCGCACAGTATAAGGACATGAAGGAAATTCAAGCTGTATATTCCATTGGGGATTTATTTACTCTAAAGGAAATTGATTATGCACTAAGTACTGTCCCCGGGGGTATGGCTCCGGGTTTAGATGGCGTACCAGCCGATGTTTTTATTAATGATAAGGCGCGGTGGGCTAGATATATATATCTCTTGGGAAATGCTATTGCAAAGGGAGCGGCCGTCCCGGAACTATGGAAGGGAGCAATCATTATACCCATTTATAAAAAGGAGGATCGGTCTCTTCCAGTCAACTACAGGCCAATAAGCCTGATTGCCACGGTTCAAAAAGTGGTAGGTAGGATGGTGGTTAACAAAATGATGGACTGGGTTGATGTGAATAATGCCCTGTCCCCCTACCAGGCTGGGTTTCGGCGGGCTACTAGTACAGTTGACCAGGTGTTCCTTTTCACTCTGCTACAGTGGGGTACAATGGTGCTAGGCGAGGGCAGTCTGTATGTCGCTTTTGTCGACCTGCGGGCTGCCTTCGACCTGGTTCCAAGGCGGAAGTTCTGGGCAGTTTTGATTGAATTGGGTCTCCCGGCTGAGTTACTTACCCTGATCATGAGGTTGCATGAATGCAACTTCGCTAAAATTCAATGGGGCATGCATGGTGAATCCTCTGATGACTTCCCGGTTGAACGTGGAGTACGACAGGGGTGCGCAATGGCTCCCCTGCTATTTTCACTATTTATAAATGGGATTGTGGCTCGAATGTTGGACGCCAGTATAGATGCGCCGTCGCTGGCGGGCACCAGGGTCCCGATCCTGATGTTCGCCGACGATACGCTAATTCTATCCAAAACACCAGGCGGTCTGCAGCGAGGTTTGAACATCTTTGATTCCTTTTGCGGGAACATGGCCTGGAAGTCAATGGAGGCAAAACCAAGCTGATGGCCTTTGCACCTAAACATAGATCTAGGCCGAAAATATTCTTGAATAATAGCTTGTTAGAGGTGGTTACTGTATTCACCTATCTTGGGATACAGATTACAAACGACTCTAGATGGTCCAAGCATATAGAAATGGCGGCATTGAGACATCAACAAATCTCGGGGGCACTTCGGGTGGAGCACAAAATATCCAGGTCGAAACCGATAAAACCTGCCTTGGCAGTGTATGAGGCCAAGGCTCTTGGGTCTGCTCTATATGGGGCAGAGTTGTGGGGCTTTGGGAAACTACTCCCCTTAGAGTCCTCTGAGAACAGGTTTCTTAGGGGAATAACAGGACTCCCACAGAGTACCCCACTGATTCCCCTTGGCCTTGATATGGGGAGGAGAGCAGTTAGTGATCTAGCGAGGTTGCGCCCGATCCTCTATTGGAGACGGCTCTGGACCACCCCGGAGATCCAACATTACGCAGAGGGGTTTTCAGCCATAATAAATGCTGATATCTTTCACAGGATAGAATGGCTGAAAAATCTTAGATCTTCCCTATGTGATCTTGTTCTCTCAAATTTATGGGATAATCCAACCAGGGAGCTCTTTCCGAGCAAAAAGGTGATTAAAGATCTGTACTGGGATCATGTAGCGGTAATGGTTTGGAGCAAAACCAAAGCTGACTCCATGACGGGGCGCTTTGTGGAAGCTAAACTGTATCCAGGTTTGGAACCCTATTGGGATAGCATAACCAATCCTGGGGACAGAAAGCTTTTCTTCCAGTTAAGATCAGGTGCCCTTCCAGTGAGATCTTTGACAGGTAGGTGGAGGAGCTCCTCCACTCTACATTGTCCAGCTTGTGGAGCTCCAAAAGAAAGCATAGGTCACTACTTATTCTCCTGTAAGGCCTACGAGATCCCGAGGAAAGTCTGGTTAGTTCCTGTTTGCAAAAATTTAGGAACATCTAGGGGTGTAGAGGCCTTACGAATCATCTGTACCACCACCCATTTGCCTATAGTTTTAGCAACAGCCAAGTATTTGGGTTGGGCATGGTCCATTAGAAGGAGGGCTGTTCCCAAAAGCACACCGAATGGAGTATCCATATCGGCCCGCATGTAAATATGTATCATATTCTATATCCTTTGTTTTTAACTAATTGTGTATGTTTTTCTTTTAAAACTATTGCATTTAACGAGGAACATCTGTTTAATGATGTATTTTAAATGTATATTTGTGCTTTTATGAGATAAATCCTCGAATAAAGCTTTTGAATCAATCGCATTTTATGCTGTGCCAACTTCTTCATGTTCAACACAGCCCTGATCATTGGATTATCCAGTGTAGATTGCAATAGGTTATGTAAATATAGAGGTAATACCAGATGTAACATCTTCTCTTTTATTGTAACCAATACTGTGCAGTATGCGGACGAATGTACATCACATGGCACAAATGGTGGGTAACATATTAGGATTCCACATGCGCTAGTCTCGATCCACTTGAATATCTATGAGAATTAAATTTGTGTCATTTTAGCACATGTCTTCCCCCACCTCAGATGTAGGACTAGAAACAGAATCCATCTGCATAATTAAAACCTTGGGGATAAATAATGGTGCCCACACAGTTGTATCGAGGTGCTGTATTGATCTTGATTGCCTGATTCCTGTCCCACATTGATATGCTGAGGTGAGACCAACTGGTAAAGGGATATATGTTGTCTTCAATCATCTTTTCTAGACACCTATTATCATGGACTCCCAATTACTGAAGCCATTGGTAACTTAGGCCATATTGTACTTAAAAAGATTGGACTTTAGAAGTGCTGGACAACAAGGACAGAGTTTCACATGCCCCCAAATTCATTGCTGCAGCCCAAGAAGTGTGAACCCATCCATAGAGCAGGCAAGATTTTTACCTTTTGTTCAATATTACCAAAATATCTTCTTAGAGGAAATATTAAACTTGCCCAGTTTGTGTGGGTATTTCATGTATATGTTAAGAATTAGAATTGGGTTAGGTAACTCTTAGAGAACCAGCAGAAAAAAGTGGGTGTTAGAGCAGGCATCCATGACGACTGCCACATGCCAAGTTATTTTGACTGGGCACACAAAAAATCCATCACAATTGATTTTTGCAGAAGGGGAGCAATACAGCCAGCATACCAAGGATATGAAATCCTTCTTGAGAGTGCAAAAAAGGTAACTGCATTCAGCAAATGGGCTAGGACACCGATATGAAGGAGGTTTCTTGACAAGCGTCCAGGGGGAAAAAATCTACTATCAACATATGAACTAGTGATGGAATTACTTTGTATGATTTGGTGGCTAATATTTTGGCTAGAATCTTAATTTCTATGTTAATTAAAGAGATGGGTTATGGGTTGGTAGCTAGTGTTTTCTTAGTGGTCCTTCCCTGCTGTGTATAAGTGAAGTGATGGTCATTTTGTATATGGGTCTGTCCATAGTAATCTCCACATCTAATAAAACCCTGGCTTCGGATGTCAATGAGAAGAAATATATGTTCTTCAGTAAGGCCTTTTCTTGTTAAAAAAAAAGATAAAGTTATCTTTGGTCACATTTTGAGGATGTGCCATTAAGTGATGTGATTGGACTTTTACTGCTGCGAGGCACCTGCTCCTATCTCTGTTTCTCCGTTGGTATTGTGAAGCTGAAGGTTTGTCTGCTGTTTACTGATTTTCATATTGTCTCTCATTCAACTTAACCAGGGTAGGTTCAGCCTGACCATAAAAAAAGGAGTTCAAAGAATATTTTGCAGCCTCGAATTGGCTCATCAAATGAAGGGAAAAGTCCTTATTGTATGGAGATGTCAAAGTATAATAGACTGTTCTAGCCCAGAATATTCAGAATTCAATTTTGATCAAGCTACGCTGACAAACTATATAACAAGTCCTCTCCAGGAGGCCTTGTCAGCAGCAGAAAATAGTGGTGTTAGGAAGACAGATCATCCATTCTCCTCCATGTTTTTTCATCTGCATGACCTAAGAAGGTTTTCGGCCTGTTGGAGTTGGTATTGAGAGGTCTGCATAAGTCAAAGAATAAGTAGGGAAGGGATGATTCTGAAGGTTAAGCAAAATTGCAGAAGTGAAAGAACTTAGATTCCACCCTCCAACATCTCTAGCATCTCAACAGCTGAGTCTGCATGAGAGGAGACATACTTTGGCAGCAACACTTCGTTCTCAAGGCTCTTCCCAATCTAGTGTTAAAAGGACCTGTTGTTGGAAGTGGGGTGCTGGAATTGATGTCACTAACATCCACCAAAGCCTAAAGGGTGCAGCAATATGGCAGAAAAAACACCTGGAGTCCGGAGACCATTATCCACCTGCATGAGGTGCAGGATTACTTCCTGGAGCAGGAACCTGAGGTCAAGAGACTGTTGGTTGGGCCAGTGCAAGATCACTTTCATACACTTATGCCAGCATCAAACTTCCTCAGCTAATCGCCATCTACTCCTTTCCCATTTCCTGCAACATCATTGGCTGAAAGACTCATGAAGCGATCCACGTTATTGCAAGCTGCAGCCTCAGACATCTTTATCCTGGCCCTCCACTGGCCCTAGACAGGGATCTCTCTATTACCCCAGCATACCCCAATGCCAAATAATCCACAAGCCAAGAGAAAGAGCAACTGAAATCATCTGATGTGTCCTTTACTACTGAAACAGATTCCCCCCTGTCTCCATAATGAATACACATTTACCAACCTGGACTTTGATATCTACTCTTTGGTTCCAAACAATTTTTAGTCTGTTCTCACAAACACTTTCATCATTGCCTCCTCCTCATTCTCTGGGAAATTATATCCCTCAAAACACTCATATGATCGTAAATTAAAATAGCATCACTCTTTGTAAAAATAAAAATGGCACAAAGTGTGCAAATAACATTTGGTAAGTCTGTCTTTTTCTTTTCAAAGGTTTACATAATTGCCAGTTGACAGACATAAATACATTCAGTGTTCCCTATGAAGAACGGCACATGCCTTTGAATATTTATTTTTTTAATTCGGCCTAAAGGTCTGCCATTAATATTGTTATTTTATGTGTCCGCACACCAGGCAATTATACATCCTTGAATTTTCAACAAAAAGTATGATATGAAATTGGTCACTGTAACATAAGTGACAGAATTGCTCTACTGGTCATGTAATTGCCATTAGTAAACAATATTAAATGAAGAAATTCATGTTACAGTATAGGTAACCAATATAAATATCCAAGCGACGGTGAAGAAAATAAGCATGCTTTTGTTTATGAAATAAAAGATAGCAAGGTATGTAACAAGTGCCACTCTATGGCATATTAGAAAACTTCTCACATGTTATATCACAAGTGAATCATTTCTCTCCTGAAAATATTCATGCTATACAAGTATTACACTCTCCCTGACAGAATAAGGTAAATATTAAACCAAATACATCACATCGCCCACTTTGTTGACAAATAAATAAGGCATTTGTGTGCAAGTCACATATATTGTACAACTCCATGCATGAATAACCATATCTTCACAGGTTAGCCAACAAAACAAGATTACCCAAAAATGAAGGAAGTTGTCTTTTAAAGCTGACCTTCATAATAAAAGTTAAACATACCAATCTTACGAATCATGACTGGAACCAATCTTTAAGAAAAGACCGCAGAAGAAAACAATTGAGGGCCTAAACCAACAGTTACTGTTCCGGTGACCCAGACATGACTCAATATTGATGCTAAAGATGGCAGCATGAATAGGCCTAAGAAGGAAGAACAACATGTCATGATTTGGGTGGTACCAGAGTGCCTAGTTCCAGGATGGCTGCATACCTACCAGATATCATATCAGACACTAAACACTCCTGAGGCTGAAGCGGGGAGAATCACTCGCATTTTACTTGCAAAAAGCACTGAAATTGATTGTTTTTAAACTGAATTGGCTACTCACTTCTGGGCACTTTCCCCCTCTGATCCCTGCTGTGATTCCCCCACGTAGCGGATGTAAGCGCTGCCACGGGTTTGGGAAAGCTATCGCCGCCATCGCGCGGCAAGCCCCCTGGCCATGCCCACTTACGCGAGGCCACGCCCACTTCTTTCCAGCCCACATAAAGCGTGCTGACTACAACCCGCGCCATCGGACACTAAACACTCCTAAGGCGGAAGCCGAGAGAATCACTCGCATTTTACTTGCAAAAAGCACTGAAATTGATTGTTTTTAAACTGAATTGGCTACTCACTTCTGGGCACTTTCCCCCTCTGATCCCTGCTGTGATTCCCCCACGTAGCGGATGTAAGCGCTGCCACGGGTTTGGGAAAGCTATCGCCGCCATCGCGCGGCAAGCCCCCTGGCCATGCCCACTTACGCGAGGCCACGCCCACTTCTTTCCAGCCCACATAAAGCGTGCTGACTACAAGCCGCACCATCAGACACTAAACCCTCCTGAGGCGGAAGCCGGGAGAATCGCTCGCATTTTACTTGCAAAAAGCACTGAAATTGATTGTTTTAAAACTGAATTGGCTACTCACTTCTGGGCACTTTCCCCCTCTGATCCCTGCTGTGATTCCCCCTCGCAGGGGATGTAAGCGCTGCCCCGGGTTTGGGAAAGCTATCGCTGCCATCGCGCGCCAAGCCCCCTGGCCACGCCCACTTACGTGAGGCCACGCTCACTTCTTTCCAGCCCACATAAAGCGCGCTGACTACAACCCGCGCCATCGGACACTAAACACTCCTGAGGCGGAAGCCGGGAGAATCGCTCGCATTTTACTTGCAAAAAGCACTGAAATTGATTGTTTTTAAACTGAATTGGCTACTCACTTCTGGGCACTTTCCCCCTCTGATCCCTGCTGTGATTCCCCCGCGCAGCGGATGTAAGCGCTGCCGCGGGTTTGGGAAAGCTATCGCTACCATCGCGCGCCAAGCCCCCTGGCCACGCCCACTTACGTGAGGCCACGCCCACTTCTTTCCAGCCCACATAAAGCGCGCTGACTACAAGCCGCGCCATCAGACACTAAACACTCCTGAGGCGGAAGCCGGGAGAATCGCTCACATTTTACTTGCAAAAAGCACTGAAATTGATTGTTTTTAAACTGAATTGGCTACTCACTTCTGGGCACTTTCCCCCTCTGATCCCTGCTGTGATTCCCCCGCACAGCGGATGTAAGCGCTGCCGCGGGTTTGGGAAAGATATCGCCGCCATCGTGCGCCAAGCCCCCTGGCCACGCCCACTTACATGAGGCCACGCCCCCACCACCCTACATCAATGTGCATTCCCCGGACGCGCAGCGGGTGAGCACAGCGGGCGTGCCGCCAGCGCGCCAAAGGCAAGCCCGTCTGCGCCCGGGAGTAATTACACCGGCATTGAGGGTCTATTCATCTGACATGCTGCGTTCCCTGCGACTCCCTGTTAATCACAACTGTAAGATCCTACAGAATGACAGGCAAAGTTTCATCTCGTGTCCTACCTGTAACTTTCAGCTCGAAGTCCCTCAGCTTTGCTGACACTTATCTACAGGTTGTAAGCCGTTACATACTTGGCTTCTTGGGAGCCTGAACTGCCGGTCTCTTAGCAAACATAAAAGAAATATCTACGACCTTTTGTCTGACAACACACTGGATGCTCTATTTCTCACAGAGACTTGGTTACATGACAGTGCGGGCCCAGACATTGCGGAAGCCCTACCGTCAAACTACGAGATTGTTAGTAAAGATAGATCAACAGGAGTGGGGGGTGGCATAGCAATTATTTTAAAAAAATCATTGCAATGCACTTTGGAACTGATTTCCTTCAACGCCTGTGAGATGGCCCTTTTTAAACTCCAATTACACCCGAACTTTACTCTCACATGTCTTTTGATCTATCGACCACCAGGTCCTGTACAATCCTGGGCCACTCAATTTGTTGACTGGACTGCATCAGTTTTGGTTAACTATAACAACTTGTCCATCATAGGAGACCTGAATATACACCTTGATGACCCACTGAATAAACCAGGCAGAAACCTAATTCAAGACCTTGCTGCCATGAACTTTACTTTGTGGAACTTGGGAGCCACACACATAGGCGGCCATCTTCTAGACCCCATTTTTTCCAACATTCCCTTGATTCATTGCCTCCCTGCCCTGCCCCTACACTGGTCAGACCACTTCCTTACCAAATTTAGTGTGTCTGACCCAGTGGTTTCTAGTTCTCCCAGCACGCTAGTACAGTCCGGTAAAAGGAACTGGAAGAAGCTGGACATAAATCTCCTCATCTCCGTCTTAGACTCTGCACTCCTTGGTAACATATTCGACACGGAGGATATGGAGATAGTAGCCACAAAGATTAACAAGTGGCTTCTGGGAGCTGTGGACACATGCTTGCCTCTGGCTCATAATAAATTTAAAACCCATAATTCTCCAGCATTATGGTATAATGAGTCATTAAAGTCTGAAAAGTCCAAATGTAAACGTCTGGAACGCCTCTGGAGGAAAGACTATTCTCCAGCTGCTGGCCTGATCTACATGAAAGAACTTAAGCTCTATCACAAAGCCTGCACTACAGCTAGAGCCAAGTACGTAGCAAAGACAATCTCTGAGGCCACAAAAAAATCAAAAACACTGTTCAATATACTAGAAGAGTTAGCGGGCTCCAACACCACAGCCAAACCTCTTCCTTTGAATAATGTCCAATGTGAAGAATTGGCGCGGTTCTTCACAAACAAGATCGAGACCATCTATCAGGGCATCCTCAAACAGCACCAGGCACATGCCGTGAGTAATCCAGATCTTGGCCCCAGGGAGGAGGGCATCTCCCTCTCGCCAGATCTGTCCTATGAGCCTCTTACATCCTGGCAAGGGATGGACGTAGAAGGCCTTCAAGATATCCTAGGGAAAGTGAAATTTTCTTTCAGTGCCGGGAAACCCTTTTTGGGTAGCTGTCGCGCTTTAGAAGCCCAATAAATAAATAAATAATAAATACCTGTGAGGCTTCTTGAGCATGGAACAAAATCCCTCTGAATCTGCGTGGCTCGACATACTCTTCCTGCCATGCTGGCCAGTCACTGCAACTGTAAAGGACACACATTTCACAACTAGTCCCGCATCTCTGGTGCGCTGCAGTGACCAATTGTGCCCAGGGGTCTGCAGGAGAATACGTCCCTAAAATGGCAGGCATGTATAGCGGCTGAGGGAGCTGCTTGTCTTTGCGTACAGCCAGGAGTGCAGCTAACTGAAGTCTGGATTGTTGGCTGGATATGAGTGCCGCAGGCCAACTATTTACTTCCAACCTCCTGCATGGCTGGCAGAGAATGTTCCCCGTGGTCTTGTGGCTGCCGGAGTTGAGCGCACAGGGCTTGTGGCCTGGCTCAGGGATGCGATTCAGTGGCTGAGGTTGTTGGGCCTGCTGACTGCCCTGGCTGGAATCACCCGACAGGATGAGTTCACAACAAGGTGGGCTGTGGCCTAAGGTGATCTATGGATCTGCTGCTGCCATGTTTACCCTGGGCCGACAGGTATTGTGTCTGTGGTGGGGCAACCTCTGCTCTCTTTGATGAGCAGAATTGCAATATTGAAAATAATTATCCTTTCTAAATTGCTGAACTTATTTTACAATATGACGCTGCGGTTAAACCAGCAATTATTCCAAAACACTTAGGTGACTAATGCCAACAATGGCTTGGGGGGGTTAAAAAAACCCTGATTGTCATATGAGCAAAGGAGGAATGGGTGCTCCTGAAGTTAAACTATATTAGTGTGATCAGGTTGACTTCACACAATACTGCCTGATGCCATCTCCCCTACATGGTTTGGGAAAGAGCTGGGGCCCTGTGATCAGGATAAATATGCTCTGACAGGGAAAGAACAATAATGGGTAAGAAAACAGCTGGGTAAAGTGGATTATAACATATGCGGGCAAAAACAAGTTCAAAATAATCCAAAGACAATAACAATAGAAATATATTCAAAATAGATATTTATTTAATAGGGTCATATATGAAAATATTTTTTTATATTTTTTGATATGTGTATATATGTATTGATAGTCAAAACCATTGATAATTTGATATTCAAAACAATATGACAATCATTCAATGTTATAATTGAGTGAATTAATATTGCACAATTTAATATACAAAGGTCTAAAAACCTAGTTAGATACAACAGACAATTCAGTGATCGAATCCATGATCTCCATATACTAATATGGCAATAAATAAACACAATGTATAGAAACTGGTGGTGTGTTGTTATTCAAAGCACGTTTTGGCATTGCCTTCATCAGGGTTCCATCTCAGAATTCACTGAATGAAACACATAATCACAGTGTTAAGTATTGAAATTGAATGCCCGCTATTTACATCAGATAAAAAAGGAAGAAAATGAACCACATAGGTACCACATGAAATGCGCTGTGTTTCACTATTAATGCTTAAAATATCATGCTTATAGACATTAAACCAAAAATGTGTGTGAATTAAACATGCAATAAATGTGAAATAATGCAAAAGAAGGGGGGGGTTGGTTTTGTTTGGGGGTTAAGGGATAATACCCAACATGCAGGATTTAGTATAGATACCAAGAAATGTATTTTTGTAGGTATCCCAATGGAGCCCTATTGCTCATCAAGTGTGAACATACATAGACTTCATCAGTAAGGATAAAAAACAACCTTACATACCTGTATATAACTAGCCAGGATAATAGCTAGAAGATTCCTACTGAGTGAGCCACGTAGTGCCATTGTTAGTTGTACGAAAGGAAAACAGTTCATTGACTCTTATCCTAGGGACGAAGGAATTAGAAGAAATCAATTGAGTATATACAGCTGTAATGCCGAATTTACAGAATTAGAGAAAGACCTAAAGTCACATATGCGGAAAATCCAAAGATAGTTTCTCTATTTGTAATGTAATTATTCAAAACACTTAGGTGACTAATGCTTTCTAATTCACTCTCTCAAATCTCCAATCAATGATTCTGATACCTCAGACGCAGCAGAGATAGGACAGATTATGTTGTCTCACTACGAGAAAATCTACACTTCGCACCATATTACGGATCAAAACAGATTAAACAATTTTTTAAACAAGAATAATATTCCTACTCTATCTAGGACGGAGCAAGCAGCAATGGCATCTTCGTTTTCGGAAGATGAACTAGAAGCTGTAGTTAAATCTCTGCCACAGGGTAAGGCTTGTGGACCAGACGATTTCCCTGGCGAATTCTTTGTAATATTTTTCTCCTCCCTATCTAAACTTTTACTCTTATTATCCAATTCCATGCTGGAAGGTGGCTCAATCCCATCATCATTCTATGACGGGACTGTGGTTAGTTTTTTGAAAAAAGGAATGGAAGCAAATGATCCTAACTCATATAGACCCATAACTTTGCTAAATTCGGACTATAAAATCATCACTAAATTACTCTCCTTACGCTTCAATAATATTTCTCCGCATCTGATTCATTTAGATCAAAATGGTTTAATTGCAGGTCGACCACTCATCACTAACACTCACTATTTGGTTGAGGCCTTAGATTATTTTGAAACACGTAAGGTGCCGGCTTTAGTTTTTCTTTTAGATGCAGAAAAGGCTTTTGATTTGGTGATCTGGGATACACTTTTTTTTATTTTACAATTTTTTGGAATCCCCTCACAAATTATTACCTTAGTTAAAAAATTTGTGTCAAGGTGCAAAAGCCCATGTGCTCATTAATAAATCCATGGTGGGCTCAATTTCAGTGCAAAGAGGGACAAGACAGGGATGTCCACTGTCCCCTGTTCTCTTTGCCTTCTTCATAGAACCATTGGCACTGGCAATCCGGAATTCTACAGATATTCTACCACCTATATCATTTATGGATAAAATCAAGTTATATGCAGATGATATTATGCTTCTCCTTAAACCGGAGATGCATTCGCAAACACGGGCTGTTTCTGTTTTTGCAGAATTTGAAGCATTAAGAGGGTATCGAATTAATAGGAGGAAAACCGAGATCTTGATTTGTAGTGGTATTACTCCCGAATTACACCCTGATTTTCAAAACTGTATTAACAATATACCCAAAAGATATTTGGGGGTCTATTTTACGCCATCCGTGAGTGATCTGTATTTTCTGAATTATGAACTCTTAATAAAAAAAAGTTTGGGATTTGTTCTCACGTTGGAATACCTTACCTTTGTCTATTTTAGGATGGGTGGCATTAATTAAGATGTCGGTTCTCCCCCTATTTAACTTTTTGTTTTCCACTATCCCATGCTCATTACCGGGATCCTTCTTTTTAAGAATGGAATCTATGTTTTCAGCTTTTGTCTGGGTTAATACGACACCTCGAATTGCCATTAATACTCTATATGCAGAAAAAGAACAAGGAGGTCTCGGTCTCCCAAACCTTAGAGACTATTACTTTGCGTATTTTGTACAGTATCTCTCAAGATTCAAACATTTAATGTCAAGTCAAGGACTGTTTATAAATTTCTTTTTTGAAACAATATGTAAAGAAGTCAAAATCTCTTCTCCATTATCCATACCCAAATCCCTCAAACTAGTCAGATACAAGGTATTAAATTGTTTTTTTTTTAAACGAGACGCCATGTTGAAGAGTTACTCACTTTCTCTCTTCAGTTTAAAAACTCCATTTAGTGATGCTATTACTGGTTTTGGTATAAAAATGGGGCCAGAAAGTATACAAAATTGGGTAAGACTGGGGTTTACATCACTACTGAATTTTGTGAAAAATGATGCTCTCTCTAATAGGGGGAAATTTTCTTCTTAGGGGTTCATATAATCTATTATATAAAGTTTTTGTTCAAAATGACCTAGATCGGATTAGTCGAGCCTCAGATCTATCTAATGATATCTTTTGGTCTTCACTATTTATGAAACCAGGAAAATGGAGAAGAAGACTAACACAGAGTAGAGAGGAGGATCTGAGCACTAAAGCAACTAAAAACTGGCAGAAATTTAAAAGTCTTAACTTAACAGCCAATATGTGGAAAACTTTAAATAAGTTTAATTTCTCGGTATTGCGAGGCGCTAACTGGAGGCGAATGTTGTTTTTTAGTAAATGGCTGCTATATTATACCCCCGCAGTTCTTGCTAGAATGTTTAGCAATACATCTTCTACTTGTTTTAGGTGTTCTCGCCCAGATTTGGCTAATTGGTCTCACATAGTAGCCTTATGCCCCAGAATTGGGGCCTTCTGGGGGGGGTATCTGTTCTTTGCTTTCACTTCATTTGCACTGCACGATTGTTAAATATGAAAGACTGATCATATTTGGTATTGATCCAGAGCTTAATCTGGCTGAGCCGCTGGCAAAACTGATATATATTTTAATATGCTAGATCACTGATTCTCAAGTATTGGAAAACAGATGTTGTACCATCTTTGGATGAATGGTATGAGAAAATGAAGAGAGTAAGGAAAAGTGAATTTATATATGCACAAAGGATTGGGGGACTGCGTAAATTTGCAAAAATATGGGGGACGTTTTTTGATTAAATTTCTGTGTTTGTTTCTGGATAAAAAATTCTCAGTCCTTATCCTTTTTTCTGAGATGATGTAATATTTCATTATTTGTTCTTCAGCATAACATTGTGTATTTGCTTTGATTTTTGTAATTAATGTTATGAATGAATTGTCAAGATATGAATAAAATCATTTTTTTAAAAAAAATTTAAAAAAAGGTGACTAATGCCAAAAGTGGCTTGGGTGGGTTAAAAATCCCTGATTGTCATATGAGCAAAGGAGGAATGGGCGCTCCTGATGTTGAACTATATTAGTATTGCGCCCAGGAACACTTCACACACTACTGCCTAATGCCATTTCTCCTACATGGCTTTCTCAGTGATTGAGCATGACAAGGTGGATCCTACCCCCAGGTAGCATTGATTGTGCTCCCTGGGGGAGTGAATTGGGCTTCATAGTAGAATGGTGTGTTCTATACTTTACTTCCCATCTCAATCAGTCACACATTACCTCTTTCACCTGCATCAGAGGAGGAAATCCTTAGAAGCTTTGAAAAATGGTGACCTCGTACTATTGGAGATTTATTTCCTAATGGCCTGTTCTTGCAATGCCCAGCTGTAACATCCAGGGGCAGCCTCACAACCCTGGACACTTTTACAAAATTTGACTCCCGTCTAGGGGTCAATACCCAACCTTCCCTCAAGAACTCACTACTTCCCAAACCCTCATACTGATGCTAATTGCACAGTCCCCAAAATGGTCAATTTCTAGACTATATTCTTCAATGCAGTCGGTGGTCCTGATACTGGTGCCACCTGTCAAAACGAAATGGGAGACAGTTCAGGGATGCCAAATCAAGAGACAGATTGGTTATATTGCTGTGGTCAGCTTGGTACTCTGTCCCCTAATAGCCACATCCACCTTACCCACTTCAAGTTTCTTCACCAGACATATTGCACTTGGCTGTAGCTCTTCCAGGGTAATGCTGCAGTTCTGGCACGGACTTCATGCACATGGCATGGTATTCCCATTGAACCATCACCAAAGTAGGCACTGTTGGGCTATACAAAGGATTTACTTTGAAGTGTACAGAGGTTTTATTCTGCACCGCAACTGCTGGCCAAAAGGTGGGTGAACTTTGTGTGGGGTCAGGGCCTCGCTCTTATGATGAGAGCCTGGTTAATGGAAATAGTATACTGTAGCAAACATTTAAATTGTACTACTCCATAATCCACTAACCAATCGATCCAAAAATACTCATCACAGGATACAGAAAAATCGACCACAGCACACCAGACCTAAAACAGCGAACATTGCTCCCATTTGAAGTGAAAATCCAGTTGAAGATAGCCTGCATGACTCATAAGGCCCTCAATGACACCACTCCTGTCTACCTGGCCAAAAAACTCAAACTATATAGTGGGAGCCGCACCACAAGAAGCCCCAGTTCTCTAGTGCTGAAACCACAGAAGTTCAACAAAAAGAGAACTTATAACTGCATCCTCTCTAGTCTAGCCCCAATAATATCGAATCCTCTGCCTCTGGAAATCAGGTCAAACCCCTCAACTAGCACCTTCAAAAAAGAAGTAAAAACGCTCCTTTTGAATAGATTGCTCCAATAGCACACCTGAAGTCACCTAGCTTTGCTATTTTCCAGCAGCCCTCCGGATCTTGATTCTACCAGGACATTTGCTTATACTATACCTTATTGATGTTCGCTTACTACTTTTTGCATTTTTCCCTGCATGTATGACTGCACTGCTATCTGTACAATGATCTGATACCCTGATAGGTCATCTTCACGCAACGTGAAACTCTTCAAATAAATAAATAATCTTGCAGACCCAGCCAAGAGAATATAATAAGGCATCTAATCAAGGGTTTCTGAAGACCAAATGTACACTCAGTAGGTCCCATGGCTTGTGCATGTACCTCATTTTAACAGATCTCCCCTGGCGTTGGTGGTTTTTCAATGGTGCCTGTAACCAGGATCTACTGGTAAATGCAAAAACCCCTAAAACATAACAATCTTTGTGGGACACCAGTTGTAATCAGTTTATTAACCTATCAACAATGCAAACACTGCTTGGTGTGAGGTCTGCCATGTATTGGGGGCAAACTGCTGTTGTGAAGCACCACTGAATTATTGCTATATACAGAGAACCTTGCACAGACACAGGTGATAAAGAGTTAACTAGTGCAAAAAATCTGCAGATTGATAGGCAGACAGTACTTAGGATTGAGGCACACAGTTTGAAGTTAAAATATTTTGCCAGAAAAGTTCTCTTGCTTGACCACACTTCTCCAAGTGCTGTTGCCCGTCTGTGCTGATTGTTTGCAAAATGACAGATTTTGAGTGACAGGGCAACCATATTTACTCCTGTATAGTAACAGAACTTAGAAGAGGGCCTGGGACAAATACCATGATTTATATGATGCATCAGACAACTATGATGAGTTTTAGCTCAAGATATGTTGAACATGTAGGCCTAAGTTAGAATATCCTTTTGTTGTTGTTACCTAAGTATTATTTTACAATTTGTGTTTGCTAATTACACAAGCGAAAGTTGTGGGTATCAGGAATCCACAACCAAATAAGAGTAGCAAATGCAAGAAAATCCCTTTAAAGCTTGCCTCATGGAACATTCTGTTGCTTATTTAAATGTTTATGTATGACCTAACACTTTTGTTAATATACAGATGTCCAATCCACCCTATTTATTATGTGTGGTCATGTAAAAATTACAAATAAAACGAAACATACATTTACTCAAGAGGTCCTGTAAAAATCTAGGGGAGTCATATTGATTTTGTTTGATTGAGACATCAACCAATATATGTGTAGGTATTGTATCTGCAGTATTAAGTGTGATTTATTTAGAATGAAACTCTACATATGATGGACAATGAAGCCAATTTTAGCTGAGGTGAAAATCCAATAATATTATTAATTAATTTCTGAATAATACCCTTTGTTACATTATCAAGTAGTAGGTTTTTGTGAGAGCAAACCCAATATCAGACCAACTTTTATATTTTCACTGCTGCTGAGTAAATCAATGCAACAATTTAACACTCATATTTACAGATGTATACAACAGCCACAGGCTTAAGTCTCATTCAGATTGGATTTTTCAATTCAGGCTTCATCTGCCCTTAAGGTAAGCAGGCTTGGATATTGGATAAAATGTCTTTTACTGTATTTTGACATGGCCAAATATACTTTAATTCCCTGGGGCAATTTTATTTTTTAGAAAAGTATATTTTGAGGGATTTAAAAAAAATAAGTGAATGTAAGTTGTAAAAGCTCATACTTTAACAAAACGTATGATTATTTTCTTTTAATTTTAATTTTATAGGTCAGCCCTCATGTAAACAAAAATATCTGGTTAGCCAGTGCTAAAGAAAGTTATTGGAGAGGGGTCCACAGATGCGGAAGCATCAAATGCATCAATCGCAGGGAGGAGCTCTGTTGCTGGAAGTGGCCAACCTGATTGCATCTTTGGACGGTACACCCAGCAAAAAGAAATAGGTAAAGTACCCCATAATCCCCCTTAAGTAGCAGATATTGGAGGTGACCTATCAAAAGCTATAAGGAGAGCTAAAGGTGAAGGAATAGCAGCAAGGTGTAAGTTTAACACAATATTCACATTAGCACATTATTTATAGCCACGTAAAGGTGTAATGAATTATCCTTACACATGCTCTGTTGATATGATGGGCATTATATGGATAGACAGGGAGGTAACATCTGTACATTGATAAATTGTACTTCGCTACATTATAATAATCATATTTTTAACAATTGTTATGACTTTGCTGGATGCCGCAGAACCTCATGTTGTAAATGGCCCCACCGGAGAATAATAATGCTATTGATGGGAAATAACTCATTACATGATGGACGGGACTTGTATCGTTTTTTGGCAGAAGTGCTTTAATTAAAGCTTGATGTCGGATATGAGGTTGCTGTTTTGGAGATGACGTGGTTGGAATTTACAACAAAGATGCACTAATATTCAGTGCATTTACTTACATCTTTGCAGATGCAGGACATGTGTGAAACGATGAAGGATCGCCTGTCCACTGTATTAGGTGTGAAGTATTCTCAATGGCAGTCTACTTACTTCGCATGGAACATCCATAGTTTTTTTTTGTGTACGTCCTACTCCGCAAACATCAAATAAAGTTTAGTAGCTGCTATCAAAGTCCGCAACGGGTATCCAGCGTATCCTTGATGGCTTTACAGACTTTTGTGAGGGCCATGGTTTAGAAATTAACACTCTAAAGACTAAATTCATGGTCTTCAATCCCCCACCGAAATTCCATTCCAGCCCCAGAATTGGACAAAACAGGCTTGAGAGGGTGAAAACCTTTGAATATTTGGGTGTTATGTTAAACGACAAACTATCCTGGAACACGCACCAGGAGAAAGCTCTCCTCAAACTGATCCAATATTCGGGGGGCATCATGAACCTTCTGGCGAACAACAAATCTTCAATCAGGCCCATTGGTCCCCCGATGCAGATTTACAAAACACAGGCAAGGGGGGCTGCCATGTATGGGTCTGAACTTTGGGGTCACGTAGGTACATCAGACCTCCTGAAAGAGGAGAATACATTCATCTGAAGGCTTGTAGGACTCCCTCCTAGTACGCCCCTAGTCCCCCTCAGGTTGGACCTGGGGCTGCGCCCGCTAGACAACGAATTGGCTTTCCTATCGCTGGCTTACTGGCGTAGACTGTGGGCAACCCCAGAACTGGTTAGCTATAGACAGGGACTACAGGAGGTGCTTGCTATGCCGGATGCTGGAAAAATCAAATGGCTCAAATTTATTAAACTAGAACTGGAGGGTTTGGGACTTTCTAAGATGTGACCTGATCCCTTGGCTACCTGCCAACTCATTCCCAAAAAGGAATTAGCCAAGGCATACCACGACAGCAAATTACTGGCACTTTTTAACCAACTAAAACCTGGTTCACTGACAGATTCCTTTTTATCCTTCAAGGACACTTATAACTTTGAACCAACCTTAGACAAAGTCCATCCTTCCTTGCTCAGGAAATTATACCTGCAGTGGAGACATGGGTCCCTCCCTATTCGATCATTCACAAGTAAATGGAGCAAAGACGCAACCAGTATCTGTCCAGCATGTAGAACCTCCGACGAATCTGAACTCCACATTTTCTTTTTTTGTCCTGTTTACCGAGAGATTCGCAAACAATGGATAGTCCCTCTATGCAGAAATCTGGGATTTGTGAAGTGTTTGGCTGCCCTCAGAGTCCTGAAAATCAATCTGACTGACTACATTGTGTTTGCGGTGGCCAAATATTTGGGTGCTATCTGGAGTCTCAGAAGGAAATGCCATAGGGCCGGCAACTGACCCTATCGTATCTAAGACATGGCAGTGTAACATGGGACTGTGCTAGTGTCTGATTTTATACTGCATAACTTTTTACACAACAATAGTTTTAAAATTTATGTTTTAAACGTCTTTTATGGTAAACATTTTTACCGAAATAAAGATCTTTTGAATTGAATTGACATGTAGGATACTCATCTGAGGTGCAAGTGTGAAGTCTGGAAGTGCATGGAGCAGGATGTTACCATCTTCCAGATGCAGGAGTATGAGTCCTTGAACAGCAGTTCTGAGGCCGTTTTTTGAAAGAACCGGTTTCACTTTCTTTAGAAGAGAGATCTAGTATCAGGCCCTCTTATTTTTTTGGCAATGTAACCTTAAGGTTGAGTTTGGTGTATACAATGAATCCAAATGTTTTAGCTTTCAATTGAAGTTGGGAGTTGAAGCTGCCATGGTTTATGTCTGTTGGACACGGCCCTTTCTACAGGATCATCTCCAAACATTTTGCCTTCACCCTCCTGTTTTCTGAGGGGGCTGAGCTATCACCTATCACACTTGCTCATCAAAACGTCTCTGCCTGAGAACACTCACAAAGGATTGGACACTAGTCTTTTGTGTCTTCAGACAAGCTGGGACCAGGGCATGGAGGCAGGTAATTCCAAGCACCTCTGGGGATGGATGTCAGGGAAAAACGTTTGTACCCACCCAGGAGAAATTAAAGAAACACACACTACATAGCAGTTGCTCAGGAACAAAATGAAATGTATTTGTAGGTACCAATGCTTGCTGGCCAGCAAGGAAGAAATCAGTGCACACAATTGTGCTCTCAGTCTGCTTCTTCCCCGAGTAATTGGTCTTTGGGTCTTATATACAATACAGTAATGCAATCTCAGCAAAACCGGAAAAGGACACAGTACCAAACATGGGCAACAGAGAAATGGAACATCAGCACCATGCCAAATATAAAACAGACACACAGTATGAGCAGAAATTAACAACTTGATGAGCAAACTAATGTGGAAGTCAGGAAAAGCAAAGCCTGCTGTAAGTAGGCTCTGAGCAGCTGTTGAAGCTTGTCCATGCAAGGTCAGATTAGAAGACTCTGCAGCTCGGAGCAGCTTCTTAAGGGGAGACGTGAGATAGTTCAGTAGGTTTTAGATAGTGCAGGTGAGAACTATAACTAAGTATTATATCCATGTAGTGCATACATATGGGTATATATATATTTATATATATACACCAGCAATCTTCACCACTTCCGAACAAACAGCGAAATGAAGACAGGGACCCCAGGCTGTCGGCAAGGTAAATTTATTGTTGACCTCTCAACGGGCGACGCGTTTCGAGCAACAAGTGCTCTTGTTCACACCCCGTACACCCGGTCAGCTGACTGATTATATACTTATTTTTTAAAGTGATGCTCCGCCTCTCAAGTGAATCACATGGTCACATGATGATTATAAAGAAAATACTTAATGGTACACCACGATAATACATTGTGGAAAACAAGGTACAATAATATTTCAGCATGAATGCCTAATCACACAAGAACTGTACGATACACAAAGGTTGAATACTGTGGCCAATATAATAGTTGCAGGAAAATAGACTGTCTTTGTATGAAAAAAGTTAAAGATAATATATGCAAATAAATATATATACATCTATCTACACTATCTACATAACATTTCATCTATATACATAGTACTATAAACTATCATGACCAAAAATAAGCCTATTCTTGTTTAAATACTTTTTAATATTACATTCCCTTATCCTGTAATCAAGCATAGTTCCCTATCAAATGGGATAACCCTATGCAATTGCCCCTTGTGGATTGGAAAAACCTATTGTACCCAAAAACAAATTACATCTTATAAAATATTTAACGGTATTATGAACCAAAAGTGACCTGTGCAAGAAAATATATTTTTTATATTTTTTAAATATTGTGTATATCATGATTAAAAGACACAAATCCTCTTCGAGCACACTATCGGAGGATAGGTTAATGTCATTGAATAGATCAATTACACCCTGTGCATTATTGCAAACCCTAATACTTAATAACTTGATATCAAAACATAAATATCTGTGGTTTCTGGAGTGTGTATATATACATTGAACAAAGGTGAAGAAAAAGAAATGCTAAACAAATATTACTTATATGAACAATATTTACATAAAACGGTCTGGTTTGAAATAATAGCGGGTGAATTGATTCAGCTTCAGATCCTTAATGGTTGTTTCTTATCCAACCTGTTCACCACTGACCAGGGCATGGAAGCAGGAAATTCCAAGCACTTCTGGGGATGGATGTCAGGGAAAAGCTTTTGCACCCACCCAGGAGAAATTAAAGAAACACACACTACACAGCAGTTGCTCAGGAACAAAATGAAATGTATTTGTAAGTACCAATGCTTGCTGGCCAGCAAGGAAGAAATCAGTGCACACAATTGTGCTCTCAGTCTGCTTCTTCCCCGAGTAATTGGTCTTTGGGTCATATGTACAATACAGTAATGCAATCTCAGCAAAACCGGAAAAGGACACAGTGCCAAACATGGGCAACAGAGAAATGGAACATCAGCACCATGCCAAATATAAAACAGACACACAGTATGAGCAGAAATGAACAACCTGATGAGCAAACTAATGTGGAAGTCAGGAAAAGCAAAGCCTGCTGTAAGTAGGCTCTGAGCAGCTATTGAAGCTTGTCCATGCAAGGTCAGATTAGAAGACTCTGCAGCTCGGAGCAGCTTCTTAAGGGGAGAAGTGAGATAGTTCAGTAGGTTTTAGATAGTGCAGGTGAGAACTATAACTAAGTATTATATCTATGTAGTGCATACATATGGGTATATATATATAAATATATATATATAAATATATATATATATATATATATATATATATATATATATAACACCAATCCCGTCTCACAGAAGAAACGGGTCTGACACATGCACGGGTCACCTCCAGGTAATATTTATTGTCACCACTGGGAAGATTGTACACCACCAGAAGGGAAAACACCTGGCAAACGCGTTTCGGCGTGTGCCTTCCTCACTGTCAGCTTCGTGTTTATCCTGTTCGTGTTTCGCGGGCTATAACATACTCTGTCCTCATATCCTATTGGACCGTGGATGTCCAATCAGGAGAGTCAATGTGAATATCTGTCCAGTATGAGCTGTCACATTGCTGGTATTATAATGCCCCATTGTACTTTGGTCTCCACAAGTTCCCAAAAGCAGACTCGCATGCAGCTCCATACAGTGAACGTTCGGTTCAGTGACCCGCTCATGCACACAGTGTTGCCCTGACTTCGTCAGCTGTCGGGCAGCACACACTCTGCCTTGAAATGTTCTGTGCTGATAACTTGTCACCTGGAGGAGTCCCGTTCGGCAGAGGTCTGCCGCACTCTCCCCAATGCCTCAATCCTGTCTCGGCTGTTCCGCACTTTCGCCAAAAGTTTTTGCCGGGCTTTAGTGGATCACCAAACCGAGAGGTGTGTCAGATAGCAACGCCGACTGTTGCCACATGTAGAACAGGTAATCAATTGGGGGGAGTGAGAGATAAGATCCTTTCAGACTCCATTGAATTGCGTTTCATCAAAAAGGGGGAAAGGATCACTTGTCCTGCGAAAAACTCAGGTCTGCAGGTTGGCAACTGGGTGTCTCCCAATAAAATGACCCTCATACACGTGTGTTTCTCTCTTGTTTGTTATCGTTAGCGGTATATGAGGTGTCCCCGCTTGTATCACACGTGCGTGCGTAATCACAGGGTCAAGTCATTTGTGTGCCCCCTCCACCAGGAGGTTTTACCTTAAGTTTTAAGGCAGTAGTGATCGTGGAAAAAAGTGATTAGGATAGTGATAAGTGATTTAAAAAATAGTCCAGATATCCAGGAACGAAAAATTTATTAAATTGGGATCGGGCTATTGTTAAAAAGAAGTAGGTTTGTGCAGCTCTGGAATTTGTTATGAATTCTAGCGCACTTAATGGTCTGCTAAAATGGTCGACATGTTTCAGCCATAGGTGACAATTTGTCAGACAGCTTTCTTCAGGACCAGGGAGTGAAAGTGATAAATAATAAGTGAGAGAATAGGTAAATTTTAACCTGATTCTTCAAGTGTTGAGAGGTCTCATTGTACCTGTAAAGGAAAAACACACACACAAAATACAAACCAAATGGGAGAATGGGGAAAGGGGGAGAAAAGAACTTGGTAAAGTACAAATATGTACACATTCAAAATCGTTTGATTTCGAATAAAGAAACTGTAAAATGGCAATACTTAGCGCAGAATCACTCTCATTTCAGGCGTCAACTCATCCATTCTCATGCCTTATCAGCGTGAGGTGATTATGCTATACTGTTCATAGGTGCTCTTAACTTTGACCGGTAATTGGTGTTTCTAACATTTCTCATGGTGGAATTCACATGCTTATTTTAGGGCACGTCGTGATCTTAATATGGTGTAGTAAGGTGTTTAAAGTGCTCGTTGTGGCTTTCTCGTTATGTTCATTATGAATATATAATTTTCATAAGTCACGTGCATGGTGGTTTATCTATGCAGAAACTACACTCTTTTCTTGCTCTTTAAATTCTAGCAGGGACAGTGGTCTAGAATCCGTGGTCGATGTCGGATATGGTGTGAGTCCCTATCTGGTTCGAGAGGTTGTGCCTACCTCTTGAATTGTAGCTAGTAGCCTCATCGGGGGAAGGGGATTCTATGAGGACGGTAGCGCTGGGGAGGAGTAAAACATACGTTAGTACAGACAGGTTTTACTTGCGCTTTTGGTCTTGCAATTGAGCGGCGTCTTCCTCTTCTACCTTGCGCCTTAGCGTCCTCGTCTGCAGCATGTGCTGTCTCTGCCTCCAACCACCCGGAAATGGTTGGTGTTGGAGGAGCGGATGTTTTAAGCAGCAAAATATGGAAATGAAAAAAATATTCGCAATGTTGCGAAAATTGTTACAAGTGTTTCGAATTAATAATCAGTATGACTGAATTAATTATGTAATAGTGGTTTTTCAAATTGTTGGGCATTAGAGAATTTAGTGATTCACCGGTGACCTTTTATGGTTTATTACGGTCATGGGCAAATCGGAATGTAATCTGGATTTGCTAGAGACTGACATTTGCCCTAACGGTGAGAGAGATGAGGAATGGGGGGGACAAGTAGTATTTTCTCATTTGTTGAGAGCAAGCCAGGGGACAGAATCATTGAGTCCTAGGTTGTCTGTTTTCAGTCTATGTACCCAGCGTTGTTCTTTTTCGAACAGAATTTTTGGGGCATTCCTGTCGACAGTTTCAAGAGTTTCTAGGATGACCCATTGCAGATCTTTGGCCGTATGTCCCAGGTCTATGAAGTGTGACGACATTTTTGTTGTTGTTCTTTTGCAATTGACATTACTCCGATGTTCATACATCCGTTGTATGGCCTTGCGGCAAGTCATGCCAATGTACTTCATCTGGCATGGACATGTAATCATGTATATGACATGACTAGTGTTGCAGTTGGTATGTTTCTTTAGTTTCCATGTTAGATCAGGGAGTAGTTGTAGTTCTTTGGTGGGTTTTGTAGTTTCACAAGCTAGACAAGAACCACAGGGATAGTGTCCTGTTATGGGAGTACTGTTCCATAATCCTTGGTGTTATTTTTTCTTTTTTGGAGGGGGTCTAGTATGTACCAATAGATCTTTGAGATTTCTGCTTCTCTTGTTAGCAAAACGGGGTTTTGGCCAGTCAAGGTTGTTTGAAGTAATTATTTTCCAGTTTTTATTTATTATCTTCTTAACCTTGTTTGTGACTGGGCTATAGGTGGTGACACATGTTGTTCTGTCATCCCGTGGCTTAGGGTGTGTTTCTAGAAGCACTTCTCTTGGCTGGTTTTGTGCACGTTTTTTGCAAGAGGAGATTATCTTTCTAGGATATTCTCGTGCTGTAAGTTTGTCACAAAGATCATTTGCTTGGTCCTTGTAATCACTTGTGGAGCTGCAGTTTCTCCTTAGACGGAGAAATTGGCTATAAGGGAGGTTCTCCCTCATATACCGCTAACGATAACAAACAAGAGAGAAACACACGTGTATGAGGGTCATTTTATTGGGAGACACCCAGTTGCCAACCTGCAGACCTGAGTTTTTCGCAGGACAAGTGATCCTTTCCCCCTTTTTGATGAAACGCCACATGTAGAACACCAATCCCGCCTCACAGTAGAAACGGGTCTGACACATGCACGGGTCACCTCCAGGTGAGATTTATTGTCAACACTGGGAAGATGGTACACCACCAAAAGGGAAAACACCCGAGGTCACCGCCGTCTGTAATCATAGTACACCTGGGAGGAAATGATTTGGTGACCATGGGTCGACGAGTACTGCTCAAGCAAATTCTATCCAACGTTAGTTGGTTGGCGAAGAGGGTCCCTGGGTGCATGATAGCATGGTCACACATGATTCCCAGAAGAATCTGGCGGGGGGCCCTCTCTGTGACAGCTTTGAATCATTCAGTTAAGAAGGTCAATAACAAACTTAGTAGGTTGTTTCGCTCAGGACAGTTGCATTGTATTCCGCATGGATGTATTCGGGGGGACCATATGTATCTCGAGGATGGGGTCCATTTGTCCCGGGAGGGGAATGCCTTACTCATAGGAGACTTCATAGCATGGTTAAGGGGTTTGTGAGTTCATGACCTATAGTAGGAGTTTGTGGGGGGTCCGGATAGCCGGTCAACTATCCGGCCTGTGGCGGTAAGGTCATGATCGGTGAGCAGTAATTTGAAGATCCCTTGAGGTGGGGCGCCACCCATTATGGATGGGAGCGCCCGGGGGAGGCGGCCATTGGCCCCTCACACGGGGAGGCGGCACCCTTCTGAGTAGGGGGTCGCCGAAAGGGAAGGCGGTCATAGGCCCCTCCCAGGGGAGGAGGCGGCTACGGCCCCTCCTACGAATTTCCCGGGGCCAGGACAGAAGTGTGGGGTGGGAGGGGGGTCTACGCTACCTTCTAGACACCTCACACGAGTCCTCGGACGACCACCAAGATGGCGTCGAGTTAATAAGGGGCCCCCGTTAAGACAAGGGAAATTGGAAGTTGGCACAGAGGTACAGTCCTCTGTGCGCCTGCCCCTCACAAGTGAGGGGGGAGTTCTGGTATTAGGGATCTGACACCGGTTACGACCTTGCCGTTGGCCCGTAATGTTAGGATGTACAATTTTATTTAGAGAGTATGCATTTGCAGGATGTTTAGACTCGGCTAGGAGAACCTTTGTATTAGAGATTTGTTAAGGTTAGCCAATAAACATCGTAATGTATAAATGAAAATTGTACATAATATGAAACTGTTATTTTAATGTTTTTAATTTTGTTTCATATTTTAATAAATACGGCCGGGAGGGTAACTCCCTCCCGCCTTCCAAAAGTTCAAAAGCTGTGTCCGTCTTCCCATCCTTGGGGATTTGTGTTGGGAGGGGGTGACGGGTATCCCGGCCATATGCCCCATTGTACTTTGGTCTCCACAAGTTCCCAAAAGCAGACTCGCTTGCAGCTCCATTCAGTGAACGTTCGGTTCAGTGACCCGCATATGCACACAGTGTTGCCCTGACTTCGTCAGCTGTCGGGCCGCACACACGCTGCCTTGAAATCTTCTGTGCCGATAACTTGTCACCTGGAGGAGTCCCGTTCGGCAGAGGTCTGCTGCTCTCTCCCCAATGCCTTAATCCTGTCTCGGCTAAGGGGGCGCCGTCATGTTCGATCCGCACTTTCACCAAAGGTTTTTGCCGAGCTTTGGCGGAGCTCCAAACCAAGAGGCATTTCACATAGCAACGCCGACTGTTGCCACATGTAGAACACCAATCCCGCCTCACAGTAGAAACGGGTCTGACACATGCACAGGTCACCTCCAGGTAAGATTTATTGTCAACACTGGGAAGATGGTACACCACCAAAAGGGAAAACACCTGGCAGACGCGTTTCGGCGTGTGCCTTCCTAATAGCCAGCTTTGTGTTTGTCCTGTTCGTGTTTCGCGGGCTATAACATACTGTGTCCTCACATCCTATTGGACCGTGGATGTCCAATCAGGAGAGTCGATTTGAGTATCTGTCCAGTACAAGCTGTCACATTGCTGGTATTATAATGCCCCATTGTACTTTGGTCTCCACAAGTTCCCTAAAGCAGACTCACATGAAGCTCCATACAGTGAACGTTCGGTTCAGTGACCCTCTCATGCACACAGTGTTGCCCTGACTTCATCAGCTGTCGAGCCGCACACACACTGCCTTGAAATCTTCTGTGCCGATAACTTGTCACCTGGAGGAGTCCCGTTCGGCAGAGGTCTGCCGCTCTCTCCCCAATGCCTCAATCCTGTCTCGGCTGGGGGGGGCGCCGCCATGTGTGTTCCGCACTTTCACCAAAAGTTTTTTTTTGTTGACAATAATCCTCTCTTTAGGATATTTATTTTCTGCACTTCCCTGACCCCTCCTATGGGCCACACCTCCTGTAGTGAATCACATGACCAGGTTCATGGACATAGAAACGGTACATAGTACATATGGAATTCAGGAACTGGCATGTCATGTTCTCCAAATTTTACAAGCTTGCCTGTAAAATGTATACATCTCATAAAACAAATCACATTGTTTTTTCTGTGTATAATAGTCCCATATTTACATAATGTTATAAAATCACATTAATAAATAATAATAATTTGATAATTGCACAAATGTCATTTTAAAACAAATATCCTTACTGCATGACTGCAGATACCAATGGTATATAAAGTGACTAGTGCAACTTGTTGGAAATACTAATTTGATAAATATTGTACCGATTATACCAATATATATATGTTTATTTATTCACTGAAAAGAAAAGTTACAGAGACTTTATAGTTAGGCTCAGGTTTTACTTGGGCAAAACCAGAGAAATTCAGCAGTCATAGTTCGCTGAGCTAACTATAACTTGCACCCCCACATTGCACTGCTTATGACCTCACATATTACATCACTTTTGACATGGTCAGTGACATCAACGAGGACATATCAAATTACATAACTGATGACATCACTGATGACATCATCCAGTAACTATGAGTGTTTCTAAAACATTTATGAGTGTTAAATATATATATACACCAAGTTGTATTGATGAATCAGTGGATGTATGAGTGCATGTATGGGTGATTTAGTCAGTGCATGACTGACTGTATAAGTGAATGACTATACAAGTCTCAGTAAATACATGGGTGAGTTACTAGGTTGTGTGACTGTCTGTATCAGTCTCTCAGTTGGTGTGTAAGTGGCTGTATGGGTTTGAGAGTAGGTACATGAGTGGCTGTATGGGTTATTGATTGTTTTTCTGAGTACCTGTATGGGTGTTTGAGTGTCTGTTTGGGTGGGTGAGGGTGTGTGACTGCCTACATAAATGAGTGAGTGGGTGCGTCATTGGCTCATGAGTGTGTCTGTGAGGGGCTGTATGGGTTAGTGAGTGTGCATATGGCTGTGTCGGTGAGTGAATGGATGTGTCAGTGGTATAAGGGTGAGTAACTGTATATGTGAAAGGCTGTATAGGTGAGTGTTGGAGTCCATAAGTGACTACCTGTGTGAGTAAGTGATTGTGAGAGTGGCTGTATGGGTGAGTGTGTGCTTGTGTCAGTGACTGTTTAGGTGAGTGAGTATGTGTTAGTGTCTGTATGAATGAGTGAGTTGGTGTGTGTATAACTGTATAGGTGAGGAAGTGGCTGTTTGATTGACTCTATGGGTGAGTAAGTAGGTGCGTGAGTACCTCTATGGGGGACTGACAGTGTGTGAGTGGCTGCGTGGGTGTATGAATGGATATATCAGGAGCTGTATTAGTGAGTGAGTTGGTGTATTAGTGGCTGTATGGGTGACTGAGTGGATGTATGTCTAGACCTATGATTTAGTAAGTTGGTGTGTACGTACTGGTATGGTTGTGTCAATGGTTTTTAGAATGGTAGTGTGGAAGTTGGAGTGGGTGAATGAAAGGTTATAAAGGTTATATTGGGGTGTGAATGGGTGGGGAGAAATTTTGTGGATGATGTCATTAGCGATGTCATTTGAGATGTCATCAGTGATATCATCAGTGATGTCACTGACCATGTCATGAGTAATGTAATATGTGAGGTCATAAGCAGTGCATTGCAGGGGCGAGAGTTACTGCTGAATTTCTATGGGTTTGTACAAGTGAATCCTGAGCCTAACTAAAATGTCTCTGTCACCTTTGTTTTTTTCAGTGAATTTCTAAGGTTCTTTAAATGCTAATTCCTAACTATAACATCCCTGTATCTTTGTTTTTTTTCAGGGGATTTCTGTGGTTTTTAAAGAAGTAGCCATGCTTGTAGAGTAGTGGAGAAAGGGTGCGGGCCTCTGACCAGCTCTCAGGAATTCCACAGTGTAGGACTTACAGGAGGTACCAGGAGGGCTCCTTGGCCACCAAGATCCCTCTGGAGCAAAGGGAACTTTATCCCCCAACTAGCAGTGTGCCAGGAGGAACGTTGGCAGAATGGTGGAGAAATGTCTCAGCAATCCTGCTATACGTGACATACTGGGGGTAACAGGAGGGGTAGTTTGCCCCCAAGGACATCCTTGGAGCGAACTAACCCTCCTATTACTTTATCTTTTCTCCCCTTTTCATTTATTAGTACTGAAAGGTTGGAGTATTATAGTTACTTGTTGTTTGTTTCACAAGGACAAAGCACAACTCCTCGCGCTAGCTCCATGAATTTGAAATTGACCACGTGTTATTTTTAAAACTGCTAAATGTTCATGTTTCATTTTTAAACCCCTCTGTGATTACTTGGCTTGCACGTATCTGATCTGACTGTTCTCCCCAGTCCACCGCAGCAATCTCTTTTTTTTTTTTAATTTTGTTTTTGTGTCCTCATTACGCAACATTTAAAAGTCTGGAGTTTTCGGGGATCTTTCTCGACATTCGTGGCACCCTTGAGAAAGGAAACCCCTTACGTCCACATACTTATAGGGAGGAGGCATGGTTGTTCATAGTGGGTTGAGCTAGCCATTTTTGCTACTCTTACCAGCCTTTCTCATCATTGTTGCGATAGCGTAATCATTGGACCGTAAACCGAGGAGGTAATTTGGAGAGCCAGGAGTGTTGCCTTCAAGTTTCAAAATAGACATTATATATACCACACCCTTTAGTTCATCACTTATGGTATTCTTCCCACAGGTCCCAGAATCTATATTTGTTAGAGGCATACCTCTTATTTTTATCTAAATTAAACACTTTCAAAATTGAGGCCAACCATTCATTCTGAGAAGGGGGAACCGGAGTTATCCATTTTACACAGATCTCCCTCCTTGCCAAGAGAATCAGAATGAAAAGTAAATTCTCTTGGGCTTTAGTAAGAGGCCTTCCCACATTTGTTCTTGAGATCCCAAAAATAACTAAGTCCATACTTACAGAGAGTTGTCTTCCGAATACCCCTTCTAAGGTAGTACCCACTTCATTCCAAAAGGCATCCAAGCTGGGACAACGCCAAAACATATGTAAATCATCAGCCCTCTGTAGACCGCACTTTGGGCAGTTCTTCACTGTGGCCCCGTTAAATTTGGATAATCTTTTCGGAGTCCAGTAGGCTCTGTGTACAGTGAGCAAATGGTTTCTTTTAAGAGCAGCAGATGTTACAATTGACCAGCACATGTTCATAGATACTTGCCATATGTTACTTGTATCCAGCGTCGGCAGAGCTTTTCCCCAGATATCTTCTGGAATTCGGAAGTTTTCCTCCCCGGCCGAGATTAGGGCACAGTACCAGTAGGAAGTTTCTTTCAAAAATGATTTAGACGTCCGCATCTTTGTCTCCAGGATAGTATTACCTTTTCTAGTTTCTTTGAGAGACTTACTCCAACTCAGCAGTTGGTAGTATTTGAACTTAGAAAGAGTGGAGTTCGTGCGATGAGATAGTATATCCCAGTCAAGCAAATTATTCTGAAACAGGAGTTGACCCCATTCCATTATTCCTGCTGTTCTTAGTGATGTTGCTAAACTATCCTTGAGGCAGTCTGGTGTGGTATGAGAATCCCAGATCGGGGCCTTTTCACTATAAAAGGGGATATCCAACGTAGATCTGATACAGTACCATACTCTTGCGGCAGATTTCAGGACCTTTAGTTTAATTTTTTTAAAGAACTTAGGATGGCCAAATTTGTATAGAAAGTGGCTGGTGTTGTTTGTTAATACACATAAGAATAGTGGGTAATTTTCATATGGACCCAGCAATACCCTACTACTTTTAAATTGGAAGGCTCTGCAATATTCTAATAGATCTGGGCTTGCTATTCCTCCTTGCTCTTTTGATCTTCTTAGTTTACGCCATGCAATTCTTGGTTTTTTAGATGACCATATGAAACTGGATAAGTCTCCCTGGATCTTTTTTATCTTATCTCTATTGAACTCAAGCGGGATAGCATTAAAAATGAAGGTGAATTTTGGCAGAATTGCCATTTTTATGATGTTCGATTTCCCCAGGAATGTTAAGAGCAGAGCTCTCCAGACATTCAATAATTTTTTTACTTCAACCTCTACCCTATGTAGATTTATTTGAGTAATTTTATCAATCTCCTTTACCAGATCAATACCCAGGTATCTTATTTTATCTTTACTAAAAGGGGATATGAAGTTTTCATTCCAGCTTATGGTTTCAGTTTTTGATTGATTTATCTGATAACCAGATATCCTCCCAAAGTTTAACAAGGTCTCTTCTGTTGTTTTAAGAGCCTCTTCTAGGTCTGAGGTAAAGATCATAAGGTCGTCCGCATATAATGCGACTTTCTTGTGCCACCCTTGGTAAGAAAATGGGGAGATTGAAGGGAGATTCCTAAGATGTTCTGCGATCGGCTCAATATAAAAGTTAAAGAGTAGGGGGGAGAGGGGACAACCCTGGCGTGTACCTCTACCTATCAGGATGTTATTAGTTAGGTGGCCGTTGATTAGTATTTTAGCTCTGGGCGAGTTATAAATATTGCCTACTGCTTTTACGATGTTTTCCCCTAGATTGAATTTCTTTACCACTTCATTTAGATAGGACCAATTTACTCTATCGAATGCTTTAGCAGCGTCTATCGTAATTATTGATAGAGGGATTTTTTCTGCTATAGAGATATCAATTGCTGCGATCAGCTCATGAGTGAGGTCCTGTAAATGCCTTCCTGCCATGAAGCCTTTCTGATTAGAATTTATTAAGGTTCCAGCTATTTTCCCTAACCTTTTTGCCAGGATTTGAGTAAAAATCTTGTAATCGCAATTTAAGATGGATATTGGGCGGTAAGATTCGCATTGCTTTGGATTTTTACCTGGTTTCAGTATAATAGAAATGGTGGCGTCATTCCATGAATCCGGAATTTTAGCATTGTTTATGAAAATCTGGTTGACTAGTGTTGTTAAATGGGGAACCAGCGTATCTTTTAACTTTAAATAGAATTAGTTGGGGAGGGCATCGGGACCTGCTGCTTTTCCTCTCTTTAGCTCTTTAATCGCTTGGGCAACTTCCTCTGATTTTATTTCACTATTAAAAGTTATTTTTTCCTCTAGGGTTAAGACTGGAATATTTTGTGTTATTAGGAAGTTTGTTATTTCTTCAATTTTTGGGTTGCAATCCTCAGCGTAGAGTTTAGTAAAGAAGGCCGAGAATTCTTCTTTTATTATTTTTTCTTCAAACCCATTTTGAGAATTGTCTGTTGGGTGAATGTAATTTATTTTATTTCTAACTTGGTCTGATTTGAGCTTCCATGCGAGCATCTTTCCACAACCCTCTCCATACTCGTAGTTGGCAAGTTTACTACATTCCCATCTTTCCCTAATTTTCCCTTCCAATAGTGATGATAATTTTTCCTTCAGGTTGAGCCTTTCCCTCATTAATTCTTGACATCTCGGGGAAGAAGTATCTAACAAGATCTGTCTGTCCAATATATTTATGTTTTCTTCCATTTTCTGGATCTCTTTTTTTGCCTCTCTTGATTTATGTATAGCCAGGCTACAAATCTTACCCCTAATTACTGCCTTGTATGCGTCCCAGATCATTTGGGGTGAAGCACTCCCATTATTATCATGAAAATACTGATCTGTCTCTTGTGTGAGTAAATAAATTACTGTAGTATCCAGGAGGATCGAACGGTCTAAAGTCCATCTTGATATAGTTTTAACATCCTTTATTTTTAGTATCATTTGGACGGCTGAGTGGTCTGAGAGATGAGCGGGAAGGCGGGTCAATTTATGAGTATTCTCTACAAGTCCCTGATCTATTAGGAAGTAATCGATTCTTGATTGTATTCTCAATTTTTTATTATTAAAAGTAAATCTATCCTGTTTGGAACCCTTTTCATCCCATACGCCAATGAGATTTAGATCTCTTTTATATATTGTCAGCCATTCTCTCATTTTGGGCAAGGTGTTCTGTTTCCCTTTTGGTATCCGATCTGTGTTTGGGTTTAAGATTATATTAAAATCACCGCCTAGGATCACAGGAAAATTTACCGAGATTAAGTGAGAGTATAAAGATTGTAATGGGGTGGGGTCGTCTATGTTAGGGCCATAATACCCGGCTAAAATAAAGGTATTGTTGAAAAAAGAAATCTTGGCCAGGGCCCATCTCCCCTTAGGGTCTATCTCGGAGGATAGTATTTTTGCCTTCAGGGATTTTTTTATAAGAATAACAACCCCTTTTGAGGCGCATTGTTGGTCAGTACAGACATAGTCTTCAACCCAATAAAGAGTTTTAATGATCTCTTCCCATTCTTTTTTCATTAAGTGGGTTTCTTGTAATATTAATATTTCGCTATCGGCAAGTTTTAAGTATTCAAAGATTTTCCTTCTTCTGCTCTTAACTCTTAACCCGTTAACATTCCAGGTAATTATTTTTATATTCTTCAGATTTTTTTCCATCCCCCTCTGTGAGGTATATGGCGCTCTTTATTGATCATCTGGTTCCAGATTTTCTCCTCTATTTTGCGATGAGGACAATTTTTTGTTTTTTTCCCTAATTTGCTCCCAAACCCCATGTGCTCCCCCCTCTCCTTCCTCCCCTCTTAAAATGGCTGAAAGCCACTTGTATTCGTGAATATTTACAAGAAATGTAGAAAAGAAAAGAAAAAAGGAGGGACGGGGAGACACAAACCCTCCCTGGGAAAGCCTCCCTTTCCTTTGGGCCTTAATTATGGCCCTCTTTGAGCTCCGTGCCTAAAAAGAAAAAAGACTAGATAAGGATGCTAGTGTGAAAAGTAAGTCTTGATTCTAGAATCTAGATTTCATAGGATCTTCATGAATGTGATCTCCCACAGCAAGTGTATTTAGCTTTATGCCTAGGAGTGAGCTTGAGATTGAATTTGAATCTGGTCCCGCATTAGTGTTAACAAGTTATCAACCTCTAGAGGATCTTTTATATTATACATCTTGTTTCTCCACATGATTCTGAGTGAAGCCGGGAACTTCATTTGGACTGTAGCCCCAAGTGATTTTAATTCGGGCATTTTTTGACCCAACTCCCATTGCCTGTCTTGTGTCACCTTTGCAATGTCAGATTGGATTCTAAAAGACCAGTCATCTCTGTTAAATGTCCCTGTTTTTAAAGCCTCACTCAGAATCCTTTCTTTAATAGTATATGATTTAAAATTCACCAAGATCTTCCTAGGGTTCTTTCTTTCTTTAAGTTTCCCAAAAGGGTCACGGTGAACCCGCTGGATGTCATTTTCTAGGTCTGAAGATTTACACCATGGGAAATATTCCTCTAGTAGCGAGATGATACATTTCTTTATATCTGACCCTTCTCTGCCTTCTGGCACATTAAGAAATCTCAAGTTTGATCTCCTAGACTGGTTTTCCAAGGCTTCCAATTTTTCCTCCATACTTTTGTCCTTTGCTCTTAAATCTCTTATATTTTTTTCTGATGCTTCCACCCTCTTTGTCAGACCCACGGCTACAGCTTCTACTGTAGAGACTCTCTCATTTAGTGCCAGTAACTTTGAGTCCAGAGATACAAACCTTTCATGAAGTTTGGTTTGATTATCTTCTGATATCCTAAATCTGGAAGTCATCTCTGTGAACATTTTTTCCATAAGGATCTCCATACTACTGCTGCTAGACTCACAGAGATGTTTAACGGGATTATCAGATTTGTCAGGGTTAGAGTTAGTGTTAAATATACCCAAAGTAATGGCGTCAGGGGATACAGATTTTGTAACGTTCTCTAGCTCTGGAGTAAACGGCATAGTGGAACAACCAGGGGCAGGTTCATTTCCAAGGGAGCCTTGAGGAGTAGTCGTAGTATGAGACTGGTTCTGACTAGAAGTTTGATCCTGAGGTTGGGCTATCATCTGTGACTCCTCGAGATCCTGATTTTCCATCTCCTTCATTGAGAATTCAGACAAGAAGTTTCCCGGATCACTTATATCCCCCATTAGTGGCTGAGGTAACATTGGTACCTCTGGTGAGGCCTCTGGTGAGGCGGACTTTTCCATTGCAGATATAGAATATATTCTATCTTGGGGTTTATCCTGAACTTTAAAATAAGTCCTCAAAGAGGGTGTAATTTTTATTGCCGATTTTTTCCTTTTTTCCGCTAGTTCCTGCCTAACTTCCGATGTTCCTTTCTTATTTGTTGGTATCCCTTTATCTGATTTAGGGGCTTTACGCGAAACTCTCTTTGTAACTCGCGGTATTACCATTTGTTTAAGAGCAGGGGGAGCTGATTTTTTAAGAAAAAGCCTATTCCTTAGGCAGTAGGAGGACTTCTCCTGTGGGCACAAATCAAGTTGAGGCTCAGTTTTAATGTCCAAATCAGGAATATCAGAAACTAAGGTTTCAATTTTGTCTGTACCTGGGGGACTGTTGTTGGAAAAAACTCTTGTTTGTATTGCCTGTGTTGCTATCTCTGGGATTACTGGGGGTGTAGTGGCGCAGATTGTGCTTTCCTTCTGTCCCTCCACTTTTGCTCCAGCCAGTCTCCCTAAAGCGATGTATTGCAATTGAAATTGTAATTGTGACTGAAGTGATTGTAACAGAGTGTTACTCCCATAGGCTCCTGGTTGGAAAATCAGCTGGGGTAAGTCAGCCGGACCGGTTAATTTGTATCTTTTGTGTAATGCCCCCCGAACTGAATTGTCAGTTAAAGAACAGGAGCAGGTCTCAGAGCAAGTCTCAGAGTCAAAGTACTTCGTAGAACAAACTGCCCAGTTTCTAAACACTTCAACCGTCCCCACCTTACCTCCGGCACAGAAGGAGAATCGGCTCACTGCTTTCCTGCTGATCCGATGAGCACGCAGGGCTACCTCCCACTTTCCGATGTCTGCGTTAGCGGAGGACTCTGAGTCGAGCTCCGCATCACTGATGGGAAGGCGCCTCTCACCGGTGCTCTCTGTCCCGATGGCAGAGGTTGAAGAGGAATCCTGAGCGCTAACGCACAAACAAGCCCCTGCATTTCAGCCCATCACGATTACACGATTACACAGGTTCACTCAAGTATCGCATTGCATTCGCGAATTTCACAAAGCATCCTTCTGCACACAGAACCGCATGCGGAGCTCAGGCACGGAGCTCCCGACCGGTCTCAGCAGCCGGCCGCCATCTTTCCCTCGCAAATTTCACAAAGCATCCTTCTGCACACAGAACTGCATGCGGAGCTCAGGCACGGAGCTCCCGACCGGTCCCAGCAGCCGGCCGCCATCTGCGTGAGTACCTCTATGGGGGACTGACAGTGTGTGAGTGGCTGCATGGGTGTATGAATGGATATATCAGGATCTGTATTAGTGAGTGAGTTTGTGTATTAGTGGCTGTATGGGTGACTGAGTGGATGTATGTCTAGACCTATGATTTAGTAAGTTGGTGTGTACGTACTGGTATGGTTGTGTCAATGGTTTTTAGAATGGTAGTGTGGAAGTTGGAGTGGGTGAATGAAAGGTTATATTGGGGTGTGAATGGGTGGGGAGAAATTTTGTGGATGATGTCATTAGCGATGTCATTTGAGATGTCATCAGTGATATCATCAGTGATGTCACTGACCATGTCATGAGTAATGTAATATGTGAGGTCATAAGCAGTGCATTGCAGGGGCGAGAGTTACTGCTGAATTTCTATGGGTTTGTACAAGTGAATCCTGAGCCTAACTAAAATGTCTCTGTCACCTTTGTTTTTTTCAGTGAATTTCTAAGGTTCTTTAAATGCTAATTCCTAACTATAACATCCCTGTATCTTTTTTTTTTTCAGGGGATTTCTGTGGTTTTTAAAGAAGTAGCCATGTTTGTAGAGTAGTGGAGAAAGGGTGCGGGCCTGTGACCAGCTCTCAGGAATTCCACTGTGTAGGACTTACAGGAGGTACCAGGAGGGCTCCTTGGCCACCAAGATCCCTCTGGAGCAAAGGGAACTTTATCCCCCAACTAGCAGTGTGCCAGGAGGAACGTTGGCAGAATGGTGGAGAAATGCGGCAGGCTTTTGACAACTTCTCAGCAATCCTGCTATACGTGACATACTGGGGGTAACAGGAGGGGTAGTTTGCCCCCAAGGACATCCTTGGAGCCAACTAACCCTCCTATTACTTTATCTTTTCTCCCCTTTCATTTATTAGTACTGAAAGGTTGGAGTATTATAGTTACTTGTTGTTTGTTTCACAAGGGAAAATGTTTTGGTATCCTGAAGATGGTGAGGAAATTTCTCCCACTGCTTTCCCTTCAATACCGCAAGAACATTGTGCAAGCACTCGTGGGTTCGCGTTTAGATTACGCTAACGCACTCTTCGCTGGTCTGCCTAAATATCTGGTATCCAGATTGCAAGTGGTCCAAAACTCGGCGGCCAGAGCCATCTTTGGCCTTCCACGGAGAGCCAGTGCCTCTCTACTGCGTGGAAAGCTGCATTGGCTGTCTATTCCCAGCAGAATTAGTTTCAAAGTCCTTACGTTGGCGTTTAAAGCCCTCCACTGCATTGGCCCAGCTTACCTCAGGAAGCGGATTGTTCGCTAGGTTCCCCGGAGGAGTTTAAGATCTGCTGATCTGGCTAAAGTGGAGATACCAGTGATCAAACGCGTGCGGATGGGAGGCCGGTCTTTCCAGTTTATGGCGGCCAGGTTGTGGAATGAGCTCCCTCTATCACTCCGCAAGGCTAATAATCTTCTGGCCTTTAGAAAGGAGCTCAAGACGCTTCTATTCTCCACCTAACCAGTGGGCCTACAGTGTTTCTGCCGCTGGGTTTTTTCTTGGTTGTGTTCAGGACTCTCTGCCAAAGCGCCGGGACACCCGTTCTGGGTAGCCGTGCGCTCAAGAAATACAGTTCTAACATAACATAACATAACATAACAAGGACAAAGCACAACTCCTCGCGCTAGCTCCATGAATTTGAAATTGACCACGTGTTATTTTTAAAACTGCTAAATGTTCATGTTTCATTTTTAAACCCCTCTGTGATTACTTGGCTTGCACGTATCTGATCTGACTATTCTCCCCGGTCCACCGCAGCAATCTCATGCTGATTGTGTGGAGGGAGGCACTCACTTCCTGGTTGAGCCGAGCAGAGCAGCCATTGTGGCAGGGTGGCGCTCTAGTGGTTAACCAGCCACAGGGTACTTAAGATTTAGTCGGGCCGATGCGCTCGAGGACAAAGCACAACTCCTCGCACTAGCTCCACGAATTTGAAATTGCCCATGTGTTATTTTTAAAACTGCTAAATGTTCATGTTTAATTTTTAAACCCCTCTGTGATTACCTGGCTTGTGCGTATCTGATCTGACTGTTCTCCCTGGTCCTTTGCAGCAATCTCGTGCTGATTGTGTGGAGGGAGGCACTCACTTCCTGATTGAGCCGCACAGAGCGGCCATTGTGGCAGGGTGGCGCTCTAGTGGTTGAATAGCCATAGGGTACGTAAGATTCAGTCAGGCTGATGCGCTCGAGGACAAAGCACAACTCCTTGTGCTAGCTCCACGAATTTAAAATTGCCCACGTGTTATTTTTAAAACTGCTAAATGTTGATGTTTAATTTTTAAACCCTCTGTGATTACCTGTCTTACGCGTATCTGATCTGACTGGTCTCCCCGGTCCACCGCAGCAATCTTGTGCCGATTGTGTGGAGGGAGGCACTCACATCCTGGTTTAGCCGCGCAGAGCGTCCATTGTGGCAGGGTGTGAAAGAAAGTTGGGTAACCCAGTAAACCCTTGTTGGCTTGGGCAATATATAGTATCAATAGAAAATTGTCTACAAGGGATTTATTTAGGAAAATAGTAGAGAGCAATTTATAAGCATTAGTCAAGAAAGTTAGTTGTACAACAATCTAACTCTATTTTATCCGCAGGATAACAATGATTGTATCTTAAGTAGGTCAGAATAGAAGAAAGCACACGGGAAAAACCTATTAGTTGGAAACTGAATTTTATCATATTAGATCAGCATACTGGGATATATTCAGAGAATTATCTCATAGTATAAAATTATGAACAGATGCAACAATAAATGACACATCAGTTCATATTCAAAACAACAACTCCATACAAATTAACCAAGAGTAACTCAAGTCAAACATGAACCAAGGAGACTCTTTGGATCAATAAATTGTTATTGGAGATGGTGTGTAGGTCGATGTTTCGGTCTTGGTTGCAGACGTCAAAAGACCATCATCAGGACAATTATAATAGTGTGAAGAAAGCCCCTTAAAGGAGATGATGATGTAATGAGTAATGGACGGCTCGCTGGCCCAAGACAAGAAGTCCGAAATGTTCTTTCGGTGCTCCAGGGATGCAAAAGCTATCCTGATATAGTAATCGGACTTCTACTTCGAATAATACTTGAAGATATAAGTCGTCCACGTCTAAGGTAATGGTAAATCACGAGAAGAGACACACCGCACACACTTCCAACGGCAATTGCACATGGATGTGAACTGAGTGTGGGGTCGGCATTTTTGGCCACTTGATATGGGAGCTCCTCCCACTAAGACCCACTCGGTTGAAAGTTTAGGGATCACTGTTAACGTAGATCTATCACTTAATGGACAGGTAGGAGCGGTCGTATCCTCCAGCTTTTTCCAACTTAGAAAAATCAGAAAAATAGCTCACTTACTAACACACTCAGCACTCATTCAAGTAGTTATAGCCCTTGTACTCTCCCGCCTGGACTTTTCAAATAGCCTCATTTGGGCCTCCCAGTAGGCCTGTTAAAACGTCTTCAGATTGTCCAGAACCAGTTGGCCAGGCCCATCTGGAAACAACCCAAGTGGCAATCGGCTAGGGCTGGGTTGGAAAAACTCCACTGGCTGCCAGTGGCCTAAAGAATCGCCTTTAAAGCAGGATGCATCACCTTTAAGGCACTGCATGACAATGACCCCATTCATCAGGAATCTGATCACCAACTATAAACCATCGCGCAACCTACGATCTGCTCACCTGACCCTAGCAACCGTCCCCCTATTTAAGAAGAAACATTAAGGTGGTAGCTGCTTTTACTATCTGGCGGACACTTTCTGGAACTCCCTTCCGCCATCCGACAGACAAAGCAGTGATCTTCTGGCATTTTGAAAGTCTCTGAAAATGTGGCTATTCAAACAGGCTTACGCTTAGAATTGTGTCCCGTGTCTCTTACAAACAGTGCCATGAAACCTACGGGTGTACGCGCGCTCTAGAAATAGTTATTAATATAACATATTAACATAACATTGGTTATTATTCAGTAAACCAAAATCAATTCTGTCCCCCCACAGAACCAACACTCTCCACATTCCTATACACTCAGGTTCTGAGGGGCACTGGGTCACCCCGTTATACTAGATGTACCTTAAAGACTCACCGCAGCCAAGGGGACTTCATCCACCAACCAGGAGCTCTCCAGGAGATGCATTTGCAGGGTAGTGGAGAAAGGGGGCAGGCTTCCAGTGAGTTGCAGCTTTTGATTTTTTTTTATTTTAGGAAGGGGGCAATGTGGGCCCCCTTACCTGGACCATATTGGGCCCCAGGGACCCCCATCCCTGTGGCCTGATCCTACTAAAAAAAAGTTTAAAAAGGGGAGGGGCCAGCGTGGCCCCCTTACCCGCACGGTTTTGCCCCGGTGACCCCATCCCCTGGGTTGTTGCTACCTTACTGGGACCACGGGGATGCCTGAAAGCCCCTACGGTCCCTGACAGCCCCCCCCCCCGCCTACTGCAGGAGCCGACATTGCTTTTGGACAGAGTGAGCTGCTAACATGCATCTTCCTCTGTCCAAAAGCAATTCTGCTCCTCTTCATGGTAGCAAAAGCATTTTTAATGCTGTAACTTCCATGAAGCAGACCAGAGTTTGCTGAGGCATCTCCAGCCAAGCCATAGCAAATGGCAATGTCCTGGGGGTGGGCACCCTGTGACATTGCTGTAGACAGCCCTCAGGGGTGGATGTCCCCAGGGCCATGCAGGGCTCCAGGAAGGGGGTCTGTAAGATCTCCGTCCCATCTTGTATATAACCCAAGATGGTGGTTGGCCCCGGTGCTGGGGGGGTCCGCATCGGACCCCCTTCATTAGTGTATGTATGCCCCAGGGAAGAGGCAGTCTCCTGGGCAGTGGGGCTCCATGAGGCTCCTCCAATATTGTTTCAATAGCCCCAGAGAGGTGGCGGTCCTCAGGGCTGCATGCGGGCCCAGTGGACCCACCTGCATTAATAATGGATGGCCATCCCTGGGGCTTTGTTAAGCCCTAGGAGGAGGGCCTCATGCGCCCCCTCCTATATTAATCATATGCTCCTGGGACCTGGTACTGGATATGCCACAAGGAGGTAATCAGTGTACTGAAAGACAACTCTACTCCCTTACAGGTGTAGGCGCTCTGTGTCTCTTTACTGCTTGTGCATAGACCTTGGGACTCTCAGTGAAGGAAGTGCACTGGGTATCTTTTAGGGTGAAGGCAAAGAGGTCCTCATTGTATGAATCAACTTTAATGCTGAAAAACGCTGAAGAGAGAAAAATACTCTGCCTCTACAGGCATAGAAGATATTATAGTATTGGTGTCAGGCTCAACTGGCTCTAAGGGAACCACAACTTGGTTTATCTGGCTTGAATCTTGTATATGCTGTATTACCTTTGGGCAGTGGAATAATAGGAATATTACAGGAGCAAGTGGACTTTTTGAATTTTACCCTGGTGTAAGAGAGACTAAATCAACTGTTTTATTCCCTCCTCTGTCTGAGGTGACAGTCTGTCCTAACATGCAGATGTTTATCCGGCATTCTCTGTAAGTGTAACGTTCTGGTTAGGGCATGTTTTCAACAATCCTGCCTCATTTTTATGTTTTACCCCAACCTCTGAGTTCACTAGTTCTAGAACCTTGTTTTTAGTCATCTGTAAATACACATTCTCTTCAAGATTATCAAAACTGCAATCCAACCATTTCTGAACATGCACAAGCCCAACACCATTCTTCACCATCTCTTAACACAGGCACTATTCCCAATGGAAATGTAAAATCCTCAGGCATGTCTGATACCTTCATTTTAAAACACTGGGCTGGGTGTTCTGCAAATAGGGTCATGATCCCTCTCCCTCCACATCTTCTTATGCTTATCCTTGTTTTCCCTGGAAAGCATTCCGCATGAAGCGCTGTTTCTTCTGTAAGTCTCTTGGCATCAGCAAGAATAATACTGATCCCTACTCCTGTCTCCTCTCTACTATGCTCGTCCTCCACCCTTTCTACTCTGTGCCCTTTGGTAATGTTATTCAGTAAGGTAAGCCCCACCCGGCATATATTATACAAAGGTGTGCAAGAAGCAGCATAAAGGGGTCAATAATTTTTGTTCTTGGTCCTAGAACAGACCCACAATGTCCAATCTAGTTCCAGGAGGGCTGAATGAAAGGTATCATTTCATTACAGCCTCTATGTATATTCTTCCATTTATGTTAAATGTATTCAGATTACTAATGATGATATCCTGAAAATGTTAACATGTATTCAGCAACAATTTGACTCGTTTTCCTACGCATATGAAAGTCGCAAGACATTATCACAGCCACGTTAAATTTAACATTTTCATAAATTAGCACTTCTGAACTAATATGTTCTTGTCTGTACATTAATGGTTGTGTGTTCTCCCACCATGGAATATTAAGGAAATTTGATACAAAGCAATTAAGTGATTGGTGAACTACAAGCATACCTTCTATATTTTATTCCTCTGGTCTGGAGTGCCCATTTAGAACTAGGCGCACTCCACTAAACACTTTTAATTACTCACTTAAACAGACAGTCAGACAGCTACTAAATCCTCCATCCAGACAGTTATATATCTACTCAGTCTTCAATACAGATTGGTATATATATATAATAATACATATTTAAATTTCAAACTAAACCACATTCACTGGATGATGTAATCAGTGATGTCATCAGTGATGTAATTTTTGATGTCATCAGTGATCTAATTTGAGATGTCATCAGTGATGTCATCAGTGAGGTCACTGACCATGTCATGAATGATGTAATATGTGACATCATCAGCAGTGCATTGCGGGTGCGCGAGTTATAATTAGCAGAACTAACTATAACTGAGGAATTTCTATGGTTTTGTACGAGTAAAATGTCCAGCTAACTATAAAACCCCTGAAACCTATGTTTTTTTTCTGTGAATTTCTAAGGTTTTTTAAATGCTAATTTCTAACTATAACATCTCTGAAACTTATGGTTTTTTCAGTGAATTTCAAAGCTTTTTTAAATACTATTTTCTAACTATAACGTCTCTGAAACCTATTGTTTTTTCAGTGAATTTCAAAGGTTTTTTAAATGCTAAGTTTTAAGTGTAATAGTAGTTACACCTATTTTTTTTACTGATTTTCTACAGTTTTTTTAACTGTTTATTTATAAATATTTTATTCATTTAATAACATAATATATTTTTCTGAAAATAGCAAAAAAACTTTTTTTTAAAAAATTCAAACTGAAATATTGTTGAATTTTTTTGTTTTATTTTTTATTTTAATATATTTATATTATTTCCCAGCATTTGCGACACATGCGCATTATCGTACGCGACGCTTATGCAGCAGCAGGTCCCGCATGATGTCATATACGTGTGCGACTACCGCAAAAACATTTTATGTTCTAAAATGATATGTATGTGTCTTTAATATACATACTAGGGCAAGAGATTATCTAAGATAGTCATTAAAATAATATATTTGTACTTATAATAAACTTATATTATTTTTAAATATATTTTCGCACAGTCGCATCAGGTGCGTGCTTTGTGAGCGCAGAGTGTGCAGATCCCATGTGACCTCAAAAAAAAGATTTCATTGGTTCATAACATTTCTCACTGTAACTATTGAAGGACCCCACCCATTTTAATCATTCTTGTTGGAGCATCTTTAAAGAGACATCTCTTTTTCTACAAGAACCCTTTTTGCTTTTTTTGGGGATTTTCAAAAAATATCAAACAAAATGGCATGGACAGCAGCAGCAGCAGCAGGAGGAAGTATCTTCTGAAGAATAATTCTTGCAGGAGGCCCCACGTCCACAGAGGCCAGAATCTATAGTGTGAAAATTCTTCATTTTTTCACCTGGAGAGAAAACAAGCATTTGCAATGCAATAGGTCTCGCATTTACGAGAGTTTTGAGCTATTCGCATTGTAAATGACAAAACATTTTATTTAGGTGTTGTTTTTTAACACCTTGCATGCTCAAGATGGCTCCCGGCTGTCATGTATCATGGTGGGCATGTGCGCAGGACGGCCAGGAGCTGTCTGAATGCCGCCCTCCATTTATTTCTCCAGCACAGCGCGGGAAATAAACTCGGGTGCAAGGGGTAAAAACAGATAGATAAAAGGCCTTGCCATTTACAATACTATTAGCTTAAACTCACAAATGTGAGACCTATTGCATTGCAAATGTGTTTGTGCTTTAAATAGTTTTTTGGAATGCGTTAGGAGGGAGCGTGTCCTGCCTGCAAAAGCAGGCCAGACAAAGCTGTTTGATAAAATAGTCCTCGGAGGCTGTAATTAAAGCCTATGGAGTAACAACACAACTTACAGGGGTTGTCGCCATGGGAGGTTGGAAACTGAGACAAGGCGGTACTAAGGAGGGACTACTAAGCCTATTGATGAGTCAGTTTACATTGGACAAAGGCACATGCCAATGAAACTTATGGGTGACATTGGCGGAGCTTCAAGTCCCTACTTGCATACAGCATGCCTCACAGAGCTGCCAATGTGCTGCCCAGTCTGACCTAAAAGGGATGGAATTTTTGGAAGGCAGTTGACCCCTAATCTCTTTCATTCCATCAGCGTAGGATCTCATGTGGGAAAATGTATTTTACACGTGGTAAGTAGATAGCCCTCTATAGGCAAAGGCTAGATGGATAATCTAAGTATAAACCTAAATCGGAGAATGTCAGTTTCCTGAAATTCCATCTCATGCAACATCATTGTCTGCTGTAATTACCTAAAAGGTATGTCCACAGACGTGTATACCACTGCAGAAGACCAGCATGGAGTCAAAGCTGCACAGTAAACTAGCTACGTAGGAGGCAGTTGAATGCATTCACTCACACTGTAGTACGGAAGGTCATGACTTTCTAACAGCTTACCCCTGATGAAAGATCAACTTGAACAGTTATTATTAATTTTTACTGGATCAAGTCGAGGGATCTGGATTTTGGGCATTGGACTGCATGGGCCCTGTTTGTGGAAAAGTTGACACTGACACTGGGTGTAAATTAAATCCTTATGTGGTTGTAAATTGTATCTTTTTTTTGGCTATTCCCAGAGCGTTCTCATTGAAACATTCAAAGCTCATGCCAGACAGAAGGAACAGATGTGAGAATGTGACATTGAAGGGAAAAAACACTTCTAGTCTGTTTCCTAACTTGTACTGGAGTATTCTATGCATTGCGTACAATTTGCGTTTTTAGGCATAGTACATTTGAAAAGTTTTTATTGTGAATTTTGAACAATTGTATTCTTTAAGTCAGACTTATATTTATCAGTGTTCTACTTCCTGAACTCTCCTGGTAAAAACTGGATTAATTGGAACTAATTCCCACACTTTTAGTTGCATTTACTTACCCCCGGATCTTTGATGAGTAATGTAAAAGTGCTGAAAAGAAAAGTGTGTCAAACGTGTTTGCACTTTTTACACCTGAGTGAATAGTGACAACATTTTCATGAGATTTCCCTGACCACCTCTTTAGCACACCTCTGGAAATGACAAAAACTGCCAAGTTGACTAAAAAGAACGTGTGCTCAAGATTTTCACAGGTGAGTAAATTCTGCATATTTGTCTCACGTACATATGTATTTTTTTACACCTTTGTGAATCGTGTAACTTGTTGTAAGCAAATCAAAAGTAGATCTGGGAAAATAATTTGTAGACAGAGCACCATATATTCCCAGCAAAAAAAAACCCCAATTGACGTTCTTTAGTTTACGGATAATAAAATACATCATTTATCAGCCCAGACAGAAGGAATGTTTAGTGCAGCTCTTTCCAGCAGGGGGGTTTGGCTACGTTTATGCTTGTTGGGATACGAGGGAGTGTCTCTGTTTGTAGAAGCCTGCAAAGGAATATGCGCTGTTACCAGCCTGACCCCTGCAGTAGCGGTCGCTCCTCCCTGGTATCTCCTTTTGGTATCGTAGAGCTTTGCTCCCTACTGCTGCCAAAAACAATTCTGACCAGCCTGACTCACATTTAATTGTTGCCTGCTCAGTTTTGTAGCGCTTAATTGCCTGCTCAGTTTTGTAGCGCTTAATTTTGCTCAAGCGCTCGCATTGCCTATAATAATATTTGTGCTTAATTGTGAATTGTGCCTGTGTACTATCATAGCGCTCCACTGCTCGCATTGCCAGCATAGCTTCCTTAGTTTAATTTGTGCCTGATTGTGCCCATAGCTACATGTTCACATCGTGCCCCAGTCTCATCCTGTTTGCCTTGTTGTCGCTGCCATTTGGTGGTTGTGCCTCCAGCCCGTCCCCCCACCTCACTCCCGCCTCCCAGCTGCCCCTCCCTCCCTCCGCCCCCTCCAATATCCATTTATGACAGATGGACCTACGCGCAGCATACACGCGCAGCGGATGCGCCCCATGCATGCCGAAGGCGCGCCAAAGGTAAGCCTGTCTACGCCCGTCCGCGCCTGGACCGCGCCCAGCGCCAGACCCCCTGGTCCTCGCAAAACCCACTCCTTCCGCATAATGTTTCACGCCGCTACCCTCTTTGCCCTTAACCCCGGACGCACACCACAATGCTGCGAAGCTGCCCCAGGACACACCCATGGTCCTTTCGCCTGCCACTCCTGCAAGTTCGCCTGCACCAGGACCCACACCAAATCCACTACCTCCAAACACAGCTCCAACTCCAACCACCTGAAGTGTATCCTGCTGAACACCCGCTCGGTCCACAGACACGCCACTGAACTCTGGGACCTACTCGACACTGCATCGCCGGACGTCGCCTTCCTTACAGAAACCTGGATGAACGCTTCATCAGCGCCCGTCATCGCCATAGCCATCCCGGAAAAGACCATCCGAAAAGACAGCACCAACCAAACAGGAGGAGGCATCGCCATCGTCCATAAGAACACCATCCGAATCACGACCTGCTCTGACGATAACCTAGCGACCGCCGAACACCTTCATTTCCAGATCCACACTGACCCCAGGACCACACTTAGAGGCACCCTCATCTACAGACCACCAGGAACCCGCACACAATTCAACGAAGACATCACCGACTTCATCAGCCCACATGCCCTCACCTCCGAGAACTACATTCTACTGGGAGACCTCAACTTCCACCTGGAAAAGAAAAACGACAGCAACACCACCACCCTTCTGGACAACCTGGCCAATCTCGGACTCAAACAACTTGTTGACACCCCCACCCACCTTGCCGGACACACGCTTGACCCTATATTCACCTCCAGCAAACACATCTCCTTCAATCACACCACAGCTCTCCATTGGACAGACCACAACTGCGTTCACTTCAGCTACAAAAAGACCACAACCCACAACCCCCCACAACCTATTCCTCGAAGAAACTGGAACAAAATCACCACCGACCAACTCTTCACATCACTAAACCAAAACCCTCCTGCCATATCATCGGACCCAAACCAAGCTGCCACCAAACTCACACAATGGATCACCCACAGCGCTGACGTATTAGCACCCTTGAAAAACCATCAGATCAAACAAGGTAGCAAAAAGGCCCCCTGGTTCAACGATGACCTTAAGAAATCCAAGAAGTTATGTCGTACCCTCGAGAAAACCTGGAGAAAAAACCCAACCTCTGACAACCTGACCACCTTCAAGGACGCCACCCGAAAAAACCACCAATTGATCCGATCCCCCAAGAAATCAGCATTCAATGATCGACTCGAGAACAACGCCCACAACAGCAAGGAACTATTCAACATCGTCAAAGAATTTACCAACCCCACCGCCGGCACCAACGACATCACTCCCTCCCAAGACCTCTGCGACTCTTTATCCTCTTTCTTCCACAACAAAATCGCCGACATACATAACAGCTTTGAAAACCAGTCCCATGAACAGCCCACTCCACCCACCTCCGAACCAAAACAGCACTCTCACAACCGTTTCGCCTGGAACCCAATCACCACTGAAGACACCATCCGACGATGAACTCCACTCACTCAGGATCGCCAACCGACCCATGTCCCCACCACATCTTCAACAAAGCAGACTCCATCATTGCACCCCATCTCCGCGATGTCATCAACTGTTCCTTCAACTCCGCTACCTTCCCGGAAAGCTGGAAACATGCCGAACTCAGCGCCCTTCTGAAGAAACCCACAGCAGACCCCTCTGAACTTAAGAACTACCATCCCATCTCACTCCTCCCATTCCCTGCCACAGTCATTGAGAAAGCCGTCAATAGTCAGCTCGCCGCCTTCCTTGAATCCAACAATTCCCTCCACCCTTCACAGTCTGGCTTCCGAGCCAAACACAGCCCCGAAACCGCCCTCATCGCAGCTACAGACGACATCCGAACGCTACTGGACAATGGAGAAACAGTAGCCCTCATCCTACTCGACCTCTCCGCCGCCTTCGACACAGTATGTCATAGCACACTCATACAACGCCTCAACAACGTCGGAATTCAAGGAAAAGCTTTGGATTGGATCATCTCGTTCCTCGCCGGAAGAACCCAGAGAGTCCACCTCCCCCCATTCAAATCAGAGGCCACCGAAGTCATCTGTGGTGTACCACAAGGATCTTCACTCAGCCCCACCCTCTTCAACATATACATGAGTCCCCTCGCATCCATCGCACGCCAACACAACCTCAACATCATCTCCTACGCAGACGACACCCAGCTGATCCTCTCCCTTACCAAAGACCCAAACACCGCCAAAACCAATCTACATGAAGGAATGAAAGAAGTAGCCGAATGGATGAAGAACAGCCGTTTAAAACTTAACTCGGACAAAACGGAAGTCCTCATCTTAGGATCATCCCCCTCTGCCTGGGACGACTCATGGTGGCCACCGGCCCTGTGTACAGCACCCATACCTACAGATCACGCACGTAACCTGGGCTTCATCCTAGACTCCTCCCTCTCGATGACCAGACAAGTCAATGCCGTCTCATCTTCATGCTTCAACATCCTACGCATGCTCAAAAAAATCTTCCGCTTGATCCTCACCGAAACAAGAAAGACAGTCACCCATGCACTGGTCACCAGCCGATTGGATTATGGAAATACCCTTTACGCCGGGACCACAGCCAAACTACAGAAAAAACTCCAACACATCCAAAACGCCTCAGCCAGACTCATACTGGACATTCCCCATCATGCTCACATTTCCGGTCACCTGAAGGATCTCCACTGGCTCCCCGTCAACAAGAGAATAACGTTGCGTCTCCTCACCCACACACACAAGGCCCTCGATGACCTAGGACCCGAATGCCTCAACACACGACTGTCCTTCTACACACCCACCTGCCAACTACGATCATTCAATCAAGCCCTCGCCGCAATTCCGCGCATCCACAGATCCACCATGGGAGGAAGATCCTTCTCCTACTTAGCGGCCAAAACCTGGAATTCTCTCCCCACTCACCTCCGACTTACACAGAACCACCTCTCCTTCAGAAAGCAACTAAAAACCTGGCTATTTGATAAGTAATGCACCCACCCTCCCTCAAGCGCCTTGAGACCCTCTGGGTGAGTAGTGCGCTATACAAATTCCTGAACTTGAACTTGAACTTGAACTTGAACTATCTTAGCGGAGCCATCGGGGGGAGGGAAACTAAAAGCACGCGATGCGCACACTGCCAGCCTCCGGGAACAGGAAATGTGCACGCATACGGAGTGCACATCTCCTATCCGCTCCCGCCACCTCCTGTCTACCTTCGCGAATGAAAGCCACAGCAATAGAGTCTCGCTAAGCGAAGCAGCTGCGCTGCATTCTCAACGCGAGACCTAAAAAGTAAATGCAAGAAAGGTGAAGTGCAAAATTTGTGACCGAGTCCTGTCAAGAGGCAGTAAAAAAAATACTCTTGTGGCACTGCTTCTATGTACAAGCATCTCCAGACCACATATCCTCTCAATCTTGCTCAGGAGGAAATGAGGCGAGCTGCTTTGAACCCCTCACCTGCTGTGGCAAGTACGTCTGGAGCATCCTCAGGAACACCTGCAATGGACATTAGGCCAGAATTCGCCTTTCTCGAGCAACACTGCGTGAAGTATAAGAAACCTATATGCTTCGGTGAGCAGTCAGTGGATGCAGTTTGTGCTGCGCAACGCAACTATCGTTGTTTTTTGTTGTTGTTTTTGGAATGATAAGTAATCCCAAAAGTTTCCTGTTTTATTTGTTAATTATTTTGTTAATTTTTTGAAAAAACACCCCAAGAAATAAAAAATCGTTAAAAAAAATACAAAAGAAAAAAGAAGAAAAAAAAAGTTCTTATCAAAACTACCTTATCTGGTTAAAGAAAGAACTATAATTGCAAGGTAATGTGTGAAAGCTTGGTTGAATATATGTATACAGCATGATTGACTGAAAGAATGCATTAGTAGTGTATGGTGAATTTAAAGGTGAAGATTTATGGGGACGTACTGCAACATGACACTGCAAGCTCTTTAGCTGCACTGCACTGTGGCAACTCCGAAACACAAGGATGTGACATATGTACATGAATATGTTGCAACTCTGTGCTTCCCTCTGCACTGCTGCACAAACTGCAGCCATGCAGTGACACAGGCACCCTTGCACCATGGTGCAAGGATGTCTGTGTTATGCGGAGATTGTTTTTGAGCAGGAAGGGACACCTTCCTGCACAAAAACAATCAGTAAAGGCATTTTCCTCTTTCAATGTATGCGGTGTAATGCAGCATGCATTGAAAGAGGATAAAATGAGGAGAAATTAAAACAATTCTCTTCATTGCGCCTTGCTACACCAACTCTAGGATGGCGCAGCATTCACACGCATCTCCAGATTTACGATTTCTCATAAATCTGGAGATGTGTCTATGGATCGCCCCTTTAATGCAAAGTTCAGTGTATGAAGGGGTCGTATTTACAAGGAGAAGAAAAACCATGCAGGGTGGCTTTTCCTCTCCTTGTAAATATGAAGGAGTGCCTGGTGCCATCACTACGTTACAAAAAGAGATATACTAGTGGCGCAGGATGCTTCTAAATCTGCCCCATAAGTTCTTAGGTATTGGCAGACTGATACAATAAAAATATAGGGGGAGATGTATCAAGATTCCATTTTGCGAGTCCATAATTGCGATTTTTTGCGAATCGCAATTTAGGAATCGCAAAATGGGATGTATGATGAAATCTGCGATAAATGTGCGATTTCTAAAAAATCGCAGAATTTTTTGCGATATTCTTGTGATTTCCTATTATGCAATGCGATTTCTTTGATACATGCCAATTGCTCTTTTTTGTTGTTGCAAACACTGCGAAATTGCGATTCGCAGCATTTGCGAGATGCTAACCTCTTGATACATCTGCCCCATAGTGCTGGTGGGGTGATTGAAGAATTGCATGAGACTGACAGGAGATATCCTACGCTGCATGAGTACTACTTCAGTATTTAAAGGAGTGGACCAATAGTATGTATCTGCTTAGAGATTTGTAGGGATTATGCACAGAATATTTTATATGTACTTGTGTTGGTGCTGAGGTCATTTTATAAGAATGCCACTAGTAACTGGACTCATGACAGTGCTGCAAACAGAGTGAACACTTAATTTAAAAGTGCTTACGTATTGGTGGAGTGATAGGATAAGTAAATAGTGGTAGATACGTAATTAAAGAAGTGCATGGGACAGGCGGGACGATTCCTACACTGCATGAGTAGTAACTGGGTATTTAGAAAAGTGTATCAATAGTATGTAGCTATTTAGAGGTCTGCTTGGATAGTGCACAAAATATTATAGCTGTACTTGTGTTAGTAGCTAGGCCATTCCATAAGTTCATGACTAGACTCTAGAATAATTTTAGTATTATAAACAGTGTATAGTGAATTTATAAGTGCTTAGGTATTGGTGGAGTAATAGGATAAGTAGATAGTGCTGGATGGATGATTGGAGAGAGACATGCACGGGACAGACAGGATGATTCCTACACTGCATAGGCACTAACTGAGTATTTAGAAGAGTGTATCAATAGTATGTAGCTGGTTAGAGGTGTGAATGCATAGTGTACAAAATATTGTACCTGCACTTGTGTTAGTGACTACGCCATTCATTAAGTATACAACTAATAATTGGAGTAATTTCAGTGTTGCAAAGAAAGTGCGTGCTGAATTTATAAGTGCTTAGGTATTGGTGGAGTGATAGGATACGTAGATAATGCTGGATGGGTGAATGGAGAAGTGTATGGGACAGACAGAAGGATTCCTAGACTGCATAGGTACTAACTGGGTGTTTAGAAGAGTGTATCAATAGTATGTAGCTGGCTAGAGGTCTGCATGCATAGTGCTCAGAATATTGTAGCTGTACTAGTATTGGTGTGTTTATGGTTTCGAGAATGGTAGTCTGTATTTTAGGGTGTGAGGAGGTGTATCAGATGATCACGTGGACGATGTCATCAGTGATGTCATTTGAGATGTCATCAGTGATGTCACTGACCATGTCATGAGGGATGTAATATGTGAAGTCATCAGCACTGCATTGCGGGGCGCGAGTTATAGTTAGCACAACTAACTATAACGGCCGAATTTCTCTTGTTTTGTACGAGTGAAATGTCCAACTAACTGTGACATCCATGAAGCCTGTGGTTTTTTCAGTGAATTTCTGAGGTTTTTTAAATGCTAATTTTTAACTATAATGTCCCTGAAACTTGTGTTTTTTTCAGTGAATGTTATATATATGTATTTAATCTCCTCTCACTCTTACAAAGAAGGAATCAGCACTCAGGTTGTAGTTTGGAAGTATTTAATCTGCAAAGGACGTGATCCACGTGTTTCGGCTTGTCCGAACCTTGATAACGATACAAGCTGCATTGTAGCATCCTTATTTAAATGTAAAAATGCCTAAAGTCGCCAACAATAACAAAGGACTACATATTACTTTAATCCAAAAAGCTGGCGGCCATATTGGCCTGGTCACGATGTAAAGATTCAGGAATTGATACAATAAAGAAAAGAAAACAAATGTTAATATGCACACAATGATATTTCAGCATATCTTGCCCTGTGACCGCCATACCTGTATGTTCGTTAACGTGACTTATTCATAAAATCTTTGTCAAAGGTCTTCTATGATTTTAAAATAACATCCCTATTACAGAATCCCCGAATGGGGTCTTTAACCCAAATATTCATTAAATCCAAAGACTCTTATATGAGGAACTTGTCCTCGATGCAATCAGCCCTCCCTTGACATGAACATTATTTTTACAGTGGAGGTATGGCACACGCCCTTTTAGAGCATTCAGCAGCACTTGGTCCCACCCCACTACCCCAGAGCTTTGTCCAGCTTGTATGTACCACCAGGAAAATTAATTGCATGTTTTATTTTTCTGCAAAGCTTATCAGAAACCTAGAAAGTACTGGCTGGTCCCCCTTCTTAAAAATCTGGGGTTCAGGCATTACTTGCCGGCTTACAGAATACTAAAGAGGGACGTCACGTTTCACCTCCGATTGTGTTTGCGGTAGCCAAATTTATAACTGCAATGTGGCATATACGTACCCATTGTCTGAAACTTGCCATTGATCCAGCATAATTTTTTAAAACTATTCCTTGTCTGCTGACATCTAATTGAAATACAGTGCATTCAATTTATGATATTTTAAATCAATTATGTGATCCATGATATGTAAAATATTGGAACTGCTTGATTTTGAATAAGTGGATGAAAGCTCTAATGTCATTTTATTTATCCATTTTAGAATGAACATGTATTAACCTACCGTATTTCTTTAAACTTTGTATGTGCTCTTTTATGATCTATTTGATCGAAATAAAGAACAAAAAATAATAATAATAATAATAAACATACTTAGAATTGCAAACATCAACATAAACAATGAACTACACATTACTTTAAAGTGAAATACAATCAGCCATATTAATCTGGGCACGTTGCGTATTATAATGGTTCTTACACGAAAGAAAAGAAAAAAAAGGGGTGTTAATATACATACACTATCCCTAAATAAAGTTCTAGCGATAATAGCTCCATTTCATTCACAGCTCATTTGAGATGTCATGAGGGATGTCATGAGTGATGTAGCTGACCATGTCATGAATGATGTAATGTCTGAAGTCATTAGCAGTACATTGTGGGGGCGTAAGTTATAGTTAGCTCAGGTAACTATAACTGCTGAATTTCACTGGTTGTGTATGAGTGAAATCTGAGTCTAACTATACTGTCCCTGTAATCTTTGTTTTTTTCAGCAAATTTCTAGTTTTTTTTTTAACGTTAAGTAAGATGCATATCACAATGGAAGTTGGGGGGTTGGAAGCAGGGCCTGGTATTGTGCTGCCCCCTCCCAGCAAGCTGCTTCTGTCTTCCCGCCTCCTAGCCATCCATTGTCCAAGTCCATGTCCCTTCTCCCTTATTATAGCCCTGTGTGGCCGTTGTTCTGCCACTGGCCTTCTTGCCTACTCTGAACAGTTAGCTTGCTCCTCCATCCACCTCCTCCCTATCCTCTGTTGTCTGAATCCATGGTCTAGCCTCCTCCCTCCTGCCATGCATGGTCTGATGTGCTGCCACTGCCCTCCATTTAGCATGATGTACCAGTCCACTCCTCCTGCCCTCCGTTGCCCAATTCTATGCCTCATCATTGACCTCCTGCTTAGCCTCTGCGCTTAGCTTGCTGCCCCTATTCTCCTTCCCCCTGCCCTCAGATATCTGTGTGCATGCCCCTGCTCCATCCTTTTTGCCCACCATGTTCCATGGACCTGCCACTCCTATCTATTCTGAGTGTTCTGTTGAGCTGCCACTCCCCTAACACCTGCCTAGCATTGTCAGATGACTGTAACCTGTCCCTGCCATCTCCACCCTGCCTGCTCACATTCCACGACCCTAACACCTTCCTTCTGTCCCCCATGGTCCATTTTAATGCCACACCCTTCTGCCCTCCCTGATCTGTTGTACTGCAACTGCTCCTCCTGCCTGCCCTCCATGGTCTGTTTTGAGGTCCCTTCCTCTGAACTCTCTTGTTGTGCCCAGGTCCTGACCCTCCCTTCTATCCTCCATGGTCTTTTGTGCATGCCCCTGCACCCTGCTTCTTGCCCATCATAGCCATTGTGCTGCCACTAACCCTCCTGCTTGCCATGCATGGTCTTCTGTGCTGCCATGGCCCATACCACCTTCCCTGTGTGGTCAGCTAGCTGCCCCTGGCCCCTCCCACCTTCCTTACATGGTCTGTGTGTATGCCATTATAGTCTCACTGTTGCTCTCTGTGATGTTTCTTGCTTCTAGTACCCTTCCTGCCTGACCTCCATGGTCATCTTGCAGGTCCTGCCCTGCCCCCTTGCCCCCAGCCCTCTGTTTCTGCAGACCCCTATTCCCTCCCTCCTGGCTTGTCTGTTCCATTGTAATGCCCCTGATCCATCCCTCCTGCCCTTTATGGTCCGTTATGCTGAAGCTTTCTCTCCTGTCTGTCCATTATGGTCAGCTAGCTACCATTGCCTCTTTTCCCTCTGTTCTCTGTTGTCCATGTGCATGGTTCTGTACCCTCCTACTGCTTTTTATGGATTGTTGTGCTGCACACCCGTCCCGCATGCCCTTTGTGGTGTATTGTGCTGCTGCAAACCCTGATGCCTGCCCTCTAGGGTCAGTTTGGTGCACCTCTCCATGTCCCTCCTGTCCTCTGTTATCCGAGTCCATGTCCCTACCCCAATTTTTCCTGACTTCCATGATCCAATGTACCATACTTGCTAACATTTTGAACTTGGTAAGAGGGAGATTTTGAAAAAAAACTGGGGTATTGATTTTCCCCTTTGACTTACATTGAAAAAGAGGAGATTGTAGACAGGAGACAGATCAAATAAAGCCCATTTGGGCTTAAAAACATTGGACGTTTCCTGGCTCAATCGGGTCTGTTGGCATGTATGGTTGTACTACCACTGCCTCTTCCTACTGCCCACAATGGTCTATTATATTGCCACAGCCTCTCTTGCCAGTCCTGTATTGTTGCCCCTGCCCCCCCTTTCCACTGCCCTCTTTAGTGTGTTGTGCTGCCACTGCCCTCCCTGCCTGCCCAATGTGGTCAAATGGTTACCTCTGCACCCTCCTACCTGCCTTCAATTTTCAGAGTCCGTGTCCCTGGCCTCTGCCTCTCAACAGTATCCTAATGAACAACCAGATTTCTAACATTCTATATTTATTACAAAAGTGTGGAACACCTGACGTCATCTTGATGTAATCAAAACTGTAATACCTAGAGCATTTCCTTTAGAAATTACCTATATGAGCGGGTCTTATTTGCATCAAAATTATGGTTAGTGCTCTATAAAACTAAAATGAAGACATATTTTCGGAGTTTTCAAATAGCGACAAAGCACTTTTAAATTATTTGTTATCTTTATGTTTTTTTATCCATTAGATCACTTGATTAAATGTTGAACTTAGGCGAGAGGATGTGGTGTTACTACCAGAGCTGCAGACTTTGCAACTGGGGAACCAGGTTGGAGTTTCTGCTTCAGCTCAACATTTTGTGATTCTGGTCAAATCACTTAATGTCTAAAACCAAAATTAATTTGTTCTTGTGTGATGTAAACAAAGCTAATGTAAAGCACTCCAATACCTGACAAGTCTGCACTTAATAAAACTGCAAAAACACAAACAATAAAAATTGTTTTGCACACGTTTGTCATTGTGCTACATGTGGGCTACATCTGGGTGATATTTGTGCTACATTTATGCTCTTTTGTCTCTAGTGGCCATCTTGGGAGATATATTTGTTATGAATTTTCCTCATTTCCTCATTTTCTGCAGTCTCCTCAGTAGGAAATGCTTTCCGTTTTTTACTTTGATTCCATCAAGAAGGTATTCAGATATGTCAAACATTTGCCATAAATTCTGAATGTTATCACTCTAGTTGCTCATTAGATCACTGTAGTAAAGCTACTGCTCACCACTGAAGTGTGCTGCTGGTATTAACAGTGCATGTTTCAGTCTACATGTCAGATTTTTTTAATGAAATAGAAGAGGATTTGAGAAGTCACTCAAAATGTGCCATCATTTTTCTTTCTTCAGCACTAATCATAACTTCAATGGCAAAATTAACCCCCTCATTGTGTTCCTTTTTAAATTAAATGTTTTAAGTGTTACCAGTTTATTCCGATCAAGATGGGTTCAGGTGTGCCACACTTTTGTCATAAGTAAGACAGTAAGCGCTCTAGTTGTTCTTAAGAACACTCTGGGACATTCTGTCATTGAGCTATACGTGGGCTACATCTGGATGATATTTGTGCTACATTTGGGCTCTTTTCTCTGGTGGCCATCTTGGGAGACTATAGGTTATAGTTAGGAATTATAATTTAAAAAACCTTAGAAATTCACTTTAAAAAACATAGGTTTCAGGGGTGTTATAGTTAGCTAGACATTTCACTCATACAAAACCATTGAAATTCCTCTGTTATAGTTAGTTGTACTAACTGTAACTCTCGCGCCGGCAATTCACTGGTGATGATGTCACATATTAAGTCATTCATGACATGGTCAGTGACATCACTGATGGGATGGTGCAGTGAGCTAAAAAACGGTGATGGATCAAGCCCTGATCTTTGGACTGGGTAAGAGTGGTCTGCTTAATTCAGACACTCTGTTCATCACCACCCCCTTTTCTGAATCATTTTGTCCACCATAAGCGTGGAAGGGTATACTCAGATGTGAGTCCCTTGCTCATTGCACCATCAGGATTCAAGCAAGCCGGGCCGACGACGGCCGAAATGCCAGAAACCGGTCCCCGGAAGCTTGTTTCCTTCCCAGTATAAGAATTGGCTTGGTAGTTTGGTTTGCCCTGTTCCCATCATGCACTGGGACAGGAACAGACTAATTTGCATGCAGCCAGGTTCTGAGCTGGGATGGTGCAGTGAGCTAAAAAACGGTGATGGATCAAGCCCTGATCTTTGGACTGGGTAAGAGTGGTCTGCTTAATTCAGACACTCTGTTCATCACCACCCCCTTTTCTGAATCATTTTGTCCACCATAAGCGTGGAAGGGTATACTCAGATGTGAGTCCCTTGCTCATTGCACCATCAGGATTCAAGAAAGCCGGGCCGACGACGGCTGAAATGCCAGAAACCGGTCCCCGGAAGCTTGTTTCCTTCCCAGTATAAGAATTGGCTTGGTAGTTTGGTTTGCTCTGTTCCCATCATGCACTGGGACAGGAACAGACTAATTTGCATGTAGCCAGGTTCTGAGCTGGGATGGTGCAGTGAGCTAAAAAACGGTGATGGATCAAGCCCTGATCTTTGGACTGGGTAAGAGTGGTCTGCTTAATACAGACACTCTGTTCATCACCACCCCCTTTTCTGAATCATTTTGTCCACCATAAGCGTGGAAGGGTATACTCAGATGTGAGTCCCTTGCTCATTGCACTATCAGGATTCAAGCAAGCCGGGCCGACGACGGCTGAAATGCCATAAACCGGTCCCCGGAAGCTTGTTTCCTTCCCAGTATAAGAATTGGCTTGGTAGTTTGGTTTGCCCTGTTCCCATCATGCACTGGGACAGGAACAGACTAATTTGCATGTAGCCAGGTTCTGAGCTGGGATGGTGCAGTGAGCTAAAAAACTGTGATGGATCAAGCCCTGATCTTTGGACTGGGTAAGAGTGGTGTGCTTAATTCAGACACTCTGTTCATCACCACCCCCTTTTCTGAATCATTTTGTCCACCATAAGCGTGGAAGGGTATACTCAGATGTGAGTCCCTTGCTCATTGCACCATCAGGATTCAAGCAAGCCGGGCCGACGATGGCTGAAATGCCAGAAACCGGTCCCCGGAAGCTTGTTTCCTTCCCAGTATAAGAATTGGCTTGGTAGTTTGGTTTGCCCTGTTCCCATCATGCACTGGGACAGGAACAGACTAATTTGCATGTAGCCAGGTTCTGAGCTGGGATGGTGCAGTGATCTAAAAAACGGTGATGGATCAAGCCCTGATCTTTGGACTGGGTAAGAGTGGTCTGCTTAATTCAGACACTCTGTTCATCACAAAGCCCCTTTTCTGAATCATTTTGTCCACCATAAGCGTGGAAGGGTATACTCAGATGTGAGTCCCTTGCTCATTGCACCATCAGGATTCAAGCAAGCCGGGCCGACGACGGCTGAAATGCCAGAAACCGGTCCCCGGAAGCTTGTTTCCTTCCCAGTATAAGAATTGGCTTGGTAGTTTGGTTTGCCCTGTTCCCATCATGCACTGGGACAGGAACAGACTAATTTGCATGTAGCCAGGTTCTGAGCTGGGATGGTGCAGTGAGCTAAAAAACGGTGATGGATCAAGCCCTGATCTTTGGACTGGGTAAGAGTGTTCTGCTTAATTCAGACACTCTGTTCATCACCACCCCCTTTTCTGAATCGTACTATGTGACATCATCACCAGCTGATTGCGGGCATGAGAGTTACAGTTAATACAACTAACTATAACAGAGGAATTTCAATGGTTTTGTATGAGTGAAATGTCTAGCTAATTATAACACCCCTGACACCTATGTTTTTTTCAGTGAATTTCTAAGGTTTTTTAATGATAATTCCTAACAATAATCTGCCTGAAACCTTTGTTTTTTTTCAGTGAATTTCGAAGGTTTTTTAAAAGATAATTCCTTAGTATAACCTGTCTGAAACCTATGTTTTTTTCAGTGATTTTCAAAGATTTTTTCAATGACAATTTTTAAATGTATTAATTGATACTGATTTACTACATTTTTTTAATCTATTTATTTTCAGATATCTAATTTTTGATATCACATTACACATTTTTAATATATTTGTTTTAAAAAAATGTAATGCATATATTTTTTATATTTTTAAAATATTGTTATAATATTTTCTTTTTACAATTATTTTGAGGAGTCGCGCATGCAAAAGGCAACTTTCTCAACTACTGCGCGGAACGTAGCCGCCATTTTGGAATTGTTCTGCAGGATCCGCGTAGGGTGTGCGATGGGTGCGTATTTTCATGCTTGATCACTATGCCACCCGTACGCGACCTCAAGCGCATATCCAACATATACGTATCACGCCACGTACGCGCGTTTCCGCATGACAACATCTACGTGTTTAACGCGGTGGACGCACAACGTCCGCAAAATTATTTGATATACAAAAAGATATATATATATATATGTATTTAATATAAATATTAGAGCAAAAAAGTAATATTCTTTTAGTTTTAATAAACTTATATTACATTTGAATGCAATAACGCGAAGTCGCGCTAGGTGCGTGATGCGTGTACACACCCAATGCGGATCCCATGTGACCCAAAAAAAGAGATTTGATTGGTTTATAACACTTACTGTTCTAACTATTGAAGAACCTTACCCATTTTAATTACTCTTCTTAGACCTTCCTTAGGAGAAGACCTGTCCTGAAAAGAAACTCCCTTTTTCTTCATTGGAAACTTGAATTCCTTTTTTGGAGACAAAAATGTCTACACCACTGCAAGAATCATCTGATTCAGGTGGTTTTGTTGCTGAACAATTTCTACCAGAACCTCCCACTCCCGAAAGATACACATCAATCGTATGGAAATGTTTTACTTTTACGGAGGGGCAAAAGAAATGTAATGCCACCAAAGTAACATGCAAGATTTGCCAGGCAGTACTGTCCAGAGGAGATCCAAATAAGAAATACTCCTGTGCACTGCTAGTATGCGCAAGCTCCTCCAATTCATGCATCCTGTGAACTATGCTCACGAATCATGTAGAAGACTGCGCTAAAATGCACCTCCACCACCGGCATTACCAAGTACCTCTGGGGCATCACCTTAAACATCACCACCAGACATACGTCCCCAATTTGTGAAAGTTAGAATGCTCTGCGTGAAGTGCAATAGTTTAATTTGTTAGGGGGAGCAATCAGTAGACCTAGTTTGCAGAGCAATTGATAACCATCAATGCTAGCTTTTTTTTTATTCCCTCAAAGTTCATGGTTTTGTTCATGCTGTTGACATTTTTTTCTTTTTAAAAGAACAAAAAAAGAAAAAACGTTCAAAAAATCAAAAAAAATATGAAAGTACAAAGAAAAAAGTTATTTTCAGAACTAACTATTCTGGTTAAAGAAAGAGCTACATGTATATGCTAGTGTGTGAAAGTTTGCATAAATATATAAGTTCTGAATACTTGACTAAAGAATGCATTTGTGGTATATGGTGAATATATAACTGCAGAACCATAAGGAAGTGCTGTAGCATGACACTGTAAGCTCTTTAGCTACAGCGTGCTGAGTTACTTCGGAAGCACAGCGATGCAACATATGTACATAACTATGTTGTAAGTCAGTGCTTCCCTCTGCCCTGCTGCTTAAACTGCAGGCATGTGGTGATACAGGCACCCTTGCACCATGGTGCAAGAATATCTGTGTCGTGTGGAGTTTATTTTTGTGCAGGAAGACACACCTTCCGGAACAAAAATCAGTGAAGGCATTTTTCTCCTTCAAAGTATGCTGTGCATTGTAGCATATATTGGAAGAAAAAATGAGGAGAAATGAAAACAATTCTGGGGCAGCTTCACAAGCTCTCTGCGTCACCAGTACGTCATTTTTTGTGACGTACTGGTGGCGCAGGTGTCTCCTCCATATTTACAAATAGAGAAAAGTTACCCTGTGTGACTTTTACTTTCCTTCTAAATACGGCCCCTTCACACACAGCTCTTTGCGTATATATATTACATCACTCATGACATGGTCAGTGACAACACTGATGACATCACTGATGACATCTCAAATGACATCATCCAGTGAATGTGATTTAGTTTGAGCAGTCTGACTAGCTGTTTAAGTGAGTAATTAAAAGGGTCTCACTTAATACATGGATTAGTAACTAAACTATGTGAATGTGTGCATCATCGTCTCCGTTGTTGTATAACATGCTGCATCAATTGGTCACTAACTACATGAGTGTCTATATTGGTTACTGATTATTATTATTGTATTTTAAAAGTTGACACTTAGAAACTTTTTCACATAGAATCACCAATGCTATCCTATAGGAGGAAATTCAGTTAGCAGGAAAGTAGTGTTCTGATTACTTTTTCTTACTCAGTGTTGGATCGTGGATCCAGCACTGGTGCATCTCCTGTAAACAGTTGAAAGAAAACTTTTAAGTTATACAGGCTATTTTTAAGAAATATTTGTAGTTTGTGAAACTCGACACTTAGAAACTTTTCTGGTGAAAACCAGACAATGGATTCCTATAGAAAGAAATACAAGTTACTGGTAAGTACGCTTAGAATTACCATCAGTCAGTCAGTCAAAAAGTTTTATTATCGGTTGATAACCATAAAAAGACATATTTACACATTAACAAGTAAAAATAAGGATATTTTCAAGTACTATAAAATCCTAAAAGATACTGAGTTTATACAAAAGTTAGAAAGTATGAGAAAGTACAGACATAAATCACTCGACATACAGTACAATGGCACTCGCAATGGGGGAACCAAGGCGGTTTGTTAAAGAAGAACCTCCCAAACTACGTTGATCATACAATCACAGGGACAGTAGTTACTAGTTTTGCAGGTTTTAGTATTGTGCACCTTGAATACCACATAGACAAAAGGAAGCTTGCTGTTGCAAACACTGTCACAGGAGTGGTATCATTTTTAAGAATTCAGAAAACCTCCCTGTAGTCCCTTAAGCCCCTGGACTTACAAAGTTGGATAATCCATTTGGCTCTTGCCCTTGAGTACGAGGGGCAGAAGAGCAGAACGTGCAGATCTGTCTCTCTGCTACCTGTACACCCTGGGCAAGAATTCACTGGGGGTGGGGCATTTACCCACTTATGTGTAACACCCATAAGAGGCAATGAGCCGTGCCTGAACTGGATGTATAGTTTCTTGGCTAGGGGGGCTGGATGTCATTCAGAAATTTCTCGAAATTAGGATGCACCTTAATATCTAAGAAGATGTTAGTCAGCCTGCCCGTAGAGGAGTTTGAAAGTGTGAGGACCAAGCGGTACCATTTTAATGCCAAACTCAAAGATTTCTTGGAGAGCAGGGCACAAGCCACCCCGGGGGACGACCACAAGTCCCCCATGCCAAGAGCCTGGGAAAGGTGCTTAATGTGCTTTAACCATGGGATCTTCCCCACACCCCCTCTGGACAGGAGATCCCTCAGATCCTCCCTGTAGCTCACAAGCTCAGGAGTGGACCAGAGTCGTCTCCTGTATAGTAGCGGAAGATTCAAAACAAACTCCTGGTTGGGCACCAGACCTCCAGCCTTAAGGGAGTTAGGGGGGTACTCCGGGGAAATCTCAAAAGGCGCCTGATAAAGCTATTCTCGGTAAGGGATAGCGGGGCAGCGCTAACATGACCCCATAGGTCCGCACCATAGAGCGCTCCCCCTCTCGCCTGGACTTTGTAGATTTCAACGGGCGGTCCCAACAATTTAAGAGAGGTTTCGTTAAAGACCTTTAGGATGCCGCCAGAGGATTGGGCCAACTTCAAGATGGCCTTAGCCATATGAGAACCCCAGTCCATTCTATCATTTAGGGTAAGCCCCAGATAATCAAATGTGGACACTCGGTCAAGCGCCATTCCATCCAAGTGTGGGTGGGGACAATTAGATTGTTTCGTATTATAGACCATGTACTTGGTTTTAGAAAGATTGGTCTCTAAGTTCCTCAGTCTGCAGAAGTGGCAGAAGGCCTCTAATGTGCGCTGGATACCCCCAGATGACTTTGACAATAGGAGGCTGTCATCAGCGAACATTAGGGCCGGTATTTTCCGCCCAGCTAGACTGCTCCCAGTAGGTGTGCAATTAGCCCGTTAAGGAAGAGTGAGAAGAGTGTGGGGGCTAATACGCACCCCTGCCTCACTCCCTTTTCCACCGGGAATGAAGCCGATAATTCCCCACCCCTCCCATACCTCACCCTAGTGTACGTACCCTGGTGCATGCGTTTAAATAGGTCCCACAGGTATGCTGGGGTACCCATCTCAAGTAATATTGCCCAAAGCTTATCCCTCTGTACCAGGTCAAATGCGGACCAGAGGTCCACGAAGATCAAGTACAGACAACCAGCCCCTAAAGTAACCGTCTTCCAGTATACCAGCTGTAATCTAAACAGTTGCTCAGTCGTGGAGACCTTTGCCCGAAATCCTGCCTGAAGGGAGGTTAGGATGTGATGGTCGTCCATCCAGCTCTGCAACCTAGTTAGGAGGACACAGGCAAAGAGTTTCTGGAGGACATCAATCAAACTAATGGGGCGGTAGATGGCCGGATCCAGGGGAGAAGCTTTCTTATAAATGGGTATGATTTCTGCTCCCAGCCAGGTCGGGGGAATATCCAAACCCTGCATGATGGCATTAAAGAAGACGCAGATATAGAGGGCCCACACCCTCTGCTCGCTCCAGTAAAGATCACCAGGAATCCTATCTAGGCCCAGTGCTTTTCCCGGGGTCAAGCTTCTAAGTTCCACCGTGATTTCCGAAAGCGTACAGGGGTAGCAGTCATGATCCATACCCTCCAGATAGACTGGTTCAGGTATACTTATTTGGACGGCTATATCTACAGGTGAATCCGAAGGTCTAAGTGAATAGAGGGGCTTAAAATGGGCAAGCCAGACCTCTTCACTGAAGTTAGGGATATTAGCAGATGTCCCTGCAGCCGATCCCCCACGGACCAGGTTCCAGAAGCACCTGTAGTCGTGGGCATCCAGTGCCGCTCTAATTCTTTCCCATCTATCGGCCTCTCACTCAGACCTGGCCTCTCTAGTCAATCTTTGGTAGGTTTGTCTAGCATTTCTGATGCTCGACTGGGTACCCAGGTTCACCTCCTTTATCAAGGTAATTTTCGCCACCCTACAGTTTTTGTTAAACCAGTGGTCATGCTTGGTTATCCTAGGCCTGCCAGTCTTAGTGGTAAAAAAATAATCGGCCAGTGAGCTAAGAAGCATGTTATGAATACGCTGCAAGGCCAGAGGGTAAGAGGGCTCAGAATTACAGCTCAAGAGGTCACTTGCCACTGCTAGGGCACTTGCTACATGATTGTATATATCTACTAACATGTCCAGCGCTAGCGCGACCTTCGCCCACCTAATGCATCTGCCGCCCGCCGCTTGAAACAGGTACGGGTTAATGGAGGCCGCCGCTCCTCCCTGTTCTTTTTGATAGCCCAAGGAGTTAACTAATTCCAGTGACAATAAATTATGGTCACTATCGACCCTTGAAATTACAAAAAAGGCTTTTGCTCGGGCCCAGAATTCCACATTAACCAAAATATAATCGATTGTCGTACTTTTCCCTGGTCTATTGAAAGTAGATAAACCAAGGATATCTGGGAGGAGTCTGCCATTACAGGCCCTTAGAGAGTATGTTACAACCAGTTTGTTGATTGCGAGGGCCAAAGGCAGTAAACGCTTTTCCGGATACATGGAACATTCCGGGATAAGCCAAGTGTCATCCTCTTCCGAAGTAACAGAAGGGATCCCCATGAGCGGTTCGACGTGGCAATTAACATCTGCGCCGATGATTTTGTGGTAAGACGAGGGGAAGGAGAGTAGGAGCGCCTCCAGAGCCTCTAGGATGGATAATTCCAACTGGTGGGGGTTGGGGCGTAGATAGATATTAATCACTGCCAATACCATGCCATCCTTAAATGTAAGTGTAATACAAAGGATGTCTGGGCAATGTGAGTCAATTACCTTGGCTGAACACCCCAGGTGCACTGCCACCCAAATGCTCAAACCCCCCGAGGGTTTACCCCTAGGTCTCTGTACAGCCGGTATGTGATAGGACGCGAATCCTACCCTCACCGGAGCAGACAAGAGCCAAGTCTCTTGGAACAGACAAAGATCGTATCCATCCATCAACTCCCCCCACTCCGGGCTATGCAACTTCGTCTCCAGCCCAGCTACATTCCAAGACCCAATCAGTGTACCATGAAGTGCCTCTCGCGCTGGAGGGACCTCAATGGGTTGCAACGCATCATGGGGTCTAGGTGTTATGCATGAGTATGTGTCCAACTCCTGTCCACCTCCTATAGGCCCAAAATTGTGGGATGGTAAGAAAGTCGATGTACTGGACACCATTGGACTGGGAACCCGTTCTGTGAGCCCTTCCTCAACACTTACGCCTCCCACAGCATATCTCCCAGGTAGGTTCGGGGCCATTCTATCAATCCCCTAGGGTGATGGTAGTCAATCCAAGTTACTCAGGGCCCTTTATCTGTAACCCACTGGGATGTTACACTCTGGTTCATGACCTCCATAAAAAGAATAGGGTTGTTCCGGCCTGGCTGTTACCAGAGTACGTGGGTAGAAGTACCCCAGATGGCAAGTGTGTATTGGATCCGCAGTGGCAAACCCACCACTACCTAATATATGTTTAACCGCTCCAGGATCCCTAAAGTTGATAATTACGCAGTCACCACCAATATCTTTAGGTCTGGTCCCTAACCAGCTGACTCTACGTGCAAATAAAATCTCCCCCTGACCAGATCTCATTAGGGGTCTATGCTTGTTTAGCCAGAATATTATTTTATTCTTTAGCTCGGAAAAGGTTTCACCATGAGCACTGGCCAGAGGTGGTACTCCCGTAAGCACCATCACATACGGCGATGCCTCTTGGGGTAGCTGGGGGCAGGTAAGGTTTTTTTTAGGACCAGTTACTTGAGGTTTAGGTGGAGAAATACATTTGGTTCTACTCAAGTCTGGATGCTGGATTCCAGAGATTATCGGGAAGGGAGGGAACCACCCGATGTCGGGCCAGATGCAGCTGGGAGCACATTAGGGCAATTAGTAAGACCAGAACTAGTTGAGGCTATGGTAGGTTTCTGCAGAGTTGCAGGAGCCAGGACAAGTGTGGATTTAACGGGCGGGTACTATCACTTGGCTTTGAGCCTTTGGGGAAATCAAGATGGAACCAGAACCCGCTCTAATGTCAGAGTTCCCCAGTAAGCTAGTTGGCTGGGCTCCCCCTAAGCCTTTGTTGTTGATAAGTGAGGCTAATCTATCAATCCTGGAGGACAAGGATTTAAAATGGGAGGTAATAAGCTGTTCCATGTGGGCCTGAAGATCGATTAATAAGTGGGTTGCCCACACAGGTGGTCCGATGCGGGGAAAAGGACCAGGCTCCTGCTGCGGACAAGCAGGTGTAGATACTTTTCTTTTAGCTTGTTTTCTTGCAGGTTTTGACATTTTACATCTGGGGCGGGGTTTAGGGACCATTGTACTTACTGGGTGTGGAGGGTGCGGGGAAAACTCTACGGAGACATTCGGTTCTGGTACCATCTGAGCACAGGGTAGCTCTGAAAAAGAGGACATGAGGAATGTAGTACATTCGGAGGGGTTTGCTGTGGCTACAGAAGAATCCCCTACTGACTGTGGAGGACGCATAGCAGGGGTGAAAGAAAGTCGCCTTTCAGTGTTTTCAATAGCCCTTGCTACTACTTCTATTGTTTTTTTGAGCATTTTATCGATGGCTGTGAGGCTCGGGAGTGGTTGGGTCGTGGCTGCTAATTGTCTAGTCATAGGGCGTGAGGTGGTAGGCTTGTTGTTTTTTCCCATACTACTCATTGTAAAAGCCAAGCTGACGTGTTCCCCACTGTTCAGGGATTAAAAAGAACAAATGAATCTACACGTTTATACAACAGGATAAAAGATAATATACTAGTCAGCCCATCTAGCAAAGCTACTCATAAAACAAAACCATACAGGGGCAAGCTTTGACTGATTAGATAAACAATAAAATAAATAAATTACCACAACAAGAAAATACCAAGCCAGTGGCAGTCACTTCCAGGAGGGCTAAAAGGGAAGGCCCAGCCCAGCCTCCTTCAGCCCCTGACCGCCACAGACGGGCCCGCCCTTGGCCTGGGCTTCGCCCGGCGCCCGCCTTTGCGTGCCCTGCGGGATGAAAATGGAGGGCTGGTTATATCCGCCTGTTGGGCGTGGGCGTGGCGGCAATGCAGGTCTCAGCCCCGCTGCCTGCTGGGGCACGTAGTTCTCCCCTGACAGATGGCCAGGTGTTGCTCCAATCCAAAGCCTCAGGAGTGTGAGCCTCTCCCGCGGAGCGTGAGACGCGAGAAGAAAGTGTTTCCTTTATTGTTCCTTAGGCCTTAGCGGCGTTTGCAAATGCCCCCTGTTGCTGCTGGTTTCAGCGACCACAGTGTCCACAGAATGGTGAGCGTCTCCCACGAAGCAGGAGGCACGAGAGGTACTTATTGCCTGTTGGGCGTGGGCGTGGGTGTGGCAACAATGCGGGTCTCAGCCCTGCTACCTGCTGGGGCGCGTAGTTCTCCCCTGACAGATGGTCAGGTGTTGCTCCAATCCAAAGCCTCATGAGTGCGAGCGTCTCCAGCACAGCGGGAGATGGGAGAAGTAAGTGTTTCCTTTATTGTTCCTTAGGCCTTAGCAGCATTCGCAAATGCCCCCTGTTGCTGCTAGTTTCAGCGTCCACAGTGTCCTCAGAATGATGAGCGTCTCCCCAAATACTATTCAGAGTCCGTGCTGGGCTAAAAGATGCAAAAACCACAGTTGATGGACAGAATGCAGAACAATGTCATACATTCACCCAAGTACAGAGATCTGGGCCTAAATCCATCGTTTTTTGCACTCCACACCACCCCAGTTCAGACATGGCCATATGCAAATCAGTCTGACCCTGTGCCTCATGGGAACCGTCCAGCCCGAACTGCCAAGCCATGCCTTCTCTGGACCGGAAACAAGCTTCTGAGGACCGGTTTCTGGCATTTCAGCCGTCTTCAGCCCGGCTTGCTTGAATCCAGTGGTGTGGAGAGCATGGAACTCACGTCTGAGCATACCCATCCCACTTGGGGTGACAAATGCAAAAACCACAGTTGATGGACAGAATGCAGAACAATGTCATACATTCACCCCAGTACAGAGATCTGGGCCTAAATCCATCATTTTTTGCACTCCACACCGCCCAGTTCAGAAATGGCCATATGCAAATCAGTCTGACCCTGTGCCTCATGGGAACAGTCCAGCCCGAACTGCCAAGCTATGCCTTCCCTGGACCGGAAACAAGCTTCCGAGGACCGGTTTCTGGCATTTCAGCCGTCTTCAGCCCGGCTTGCTGGAATCCAGTGGTGTGGAGAGCATGGGACTCACGTCTGAGCATACACATCCTACTTGAGGTGACAAATGCAAAAACCACAGTTGATGGACAGAATGCAGAACAATGTCATACATTCACCCCAGTACAGAGATCTGGGCCTAAATCCATTGTTTTTTGCACTCCATACCACCCCAGTTCAGACATGGCCATATGCAAATCAGTCTGACCCTGTGCCTCATGGGAACAGTCCAGCCCGAACTGCCAAGCTATGCCTTCCCTGGACCAAAACAAGCTTCCGAGGACCGGTTTCTGGCATTTCAGCCGTATTCAGCCCGACTTGCTTGAATCCAGTGGTGTGGAGAGCATGGGACTCACGTCTGAGCATACCCATCCCACTCGGGGTGACAAATGCAAAAACCACAGTTGATGGACAGAATGCAGAACAATGTCATACATTCACCCCAGTACAGAGATCTGGGCCTAAATCCATCGTTTTTTTGCACTCCACACCACCCCAGTTCAGACGTGGCCATATGCAAATCAGTCTGACCCTGTGCCTCTTGGGAACAGTCCAGCCCGAACTGCCAAGCCATGCCTTCCCTGGACCGGAAACAAGCTTCAGAGGACCGGTTTCTGGCATTTCAGCCGTCTTCAGCCCGGCTTGCTTGAATCCAGTAGTGTGGAGAGCATGGGTCTCACGTCTGAGCATACCCATCCCACTCGGGGTGACAAATGCAAAAATGCACAGATGCAGCACTGGGTTCTCTCCTGATAGCAGGTAAGTAAATCGGAATACAGTGCAAAAACTCCACACTTACAAAAATTTCCAAGTGAAAGCAGTCAATGTTAGCCTATGTAAGGAAATTCAAGTTACTGGTAAGTATGGTTAAAATTACTTTTCAGGATCAGTTCTGGGCTTAAAGATACAGCGCTGAGGTCTCTCCTAATAACAGGTGAGTAAATCGTAATTCGTAATTTGACTGATTTTAGAGGAATATTTGCAAGTTACAAAACTCCAAAATTTCCAAGTGAAACTAGTCAATACTAGCCTATGAAAGGAACTTCAAGTTACTAGTTAGTACGGTTAGAATTAATTTTCAAGATCAGTACTGGGCTCAAAGATGCAGCATTGAGGTGTCTCTTGATAACAGGTGAGTAAATCGGAATTCGTAGTTCGGCTGATTTTACTTCGGTCCAGTATATATAGAGCCACTTTCCTACACCATCCCCTCCCTTTACCACTGTGCAAACACGCCCTGTGGTGCATTTTAAGTTGGGGATTTTTTTTTAATACTCATATCATAAAAGAGAGAAAGAATTGAAAGTAAAAGAAAGAGCAAATAGGTATGAGGATATAAAACGAAACTAAAACTGTTTAACAAGTTTCACTTTTACATAACACGTGCGCAAGTTAAACAGAGGAAGTGTAGGCACGTGTCAACTGAAAAACGTGACAAAAAAGTGAGAGAAGCACTAAATTGGTTCCATAGTGACTTCAATAACTAAAATATTTACTTTCGTTTTTGTGATTTAATTACGGATGACCAAACTACGAGCAAGATAAAGTTTACAATCGTCGGTTTTATCTTCAGTTTATTGTCCATTTCCTCATAGGGAACATAAAGTTAATGTATATACTGTAATATATAAAACATTATGTCCCTTCCAGAGAAGTTGGATGTATGTCTATGGAAGGGGGAAAGAATTTTAAAGAGAGGTAAATTAATAGTATAAGCTTATGCTTTATATATTTTTCTACTGCAAGAATATTATTATGATTTCTAAATGTAGTGTGTAAAAGTATAATTATACTTTAGAAACGAAATGACGCAAAAACAGTTTATGTATTATTGTCGTGAATTGAAAATATTACGAAGACACACAAAAAAATGTACAATTAAAAGAAAAGTTCAAGTAATTCTCTTTTTCTTCTACAGTGAAAATGGGTCTATCAGTATGTATATTGTGTAGTACTGTGACATATTTTATCTCATGAAGAACTAGAGGTTTATCGTTGCAAGCAGCAAACATGAAAATAATATTATTGTAAATTATCAAATAATAAAAAAATCCTTTTTAACAGTCACAATGTTTTCATAAAAAGTAATTGAAAAGAAATGTACAAAAAACAAAAAAGAAAGATGAAGTAGTGAGGGAGTGTTTGTAGTAGCAATTCTATTCTACTTTTAAAGTAAATCATGCCCTCTTATATTAATAAGAATTTGGGGCAACAGTTTAAAAATAGATTTGAATAGAAAATAGTGTTTCCGGAGAAAAAAGTGAGTGTGTGCATATTTATATAGCGCATAGTCGATCCAAAACTATATCAGAAATTTATATGAGCACCGTATTTACTGTACATGTTCAGGCACGCGTAGATTACGTAATTTCTCTTCAATAACAGAATGTGGACGCGACTCAGAGGCTCGAACACTGATTTCCAGCACCAGGTTCGACAGGGTACCTGAATGACCACATACGTATATATATTAACCGCCCTTCATGTGTCAAAAAACTGCATCCTAAAGCTTTCATAGCCCTGTATTACTACAGCTACAATACTCCACCGAATCTACAACAAACATTCATATTCACAGAAATACATCACGTCCACCATTTTTTATGTGTGCAACTATAGATGAATATAGGGCAAACCATATTGATAAAATGGTCCTTAATCATAGGAGAGTAGGAGGAGCTCTCATGAGGGAATACAGGGCCTCAACTAGGAGATCACTTACCCCAGTACTCGACATCTACAAGGCCAAAGTAGCGACATCAGCCTTGTACGGGGCAGAACTGTGGGGCCACTGCCGACTGGATGCCCTAGTGACAGCAGAGAGCAAGCTTTTAAAATCTTTCATCTCTGTTCCACTGAGCACACCATCAGTACCAGTGTGGATGGACACGGGATGTAAAAACATCAAAGACCAGGCCCAGCTTCGCCCGCTCCTGTTGTGGACACGGATTTGGAGGAGCGAAGAATTAAAATCCTATGCTGATGCCCTGGGAGATATAATGAGCCAGGGGGGTTGGGCTAAGATAAGATGGTTAAGTGACACCAAAAAGCTTTTGGAGAATATCGGACTAGGAGATTGCTGGTCATCTCGTTCAGCCCCTCCAAAAGAAGTTGTCAAGGCGCTTTATTGGAAATGGACTGCGGAGCGTCTAATTACAAACTCCAACCACTGCAGGTCCACTGCCGCCTTTCTACAAATTAAAGACACTGTGACCTTTGAACCCTACCTGGACTTGATCACTCTCCCCTTTGACCGAGCTCTTTATTTTAAATTTAGAGTTGGTTCCCTCCCGCTAGGTGCTCTGGTATCGAAATGGTCACTAGCGGCCCGTACTTCTCCCAACTGTTCATGTTGCCCGAGTAAGGTTGAGTCCATTGCGCATGTCTTATTTGAATGCCCGGATTACGCAAGGCCTAGGAGTTTCTGGCTGAAACCACTCTGCCGAAATATGGGCACACGCAGTCATTTAGTAGCCTTGCGTATCCTAAGCACGGACACTTCCCCCCCTATTGTGTGCGGAACAGCTAAATTTTTTAAGCAGTTTTGGCTTATTCGATGTAAGAGATTGTCAGTAGCTGTTTAATTCTCTTTTTAGTTAATTTATCAACGGTCTTTTACATCCTTTTATCTCTTTTAATATTTTATACTGACTTCTTGTGGCAATGATTTTTTTGTACATTGTATTGATTGTATTATAAATGTGCTTATAAGATATCTTGCATATCGAATAAAAGCTTATGACTGACTGAATATAGGGTCAGTGATACCCTGGACCTTCCATATTTGACCATGTAATGGTACTTTACAGATATAATGACACATTTGCGTTTAAGAGCCGGGTGACGTCAGAACTTCAAGACGGACACCCGAATCACTTGATTTCTCATAGAGCTCACGACAGAACCACGCCCATAGCTCTGGAATCATGGTTCACAGCCTCGCGCAGCTCTGGTATACGTCAGGCCAGCCCACTCTGCTTTCGCTTCCAGGAAAAAACAAAAACTCAACATTGCCCAGATTTCCATTGTACTGATTTCTTACTTCCAGGTCTAGTTGTCAAAACAGCACACATACACTCCCTCAGAGCTGGTATATACCCACACCACACCCATCCAACACATGCGACCCTACCAATAAAAAAGACAGGGCGCACGTGCTCTACACCATTTTAGAGTTGCTCCCACCGCAAGCGCTGTGATGGCTCGTCCTAGTGACAGAAAGGTGAGCTGTAAATATTCTTTTCAGTCACTCTATCACTTCCTCTCTCCTTTGATAAAAAATACCACACAATGTTAACTTCCTTTTTATCTTACAGGTTATGTTTCACAAATTGACGCCCCCCCCCCAAATACCTCCAAAGCTCAACGTTCGTGCATTCTGCAATGATGCATGGCCATACAAGCCCCTTGCACCACTTTTGTGTCACTTTTAACATGGGAAAAGTGGTGCAAGGAGCTTGTACATCTGCCCCTGAATGTGCAAGAAAAAGCACTCACCTTCGGACGCTGGGAGTCAATGGGTTGCATCAGTCTGAGTACACAGTATTGAGAACTCACCGCTACACAGTGGGAGTGCATGGGATATAGTGCTTTGGAAGAAAAACAGCGCACAGACACCTCCGTACAGTGGAAGTTGATGAAATACATTATCCTTAGTGTACAAATAAATAAAGTAAACATATACTTGTGCAGTTGTATGTACTATGCTATTACTAACTCTATATACTATATTTCAGATCACTGAACTGGAGGGTGCACTATGAACGAGCAGGTGCTTGGACACACAACAAAGGCAAAAGGTGAGCTAGGAAGATTTTATCTAGTATTAACTGCTCCATGTATAACTTTTTCTCTCTTACGTTTTAATGTCGCTTTTCCTCTCTTTCTCTCTCTCACTCGCTCTCACATAGTTTCTCTTTCTCTTTTAAAGTTATGGACGGTGCTGTCCACGCTGCCGATATAAAAATCAAGACTGAATTTATTACTCTCCAGTTTAGAACCAAAGCTGAGTTCAAGTTGTGAACTCTGTTGGTCACAGTGTTTACACAAGGTAAGCAGAGCAGCCGAGATACACAATGCCTCCGATTAAATATGTTAGAAATATAAGGCCTTATTTACAAGCCCCTTGTGCCACTTTTACATCACTTTTAACATGGGAAAAAAATGCAAAAGTGGCTCAAGGGGTTTGTAAATAAGCCCCGAAGAATATTGTCCTGCATAATGATTTGATCTCTCACCTAATTCTATCTCATCTCTGAATCATTATAAAGACCTGTTGGTCCATACTGTAAATATGATGCAGGAGGCATTTGCTTACAGACACCTCTTGAATGCAGGCCTATAAGAGAGGTGGAATGTATCAGGCGCACTTTAGAGTGCAAATTAAAAAATATTTCCAAGTATAACCTTAACTTGTAATGTTTGACCTCATTTAGCCACAGTGATCTAATTTTGAATACTTATTTTCATTTTTGATTTGCACATTACTGACGCTACTTCCATTGGAGTGCATATCACATTTTGTTTTTTTAAAGTTATGATTCTAGTTATTTATTACATTGTTATTTTTAAGTTATGTTTCTAGTTATTTATTGTTGTTTTAATAAAAGTTTTTTTCAAAAGTATATATGTCTTCTTTTTCTGAAAACATTTCACTATTATTTAGTGTGATAATAATACAGATAGAAAACATTTAAAAATAGAAATTATATTTATAACTTGAAGTATAATACTGAGGCTAACTCTTTACCAGAGTCTGTAACTATGTCTAACGTTTCCTATGGAAAACTTTTAAAACTCCAGCACAGTAACTGTTTTGATTAGCAACAAAGTGTGGTGAACTTCTAACATCTGTGCTCACTTAAGTGTTCCATGAACTGTTACTATGGTAACAGGCAGTAAGCAGTTTGGGGGTAGGGCTGAAAGGTACTGGCAGTACAGAAACCATTATATTTACCCAGGATCCTTTACATGACAGAACGGAAAGCAAAGTAAAACAGAACACTGTGTACCAGATTTACAACCCCCTTGCGCCACTTTCGTGTCACTTTTCCCATATTAAAAGTGATGCAATAGTAACGCAATTAACTTGTAAATCTGCCCCTATGCACATTACAAGCAAAACAAGTACACAACTCATTCAATTCTTTATCGATCACAATTAGACAGTGTTGTTTCACGATTCACAATGAACTTCAATAAATACTATTTAAATGGAAGACGCGATTGTCGACATTACAAAACTTAGTGGCATATTTACAAAGATGGAGTTAAAATTGTTGTCGCTTTAACAGGCGCAAACTACAACAAAAACACCAAAATGGACCTCAAAGTCCTTTGTTAGGTTGTTAGGTTACTGGAAGATTTTTTCAAAATTGCTGTTTCCTATGCAAGAGTGAGAGCCACCCAGGGGCTATAAAATAAATGGTTGGGGGGCTACACTGCCCCCCGCAAAATTAGACATTATTATTATTATAAATTTTATAAAGCGCTTGGTTACACCTCCTGGTGTGTCCCCGCGCTGGTAGTTGCTGTTTGTTTCCATTAAAGTGGGGTTCTGGTTGTGGTGAGAGGCCCTATTTGAGGAATTGGGGATTGGGGAACAGGATTGTTTTCAGTTCTTTATGGAATACAAGCTCGGATTTTTCCAGTCGTAGCTTTTCTGGCAGCTTGTTCCACAGCTTAGCCGTCGAGGCTCTAAAGGATTTTCCACCCATTCTTGCTCTTTTTACCTTTGGGACCTGTACCAGCCCCGTGCCACATGATCTTAATTGGCGTGTTGGCTCATTTCGCTTAATATAGTTGAGCAGGTACCTAGGGCCTTTCCCATGTAGGATATGTAGGGAAAGACATGTGAGGGCCTCAATGACCCCCCTCAAGCCCCGGGAACCACCACCCAAGGGATTTGTGTATAGTGGCCGGGAGGCTGCGTGGCCCTCCGCCTGGAGCCCTCGAGGGCCCTGGGGACTGCCACGCCCCAGGGCCTGCAGTGTCCCAGGGTGCCTACTCCCGGGACACTGATGTTTGCTATGCCTCCCATAGCAAACTTGGGGGCATATTATCAAGCATGGCGTTAACCTTATCACCACTTTAGCGGCAGAAACCTGCTGCTAAATCGGCGATAATGGGCTTGATAATACGCCGTAGAGAATTCTTCTAGAAGCCCATGTTCACATCAGAACATGGACTTCTATGAGAATTCACAAGGGCGTATTATCAAGCCCATTATCGCCACTTTAGCAACAGTTTTCTGCCGCTAAAGCGGCAATAATGTTAACGCTGTTTGGATTTTGAAAGACAGAGCAGTTAAATCCTCACTTTCAAAATCCAAACCAGATTGCTTTTCCACATGCAAGTTAGCATCTCCCCATGTGGAAAAGCAATGCCGGCTCCCGAAGGACGCGGGGAGTCGGCGGGACCGTGGGGGCATTGTGGCTCCTGCCACGGTCCTCAACATTTTTTATAAGATCCGGGGAATAGGGTCCCCGGGGATATTAGAAATTACTGATAGGGTCTACTTTTTTACTGTAAAATTAGAAGTCGCGCACCCAGCGCAGCGCTCAGTGCGGCCCCCTGGTGTGCACGCGCTGGACACACTACTCATAATCTGTAGGGTGCACGACTCCAGCACCTTTGGATCACAACTTCTACGCGTTCGGGAGCCGGCATTGCTTTTCCACATGGGGAGCTACTAACATGCAGCTCCCCATGTGGAAAAGCAATCTGATTTAGATTTTGAAAGAGAGAACAGATTTCCTTGCTATGGGAGGGTGGGATGGACACCCTGGGACACTGCAGGAGCCGGCCCTCTGATAATACATAAAGGCCCGGGGAGTGGTGGTCGCCGGGGCTTTGGAGACCTTGCAGCCCCCCCAACCATTTTTCTTTGTAGCCCCTGGGGTGACGGGCCCTCGAGTGCTCCAGGAGGGGGGCCTTGAGTCCCCCTCCCACAATACATAAATCCCCGGGGGTGGTGGTCCCCACGGCTTTGGGTACCTTTTACCTCACCATTTTTCTTTTTGTAGACCCGGGGTGTGACGATCCCCGGGGCCTGTTATGGGCCCCCCATAAAATGTAATAATGTTGCCCCCTAAATATAAAAAAAGCTCCATTTTATTTTTTTATGGCACAGTCCGCGCACCCTACCCGCACCTGCCGGGTCTTTTTTAAAAAATAATAATAATATTTGTGGACCCTGGGGGTCCTTCTGGGATCCCCTAAGCAGGTCTAGAGGGTAAAAGTATCTCTACATTGACCCTTTTCTACGTTTTGCGCACATATTCCACTGACTTCTTCAGCCTTGCTTCTACCGAGGCACAAAATGGCTGCCAACAGTTCCTGGTTTTGATTGTTGATAACCACTTGACAGCCATTTAGCATAGTTTTGGGTCGACTACGCGCTATATAAATATGCACACACTCAATTTTTTCTCTGCAAACACTATTTTATATTCAAATCTATTTTTAAACAGTTGCCGCAAATTCTTATTAATAGAAGAGGGCATGATTTACTTTAAAAGTAGAATAGAAGTGCTACTACAAACACTCCCTCACTAATTCCTCTTTCTTTTTTGGTTTTTGTACATTTCTTTTCAATTATTTTTTAATGAAAACATTGTGACTGTTAAAAAGCATTTTTTTATTATTTGATAATTGACATTAATATTTTTTTCAAGTTTACTGCTTGCAACGATAAACCTCCAGTTCTTCATGAGTGAAAATACGTCACAGTACTACACAATATACATACTGATAGGCCCATTTTCACTGTAGAAGAAAAAGAGAATTACTTGATTTTTTTTAATTTTATATATTTCAAACCTTCTATTTTTTGGTGTGTCTTCGTAATATTTTCAATTCACAATGATAATACATGAACTGTTGTTACATCATTTCGTTTCTAAAGTATAATTATACTTTTACACACTACATTTAGAAGTCATAATAATATACTTGCATTAGAAAAATATATAAAGCATAAAGTTATACTATTAATGTATCTCTCTTGAAAATTCTTTCCTCCTTCCGTCGACATACATCCAACTCCTCTGGAGGGGACATAATGTTTTGTGTATTACAATAAGTACATTAACTTTATGTTCCCTCTGAGGAAATGGCCAATAAACTGAAGATAAATCCGACGATCGTAAACTTTATCTTGCTCGTCATTTGGTCATCTGTAATTAAATCACAAAAACAAAAGTAATCATCCAACGGGTGTGGTTTATATACGGTTTGGCTATTGCAGTCACTATGGAACCAATTTAGTGCTCCTTCCATTTTTTTGTCACGTTTTTCAGTTGACACGTGCTTACATTTCCTCTGTTTAACTTGCGCAAGTGTTTTTGTAAAAGTGAAATTTGGTAAACAGTTTTAGTTTTGTTTTATATCCTCATACGTATTCGCTCTTTCTTTTACTTAAAATTATTTCTCTCTTTTATTATACGAGTATTAACAAAAATCCACAACTTAAAATGCACCACAGGGCATGTTTGCACAGTGGTGAAGGGAGGGGATGGTGTAGGAAAGTGGCTCTATATATACTGGACCAAAGTAAAATCAGCCGAACTACGAATTCCGATTTACTCACCTGTTATCAGGAGACACCTCAGTGATGTATCTTTGAGCCCAGTACCGATCTTGAAAAGTAATTCTAACCGTACTTACTAGTAACCTAAATTTCCTTCCATAGGCTAACATTGACTAGTTTCACTTGGCAATTCTTCTAAGTTTGGAGTTTTGTAACTTGCAAATATTCCTCTAAAATCAGCCGAACTACAATTACGATTTACTCACCTGTTATTAGGAGAGACCTCAGTGCTGTATCTTTGAGCCCAGAGCTGTTCTTGAAAAGTAATTTTAACCATACTTACCAGTAACTTGAATTTCCTTACGTAGGCTAACATTGACTGGTTTCACTTAGAAATTTTTGCAAGTGTGGAGTTTTCGAACTTTAAAATATTCACCTAAAATCATTTGAACAACGTATTCCTATTTACTCACCTGTATCAGGAGAGAACCCAGTGCTGCATCTTTTAGCCCAGCACAGACTCTGAAAAGTAATTCTAAGCGTACTTACCAGTAACTTGTATTTCTTTCTATAGGAATCCATTGTCTGGTTTTCACCAGAAAAGTTTCTAAATGTTGATTTTCACAAACTACAAATATTCCTTAAAAATCGCCTGTATAACTTAAACGTTTTCTTTCAACTGTTTACAGGAGATTCACCAGTGCTGGATCAAGGATCTAACACTGAGTAAGAAAAGGTATTCAGAACACTACTTACGTGCTAAGTGAATTTCCTCCCATAGGATACCATTGGTAATTCTATGGGAAAAAGTTTCTGTCAACTTTTAAAATACAATAACACTAATCAATAACTAATATAGACACTCATCTAGTTAGTGACCAATTTATGCAGCATGTTATACAGCAACAGAGACAGTGATGCACACATTCACATAGTTTAGTTACTAATCCATGGGCCTTATTTATGAAGGCCTTGCGCCGCCGGTGCGTCACTTTTTCCCATGTTAAAAGTGACGCACCGGCGGCGCAAGGCCTTCATAAATAAGACCCCATGTATTTAGTGAGACACTTTTAATTATTCACGTAAACAGATAGTCAGGCAGCTATTAAATGTTCCATCCAGATAGTTATATATCTACTCAGTCTTTAATACAGATTGGTATATATATATATATTCACTGAAAAAACCATAGGTTATAGACCATATATAGTTAGGAATTCGCATTTACAAAACCTTATTTTACTCACACAAAACCATTGAAATTCCATATATAGTTAGTTGCACTAACTATATATCGCGCACCCGCAATCCACTGCTGATGATGTCACATATTACATCATTCATGACATGGTCAGTGACATCACTGATGACATCACTGATGACATCTCAAATGACATCACTGATGACATCACTGATGACAACATCCAGTGACTGTATGTTTCTGTAAAGTTAAAATATATCTTACATATTGAAGAATGAGTGGATGTATAAGTGTCTGGATGAAGGATTTAGTAGGTGCATGACTGACTGTATGAGTGAGTGATTAAATGTGTCTCACTGAGTGCATGGGTTAGTGACTAAACTGTCTTAATTTGTGCATCATTATGTCTGTTGTTCTGTAAACTGTTGCATGTGTTGATAAGTAGCTATATGAGTAACTATATGGGTTATTGATTGGTTGCCCAAGTATTTGTATGGGAGACTGAGTGTGTGTGTGGGTGGCTGGGAGGTGTATGACTCTGTGCATAGATGTGTGAGCAGTTGATTCACTAGATGTATGGTTTCAAAAGTGCATGTGGAAACAGCTGTATGGGCGGTTGACTGTGTGCATGAGTGTATTGGTGAGTGAATGGATATCTCAGTGCTACATGTCAAAGTAAGTACATATGTAAAACACAGTACATGTGAGAGTTGACATATATAAATAACTGTGCATAAGAGCCAGTGAATGTGTGAGTGGCTGTATGGATCATTGTGAACTTGTATCAGGGATTGTATAAGAGAGTAAATATGTGTTAGTATATGTTTGAATAAGTAAAGTTTGTATAACTGTATAGTTGAGGAAATGGAGGTGTGATTGATTCTTTGCATGACTGACTAGGTGTGTGAGTAACTCCATGGATGAGTGACAGTCTGTGAGTGTCTGTTTACACTGATTGTATCTAAGGTTATATTAGAGTCTGAAGAGGTTCATCGTATTATCACATGAATGATACCATCAGTGATGTGATCAGTAATGTCATTTGAGATGTCATCAGTGATGTCATTTGAGATGTCATCAGTGATGTCATCAGTGATGTCATTTGAGATGTCATCAGTGATGTCATTTGAGATGTCATCAGTGATGTCATCAGTGATGTCACTGACCATGTCATGAATGATGTAATATGTGACATCATCAGCAGTGGATTGCGGGTGCGCGATATATAGTTAGTGCAACTAACTATATATGGAATTTCAATGGTTTTGTGTGAGTAAAATAAGGTTTTGTAAATGCGAATTCCTAACTATATATGGTCTATAACCTATGGTTTTTTCAGTGAATTTTCAAGGTTTTGTAAATGCTAATTCCTAACTGTATATGGTCTATAACCTATGGTTTTTTCAGTGAATTTTCAAGGTTTTGTAAATGCTAATTCCTAACTATATATGGTCTATAGCCTATGGTTTTTTCAGTGAATATATATATATATACATACATATATAAACATATATCATCTGTATATCTATATAAATACAAACATAAATGCATGCATACATATACTTATATGCATACAGATGCATGTTATTTACATGAAAGTTGAAAAAACACTAATAAAAGCAAAGCTAAAAAGCCACCTCATTACAAACAGAATGGCTTTAACTTAAACAAGGGCGAGATCTATTGCATTTTCAATGCTTGTTTACTTTGGTTCCATCAAGAAGGCATTCAGATGTGTCACACATTTGCCATAAATTCTGAATGTTAGCACTCTAGTTGCACATTAGATCACTGTAGTAAAGCTACTGCTCACCAGGGACGTCTGCTGCTGGTATTCAAAGTGCATGTTTCAGTCTGCATGTCAGAATTTTTTTAATGAAATAGAAGAGGATTTGAGAAGTCACTCAAAATGATCCCTAATTTTTCTTTCTGAAGCACTAATCATACTTTCTATCGCAAAATTAACCCCCTCATGTTGTTCCTTTTTAAATTGAGTGTTTTCAGACTTACCACTTCATTCCAATCAAGATGGCTTCTGGTGTGCCATACTTGTGTCATAAGTAAGACTGCTAGCGCTCTAGTTGTTCTTTAGAACACTCTGGGACATTCTGTCATTGGGCTATACTTGGGCTACATCTGGGTGATATTTGGGCTACATTTGGGCTCTTTTGTCTCTGGTGGCCATCTTGGGAGACTGCGTGTCAGAATGTTTTAATGAAATAGAAAAGGATTTGAGAAGTCACTCAAAATGTGCCCTAATTTTTCATTCTGCAGCACTAATCATACTTTCTATGGCAAAATATACCCCCTCATGTTGTTTCTTTTTAAATTAAATGTTTTAAGAGTTACCACTTTATTCCAATCAAGATGGCTTCAGGTGTGCCATACCTTTGTAATAAGTAGGACTGTTAGCGCTCTAGTTGTTCTTTAGAACACTCTAGGAGGCTGCAGTAGAACACAAAGGAATCAACTGACAGTCTCTGTCCTTGTTGGATGTACATGTTTTACTGAGAATGTCAGACTTCCTTTTTCACATGACTGAGAAAGATAATGTGAATTTACAGAAAATATGGTTTCAGTTTAGCTTATAGATCCCCTTCCAAACCACTGTGGGAAAATCATGAGATATTAGTTTTCTTTCAAACAATATTCATGATATCACAGCAGAAGGTTTTTTCACATGGTAAAATCACCTTAGAACCCACCACAATTCCTAAAATGAGTATGGTACCATCAACAAATGATTTATAATGTAACTAAAGTCCTAAAACCCTCTATTAACTACAATGCTTTTTAATGAGGTGCTATCATGTATATTGGTCCCAAGATGGCTGCCAACACTTCTTGGATGAAGTGCTGACAGCCAATCAGATCAGATGTGTGGTTAGGCTCCGCCCAGATATATATCTTTTTTTGAACCTAAATTACTCAAAATCCACTGGAGCACATATATTGAGACCTAGCAAAGGCACATCGGGCTAACAGTCCCTACAATTTTGCCAAGTTTCGTGCAAATCCATTCAGCCGTTCGAGCTAAAAGTGAGGCCAACCGCCCTATGGAAATTAACATGGGAAAAACGCGTTTTGGGACCCCCTTTTTTCTCGGCCCCCCCTTGATGAAACCCCCCCAAATTGTCAGGGGCTGCTCAGAAACAAAATGTTCCATTTTCCTGAAAATTTCAGCCAATTCCGTCCACAAACGCCAAAGTTATTAGACATAGAATTTTCAAAAATCCCATAGAGAAAAAATCCTAACTATATATACCTACTGGCAACTGCCAGTAGGTAATATATATATATATATATATATATATATATATATATATATATATATATATATATATATATATATATATATATATATATATATATATATATTTAAATTTCAAACTAAACCACATTCACTGGATGATGTAATCAGTGTTGTCATCAGTGATGTCATTTGAGATGTCATCAGTGATGTCATCAGGGATGTCACAGACCATGTCATGAATGATGTCATATATATACACAAAGAGCTGTGTATAAAGGGGTCGTATTTAGAAGGAAAGGAAAAGTCACGCAGGGTAACTTTTTATCTATTTGCAAATATGGAGGAGCCAACTGCGCCACCAATACGTCACAAAGAATGATGTACTGGTGGCGCAGAGAGTTTGTAAATCTGCCCCAGAATTGTTTTCATTTCTCCTAATTTTTTTCTTCCAATATATGCTACAATGCACATCATACATTGAAGTAGAAAAATACCTTCACTGATTGTTTTTGTGCAGGAAGGTGTGTCTTCCTGCACAAAAACAAACTACACATGACACAGATATTCTTGCACCATGGTGCAAGGGTGCCTGTATCACCACATGTTTGCAGTTTAAGCAGCAGTGCAGAGGGAAGCACAGACTTCCAACATATTTATGTACATATGTTGCATCCCTGTGCTTTGGAAGTAGCTCAGCACGCTGTAGCTAAAGAGCTTACAGTGTCATGCTACAGCACTTCCTTATAGTTCTGCAGTTATACATTCACCATATACCACAAATGCATTCTTTTGTCAAGTATTCAGTACTTATACATTTATGTAAACTTTCACACACTAACATATCAATTTAGCTCTTTCTTTAACCAGAGTAGTTATTTGATATTTGATATTTAATGGTTTGTATAGCGCTGAATCACCCATGAGGGTATCTCGGCGCTAGGGATGGCGGAACATCAGAACAGGAGGGAAGAAATTTAGAAGAGGTGGGTTTTTAACATCTTTCTAAATTGAATCAGATTGTTTCCTGAGCGTAACTGAGGAGGCAGGCTATTCCAGAATCGGGGGGCAAGATAAGAAAATGCCTTGCCACCACTGCAAGCCTTTTTGATTCTAGGAATGGTGAGCAAATGTTTGGTGCTAGACCTGAGAGTTTGTGACGGGATTTAGGAGGAGAGCTTGTTGGTGAGATACATGGGACCCTTGCCATTACGGGCTTTGTGAATAATACAACCTATTTTTAACTTTACCCTTTTCTTTTTCAGGAGCCAGTGAAGTTGATTGAGTAGGAGTTCAGAGGGTGTTCTAGATAGGGCATTGTTGGTGAGTCGGGCAGCAGTATTCTGCACTACCTGGAGTTTATTAATGGCACTTTTGTTGGCCGAAAACAGGAGGGAATTACAATAGTCAAGCCTGCTCAATATTAGGGCCTGCATGAGTGTTTTTTTGTAGAGAAGGGTAAAAGTGGAAAAATCCTACGCAGAAGGCTAAGAACATAGTAGCAGGAACCTGCGGTGGTATTGGCATGTGCGTTATGTGTGAGTTTGTGGTCAATCTTGACACCTAGGTTCTTAACCACTTCTTTGGGAGAGGGGGTGGTTCCCAGCTCTTCTGGCCACCAAGTAGGTGACCAGAGAGTGGTAGCTCCTCCAAACCACATGATTTCTGATTTTCCCCTGTTGAGTTGTAAAAAGTTGTTACGCATCCAGGCAGCGATAGATTTCATTCCTTTGGAGAACAATAGGTCAGTGTTAGGTGTATTTTTATCAAATGTTAGAAGGAGCTGGGTGTCATCTGCATATGAGATTGGAGTGAACCCCAAGGATCTCATGAGTCTGGCCAGGGGGGTGACATATATATTGAAAAGGGTAGAGCTTAGGCAGGATCCCTGTGGGACCCCCTTGCTCACTTTGGTAGTGGCAGATGTAAAAGATCCTATGGTAACTGTTTGAGTTCTATCTGTAAGAAAGTTGGTGATCCACCCCAGTGCTAGCCCCTGAATGCCTATGTCTTGGAGCCTTTTCAGAAGGATGTGATGTGAAATGGTGTCAAATGCTGCTGACAGGTCAAGCAGCACCAAAAGAGCTGCTTGACCGTTGTCAGTAGCCATGCGTATACTATCGGTAACCTCAATAAGCGCGGACTAGGTACTATGTTTAGCCCGAAACCCAGACTGAGAAATATCCAGTAGTCGGTGAGTTTCCAGATAAATAGACAGGTGTCTATTGACGTACTTTTCAATGAGTTTGGACTGAAAAGGTAAAAGAGATATGGGTCGATAATTAGTGATTTCAGTGGTAGTTAGTTCTGAAAATAACTTTTTTTTTGTACTTTTATTTATTTTTTGAACTTTTTTTTCTTTTTTTCGTTTTTTTAAAAAGAAAAAAAGTCAACAGGACGAACAACAGCATGAACTTTGAGGGAATAAAAAAAAACTGGCATTGATGTTTATCAATTGCTCTGCAAACTAGGTCTACTGATTGTTCCCCATGACAAATATAAACGATTGCACTTCATGCAGTGCATTCTAACTTTCACAAATTGGGAACGTATGTCTGGTGGTGATGTTGAAGGTGATACCGCAGAAGTACTTGGTATTGCCGGTGGTGGAGGTGCATTTTGGCGCAGTCTTCTACATTCTTCGTGAGCATAGTTCACAGGATCCATGGATTTGAGGTGCTTGCGCATACTGGCAGTGCCACAGGAGTATTTCTTGTTTGGATCAGTACTGCCTGGCAAATCTTGCATGTTACTTTGGTGGCATTACATTTCTTTTGCCCCTCCGGAAAAGTTAAAAATGGCCATACGATGGTTGTGTATCTTTCGGGAGGGGGAGGTTCTGGTAGAAATTGTTCAGCAACAAAATCATCAGAATCAGATGATTCTTGCAGTGGTGTAGCCATGTTTGTCTCCAAAAAAGGAATTCAAGTTTCCAATGAAGAAAAAGTGACGTTCTTTTCAGGACAGGTCTTCTCCTAAGGAAGGTCTAAGAATAGTAATTAAAATGGGTAGGGTTCTTCAATAATTAGAACAGTAAGTGTTATAAACCAATCAAATCTCTTTTTTTTGGTCACATGGGATCCGCGTTGGGTGCGTAATATTATTTTTTGCCTTGATATTTATATTAAATACTTTTATCTATATAAATCTTTTTGTATATTGAAAAATTTAGCGGCTGTCGCACGCCCACCGCGTTGGACACGTAGATGACGTCATGCGGAAACGCACGCGCGTGGTGTGCTGTGATACGTATATGTTGCGTATGCGCTTGAAGTTGCGTACGAGTCGCATCCTTTAATGTATCCAGTTTGGATCCGAAGGGTTGGCTGATGTGGCACAGAAGTTCTGATTCTTGCCAACGTCGCTTTCTGGGTTTAGCTGAAGGATTTACACAAGTCAAGCCTGATCCCCCTTTTGGTACTGACCATTCTGTCACCCCTTACTCGGTAGGCAAATTGTGTCAGAATTGGCTTCAACATTCTACATTGGCTGCAATTAAATTACATCTATCCAAGCTGACTGATGATGTAGATTTAAATATTTTCATAAAAGGCCCGGCTAGTGGTAGATCTAAAAGATGGATTTATGCGATTTACAATGAAATCTGGGAAACTTCACAGGTTGAGGCTGCTAAGCGCCTTAGAGCAATTGATCAAGCTAATTTGGAAAAGGTGCTTGCAGTTGTGGATAACTGTATTAACATGCTTTCTTCACGCATTTACACGTTGAATAATATTGTATCTTCTGTTGTTGATATTGTACATGATGAAGTGTCTGTGTTATACCATGGTAAAAATCAATTGCGTTCCATTATGCAATTTGCATGGACCCTGCAGACGCTTAAGGCTGGTAGGGTGCCTTGGTATTACATGAACGTGTCCTCCCTCTTTGCCCCTTTTAATTTGACAGACAAACAGCGCATGCTTTCAATGCGTGATGCATCCTTTTCCATGTTACACATTGAGAGGTTGGAATCTTTACCGTTCTCTGTGGCTGAGGCCACTGCTGCAACATGGCTTATCCACGGGTTAATCACTTTACCATTTGCCTTGTACAAATTTACAAATTGTATGCAATATATTGCGATAGGAAGATATGAACCATTAGGTAGCTCGTTTCTCCATGAGGCATGGTCACTTCCATTCACTTATAGGTGCCTGAAAGACGAGAAACAAGTTTATCTTAAGGGGGAGGAATGCACAGAGACACCTGATCATTCTTTGATATGCAGACACATCCAGTTGCACGGTTCTTGTAATCAGGACCAGCCGAATTTAGCCTGTGTTTTGAAGGGTACTCCGGTTCCCGCAATCGTTCCAACTTTCACATTACTGACAAACGGCAGGTATTTACTGTTGAATAATGAAGACTGTTGTGGGTTAATTAAAGGTATCGCTTATGTGGTAACAGTATCGGAACGTGTGGTGTGTTGCAAAAACGTTCTGTATCCTCCTACACATGGGAATTCAGATGTTTCCATCAGGCCGCGCATCCCAACCTTGAAGGAAGAGTTCAATGGTATGAGTAGAATAAGAGCCCTTTTGTCTCAAAAAGAGGTGGCCCTGAGTTTGGCCCGAGAAACATTTGTCCTTCACATAGCTAACACTCGTACAGAGGTGCAGGCGCTTTTGAATACTGATTTGCCATTACATTTCAGCGAGCTGGTTCATCAAATCTTTAATGCCTCCTCCACTTCTGGCCTCGCACACTTTTTTAAATTAGTTAGCAGTGGTCTTGTGACTTCCTTCGAGAAAATATTTGGAGTCATCCCTGCATGTTTTAATTCTATATTTATTTTTAAGCCTGTTTGGTGGCTTCCCTGTTTTGCTAGCATTGGCTGCAGGCGTTCTGGTGATATTTTGTTTTATTAAACATAGATGCCTGTCCTGCGTTAGAAGCCGCACAGCCCCTCCTGCCACTGTTTCGCAACCGGATGCTTGATTACTATGGCGCACTGCTGCTTGCGACTTTAAGCACAGCATTTGGATTGTCGTTTCGGTTTTCCTATTTCACATCTGTCCAGCCTGTGCTTCATTGCCTGAGCTGCGATTTCGACTGGGCCATTGATTTGTGTCTCTGCAAGACAGTGTCTCCTGACATCGATTTTAATCACCTGATGAGTCCCGTAATTGCTCACGAGTTGATTTGTTCTGGCGACAGGATTATGGCCTTGGCAGCGATGCATGGACTAATGGGTGATTGGGACATACTTGCAGCAGCGCATGAGTTCTTGGCACAGAGCTTTCTTGAAAATCCACCGAGTTGTCCTCTGATAATGCTAGAGGATCCAGTGCTGGATGAGCACGTATGTTCTTTCCCACTTATAAATTGGATGGCTGAACTGTTTTCGGATGATGACAGTGATTTCATGCTGGAGGCTGTTGCTGCATATTTTGCATATTCAGTCCTACCCTGAGAAGCCTTCGGAACTTTTGCTAATAGCACGTTCCTGATTGCATTGTTTTTGGGTCCTTTTTGCGAACAAAATTTGTTTTCCCTCAAACCCCAGGCCTATCGACTTTAGTGAAAGTGGAAATATTGAATTAAAAAGTTTAGAACTTTTTAGCTTGTTCGCTGTAGGGCCATCGCATCTGCTTTTAGAAATTACCGTAGATCATTATTGTTGAACTCTGCTTTCATGTTATGCCTTTATTCTGGTCTTGCCTTACCTTATCTTGACCGTGCTCGGATCATTGGGGGGGGTGTCATATAGCTACTTCTTTTCTATATACTGTGTTAAGTTAGCATGAGCTTATTAAATGTTTAAACGCCATTTTTCCTTTTGCTTCATTTTGCACACGACACCTAATTGTTATTATTTTAGCTTTCAACCTAGAAGAGCGTTGTGATTTACTTGAGAATAATATGTTATTACTCTGATATCAGTTTTGCTTGGTACACTGTCTGCACAGTGAGTGCTGAAGCCTCCAAGGATAACTCGACACAGTGTTGTTGTGAGGTCTGATCTTCGCACCTTTCTAGACATAACACAAATGCAGCTGCTGCCAAAATCTGGCTTTAAGCGGGTTTTATATTGCTTTGCTGGAAACACACGTAGGACACTTGATGGTGCTTCGCATGCAGAGAGCTGGTGGAAGATGATGTGATTTTCTGCCACTGAGATTTTGAGGTATGGGCCCGCCCTGCTAAAACCCAAAAGAGACCTTCATAGATATGATATACTATGCTAATTAGGGAGGATGAGAAATAGGTGTTGTTAATTCCTATTCATTTCAGCATCCTAGTATGCTGTCACCGTTCGCTTTTTATGGACTAGTAGCTATGCTGATAACTTTGTTTCTTATAATATGTTTGCTTGTATTATATAAGATACTGCTTTTGAGAACCCTGCATTAGTAAATAAATATTTCAAATATGCACGTGTCCTCATTTACTCCACATTCTGGTTTGAAATGATTATATAGCGAAAGAGTGTTCATGTGTCTACACATTGGGAGTTTGTTATGACCAATGAGACACTGTAGCTAGCTCGGTAAGGGGATTTTGGGTACTGAGGTGAGTTTTGGGCCATCCTAATTCCCTGAGGTTCCAAATCTCTATGCACAGTTCTGTAGGAGAACGGAATTCCCGCTACAAGATCTACACACACATCTAATCAATTACCTACAGATTCCCTCATACATGTTGTCAATGATCAATAGGACACTATCAAATATACTTATACACTTATATTGACATTACACACCAGCACACATCCTATTCAGTTATTCAGTCATCCTACTCACTTTTGCAAAGAATATACCCTATTTACATCTACTCAGCTTTACACTTATACAAATAGCACTTCATGTATTCATATAGATAGTAACTCATACTTACTGTGTTATGAAATCACTATTACAAGTATACAGTTATCTACACAGTCACTCATGCAATCAATGAGTTTTATGTACACTTATTTATATAAAACAACTGTGACATACACTGTCTTTTATTTTTTTTACTATGTCGGACATGTTCCATTGAGAAATGTTTTTTCTCATCACCACCCCCATAAAGATGTTCACTCATTCAAATAACTATCATAACAAGTAGTCTTAACCTCATACACGTACTGATTTAACTAGTCACATATCTTTGGGCCGTCATAGATCCCCCACTGAACCACACACACAATCACTCTCCATTACAAATAATCAGTTAACTAATCAATAACTAATGTAGACTTTCACGTAGCTAGTAACCAACTGGTGCAGGAGTTTACACAGCAACTGACCAAGCAATACAGATATTCATACAGTTTAGTCACTATCCAATATATTTATTTTATTTATTTATTTTGAAAGTTTTATATAGCGCGAACAAGATCTTTGCAGATATCAGAGCGCTTTACAAAGCAGGGAATACAAACAGGAGAGTGAATAACATGCCATTAGGTATAGCGTAGTTGTAGGTAATAAGTGGGGGGGGGGTAAGTACATGAGGGAGCATAGTAAAACAGGTACATCAATAATGCAAATAGTACAAATAGGTGTGAGCATAGACAGTCAGGTCAGTCAATAATACAAGTAATACGAGTCATCAAAGGGATCGAATAGATAATACAGATCGGTACGGAGACTTTAAAAATCCACGATAATAGATCAAGTGTATTTAGCCATGAGGATAGCTTTTACTTCTTTCTTAAAAAGTGTGATGGAGGAGATGAGCCTGGTTTCAGGAGGGAGCGACTTCCAGATCCTGGGTGCCATTCCTGAGAAGGAGCGTTTATAAGTTTTTTCCTTCCGGAATCTTCGAGGTTTTAGCAGAAGATTGTTTGTGCCTCTAGTGTTTCTAGAGCCGCCTGTGATTGTCAGCTTCTGGGTGAGGTATCCGGGTGAGCTCAGGTGTACAGCCTTGTGTGTCATGCAGGCTATTTTCAGATGTATTCTGGCTTCAAAAGGCAGCCAGTTCAGGGATTTCAAGTCAGGGGAGATATGCGAGTGTTTTTTTGACCCAGTGATGAGTCTCGCTGCAGCGTTTAGAGAAGCTCTTAGGGGTGCAGTAGTAGTTAGAGGGAGACCGCAGAGGGCGATGCTGCTGTATTCTATTCGAGGGATGACTAGTGCTTGTACTGCAGTTTGGAAGTCTTTGGCTGGGAGGAAGGGTTTGAGTTTCCTCAGGGTATTGATTTGGTAGTTTGCTCCCTTAGTTGCCTTACTGATATGTTGCTGCATGTTGAGATTGGTGTCGAGTGTTATGCCTAAAGATTTTGCTGAGTCCACGATGGTGGGTTGGACATTGAGTGCAGTTAGGTGTTTAAGCCAGATTTGAGTACTAGAGATCTTCGCGGGAGGTGAGATCAGAAGGAACTCTGTTTTCAGAGCATTGAGTTTGAGATGATTATCGGCAAGCCAGGATTGGGTGCTTCTGATCGTTGAGTTCAGGAGTACAATGTCTTTGGGGGATTGTAATTTGAGATATAGTTGGGTGTCGTCGGCGTACATGTGAAAGAGTACATTGGATGCTTGTAGCATGGTGGTGAGCGGTTCCATAACTAGGTTGAACAAAGTTGGGGATAGGGAGGATCCTTGGGGGACGCCTAACGATGCAGGTATTGGTGAGGACATCAGGTTGTTGCTCTTAAATTTCTGCGACCTGTTGTGTAGAAAGGAAATGAACCACTTGAGAACAGTCCCAGATAGACCCATTATTGTGTTTAAAAGTTCGAGTAAATTCTCATGTTTAACGGTGTCGAATGCTGAGGAGAGATCAAGAAGGATGAGGAGGCAGGTATCATTTTGATCTAGGATTTGAAGGGCGTAGTCAATTATGTGAGTCATAGCAGTTTCTGTGCTGTGTCCTGCTCGGAAGCCAGATTGATGAGGGTTGAGGAGGTAAAACTGATCAACTTAAAAACTATTATGTTTGGATAGAAAGTTGTATATGTAATTTCATCCTTACATTGCATTTTATCAAAGTGCAATGCCTTGTTGTAAACTTGACACTCTCATGTGCAACATCACGCAAAAAAATGTGCAATATTACGCAAAATATTTAGATGCAGTTACGAATCCTCTCATTTTCTAAGTCCAACTGACCTCGCAATCGGGGACATCAAAGAATAGATGGCAACCCCTATGTGATCTACTTTCAAAATAACTCAATAAAGTGACTGAATTTTCACCGGGAGAACCAAAGTCCATCCCCATTATTATCAGTTTAAAGGAAAAAAGAAAAAAGAGAGATGTAAATAAATGAAATCCAGGTGTCGGAGAGAGACATAGTTATGATGTTGAATCAATAAAGGTGGCTTGCTGGAAGCACAGCTCACAATCTGAATGTTTCTATATAGTTCAAATACACCTACCTAACCACGGTGGCTGTAAGTTGTTAACATTTACAGAAAGTGATACAGATCTTCCGTGGTGTTGAGTCCATTAGGTACCTTAGAATCCAATTCCAATATCATCTTGGACTCTAATTGTCTAAGCATCCTATCACGGTCTCCTCCCCTTCTGGGTTTCGGTACTGAGGTGATAACAACAACCTCCAGTGTCTTAGCTATTATGTTATGTACACTCTTAAAGTGTCTAGCTACCGGATAGGAGCTATCGTTGTTCACGATTGCTTTGATATGCTGCAATATCCTGGCATGCACCGGTAGCTTGGTGCTTCCCACATACCTGAGATCACAGGTGCATGCCAGGACGTAAACAGCATACTCTGTTTTGCAACCGTCATTTCCCTTGATAGGTTGTGGTACTGGACTGAATGGGGTGTAATACTGCTGTGTATTAATTCCAAATTTGCAGGCTCTGCAGCTGCTGCATTTATAGAATCCCACCCGAGGTGGAAACCAAGCTTTTTTTGTAGGTAGTTCGGGGCAAGGTTTAGAGATATGCATACGTAGGGAGGGTCCCCTCCGAAACGTAATCTCTGGCCGTGCTGGTAAATGATGAGATAATACTGCATCAGTTTTGAGAATAGGCCAACTTTTGCTAAGAATGGACCGGATTTTTCTATCCTGGCCACTATGTGCGGTAATAAATCTGATGGGAGATTCAGCCGGGCCTCCTGTTGGGACCTTATTAACCTCCACTGGTGTAAATAAGGTTTCTCTTGATCTTAATTTCATTTTGTTAACCGCTTTCTTAAGTATGTTTTCTCTGTATCCTCGCTCCCTGAATCTATCTAACGCTTGGGCTGTACATGTATTAAGCTCCTCGTCAGTGCTACAGATTCTCTTCACCCGAAGAAGTTCGCCATATGGAATATCATCAATGACCTGGCGAGGATGGGCACTTGTTGCATGTAGGGTTGTATTACCAGATGTGTCCTTTCTATGTAGAGTGGTGGCTAGTTGTCCCGCTTTGTGAAAGACCCTGACATCTAAAAAGTCCACAGATGTTTTGCTGATATTATGCGTGAACCTCAGGTTGTCCTCATAGTTATTTAATGTTATAATAAATTCTTTCACACTTTCTTCATTGCCTCTCCAGATTAAAAACACATCGTCTATAAAACGAACCCACATGACCACATTTGTTGCAAACACCGCCTGGTGTGTTTCCATGAGGACCCGCTTCTCCCACCAGCCAACGTGGAGACACGCGTAGCTGGAAGAGAAGCAGGCCCCCATGGCCACACCCCTTTTCTGTATATAGATATCTTTACCAAACAAGAAATAATTGTGATGCAAACACCAGCTTACAAATTCACTCAACATCTTGTTATGGTTGTAACAATGCACTGGCCGTGTGCTTAAAAAATAATCCAGTGCTTCCAGCCCTCTACCATGATCTATACTGGTGTAGAGGGCTTCAATTTCAAATGTTACCAATATACAGTCTTCTGACCAAGCAATGTTTTTCAATTTTTGTAAAAAGTGTACTGTATCTCTTATATACGTAGGCAGATTAGTAACAAGAGACTGTAAAAAGTAGTCAGTGTACTGTGCCAGATGTTCTGTTACACTCTCAATGGCAGAGATGATGGGTCTGCCCGGCACCGGACACCTGCCTTTATGTATTTTGGGAATCAGGTAGAATATGGGCAATACTGGATGTTCAACATGAAGGAATTTGAACTCTTCACTTGAAATAAGTCCTTCCCTTTTAAATTTATGGAGAAGTTTTTTTAGATCTCTAGACAAGTTTTATTCTTGCATGTTTGTTTTAGCGTAGCACACCGTGTCTGAAAGCTGTCTATTGGCTTCCTCCACATATTGAACCTGGGGCCAGATGACTATGTTGCCTCCTTTATCTGCGGTGCATATTATGATTTGATGATCATTTTTCAATTTGTTGATTAATGCCCAATATTCTTTTTCTTTGTCTGTTTTGATTCTCTTGCGGTGTTTGACTTGATGGTATAGTCTCTTGAGATCTGCCGTGACTACTTCGTTAAAAGAATCGATGGCGTCTCTTGGCATGGTTGGCATGAAATTGGAGGCTGGTTTGAATGGGCTGGCGCCTGCTCCAACTTGGTATATGGATGCTTCTCTCAGTTCTTGTTGTGTGGACTGCTCCATATTATCATCACTATTTTCCTGTGAGTTCCCCAATTGTTCCAAAGTTAGGAGCCCTCTCGCAACCCTAGCCTGTAAAGTTGTTGCCGGTGCACTTGCTGCATTTTCTACTTCGTTGAGGCCATCTTTAATATTGAAAAATTTACGCAATTTAAGTTCTTATATATCTGAAAACATCAATTCTGGTAGAGGTGTAGTTAAAGTCTGTTACAGGGCAGCTTCATACATTTACATTACATTTATGTGAGACCTAAACTTAGCAGTTGTTCCTCAGCTTTTGTTAATACCACAGTTGATAGGTTCACAATGGTGTTATTTGTTCCTATTGGTTTTTGTTTTCCGCCAAAACTTGTTCTTTTTGTTGCTGTTTGGCTTTGTGGTTTTTCCGCCGTTGTTTCCGGTTTCTGTTGATCCTTGCCCTTTTTGATATTGCCCCTGTCGATTGTGTGAGCGCAGACTTTGTAACCGGGCGTTGACTAAAAAATCAACCTCTTCGCCGACATTGAGGACATGGATTGGTTCTGAGCCACCTGCTGCCCCCCCCTGGTATCTTCATCCGAATAGAGACTGCTTACATTACTGCTGTTGGATTCAGTCTCACTGATTCCCCCTTCTGTGTCATGGCTTGCATTGGTGCCGCCTTCTGTTGTTGCAATAGTAACTGGGGTCGCTTTTGGGTTGGCTTTTAGGCGTCTCGCATTATCGAACTTGCGTGCGAAAGTATAGATTTTCCCATTTTCAAAATGATCCTTATCGCGTGCAAATTTCCATGCTTTTCTTGTTTTAATTTTGTCCTCATGTACTTTAAGGCGCTCCTGAATTTCCTTTTTTAATTTCGGTATCAGTTCATTGGGTTCAAATTTAGTCAATTCCTCATTGATATTTTCCATCTCTTTTAGCAATTGCAGACGGTCTATTTCAGCATATTTGATAAATATGTTAATCAACTTGGTAGATGATTCCAGGTTAGTTAACCATTCTTTTAACATGTCTGGATGTGGTTGATCGTAGCTGGGGCCAAAAGGATTTTCAGCCCTCGTGGGACCCGCCCCTCTGCTACATACATTGAAAGCGATTTATGCTCCCACCACTTTGTGCACTCACTCTTCATGCACTTCTCCATGCGTTTCATTAGATTTTTAATTTGTATTTCACTCGTTAATGGTGCTTGTTGCGCATTTGATGCAGAGCCTGCAGTTACATCCTTTCTAGCAACATTAGGCAGATTGTGAAAAAGCTCCAGCGAAGCCTTTTCTCTTTCTTTAACTGTCTCCTCCGACATTTTTATACTGCTAACGTCCTGCTGATTTGACCTCCAATACTGTGATTGTGTATTTCAAAGTGCGAAACAGATATTGCTTTCCGTTCGCTCTTACTGCAAAAGTCCTCCCCACCGCCTGTTATCAGGATGCTGCCCTTGAACACTTTCACTCACCGCAGTATGGTTCTTCGGCCGCATACACGCCTCCGCTTTGCAGCTTTTGTATTTCTTCGCGTTTAAAGCTCATTCCGGTGTGTTTCTGGCATCCTTGTTTAGTGAGACACTATAAATTACTCAAGTAAACAATCAATTACACTGCTACTAAATCCTCTATCCAGATATTTATATATCCACTGATTCTTCAATACAGATTAGTGTATATATAATGCATGTTTAAATAACAAACCAAACCACATTCACTGGGTGATGTAGTCTGTGATGCCATCAGTAATGTCATTTGAGATGTCATCAGTGATATCATCAGTGATGTTACTGACCATGTCAGGAATGATGTAATATGTGACATCATTACCAGTAGATTGCGGGCACGAGAGTTACAGTTAGTACAACTAACTATAACAGAGGAATTTCAATGGTTTTGTATGAGTGAAATGTCTAGCTAACTATAACACCCCTGAAACCTATGTTTTTTCAGTTATTATATGTATATACTCTGTGAACTGAACAGTCATTCACAGAATGTATAGTTCATAAAAGACTGAGGTGTGCGTACATTTCATTTTTAAGACTTGAGCGATGGGCTGAACTTCGAACAGTGGCAATACAATGTTGACCTAGCTGAACAGATAATATTGAATTGTAAAAAACAAGCGCAGAACACGTACAAAAGATGTCTTTTGAATCTAAGCACAAAAAGAATGTTCACACCCTAAGTAACGAGGATCGTTATTTTTAAGTCAAATATTATGTTTACTTCACTTTTGCTTAAGGTCTTCAAGCTGTAGCCTAACACTGGCAAATATCTTTATTGAGAATTTACATTTCATGTCAATAGCTTTATTTCTGTGAACATGAACCTCTACTGAAACATAGAAAAGTTAATTTTACCCTTTAGAAATAAGGAATTATTTACCATCAAACCACAAATGTGTTCCGATGGGAAGAAATAGTAAAATAATGTATAGAAAATAAAAGAAAAAAGAAGTCCTGCCTTTTATCTTGTTTTCATCCAAATTAATAAAACAATATTTCTAAACTTTCAAGATTTGTGGCCTTTAATGCAAGTGTTTAAGTTTTGCTAGTATGTGCCATTTTGTGTTAAGTGATAAATGTGTTGACACAGCTTTGCAAGAAGGAATGCAGTCAGGCCTTTCTGTTTCATGGTTCTAGTCTATTTACAGCCCTGCTCATGGACTCGTAATTTTGACCTGTAATAAATGGCACAGCTATTTGTTTCTTAAATTGGAAAATATAGACAGGACTGCCAATGCTGAAAATACAATGCTCCCTAATACAGAGGAAGCTGCTTTCTGCTGTTGGTTAGTGGCTTTAGGATTGTCATTTTGATTACAATGCCCTGTTAAAATGGCAGAATATCTATTTAATAGGATGAGGGCCTCTTTCTTGAGAGATAATTTAGGCCTTATGTTGGAAAGTGTAGGGCTACCTATTATTTGCATTGTTGTTAGTGTAATAGTGTATTTATTTGGAGGTGAGTTGGGAAGAATACATCTTGTGAAAAGTTCTCCTCTGCTTCATCATTTTCAAAGTGTCCCATGATCTACATGTTTAGAAGGTCCTCCCTCTGCTCCGCGGTGCACCTGGGACAGTAATATTAAACCCATGTGCTGCTCCAACAGAAGTAATGAATTAACTGCACCTCACTGCAAGCTATTGCCGCGTAGCTCCTTACTCCTGTGACTGAAGGTAGTGTCACCTCTAACAATACACTGCACGGACAGCACAATTTCTACATAATGCTGGCAGTTGAATGGCACCCACTTCCTGTGACATGACAGTGTGCATTCAAGTGTACACTTTACTGAGACACCAGGCTTGAAACAAAAACTGCCACAGCGTGTACCAAGTTAAATGTTACTTTGAAGAGGAAGTTTGTGAATGAACTTGAATAGCTGATATGGCGTCGGTGGATAACTTTGAAGAATGTGATCCCAGTGGGTCACTGGGACCATCCCCTTGGGAACACTATTAACTCCTCTTGTGGAGAGAGGATTCCACACAGTTAGTTCAGTTTATAACTTCATTTATTTGACGGGCGTGCAGGCGGAGTCTTCGGCAGCGGGCAGGCGATGAGCTTGACGTTCACTGTTGTGTGTCTGTTTCTACAGTCCGTGGAGCGTCGCGATCAAGATTGGATGCAGGGAAGAGCTGCTGTCAATGTTATTCCCTGATGAAGGGCTCAAAATGCAGCCCGAAATGCATTGGATTTTATGTACTATAACGATGCCTCATTGATGAAAAAATGCGAAATCATAAGACATTGAATATGCTTTAACCAATATTCATTGAAAAAAGTGAACATTGTCAAATAAATGAAGTTATAAACTGAACTAACTGTGTGGAATCCTCTCTCCACAAGAGGAGTTAATAGTGTTCCCAAGGGGATGGTCCCAGTGACCCACTGGAATCACATTCTTCACTGTTATTTGAAGGCGTTTTAGGGGTATTAACGCCACCCACGGAGAACCTAACCTTGACTAACTCTGAACTAAACAGCTGTGCATCCACCCTAGACCTTTCTGTCGGTGGATAACTTGCCATACTCTGTGTTAACTCTTGTTTCTAGTTTTACATCCCTTTTTACTCCTGCTAATTTTAGTTTCCCCTGTTTTCTGGATGGTTTACTGAAAACGCCGCAAGAATCAACCCTGTTTAATAACAGTTATTGGGTGGTGTTCAGCAGCTGTTAATGAATGAATTTGTACTTGTAGAGCGCACTTATACCCTGAGGTGTCTTGGCACTGTACGCATACTGCTGTGGAACCCTTCCTGGCTTTTCTCTGTGAAATGCTCACTCCTGGGCACCCCCAAGGTGAAGCCAGGCATCCCAACGCCATTGGGACCGTTATGGAGATTAAGCACGCTATTGCCCAGAGTTGCAGAGTGGGACCCATGATTAGAATAGGCACCGAGGCGAGAATTATCAGGTCCTAGGAAATTGAGCCCAAGACCCGCCGAGGCGGGAATTAAACCCTGGTCCCAGGCCAGACCTCTGCATCAGGGTCTGCCGCTCTAACCATTTAGCCTTACTTCTCCACTGTTGAACTGTTAAGGCTCTCCTGCTGGTGCTGCTCATGAACTAAGTTCATTCTATTTAAAACCACACACTCCACCCCAGTCAAAATCTATCATTTGCAGTGCAATGAAAGTAGTGCTATCTTTTTACTGCAGCAAACAATCACTCATATAGAGTGAACTCTATGAACATTCAATACATCTATCTAAGGAGAAGCAAATCTATGCCACCTCTTACTCCCTTTCCTATTTTGTGTAACAATGTGTATACACAATTGACATATTTAGTGTCCTTGAAAGTCTTTTATAAAGTGGTATACCATATGCCCAGGACCTGTAAAGATAATGCTACAAGTAGAATGCAGCACTGGTTGTACAACCCTCACAAGTAGCCTTTCAAACCTGTGTCGGGCCTGTATATGCAGTTTTCTGTTACTTTGAATTGCCATTAAAAACTACTTGCCAAGCCTTAACTTCCCTTCTACTACACATAAGTGACCTCAAAGGCGGGCACCAGTTAGCTAATAGGGAAGGGTGCTGTTTAAGTCAAAATGTGGGGCATGTACTTTTAATTTTTACATGTCCAGGTAGTTGCAAAAACACAAATTCGTTTTTCACTAATTTAATTTGGACCTGTGCTACATAAAAGGTTAGAAAACATTGTGGGGTTTCCCTAAAGACTGTTGCTCTTGCCATGTTCTTGCACTTATTCTGGGGTCCTTCGTCAGTGATATTGGCAAGTAGCCCTTCCCTATTTATTCTGAAGAGTCTCAGGTCATACTCTGAATAGATATGTCCACCCAGGTTTTTCAGCCGGCATCACTAATGGAGGAAAGGCCTGAATTGCCACTTGGGAGCAGAGGGCCCAACCAGACACTCTGTGAATGGCCAATGATAAGATCATTTTAAGTTGAGTAGAAAACTAAAAAACACTCTGGGGCATATTCACAAGGAGCCATCGTAGAATTAACTGCACTTTATGGCAGCCAAAGTTGTGACAGCACCAGTTTACCAATGATAGCACCGCAAAAAACATTGCCACAGAGGACCCCTGCAACTATCACTAATGAGGTGCAGAGTAAGCATTCCCGTGCCAAAAGCCGTGCCAACCCCACACCACAACATTCACAACGTCCAGGCAGAACCGCGTTAAGAACACAAAATAGGCAATAAGGCGCGTTAGCAGCAGGAAATTAACGCCTGCTCTGACCTGGTGTAAAGTTGGATGACAGTCTGCACCACAAAAGGGAGTACAGCCCAGAGCCACACATAAGGAACAACAGATGCCCCCGAGCAACTAAACATGGAGCACAGACAGCCAAGAGGGCCACAACACCCACTGACACCACACCCAGGCCCGCAACAACCCCCCCCAAGCCCACCCCCAACCCATGACCAAGAAAATGCACACCAACACCATGAATCCCTAAACAAATATTTTGCCTGATGTCGCACAAGCAGGAAAATCAACATACATGCGTGGCCATAAAATGGAGAATCATTCATATAGCAATGCAATCACCAACACAAAACACCATACAAACAAAAGCATGAGCCCTGTCCTGAGTCATCTGAAAGTGCAACTACTAACTATCTGTCAGCCGCATAAGATACTGCTGTGAGCCCTCTGCTTTTTGCCACTGCTGCTAAAGGTTGCACATATATGTTGAATAACGTTGGGCTCAAAGCTGAGACCTGAGGCACCCCATATTTGATAGTGTGGATCTTGGAGGCAAAAGGGGGGACTGCAACCTGGAAGGTCCTGTCAGCTAAAAAGGAAACAAACTACTCAAGAGCAGAGTCCACGATCCCCACCTCCTCCAACCTCTGCAACAAGAGCTGGTGGGAGACAGTGTCGAATGCGGCACTGAGTGCTAACAAAATCTGTGCCAATGTACCACCCTCATCTAGGGAACTCTTCAGATGCTCAGTCACAGCCAAGAGGGCTGATTCCGTACTGTGATCCGGCCGAAAGCTATTCTGGAAGGGGTCCAGTAAGTTGCTCTCCTCTAGATAACCTGTAAGTATGGAATTAATGTAGGATTCCAAGATCTTGGAAACTCAGGGTAGGATAGAGATGGGTCGGAAGTTGTCTGGTTTAGTAGTGTCAAGCGTGGGCTTTTTCAGCAGAGGGAACACCCTAGCTTGCTTCCAAGCACTAGGGGCCGTAGATGTAAGCAGGGACTGATTAATCATATGGCTCAAAGATGGTAAACACACAGGCAGCGATTTCAAGAATTGATCCGGCTTAAGAGGGTCAGCAGGCGAGCCAGATTTAAACTTATGCAAACAAAACAGGTGATAGACCGAATGTGGATCAATGTCACACATTCATCCCAGTCCAAAGATCTGGGCCCAAATCCATCGTTTTTTTGCACTCCACACCACCCTGGGTTAGACAATGGCGATATGCAAATCAGCTCTGACCCTGTGCCCCATGGGAACAGTTCAGTCCGAACTACAAAAGCCATGTCCTTCCCAGAACGGAATCAAGCATCCGAGGACCGGACCGGTTTCGATGGATTTGGGCCCAGATCTTTTGACTGGGTTGAATGTGTGACATTGATCCACATTCGGTCCATCACCTGTTTTGTTTGCAATTGCCGCCATAAGTGTGCTGGGGATGCTCAGATGTGGGTCCCAGGCACTCCACACCACTGGAGTCAAGCTAGCCGGGCTGATGAGAGGTGTTACCTCGAAACCGGTCTGGTCCTCGGATGCTTGATTCCGTTCTGGGAAGGACATGGCTTTTGTAGTTCGGACTGGACTGTTCCCATGGGGCACAGGGTCAGAGCTGATTTGCATATCGCCTTTGTCTAACCCAGGGTGGTGTGGAGTGCAAAAAAACGATGGATTTGGGCCCAGATCTTTTGACTGGGTTGAATGTGTGACATTGATCCACATTCGGTCCATCACCTGTTTTGTTTGCAATTGCCGCCATAAGTGTGCTGGGGATGCTCAGACGTGGGTCCCAGGCAGTCCACACCACTGGAGTCAAGTTAGCCGGGCTGATGAGAGGTGTTACCTCGAAACCGGTCCGGTCCTCGGATGCTTGGTTCCGTTCTGGGAAGGGAAGGACATGGCTTTTGTAGTTCGGACTGGACTGTTCCCATGGGGCACTGGGTCAGAGCTGATTTGCATATCGCCATTGTCTAACCCAGGGTGGTGTGGAGTGCAAAAAAACGATGGATTTGGGCCCAGATCTTTTGACTGGGTTGAATGTGTGACATTGATCCACATTCGGTCCATCACCTGTTTTGTTTGCAATTGCCGCCATAAGTGTGCTGGGGATGCTCAGACGTGGGTCCCAGGCACTCCACACCACTGGAGTCAAGCTAGCCGGGCTGATGAGAGGTGTTACCTCGAAACCGGTCCGGTCCTCGGATGCTTGATTCCGTTCTGGGAAGGACATGGCTTTTGTAGTTCAGACTGGACTGTTCCCATGGGGCACAGGGTCAGAGCTGATTTGCATATCGCCATTGTCTAACCCAGGGTGGTGTGGAGTGCAAAAAAACGATGGACTTGGGCCCAGATCTTTTGACTGGGTTGAATGTGTGACATTGATCCACATTCGGTCCATCACCTGTTTTGTTTGCAATTTCCGCCATAAGTGTGCTGGGGATGCTCAGACGTGGGTCCCAGGCACTCCACACCACTGGAGTCAAGCTAGCCGGGCTGATGAGAGGTGTTACCTCGAAACCGGTCTGGTCCTCGGATGCTTGATTCCGTTCTGGGAAGGACATGGCTTTTGTAGTTTGGACTGGACTGTTCCCATGGGGCACAGGGTCAGAGCTGATTTGCATATCGCCATTGTCTAACCCAGGGTGGTGTGGAGTGCAAAAAAATGATGGATTTGGGCCCAGATCTTTTGACTGGGTTGAATGTGTGACATTGATCCACATTCGGTCCATCACCTGTTTTGTTTGCAATTGCCGCCATAAGTGTGCTGGGGATGCTCAGACGTGGGTCCCAGGCACTCCACACCACTAGAGTCAAGCTAGCCGGGCTGATGAGAGGTGTTACCTCGAATCCGGTCCGGTCCTCGGATGCTTGATTCCGTTCTGGGAAGGACATGGCTTTTGTATTTCGGACTGGACTGTTCCCATGGGGCACAGGGTCAGAGCTAATTTGCATATCGCCGTTGTCTAACCCAGGGTGGTGTGGAGTGCAAAAAATTGATGGATTTGGGCCCAGATCTTTTGACTGGGTTGAATGTGTGACATTGATCCACATTCGGTCCATCACCTGTTTTGTTTGCAATTGCCGCCATAAATGTGCTGGGGATGCTCAGACGTGGGTCCCAGGCACTCCACACCACTGGAGTCAAGCTAGCCGGGCTGATGAGAGGTGTTACCTCGAAACCGGTCCGGTCCTCGGATGCTTGATTCCGTTCTGGGAAGGACATGGCTTTTGTAGTTCGGACTGGACTGTTCCCATGGGGCACAGGGTCAGAGCTGATTTGCATATCGCCATTGTCTAACCCAGGGTGGTGTGGAGTGCAAAAAAACGATGGATTTGGGCCCAGATCTTTTGACTGGGTTGAATGTGTGACATTGATCCACATTCGGTCCATCACCTGTTTTGTTTGCAATTGCCTCCATAAGTGTGCTGGGGATGCTCAGACGTGGGTCCCAGGCACTCCACACCACTGGAGTCAAGCTAGCCGGGCAGATGAGAGGTGTTACCTCGAAACCGGTCCGGTCCTCAGATGCTTGATTCCGTTCTGGGAAGGACATGGCTTTTGTAGTTCGGACTGGACTGTTCCCATGGGGCAGAGGGTCAGAGCTGATTTGCATATCGCCATTGTCTAACCCAGGGTGGTGTGGAGTGCAAAAAAACGATGGATTTGGGCCCAGATCTTTTGACTGGGTTGAATGTGTGACATTGATCCACATTCGGTCCATCACCTGTTTTGTTTGCAATTGCCGCCATAAGTGTGCTGGGGATGCTCAGACGTGGGTCCCAGGCACTCCACACCACTGGAGTCAAGCTAGCCGGCCTGATGAGAGGTGTTACCTCGAAACCGGTCCGGTCCTCGGATGCTTGATTCCGTTCTGGGAAGGACATGGCTTTTGTAGTTCGGACTGGACTGTTCCCATGGGGCACAGGGTCAGAGCTGATTTGCATATCGCCATTGTCTAACCCAGGGTGGTGTGGAGTGCAAAAAAACGATGGATTTGGGCCCAGATCTTTTGACTGGGTTGAATGTGTGACATTGATCCACATTCGGTCCATCACCTGTTTTGTTTGCAATTGCCGCCATAAGTGTGCTGGGGATGCTCAGACGTGGGTCCCAGGCACTCTACACCACTGGAGTCAAGCTAGCCGGGCTGATGAGAGGTGTTATCTCGAAACCGGTCTGGTCCTCGGATGCTTGATTCCGTTCTGGGAAGGACATGGCTTTTGTAGTTCGGACTGGACTGTTCCCATGGGGCACAGGGTCAGAGCTGGTTTGCATATCGCCATTGTCTAACCCAGGGTGGTGTGGAGTGCAAAAAAACGATGGATTTGGGCCCAGATCTTTTGACTGGGTTGAATGTGTGACATTGATCCACATTCGGTCCATCACCTGTTTTGTTTGCAATTGCCGCCATAAGTGTGCTGGGGATGCTCAGACGTGGGTCCCAGGCACTCCACACCACTGGAGTCAAGCTAGCCGGGCTGATGAGAGGTGTTACCTCGAAACCGGTCCGGTCCTCGGATGCTTGATTCCGTTCTGGGAAGGACATGGCTTTTGTAGTTCGGACTGGACTGTTCCCATGGGGCACAGGGTCAGAGCTGATTTGCATATCGCCATTGTCTAACCCAGGGTGGGGTGGAGTGCAAAAAAACGATGGATTTGGGCCCAGATCTTTTGACTGGGTTGAATGTGTGACATTGATCCACATTCGGTCCATCACCTGTTTTGTTTGCAATTGCCGCCATAAGTGTGCTGGGGATGCTCAGACGTGGGTCCCAGGCACTCCACACCACTGGAGTCAAGCTAGCCGGGCTGATGAGAGGTGTTACCTCGAAACCGGTCCGGTCCTCGGATGCTTGATTCCGTTCTGGGAAGGACATGGCTTTTGTAGTTTGGACTGGACTGTTCCCAAGGGGCACAGGGTCAGAGCTGATTTGCATATCGCCATTGTCTAACCCAGGGTGGGGTGGAGTGCAAAAAAACAATGGATTTGGGCCCAGATCTTTTGACTGGGTTGAATGTGTGACATTGATCCACATTCGGTCCATCACCTGTTTTGTTTGCAATTGCTGCCGTAAGTGTGCTGGGGATGCTCAGACGTGGGTCCCAGGCACTCCACACCACTGGAGTCAAGCTAGCCGGGCTGATGAGAGGTGTTACCTGGAAACCGGTCCGGTCCTCGGATGCTTGATTCCGTTCTGGGAAGGGCATGGCTTTTGTAGTTCGGACTGGACTGTTCCCATGGGGCACAGGGTCAGAGCTGATTTGCATATCGCCATTGTCTAACCCAGGGTGGTGTGGAGTGCAAAAAAACGATGGATTTGGGCCCAGATCTTTTGACTGGGTTGAATGTGTGACATTGATCCACATTCGGTCCATCACCTGTTTTGTTTGCAATTGCCGCCATAAGTGTGCTGGGGATGCTCAGATGTGGGTCCCAGGCACTCCACACCACTGGAGTCAAGCTAGCCGGTCTGATGAGAGGTGTTACCTCGAAACCGGTCCGGTCCTCGGATGCTTGATTCCGTTCTGGGAAGGACATGGCTTTTGTAGTTTGGACTGGACTGATCCCATGGGGCACAGGGTCGGAGCTGATTTGCATATCGCCATTGTCTAACCCAGGGTGGTGTGGAGTGCAAAAAAACGATGGACTTGGGCCCAGATCTTCTGACTGGGTTGAATGTGTGACATTGATCCACATTCGGTCCATCACCTGTTTTGTTTGCAATTGCCGCCATAAGTGTGCTGGGGATGCTCAGACGTGGGTCCCAGGCACTCCACACCACTGGAGTCAAGCTAGCCGGGCTGATGAGAGGTGTTACCTCGAAACCGGTCCGGTCCTCGGATGCTTGATTCCGTTCTGGGAAGGACATGGCTTTTGTAGTTTGGACTGGACTGTTCCCATGGGGCACAGGGTCAGAGCTGATTTGCATATCGCCATTGTCTAACCCAGGGTGGTGTGGAGTGCAAAAAAACGATGGATTTGGGCCCAGATCTTTTGACTGGGTTGAATGTGTGACATTGATCCACATTCGGTCCATCACCTGTTTTGTTTGCAATTGCCGCCATAAGTGTGCTGGGGATGCTCAGACGTGGGTCCCAGGCACTCTACACCACTGGAGTCAAGCTAGCTGGGCTGATGAGAGGTGTTATCTTGAAACCGGTCCGGTCCTCGGATGCTTGATTCCGCTCTGGGAAGGACATGGCTTTTGTAGTTCGGACTGGACTGTTCCCATGGGGCACAGGGTCAGAGCTGATTTGCATATCGCATTGTCTAGCCCAGGGTGGTGTGGAGTGCAAAAAAACGATGGATTTGGGCCCAGATCTTTTGACTGGGTTGAATGTGTGACATTGATCCACATTCGGTCCATCACCTGTTTTGTTTGCAATTGCCGCCATAAGTGTGCTGGGGATGCTCAGACGTGGGTCCCAGGCACTCCACACCACTGGAGTCAAGCTAGCCGGGCTGATGAGAGGTGTTACCTCGAAACCGGTCCGGTCCTCGGATGCTTGATTCCGTTCTGGGAAGGACATGGCTTTTGTAGTTCGGACTGGACTGTTCCCATGGGGCACAGGGTCAGAGCTGATTTGCATATCGCCATTGTCTAACCCAGGGTGGTGTGGAGTGCAAAAAAACGATGGATTTGGGCCCAGATCTTTTGACTGGGTTGAATGTGTGACATTGATCCACATTCGGTCCATCACCTGTTTTGTTTGCAATTGCCGCCATAAGTGTGCTGGGGATGCTCAGACGTGGGTCCCAGGCACTCCACACCACTGGAGCCAAGCTAGCCGGGCTGATGAGAGGTGTTACCTCGAAACCGGTCTGGTCCTCGGATGCTTGATTCCGTTCTGGGATGGACATGGCTTTTGTAGTTCGGACTGGACTGTTCCCAAGGGGCACATGGTCAGAGCTGATTTGCACATCGCCATTGTCTAACCCAGGGTGGGGTGGAGTGCAAAAAAACGATGGATTTGGGCCCAGATCTTTTGACTGGGTTGAATGTGTGACATTGATCCACATTCGGTCCATCACCTGTTTTGTTTGCAATTGCCGCCATAAGTGTGCTGGGGATGCTCAGACGTGGGTCCCAGGCACTCCACACCACTGGAGCCAAGCTAGCCGGGCTGATGAGAGGTGTTACCTCGAAACCGGTCCGGTCCTCGGATGCTTGATCCCGTTCTGGGAAGGACATGGCTTTTGTAGTTCGGACTGGACTGTTCCCATGGGGCACAGGGTCAGAGCTGATTTGCATATCGCCATTGTCTAACCCAGGGTGGTGTGGAGTGCAAAAAAAGATGGATTTGGGCCCAGATCTTTTGACTGGGTTGAATGTGTGACATTGATCCACATTCGGTCCATCACCTGTTTTGTTTGCAATTGCCGCCATAAGTGTGCTGGGGATGCTCAGACGTGGGTCCCATGCACTCCACACCACTGGAGTCAAGCTAGCCGGACTGATGAGAGGTGTTACCTCGAAACCGGTCCGGTCCTCGGATGCTTGATTCCGTTCTGGGAAGGACATGGCTTTTGTAGTTCGGACTGGACTGATCCCATGGGGCACAGGGTCAGAGCTGATTTGCATATCGCCATTGTCTAACCCAGGGTGGTGTGGAGTGCAAAAAAATGATGGACTTGGGCCCAGATCTTTTGACTGGGTTGAATGTGTGACATTGATCCACATTCGGTCCATCACCTGTTTTGTTTGCAATTGCCGCCATAAGTGTGCTGGGGATGCTCAGACGTGGGTCCCAGGCACTCCACACCACTGGAGCCAAGCTAGCCGGGCTGATGAGAGGTGTTACCTCGAAACCGGTCCGGTCCTCGGATGCTTGATTCCGTTCTGGGATGGACATGGCTTTTGTAGTTCGGACTGGACTGTTCCCAAGGGGCACAGGGTCAGAGCTGATTTGCACATCGCCATTGTCTAACCCAGGGTGGGGTGGAGTGCAAAAAAACGATGGATTTGGGCCCAGATCTTTTGACTGGGTTGAATGTGTGACATTGATCCACATTCGGTCCATCACCTGTTTTGTTTGCAATTGCCGCCGTAAGTGTGCTGGGGATGCTCAGACGTGGGTCCCAGGCACTCCACACCACTGGAGTCAAGCTAGCCGGGCTGATGAGAGGTGTTACCTCGAAACCGGTCCGGTCCTCGGATGCTTGATCCCGTTCTGGGAAGGACATGGCTTTTGTAGTTCGGACTGGACTGTTCCCATGGGGCACAGGGTCAGAGCTGATTTGCATATCGCCATTGTCTAACCCAGGGTGGTGTGGAGTGCAAAAAAAGATGGATTTGGGCCCAGATCTTTTGACTGGGTTGAATGTGTGACATTGATCCACATTCGGTCCATCACCTGTTTTGTTTGCAATTGCCGCCATAAGTGTGCTGGGGATGCTCAGACGTGGGTCCCAGGCACTCCACACCACTGGAGTCAAGCTAGCCGGACTGATGAGAGGTGTTACCTCGAAACCGGTCCGGTCCTCGGATGCTTGATTCCGTTCTGGGAAGCACATGGCTTTTGTAGTTCGGACTGGACTGATCCCATGGGGCACAGGGTCAGAGCTGATTTGCATATCGCCATTGTCTAACCCAGGGTGGTGTGGAGTGCAAAAAAATGATGGACTTGGGCCCAGATCTTTTGACTGGGTTGAATGTGTGACATTGATCCACATTCGGTCCATCACCTGTTTTGTTTGCAATTGCCGCCATAAGTGTGCTGGGGATGCTCAGACGTGGGTCCCAGGCACTCCACACCACTGGAGTCAAGCTAGCCGGGCTGATGAGAGGTGTTACCTCGAAACCGGTCCGGTCCTCGGATGCTTGATTCCGTTCTGGGAAGGACATGGCTTTTGTAGTTCGGACTGGACTGTTCCCATGGGGCACAGGGTCAGAGCTGATTTGCATATCGCCATTGTCTAACCCAGGGTGGTGTGGAGTGCAAAAAAATGATGGACTTGGGCCCAGATCTTTTGACTGGGTTGAATGTGTGACATTGATCCACATTCGGTCCATCACCTGTTTTGTTTGCAATTGCCGCCATAAGTGTGCTGGGGATGCTCAGACGTGGGTCCCAGGCACTCCACACCACTGGAGTCAAGCTAGCCGGGCTGATGAGAGGTGTTACCTCGAAACCGGTCCGGTCCTCGGATGCTTGATTCCGTTCTGGGAAGGACATGGCTTTTGTAGTTCGGACTGGACTGTTCCCATGGGGCACAGGGTCAGAGCTGATTTGCATATCGCCATTGTCTAACCCAGGGTGGTGTGGAGTGCAAAAAAACGATGGATTTGGGCCCAGATCTTTTGACTGGGTTGAATGTGTGACATTGATCCACATTCGGTCCATCACCTGTTTTGTTTGCGATTTAATCTTATGGCAGAGCATAGCCAGCTCCTCTTGAGAGAGGCCGAAAAGCAGCCAACGTATGACTACAAGAGGGTCCAGACACAAGCCCCTTAAGAACCACTTCTTGAGGGAAGGATCTATATATTATTTCTACCTTCTTCACAAAAATGGAAGCAAGGGTCTCACAGTGGGCATCAGATACTACAGACGGTGTAGATATATCTGCAGAGGTTTTGAGATCCTTTACTATGGAGTAAACCCTTTTAGAGGGGTTGCTACTGTTTCTGATCATGTCCGAATTGTATGCTGCCTGCTCAGATTGGATCGCCCTAAGATATTGCTTAATTGCTAACTGGTAGCATCCCTTTAACATCGGATCATAGTTTCTTCTCCAGGCACTTTCCAGCTTTTTACAGCATTTACACAGGGATTCCAACCTGCTGTTGTACCTTGAACACGACAACAACGTACTATTGGAACACATTGCACCTGAAGCTGCGCGGGCATTCATGGACGAGTAACTACGTTTCTGCAGTCACATCCAATTGTTACCCACAGCACAGGTCACAACAACTTGTTGTATCGTGGGGATTTCTCACATATCCCACCACAACAATGGACATGTCTGCCATTGTCCGGACCCTGGATGCATGTGCGTGGAACAAAGCATGTGTATACACACCTGTGCAAGGTGATACAGGTCCATGGTCAGAGCAAAACAGCGTCGTTTGCAACGTTGCCAATTTGGACACACTGCTGGCAGAGAGCACACACACGGCAATCTAGCACGACATGTGAACCTGTCGGACACTTTCACCTGAACACTGTCAGCAGAGCAGACAATGGGCGCACTACGGTGGCAGAGCACTATGCTGATACCATGGGCAGTGAGTCGTGCCCCCTCACAAGAGGCAATGGGCAGACGCCAAACAACACATGATTCATCCAGCAAGGCCAGGTGGGGTGGGGCATTGCCATCCGTGATGATTGTTTACCATTTTTGCACCAACAGTTTCTGAACCTCGGCATGTACCCATGCTGCATGTAAGTGTTTTAAGCATGTCCCTGCCTGTTGTGACCGTTGCCACGTCTGTACTGACACGTAACTGCCAATAAAGTCTATGCCACCCCACTGGTGTCTAACTGTGAGGTGAGTTGATTTGATTCTCCACTTATGTGCCACAAAGAGCATCGTCCCTAAACAGGGAGGAACTGACTGACGCATGTGCAATGGGGGTGTGTCCCTTTTGCAAACTCAACCTCTGTGAGCCAGACATTGTTATGGGATAGGTGCTCACCGACATATGCACTTACGTGACTCCAGCAATGTGAGTATGGTATCCAATCTCTAACCATGTGGAGCAACGTCGTAAATCATAACAGAATGTGTCCACACAGATGTGTGTAAGTAGGTATGCGTTGTGAAGTTCTGTTGTCACATGTGATGTAGGACACCACTCCTGTCCTGCTACCGATTTGGTCACTCATATACACAGCCCTATTCAACACGTGGACGTGGGTCTACGTTGGGGGGTCGTGAGATTGTTGTTGATGTGCAATGGGAATACAGCTAGTACTCACCTTCACAGTCATCCAATTTGCCATGTGTCTCAGGGATACACATGCGCATAGATGTCAGTTACCATGGTGTACCTTCATGTGCAATCATTGTCCCTACACCCAGCCATACTATCATACGTGAGTGAATATAGTAATGACACATCTGTGGGATTTAGAATGTTTTATTCACATTCAGGTGATTGACAGAGGTGGAGCTGTACATAGCCATCAAAGCCCACATCACGTGGAAGCCCAGTGGTGGGCCAACCAGAGTCCTTTGGGGATTGTGAAGTGACTAGGAAGTGGGAGAGTGCAGTCCGCAGCAGGACTGCTGTGTAATTGGCCAGCAGTGATAAAATGGGAGTCAGAGTCGGGGTACGGGTGAATGTCACAGAGTGTTCCGGGGGTCAGTAGGAGTTTTTTCCCACGGCATGATGCATAGGTCATAACCAGGCAGCGACAGGGCATATGGCGGGGATGGTTGCTACTGCCTCCTTCCTCTCACAGTAATTCCCATCCCATTCATACTCCCCTGATACAGGTTCTGTGTCCAGTGTGTCGGGTGTGTCCGGTGTGTGTGGTGGGGTGATGGCTGCATCACTTTGTGCCACTGACACAACAGACTGCGAAGGTGATGTGGCAGCATCACTGTGTGCCACGGACACATCAGGGGTCGGAGCTGTGATTGTTGATGTACCCGCTGCAGTCATCTGGGAATGGCTCAGGGGCAGCAATGGCAAGATGAAGTACTGCAGGACATTGAAGTTCCCAGATACTATACTGGCAATCTCGTGTCTCCGTGGCAGCATGGGTTTGTGCCAGGGAGAGGCACCACAGACCATATTAGATGGGCAATAGCATTGTTCGACGCTCAGGGTGCCGCGGGGGGGGGGAGATGGCCAAGATTCTCCTCGACGCGGAGAAAGCCTTCGACCGCCTGGTCTGGGATTATCTCTGGGGTATATTGGGAGGCAGAGGGTCCGGTAACAATTTTTTGAGGGCAATTAAAGCCATGTATTGTAACCCAGTGGCTAGGGTCTCAGTCATGGGGCTTCAATCTGATAAAATAATAATCAAGAGAGGGACACGTCAGGGGTGCCCCTGCTCTCCAATTCTATTCTCTATGTATATAGACCCCCTTATACAAAAAATCCTGGCCTCAGGACAAATAAGCCCAGTGGTGGTCAATGGATTCACAACCAAATTATTGGCTTATGCAGATGATCTGGCTATAACCACTGTGGACCCCCACCAAGCAATGCCGGAAATTGTACAATTGGCCAAAGAATTTGGCAATTGCTCTGGGTATAAGTTGAATGAGGGGAAAACCCAGATCATCTGTACCAAGAATATTCGGAAAAGCGATCATAGGTATGTAGAGTGTGCGACGTATCTTGGGGTTAAGATTAATTCATCAGTTGAGAAGATGGTTGAGGAGAACTATCTTCCGCTGCTGGGCTCAATTGAAACAGAGCTTAGAAGAATTGATGTCCTGCATCTATCCCTTATAGGTAGGGTGAATGCCCTAAAGATGACCATGTTTCCCAAAATATTATATCTTTTTAGGGCTATTCCCTTATTTATAGGGGAGACAATGATCAGAAAAATTTAATCCAAGTTTGTAAGATTTGTGTGGCAGTACGGTAAAATCAGACGATCTATAAACTATCTATCTTTACCGGTGGATAGGGGCGGTCTGTCATTTCCAAACCTTAAACTTTACCATTTGGCATGCCTGTTCACACAAATGAATATATTGATTCAATCTGAACCCTTGCCAGCAGTAGGCTATAATGAAAATCAAGATCCTCCCTCCATCTATAAGCTATTGCTAGGTAGAAAAGCGTATGGGTTATTACAGTGTGAAGTGGAACGGAGATTCTACAACAGGACGAGATATAGGATCATCAAAGGGGTTTGGTGGACGTGGAAATCCATAGGTAAAATTCTAGGAATCCCGAAAATAAATGCTAATACTGATCTGTGGAAATCATGTCTATTCACCCATCTTGGACAGAACGAGAATAGTTTAATTTGGAGGGCACAAGGGATAAGATGCTTGGGTGATATCATGTTGGGAGAGAATATATATAGCTTTATCGAAATACAGCGAAAGTTTGGGATCCCTGGGAATCACTGGCTGCTACACTGGCAAGTCATTCAAACTATCTCAGCAATAAGACCAAAACTAGTGATGACACCAAACTGCCAACTGATTGAGTATATAAAAAGAGGGGGAAGGAAGATTGGTATGGTCTATAATTTTCTGGTGTCCGGGCTCCCAGATGATCTGAATAAAACTGAGGTGGCTTGGTCACGTAAGTTAGGGGACCCAGACGTAGATATAGATCTGGCCTTACTTTTAAGTAGTAGAGTATTTCGAGCCTCAAACTTAAGGGCCCAACATTACAAGATGGTGTATAACCTTTATTACGGGGGGCGCTAGAGGGCGCCGAGCAAGATGGCCGCACGTATGTGAGGCTCTGCCGGGACCTTCCATAATTTGCTATAAAATCCTGCTTATTCTGCTGCTTTCTCCCCCGACTCGATGGCAAAACTCACCTGAAGTACCTGGGACTCGATCGAGGTGCTCTCCCTTGGCTGAGAGGGTCGTGTAGCCCGAAATATCGGATTCGCCGTCGGCTGGTGGTCGGACGTCCGGAGGTGCGCGGGCTGGTGGCGTGGCCCGCCCACCGGCTGGGAGCTCGTGATCTGCTCTGATTCTACTGCCTTGTCAGCTGGCCTCCTGTGCTCTGGGTCCCGGGTGTGGAAACAGCTTGTTGACGTCGGACTGGAACCCGGAGATCGAGCGGCTTTCGTCCCTGCCCTGCTGGTGGTGGTGAGTGGGGCGCTGGCCTACGCAAGACCGGGGCTGCGGAGGTGGCACTAGGCCTCGCAGGGCCTCGCCGAGCGAGCTCCGCCTAGCTGGGGTACGCAGCCGTGTTGAGACACAGCGGCTGCTAGTTGGAGGTGTGCTCCGGGCCTGCGGGCCTGGACGGCCCTATCAGCTGCAGCTCTATACATTTGGAAGTATTGCTAGAACGCCTGCGACTGCCGGAGCGAAGGACGACTAGGCCCGCTACCACGTGGGTGGCTGCCCCTAGACCCGGTGGGCCATTACTGCAGCGCCATGGGTAGGCCGGAGCGCAATCAGCCCAAGATCAACTTTGAGGCGAAAAGAACTGCGGCCTCCTCTTTGCAATCACAGCCGGACGCTGAATCTTCGGGGGCAGTTGGCGGTGCCCCGAATCTGGAAAGCACATTGGTGGCAATGCAGAAAACGCTGCAATCCATTGAATGCACCATGGAGGCGGTCAATCACAGGCTCGACCATATGGTGACGCAGTTCGACCGGCAGAACGAGCGGATGGGCGAGGTGGAACAGAGGGTGTCCACTGCGGAGGATGGGCTAGCCACGGTGACCACTAAGGTGTTCAACATGGAGAGGGTGCTGGCGGTTATCCAGGCTAAGAACGAGGACTTGGAAGGGAGGTCCAGGCGCAATAACATCCGCGTCACAGGCCTTCCGGAGTCCACCAATGTGGGTCGGATGGAGGACTTCGTGGAAAGGATGTTGGTGGACATCTTTGGCTCGGATAAATTCTCGAAGGTTTTCATTGTGGAGCGAGCACACCGAACTCTGGCGAAGCGACCTGTGCCTGGAGCCAACCCACGCCCTGTTATCGCTCGTATACTCAACTACAGGGACCGAGATGTTATACTACGGCTTGCCAGGGAGAAGGGCACCATTGAGTACCAGGGAAATAAGCTGGAGTTCTTTCCTGACTTTACTGTAGCGGTACAGACCGCACGCAAGGAATTCGCCCCAGTGAAGCAACTGCTACGAGACGAGAACATTCCATACGCCATGTTGTATCCGGCGCGCCTTCGTATAGGACCTCCGTCGGACAACAAAGTCTTTGCTACCCCTAAAGCTGCCATGGACTACGCGAAAAAGCAGAAGAAACGTAAGAGGGACTCTAATGTGCAGCAGGACGGGGAGGGAGACCTCATGGAGGATGTGGAATAGGAGCTTTTCAACTGGCGAGGCTTGCCCTGCTGGATAGGATACAACTTGGTACAGTGATCTTTCCAACTTTATTGAGCACCTCACCCTTTTTTCTTTGACAAATCCCCACTAATGTGGGTCGTCTGTGGTGCTACTCCTGATATACTACTGCGAATTGTTTCTGGGGCGGCTGTGACCTGGCCTGTAAATAATGTGTTTAACTTACCTTTGGATTGTGCCCCACTGTGACTTTGCATGGGGCGTTATATAGCTAGTATTATGTAACTCGGAAGGCCATTGTTGGTGCTGGTTGAGGTTATTTACAATTTCATACGATCCTGCTGGAAGGTCGATCGCACAGCTGGCATTGCTGGGTGGGCATGATTTGCAGGGATACTTGGAGCTTTGGTGTTCGGGGGGGGGGGAATGTTTTTATTGCTCGTACGGTCCGCTCTCTCGTCAGATTTCTGGCGGGAGCTGTGCGCCACAACGTCCCCGCGTATGTGAGATCCCCACACACTTTTGAACATACAGTTGGGGTTGTTGAGGGAGGGGGGATGGGGTCAGCTTTGGCAGGTTGGGAATGCTGAAGTGGGTGGTGGGGGATTGGGGGGCTTGTTTTTCTCCTGGGTACGGTCACAGTGTTTCATTGAGAGTGTTGGAAGGTATGTGTGGTCTGGGCCGAGGTGGGGGGCTGGCAGGGCCTGGTGTTGTCTAACGAGGAATGCTCTTCTTACTGATCTTTGGGGTCCGTTGGGCTCTATGCGATGTGCTCCTTATGAACAAAGGGGGTGGTCTTGCGGCTTTAGGGAGGTGTTTCCATTTTGGGTGGATGGCCGGGGGGGTAAAATTGCTTGTGTTACCTGGAATGTACGGGGGTTGACCCGCCCTCAAAAGACTAGACAAATGCTGGCATTTCTAAACAGGCATGGAGCGCATATTGCTTTCTTACAGGAGACACATCTTTGGGGCAAAGCTGCAGAAACTGTGGGTCGGAGATGGGCGGGAGTTCGTCTGGCATCAAACTACTCCTCATATGCGCGTGGTGTGATGATATTGGTTAAAAAATCTGTGCCATTTATCACGAAACATGAGGAGATTGACAAGGAAGGGCGCTATATTATTGTGCATGGTACATTATGCGGTTCACCTGTCACGCTTGTTAATGTGTACGGACCTAATGTGGATGATCCCGATTTCTATGTTGCACTCTGGAATAAGGTGTACATGTTGCCACAGTCGGCTGTAATTTGCAGTGGGGATTTTAATGTGATTTTGGATGGGGAGATGGACAGGAAACAGGACAAGCCCTGGGTTCGGAAGAAAGCGACTGCTGAGGTTCAGGGTGGTATGCAAGGACTGGGATTGGTTGATGTGTGGCGTATGAAGCACCCTGGGAGAAGAGAGGGTACTTGCTATACTTCAGCTCATGACACCTGGTCGCGATTGGATTACTGGCTGGTGACCAGGGATGTGAGTGGATGGATGTTGGAGGTTGACCACTTGCCGCGCACGCTTTCTGACCATGCGCCGGTTCGCTTACTGCTGCAAGTGCCGTCGTGTGCGCCTGCTCCGTTCACTTGGCGCTTATCGCCGGGAACCTTGACTGATCTGGTGCTCCGCGAGCGACTTAGGACTATTATCGTGGAGTTCTTTGAGGAAAATGTTGGCACGGTTGATAGTATGTGTACGGTGTGGGAGGCCTTCAAAGTGACTATTCGCGGGGCGTGTATTGGCCTTCACTCCGGAGTCCTTACTTCCCTGAGAGACTCCATGTCTAGGTTGGAGAGGGAGTTGATGGTGTTGGAAAGACAATTGGAGGACTGTCCTGGGGAGGCCCTGTTAGCCGACATTAGATCGAAGGTGACTGAGTATAACGAGCTGGCCGATCAGGAGGTGAAGTTCTTATCCAAACACACCAGGGCGCGCTATTATGGTGAGGGAGGCAGACCGGGAAAGGGGCTAGTGGATCGCATAAGACAGCCGTGGGCCAGGCACTGTGCGGTACAGGAGATTGTGGATGGGGGGGAGGTCATTACCGACACGCCTGGCATCCTGAACTGCTTTGCAAGATATTACGAGGGTATGTATGAGTATACTGAGACGGCGACGGAGGCAGAGATTGCTGAGTATTTTGATGATATAGCTTTGGTGTGGCTTTCGAGGGGTCAGCAAGAATTTCTAATGCACCACATCACTGAGGAGGAACTTCGGGAGGCGATCGCGGCTCTTCCTAATGGAAAGGCTGCTGGCACGGACGGCTTGCATGCTGAATTCTACAAAGAGTATATTGATATTCTGCTCCCGCACCTAGCGTTGGTTCTGGAGGAGTCTGTGGAAAGAGGCCGGTTCCCGACCACGATGAGAGAGGCACTGTTGGTTGCGTTGCCAAAGCCCGGGAAGCCTCCGGACTACTGTGAATCGTATCGCCCCCTCTCACTCATGAACACTGACGTTAAAATTATAGCTAAGGTGTTGGCTACCCGGTTGCGGCTGCTACTTCCGGTGATGGTGTTACCGGACCAGTCGGGGTTCATACCGCTTCGATCTACTACCCACAATCTCAGGGCTCTTTTTGCTGTGTTGCATTTACTCAAACCAGAACTGGCCGCAGTGGCTGTTCTGCTAGATGCTGCTAAAGCATTTGACTCGGTGGCATGGAGGTATATGATAGCTATTTTACATCGTATGGGGGTGCCCTTCTTTTTTACATCGTTGGTGACTCTTCTTTATACTGACCCTGTGGCTAGAGTGCGGGACAACGGCCATGTCTCGAACTCGTTCCCGGTGCGGAGGGGCACTCGACAGGGTTGCCCTCTCTCCCCTTTATTGTTTGCTATAGTGATGGATCCTCTGGCCTGTGTTCTGAGACAAAGGTATGCTGACGCAGCTCTGAAATTCCCCCTTCGCTCGCTGGCCGTGTCTATGTATGCCGACGACATGGTGCTTTATGTGCGCGAGCCCGCCCTCCATCTTGAATCTATACTTCGGGAATTTATTCGGTTTGGTCGACATTCTGGATTGACTATCAACTGGGATAAGTCTGTTATGCTGCCCCTCACGGATATCACCGTTCCTTTCCCTCTGGAATTCCCACTGGAATGGGCTGAGGATTCGGTGCGCTACCTTGGGATCCAGATTCACCGGGATAGTCAGGAGGTTATTAGAGCCAATTATGGTGTGGCTATGTCCAAACTGGAGGATCAGGTGGCACGTTGGATTAAACTTCCTCTCACCCTGGCTGATCGTGTGTCTTTGATCAAAATGGTTGTTCTCCCGAAATTTCTGTATCTTTTTGTAAACATACCCATTCGACTGACCTCTCACTTTTTTGCGCAGCTGCGCTCTTTGCTGATCTCCTTGACCTGGGCCGGTAAGAAGCCACGGGTGACGTGGGAGGTGCTGACAAAGCCCTATGCCCTGGGTGGTTTCGCTGTGCCGGATATGAAGTTGTATTACTTATGTGCACAGGCGCATTTTGCCGCTTATTGGGTGTCTGCGCCCCCGTATACCCCCCACATGGCGCTTGAGGCCAGTGCCGTTTTGCCATACCCGCTGAGAGCCATGGTGGGTAATACTCACTCAGTGTTTGACAAGGGTGAGGTGGATACGGTCCGTTCCACGGCGACTGCCTGGCACGAGCTTGGTAGGAGAGCTGACAGGTTACCGCTCTATGCTCCCGCCATGCCGCAGTTGTATCATTCGGATATATCGGTATTGAGTGAAATAGGCGGTTTGCAGGTCCTTCAGGGTGCTGGTCTCCACACTATGGGTGATCTCTTCCCGGGGGCCAAGTTCCTCCCATTGCAAACAATGACGGACCAATCCACGAATGCGGTCATGGCTACCTTCATCTATGTTAGACTTCGTGCGGCCATACACTCCTTATATCCTGCATACCCGGATGAGCCTCTGACACTGAGCGCTTTGCAATTAATCTACACTGTGACTGACAGAGTCAAGCTGCTCTCCAGACTATACCGGGCTGCTCAGGAAGACGAAGGGGGAGGGGCACTGCTAGCTAGGGCCAGATGGGATAGGGACTTGCCTGAGCCTTTGACGGATGAGGAATGGACTGAATGCTGCTCCATGACTGGGGGCTATGTGGTTAACGGCAATTTCCGCTTACTTCATTTTAAATTTCTTCATCAATGGTATTACACACCGAAACAATTGGTCCGATATGGCCTTCGGGATGCTTCGAAGTGTGTTCGGTGTGGAGAGGATGATGCTGATTTTGTGCATTTGGCATGGGGTTGCGCCAAGGTGTATGATTTCTGGCTGGCTGTGACTGACACCCTCACTAAGATGACGGCCACGGAGGTGGCGATGGATATACGGTTATGTTTGCTAGGGCTCGCCTCTGGAGTGCCATGTAAGGAGCGGAAATTGATTGTGCTGGCGTTGCAGCTTGCTAAGCGGAGGGTGGCCATGGGGTGGGGTGGCAGGCGGGCACTAGATGTGCAATTGTGGTTAAAGGACATGGCCTACTGTAGGGATCAGTTGACGTGCTATGCTGAAACTCTGCCGGAGAAGTCACGTCCACGGGACATTTGGGCTTCATACACTGCCTACATGCTTGGATTGGAGGAGGATGACAGTTCTGACAGTGGGGGCGGGGATTGATTGCCTGTTGTCGGTATGCCTGAGGGTTTGTCTGTATCAATGGTTAGGATGCGTGGTTGTCGCCCATGGGTTGTTTTTGTCTGTTGTGAATGTGGCTCCTGGGGGGCTGTCCTGGATTTAATTCTCCCTGTTCTTGCGCAACGACTGGTGGCACATGCTGCCTTGTATAATTGGGATAACACCGCATGTACGATTGTTGACAATACCTTGTGTAACTTTTACACTGTTTTTATATTCTGAACTACTACTATGCACTTTACTGTGACCTGGGACCGGGTTTGCTGGGATGGGGGGGGGGTGGGGTTTGTTACTGTTCTGTATAAAACTGCAAAATAAGACCTATAGGTGTTAAGCGGGGAACTCATGTGGAGGTTGATATATAATTGGAATGTAACCACTTCCTGCCCTCTACGATCTTGGACTGTCCCTGCCTATTATCCTTGATGTGTGCTTACAGATACCCACTGTTGAATTGATAGCAGCCGGCCCTGTACAGGGTTGTAGGCACACTGCTGTGTATGTAAGCATATTTACAATAAAGGTCTTGCAAAAAAAAAAAAAAAACCTTTATTACACCCCTGCAAAGCTGTTTGGGTGGGGGTTAAGGGAAGACGATAAGTGCCCAAGATGTAACACAGGCCCAGCAGATTTGATACATATGTTTTACGGCTGCTCTAGTCTGGCCCCAATCTGTGGTGAGATAACAACCTTTCTGAGGGGGCTGCTAGGTAACAATATCAACCTATCCCCCACACTGGTTCTTTTAGGAGTGGACTCTAAACTCAAGGTTGGGAAACACGCACAAGCATTGTTATTTATTGCCGCAGCAGTACTCTGTATGCTAATCTCTGCTGGGTGGAAAGATTCCAACGCCCCCACATTTCAGATGTGGATGTCTAGGCTGCTGGGTATCCACAATCTGGAAGCCTGCCTTTATGAATTAAAGGGTAGAAAGAAGCAGGAGTTTGGTAGGAATATTTGGGCACCGGTTAAGATCTGGAGAAACCCTGATTCATGAGATTTGTGGGGATTTGGCTCCTTTGTTCTCTTTTTGAGAATTTTGACTGAATGTTATTAACTTTTGTAAAGCTCTGATTAATGTACTGCATATTATGAAATTCTTTTTTACATTTTATAATATATATTGTATCTATTTATCCGGATATGTACTGATTCTGTAATTTTAACTGCCTTATCTCTAATAAAAAATAAAATTAAAAAAAAGAAGTTCCCAGATACTACTCACTGGTCTCCAGCCGTGTCAGGCATATTTCCAGCCTGCATCTGCTATATGGTCTCCATTGACTTCCGCATCTGTGCCAACACTGTGCTGTAATCGCTGGTGCCTATTTGACCAGACAGTTCTTGTATTCAATTCATGGCCCCAGCGCGGTCAGCTAAGGTCTGTGGCGGAGAGGTTGTCCGATAGGGACTGTACGTGGTCCCCGATGGAACTCAGACACCCACGTGTGTCATCGAGTTTGGCTGCCATGAGTTCGAAACCCACCCACAGCTGTTCAGCCAACTCCACCTGGCAACCCCACACACGTTGTTGGAACTCCATGTATTGTCTGTTTTTGGTTAATTTTTCTAAAATCCACTCAAAACACTTAGGTCTTCTCTTTTTTAGACTGGTGTCAAAATATCTCCCCGGCTTTGATTTGAAATATTTTGGGCCAGATGAAGGTAGCACAATACCGGTCGGTAACGGCCGAAATTACTACATTTCGGCGGTTACCAACCGGTATTAGGCTATTGAGATGCAGGTGGCTACATTTCAGATTCAGTAATTTACAGAATCGGTAATTTAAGGAAGCGGTAAATTACCGATTCCTTAAAATACCGAATCGGTAAATTACCAAATCTGAATGTAGGGAGCACTCAAATGTGTCCATTGCATGGTTAAGGATTCAGTATTCACCACCAAATAAAAGTTGGTGGTAAATATCAAAAACCTTTGAAAAAGCAAATTTGTCCCTTTTTCAAAAGTGCCATGTGACAGACATACATGCCCTTAGGGCATGTATGTGTGCCACATGTGCAGCCATGCACTATTCAGGGGTGAAACAGAGTGTCAATGTGACACTCTGCCACCCTTGAATGTGTTCCCTCATTACCAAATCGGTAAATACCGATTCATTCCTATGGGCCTCCAAATCGGAAATTACCGAATATTACCGATTCAGTAAACTTTACCGAATACTTACCTACATACCATTTATCGATTCTAAAATACCGAATCGGTAAAATTCGGTATTTTAGAATCGGTAAATTGTACTTACCTGCATCTGGCCCTCTGTGCTTTATTTTGTGCTTGTTTAAAACTTACATTTCGAACTGATGACGATAATTTGACGCCTGACAGGCGTGTTGAAGCTAAGAATACATACTATGATTGGCCTGGGGGTATTATCATTGTGACATTTATCAATGACTGTGCCAGAGGCAACTGAAAGATCACACACATGTTGGGAAATTTCTGAGAGAAAAGAAGAGATAAATGGATGCAGAAGAAAAGAGACAACGTCACCGAAAACGCCCTTGCAGCTTTCTGTTTTTGGCAGTCATATCTAGCCGTCTCTTAGAGTTTCCTTAAATCATAAATCCTACACTCTACAGGATCATTTAAACCAATCTCAACTCAAGATTACTTAATGCAAACAAGCTTATACTGACATTCAAAGACATGTGAACTACGAACCAGCAGTTTAAGAACATTTACCAGAGGTATTTATGATTCGGAATTTCATGTCATCACTAACTAACAAAGACCCATGAAGATTAACAGATGGAATTTTGTAATAAATAGCCATTAGAATTACAGAGGGTAGAATACATTTAGTCAAGGGTTACTAATTTGCCTTAAAAAAAAAGAAATGTTTAATGGAGGTTAAAGCAGTAAACCCCACGTTTAAGTTTACGAGTGGGGTGATATTTTGGAGCTTGACGTGGCTGCCTTTCATCTCATCTCCTCCACCTCACCACCTGGAAGTCCCTGCCCATTGGTGGTGTAGAGTTTCAGCTGATGTCTAAAGTGCATCATTTCTACTTGGCGTCTGCTGGCCTAGCAGACACCTAACAAGTGTAGGGTCAGGCTTATCTTTATTTATGATAATTGGTGTGAAGAAGGTCGGTCCTCGGCATGGATCTAAAGAGTGTGCAACCTTGATTCAAATTCCCCATAGCAAGTTGTAGTTGTTTGGGACCACAATCAACACACGTATGCACTAGATGTACTTTTGTGACATGGATATATTTATTTTATTAAATTTTGAAGGTTTTATTTAGCGCGAACATGACTCTTGCGGGTATCAGAGCGCTTTACAAGAGTTGTGCGTAGGAAACAAAAGGAACATATGAAAACCTAGGTAAAAATTGAAATACAGGCCTGAGTTGCGTGGATGCACATGTACAAGACTTGACACAGGTCTAGAGTAGGAACAAAAGGAACGTATGAAAACATAGTTAAAAACTTTATTCAGTTATTCATACAGTTCTCAGTTGCGTAGATACAAATGTACAAGACTTGACATTAGGATCTCAGTTGCGTAGATTCAAATGTACCAAGATTCATGACAATTTCTTTAAAAGTAGGGATTTTACTTCTTTTTTAAAAGAGATGAGAGAAGGGGTTGAGGCACAGAGAAGAGCTGTGTGATCTAGAGTGGGAAAAAGAACCCTCTTTACCAAGCATGACAACATTCAGCTCGCCGTGCTGTAAAGAACTGACAGGGATGGGAGCCATACCATTTATTGTGGCACAGCAGGCCTTTTTATCTGTTCATGCTAGAGATAGTTGCCCACTGGTTTCTTTCGTGTTTTTCAAATTAATTTTCCAGTCACATCACAGCTGGGTCATTCGCCCATCCATTAGGGACATGAATGTTACATGTGTGCACCATTTGGCAGCTGTAGAGGATGGGTGAACGCAGCTTGTAGGACATAAGTGATAATAGCCTCACTATGTTCCATTGTGCATTTGTTGCATTCAAGTCACAATAAAAACAGAGTATTGGAAGTAAATACCAGACATTAGATATGAATTACGGGTTTCCCTTAGGATATTCCAGAGATCCTTCATACTGAGTCAGTCTGCTGAGTGCTAAGGAGCGTAGTTAGATAGTCTCTTTGAAGCAAGGAATTCCCCCATTCATTTTTTTAGATAATATTCTCTAAAAGGGATACCTCACTCCTGTGAAAAAGATAGTTAAGTTGGTTAGCCTCTCTTACCTTTGCATCCTTGTTCTGGGTTTCTGCTGCCCGGAGACCCCAGCAACACCTAACCTTCCTGCTCACAACTTACAACAAATACCTTGGCTGGACCACTGAGTAAGCAAATGTGCAGAACTGCACATAACTGGCCTCAGAGCTGAACTAATATTCAAATGGTTGCCTCAGACACCCCATCACACAAGCACTCATCACCAGCAGGCTCGACCATGGCAACACACTCTATGCAGTAATCTCCAAACAACTCATACACAGACTCCAGACCATCCAGAGCGCTACTGTAAAACTCATACTCGACCACCAATGACACATACACATCACACCAAACCTCAGGGATCTTCACTGGTTCCCCATTCCCAAATGCAGCCAATTTAAACTTCTCACACACACATATAAAGCCCTACACAACACAGGACCAAAACATCTCAACAGCTGAATAAACTTTCAAAAACCCACCAGACATGTACACTCTGCCTCACTGTCACTCGCACACACATGCCCTTATATGCAAAAGCAAAACTGGAGGTCACTCATTCTCCAACATCGCATCCAAGATATTGAACTACCTCCCTCAAAACATCAGAGCCTCCTCATCATTTCTTGAGTTCCAAACCAGCTGAAACTTGGTTCTTTGTAAAAGCATCTTGGGGGCCACAAGCCTACACACCTGCCCAAGTGTCTGGTTATCCTCTCAGGTGATTAGTGTGCTATACAAATCAACATAACATAACATAATATAACTTTTGTGAGAAAGTGGCTCTATATGTACTGGTCCAAGTAAGGTACCGTGTGTAGAGAGTCCACAATCCCCAGAGGTATAACAGAGGTTAAAGTCAGGTCTGACCTTATTCTCTAAAGTGGTAGCTTGGTCGAGCAGTATTGCAGTACCAGAGGACAGTGTAAAGCATTTGTTGTACACACTCAGTCAGCAAAAGGTTTCACACACTCAAGAACTGAACTTTAGGCCAATTGTTTTTATATCCAAAGATATAGTTGTTTTATTTTTAGAAGCAATAGGTATCAAAATATACTTTTCTCGATATGAGTACTCTCATGTAATTACTTTGCAAAGAGGTAATAAACTTTGTAAACACAATAGGTACAATGGTTGCAGTAGGCAACACAATTCTAAACACAATTTAAGATTGAGCTCAATGGGTTTTTCCACAAAAATGGGGCTGATTACTTTATTGATTACTTTTTTAACTCCAGGACTGCATCCTAGATTCAGGACTTGGGTCTAAGCTGAAAACAATTTAGTTAAAACGCTTTAGTTATTGCAATGATTTTTAGAGAATAAAAAGGTATTTTAAAAGTTCACACATAAAAAAGCAGACAATGGATTCCTACGGAGAAAATTCAGGTTACTAGTAAACACGGTTATGATTACTTTTGCGGTTCAGTACTTGGCTAAAAGGTACAGTACTGGCTTCTCTCCTGATCACAGGTGAGTACTTCAGAATTCGTTATTTGGCTGATTTTAGATGAATATTTTAAAATGTTTCAAAACTTCATACTTAGAAGATTTTTCGAGTCAAACCAGTCAATGTTATCCTATGGCAGGAAAGCGAATCATCGGTTTTCAGGTGAATACTCGACTGGTGAAGTTAGTGTTCTGGGCATAGACTCAGGGGTCCCCCAGGGACAGTTAGGTACAGTTGGTACACCCGCAGGGGCGGCCGGGTGCAGACTAGTTAGGCCCAATGTTATCCAAGGAGAGGCAGGGGACCTTTGGTTGGTGGCTGCTGGCTAGCAGGCGACGCGCATTGAGAGCTGGGCTCCAGGTCACTTGCTCAGGGCAAATGGGGAAGTAGGATAGGGTACAGGTTGCACTGCCAGGGGCACTCGGGCGTCTGGGTGCAGGGTGCTTTTGAGCCATCGGGTGCTCAATGTTATTCAGTGACGATCTTGAAAACGGAACAATGGTTGCAGGCTCGGGGACGGAGGATCTTCTGGAGCGACCAACACTTCGAGGGGTAAGTTGGGATCTTGAAAGATAGTTAGGCACGTAGGAGCTGGGCACAGGGGGCTGTGGGGCGCCGGGTGCACGGGTGTCTTTTGAGGTCAGGAAATCTTACCCCCTGCTGGTTGCGGTCAGAGGGGTCCTTTGTCCCGAGGCTGTAGGCGTCGTTCTGGTCATTGAGGAGGGTCCTTGGGCACTGGATTCCAAGTCAGAATCGCTGGGGGGAAGTCCTCAGGGTCTTGATTCACTCCGGCACAGGCCAGGCTTGGCGGATGCAGAGTGTGCAGGGTTCGCAGTTCCAAGCTGATGCCAGGGCTTGTTGCTTGCTTTGAGCAGTACCACTGCTCAAGGGAGACCCATGTAGTCAGAGTCACAACACAGTTGGATCCTCCAGGGTTTTTGAGGTTGCTGACCACTGGAGATGCCGGGGTTTAACAGGAGCAGGTTCGAGGGTCGACAGGCCGGTAGGGCTGGGGCCAAATCAGTTGGTGTCTTCCTCTTTTCGGCAGCTGCACGGTAGGTCTTCGTGTTCCTTGATCTTCTTTCTTGTTTCGTAATCTGGATCTGTGGAAAAAGGTTTAGGGTGCCCCTAAATACTGTATTTAGGGGCGTTACAGGTAGGGCAAGGGCAGGGACCAATGGGTCCCTGTCCTGGGGTGGGTACACCCCCTAGCCTGCTACTCTCCTGTGGGAGGCGGGCTGGAGTTCAACTGTGATTGGGCAGGGCTCCCCATCTTCAAGATGGCCAGGCCATGCTTCACCTCACCTCTCCCACCTGAGGGGTGGTGTTAGCACAGGCTGGCACACACCCTTTCTGACGTAGGATTTCCCACCAGAGTGGGGGTCAGAACTGGTGGGGGCCAGTTGCTGAGTACAGCAAGTGGTCTGGAGAAGCTCACAAAGGCGGAATGCCTTTGAAGTTTCCCCTGCCCATCTTGGGGGTAGAGGCTTGGCACCTCGTCCCAGGATGTGCATTGTTGTAGGCCCAGGAGAGCGGGAGCTCTCCACCCAGGGGTCCAGCAACATGTCTGCTGTGTGGCAGCCTAGGCAGCCTCTCAGACAAGACGTGGATTGTAGGTTTAGGTTTCAGGGGGCATCTCTAAGATGTCCTCTGTAGTGCAATTTACATTAAATCCCACACTGGCATTAATGTGTGGGTTTAATGTGCTGAGAAATTTGATATCAAACTTGTCAGCCTTCATAGTAGCCATTATGGTGCTGTGGAGTTCGTAATGACAACCTCCTAGCACCATATACTCTTAATGGCATCACTGCACTTACAGTGTCCAGGAATGGTCTTGGGTATTGTAGGGGCACAGGGCTCATGCACCTCTGCCCACACCACTGGCATAGGGTACCCAGATAGAGGGGTGGCTGATGTATGCCAGGGCAGTGGGTTGGTGGGCATGGCACACAGGGATGTGTGCCATGTCGACTCTTTGTTTAATTCTGCACCAGGACACTCAGCCTGCAGAGGCAGTGTATGTGTGTCAGGGTACAAGGCCCATAAGGGTGGCACAATAAGTGTTGCAGTCCTTAGGGGTCTTCTCTGGTCACAATGCCCTGGGTACCTAGGGTACCATTCACTAGGGGCTGACATGTGGCCAGAGATGCCAATTGGGTTTAGGCTTTAGTACAGTTTTTAGGGAAGGAACACATGCCTTGGGTACCTGATTGGCAGGGACCAAGTGCCCACCAATGAAAAGTGCATCAGAGATCAGGCAAAAAGTGGGGGGGGGGGGTACTGCAACAGAAACTCACTTTCTCACAGCTTTCTGCTATTTTCATACCAAAATGGGGCAGAGCAGTCCAGTCAGTGCGTTTACACTTAAATACCAGTAATATGGAGCCTTTTCTTCAGTCAACTTGCCAGTTTCAAGACCATAAACCTGTGAACTTCACATAACACTGCAGGTGAGGCTGACAATACCCGGCCTCAATGTAAAGACATGACCAATGGCTAAGGAAGAGCAGTGGTGGTGCACTTGCATGAGAAGATATTACTCGAATAAAGGGAAAGCGGAGGAGCCAAGGCAGGAAGGACCAAAAACATCAACTGATGCATCAGGGAAAGTCCTGTACAGCTCTGTGTTGGTAAGGCCCAGGGATCTTGAAGTGACTCTGCAGTGAGTGTAAACATGTGTATTCCTGTGAGTAGAGGGTATTGAGGGTGTGATGAACTAAAATTTATGTTGTAGAATTGACGAGTCTAGAAGCCACATGGCACTTAAGAAGATCATATAGAAGTCGACAATTCCTGAAAACCAGTACAAGTACAGTATTCTGTTGGAAGGATTGGACATTGCTGTTTCTATTGCTAATTCATGTTGTCATATTAGGAGGTGGAACACACCTCATCTCATAGGAACTGGGATACTGGAGGGTACTCAGAGTAATGAAGATTACTAGTAAGTAATCAGCACACAAGGCTTACCAAGCACATTTTGCCACCAGTACATTTTGGGGTTAGATGTTTTAGATCCAATTCCACATGAATGTTTGTTAAACCATTTCAGGCAGGAATTTCCTTTGAGGCAGACCATTTATTCTGCATGGTTCACTTCTGGAACCTCTTGGAGTTGGTATGTTGAGAAAAGCCTTAAAACGTCTCTCCTCAGATACGTTCTTGGATTCTAACAATGCCCAAGGTACTACTACCAAATATATAGATATTTACAGCTTAGACAGCAAAGTTATCTCTTGTGCCTGTTCACAGAATGAAGAATAAATATGCTATCACTACTGAGGCTAGCTATGTGGATTACAGTTTTTTTTTTTTTGTAAAATTTTTATTTTGAGTTAAACAGTGTAATGAACAGGGCAAGGGCCCCCGAGGTGCCACACATTTCCCCGCACAGGGGGCACATTTATAAATCGGTAGCGTTGATATCACGTAGTGACAGAAGTACGTCAAGTTCAGGCCGATGTAAGCAAGTTCAAAGTTCTTAGATCAGCAGTCCAATTAGCTCTGCAATGATGTCGTGAAAGTTTAAACTACTTATTGACATGCAAGCTTAAGATCCTGTGCAGCTAAAGTAGAGGGTAGTAAGCCCTGCAATATACACCCCAGAGGGCCCAAGATCAAAAGAACAAAAACATGCCTCCCCCTCCCATTCCTCCCCCTCCCTCCCCATGGTGGTGATTCCATACGCCCCAACTAACATTCCATCATTCACTATAGACTTGAAAGAGGTGTAGTGATCTTAAGGATGCGGGACACACAGCTGAGGGCAACCCTTTAGAGAGAAAGGCAACCAGTGGGCCCCACTGAAATTGAAAGTTCTTGAAGTTACCCAGGAAGATGTCCGCCATTCTTTCCATACTCAAAAGCCTCCATAGCCTTGCGTGCCACAGGGAAATTGCTGGTGCCCCCTTCTGTTTCCAAGCGGCAGCCAACGTGAGCTTGGCAGCTCCTAGGCAGAGCCACAAGATCTTCTTGTCCGCCCGAGTCTGATATTCCAGACCGGGTTCCCGCAGGCCCAGCAGGACAGAGGCAATGGAGTTCTCGACAGGATAGTGAAGAGTGTCCTTGATATGTGAGAGGATTTCCTCCCAGTAAGGCCGAATTACTGGGCAGTCCCACCATATATGGCGGAAGTCACCAAGGAGCCCACAACCCCTCCAGCATTTGTCGGACGTGGTCGGATATATGCGATGGAGCCTAGTTAGGCAAAGATACCATAGCATAAGTGTCTTAAGGTGCGCTTCCCTTAGATGCAGTGAGTGATTAAACGCAGTCAGATCCCGCCATAGTGCAGACCACTCGTTATCAGAGATATCTCTCCCCACCATTTCCTCCCACTGTTCCATGTAACGAGGCCTAGGCGCCACAGCAGATTGAAGCAAGAGCTGGTACAAGAAGGAGATAGTTCCTTTCATGGTAGATGTCCGCAGTAAGAAGGCCTCAAATAGTGATGGTGGTCCTGTAGCTGCCTCCAGTATTCCAGGCGACGTAGCCCAGTGGAGCAACTGCACATGGTGATACTGTTCAGTCTGGGGGATCCCATAGTCCCTCATACAGTTAGTAAAGGAGAGAAGATCCTGCCCATGAAACAAATGGGTCAACGCTCTACAGCCCCCTTCCCTCCAAGCATCATAGGGTCCCTCTCGGAGCGCCGGTGAGAAGGCTGGGTTAAAATGTATGGGTGTGAAAGGTGAGGGAAATGTAGTCCACCGCTCATCTGAGGCAAGTGTGTCCCAGACCTTCAACGTCGTACCTGTAGGGGTGCTAATGTAAGCGTTAAGAGGGCGGTCTTTCTTTGGTTTCCACGCCACATCCCATACTGATCTGCCAGACACGCTCCGGTCCATGTGGAGCCAGTGCTTGTCCGATGTTTGCTGCGACCACTCCACTAACACCCTCAGTTGTGCCGCTTTATAATAGAGCTGCAGGTCCGGGAGTCCTACTCCTCCCTCAGACTTTGGTTGACGCAAGACCGTAAAGGGAAGACTTGCCCGCCCCCCCTGCCATATAAATCGCAATATCTGAGTCCTGAGGCGTCTAAAGAAATCGCTATCCAGTGGGATGGGCAGCGCCTGAAATAAATATAGATATTTGGGAAGGAGAACCATCTTCACAGAATGGATTCTGCCCAACCAGGACAAGAATTTAGGTTTCCACCTATCCAATTCAGCTCGTGTTTTCGCTAAGAGAGGGGGGAAGTTGGCCGAGCACAGTCCGCCCACCGTAGGGGTCAAATGGACCCCCAAGTAGACTATCGAACTAGTGGCCCACGCTAAGGGCGTCAAGGGACGTACCCGCTCCACCTCTGCCTGTGATAGGGTGAAATTCAGGTTATATGACTTACTATAGTTGACCTTGAAACCGGCCACTGCTTCAAATTGCAACAGGGCCTCCCTGATGCAGGGTAATGAGTGTTCCGGGTCCGCCACCGAAAACAAAACGTCATCCGCGAATAGCGTGATTTTATGTTGTTCTCCCGTGAAAGGAATGCCCCGAATCCCCTCGCTTTCCCGTACCGCCAATGCTAAGGGATCAATGCTCAATGCGAACAGGAGAGGTGAAAGAGGGCAACCCTGCCTGGTACCCCTGGAGTGTGGAAAGAACGCTGATAAATGTCCATTCACCGTCACCCGTGACCTGGGATTGCAAAAATTGGCCCTCACCATAGTAATAAATGTATCCGAAAAGCCAAATGCCGACATTGTGTTAAACAGGAAGCCCCAGTCCACACGATCGAAGGCCTTTTCGGCATCCAACCCAACAAGGACCGCCGGGATGCGGAACCTATCTGCCTTTTCAATGAGATGCACCACCCTCCGCGTGTTATCGTGAGTCTGGCGCCCCTTGATGAATCCGGACTGGTCAGGATGAATAATTGCCAGCATCAGCTCTTGTAACCTGCGTGCCAGGATCGCTGAATATAGCTTAGCGTCTATGTTAAGTAGCGCTATTGGGCGGAAGGAAGCGCACTGGGTAGGATCCTTCCCCGACTTCGGCAAGACCGTAATTACCGCCTCAGCCAAAGTTCCGGCCGAGGAACCAGAGGTGGCCATATCATTAAAGAGGGACACTCAGAAGTCGCAAAGTTCGGTGGCGTATGTCTTGTAGAAGACGGCTGTATAGCCATCCGGCCCGGGTGCTTTGTGTAGTTTCAGATTTTTGATGACCTCAAGTACCTCTTCCCTGGTGACCGGGGCCTCCAACAGTTCATTCCACTCCTTCAATATCTGGGGGAGTGGCAGGCGCCGCAGGTACTCCCTTTGTGCTTCCTTTATCGAGACCGTCCCCTGCGTAAAGGTCCGCATAAAAGCGGCCAAAGATGCCCGCCTTCAATTTGTCCCTATGCTGTAGCACGCCCGCGTCATCCTTAATCCCGCCGATATATTCACGCTCCCTCCTGTCACGCAGTTGACGCGCTAGGTGTCTACCCACCTTATTCCCAGAGGAGTAAGATTGTCGCCCCAGCCTCAACATCGTGAGTTCAGCCCTGTTATTGTAGTGGGCTCTCAGTTTCCCTCGAACCGCCGTAAGTGGACGTAGGGTCGCCCTCGATGGATTGAGCTTGTGCGCCTGTTCGAGTTTGGCCAACTCGGCCTCCAAGTCCTCCCGGTCTTTCCGCCGCAACCTATTAAGATTGGCATTAAGGCCTATACATGTACCCCTGACGGACGCCATAAAGGCGTCCCAAGTATTAACTACCGATGTATCTGTTGTGGGGTTGAGGTCAAAAAACTCCCTAATGGCCTCCCGCAGTGCCCTATTCGATGCGTCATCCCTGACCACCGAAGCTGGGAAGTACCATTTCCGCTGTCCGTTACCGGACGATGTCCAGCGAAGGGTGAGAACCAGCAAACTGTGGTCGGAGACTGAAAGTGGGAGAATGGTGGAATCCAGGACATCTCCCCTTAGGGCCTGACTGAGGAAAACATAATCTAATCGGGAGTAGGAGTGGTGTACATGGGAAAAGAATGTGTAATCTCGGGAAGTAGGGCGATAAAATCGCCATCCATCAATCAGCCCCATTTCTCCCACCAACTGTTGTGTTGCACCCGAAAACACACCTGTAACAGCCCTGTGAGTCCTAGAGCTATCCACAACCTTATCCCACACCAAATTAAAATCCCCCATGAGGAACAAGTGCCCATCAGCGAAATCCCCCACCTTCTGCAGCAAGTCCTGTAGGAACTTATTTTGGCCAGCATTAGGGAGATAAACTACTCCAAAGGTACACATTCGTCCCCGAACAACCCCTTTCACCATCAACCAGCGGCCATCCTTGTCATTGCGCACCTCCACAGGTTGGAAGTGCAGCGCGGCGCGGAAGAGGAGAACCACCCCTCTGTGTTTCGTAGTAGCAGAAGACCTGTAAATAAGAGGTTAAGCCTTATGACTAAGGCGCAGCTCGTCTTTGCGTGCTAGATGAGTCTCCTGGAGACCCACCACATCCAGCTGATGATCAATCACATATTTCCAAACTTTCTGTCGTTTCTGCGGCAAGTTAAGCCCTTTAACATTCCAGGTCCCTATTCTAAGAGGCATCACATAATACCACCCGACACCCGCTAATACGAGCTCATGAGTTCCCCCTCCCAAAGGCCTAAACTCACCCGCCACATGTAATGCCGATGAACTACCCGCCACCCCCCTCCCCACTCCACCAGCCGGACAACAGGTCATCTTGAACCTTGGATATGCCCCCTCCACCCCAATCCTCCGTATTATCAATATGCATCTCAGCCATACACACCACATAGCACCCTTGTCACCACCATGGACCCTCCCCGACCCCCTCCCCTCTCGCCCCCCACCCCCCAACTCACCCCACAACAAAAGGAACAAGAAGAAGAAGAAATAACTCAAGTCACTGAACCTGAACCAGTCACCAAACAGATCCAGTAGGCCATAGTTCGACAGGTCCTTTCTGGACTGGAAGCGGGCAGGGGGACCAACTCGGTGACCCCGAGGGCCACGGTCCGAGGCGTCTTCTCCAAAAGTACAACCAAAGCCCCGGTACCTTACGGCCATAGCCCCTCCTGCGCAAGACCCTAGTAAACAAAAAATCAGGCCGCTCCAGAGCTTTGCTGGGAATCTGCTAACGTTGCTGAGGCCACCGAAGCCACTGCATCTCCCCTTTCCTGCAAGCTAGCAGCACGATCCGGCCGCCGACGTCCAGGAGATGAGCCCACTCTATGCCATGAGGACGAGCGATCGCGCCTCCTCGATGGTGATGTGGTAGCTTCCTGGGAGGGTGCGACGTCATCCAGGCCTAGGAGATCCTTTGCCACCTGAAGGGAGCGAATCTGCGCCAGTCTGTTCTGCCATCGAAAGATGATACGAAAAGGATGACCCCAGGAGTAGGAGATTCCACGGTCCCGCAGAAAGGAGGTCACGGGGCGAAATTCCCGTCTCTTCCGAAGAGTTGAGGCAGCGAGATCCTGGTAGAGCTGCGGGCGGTGGTCCCTAAACTGCAAAGACGAGATGGCTCTGGCCTTCCGCAGGATGCGCTCTTTCACTTGAAAATAGTGAACACACACGAGGATGTCCGGTGGGGGCCCCCCCGCCGGGGCAGCCCTACTCTGTGCACTCTGTCCATTTTTATTTCCTGCACATCCTCCTCATCCAAGATCTGCAAGAACAGGGCCTGCACGTAGCCACGCAGGTCCCCCGCCTCACCGTCCCATGGCACCGCCCGAATGCGAATGTTGTTCCTTCGGGAACGATTTTCCAAATCCTTGGTGTGGGTTTGCAAATCCAAGTTCTGTTCGGTGAGGCGGATGATGTCTTGTTGCAGTAGATGCACATCGTTCGCCACAATCAGGTCGTGGTCCTCCAGCGTTGCCACTCCCTCTCTGATGCCATCCACGTCTCTTCGCACCTCCCTCAAGTCGGACGCCAACTGCGCACGCAATTCTGAGATATCCTCTTTAATGGAGGCGAAGAGCTCTGTCATAAAGGCCTTAGTGGCAGGTGCCTCGTCATCCGATTGCTTTGATGAGCCACTGGCTCCCGGAGAGGCCGGTTGCTGCGAAGATTTAGGGGCTCCGTCTTTCCCCGGCCTTCCCTTGCGTAGCGTGGTGGCCATCCTGGAGCCGCAGTTCTGGCCCGAGGCAAGGTGTTCCCTACTCTGCAGCTGAGTCCGGTAATGGCGTACAAGGGCAGCGTAGGCCCTCCCCCTCAGCCGATCCAGACCAGGGCAAGCGACACAGGCAGGTCGGCCGCCAGGCCCAGCGATCAGAATCAGGTCCGATAGTGCCACCAGTGTACCCCGCCAAAGATAGTGTCGCAATTAGGTAGTACTACACCCTTGCGCAGGCCGACCGAGCTTAGTCCAAGCTTGGGTTCCAGGGTCCGTGCAGGTGCACCAGTATTCGTGCAGGTATGTCGCTCCCGATTCAGAAAAGGGGGGTGGTGCTGAACAGAGTGTCTGAATTAGGCAGACCACTCTTACCCAGTCCAAAGATCAGGGCTTGATCCATCACCGTTATTTATCTCACTGCACCATCCCAGCTCAGAACCTGGCTATATGCAAATCAGTCTGTCCCTGGCCCAGTGCATCATGGGAACAGGGCAGACTAAACTACCAAGCCAATTCTTCACCAGAAAGGAGACAAGCTACCGGGGACCGGTTTCTGGCATTTCAGCCGTCTTCGGCCCGGCTTGCTTGAATCCTGATGGTGCAGTGAGAAAGGGACTCGTGTCTGAGTATACCCTGCCACACCTATAGTGGCCAAAAACGATTCAGAAAAGGGGGTGGTGATGAACAGAGTGTCTGAATTAGGCAGACCACTCTTACCCAGTCCAAAGATCAGGGCTTGATCCATCACCGTTATTTATCTCACTGCACCATCCCAGCTCAGAACCTGGCTATATGCAAATCAGTCTGTCCCTGGCCCAGTGCATCATGGGAACAGGGCAGACTAAACTACCAAGCCAATTCTTCACCAGAAAGGAGACAAGCTACCGGGGACCGGTTTCTGGCATTTCAGCCGTCTTCGGCCCGGCTTGCTTGAATCCTGATGGTGCAGTGAGAAAGGGACTCATGTCTGAGTATACCCTGCCACACCTATAGTGGCCAAAAACGATTCAGAAAAGGGGGTGGTGATGAACAGTGTCTGAATTAGGCAGACCACTCTTACCCAGTCCAAAGATCAGGGCTTGATCCATCACCGTTATTTATCTCACTGCACCATCCCAGCTCAGAACCTGGCTATATGCAAATCAGTCTGTCCCTGGCCCAGTGCATCATGGGAACAGGGCAGACTAAACTACCAAGCCAATTCTTCACCAGAAAGGAGACAAGCTACCGGGGACCGGTTTCTGGCATTTCAGCCATCTTCGGCCCGGCTTGCATGAATCCTGATGGTGCAGTGAGAAAGGGACTCATGTCTGAGTATACCCTGCCACACCTATAGTGGCCAAAAACGATTCAGAAAAGGGGGTGGTGATGAACAGAGTGTCTGAATTAGGCAGACCACTCCTACCCAGTCCAAAGATCAGGGCTTGATCCATCACCGTTATTTATCTCACTGCACCATCCCAGCTCAGAACCTGGCTATATGCAAATCAGTCTGTCCCTGGCCCAGTGCATCATGGGAACAGGGCAGACTAAACTACCAAGCCAATTCTTCACCAGAAAGGAGACAAGCTACCGGGGACCGGTTTCTGGCATTTCAGCCGTCTTCGGCCCGGCTTGCTTGAATCCTGATGGTGCAGTGAGAAAGGGACTCATGTCTGAGTATACCCTGCCACACCTATAGTGGCCAAAAACGATTCAGAAAAGGGGGTGGTGATGAACAGAGTGTCTGAATTAGGCAGACCACTCTTACCCAGTCCAAAGATCAGGGCTTGATCCATCACCGTTATTTATCTCACTGCACCATCCCAGCTCAGAACCTGGCTATATGCAAATCAGTCTGTCCCTGGCCCAGTGCATCATGGGAACAGGGCAGACTAAACTACCAAGCCAATTCTTCACCAGAAAGGAGACAAGCTACCGGGGACCAGTTTCTGGCATTTCAGCCGTCTTCGGCCCGGCTTGCTTGAATCCTGATGGTGCAGTGAGAAAGGGACTCATGTCTGACTATACCCTGCCACACCTATAGTGGCCAAAAACGATTCAGAAAAGGGGGTGGTGATGAACAGAGTGTCTGAATTAGGCAGACCACTCTTACCCAGTCCAAAGATCAGGGCTTGATCCATCACTGTTATTTATCTCACTGCACCATCCCAGCTCAGAACCTGGCTATATGCAAATCAGTCTGTCCCTGGCCCAGTGCATCATGGGAACAGGGCAGACTAAACTACCAAGCCAATTCTTCACCAGAAAGGAGACAAGCTACCGGGGACCGGTTTCTGGCATTTCAGCCGTCTTCGGCCCGGCTTGCTTGAATCCTGATGGTGCAGTGAGAAAGGGACTCGTGTCTGAGTATACCCTGCCACACCTATAGTGGCCAAAAACGATTCAGAAAAGGGGGTGGTGATGAACAGAGTGTCTGAATTAGGCAGACCACTCTTACCCAGTCCAAAGATCAGGGCTTGATCCATCACCGTTATTTATCTCACTGCACCATCCCAGCTCAGAACCAGGCTATATGCAAATCAGTCTGTCCCTGGCCCAGTGCATCATGGGAACAGGGCAGACTAAACTACCAAGCCAATTCTTCACCAGAAAGGAGACAAGCTACCGGGGACCGGTTTCTGGCATTTCAGCCGTCTTCGGCCCGGCTTGCTTGAATCCTGATGGTGCAGTGAGAAAGGGACTCATGTCTGAGTATACCCTGCCACACCTATAGTGGCCAAAAACGATTCAGAAAAGGGGGTGGTGATGAACAGAGTGTCTGAATTAGGCAGACCACTCTTACCCAGTCCAAAGATCAGGGCTTGATCCATCACCGTTATTTATCTCACTGCACCATCCCAGCTCAGAACCTGGCTATATGCAAATCAGTCTGTCCCTGGCCCAGTGCATCATGGGAACAGGGCAGACTAAACTACCAAGCCAATTCTTCACCAGAAAGGAGACAAGCTACCGGGGACCGGTTTCTGGCATTTCAGCCGTCTTCGGCCCGGCTTGCTTGAATCCTGATGGTGCAGTGAGAAAGGGACTCATGTCTGAGTATACCCTGCCACACCTATAGTGGCCAAAAACGATTCAGAAAAGGGGGTGGTGATGAACAGAGTGTCTGAATTAGGCAGACCACTCTTACCCAGTCCAAAGATCAGGGCTTGATCCATCACCGTTATTTATCTCACTGCACCATCCCAGCTCAGAACCTGGCTATATGCAAATCAGTCTGTCCCTGGCCCAGTGCATCATGGGAACAGGGCAGACTAAACTACCAAGCCAATTCTTCACCAGAAAGGAGACAAGCTACCGGGGACCGGTTTCTGGCATTTCAGCCGTCTTCGGCCCGTCTTGCTTGAATCCTGATGGTGCAGTGAGAAAGGGACTCATGTCTGAGTATACCCTGCCACACCTATAGTGGCCAAAAACGATTCAGAAAAGGGGGTGGTGATGAACAGAGTGTCTGAATTAGGCAGACCACTCTTACCCAGTCCAAAGATCAGGGCTTGATCCATCACCGTTATTTATCTCACTGCACCATCCCAGCTCAGAACATGGCTATATGCAAATCAGTCTGTCCCTGGCCCAGTGCATCATGGGAACAGGGCAGACTAAACTACCAAGCCAATTCTTCACCAGAAAGGAGACAAACTACCGGGGAACGGTTTCTGGCATTTCAGCCGTCTTCGGCCCGGCTTGCTTGAATCCTGATGGTGCAGTGAGAAAGGGACTCATGTCTGAGTATACCCTGCCACACCTATAGTGGCCAAAAACGATTCAGAAAAGGGGGTGGTGATGAACAGAGTGTCTGAATTAGGCAGACCACTCTTACCCAGTCCAAAGATCAGGGCTTGATCCATCACCGTTATTTATCTCACTGCACCATCCCAGCTCAGAACCTGGCTATATGCAAATCAGTCTGTCCCTGGCCCAGTGCATCATGGGAACAGGGCAGACTAAACTACCAAGCCAATTCTTCACCAGAAAGGAGACAAGCTACCGGGGACCGGTTTCTGGCATTTCAGCCGTCTTCGGCCCGGCTTGCTTGAATCCTGATGGTGCAGTGAGAAAGGGACTCATGTCTGAGTATACCCTGCCACACCTATAGTGGCCAAAAAAGATTCAGAAAAGGGGGTGGTGATGAACAGAGTGTCTGAATTAGGCAGACCACTCTTACCCAGTCCAAAGATCAGGGCTTGATCCATCACCGTTATTTATCTCACTGCACCATCCCAGCTCAGAACCTGGCTATATGCAAATCAGTCTGTCCCTGGCCCAGTGCATCATGGGAACAGGGCAGACTAAACTACCAAGCCAATTCTTCACCAGAAAGGAGACAAGCTACCGGGGACCGGTTTCTGGCATTTCAGCCGTCTTCGGCCCGGCTTGCTTGAATCCTGATGGTGCAGTGAGAAAGGGACTCATGTCTGAGTATACCCTGCCACACCTATAGTGGCCAAAAACGATTCAGAAAAGGGGGTGGTGATGAACAGAGTGTCTGAATTAGGCAGACCACTCTTACCCAGTCCAAAGATCAGGGCTTGATCCATCACCATTATTTATCTCACTGCACCATCCCAGCTCAGAACCTGGCTATATGCAAATCAGTCTGTCCCTGGCCCAGTGCATCATGGGAACAGGGCAGACTAAACTACCAAGCCAATTCTTCACCAGAAAGGAGACAAGCTACCGGGGACCGGTTTCTGGCATTTCAGCCGTCTTCGGCCCGGCTTGCTTGAATCCTGATGGTGCAGTGAGAAAGGGACTCATGTCTGAGTATACCCTGCCACACCTATAGTGGCCAAAAACGATTCAGAAAAGGGGGTGGTGATGAACAGAGTGTCTGAATTAGGCAGACCACTCTTACCCAGTCCAAAGATCAGGGCTTGATCCATCACCGTTATTTATCTCACTGCACCATCCCAGCTCAGAACCTGGCTATATGCAAATCAGTCTGTCCCTGGCCCAGTGCATCATGGGAACAGGGCAGACTAAACTACCAAGCCAATTCTTCACCAGAAAGGAGACAAGCTACCGGGGACCGGTTTCTGGCATTTCAGCCGTCTTCGGCCCGGCTTGCTTGAATCCTGATGGTGCAGTGAGAAAGGGACTCATGTCTGAGTATACCCTGCCACACCTATAGTGGCCAAAAACGATTCAGAAAAGGGGGTGGTGATGAACAGAGTGTCTGAATTAGGCAGACCACTCTTACCCAGTCCAAAGATCAGGGCTTGATCCATCACCGTTATTTATCTCACTGCACCATCCCAGCTCAGAACCTGGCTATATGCAAATCAGTCTGTCCCTGGCCCAGTGCATCATGGGAACAGGGCAGACTAAACTACCAAGCCAATTCTTCACCAGAAAGGAGACAAACTACCGGGGACCGGTTTCTGGCATTTCAGCCGTCTTCGGCCCGGCTTGCTTGAATCCTGATGGTGCAGTGAGAAAGGGACTCATGTCTGAGTATACCCTGCCACACCTATAGTGGCCAAAAACGATTCAGAAAAGGGGGTGGTGATGAACAGAGTGTCTGAATTAGGCAGACCACTCTTACCCAGTCCAAAGATCAGGGCTTGATCCATCACCGTTATTTATCTCACTGCACCATCCCAGCTCAGAACCTGGCTATATGCAAATCAGTCTGTCCCTGGCCCAGTGCATCATGGGAACAGGGCAGACTAAACTACCAAGCCAATTCTTCACCAGAAAGGAGACAAGCTACCGGGGACCGGTTTCTGGCATTTCAGCCGTCTTCGGCCCGGCTTGCTTGAATCCTGATGGTGCAGTGAGAAAGGGACTCATGTCTGAGTATACCCTGCCACACCTATAGTGGCCAAAAACGATTCAGAAAAGGGGGTGGTGATGAACAGAGTGTATGAATTAGGCAGACCACTCTTACCCAGTCCAAAGATCAGGGCTTGATCCATCACCGTTATTTATCTCACTGCACCATCCCAGCTCAGAACCTGGCTATATGCAAATCAGTCTGTCCCTGGCCCAGTGCATCATGGGAACAGGGCAGACTAAACTACCAAGCCAATTCTTCACCAGAAAGGAGACAAGCTACCGGGGACCGGTTTCTGGCATTTCAGCCGTCTTCGGCCCGGCTTGCTTGAATCCTGATGGTGCAGTGAGAAAGGGACTCATGTCTGAGTATACCCTGCCACACCTATAGTGGCCAAAAACGATTCAGAAAAGGGGGTGGTGATGAACAGAGTGTCTGAATTAGGCAGACCACTCTTACCCAGTCCAAAGATCAGGGCTTGATCCATCACCGTTATTTATCTCACTGCACCATCCCAGCTCAGAACCTGGCTATATGCAAATCAGTCTGTCCCTGGCCCAGTGCATCATGGGAACAGGGCAGACTAAACTACCAAGCCAATTCTTCACCAGAAAGGAGACAAGCTACCGGGGACCGGTTTCTGGCATTTCAGCCGTCTTCGGCCCGGCTTGCTTGAATCCTGATGGTGCAGTGAGAAAGGGACTCATGTCTGAGTATACCCTGCCACACCTATAGTGGCCAAAAACGATTCAGAAAAGGGGGTGGTGATAAACAGAGTGTCTGAATTAGGCAGACCACTCATACCCAGTCCAAAGATCAGGGCTTGATCCATCACCGTTATTTATCTCACTGCACCATCCCAGCTCAGAACCTGGCTATATGCAAATCAGTCTGTCCCTGGCCCAGTGCATCATGGGAACAGGGCAGACTAAACTACCAAGCCAATTCTTCACCAGAAAGGAGACAAGCTACCGGGGACCGGTTTCTGGCATTTCAGCCGTCTTCGGCCCGGCTTGCTTGAATCCTGATGGTGCAGTGAGAAAGGGACTCATGTCTGAGTATACCCTGCCACACCTATAGATGTGAAACCCTTGCTCATTGCACCATCAGGATTCAAGCAAACCGGGCCGAAGACGGCTGTAATGCCAGAAACCGGTCCCCGGGAGCTTGTTTCCTTCCCAGTGTAAGAATTGGCTTTTGTAGTTTGGTTTGCCCTGTTCCCATCATGCACTGGGATAGGAACAGACTAATTTGCATACAGCCAGGTTCTGAAACTGGGATGGTGCAGTGAGCTAAAAAACGGTGTTGGATCTAGCCCTGATCTCTTGACTGGGTGAGAGCTTTCTGCTTAATTCAGAGACTCTGTCCCTCACCACCCCTTGTTGTAAATATTTTTGTCCACCCTAAGCGTGGAAGGGTATTCTCAGATGTGAGACCCTTGCTCATTGCACCATCAGGATTCAAGCAAACCGGGCCAAAGACGGCTGTAATGCCAGAAACCGGTCCCCGGGAGCTTGTTTCCTTCCCAGTGTAAGAATTGGCTTTTGTAGTTTGGTTTGCCCTGTTCCCATCATGCACTGGGATAGGAACAGGCTAATTTGCATACAGCCAGGTTCTGAAACTGGGATGGTGCAGTGAGCTAAAAAACGGTGTTGGATCTAGCCCGGATCTCTTGACTGGGTGAGAGCTTTCTGCTTAATTCAGAGACTCTGTCCCTCACCACCCCTTGTTGTAAATATTTTTGTCCACCCTAAGCGTGGAAGGGTATTCTCAGATGTGAGACCCTTGCTCATTGCACCATCAGGATTCAAGCAAACCGGGCCGAAGACGGCTGTAATGCCAGAAACCGGTCCCCGGGAGCTTGTTTCCTTCCCAGTGTAAGAATTGGCTTTTGTAGTTTGGTTTGCCCTGTTCCCATCATGCACTGGGATAGGAACAGACTAATTTGCATACAGCCAGGTTCTGAAACTGGGATGGTGCAGTGAGCTAAAAAACGGTGTTGGATCTAGCCCTGATCTCTTGACTGGGTGAGAGCTTTCTGCTTAATTCAGAGACTCTGTCCCTCACCACCCCTTGTTGTAAATATTTTTGTCCACCCTAAGCGTGGAAGGGTATTCTCAGATGTGAGACCCTTGCTCATTGCACCATCAGGATTCAAGCAAACCGGGCCGAAGACGGCTGTAATGCCAGAAACCGGTCCCCGGGAGCTTGTTTCCTTCCCAGTGTAAGAATTGGCTTTTGTAGTTTGGTTTGCCCTGTTCCCATCATGCACTGGGATAGGAACAGGCTAATTTGCATACAGCCAGGTTCTAAACTGGGATGGTGCAGTGAGCTAAAAAACGGTGTTGGATCTAGCCCTGATCTCTTGACTGGGTGAGAGCTTTCTGCTTAATTCAGAGACTCTGTCCCTCACCACCCCTTGTTGTAAATATTTTTGTCCACCCTAAGCGTGGAAGGGTATTCTCAGATGTGAGACCCTTGCTCATTGCACCATCAGGATTCAAGCAAACCGGGCCGAAGACGGCTGTAATGCCAGAAACCGGTCCCCGGGAGCTTGTTTCCTTCCCAGTGTAAGAATTGGCTTTTGTAGTTTGGTTTGCCCTGTTCCCATCATGCACTGGGATAGGAACAGACTAATTTGCATACAGCCAGGTTCTGAAACTGGGATGGTGCAGTGAGCTAAAAAACGGTGTTGGATCTAGCCCGGATCTCTTGACTGGGTGAGAGCTTTCTGCTTAATTCAGAGACTCTGTCCCTCACCACCCCTTGTTGTAAATATTTTTGTCCACCCTAAGCGTGGAAGGGTATTCTCAGATGTGAGACCCTTGCTCATTGCACCATCAGGATTCAAGCAAACCGGGCCGAAGATGGCTGTAATGCCAGAAACCGGTCCCCGGGAGCTTGTTTCCTTCCCAGTGTAAGAATTGGCTTTTGTAGTTTGGTTTGCCCTGTTCCCATCATGCACTGGGATAGGAACAGACTAATTTGCATACAGCCAGGTTCTGAAACTGGGATGGTGCAGTGAGCTAAAAAACGGTGTTGGATCTAGCCCTGATCTCTTGACTGGGTGAGAGCTTTCTGCTTAATTCAGAGACTCTGTCCCTCACCACCCCTTGTTGTAGGTATGTCGCTCCCGGCTTAGCTTGCCACTGCAGCTCCAGTCTAACCGGCAATAGGCAGGGGTAGTGTCAGTGTGAAATACGCAGAGTCTGTGACTGACTGGCTCCTGTGGCCCACCATGCGTGCAGGCTCCTCGCTGTCCGATTCCCAGCCCACGGCTGTTCACTCTGTACCACCTCGTGCTCCCAATGCTCAATTCCGGTGTGCTGCCCCCGCTTCGGGGGGGGAGGGGGAAGGGTCAAGCCTTCATAAGAAGCCTCCGTCCCACTGCCAATGGTGTCCCCCCCAGGCCGGCCACCACGCCACGTGGTCTGCACTGACCCAGCAGTGTCTGCAACAGAGATCGCGCTCCCCCGTGATCTTCAGCCAGGACCCCGAACGGGGATCCAGCCACCAGCGCTGTCCCTCGCCTCCGTGCCCGGGACCAGCAACCCAGGGGGCCAGCCAGGCTCTTCCTTGTCCCCACCGGGGGCCGCTGCACTCACTGCCGCCCCGGGAGTCACTCCCTCTGCTCGCGCCGATCCTCCGCTCCAGGGTCCAACCACACGCCAGGGGGCCAAGCAGTCGTGTGAGGTCGGGGGCCTCTCCCTCGCTCTCCGCGCTAGGCCGCAGTCCCCAGCCTCGAGTAGCCGGCCGACCACGTTGCGGCGGCTGGGTCGCCCGGCCGTCAGGCTCCTCCCTCTCCAGGGACGTCGAGGTCCGGGCAGCGATTGGGCTCTACCGGAGGTCCAGCGGCCTCTGCGACACCGGACACGTCGCCCAGAGCGACTCCGCTAGCCTCCGCTCCTCTGCCTCCACAGGCCTGGTGACGCCGCGGGCTCGCATAGCGGCCCGACCAGCCGCGAATGCCGCCGTCAGCTGCAAGCGGCACAATCCAGCTCCGACGCCCCGGGAGGTTCCCTGCTGGCGGCCACCGCCTCTCGGGTCACTCCGGAGCAGCCCGCAGCCCAAGGGGGACCCCGGGCCGATGCTATTCGAAGCTGTGTAGGGCCTGGCGCCGGAGGGGACTCACAGCATGTCCTACTCCCCCGCCATCTTGGCCACGCCCCCGGATTACAGTTTTTAACATTAATGAGAAGCATCCATTGCGCACAGTGGAGCTACCACACAGCTCAGGAAGGAGATCTAACATCAAACAGTAGAGCTAGCTCTCTGGTCTCTACTCTGAATGAATAAAACTCAAGGAGCAGACCCATGGCTGTGCCTATAAACCCCAATCTCAGACAGCAAAGTTAGCTATCTAATTTTTGTCCTTAATAACTGCTTGGCAGTCTGGAGGCCACATTTAAACTGTCTGCTGTTGTTGCAGAAAACAGCTTCAGTGTACATGTCAGGACCCACATTTACCTGGAAGATAAATAAGCCATACTGTATCTGACCTATCATTACTTATGTGAATCTGATGACAGATAACTTAACGTGAGTATCTATTTGCAGGAATAACATAATTGTGTCATCCTCATGCACCCATACTTAACAAGGTACGACCATCCTTTATCCTATAATAATCCTTTAAACTGTTCTCTCCTAATCAGATTGACATGACAATATCACATGAACTGCTCACTCTCCTTGATAACATGGATGTCAACTCTCTTCTCTCTAAATACCTATCTTTCAAGCAATAGACAGTTTGGCCCCATTGAAGCCAAATAATTATTGGCTCATACTCTCAATCCAATGGTTCACCCCTGAAATAAACAACAAAAGAAAAGAAACTCCTGCACTTAAAAAACAGTGGAGATGATCTAACTCCACATTAATTCACCCAAAATGTATATCTCTAAGAAAACTGTACAAACAACACATTCAACAGGCTAAATCAAATTTCCTTCTTGCACAAAGCCAGAGCTCTTATAACTCTTTTAACTTCTCACTTCAACACATTACTGCCTGCCAAGCCCATCTCTAACCGCACCACTAGGTTTTGCAAGTCTTTCTTAAACTTCTTCACCCACAAAATCATCTTCTTACATTCAGTCTCAACCTTCCAATTTACAATCAGAGCCAAAACAATAAAAAGCTGTACTACTTTCAAAAGTATTTCTCCAAATGACCTCTCAGTGAAATAAAAAACCTCATCTCCACCACTTAATATAATGACTTCATCCCGTCAGCCATCATCAAAGTGAAATTATCCTGAGTCGCAGAAACCTCGGGTTTCATTATCAAAGGCTCCACCTTCCAAGGGACCTTCCCCAAACAATTAAAAGGCAGCCAAATATCTCTATTGCTCAAAAAAACAATATTGACTCAATTCCCGCCTTCCATAAAACTATAGACCAGCCTCAAAGCTCCCCTGACTTGGCAAGACCGTTAAAAAATGTGTCTCACTACAACGCACCAAATTTATCAACAAAAACAACATACTAACACCCTATCAATCTGGGTTCAGAGCCAGACTCGGAATCAAAATATCCTCCCTAAAAATCCTGGATGATAGCCACAGTGCTGTGGATGAAGGGGAATCATGTCTGCTTGTTTTACCTGACCTAACAAAAGATTTAGACGCAGTCAACCACTCCATCTTGCTCAACTTTCTTTAATATTGCTTTGGCTTTAATGGCATACTTCATAAATGATTTATATAATTCCAATGTTTGCTCTTGCAGATCTTAAAAATACATAAGTAAATCTCCGATCCAGCTCCTATCATTCCTGGAGTGCTTCATCAATCTTATCTCCTATACTGTCCAACCTATATGTTGAACTGCTAGCTGATATAAGCAAAGATTTAACTGTTGTCATACGCCAATATGCTGACCACACTCGCAGTTACCTGAAAACATCTACCACAAATAACTTTCTCATCATGAGAGGAATCTTGCTCAACCTACTATCCTGGATGGAAACAAACCTTCTCACACTCAACCCCAAAACAACTGAATTCATCCTATTCTGACACAAGTCAAAATTTTTTTTACGTTTGCTACACTTACGGACTGAGAACATTTGCAGCGTCATTATGCCCGAGCTTTATAGAAATATAAAAAACCTACTTGACCAAGACAACTTAATTATTGAACCAACATCCTATAAAACGCCCTGAGGAAGCCCCAGTCCAGATGGCCATGTAAGGGGTGAAACACGTGTTGGCTGTTAGCTTGTTCTTTCACTCACTCTCACGGATACAGTGACAACACCATTATAAACACCCAACAAAATGAACCATTGTCTGATTGGAATTTTTTCCTAAGAAATAAGAGAAACTTATCTTGCCCTGACTACCTTGTTAAAACATATTTTAACCCTGATCTTTCATGTCACTTAAATCTACCTGATCAAACCCCCCTTTGTCACTGACAGTTGACTCACTAAGTATTAAAGTAGACCCCTCCTTTACCATGGTCCAACAAATCAACAAAATTGCCAAAAGCATGCATTACCAACCACACATGCTGAAGGAAGTGAAACTTATCAGGCAACCAACCCACCTAAATGGAGCCGCCCATGCTTTGATATTATCAGGATTATACTTTGGCAGTGCAGTGATAGCTAGTGCATCTCTGTCTGCCCTTACTCCCCTAAAAGTGGTCATATATGTAGTAGCCAGACTACTCTCACAACTGAGAAATTCAACCACATCTCCCAGATGCTCACTGACATACAGTGGCTCCCTATTTAAGCCAGAATTACATTTAAGCTGGGATGCTTAGCTTTCAATTAAATCCATGCAGAAGCCCCATCCTACTTTTCCAAGCTTCTCAAGACATCTAGCAGCTCGAGGTTTCTAAATAGTAAAGAAAACTCCTCCTGGAAATAACTTTATTTCGAACTGTGCTATGGCAATTCTTCTTAGAAGCAAGCCCCCAAGCTCTGAAAATTCACTTTAACTATCCTCCACCCTATCACACCTTCTTTCAGTCTCATCATCTCTTCTACTATCCATGCTCCCTCCAGTCCACCCCAATCCCACCCTCCTTAACTCCCCATATCATCCCCGTTTTCTTACTTTCTTTTTACTCTTGACCTAATACTACAGTTGTAACATCTTTCTCATCCACAGCAACTTTACCTGTTCTTTGTACAACGATGTGTCGTTGGTATTGTTAACATATATAGTGCATATATACTTTGTGTACCTAAGCACTATATAAATATGCTAAATAAATACGTAAATGTCCCCTACCTGCTGTCAGATTTCTTCTGTTGGTAAGTGACATTTAGGAGTTTTTCTCTCAGGGGCCACCATTGTTTCAAAGGCAGTCATGGATAAAAAATATACAAAAAACACTCACAGGAATGGCGATAGAACCCATACCACAAATTGCGTTGCCCCTCTGATAAAATTCCAGTGGTGAAAGAACCATATTGATGATGTCCTCAACACTGGAGCCAGTGGGAGAACTGTCAATGGGAAAACCTCCTTCCCCACATATTAAGTGAGACCGGGAAATGGTGAAATAAAATAGCAAGATAGGGATATCCCATTAACGCTCACCTCTAAATGAAGTCATCAGTTTAAAAATTAATGAAGATATATTTGCAAATCTGACAGCAGACCTAGCTTTACGGCCTATAACTCTAAAGATTAAAAAGAGTTAGCATGTCTACTTCAGAGTTCAGATAGCAAAGGAAGCTCTGCAATCTATGACACAAATGAATGAAGAAGTTTTTTGCAGCTTTGGCGTCCGACACAGCTTCACTGTGAAATAACAAGACAGTCATTGTTCAGATTAAAAAAAGTTCGATCTGTAGACGATCATTCTAACAAATATATTGAGACATATCTCAGGCAATAGAACTGGATGTAAAAAACGATACTCACAGCAAAGACAGCACAGTGATATATGCAAGCTACCCAGCAGCTGCCCGTGCAGGTAAGAGCGATGGGGTGGTGGGGCCTGGTGGGGGGGAATTTTACTTACGACTACGAGGGAAAATTAAATAAATATTTAATGTTCCCGCTGCCCATGCTACCATTACAATTAGAATAAGCATTGGCAAAGCCAATATGCCGAACAGTGACTGCCAGCCTTTTGGCTTTATCCATACTTGTTTTTTTCATGTTTGGGTTTTGTGTAACACTTTCTTTTTGGGGAAGCTGCCAGTTGCTACACCAATATATAAAAAATACACTGACTAAAAGCAAAACAAGTATTGGTCTCAAAAAGCCCTTGTCACTGAAGGTAACTACTTTGTGTGCATGTGTTCATTGTAACAGAGTCGAATTCCATCTCTCACAGTGAAGTTTGCCATTGTCTGAAGTGGGCTGTCCTGCTGCTCCATGCTGTATGATGTGTGGGATGGAAGAGGCACATTAACAGACCAATAGATGAAGATGGTTTAGCTGTAAGAATTTTGCATATGATTTTAGTAAAATCAAAAGGTCTTGGCTAAAGAGGGTGGAAGTGAAATGTGAAGACACAACAACAGTCCAATGGATGAAGAGTGCAGGCTGAAAGCTAAAGTGAGTATATTAAATATAATTTTAGTAAAATCAAAAGGTTTCGTTTGAAAATACTTTTAATTTAATAGAAACGCATACATCAGACAACTAAACTAATTCTCCATCTCTCTATCAAATTAGGTGACTCTAAACTCAGCCTGCAACGCTATCTCTGAAATGTTTGAATGATAAGGAGATACAGCTGTCATAACAGAACTACCTCTTCGGACAACAGGGTGAGCTCTCTAGATCAGACTCTAGTTTGAGAATAGGCTCTAAAAGAAGACAGCAAGCATAGGTAACTCTTAAGACTAAAGTTATAATAAAGAAAGACCTTAAGACTTATTAGAGAGTTATTTAAGAGACAAGCACAGTGCAGACATTGTCATGTCTTTTAGGTTAGTCCCATCATGTACAAATGTGCAAAAAAAGAATTCTATAAAATATTCAATGAATTTCGCAAACCAAATTGCCTAGAAGGAACTCATCCTGTTACTCAAGATTTCACAGACTAATTGGCAAATCATTACACGGATAAAGCAGACACATTGGACTCGTACTTAAACCAGAAACAAAGCACCAGCACTAACCCTTGTACAAAACAACAATCCAAGAATGTTCTAATAAAACCTCTCCGTTGCTTCCAACACATCTCACACAATGAATTTATGGACATGGTCAAAGCAAGAAGGCCGGCCGGCAGCTCTTCTGACCCCTGTCCGCCACAAACTTTCAAGACAATTCTTTTAACAACCTCTGCTGCCACTCCAGTAAGAAGAATCATCAACGATTCCTTAACTATTGGAATATTTCCAGAAGAACTCAAAAAGTCATACATACGCCCTTTACTGAAGAAAACAAACTTGGACCCGCTGAACCCTGATAACTATAGACCCATTACAAATGGACATTTCCTGGGCAAACTGATAAAAAGAGGAGTGTTCACCCAGATGTCACAATTCATTGAAGAGAATGACATACTTTCAGACTTCCAAACAGGATTCCATCTGGGAATTGGCACTGAATCTGCCCTCCTTGCCATATGGGATGACCTAAAGAATACAGTTGACCGCAACGGGGTTGCTGCGCTACTTTTCTTGGACCTCTCAGCTGTCTATGACACGGTTGACCATGACACTCTGAAACAAAGACTTTATGAAGCCGGCATAGAGGGAACTGCTCTAGATTGGATCGCGTCCTACCTTTGAAATAGAACTAATGTCATCCATACCCCACCTTTCTCATCCAAACCGTACTCCACAAAAGCATGGGTCCCTCGAGGTTCTATCATCTCGCCCATGCCTTTCAACATCTGCATGAAGTCATTACCAGTACTGATCAATAAATTTCACCTCACATGCTATAACTATGCAGATGACACGCAAATACTCTTTCAACTGGAATGCCCCAAAGACATTGTAAAATCACCAATTTTCAGCTGTCTCAGTGCCATGGATCAGTGGATGACTTGGAGCCATCTCAAATTGAATGCTTCAAAAACTGAAATACTCACGTGTGGTGATTGGAAACATTACATCTCACTTGCCGCATGGCCTGCTGAACTGGGATCACTGCCTAAAGTACTGAAGGAAGTAAGAAACCTCGGAATGACCATGGACTCCAAGAATGCCCAAGTGGATAAACTAGCAAGATCAAACTTTGTTACTATAAAAACGCTGCAACAGATTTTCCCTCATTTGGGATTTCCACACAAGGTCCAAGCTACCATCTCCCTTGTTCTGTACAAACTCGATTACGCCAATAGCCTCTACCACGAATCACCTTTAACGACCATGAAAAGACTACAACAGATTCAGAACTCGGCTGTCAGACTACTCTTGCATATCAAACCGCGAGACCACATCGCCCCTGCCTTGAAAGCCCTGCATTGGTTACCGGTTGCCAGAAGATCCACGTTCAAGCTGTTTTGTATCACCCACAAAGCAATACATGGAAAATAGGACCACTCTTCATCAGGAATAAAATCACCAAACACATTCAAAAAATGAACCTCCGCTCTAAAGGAGCATTTCGCCTCAAAATCCCACCATACAAGAAAAAAAACATGGGTGGCACATCCTTCTCTGTTCAAGCAGCCAAACTATGGAACTCTTTACCCCCCAACATAAGGTCCACCGACAACCACCTTATCTTCAGAAAACTATTCAAGATTTGTCTCATCCCCACATAAGCACCATTCGCAAAAAGAAATTTACAGCATATCCCGCTGTATATAAGAATTTGTTTTCACTATAGATATGTACCTATCTTTGTGAATTACTTTCTTTAAACATGTAAAATAATATTATGTTGTTAAGAGAAAAAATATTATTAAATAAATAAAAATCATCTTTGGCGCTACATGTACCTACTTCCATTGCGGCTGTTAGCAACGCGAGCCAGGTCTCAGAAGCTTGTCTGGGGAATTGTTTTTAAAGGCTTGCTAAATCGCCGATTTGCACATTGGCGGTATTGTTTAAAAATTGGACTGAGTTCAGAAATATTGGCACTTGCACTTTAATTAATTACTCGCCTACCTGACATATCGCATCCCCGGTCCGTCACAGCTTTTATGTGCCACTTGCACAGAGGGACGCGACTCCTCCCCCTACCCTCCCACTTCCTGTAGAACCTGTCAAAGAGCTGGACTGTCGGACCCGCGGCTGTTAGCAACGCGAGCCAGGTCTCAGAAGCTTGTCTGGGGAATTGTTTTTAAAGACTTGCTAAATCGCCGATTTGCACATTGGGGGGTATTGTTTTAAAATTGGACTGAGTTCAGAAATATTGGCACTTGCACTTTAATTAATTACTCGCCTACCTGACATATCGCATCCCCGGTCCGTCACAGCTTTTGTGTGCCGCTTGCATGGAGGGACGCGACTGCTCCCCCAACCCGCCCACTTCCTGTGTAGTTCCGTGAGTTTTTGGGTCGGTTCGGTGGTTCCAAACCCGTTCAAATAAGGCCGTCGGAAATAGACGATTCTGGTGTCAGCAGACCGCAAATGACGAGTGTAGTGTGTCTGAGCATTTTCGCATGAATTGATCTAAGAGAACACTCTGAATTCAAGGATTTAGTTTGAACCCTCAGGTTCCATTTTGTGTACGGCAGCCATTTTGTATGGTTGCCTTCACATAGGCCCTGACTGTGGCCGAACGAGTCCTTGAGACACGTATGCCTTAGCTGACTTTCGAATGACCTGGCCGAACTGACTCCTTGCCCGAGGCTGACCTCGCTGAGCCAGTTCCTTGTTAAGCAGCTGGTCAGATAAAGATCAAAGAGTAGGACGTGCCCGAGTTTATGGTACACTGCTCCCACCTTTCTATCTCACTTCCAATCTGTTTCTGCCTTTCCTTTACGACATAATCACTGATTTGGGTTGAGGGTTTTATGATGGGTTTGTCCGGCCTAATCCGACAAGAAATCTGAAATGTGCTTGGTCATTTCTGGTGGGCTGGACAACAGAGAATGGGATTGTCGTCATTCGCTACTTTTAAATTGCCACACTGTCATTGGTCGATTTGCATGAGCTTGATGCTAATTTTGAATGTTGCCTGAGGCTTGATTTTTGGCATAAAAGACCATGCTCCGCTTATTGAATTTGGGCAGTCTCTAGCGAACCACCCGTGTGTGCTTCGTAGATCTCTGTTCCTGGTTGCAGCCAATAAACTCTGGTCTTTGACGTCATCAAGAAGTGTCCCATGTCTCTGTTTGCCAAGACAGGGGAACTCGAAGGCATCGGGCGTTCTCCCTGACGCCGCTGGGTTCTAAAAACCCGGTCCTTCAGTTGGCGCCCAACGTTGGGCGACTTCAGCGGTACCAGTCCAAGCCCAAAGATCGTGAGGAGCTTCATGTGAAAATTCTGGAGGAAGGCCTACCACTTCATCGACCCCTGTATGTCGGTGTGGTCTGAAAGTCTTTGCTGCGAGGTTTCCCGCTTTCCGATGGCTACGAAGGACTGCTGCCCTGACTGTCGCCCTGTTTTGGAGCCTTAGACATTTGTAGAGCGAGACGATTGACGGGTTTTCTGGTGACGCCATCGACATTTCAGTTAAGTATTAGTGGAGCGTCTCCTAGTCCTTAGTTTGTTTTTGGTATCCCTTTAGGGGATCGCTTTGATTTGGTACCTGCAGGCCCCAAAGCCAAGGGACTCGTGTATTCGCGAGACTATCTTTTATAGATTTCCCTTTTTGTTTGAAGCTAGACTAGTGAGCAAGATGCCTGGTCTTAGCAGACTTGGAAAATTATTTGGTTGTGGTTGTTCTAAGGATTCCCGGTTAGAGGATTCGTGTCCGGTTCCTCCAATTGGAACTCCCACATATGAATTATACGTAAAGCATGGTGTGGGCCCTATTAGTTATAATGAGATCTAGGTGAAGTATACAAGGAAAGACGGTGTCCTACAGTGGCCCCGTTACAGTAGTTTTGAAAATTAGATTTTAGATAATCTTGAAGTGAAACTGTTCAAGAAGAAAGCCCGTTTGACTCTTTCCGCATATGGCGCAAAGAAGCCAAACAGAAAGAAATTAAATTAGCGAAGAGGAATAAACGTGAACGAGGTATGTCAATGGTACAAGCTGCTGTTGCGTTTAGGGATAATGAGGAAGAGCAGGAAAGCGAACAGATGCTCAGAGCAAAGAAGTTAGCGGTAGATAGATGCTACCCAGTTTTACCGCCTAAACAGCAGGAAGAGAAGAAAGATCTTGCGATAGATCCCTTAATGTCACATCTCTTGAGTTCACCACCTCCTTATGCACAGAGTGCTACGGCACCACCGCCACCAGTTGTGGCTGTGCAACCTCCGGTTGTTGTGCCACCCGCAATTCCTCCACAGCCAGCTCTTCTGCAGTAGGCTACTGTTCCTTTGGCGCAGCCTCCTCAGGGGCCGCCAACTTTGCCTTCCCCTTTGTCTTCTACTCCTACGCCTGTCTGTAATACTCCTTTTGGTCCGACTTTGGATTCTCCTACTGTTGTTCTGTCTTCCCTTACTCTTCCATCTTCTCCTTCTACTAGGCAGCGAATGACTGCTGCTTTTTCTGGTTTTCTGACTCCTTTGTTGGGACAATTGGGTATGTCTCCAGTGCATGAGGATAGACAATCACGTAGTCAGTTGCCTGAAATAGATGAGCGTGTAGTATTGGATCACATGGCACGTAGATGGGTTACGTATACCTCCCAGTATGATCTTGAGGGTATTATGGATGTTTTCCGACAATGGAAAGCACCAAAGCAAAGGTATGTCTTTGAAATGATGTGTGTGTTCCTCCATGAACAGTGGATGGACGAAGTGGGTAAAGCGCCTGAAGAATTATATCGAGTGCGTTCCGAGTTTGCGGAAGGGACGATTGTGGCTCTTCTTGACATTGAGAGATCGGTGTCGACGTTGTTGTCGTTTCGTAATAATGCTCCTTCCAAGCGATTGTTTGTACCTGATTCGTCGGTTAGGCGGAAAGCGCGTCAATATCCGATACATGAGGTTCCTCCGGTATGGAAGGAAGCAGTACAGGCTAATGCTGGGCAGGGTATTGTGGATGCGCCTGCGCAATTTCAGCGAGTATGGGTACATGTTCCTTGGAAGCGTGTTGAAGTTCTAGCGATTAAGCAGACTTTACCTGATCCGCGCAAAAATCCGGCGGGATATTATAAAGAGCTCACTCAAACTGTGGGTTCGTGCGTCATGAATTTAGCGGACATAGACATGTTGTTTGGCAATGTTGTTCCACAGCCTATCTGGAACGTGATTCGACATACGGATCATGATAATGAATTGGGTGATACCTGGGTTAATCTTGTTGCTGCAAATGATAGACAAGTTGGAGGTGCTAAACCTGAAGAATTAATTGCTCAACTGCCTGGTAGGATTATTAATTTCATGAAGACTTTGATGCCCGAAGTACGTGTTAATTGGGACAAGTTGTCTGCATGTAAGCAGAAGAAAGACGAGACTGTCTCTGATTTCTTCACGCGGTTTGAAGAAACTTTTGTAGATCATAGTGGTCAGGATATGGCGACCGAGGGTGGCTAGAGATTGTTTGTCGATAAATTTGTGCATAATTTGCTTCCCGAGTGGATAAGAAGACTAAGCAATTGAAGACTAAAGTTCTTCTACAGCAAGCTTATCCACCCCGTACTAATAGTCAGCGCGATTATCAGCAGACTCAGCAACATTCGAGAAACTCTCAAAGGAACGAGTTTTCTCAACCGCGTTTCCCGTATGGGCCTAATCAGTGTGCGTATTGCAGAGAAGAGGGTCATTTCAAGAATAGTTGTCCGGTTTTGTTACAGCGCACAAATCGTGCTTCTGGTGTTAGAGGTCGAGGTGCTCAACAAGTGCCTAGAGGTAGAGGTCGCAGACAGAACGTACGTCCCTTGCCTCCACAGAACTCGTGGAATACTTTTGATCAGCAGCAGGGTTCGTCTGGTAGGACAGCACAGTACTATATGGATGATTACTATGTTGAAGGTGATGAAGTAAACGGTGATGACTGTTAGGACAGCCATGGCCAAAGAGAGGGAGTTGTTTCAGTTCTAGTAGATCAGAGTGGACCCTATGTTGAAGTGATTGCATCAGGTGTGTCAGAACCTTTTCTGCTAGATACTGGTGCTACAAAGAGTTTTATTATGCACTCTAAACTCCCTGGCGCACCTTTGTCTGGCTTTGATAATGTTCTGTAGGTTTTTCTGGCGCCCCCGTTACTAATCCAATTTCTGCTCCATTGTCTCTTTCTGTTGGACCGTGTAAGATCGAAGCACCCCTTCTATTGACTACCGGTTGTAATGAGAATTTGTTGGGTTTGGATATACTGAAGAGATTGTATGCGACACTGTATTGTTCTCCGTCAGGAGTTCATCTTACCTTGGATGAGAGAGTGATCTCTCCGATGTACCTGTCGAAGGATAGTCTTCCATCTGAATTGTCTTCTTTACCGGATTCATTATGGGCTATTAGTCCGAATGATGTAGGCTTACCTGACATTCCCCCATATGTTGTGACGCTGAAGGCGAATGCTAAATTACCGTGCATTCCACAATACTGCATCTCGAGTGATGGTGAGCGTGCACTTTTAGCGATCATTTATGATCTGATCGACAAGGGTGTTATTGAGGAAACGAGAGGTAATGTGTGCAATAGTCCTGTTTTGCCCGTCTTGAAGAGAACTGATTCTTCACAGCCTCCTGTATATAGGTTTGTCATCGATCTTCGCGAAGTGAACAAAATTGTTGTTCCACAATTTCCTGTTGTGCCTGATATTACTGCTTTGTTGACTCTGATTCCGGCTACAGCCACATGGTTTTCGGTGATTGACTTGAAGAATGCTTTCTTCAGTATCCCGATTGCCATAGAGAGTAGGGATATCTTTGGATTCTCTTTAGGAGGACGCAGTTTCCGCTTTAAGCGCGCTCCTCAAGGCTATTGCGAGAGTCCATCGATCTATAGCCAAGCTTTGATAACACAACTGGATTTGTTGGTTTTTCCTGATGGTGCAGCCCTTATTCAGTATGTTGATGATTTGCTAGTTGCTGCTGATACTGAAGAGATTTGTAGGGAAGCCACTTTGTCATTACTACGCCACTTGTCTGATTGTCATCATAAAGTTTCTCTCTCCAAGTTGCAATATTGTCGACAAGAGGTAACCTACTTAGGTCACCTCTTATCGAAGGAGGGAAGGAAACTGACCCCAGAGAGAATTCAAGCTATTGTGAAAATGAGTGTTCTTTAGACGCAGAGAGAAGTGCGTGCATTTTTGGGTATTACGTCGTACTATAGACAGTGGATTCCTAATTTTTCTTTGTTAGCGAAGCCTTTGATAGCACTTACTGTTAAGGATACTCCAAATCCTATTCCTTGGACTGACGAATGTCAAAAGAGCTTTTCAGAATTACGTGATGCGTTGTGTTCGGCTCCTGTGTTGGCTACTCCCGACTACAGTAAGCCTTTCACACTGATTGTCCACGAGAGAGAGGGATGTGCATTGTCAGTTTTGACTCATCTGTTTGGCGATAAGCAACGCCCATGTGCTTACTTTTCGTCGACTTTAGATCCTGTAGCTAGAGCGTTGCTGAGTTGCTTGAGAACCACAGCGGCAGCGGCTGTTTCAATCCAACAGTCTGCTGGTTTCGTTTTGGACAAAACGTTAGTGGTCATGGTTCCACATGCAGTGGATACCTTGTTGAACCGTACGAAGACACAGCATTTAACTAGTGCTCGGTTGTCGGGTTACGAGTTGACGTTGTTAGCGAGTCATGTGCACATTAAACGATGCAACACGTTGAATCCAGCCACGTTATTGCCAATTTCAGTTGAGATATATAATAGTGAAGAACAGCATGACTGTTTTCTGAGAACTGAAGAAGAAACGAAAGGGAGAATAGACCTAAAAGACACCCCTCTTCTTGAGTGTGATGGCACTTTGTGGGTTGATGGTTCGTGTTTTAAGTTGCCAAATGGTGATACGACTGCGGCATATGCTGTTACGACTTTGCATACGATTGTTGAAGCTGCACGTATTCCACATAATTCAGCACAAGCAGCGGAATTTATTGCATTAACGAGAGCATGTGTGTTGGCAAAAGGAAAACGAGTGAATGTGTATACTGATAGCCAATATGCCTTTGGCGTGGCTGATAGCTTTGGACGTTTGTGGCGTGAACGTGGGTTCTTGACTTCACATGGGACGAAGATCCAGCATGGACAGTTGGTAAATGAACTTCTTGAATCTCTTACTTTGCCATTACAAGTAGCGATCGTGAAATGCAGTGCCCATAAGAAAGTTACGGATGATGTTGGTCGCGGAAATGCATTTGCGGATGAAGTTGCAAAAGAAACTGCGAGAAATGTGATGAGTCGAATGTATGTTGCGGGTCCGGCGAGATGGGTTCCAGAGAAGAGTATGTGTGAAGATACGATTGAGAGTGTGAAATCCATTCAAGCTGAAGCTACAGAGAAAGAGTTGAATGAATGGAGAGAAATCAAGGGTAGATTGGATTTGAATGGTTGTTGGATTGATTTGTCCGAGCATCAAAGAAGGTTGTTGCCTACGACGTATGTGCTTCCGGTTGTTACAATGGCTCATGGAATGGCACATATCAGCGTGAAAGGGATTTGTAAGTTGTTGGCTCCGGTTTGGCAGAATGCGGCAATTCCAAAGTGTGCAGAGAACTTGGTTAAGAACTGTATGGTGTGCCTGATGTACAATCCTGGTAAGGGAATTCCAACACCAGCTGGTCATTTTGCTCCTCCTACGTATCCGTTCAAGCTAGATTTTATCCACATGGAGAGATGCAACAACTTGAAATATGTTTTAGTGGTTGTTTGCTCTTTTTCTAGATGGGTTGAAGCTTATCCCCTTAGGGACAATACTGCCTTGTCCACAGCGAAAGTTTTGATAATAGAGTTTTTCCCTAGATTCGGAATGCCGAGAATTATCTGGAGGGACAATGGGAGTGAATTTGTGGGTCAAGTCATGAGGAGAGTGTGTGAGGGACTAGGAATTCAGCAGAAATTCCACGCTGCAAATCACCCCCAATCAGCTGGTTTAGTCGAGTGCTATAACGGCACTCTTAAATTGAAATTGGCCAAAATCCAAGCGAGCACTGGTCTACAGTGGCCAGATGCTTTGCCTTTAGCGCTCCTGTCCACAAGAATGACTGTGCATTCGCGAATGGGTCTGAGCCCATATGAAGTGGTCTTTGGTCGCCCAGCTAATGTCTGGGGTGTGCCAAGACCAACTAGATATAGTGAAATTGAACATCCTGTGTTGCTTGACTATTTGCGCGAACTGACAACTAAATTGCGTGTCTTACACCAACAGGTATATGAGAGCCTACCACAAGCTTCAGAAGATCCAGCGGAGCAAGATCGATCAGCCCCGCTGAACGGGACCCTTCCAAGTCCTCTTGTCGACACGATCTGCAATCCGAGTACAAGGCAAGCGAAACTGGATCCACGGTGTACACTATAAGCGAGCACCTTTGCCCTTACCATACGATAAGTGGGTCCAGGAGAGACTTCCAGACTCTGAAACTGATACTGTTCCACGATTTTTGCCATTCAGTGATGCTAGTCTGATTGGTACGAACTCTGAGAGACAAAGTGATGATCTTTTACAAGAAGCAGTGCCTCCTTTGAATCGCTTGAACATTATTGAGCCTGATTTGCTGTTTAAAGATCAAGAATTGCCTGGAAGAAGCCGCTATAATTTGCGACCGAGAGTCATGGATAAATAAATAAAGCGCAAATAAAGTTTTAAAGATTTTTCTGTTTGCAGGTTAACTCTCCACCGAGGATCTACTCATTTTTGTTTTTCGAACCGCCATCCGGGTTCAGCTGTAGGGTCGCGGTTGCCGAAAGTCTTTGGAGTGCAAGCCTGAGACACTAGGTCGAGGGTTTTGGTTGGCCTAAGGGAGCTGCCCTGGGTTGACAGAGGCATTCCTTAGCATAGAACACCCTACCATTGCAAGCAGCATATTTAGTCTAGGATGGATTTCTTCGAGTTGGAGAGACCTGCAAGAACAATGATTTTTAGAAAGAAGTTATGCAAACTGATCACTACGAAGCGATTTATAATACCGTGTTTATTTTTGCTATTGAGTTTGATGAAATTCATAATTGGTTATGTGACATTCTCTTTTAAAGTGACGTTTAATCCAACTGTGCAACCTACATCTCCGCCCACTATTTCTTCTCATTCTTTTCACCCTTTGCCTGAACATGAGGTAGTTAGATGATTGGAATTTGTCAATAATTCCTTTATTCAACTTTTGCACCAACACCAGTTAGTGATGAACACGGCAAACTGTTGGATCTGTGGTCTAATGCCCCATACGACCGATAAGGGTATTCCGTACTTAGTTTTGCCCTTCAGTTTAAATGGTTTGATTTGGGCTTACAGAACGATGTTTATTTATGCCCATAGTGTTTATCCCCTACGTTCGCCGAAAGACAACCCGAAGAATAGTGCTGTTGCAAGAGGCATAGTCGACATGGTTAAAGGGACTAATGCAGCTGAAACTATTCCGATAGATGAGAAGCAACCCTATAGTGGATGGGATATTACTGGATATGGAGTTAGTCTGAGTGTTAACCAGCGAGCGAAGAGTTCTCCACCGATTTGGATAGTGCCCCATCAGGGTCGCTATTGTCTGCAGGGTAATGGCAAGAATCCGAGAGCTCAGTTAGGGAAGAGCATTTGTACGGATACTTATGTATTTACGTCTCAGTCTTCCCCAGCATTTTTAGCTGCTAAGGATACCTACTTTGTTTGCTACGACAAAGCATATACATGGTTGCCCCCTGACTTTTCGGGCACATGTTTTGTTTCTTTCCAGTTGCCTCCCACTTTTACAGCTGCGGCAGATTACCATAAGACGAGAGTTGCTAGAGGTGTCTTTAGTCAAGAAGACAGTGCAGGGCAAGAGTTGGGAGATTTCTTTAGGGGTTTTCTGCCGTTCTGGGGACCGATGGCTAACAGCAGGAATATTCGCCAGTTGACGAGAGTGATTGAGTCCACCATAGTCGAAACTGCCGGTGCCCTTAGTAACTGACTGCTGAGCTCCAGTCGGATAGACTTATGACACTCCAAAATAGAGTTGCCCTTGATGTCATACTAGCAGATGGAGGTGGAGTTTGTAAACTGATTCAATCGAGCTGCTGCGTTTTCATTCCAGACAACGCTCCGTCAGTTTTCTAGGCCATTTCCAAATTACATAAGATCTCTGATTCTGTCCATTTGGACAAAGGAGATTGGTCATTGATGGGATGGTTATGGGGATTGATATGCACCTGGGGTTGGAAGATTCTGACGGTCATTGGGATGGTCTTAGCTATCCTTTTCATGTTCTGTCTCTGTGTGCAGTGTGCTCCTGCTATTTGTGGCCTCTGTGCTACTTCGTGTGCAAGGAGACCTGTTCAGAGAGAGGTACTAAGTAATAGGATGATGCTACAGCAACATATCGATGATCTGATGAATATAGATCCGAATTCAGATTAACATGGGTTTGGGTCTGTTGCCTATGTAAGGGCAAAAGGAGGTCTGTAGTTCCGTGAGTTTTTGGGTCTGGTTCGGTGGTTCCAAACCCGTTCAAATAAGGTCGTCGGAAATAGACGATTCTGGTGTCAGCAGACCGCAAATAACGAGTGTAGTGTGTCTGAGCGTTTTTGCATGAATTGATCTAAGAGAACACTCTGTATTCAAGGATTTAGTTTGAACCCTCTGGTTCCATTTTGTGTACGGCAGCCATTTTGTATGGTTGCCCTCACATAGGCCCTGACTGCGGCCGAACGAGTCCTTGAGACACGTATGCCTTAGCTGACATTTGAATGACCTGGCCGAACTGACTCCTTGCCCGAGGCTGACCTCGCTGAGCCAGTTCCTTGTTAAGCAGCTGGTCAGATAAAGATCAAAGAGTAGGACGTGCCCGAGTTTATGGTACACTGCTCCCACCTTTCTATCTCACTTCCAATCTGTTTCTTCCTTTCATTTACAACATAATCACTGATTTGGGTTGAGGGTTTTATGATGGGTTTGTCCGGCCTGATCCGACAAGAAATCTGAAATGTGCTTGGTCATTTCTGGTGGGCTGGACAACGGAGAATGGGATTGTCGTCATTCGCTACTTTTAAATTGCCACACTGTCATTGGTCGATTTGTATGAGCTTGATGCTAATTTTGAATGTTGCCTGAGGCTTGATTTTCGGCATAAAAGACCATGCTCCGCTTATTGAATTTGTGCAGTCTCTAGCGAACCACCCGTGTGTGCTTCGTAGATCTCTGTTCCTGGTTGCAGCCAATAAACTCTGGTCTTTGACGTCATCAAGACGTGTCCCGTGTCTCTGTTTGCCAAGACAGGGGAACTCGAAGGCATCGGGCGTTCTCTCTGGCGCCGCTGGGTTCTAAAAACCAGGTCCTTCACCTGTAAAACTAGTTTATACAGATGGAGACCCGGACTTGTAGCGGACGCGCCACTGGCGCATCGAAGGTGCGCTTAAGGCAAGCCCGTCTGCACCCGTCCGCGTCCGGAAGGGTCCAGGGGCCGAAATCTCTGTCCCTCTCACCCCTCAGCGAAGACAATACGGATCAGATGAACTACGTTCTATAGCCGGTTCAACTGTGGGAGCATGCCAACACTTTATCCTGCCCACGAGTGATGAACTGACATGCTCATTTTGTAGTTTCCATCCTAAGACAGACCCTCAGGTTGGGGCCATTAATCCGCCGAAATACAAAATTCTAGTTCTGAATTGTAGATCACTGCCTAAACATACAGGGGAAATTTCCATCCTCCTTGAAGAAGAACTACCTGAGGTATTGTTTCCTACTGAAACCTGGCTCACCTCTAGCTCCGAGCCCGACATTATTCAAGCACTGCCAAGTTGTTACTCAATCTCAAGACTTGATCAACTGGCCAGGAAGGGGGGTGGGATAGCTATTATTTACAAACAGGGCCTTATATGCTGTTTAACAGGTAGCCCAGTCCCAGACTGCGAAAACACTGTTTTTTCCATTGAGTTTTCGCCAGTCCTCACCTTTTCGGGTATCCTAATATATCAAACCCCTGGTCTTGTAATAAACCTCTGTAATGCATTACCTGATCTGGCGGCTGTATTAGCCAACTCGCTAGCCAACTTTACTTTGTTGGGTGATTTTAATCTCCATTTTGACGACCCGCGGCAGACCGCTGCTAGTGAACTTACTAAGGACCTAGCAGCTTTCCATTTCACTCATAAAATCAATGCTCCGACCCATGTAAAAGGCAACCTATTAGATCCTGTTTTCTCGAACTTAGAAGAGTTATCCGGAGGAACACCTATCCCCGTTCCGTGGTCAGACAACTTCATTATCCCTCTCACCTGGGCACCATCTTATCCAACCCCATATACTCAGGCAACATATTCCGAGAAACGTCCTTGGTCTAAATTGCCAGTTGAACATTGGATATCAGTACTGGAGGAAACCACACCAGAACTTTCATCAAATGTGGTGACAGCTAATGACAATTTTAACAGTTGGGTGCAAAAATCCCTAGACTCCCTTGTCCCAGAATTTTTTTTTAAAAATAATAAGGATACCATGCAAAAACCCTGGTACTCTATCCTTCTATGGTGTCTGAAAAGAAACTGTAAAAAACTAGAGAGAGCCTGGAGAAGAAGCTTCTCACTAGAAACAAAACAGTTATATAGAGAAAGCATTCAGCTGTATAAGGCTGAAATCAAAGCTGCCCAGTCAGCTTATTATGGAAACGAAATCTTAGCGGCCTCCGGTTCCTCTCAGGAGATCTTCAGTATTGTGAAAACCCTTTCCAAAGTTCCCTCTCCTGCGGTTGCACCAGATAGCTCAGGAGCGCAATGTGCTAAGCTAGCGGAATTCTTCTCCAACAAAGTCAAAACCATTTACTTGTCATTTCCGCCTGTTGAATTGGATTTTGTAGCCCCTATTTCCACAACCCTTGGCAATCAGGTCATTTTGGATAATATCCCGGCCATAGAGATGCCGGTTCTAAGAAGTCTTCTATCTAAGGTAAAGACGGGCTCACCCAGTGACCCTGCCCCTCTAGGGAAATTAAAGCTGGTAGCAGAGGTGGTACTCCCACTCATTCTAGATCTCATCAACACCTCACTTTCTTCAGGGATTGTGCCCCCTAAGTGGAAAAAAGCCATGGTAAAAGCTCTACTAAAGAAACCCAGCCTTGACCCCTCAGACTTCGGAAACTATCGGCCCATTTCACTGCTTCCTGCAATTAGTAAAATCACAGAGAAATACTTTAATCAAATTCTATCATCCTATTTGGAGCCCAACAATCTTCTCCATCCAACGCTGATTGGTTTCCGCCCCTCACAAGGAACAGAGACGGCCTTACTTGCCGTAGTGGAAGAATCAAGAAGGATAGTAGACACTGGTGGCACTGCGGTGGTCCTCCTTTTGGACCTCAGTGTCGCCTTTGAAACCCTAAATCATAAGATCCTGATCCACAGACTTGGTAAACTGGGTATCACGGAAACTGCCTTGGCTTGGCTGAAATCCTTCCTGAACAATAGATCATTTCAAGTTTTCGATAACTTAGTTACCTCCAAACAAACACCCTTGCACTGTGGAGTCCCGCAGGGATCCTCATTAAGTCCCACCCTGTTTAATTTTTATACTGCCACTCTTGCAGATATAGTGTTACCCTTTGGAGTTCATATAATATCCTACGCGGATGCCACACACTTGGTGATTAGGCTCGATAAAGGGGAAAGTTCCTCGCTCAGCCTCCCTCCTTGCTTGGAGGAAATTGCAAAATGGATGAGTAATTCCTTCTTGAAGTTGAATGGGGGAAAGACTGAAATTATGATCCTGGGCAATCAGTCCCCTCATGATATGATGGAAAGATGGCCTATCTTTATGGGGCCTGCTCCCATACCCAAAACTCAGCTAAAGAGTCTGGGCATCTGGATGGACCATGAACTTACTTTTAAAACCCAGGCTCGGAAGGCCGCAGCTGTATGCTACGGGATCCTTAAAATGGTTCGGAAGATTCTCCCTCTTCTCCCTTTCCGGGCCAGAAAGGTTACGGTCCAGTCCCTGGTGTTGTCCAGCTTGGATTACGCAAACGCCCTCTATCTGGGCGCACTTGTGGCCACTCTCTCAAAACTTCAGTCCACACAGAATTGGGCGGCAAGACTCTTGATGGGTACGCCCAAGTTCCAATCAGCAAGACCGGCTCTTAAGGCACTGCATAGGCTCCCGGTCCTGGAGAGAGTTGAGTTTAAAAGCCTATGCATTATCCACAAATCCCTGTTCCAACGAGGTCCTACTATTCTTCAAGGTATTATTCAGCCCTACGAACCCAAAAGATCTCTCCGCTCTAAAACCAAGAATTTGGCTATCATCCCCAGGGTTCATAAGGCTAGGAGTGGGGGGCGTTTGTTCTCAGTCAATGCCGCCAGATTGTGGAACGCCCTTACCTCTTACGTTCGTACAGAATCCAATCACTTCGCCTTTCGTAGATCCTTGAAAACTCTCCTCTTCCCAAACTGAAGGATCCCACCGCGTTGCTGACTGTAAGCGCTGGGATGCCTCCGGGTAGCCATGCGCTATATAAATACTTCTTTCAATTTCAATTTCAATTTCAATTCAATTGTGCATCTATGTACCTTCCATGTACTTGGATCTGTGTGTCTGTTACTTTCTCCTGAAAAAGCATATCCAATGCACTACACTATGTCTCATCCTGTGCCTCTATCAATATCTTTAATCTACATATACTTACCTCCTTTATGTATCTATATACTTTCAATGTACTTATGGATCTATATATTTATCACTTTCTTCTAATTTAGCATTTCCAATGCACTACCCAATTTCTCAGCCTATACTTCGCTCAATATATCTTCTAGCCCAACCTTCTGACTCATCTCAAACTTCTTTCTACTACTCCTTCCAATGCACTACCCTATCTCTCATCCTATACATATATCAATACATCCTCTACATCCACTCTCTCATTTATCCCAAACCCCATACCACTACTATGATCGCCAAAATAACCCTTTCTAGGCTCTCTCCTACTCTACCCCTCCTTGCATCATCTGACACCTCTTTTTACTATATACCGATCCCCTAAAACAAACCTTTCTAAACTCTTCCCTCTGACTCCTCGCCTCCAAAACTCCCTTTTACTCATCCAAAAGCCTCCTCCTACTGCTAACACCTTAAAAAAAAAATAATACTAATAATCCTTCACTCTTTTATCCCTCTACTATCCTTTTCAATCAAAATGAACAGACTAACATGTTCATAACTACACTAATATACTACCCAAATAACCGAATAACATATCCACTACTCAAATTACTTCATATTTATACGATACTAATTTTCAACACTAATCCTTTATGGGTTCCGGAGTGGCGTGCTACTAGTCAGAAAAGTGCTTCAACACCCATCAGGGGTAACAAGTGCTATATGAATGCAAATCTTTCTTCCCCTTTTATCCCTCAGCTATCCTTCTCACTCCAAGAAACTGACTAATATCCACCACTGAAATTACTTCATATTTCACCATATTAATTCACCACTAATCCTTTATAGGCTTCCTGAATAGCGTGCGTCAACAAGCACTATATAAATACAAACCTTTGTCCTTTTTCCACGTTGACACAAGGTTATTTTCTTGCGATGGCCTGCGATGTTGAAAGTGGTTTTACGCTACTTTTGCGGTAGTTATCGCACGTTCTTGTGAATATACCGCTCTGTTCCGTCAGATCTGGTTGGAACAGTAAATGAATACCAGAATCTGAGCCAATGCAAACCCCTAGAAAGTCAGTAACTCAATGACGAGAGCCAATGAACGTAGAGAAGACTACACACCCTGGTAGAGTTTTATTTAGCGCAAACTTGACCAGAGGGTATCAGAGCACTTCACATAGTTAAGAGTAGAGGTTACAGGAGTTACATATGGGGTAAATACCATTAAATGGGATAAGTATAAATACATAACAACTGTGCACAAAAGCAAAGTCAAACCAGTAACACACGTTTTGTGTATAATAAAAGTAAATACAGGGACGTAAGCACAATAAAGCAAACAATGTTACACTGTCGAAAAGTGAGGGAAAAATGATCTGAGTCAATGGATGAATGCGAGGTTAGAATGCACCTATTGAAGTTGTGAAAATGAATGACTGTTTATTCTCGAACCCTACTTTGAGTTCTTTTTTACCCTTCTTAGATTTTAAGCACTCTAAAGCAGCCTTCATGGGTACCCAAAATGTAATTAATAACTAAATAACTAAATCGGTGACTTGGTTAATTGCTACACAATGTTTAGCCATTTTATGACTGGTAGTTATTTAAAAATAACACTTAACTGTAGTTATCAGCGCAATGACCAAGGTTTAAAGAGGGAAGTACTATTTTCTTAAAACAGCAAATCTGTGAAAAATCCACCTAAATGAATGAGAACGTGGCTAAAGTTCCCCCTCATTAATCAAAATACCCAGTGTCGAAAGAAGTGGAGCCCTCCGTTTTTGGTTAATTTTTCTAAAATCCACTCAAAACACTAAGGGGCATTTACAATTACTGGTGCATCCCTGCAAATTAGCAGGGATGCGCCAGTAATTGTGCTCCGCAGCTCCGCCACCCATGATACACCGCATTTCCAATGCGGCGCACCCTGGGACAAAAACGGCACAGATTTGTCACTCATCTGTGCCGTAAAGGCGGCGCATTGCTGGAGTTTCGTCGCAAGCGCGACGCAGCTCCAGCAATGCTCTGGGGGGCCTGTTCTTCCAATGCTGCGTCAAGCCTTACTCCTGTTTCAAGCATGCGCAGGGTTTTGACGCACCATTGGCCTAAAAGTGACTGAGTGAAATCTTGTAGATTTCATTCAGCCACTTTTAGGAGGCGTTCCTCCGCCAGAACGTCCCCCCCTGTGCCGGAACGCCTCCTTATGGCGCAGGGCTTTACAACGTGACGCATCTTGGAGATGCGTCACGTTGTAAGTACCCCACACCATGGCGCATCTTTTGCGTCGCCGCTGCGTCACAAAAGTGAAGCCACGGTGGCGTAAAAGAGGCGCAAGGGGCTTGTAAATCTGCCCCCGAGATCTTCTCAATTTTAGGTTGTGTAAAAAAATCTCCCCGGCTTTGATTTAAAACAGTTTGTGCTTTATTTTGTGCTTGTTTAAAACTTACATTTTGAACTGATGACGATAATTTGACGCCTGACAGGCGTGTTGAAGCTAAGAATACACACTATGATTGGCCTAGGGGTATTATCATTGTGAAATGTATCAATGACTGTCCCAGAGGCAACTGAAATATCACACACATCATGGGAAGTTTCTCAGAGAAATGAAAAAATAAATGGACGCATTAAGGCCTATTTGACTCTCATAAACCGTGTCCAGAAGAAAAGAGCCAACGTCACCGAAACGCCCTTGCAGCTTTCTGTTTTTGGCAGTCATATCTAGCCGTCTCTTAGAGTTTCCTTAAATCATAAATCCTACACTCTGCAGGATCATTTAACCCAATCTCAACTCAAGATTACTTAATGCAAACAAGCTTATACTGACATTCAAAGACATGTGAACTACGAACCAGCACTTTAAGATCATTTACCAGATGTATTTATGATTCGGAATTTCATGTCATCACTAACTAACAAAGACCCATGAAGATTAACAGATGGAATTTTGAAATAAATAGCCATTAGAATTACAGTGGGTAGAATACATTTAGCCAAGGGTTACTAATTTGCCTTGAAATGTTTAATGGAGGTTAAAGCAGTAAACCCCACGTTTAAGTTAAAGATTGGGGTGATATTTTGGAGCTTGACGTGGCTGCCTTTCATCTCATCTCTTCCACCTCACCACCTGGAAGTCCCTGCCCATTGGTGGTGTAGAGTTTCAGCTGGTGTCTAAAGTGCATCATTTCTACTTGGTGTCTGCTGGCCTAGCAGATACCTAACAAGTTCAGGGTCAGGCTTATCTTTATTTATGATAATTGCAATGAAGAAAGGTCGGTCCTCGGCATGGCTCTAAAGAGTGTGCAACCTTGATTCAAATTCCCCATAGCAAGTTGTAGTTGTTTGGGACCACAATCAACACACGTATGCACTAGATGTACTTTTGTGACATGGATTTATTTTATTTTATTTTATTTTGAAGGTTTTTTATAGCGCGAACATGACCCTTGCGGGTATCAGAGCGCTTTACAAGAGTTGGGAGCAAAAGGAACATACAAAAACATAGGTAAGAATTGAAACACAGGCTTGAGTTGCGTGGATGCACATGTGGATGCACATGTACAAGACTTGACACAGGTCTAGAGTAGGAACAAAAGGAACGTATGAAAACATAGTTAAAAACTTGAGATACAGTTCTCAGTTGCGTAGATACAAATGTACAAGACTTGACATTAGGATCTCAGTTGCGTAGATTCAAATGTACCAAGATTCATGAGAATTTCTTTTAAAGTAGGGATTTTACTTCTTTTTTAAAAGAGATGAGAGAAGGGGTTGAGGCACAGAGAAGAGATGTGTGATCTAGAGTGGGAAACAGAGCCCTCTTTACCAAGCATGACTGTCAGTTTGCTGTGCTGCAAAGAACTGACAGGGATGGGAGCCATTCCATTTATTGTGGCACAGCAGGCCATTTTATCTCTTCATGCTAGAGAGAGTTGCCTACAGGTTTCTTTCGTCTTTTTCAAATTGGTCTCCCAGTCACCCCACAGCTGGGTCATTCGCCCATCCATGAGGGGCTTACATGTCACATGTGTGCACAATTTGGCAGCTGTAGAGGATGGGGGAACGCAGCTTTCAGGACATAAGTGAGAATAGCCTCACTATGTTCCATTTTGCATTTGTTGCATTCAAGTAGCAATAAAAACAGAAGATTGGGGGTAAATACCAGACATTAGATACGAATTACAAGTTTCGCTCAGGATATTTCAGAGATCCTTCATACCGAGTCAGTCTGCTGAGTGCTACGGAGCGTAGGTAGATAATCTCTTTGAAGCAAAGAATTCACCCATCCATTTTTTGAGATATTATTCTCTGAAAGGGATTCCTCACTCCTGTTAACAGATAGTTAAGTGGGTTAGCCTCTCTTGCCTTGTCCTGGGTTTCTCCCGCCCATAGACTCCCAGCAACACCTAACCTTCCTGCTCACAACTTACAACAAAGATCTTACTGGTTCCCCATTCCCAAACGCAGCCAATTCAAACTTCTCACGCACACATACAAAGACCTTCAAAACACAGGACCAGAATTCCTGAACATCCGAATAAACTTTCATGAACCCACCAGACACGTACACTCTGCCTCACTGTCACTCACACACACATGCCCTCATATGCAAAAGCAAAACTGGAGGTCACTCATTCTCCTACATCGCACTCAAGTTATTGAACTAACTTCCTCAACACATCAGAGCCTCCTCATCACTTCTTGAGTTCCAAACCAGCTGAACACCTGGTTCTTTGTAAAAGCACCTTGGGGACCACAAACCTACACACCTGCCCAAGCGTCTGGTTACCCTCTCAGGTGATTAGTGTGCTATACAAATCAACATAACATAACATAGTATAGCTATCTGCTATTTTCAGACAAAAATGGGCAGAGAGGTCCAGTCAGTGTGTCTACATTTAAATACCAATAATCTAGAGCCTTTTCTTCAGTCAACCTGCCAGGTTCAAGATCATAAACCTGTGAGCTTCGCCTAACACTGCGGGTGAGGCTTACAATACCCAGCTTCAATGGAAAGACATGACCAATGGCTAAGGAGGAGCAGTGGTGCTACACTTGGTTGAGCAAGACATTACTCAAAAAACAGGAACGTGAAGGAGCCAAGGCAGGAAGAACCAGAAACATCCACTGCTGCATATGGGAAAGTCCTGAACAGGTCTGTGATGGTAAGGCCCAGTGATCTTGAAGTGACTCTGCAGTGAGTGTAAAAATGTGTACTCCTGTGAGTAGAGGGTAGTGAGGGTGTGATGAACTAAAATTTATGTTGTAAAATTGAGGAGTCAAGCAGCCACATGGCACTTAAGAAGATCATAGAGAAGTCGACAATTCCTGAAAATAAGTACAAGTACAGCATTCTGTTGGAAGGATTGGACATTGTTGTTTTCGTTTTTGTTGCTAATTCATGTTGTCCTGTTAGGAGGTGGAACACACCTCATCTCATAGGAACTGAAATACTGGAGGGTATTCAGAGTAATGAAGATTACTGGTAAGTAATCTGCACACAAGGCTTATCAACCAAATGTTGCCACCAGTACATTTTGGGATTAGATGTTTTAGACCAAATCCCACATACATGTTTGTCAAACCATTTCAAGCAGGAATTTACTTTGATGCAGACCATTTATTCTGCATGGCCTACTTCTGGAACCATTTGGAGTTGGCATGTTGAGAAAAGCCTTAAAACCTTTCTCCTCAGAGACGTTTTTTGGTTTCTAACAATGCCCAAGGTACTACTAACTAAATATATAGATATTTACAACTTAGACCGCAGAGTTATCTCTCGTGCCTGTTCACAGAATTAATGAATAAATATGCTATCACTACTGAGGATAGCTCTGTGGATTACAGTTTTAAACATTAATGAGAAGCATGCAGTGAATACAGCGGAGCTACCACACAGCTCAGGAAGGAGATCTAGCATCAAACAGTAGAGCTAGCTCTTTGGTCTCTACCCTGCATGAATACAATTCAAGGAGCCGAGCCATGGCTGTGCCTATAAACCCCAATCTCAGACAGCAAAGTTAGCTATCTCATATGTGTATCCTTAATAACTGTTTGGCAGCCTGGAGGCCACATTTGAGCTGTGTTCTCTTGTTGCAGAAATGTTTGCCCTAAAACAGCTTCAGTGTACATGGCAGGACCCACATTTACCATGAAGATAAATAAGCCATACTGTGTCTGACCTATCATTGCTTATGTGATTCTGATGACAGATGACCTAACGTGAGTATCTGTTTGCAAGAATAACATAACAAATGTGTCATCCTCAGGCACCCATACTTAACAAGGTACGACCATCCATTATCCTAAAACAATCAGATTGACATGACAATATCACATGAACTGCTCACACTCCCTCATAACATGGATGTCAACTTTCTTATCTCTAAATACCTATTTTTCAAGCAGTGGACAGTTTGGCCCACTTGAAGCCAAAGCATTGTTGGCTCAAACTCTCAACCCAATGGTTCACCCCTGAAATAAACAACAAAAGAAAAGAAACTCTGTACTTGAAAAACAGTGGAGATGATCTTACTCCACAATAATTCGCACAAAGTTAATATCTCTAAGAAAACTGTACAAACAACACATTCAACAAGCTAAACCAAATGTCCTTCTTGCACAAAGCCAGAGCTCTTATAACTCTTCTAAAACACACATTCATTTAATTCACTTCAACACATTACTGCCAGCCAAGCCCATCTCTAACTGCGCCACTGGGTTATGCAAGTCTTTCTTAAACTTCTTCACCCACAGAATCTCCTTCTTACATTCAGCCTCAACCTTCCAATTTACAATCAGAAGCGAAACAACAAGAATCTGTACTACTTTCAAAAGTATCATCTCCACCACTTAATATAATGACTTCATCCCGGCAGCCATCATCAAAGTCAAATTATCCTGAGTCTCAGAAGCCTGGGAAAACATTATCAAAGCCTCCACCTTCCAAGGGACCATCCCCAAAAAACTAAAACGCAGTCAAAAATCTCTATTGCTAAAAAAAACAACAACATTGACTCAATTCCAGCCTTTCATAGAACTACAGACCAGCCTTGAAGCTCCCCTGACTTGGCAAGACCATTGAAAAATGTGTCTTACTACAACGCACCAAATTTATCAACAAAAACAACATAATAGCACCCTATCAATCTGGGTTCAAAGCCAGACTGAGAATCAAAATATCCTCCCTAAAAATCCTGGATGATAGCCACAGTGTTGTGAATGAAGGGGATTCCTTTCTGCTTGTTTTACCTGACCTAACAAAAGCTTTAGACACACTTGCTCAACCTTCTTTATTATTGCTTTGGATTTAATGGCATACTTCTTAAATGATTTATTGAATTCCAATGTTTGCTCTTGCAGATTAAAAAAAATACATGAGTGAATCTCTGATCCAGCTCCTATCATACGTGGAGTTCTTCACCAATGTTATCTCCTACACTGTCCAACCTATATTTTGAACTGCTAGCTGCAATAAGCAAAGATTTAACTGTTGTCATACGCCAATATGCTGACCACACTCGCAGTTACCTGAAAACATCTACCACAAATAACTTTTTCATCATGTTTGAATCTTGCTCAACATTCTATCCTGGATGGAAACAAACCTTCTCACACTCAACCCCAAAACAACTGAATTCATCCAATTCTGACACAAATCAAAAACATATTTTACTTTTGCTACACTTAGGGACTGAGAACATTTGCAGCGTCATTACGCCCAGAATTTAGCGAAATACAAAGAACCTACTTGACCAAGACAACTTAATTATTCAACCAGTATCCTATAAAACTCCCTGAGGAAGCCCCAGGCCAGATGGCCATGTAAGGGGTGAAACATTTGTTGGCTGTTAGCTTGTTCTTTCACTCACTCTCACGGATAGGGTGACAACACCATTATAAACACCCAACAAAATGAACCATTCTCTGATTGGAAATGTTTCCTAAGAAATAGGAGAAACTTATCTTGCCCTGACTACCTTGTTAAAAACATATTTTAACCCTGATCTTTCTTGTCACTTGAATCTACATGATCAAACCCCACTTTGCCACTGACAGTTGACTCTCTAAGTATTATAGTAGACCCCTCCTTTACCATGGTCCAACAAATCAACAAAATTGCCAAAAGCATGCATTTCCAACCACACATACTGAAGGAACTGAAACTTATCAGGCAACCAACCCACCTAAATGGAGCCACCCATGATTTGATATTATCAAGATGATACTTTGGCAGTGCAGTGATAGCTGGTGCATCTCTGTCTGCCCTTACTCTCCTAAAAGTGGTCGTACATGTAGTAGCCGGACTACTCTCACCAACTAAGAAATTCAACCACATCTCCCAGATGCTCACTGACACACAGTGGCTTCCCATTGAAGCCAGAATTAAATTTAAGCTGGGATGCTTATCTTTCAATGAAATCCATGCAGAAGCCCCATCCTATTTTTTCAAGCTTCTCAAGACATCTAGCAGCTCAAGGTTTTTAAGTAGTAAAGAAAACTCCTCCTGGAAACAACTTTAGTTCGAACCTCCCATGTGCTATGGCAATCCTTCCTAGTAGCAAGCCCTCAACCTCTGAAACTTCTTATCTACAGATATCAGAACTGTATAGTCCCGGGGGCGTGGCTTGCGAGCAGCCAAGATGGCCGCATTCTCTTGAGCCCTGGCCCATCGCCAGGAGGTCACACGAATAATCATGTGACCGAGACCTTCATTGCCTACAGGAAATACAGATTCTGGTAGCGAAACGAGGAAAGAGTGATGGTGGTTTTTTAGCTGCTGCTGTGTGCTACTGACAGCACAATCACCGTGCTTGCTGTTACCTCAGGAGCAACCCTCAAAATGGTGGTGTGAGCAACACGAGTGCAACGGTGGCGCTTTAGCGATAAGTACTGACTATCGTCAGGTGCTGGATTTCTGAATTGCATTTCAGTCACCTTTTGATTGATGTTATTGCTTTTGCGCATGGAAATGCAGCTTTATGAACGGAATATCCATTTTCACATCTTTGTGCTCGAAGAGCAATTGATATATTTAATGCCCTGGTCACAGATATCTTCTGCAGTTGGTGCCAGTTTCGTCATGCATTTTCTTCATTATGTTTGCCTATTTGAAATGCTTGTTCCTTCTCTGGCATTATTTCAGTAACTTTACCAGGAATTGAAACGCACCATTCTGTTCTATGTGGACTGCCACGCGAAATTTGATTTTCTGCTGATCTTTTAGGCTACTATAATCTGAGGTACTACCGTTCTCTATCAGCCATCGCAGCTTTGCTGTGTGCACTACACTTTGAAGTTTGATTGTGTGTTTTCTCTCAGTAAAGGTGTGCGCGCTGCATTCAGCCTGTCGGTGCAGAGCAGTTTGAGAGTTATATGTTACGGCCTAGGTTTGCCCATACCGCCGGTCTCCAAGAGGCTGCCCTCTGCCATTGAGGAATCTGGTGCTACTTTAGTGGAAAGCAGATGCACACTGAGTGCTTACCCATCTGTCTCTATTGTTTTTGTTCTAATGGCAGACAATATGAGTCTTTGTCCCAAAGACAAGGACTCTAAAGGAAATCTTAAGAGATCTAAACAAACTTCTCCTACTCCAGAACTTGTACCGAAGGATTCTGGTACTAAGTTAGATGCTATTCTCTCTCGTCTCAATGCATTTCAAAAACAAATACTGATTTACTTCAGGCTGAGGTAGCAGCAATTAGGAATAACTTCAAGAACTTGACGCTTCGTGTTTCAAACACAGAATCTCGGATAAGTGTAGTGGAGGACTCCACACACCAACAGTCTAAATTTATGCAGAATATGGAGCGCTCCCTGATTGCTTTACGGAGATATCTTACGGAGGAGGAAGACAGGAACCGTAGAAGTAATCTACGTATATTTGGTTTACCAGAGGACTCGGAGAAAACCGCGTCATCAATGTTAGACTTTTTGCTCAATTGGACTCCTACTGTGCTCAATATTTCTTTTCAGAGAGAGTTTGAAATAGAGTGTTCACACAGGGTTCCCACATTTAGACCAAAGTCTTCACCACATCCTAGACCGGTGGTCTTCAAACCGCTGAGACATCAACATACTGAGCAAATTTTGGCGCAGATGAGGAAAACCAAAGCGATTAATTGGGAAGGCCACAGAATTGCTATATCCCAGGACTTTGCTAGAGATACTGTCATCAGGCGGAAAGGATTTCTCAACCTTCAAAGACGACTTCTGGAGATTAACATTTCGTTTTCTTTTGCTGGTCCCTCACGTTTTAGGATAACTTTCAGAGGTCGTGCTCAGATATTCTCTGAACCTTCGGGGCTTTCCACCATTTTGGATAACCAGTCCGAGTCCCAGATGGAATCTAGTTCTTCTCCTGATCCATCTAGGTCTTAAGTAATTCTTGTTTTATATCTGGAGTATTGCTTTTATGGTTCTTTTTCTCATATTTTTATTGCTAGTATTCCAGCGTTATGCTAGGGTAATTGTTGTCACTTTAGGAGATCTATCTGTTGCTATTCGCAGATCTATAAATGTCCTAACTTTTCCTTTGCAGGTCTTGCTTCTATGGTACAGGATGATATTGTATCTATGGCATTTCTATCTGTTCATCTGTCTATAGCTCCAGAAACTGATTTCTTTCTTCTTGTTCTCTTTGGTCTGATTTTCTACTCTCCTCTTCTATAATTTATTATAGTAATCTATATCATTCTTTTTCTGCTATGCTCTGCTTTGGGGCTATTGTCATTTTATGCTCTAGATTATAGTTCCTTGGTATGTCTTAGTTTAATGAGATTTATATTGTAAGGCAATTTTCTTTTTCTCTTTCCTAATTGGATAGTTTAGTGTATATATATATGCTGTGTTGGTGTTTTGTTCATTGTCTATATCAATTTATCCTCTCTCGTTCCTTCCTTGGTGGTGTGTCTGAGTTCTTATTGTTCGTTATGTATTATCCAAGCTTGTCATTATGAACGTGTATTATGCTGTAATTTACTATTTAGTCACGGGTCTTAAAGACTAATATTATACATTTAGTACTTGAGTATGTTGTTCCTTTTAACAATACTTTTTTCCCTAAAGATATTTTTCATCGCTACCTTTAGTTCGATCAGTTTAAAATTTAGAGCTTCTAAGTTTTCTACCCCGGTTGATAAAGTTTCAGATAGTTGATGTTCAAGATTAAGTATTTCGGTAATCATTTGCTCATTTTGGGATTGACATTCTTTATTTTGCCGCCATATATATTGCTGTGTAAATCCACGTATGCTGGCCTTACATGCATCCCACACTATTAAAGGTGAAGATGAGCAGATATTTATATCTATAAACTCCTTTATTTGATCTTTCAGTTGCTTAACAAAATTAATATTTGTAAATAAATGTCTAGGAAAAGAAAAAGGACGAGGTGAGGGTCGCTCTGTTGATATCTTAAATGTCAAAATAATTGGATTATGATCTGAGGTTACTCTTGGATATATTGTAACAGTGCTAGTTTCCAAAATAGAGTCTGTAACCCAGATCATATCTATCCGTGAGCATAGTTTATGTGCGGCAGAATAGTACGTATAACCAGGTACCCGGGGGTGTAAGCATCGCCAAGCATCCTTAAGTAAATGAATTGTAGCTAGATCTAGAATTGCCGCCCTAGTCTTCTTCATTCTCTGAAATGAGCCTTTTCTAGTTGTATCTAAATTATAATTAATAATACAATTAAAATCCCCAAGTACAATATATTCCCCATCCCATGACAGTAATTCCAGATTCACTTGATCAATGAAATTTGGTTCGTCCTGATTTGATGCATACACCCCGCAAATAGTAAATTTGTGACCTTCCTGTGTTATCTGTACTATTGCCCACCTACCAGCCCTATCAGTTAATGTCTTGTTTATTTCTGCTTTAAAATGTCTATGTTTTAATATTGCCACCCCCCGGATAGAAGCTTTAAATTCCGTACAAACCATAGTGTCATATCCAAGTTGTTTTAGTAATTTTTTTCTTTATAGTCTATGTGTGTTTCAGTGATGACCACGATCTGCGGATTGTACATCCTAAGCTCCTCATATACAAGGTTTCTTTAATTCCTATTATTTAGGCCTGCCACATTCCATACTAAACATTTTATTAAATGCATTGCAAAAAATATAAATCCCTATTCTTAAAGCATAAAAAAAAAATCATATCCATCTTGTTGTATTTCCAAATAATATAGTTTTTTAGCCCCATGATGCAATTTTTTCCCCAGGAAAAACCGCCCCCCACCCTACCCTTGCCAGGCAACAGCCTGTCCCACCCCACCCCACCCCTACTTACAGGTCCCCCCATTTGAACAGTTGCCGTTCTATTTGGCAGCTTTAGCGCGGAGTTAATCGCCTCGAGGTTTTGGGCGTTCAAATATTAATACAAATTGCTGAAGACCATGTCTAATTTGTATGTAATTTTTCTCTTTCTTTACATTTCTGTCTTATCTTTTATATCAATTGAGACCTTATATAAACACTCCTACTCTGTCTAATGATCTCATACAGCTTCCTACATCTTTGTTATAGCATAATCAAAAAAACAAAGAGGATTAAGGAAAAAAAAAAAGAGTTATTGAGTAATAACTTTCTTTTCCAATTTCCACTCGGCCAATGCTCTTTCCACTTTGTTTTCTTCCAGAAAATAATATGTTTGGCCATTTTTATGCACTTTCAGCTTAGCTGGTTCTTGCAGATAAGCTTGGCCACCTAACTCCTTTATTGGATCTATATATTGCTTCAGTTTCCATTGTCGTTCCATAGAAAGTTTACTTAAATCAGATCTTACAAAAAAAGTAGTTGAATCAATAGTAACAGGAGTATTTGGTCTTGCTTTTAGTGAAATAGCCTGGCGAAGCAAAAAATTACCAATGTATATCAAAATTGGGCGAGGATATTTGCTACTCTTATTTCTTTGGAAGAGAGGTAGTCGATGGGCACGTTGTATCTGTGAGTCCCAGTCCCAATCAGATAGTTCAGGAAATGCTTTCTGAAGCAGATGAACAATAAATGCACTAGCATCAGCTCCCTCGGCCCCTTCCGCAATTCCAAATAAGCATAGCTTCTGTCGTCGTTGCCTATTTTCCAAATCTTCAAGCTTAACTTGCATTTGGCACAGTTGAGATTCATGTTTATTTACAGTTATTTCAGAGCAGGCTGATTTTTCCTCCGTTAACACAACTCTTTGCTGAAGCTCTTCCATCTCTTGGGAAATAGCGCCAAGTTTGCATCAGTTTCTACTCCATCCGTATGCTCCAAATGTTCCATGTGCTCCACCCCTGTACTCTCCTTACACCCCACTGAATCGTGACTTAGTACCTCCTCATCTCTTGGTGCCAAAGTAGTAATAGACTGTGTAGTCTGATTAATATTCTTTTTCATATTACTCTCAGTCATAGTTAGTAAGGGTTGAGGAGTCACAGCGGGGGTAGTAATTTCTGTTATAATTAATGCAGGAGTGGGAATGTTCGTACCAACATCAACATGCTGAATCTCTTGGTTATTTATAATGTTGCAACCAGCCCCAGGAGAGCCATTTAGCTGTGGAGACATAAGGTTATTTTGTATCACTGGTAACAAAGTATCTGAGGCAGAGTCATTTTTAACACTATTAGAATCGATAGGAATGCGAGGTGTTAGTTTATCAGTCACAGAGCATTTTTCCACTCTCTCTTGCCTACCAGAATTTCCCGGTGTATTCCCGACAGGAGCAGAGACAGTAAGGCTGGTCGGTGCTGTCTGCTTCGTCGTTGCTGCTGCCGTCATCCGCGTATTCAGTCCTTGAAGTTTCGGCGCCATTTCCCCGCACTCCGCTGCCGATTTTAGAGAAACTATTGAGGTAGAGCGCCGGTTAACTTTGAAGCTGAACCAGCTAATTACAGCCCGACCCCTCACAGCTACCGGGAGGAGACACTGCTGCAATGGTACGGAGCGGAGCAATCCCCTCACCCGGCTCTCGATCAGCTGGAATCGCAGCATCCGCTTTGCTCTGCCCTGGTTCTGGCTCCAAACACTGCGTCAATCAGCACGCCGTCTCCATACACCGCCCTCGACCTCAGCTGACCTGTGTTACCGGACCACACGCAGCCAAGCCCAGCCGCGTCAGACCAGCTCATCCCCGCTCAACCAACACAGCTAGTAAGTTCGGCTTCTCACTTTAATTTGATCAGTTGCTCCTTCAGGACATCTAGGACAGCCAAATCATTCGTTTTTCGGCCGCATACAGCTGATAGACACGGCCCACGCTCAATGAAAAGCCCAGACCTCGATCAGCATTCCTCCGCACAGCGGTGTCAATCCGCCATCTTGGACCCCACGGGTCTTAAAGACTAATATTATACATTTAGTACTTGAGTATGTTGTTCCATGATTTTTATGTTTTGTACGACATTCCAATGGTTCCCACATTCTCTTTTCTCCATAGTTATTAGGTAGGCTGATATGCAAATGTAAATGTAAATGTACAGGAATTTATATAGCGCAAATCACTGAGCGGTTTCTTTTTTTTTTTTTCTTTTTTTTTTTTTGGGAGTTCAAATCTGCTTTATTGTGTAAGTTGAGACATGTTACACAGCTTATCGTGCCTACAACCCGGAGGCCGGCAGCAGAAAAAAATTGAGCTTGACACAGCCTCATGGCCGGCATCCCGGAGGCCCGGCGGCAATGCATGGAGGTAGAGAAGTAGGGCAGCGCAACCGATGTTGCAAGGCAAGGAAGGATGAGCAGCAGTAGAACAGTGTTTTTTTGGAAAAAAAGTTCGTTTTTCTCCTTTTTGGTGTCTAGAACAGCTTAACAAAACATCCCAACAACGCAGTAACTAAGAGGCAACTCATGACTACATGGCAGAATAAGTGGTGGTGATCTGGTGTGGTATACTATGTGAGCAGAGGCGTGCATAATAATGTGGACGTGTCATAGTCGTCCCAGCAAGAGGGTCATAGTGAGCCAGAAGCAATGTCGGGTATGGAGCCATAAAGAAACATCCATCAGTGGGTATTGGAACATATGGCGGGTAAGGCACGGGGTGACAGCATGTAAGTAAGGAGGATCAGTGGATTGTCCAAGGGAGTAGAGCCATGATGCAGGCGTCGCATGAGGTTCGGGGGGGTGAGTGGGAGCACCGCGGTCGGGGGTAGGGGGACCTCCATCTGGATAGTACAATGAGGAGGTGTGCGCGCAGAAGCAGGGTCTCCGGTCAGGTCCAGAACGGGAGTAGTACACTAATCTATGATAGGTTGGTCATCCTTCGGGTCTACGTCATCCGATCGTGCGAGCAGATAGCGCACCAGTGGATCCCAAATGTCGCTGGGTCGACTCGAAATGGGCAATAGTTCAGCAAAGGTCGCATGTTGATCATGGCAGTGAGTTAAGCCAGCCAGCCAGTCCTTGAATTTGGGCGCTCTGCCCCTGTCCCACCGGCACGCCATGCGTCTCTTGGCCAACAGTAGTGCAGTATCGACGAATTTCCGGCAGGACCTAGGAAGCTGCTTGTGTCCCTGAGCAGGGCCACCAGTGGATCCACGGGCACACTCTCCTCAACCATCTCCGCGAGAGCATCCATCACTTGTTGCCAGTAGCATGCCACCTGGGGGCATGACCACGCCAAGTGGAGAAAGTCGGCACCATCGGCGCGGCAGCGTTCACAGCGGTCATCTTCCGTCAGGCCAAATCGCCGCTTCCTCACCGGCGTATAATACACCCGTTGCAGGAATTTATAATGGATGATCTTCAATCTGCTGCTGGCAGAGATGCGGGAGGTGAGCGCACAGCAATGATGCCACTGCTCGTCCGATATATCAATAGCAAGCTCAGCAGACCAGCGCAGCCGCGCGCTGGATTCCGGCATCGGGGCAGCTCCCCTGAGCTGGCGGTAAAGGCCGGAGACCAGATGGGCCCCATCCTGTGAACACAATAAGAAATGCAACGGTGGCAGAGTTTCGGGCTCACTGGGAAAGTCGGGCAGGATGTCTCTCATCCCTGCACGTAGCCGCACATAGTAAAAGAGCTCGAGAGGAGTGCGTTCATGCTCAGCAAAGAACAGGTCCGCCGATTTAAAGGAACCATTGGAGAACAAGTCTCCCCAGCAGGAAACACGTATCTTAGCACAGAGGTTGCAGAATCCCGGTTCCCCCAAGAGGGTAAGATTAGGGTGATGCGTAAGCGGCAACTTGGGCGAGTAAAGTAGTTTACAAGACAAGCTCTTGGTTATGCGACGCCACGCATCCAATGTGCAGGAGACCGACGTATTTGGCGTAGTGATGGAAGATTCAGGGCAGTGGAGCAAACCATTGAGTGGGAGAGGATGTACTATCCAGTCCTCCACTGCTATATGCGGCATGAAGGGAGTAGGAGCCATCCAGTGGTAGGCGAAGTGTGCCTGCGCACACTGGTAGTAGGCCTCAAAATCAGGAACATCAAAACCACCCTTATCGTAGGGGAGGGTGAGCGTGGACCACTTGAGCCGGGGACTGCTGCCTCCCCAAAAGAGCCGTCGAAACTCTGTCCGTAGGGTTCGGAAGAAGTAAGCGCCAGGGAAATAAGGTATATTGAGAAAAAGGTAGAGAAAGTGGGGGAGTATCACCATTTTTATGAGCGACGCTCTCCCGGCCATGGACAGCGGCAGAGTAATCCAGCGGTCCACGGAGGCGATCAGTTTGGTTATCGCTACTCCGTAGTTGGATCGCAGTGTCTCGTCCCTGTCGCGAGAGATGCGGATCCCAAGATAGCGGAGGTCAGACCGACACCACTCGAGTGGGTAATCAAGAGGAAAAGCAGTCACTGCCTCAGTTAAAGGGAAAAGTTGCGACTTGGACCAGTTGATGTGAACACCGGACACCCCGCCAAACAGTACAAATTCTCTGAGTAAGGGATTGAGATACATCTCGGGGTGCTTGACATACAGTGTGACGTCATCCGCATAAAGGGACACATCAATCTGGCGCTGCAAGCATTGCACTGCACCGCCACGATGTAGCTGACGCAATCGACAGGCAAGAGGCTCGACCGCTATGGCGAATAATAGGGGGGAGAGAGGGCTCCCTTGTCTTGTGCCCCTGGTTAGTGCGATAGGCTGCGATAAGTGACCATTGATCAGTATTCTAGCCGTGGGGCTAGTATACAGCAGGTGGACCCAGGATATAAATAATTTGGGAAACCCCATACTAGCCAGTACCGAGAACAGGTATGGCCACTCGACAGAGTCGAAGGCCTTGGTCGCGTCAAGGAATACAGCCGCCACAGGCGTGTCAGGGTGCACCGTGTGGAGCAAGGAGAAGAGCGTGCGAAGGTTGTGGGATGTAGACCTGCCCGCCACAAAGCCTGATTGATCGGGCAGTACAAGTCCAGTCATTAACAGCGAGAGCCGGGTGGCCAAGACTTTGGCAAGTATTTTAACGTCACAATTTAGGAGGGAGAGTGGGCGATAAGAGTTACAGGATTTGGGGTCTTTATCAAGTTTGAGGAGTGACGTGATCACCACTTCGCGCATAGAACAGGGGAGCACCCCATCGCATAGGGATTCCGAGAAGACCTCGCTGAGTACTGGGGCCATGATGTCGATGTAAGTTTTATAGAACTCGGCCGGTATTCCATCGAGTCCAGGGGCCTTGCCATTCTTGAGGGACATAATGGCCTCGCGTACCTCATCCTGCTCGAACGGTGCCGCCAGGAACGCCCTATCTCCATCGCTAAGCCAGCACATACCACGTCGTTGAGGTAGTCAAAATAGGACATTTCGGGCCCCGCTGTGGAAGTGTAAAGTGAGTGGTAATGCACCACGAACGTAGCAAGGATCGCATCTGAGTCTCTAACAGTAGTGCCAGAGGTGTCGGTGAGTTCTAATATGGTGTTATGTGCTCGCGGAGGTTGTGTGATCGTAGCAAGGGCCTTCCCGGGCCTGTCTCCCTCACAGTATTTGCGGGCCTGCCAGTGTTTGCCCCTGAACTTGGCTTCTCGCGCAGCCTCCTCTTCATACCGTGACAGCGTCTCCCTAAAGGTGGCCTGTAGGTCGGGGCCATTGTCAGACACCATGCGAAGCTCTAAAGCCCGCAGTTCCTTCCCCAACGTGCTAATGGATGTAAGGATAGCACGTAGTACACCATGGCTTTTGGAGATGCAGTATCCCCTAACAATGACCTTGAATACCTCCCATATGTGCTCAACCGAGTCTACCGACCCCTTATTCCTAGTGAAAAAATCCGCTAACTCTTCCCCCAGTTCAGTGTGAAACAGGTTGTCAAGGAGGATATCAGGGCGAAGTCTCCACTGCGGTCGTGGACTGTCCCACCCCGATGTGTGAAAGTGTAGCAAGACAGGACTGTGATCAGAGTAGGTCCTCGGCAGGTGACGAACCCCCACCAGTTCCACAGCCACACCTCTTGTAATAAAGAAATAGTCTGGACGCGCCCAGGTCCCTTATGTGATGTAAAGTGTGTGCCTTCCCTACCAAGGGGGTGCAAGTGCCGCCAGGCGTCCAACAGTCCGCCCTCCTCAATGATGCCCTCCAGCACCTCCCGTGCCCTGGGCTTGTAGGAGCAGACCCCATCCACTCTATCTAGCTGAGGCAGCAACGCCAGATTGAAGTCCCCTCCCCAAACTATGTGTCGTGACGCAACAGAGAGAATCTTGCCCCATAGAGTAGTGAAAAAGGCGGGTGTGTCAACATTAGGTGAATATGTGGTTACAAACGTGTATGTGTCACGGCCTATCCTGTCCCATAGCAACGCATATCGGCCTTCCTTGTCAAGTAGTTCCCCATACTTCTGAAATGGGATCTTGCGGGAAATGAGGATAGCAACTCCCCTCGAATAGGTTGAATATGAGGAGAAGGCACGGTCCCCGGCCCATCTACTCGCGAAAGAGGTCCCGCCTTGTGGTGACAAATGCGTTTCCTGCAACATAGCTACCTCTACATGATGTCCATCAAGGTAGGCAATAACATTACGACACTTCCTGGCATCATTCAACCCTCTAATATTCCAGGATAAACAGGTCAATTGTGTGTTTACTGCTGAAGTAGCCATTGACAGTACAACAAGAAGCATATCAGTGCCAATATAGGCAGCATGAGAAAGCCACCTCAGCGCCACCAGTACCGGTGCATACACCAAGACAAAGTCCATGCGCATAGTCCATTAGATGATTGCCTCATGAAACATCCCCCCCTCCACCCACCCCAGCATCCCAATCATGCCAGCAGCCAAGCAATCCCACCCAGCAACCCACCCCCCTCCCCCCCAACTTAAGCAACATCAACAGCTGAAACGTCAGCAAGTCAAAGGGGATCACCCAGTAGGGGTAAGACATAGAGTACGCACAGCCACTTCCCGGTCCCCAGCCTCGCTACTTTGCCGCCCTCGGTGGAGACTAGGGCCAGTAAAGTGGTTCTTGGTTTACGTTACCACAGGGTTGTAGAGTCCGTGCAGGTCCATCATCCACGTGGCCCCCCATGCCTGTGCACCAAACTGCAGGAAAACCATAAACCAACGCAGTCGATGTGCGCAGTGCAGTGTGTGTAAGCAGTTAGTCTTCGTGTGGCGCCGGGGATAAGTCTGCATCGCCACGTTCCTCCGCAGCATCACGGTCTTCCCTGCGTGCTCTCTGGAGCGATTTGATAAAGTCTTCTACTTTCTGCGGATTGGTGAAGAACCGTTGCTTGCCCTGGTGGGAGACTCGCAGCTTCGCAGGGTACAATAGTGCATAGTCTATCTGAGCCTCCCGCAACTTTTTCTTCACTGGTAGGAATTTGCGCTGCTTCTCCTGAACCATTGGCGTAAAGTCTGGGTAGATGGAGAAAGTGACACCATTATATTGCAGCGACCTTTGAGACCGAGCCGCCCGGAATGCAGTGTCTCGGTCACTGTAGTTCAACAGCTGAGCAATTATGGGGCGCGGTGGTAGGCCAGGTTTGGGCATAGGTGCCAAGGAGCGGTGAGCCCTTTCGACGATGAACTGAGGTGAGAAGGCGTCCTCACCAATGGAGCCCTTGAGCAATTTCTCGATGTATAGTTCCATTCTGCCCGTATCCGTGGATTCCGGCACATTGGTGACCCGTATGTTGTTCCGGTGGCTATGGGCTTCCAAATCCTCATTTTTTGCCGCTAAGACCCTGAGTAGATTGTCCATCCTTGATAGTTGAGTGGTGTGAGATGAGGCGACATCCGAGGTGTCAGAGATACGCTGATCCGCAGCCGTAATGCGCTCTTCATGGCGGTCAACCTTGTGTACCAGTGCGTCCAGTCGAGCAGTGACACCATCGACCTTCTCTACAACAGTGGCGAAGCCTTGTCTCATCTCCTGTATCAGGCTAGTCAGGTCAGGCACCCTAGGACCGTGGGACGTAGGAGCTCTACGGGCCGTCACCCAGGGAAGCTACCACCAGGGAGCAGGGTCACAGCAGGTGCCAGACAGGATAATGCCCCAGCAGATCAGCAAGGGTCCCGGCGGAGGTGATGCGGGGACCTGGCGAGGCAGGGCAGACCCCCGGTGGTCCGATGGCAGGGGGGGCGGCTGTGCCCAAGTAGTGGTGGCACCAGAGCCTAACTTCTTGTCTCCGCTGTGCAAGACGCTGGCGGCTCGATAGGTCCAGTCAAGAAAGGTTGAGGAATGGCCGAGCCTCGGCTGGGGAACGCGACCCAGGTGTAGTACTCAACCTGGGGATGCAGTCTCGGGCCCTCCTCACACAGCACAGCCAGCAAAGGAAGGGTCAAGTCAATACAAGTTGAGGAGGAATGAGGGGGGGGCCCAGACTCTGCCGCATGTAGGTTCCGGCGGCGCGGCAGCAGGTAGCGGCGTCCCGATGGCAGGAGCAGTGTGGATGCCTAGGGCCGGCCAAGGCCCGATGCGGCAGCTCCGACAGCCGCGGGGGCCCAGGACTGATATCCGGCCCCCCCGCGGGTAGCACACAGATCAGCGCCGTCCCTTGAGGGCTCCAGGCAAGCGCAGGCCCCTCCGGGGGCTCGGGGGGCACTTCGTCCGCCCCACGGCGGTCACCAACGCGAGAGCACAGAGGCCGCCCGCAGCTCCAAAAATAGCAGCGGCAGTGGGGGGGGCGGGCCCCGCGCTAGCAGATAGGTAGCCTCCTACCTCCGCCGCGAGTCCGCCAGTGATAGTCTGATCAGGGGTCCGCCAGCCGCGTTGAGGAGCAGCCTAACCCCTCGTGGTCATCCCCAGTCTGGCGTAGTCCGCTGTAGCCGGTCGCATTCACTCTTCCGCTCCAAGGCACCAGCCGGTGAAACTTCAAAGGGGCACAGCTCCGGCCCTGAGCCTCGCAGCGCTGCCAAACTTGGGTGGAGTGCGGGGACAGGTGTCCTGCAGCAGATCAGTGGGAAATTAATCGATTATGCATCCCGTGGCAGAGGATAAGTTGAGGATTAGGATCCAAGGAGCGGGAGCTGCGAGCTTATTATTATTATTATTATTATTATTATTAGTGGCAATTTGTATACAGAAGCGCAACTAAACCCATAGGCATCAAGGCGCTGAAGATGGTAACCAGAGAGCTCAGATATCAACCAGGGGGGGAACTTAGGGATAAGCTGCTAGGAATCGCCAAGTCTTAAGTGCCTTGCGGAACTGAAGGTGAGAGGAGATCAACTTGAGATCACTAGGGAGCGTATTCCAAAGTCTAGGCGCAAGGAAGCGAAAAGACCTTCCTCCCCACCGAACCTTGGATATACGAGGAACCACAAGCAGGTTTTTGTTGGAAGAGCGGAGTGCTCTCCCAGGGACATAGTGGGCCACCAGGGCACGAATAGCCTCCGGTCCAGATTCATTAAGGGCACGATGAGTAAGGCATAGAGCCTTAAAGTTGATCCTTGCCTGCATGGGGAGCCAATGCAGGTCTTTTCTGATGGTGGTGCCCGAGGAACGTTTAGGAGCACCTACAACAAACCGGGCAGCCGCATTCTGTACGGTCTGGAGGCGCTGAATGAGACCACTGCTGATGCCAAGGTATAGGGCGTTGCAATAGTCCAGTCTCGAGGCAATGACCGCTATTGCTACCTGTTTGCGTGCCTCAGGGGAAAGGTAGTGAGAGATCTTCCTTAAAACCCTCAGAGCATTACAGCAAGTGGACACTGTCCTACTGACCTGTTTGTCCAAGGAAAGAGAGGTGTCCAATATGATCCCAAGGTTACGGGCAGAAAAAGTGGGCGTAGGACAGGGCCCGAGGACAGACGGCCACCAATCCATAGACCAGATCTCACTTTTGCCTCCGAAAACAAGAACCTCCGTTTTCTCGCCATTTAACTTAAGGAAGTTCTTAAGCATCCATCCGGCGACCGCCTCCATGCAGTTTTTAAAATTGTACGCGGTTTGGCTCACAGATTGGGAGATGGAAGCCATAATCTGCGTGTCGTCGGCATAGGAGAGAACTTCCAGGCCAAAGGATCTTATAAGCCTGGCGAGAGGGGCGACGTAAATGTTAAAAAGCGTCGGGCTCAGTGAAGAGCCCTGGGGGACCCCACACTTCACGGCCTTGACAGGTGACATATGCTCGCCAAGCTTGACCCTTTGCTTCCGTTGGTCAAGAAAGGAGGCAAGAAGATTGAGTGCAGAATCCTTGACTCCCAGCTCACTGAGTCGGTTAACAAGAATATTTGGAGACAGGGTGTCGAAAGCCGCCGTAAGGTCTAATAACACCAGTAAGGTGGTGTGACCGGTGTCGACCCTAGAGCGAATGCTATCGACTACCACTGTAAGTGCCGACTCAGTGCTATGGGTCCTCCGGAAACCATGCTGTGAGGGATCAAGAGAGTTGGTACTGTCAAGGAAAGAGCTCAGGTGGAGGTTGAGATGAGTCTCCAAAAGTTTAGCAGGGGCAGGGAGAAGGGAGATGGGACGAAAGTTCTTTAATGTCCCAGGGTCCAGGGTAGGTTTCTTAAGTAGGGGCTTGACAGTGGCCAATTTCCAAGAGAGGGGATAAATCCCCTCTGAGATGGCCAAGTTCATCACTTCCATCAAGGGGGGAAGGATAGTATGTCTGCAGTCTTTGAGGACCTTAAGGGGGCATGGATCCAGAGGTGATCCAGACTTAAGTTTGTCAAGCAGAAAGTTAAGATGAGCGGAGGTGATGGCAGGGAACTGGGAGAGAGCGTGGACGGGGGTAGGGACAGGGATATCAGGGGGGATTAAGGAAGAGGCAAGGAGGGGACTGGAATTCTGAGTTTCCAAGTCTGTGTAGATATCCATGATCTTCTCATGGAAGAAGGTGGAGATCTGATCACACAGGTCCTGTGAAGCTGTTATGGGATCAGGCATCTGAATGAGGGAGAGATTATCCACTATCTTAAAAAGATCACTGGATGATTTGAGAGAGGATGTGAGTTTGGAGAAGTGAGCCTGTTTGTCTCTGAGTACGGCCGATTTGTACTCTTTGAGAAGGGTTCTGTGTTTTTCCCTCTCTATAGGATCAAGAAGTGTCCTCCAAAGCCTTTCCTGCCTTCTGCATCCTTGTCTAAGAATCCTGAGAGATTCAGAGTACCAGGGGGCTGAGGGCCGTTTCCTAGCCGAGTAGTGAAGCCTGGCAGGGGCGAGTGAGTTGACAGCCTCCGTCAAGGAATTGGAGAAGTCAAGAGCCGCCGTGTGAACATCACCGGTGGAAGAGGGCTTAAGTGAAGCCAGATAAGGGGCAAGGGAGTCGTTAGTAATCTCCCCAAAATTCCTTCTTAAGACCCACTTGGTATGCACAGACTGGGAGCAGCTGGAGGGAGGAGGGGAAAAACGAAAAGGGACAACAAAGTGGTCTGACCATGACAAAGGGAAAGGGGTACCAATAGAGAGACGAGAGTCATTGCTGAAAATTCCATCCAAGGTGTGGCCAGCTAAATGGGTAGGTCCAGTCTTTAGCAGAGGTAGATTGTAGGAGGATAGGGCGTCTAATAGATGGGAGGTGTCAGGGGAAGTATGCTTCTCCAAATGGAAATTGAAATCTCCTAAAATGGTCAAGCAGGGCCCAGCGATGTAGGGCTCTAAGATTTTAAGAAGATCGGAGCAGAAAGCCGACCTAGGACCAGGGGGTCTATAGACCAGTATCCCAGTAAAGGAGATAGTGGGGGAGGGGGTGAGGGTGAAATGCATTGCTTGCAATTTCTCAGCGGGGGAAGACAGATGGACAGTCCGGCATTTTATGGAGCTGAGATAGAGTAACCCCAGACCTCCTCCCACACGACCCACTCTGTCCATCCTGGCCAGCGAGTATCCTTCAGGAATAGCATTTATCAAATCCGGCAGAGAAGAATCTGAGGCCCAAGTTTCTGTAATAAAGGCCCAGGAAGGCTTTTCCTGTGAGATAAGGTCTCTAAAGGAGACATTGTTTTTGACCAATGAGCGGGTATTCAAAAGGAGCCCCGTGTAGACAGTGGGAGAGGGGGAAGGCCCTGTAGGAGGGGGGCGATGAATAGCCCTATCCAGCGAGGAAAATGAGGTGGGCTTATTACAGCAGCCACATACAGGGGTAGTAGCAAGAAAATCAGGGGTTAAGGTGTAATGACAGGGCAGCCTAGAGGGTTTTAAGGCTCGCAGGACAGTAGATAGATCAGTAGAGTCACCTGAGATATTATGGCTGGCCCCTGGCGCTTCCCTGTCGCTGACGGGCGCAGACGGGCTGGACTCTGGCTCGACTCCGGCGCGAATTCGGCGCGACCGCTGATCGCGTCCGCTGCGCGGAGCCATACCCAGTTGTTTAAATACTGGCGACTAGAGCGCCTCAGACACAAATGCCCAATCAAAGATGGCCGCTGCCAAAAATGCGGCGCCCAGGAGCCTCAGCCCGTAAATCGGCCGATAGTCACCCAGGCTAGGCAGCTTAAGCAGCCATTCCGCTTGCGTGCCCTCTAGCTCCCCCACCAAGCGGTTTCTAAGCGCTTGCTTAGGGAACCCATCCTGGTATTCCCCTGTGAGATAACCCCGGCAGGGTATCAGCAAGGTGAAAGCCAGGCATCCCGCCGCGAGGGGCCTTTGTGGAGATTAAGCAAGCTATTGCCCAGAGTCGCAGAGTGTGAACCCATGAATCAAGTAGGCACCAGAGCGAGAATTGTCGAGTCCATGGACATTTTAGGACTCAAGACCCCGCCGAGCCGGGAATTGAACCCTGGTCCCGGGCTGACCTCTGCTTCCAGGTCTGCCGCCTCTAACCAGTGAGCCACACTTCTCCACATAGTGTATGAACTTTCTTTCTTACTGTATCAATGGAATATTCTTTTCAATTATTAACTGCTTATTAATTTTTAGTTGCTTCTCACTAGATAAGATATATGAATTAGTGCATATGAATTCTACTTATGCGATTTTATATCTATTTATATATGTTGATTCTTTCATACTCTGTACAATAGTAATATATATATATTTCGGTTTGCCATTTCTTGAACAGAAGGCTACTACATGCGTTTTTCCTCTTAATGTTGCCTATATAGATTGATTGCTCCTGTGTTATATTAACTGTTTTAATCAATTAATAGAATGTATTTATATATTTATTTTACTTTGCCTCTCTCAGCTCCCTACACTTTATATTTTCTATTGCTTTCTTTTTAGTAGGCGGTTGGTGTTTTGCTGGCCTCTTTGGTGGCTCCTTCATGTTTTCCCTCGTATGCATTTTGTCTCTTTTCTCTTCCATGCTGTGTTTTATTTTATTTTTTCTATTCGCTTCTCTTTTTTTCCAATCTTCACGTATTCCTTCTTTTCTAGAGCCTCCTGCTACAATCCATTTTTTGTGTCTATACTGTATCTGTTTTATCTTTATTTTTCGGACCCTGGTACTATGTGTTCCCTTTTACTTGCACCAAGTGTTATTTGGTATATTGGTCCCTCGCTAATATGCCGGGCCTGAATGTTCTATCACTAAATGTGCGTGGTTTGAATCATCTGTGAAGAGGGCGTACATTTTGGATTATTGTAAAAGGCTTTCTAGTGATTTAGTTTTGCTACAAGAAACTAAAATAGCGTATAAAGAAGCTTTCCTGTTGCGAAGGGAGTGGGTTCTTGATGTCGCTTGTTCTGAGGCCTCTGGTAAGAGGTATGGAGTCGTGACTATGATTGCCAAGAATTCTGGGCTGACTATTGTTACTGTGGAGCATGACTCAGAGGGTAGGTGGTTGCTTACTCGCTTATCCAATGGCTCTCTGGATATCTACGTCATGAATATTTATGCACCTAATGGTGATGATCCATCTTGTTGGTGTTTTATTACTAAAAAGCTCTCAGAAATTCCACATAATGGTAATTTGATTGTTGATGGGGACTTTAATCTCCCAATGGATCCCATCTTAGACAGACACTCTGCATTTAGGTTTCGCCCTCCCAGGGCTTACAAGCAGATGACTAATATGTGTTCCTTCTGCAGTCTTACTGATGTGTGGAGAATGCATAATCCTACCGGTAGCGACTTCACCTTTTTTTCTTCTCCACACGTATTGACTATTTTCTGGCTCACTCAGCACTCCTAAAATATTCATCGAATCCTGTCACCCATCCTATACTTGTTTCTGATCAAGCAGCGGTCTCATTTACGCTTCGGAATTTTTCAGAAAATAGGGAGCCACACACTTGGTGTCTGAATACAGACATCTTGCATGAACAGGTTCAGGTTGATATGCTTAACATAGATATCACAAACTTTTTCCATGAGAATGCGTCCTCGGTTAAGTCTCCAGTGGTTCTATGGGATGCATTCAAGTATATGATTAGGGGACAGATTATTAAAAAAATGGCAAAAAGGAATTCAGATATTAGGAAGGAACTTTCTGTTTTAGCGGATAATATTAAACGTAAACGTAAAGAATACCTATATAGATGCTCTAAAGATAAATTGATTTTACAAGATATCAAGAATCTAAACTATTCTTACAACTCTATTGTAACTAAGAGAGCTCATATTGGTGTCCAGGCACAGAAATCCAAACAGTTGCTTCTAAAGAATCGAGCAGGGAAAGTATTGGCGGCTTTGTTAAAGTGTCAAGATTCTAATATTAGATCAGTGCAGATATCTTGTATAAATGACAGTTCTGGAGCTAGGAAGTTTCAAACTAAAGAGATTCTTGAAGTATTTTGGGCATATTATATCAAATTATACACTCCCCATAATCAATCGTCTCTTGATCAATGCCAACGATTCTTGAATTTGATTCCTACTCATACTGTTTCTGATGCTGATGGGGTAAAGCTGAGAAAAACGATTGATCCTGAAGAAATTATTCATGCTATTTAGGCCACTCACTCAGGGAAAGCTCCGGGTCCAGATGGGTTTCCTATTCTTTTTTATAAGACTTTTCTCCCATCTTTAGTATCTCATCTCAAAGATGTTTTTGATAACTTTGTTTCGTCAGGGTCGGTCTCTGGTTCAGCGGCTGAGGCTACTATTGTGGTAATCCATAAAGAGGATAAGGATCATTTGGACCCTAAGAATTTTTGCCCCATATCCCTTCTGAATATGGAAGCAAAAATGTTTGCCAAGTTTTTTGCCAAATGTCTGGAACCATATATTCCTTCGCTTTTTTACCCATCGCAGACTGGATTTGTTAAGGGCAGGTTGGCTGGGGATAATATCCGGACTACTTGTTGCCGTATCCTGGGGAAAGCAAAGTTAACTAGCCTCCCTTCGGCAGCCATTGCTCCCAACGCCGAAAAGCCTTTTGATAAGGTTTCTTGGCCGTTTTTACATACAGGACTTCAGTCTCACAATCTTGGAGATTCCTTTGTTAATATGGTGATGTCTTTGTAGGCGCAACCTAGAGCAAATATCAGGGTTAATGGATCTACCTCTTCCTTTTTTAATCTGTGTCAGGATACTAGACAAGGATGCCTGTTATCTCCTCTTCTATTTTTTGCTATCTATTGACCCTCTTCCTCTGCAACTTAATCTTAATTGGGACATTAAAGGCTTTCAATTTGACTCAACCACTATCAAAACAGCAGCCTATGCAGACGATGTGCTCATCTTTTCTGAGGATATAGCTAGTGCAATTCCTGCCATTTCTGAGACTATTAAAGTATTTTTTAGTGTTTCAGGGTATTCTCTGAATAAAGATAAGACGGAGATGTTTCTTCTCAACGTGTATTGTTTTCCTGCCCACATGGGGAATGCGGGCTTTAAACGGCAATCAAAGCCCATTAAATATCTAGGGAATTGGTTCTGTCATAATTTATCAGACACCGTCTTGTATAATGAATCTCAAACTTTAGTTAAGGTTAGACAATTGTAGGATACATGGTCACCTAAATATATTTCCTGGTGGGGACGTCTTCAAACTTTGAAGATAATGATAACTCCCATTATTATTTTGTGTCCCCAATGCTTCCTGTCAAGTTTTATTTGTCTTTCTTCTATGAGATTGATGCCCTCACTTCAAAATTCCTCTGGAGCGATAAGCGAGCCAGAATAGCCTATAAGCATTTGAGGAAACCTTATGATATGGGAGGTTGTAATCTTCCAGATTGGGATCGATACCAAGTGGCATCCTTATCCTCTCAAGGGGCTCTTTGGTTTTCTACGGATCCTCGACGTATTCCGCTGTGGTTGTTTATTGAGCGGGATTTGCCTTCTCCTCTGTCTACCTCCTACTTTTTAACTTCGTCCACATTATCTATTCCTTTTTCTCGTTGTATTATTTTGGATACCATTGCTGCCTTGAAGGCTATAGATAAAAAAGTCTCTCAGCCAACTCATAAGTCTCAATTGTCTTCTTTGTGGCAAAATCCTAAAGTTAAGCTTAATTTTGACTCGAAAACAGTGGAATACTGGGCTAGCAAAGGTATCACATTGGTTAAACACCTTTATGATTTAAATCATGATCCGTTGCCTTTTTCTTTCTTAGCTCGGAAGTATTCTCTCAGTAATTTAGATTTCTATGCATTTTTTAAAATAAAGGTTGCTGTAGCTAAGGTTCATTTTGACCCGGATTCACACACAGTTTCCCTTCTATCTATGTGGCATAAAGCAGGTCATATGGCCTCTGATATATATACATTTTTATCCACCACACCGCCTTAGTTGATTACGGTCACACAACAGAAATGGCTCCATCATTTTGACCATGACCTTTTAAAAAATATTTCACCAGAAACTTGCCAACTTATTGGGAAATGTTCCCTACGTAATAAAATTGCTCCTTCTCTTATTCAGTCTAAAAAAACTCTCTCAATCTTTTACATCGGACCCCGGCGCGCCTGTACTCCCTTTAACTTAAGGATAATGATCTCTGTTGGAGTTTTAACTTAGCCGCTGGTACACATCAACATACGTTTTTTGAATATTCTTTACTCCAACCTTTTTGGGATCTGGTTCACAAACATTTCGTGATAATCTTTAACATTCAATTTCAGCTCTCGCTACCGTTAATTTTGCTGGGCCCATGGACTACAACATCCCCATTGCCGTTGGATCCGTTAGATATGCAGTTACTAGACTTGTTGTTGACAATTGCGGTTAAGATTATCCTAACAGAATGGAAATAATTTGGGTCCATATCCTATCATACATGGTGGGCTTGGGTATCTTTTCTCAGTGGGGCTCATACTTCTGTGGAGGAGAAACATTTTTCACCCTTTATTTCTAGTGGGGTATGGAGTAGGCGTGGGCGGAAAATCCGTTCCGCTCGCGGATTTTGCGGATTTTCGGGAAATCCGCAATCCGCGAGATTTGCGAATTTCCCGCAAAATCCGCAAATCCGCGAGCAGCGGATTTTGCTCGCACTGCTCGCACTGTTCGCGTGAGTTCGCGCCCCGCGAATAAGTGCAAAATTGCAGAAATACGATCTTGGCAAAACTGAAAGTAACTACTTACCAGGTTCAAAAGTTCAGGCACATCATTAGTAGCCATTTCCTGTAGTGCTTCCTGAGGGGCCCCTCCAGAGTTCAGTTGCCAGTTGAAACTATTATGTGACCCTGCTCTGAACCTCAGAATAGTTACAATATGCCACAAAGGTCCTGAATTACAGCTAAGGGAGACAAGCAGGAGCCAGGCTGGAAGTTAAAATCCATTAATCAGCCCCTAATTCATTATTGTCAGTTGGGGCAGGGCAGGTGTTGTAACTAATTTTGCAACAATGAAAGCACTTAGCAAGTGCAAAAGATCACTAATCAGGGCGCACTAAGGAAGCAGGTGCCAGCTAAAAAAATATTCTGTGACACATTAATCAGCCCCAAATTAATTCAGGTCACTTGAGGCAGGGAAGGTGTGCTTTGCTTTGCCGAAAATAATGTACACTGGACAACCAGAGGGTGTGGTGATGAAACAGAGGGTGGCATGGGTGGGCCAGAGGGTGGCATGAGTAGTCAGAGAGTGGCAGTGGTGACAGAGAGTGGCAGTGATGAAGAAGAGTGTCCCAAACAGGCTGGACACGTAGAAACAACAAGTTCGCAAAACTTGCGACCCGACAGGTAAGTTCGCAAATTGCGAAATTGTAAAAACCCTCGCGAACTGGCAGAAACACGGGCGAACACAAAAAAAAAAAAAATCCGCAAATTCGCGGGAATTCACGGATTTTGCGGATTGCGAATCCGCAAATCCGCAAAATTCGCGGATTGCCAATCCGCAAAATCCGCTCATGCTTAGTATGGAGATCTTTGGATAGATATGTGGACTTAGCTTCACAAGGCATGGTGGAGCAATATCCCTTTGTGTCTTCTCCTTAATTTTTCCCTCCCTATTGTATCAGGGGTCTCGATCCCTCTCTTTCTCTTCTTAACTATTCTCTTTCTCGCTTTTTTCCTCTCTCTTTCTTTCTTCCTTTCTCTCTTTCTCTTGCTAATTACTTGTCCAAGTGATACAACTGACGTTCTTGAAATTGTTCCACTACAGTTTTTTACAACATATTAATTGATATGTAGGCGTTATATATGACATTATTTATACTGATGTTTGTGTATGTATTTACTTATTTATTATGTAATGCTCTTTGTCGGTGTACTGCTTTGTATGGTATTTTAATTATTTATATTTCTTCTTAAATTAATAAAGATATTGAACAAAAAATAAAGAACTGTATAATCCCTCCTGTCCTTTAGACAGCTACTGAAATGCCACATGTTCAAACTTTACAGAAGCAAGTAACTCTTGGTTTTACAAAACTAACTGATACCCATCTATGAGAAGTGCACAATATGTACTTTGTTAACCATACCCTCTCATTTCACTATCCTCCATCCTATCATACCTTCTTTCAGTCTCACCATCTCTTCTTCTATCCATGATTCCTCCAGTCCACCCCAATCTCACCCTCCTTAACCCCCATATCAACCCCATTTTCTTACTTTCTTTTTACTCTTGACCCAATACCACAGTTGTAACATCTTTCTCATCCACAGCAACGGTTCCTGTTGTTTGTAAGACGATGTGTCATTGTTATTGTTAACATGTATAGGGCATATATACTTTGTGTACCTAAGCACTATAAAGATATGCTAAATAAATAGGTAAATGTCCCCTACCTGCTGTCAGATTTCTCCTGTTGGTAAGTGACATTTAAGAGTTTTTTCTCTCAGGGGCGACCATTGTTTCAAAGGCAGTCATGTATAAAAAATATAAACAAAACTGACAGGAATGGTGACAGAACCCATACCACTAATTGCCTTGCCCCTCTGATAAAATTCCAGTGGTGAAAGAACCATATTGATGATGTCCTCAACACTGGAGCAAAACAACATTAGACATCTTTAATGGATTCTCCTGCCACAATATAGCTCCAGAAAGCCGATATATGGCTGGATTTTCTGCCCTCGGCACCCAGCGTCAGTATTGTTGCCTACCCTAAGGCTATAAGAACTGCCCCAGGTTATTCCCAGCAAGAGTGTCAGAGCTATTACAAACTTGCTATGAAGACTCAGTGCCCTTCATAGATGATATTTATCTGAACGGATGATGAATTACTTGAACACTTGTGCAGGCTGAACAAAATAATTGTTGGTTTTGCCATTTGGGTTACAAATTTAACTTAAAAAAATCAAAAATAGCCTATTTCAGCGTCCTATTTTTGGGATATGAGCTGTCACATGAAGGCAAAAGCCTGCCTGGCCTTACATTTTCTAGAAAAATGCACGCTAATACAGCCTCCTAAAACTCTGAAAGGTTTACAATCCATATTAGGATTTTAAAATTTCGGCAGAAAATACATTCAAGATTATGCAGAAAGAGTCAAACCTTTCTACGATCTAATCAGGCTAGACTTCACAGCAAACAAGTGGACTCGAAAACATACTGACACTCTACATTCAGTTCAAGCTGACATGATAGCTTCAAAAAACTTGCAGACATGTGTAAAGTCTGGCAAGCTAAACTCATCCCGGCTATCACTTATGTGAGTGAGTGTCTGAGGGGAAGAGATGCATTGACTTTGGACAGAACTTTTTCTAGAGCTGCCAGAATAATATTTAATTTACCAAAGTACGTCTCACCAGCTCAAATAAGGCTAGAATTCGGTATGCAAAGTCAAGAAATAGCCCGCAAAGGATTCCTATGCTAAGACCTGGTACAGGATGAAAAAATCTGGAGCAGGCACACTGAACTCATATTTATGGAAAGAAATAAATCTAAAGAGGGAGTGTGCAGCAAGGTCTTATCTGACATCATCTATAGATCGTCTGGGACTGAAGAAACTCTGGGCAGCCTCAGGACCCTATCCCTGTTTTAAACAAATTGTTAACAAAACAGTGAAAAAGCTATCACTAGTAGAAGACAAGGTGACACTTACATAAAGAGCTCACGAATGGTTTGTGGTCCACAGTTATGATACATCCTCTCCACAACCATACTTAGGCACTGTCTTCAATAGAAAGAGGAAATAAAAATATCTTCACTTTCATTTGGTCATTTTACCATCTTTACCGCATCTTCCCCCATGGAAGCGACTTCATGGTCAGTCAATATGCCGCTTATGCGAGGACGCCAACGAAAGTGTTTTACATCTGCTATGTCTTTGCAGAAATCTACAGGCTGAACGCGACAGTTGCTAAAGCCGCTCTTTGTAAGTAAGCAGATAAGATCCTGTAGACAAGCTGTGAAGGCATGTTTTGGAGGTGAAGATGTACAACTCGCGTGTTGCGTTGTTCAATTCATGGAAGTGGCAGGGGCAAAATCTCTTGCGTCAAGTAACCCGATTGCTTAATCACTGCACCACACAGCCCCTTAAAGCTAACAGCAAATCTTCTCATACTGCTGAAAATTGAGCCTTGCCTTCTTAACTTACGGACTGTGTAAACATGTACTGACAACTGCTCTGTGCCTGTTAAACAACTCAAGAAAGTTATATGTTTTACCTAAAAGGTTTTAGAATTTGAATTCTGCTGCTGCTGCTCTGTGTATGTCAATATAATTCATGACAGTGTTATATGTTTAATTTAAATGGTTTTAGAATATGAATTTTGTTGCTATTAAGTTTTTTTACATGGAAATTGTAAAGGTTTTAATTAACCACACAATAAATATTACCTTAAGTTACCTTACGTGTAAACGTCCTCAACCTGGTAATACGAGTCGTAATGATGTAAATAAATAATTTACTCTCTTAATTTCTATGCAGGTAAGTACTTAATCAATAATAACTCAGATCGGATGAAAAAAGACAGAGTCCGTGGTGTTAGAGTTCTAAGGGGTTTTATTCCTTAAAAAGGAATGGTCATGGCCAAGATATCATGTTCTGACCACCACACAGGGTGTCAGAAGGGATAGAGCGCGCTAACATTTTATTAACAGTACATAGCTTATATACTTATTGTACACCATTGAAACAGTATAGAAGGCGTAACAGCTGAGAGAAGACAAGATAACAGTATACACGTGGTACAAGTGCGTAATCAAGAGGCGTGAACTAGAGGTGTGTGCTAGAGACGTCACGGGTAGGTGTCACGAATGGGTGGCACTAACAGAAAATGTTGCAATGTCAGCAGAAATCGGAAGCTTGGATGCGTGCGCAGCTGCATGACGTGTAATTGGAGGGGTGCAGGGGACTTGACATTTACACTGACGGAAAGAGACAGAAGTCTGGCATGTCAGATCAACTTGTGCTTCTATCATATCTGATATCTGATGTTTAGGAACTAAGCTATCTGGGCAGAAAGGTCTCTAGAGCAGAAGCTATTCTATACTTGCTGTGAGTGCGTGTATAAGCGCCTGAGTGTCTGTATGAGAAGCGTGGGGGCATGGGGCCTTCCATGGAAGCATGGCAACAGAAGCTATGAATTACTTGCACAGAGACAGGTCGGCCCTTTAGCCCTGCAGCTGAGGAAGGATGTTTACTGAAGCTAGCAGGCAGGAATGTATTTTCGGGGAGGGGAACAGATAACTCGAAGGTTATAGTCAATCTTGGCAGGCAGCGGGCTGAGCTGAACACGGAGGGCCGCGCTAGAAGTAAGTCAGAGTTCACGGGTACGGGGGCAGCCTGGGCAGAGGCCCTCGCAGTCAGAAGCCAGAAAGGAGGTTCGGTGGCAGAGATTCAGGGCCTACTTCAGCCAGGGCTGGAAAACATAGGAGTACACTACAAAAAGACGGTGGCACAGCATACTTAGGAACGGACCCTTCAACCCATTCATGGTGGGTCTGAAAGAGGACATGTTAACGTTGGACGCAAACATATTTGCGTCTTCATAGCTGGTGCAGGAGGGAAGTTACATGCACTTTAACTCGTACATGGAGTCGGTGGGGTACGCGCTAGGGAACATAACTTGACCAAAAATCTATATTACCTCATTCCCTCCTTGTTCCCTACGGACCCTTCATGATATATCGATCCTCATGAATCGATCAGTCTGTTCTTGTAACATTATATGTTCATCTTTCTTTCTTTGACTGTTTGAGAGAAAACTGGAATGTTCAATGCACGATGTGGCACACAGTCCACATATCGCTGGCCCACACTGTAGGCACAGGCAGCAACTGAATACTATGACTAGGCCAATGCCTAGGAATGATAAGATCTTCCATCCCCAAGCGGATAACGTTGTCCAGAACCAACCGGACCAAGTCCAGGTGCCTGGATTCTGATGTATCTGATTTGCAATTTTATGCAGACGGGTAATAGCTTGATAGACAGATGGTGCATTTTGTGGAATGAAAACACAGCAACTTGACCCGATGACCTTACAGGCTCCACCTCTATCTGCCAAGATGACGTCAATTACAAGACGATTTTGAAGGACAACAACCCGCATAGCAGATTGCTCCTCTGTTAAGTTACCTAAGGCGGAGGCAGTTTCATGTACTACAGCTTCAAGTGTTCTGGTTAATCTGCGTATTAATTTACTGTTTTGGACAGGTCCTAGAAAGAAAAAGAATCCTTTATTGAAATCAGTGTACTGTTCCCATGCCGTTTCTGTGTAATCGACAAGTGGAATATCTCTTTTGGGTCTATTCTGCACTAGATTCGTATTTCTATGATAATCAGGGGGAGCTAGAAAAACAGGTGGCAGAAGGAATGCAATATAACAGGTACCATCCCAGTCGGGAGGCAAACGGATGTATGCGGTATGACCACAAACAAAATAGGAGTGACTGATAGCTTTGAAGGACGATTTACCATGATCACTGAATTCGACCACAGTAGTGCATTTACTATGACCTACGTGTACTGAACCTTTCTTGCTAACACATAGTTCACCTGTGACTGGTAATACTAACATATGGGGCAGAACTGGAGCAGCTTCGGATTCAACGGTAAGGATCATAAGGCTAATTGTGTAATTACCTAATCCATATACTTCATTTTCTAGATCAGTTCCTATTCGAATGGGAAGTCCCTCTTTATCAGGATAACAGACGTCGAGCAGGACTAAGTTCAGGTTTCCCCAAACCCAGCCCCCATCGAAAACAGCAATATCAGGATCTAAGGAATTAATTATTTTAAACCATGCCCCACAGGAGCCATTGTGAGTGAACGGGTACTGAAAGAGGGGCAGAGCTCCCTTGTAATTCTGGTAGGGAGGGAGTCGGCCACATATCCAGCAGTCGGTAGCATTGTTCGTCTGATGGGAGTGGTGTAACATACTAATGAATGTATTGTTGCGCAGCGCAAGTCTGTAAGAGAGTTCGTGTGCAGGAAGTTCACTAAAAGTGTGTTCAGCAGAGACATTGTAAGCAGATTGTTCACGCCCGAAAATAGGCCAATAAATGGGTAGCAGAATGCTGGCAATAATAATTAGAACACTTAGAAAAAACATTATTAACAATGTCACTATACAGTGACTACGTAGTGATTTGCAGTATGTAATTCTTTTGACTTGTCTCTCTCTCTCTCTATCTCGATCTAGGGGATACATGTCAGAAACTATTTAACCGATTCACCTAGGGGAGGACTTAAACAATTAAACTGTCTGACTTGCTAGATCGGAGTTTCATACGATATTGTTCTTGGGGAGTCTTTTCTCGTTCGGTCACGGTAAAGTCTTTTTCCTCAACACAGTCTTTGGTGGGGGTGGACGAGTCAGAGTCCTGTTTTAGTCCGTTTTTTAGTTCATTGCAAAGTTTGATGTGACTCGTGTGGACCCACCCCTTTCTCCCCTCTATCTTCACGGCGGTCCTCGTGGTGAGAAGGACGGTCTTCGGTGCTTTCCAGCGGGGCTCCAATGGATTTTTCCGGTCGAAATTCCGGACGAGTACCAGGTCCCCAGGACGGACCTCGTGCGGCTTCACATCAGTGTTGTCAGGGAAAGCTGCGGCAACCTGTGAACGACATGATTGGAGTGCAGACATCAAGGAGGCAAGGTAATCTGTCAACATATTGCAATCAACATCAGTGATTTTCTTCGGAATGGGCGTCCCCCACATATTCGGTGGTCTGCCAAAGACCACCTCGTACGGGGATAGCCCTGATCTTGAGTGGGCGACCATTCTCATGTAGAATAGTGCCACGGGCAGGGCGACTATCCAGTCGACCCCCTTTTCCTGACAGATCTTTGCAAGGCGGATCTTTAGTGTCTGATTATGCCTTTCTACAAGGCCTGCTGCTTCGGGGTGTCGGACACAGTGGAACCTCCACTGATATCCTAGCAAAAGGGAAACCTGTTTCATCAACTCGGACGAGAACGGCTGTCCGTTATCTGAATACACGACACGGGGCAAACCGTACCGTGGGAAGAATTCACGAACCAACTGTCTGGCAGTGGTCGGAGCAGTGTAGTCTGGAACTGGGTATGCTTCGGTCCAGCGGGACAGAGCACAAACAATTACAAGGACATATTTGAATCCTCGACAACTGTTCATCTGGATATAATCCATCTGGAGGACTTCAAAAGGGTGATCGGGAGGATGAAATCCACCTTGCTCTACAGGGACGCTTTTTCCTGGATTGAACTGACAACAGATCATGCAAGTACGCACTTTCTGTTTTGCTGCTGCTCGTAAGTGTTTGTTGTACCAGAGATTTTGTAAACTGTCTAACATCGCTTTCTCTCCTAGATGTGCCAGGCTATGTGCTGTATTTATCATGACTTGAACCATTGAGTCGGGGAGAAACCATATAGATTTTCCCTTCGTCATCCAACCTTGACCTGTCTGAATCCCTCCTAGTTCAGTCCATTTCTTTATGTCATCTGGAGTAGCATGTGTCTGGATATCAATTACGTCTAGGGCGGGATCTCTAACTGTCATACACTTTGTCGGTACTATTGTCTTTGTCACATCAGTAATCTGGGTGTGAGTCAGTGCTGTATGTTTTGCTGTCTGGTCTGCCAGG